>NC_141757.1:74394529-75877029 GCF_982258835.1 Parasteatoda tepidariorum
GTATCGAACTCTTAGATAAAGTGGACCAGTTTTTGTTCGCTAAATTTATGCATACGGACAAAACCGTCGCCTGTTTCTTTTATTTGATCTGTATTTTTTTAGTGTATGCAGATAAGAAACAGATTGAGTAAAGGAAAAAAGAAGAGGAGAAATAAAAGAATAAAGCCGGGTATTCCAAATAAAACTTTGCGGAGGACGAGTAAAGACGATTTGAGCTGTGTTAAACTTAGTGAGGAGGATAAGACGGTTGTATGTCTAGAATTTGGTTTTTAAAGAAGCCAAAATGCTTCTTGATGTTGGCAGAAAAACTTTTTCGTATATTTTCCAACCATTTGTAAAGTCTACAAAT
Organism: Parasteatoda tepidariorum; assembly: GCF_982258835.1. Classification (NCBI taxonomy): domain Eukaryota; kingdom Metazoa; phylum Arthropoda; class Arachnida; order Araneae; family Theridiidae; genus Parasteatoda; species Parasteatoda tepidariorum. The sequence goes on from NC_141757.1 coordinate 74,394,879, forward strand.
TTTTTTAAGCCTACAAGTTTTTTTCTCTCAACATTTCTAATAAATAAATATATAATTTTGGTCGGAACTGTTTTAATGGTTTAACTTTTGACACATACTGTCTACAATAGTTGTTTATACTAATTAAAACAAACCGATGAATAATTATTCTTCTTAGTCCAGTAATTATGGCAAAGAAGGGTGTTTCATCTGAAAAATTTATAAATAATATAAAATAAAATTTTGTTTGATATTATCATTAATAGCTTTATTCACGTCCTTGTTTGATTTTTCTGTTTTCACATTATATTTATTTATTGATAGACCGTTGTATGTTTTCGCATAACCCTTATAGCTGCCAGTAACTAACTATTTTTCTTAGTTATGTAATATTAAACCTGATAATTAATTATACATACAATAATCAAATGTTTATGAGGAATAATTAAATTTAAATTAAAAATTCGCTGAAATATTCGTACTAAGGGTGATGTTTTGTTGGCGAATTGTGGTAACGGAATTTATTTGCACGTGTTCGTCAGAATTTTTTTTATAAACATTAAATATTTAACTTTTTTAAAATTCAAAACTGAGACTGCACTTTTTTTAAAGTTTTTTTTAATGCTAGAATATTACTCAGCATAGTGTGCAACCATAATGTATTTATATCATTAAATTTTTATTTTAATGTCAACTCAATTTCCACACATTAAATTCCATTTTCATGCAAACCTGATTGTTTATTGGCGTAATTTCCCGATGGAACTAAAAATGAACTTCAAGAAGTTCTAAGTAGGATTTGTCAAGAAACAAGACTTCTCGTTTCACCCTTCCCCAAATAATCCTGTTAGCCAACATACGCCTAACCTATCTTCTTCTCAAAAATTCAGTTTTATCCCCTTCCTTAATTCTGTTATTTAGTTGCCTGGCGCCGTTATTTGATACGGTCTAGGTCGGTCCCCAAGCAACATTGCGCCCCGGTCTTTTAAATGAGATTGAAAACAACTAAAATCTCTTTGGTTTGCGCCCCTGCAAAACGAGGGCGGAAACCATATGTTATTCATCCTTCTACATTTTATTCTCCAAACAAGATTACAGGTCAGGGTTTCAGAAATCTTGTATATCAACGGGCTCTCACTTTTCCTTTGGTAATAATGAATATTTAGTGCTACATAAATTTACTCGCTCCGGATATTTGTTTTCAGTTTCACTCCTATAAAAAAAATATCTTATTTTTATATCTCTGATAAAAACTATGTATATGTTAGAAATAAAATGTTATAATTTTTTTTCTCCGAAATATCATAACTTTTATGCCAACCGAAATAAAATGAAGTTCATTTTTAAATTATTGATTAACTACTAAAATTACTGATTAACACCTATAGCAAATTTAATCAATGGTATTAATTTCAAAATGCAATACAGAGTATTTTCTAATCACCTATTTTTGTAATAGTGTTTCAAGAAATTTTTGATAATAATTAACTTATATCTCAGATAAAAAAACAATGTATATTTTAGGAATAAAAAGCTATAATTTTTTTAAAATAATATAACTCATACGCGAGCATACTGAAGTGATTTTTACTGTGAAATTATTAATCAGTTATCTAAAGTATTGATTAGCAGTTGTATTGAGTTTAAGCAATGTTATTAATTTCAAAATGAACTAAAACGAATTTCAAGTTTTGGAATTTTCAGGAAAAAATATTCGATTGAAACAGTAATAATAAGAATATATATGAATGTCACACTAATTTATTTACATCCCCTAAAAATTTAAAAACAAAATTTGAGTTGACGTTAAGAAAAAAATAAAATTTGAAAAACGGTGTACATAAGAACCGTTTTTTTCTCAAGATTCCTTCTCAATCCGTACTTTCTTCATTAGTATTCTAGTCGTCTTCTTTCCTATACTTTTCTTTGTTCTGCTTGTCAGCGTGTGGACAGAAACTGATTTTCACCATACGGCCCATCCTCACCGCGTAAGAACTCTCGGAGAAAACCGATTTTCTACATTATTAATTTGTCAAAGCTTTTTAATCCTCAAAATGCTACATAAACTAGTTACCTTAAAGGAAAAAGTTTCACGGAATGAAATTCGGTGAATGTGAAGGCCATGCAACGAGTCTCTCTCGTATAATCCATTTCCATGGATATGTTACATGGAGGCACGCACCTAGAGGGCGTAATATGATTATCACTGCTACTGTCACAGTTTGCAATGATTGCGAATGGAGCGAATTCTCTTAACTGTTAAGCCTCATAAGTAAAGCGATCTCCGAAACAAGGAATGAGGCTCAACTGGTATTATAACATAACGAGTATTGCTCTGTGTACTTATGAGGAAAGAGAAAACCTCTTCTCTAGCTTTAGAATTGATTTTTGTTTATATGTAGGGCACAAGATTGCCCTTTATGAGGAAAATATTTACGGTTTTGCTTTTAGTTTGGTTCACACCTAACTTAATTGCGTCACAAAAGGAGAATTTGATACGTTTAAAGATGATCTGTAGCAAAAAAAAAAAAAAAATAATAATAAAAAAATGGGTGCGTTGCTGTATTTTCAAGAAGAATGTGTTTTTAGCTATATTCCCCTACGTAGCCTGGTTTGCGATTCCAATCCTTTAAGGTAAATTTTAATCTTCTTAATTTTTTTTTATCACACCTTGAAATTCGTTGATTGAATTTTAGAACATTCTTTATAATACTTTATACAGAGTAGTCCCGAATTGATGGTAAAAACTTTAAGGGTAGATACAGATTATAGTAACCATCAATTTTTGAATAGAAATATATGAGCGCAAGTGACGCGGTGAGGTACAAACCGGGGAAATAAAAGAAAAGAGAAAAGGAGTTATTGGTTGGCTGTTATGCCGGTAGAGGGCATTAGGTGTCTAGCCGCAGTTCAACATGATACATCTCTGTAGGGAAAGTGCCATTCGCTATTGTGCTGCAATCTACAATGGGAGACTTTACGTATGCCGAAAAAGCAGACATGCATTACATGTACGGCCGTGCAAATGGTAACGGTAGAGCTGCGTTACGAATGTATCATGCTCAGTTTCCTGATCGACGAATGCCGGATCACGGAATTTTTTAGTGGTTACATCGTCAACTTTGTGAAACAAATTCGTTCCACGTCACCAGACATGAAGCTGGTCGACGAAAAGTTCTACGCAGTTCAAGCTTGGAAGAAGGCATCTTGAACGTTGCTGATAGACCCGAGTCGAGTACAAGAGCTGCTGCTCACCACGCAGGTGTGAGTCATCAAACCGTTTGTAAAGTGTTAAACAAAAATCGCCTACACACCCTCCATTGTCAGCGAGTACAAGCTTTGAATCCGGAAGACTATCCTCTCCACCTGAGCTTCTACCAGTGGGTGGTACAGCAATGTGCGATGCAGTCGGACTTCATAGCTCATGTGCTATTTACAAATGAGGCGACGTTTACAAGCGAGGGTGCTTTTAATGCACACAATTCCCATATATGGGCAACCGATAATCCACATGCGTATCAACAACGATTCTGTGTGAATGTGTGGACTGGTATTGCTAACGACTCTTTGATTGGTCCATACTTATTATCGACTCAATTTAATGGCGAAGGTTATCTAATTTCTCTATCACAGGTGTTACCAGTACTACTGAAGGATGTTCCGATCGCCATCGCACGTGGTTTCAGCATGATGGGGTGAAAGCCCACTCAGCTCTCATGTGCGCACTTATCTGAATGTCACGTTTTGGGATCGATGGATTGGGCGTTGTAAGCCAGTACCTTGGTAACCCAGATTTCCCGATTTATCGAGCCTCGAAGTTTGTTTATAGGGACATCTGAAGAATCTTGTTTATGCGACTCTACTTGACTCAGATGAGGATCACGTTCATTGAATATCCGAAGCTTTTTCACGCGTGCGTGAATTACCTGCCATCTTTGAGCGTGAACTCTTATCGCTCCACCGACGCTGTCAAGCATGTATCACTCCTGGTGGACTCAATTTCAAACAGTTATTGTAATCATTACACTTGTTAACGACGCTTTCAATAAACACTTAGCCTTTCCATTCATCTCCCATTTTTTGTTTCTGCTCCTCACCACGTTATTTGCGCCCATACATTCCTATAGAATAAATGATTGTTACAATGTCCTGTATCTACCCTTAAAGTTTGTATCATAAATTCAGAACCACCCTGTAGTGCAAATTAATTGGGACAAAGTGAAGAAAATCACCTCCTCCCTCGGAACTATTCTTTTATTCGCGTTACTCCTATGCATGCACTGATAAATTCAGTATAGTCAGTTTATGGTAGCAATGAAATCCTGATGAATCATCATCATGGAACTAAACTTTTGTTGCAACATTTATCGTACTTTTTTGATCGCACAGTCCATATTACCTAAACAAACTCTGAAATGTTCTCCATGTGCTCAACAAATTTATGTCTGGTGAATTTTCATGCAAATAGGCAAATCAAGCAACATTATTCTGACTCAATATAAACTTCTTGACCATTTTTGCATTATTACAAATGGATACGTCAGGTTGCTGACTGTAACCTAATAAACTAACTTGCACCATCTAATTTGCATTGTAGAGTTTATAAATTTAAAACTAGTTTGACTTTTGTTTATTAACACAGCAGTTTCCCTTTTTTTGTCTAGTCAAAGTTATTCAAAGTCTTCAATTTCGCAATAAATGCTGTGCCAATTGTTAGATGCATAAAAAAAGGAGCAATATACCCAATCCATTTCTTTTTTCGTATTTCTCAATTATAAAAAATGCACAAATCTTTCAGATTGCAACGGTTGATAAAGAAGAAAATAATGACTTTAATTGCTCAGCAAATTGGGGAATAATGAAAATGGATTTTTTCCTGTTTTTCTTAGTGCATCGATCATGTTGCCGACCTCTCATCTCAGATAGATGAAACAAAAGCGAGTGCAAGTGACGGTTTTGATGTCTCCGGACAACATTACTTAACTGTTGAGAGCCTAGGGGTGACAGATTATGATGACTATCTGCAGAACTTAGTTTTTCCATTACTCTATGCCCTAGGGATATTCGGCGTTGCAGGAGCTTGTTGGGTAGGGATAAAGGGAAAAAACTTTGATAACTAACGATCGAACGAGGGGAAGAGAAAGAGCTACCTGAAGTATCACGATAAAAACAAGGAAACTGCTTATTAGATGGTTTCAAGAAAGCTTAATAATATTTTAATTTTTTGTATTTTGCGATTAAAGTTCTTGAATTGCAGCTAAATGTTACCGAATTCAAAATTATGCTTTAATATTGTAGAATAAAAACTTACATTTATTATAAAATAAAATTAAAAAACGTTTTCTGGATTTATTAGAAATTTTTTTGATGGTTGCGCTGCAATATTTCTCTAAGAAATGAAAGAAAGGGAAATGAAATTAACATGTTTTTTAAACTCTGTTGCCTATATTAATTTAAAAAAAGTGAAAAAGTCCAAATCAGCTAGGCAGAATTGTATTCTATATTAATGAAGAGTTTTGTAACAAGAAAATGAAATAAAAAACTATCAAATAGTAATGTGTGTTTGCTTCAATTTAGAATTTTTCTCAAGAATTTAACTTTAATTAGTAAATGAGGTAAAGCAAATTTTTTATGTGAAATATTAAACTGTAAGCAGGGAGTATTGAAAAATTTGGAATTTTTCCAGTTAAAAGAAAGGAAATTAATGTTATAATTTTAATAATCTGTGTTATTTCTGAAGAGAACACTGAACTTCGGTAAGTAAATAAATGATTTAATCCTCTATTAATTGAAAATCATATGTATGTGTTAAAAAAATTTATTTAAAATTATTAATAGTATAATAAAAAAAATTAAATTGTTTAAAAAACTCTTAATTGGTGTTACGGTTGGCATTATTAATTTTTCATGTTGATTGTTTTCTTTTATAGTTTGAATTTTAGGCAATTCTTAAAAGTCTCCGCGAAATAATTCCTGCTTAGTTGTTTAAAATCTCTTTTAATAACAATTTTGAAATTAGGTTTTTCTTTGTTTTAAGCACATGTAAGTTTATACAGGAGATTAAATATTGCTTATATTAAAATGGAAACAATATAACTTGAATATTATATATTATTCATGATTGTACGTGAAATACATTGTTAGATAAGAAGATTTTCTATAAAGTTAAAAATTTACCAATCACAGCAGTACTAAAATATCATTCTTTAATCAGTTTATGTTGTTTTGGGATTGCAAGTGTCCATTTCAAGGTTAATATTAGTCTTTGTTATTCCAATAAAATAATTTTTTTAAAAAATTTAGAATCTTCTTTTAATGTATGGGAAATAAATTACAAACTGTTCAAGAAAAAAAATATTACATTTTTAATTAACATAATATTATTAAGAAAATTCATGTTGTTCCTGATGGTACAACTGAACTAAAATAACTGACTAAATATTTTAACTGTCTACTTCATTCATGAAATCTCAATTATGATAGAAAATTTCAACTTATTCATAGTACTGTCATTTAAAATCTTGAAAAACTCTGTGAACATGTTGATTTTTTCAATCAATATTTCAATTTTAGGCAATTCATGAAAGTCTATAATGCAATATTGTTTTAAACTCTTCTGATTATAACAATCTTGAAATCAGATATTTCTTTAAATTTGTTTGATAGGTATATTAGATAATACAGATGCGAAAACTTTGCATGTTTAATAGAAACAATATAACCTGAATAATCAATATTATACGTGAAGTGCATGTCACCAGCAAGAAGCCCATTCTCGAAATCCCATATATGGTTGTAAATGAAGCAAATATATCAAATTATTTGTATAAAAGTTTCGGTATGTGTCCTAAAAGGCTTTCAAAAAAGTATCAAGTTTGCAGCTATTTATTCTTCATGTTGATTGGCTTGTTTATAGGTTGAAATAAATTTATAATTCAAAAATTAATTTATGAAAGTCGGGCTCCAATCCCACGGATGACTGGTCGATATGAATTTAGCACCAAGCTCGCACCGACTACAGTGCAAAACGTAAAATATCCCCAGTAGTAGACGGATCAAGGGTTAGAGTGCCCTTGCCGTCAGGGTAACTGGGGGGTTTCATGGTTTTCCCCTCCATGTAATGCAAATGCGGGTAAGTTCCATCAAAAAGTCCTTCACGAAGGCAAATCACTACCAATACTTTATCCAGGAGTTCCCTTGTGTTCTGGATTGTGTTCAAAATTACAAGGATACGGGGTTGAAGATTAGTAGTCGGTTATAAAATAAAATTAATAAGGTTGAATTTTAATTTCAAAGTTCTAATACTAATAAGGTTGAATTTAGAGAAATTATTAACATTTAATGAAAAAAAGTTGTGGGATAGCAGGGCTCCATCTGGGCTTCAAAATTTCATATAAGGCTGTAAATTAAGTAAATCTATCGAATTATTAGAATAAAAGTTTCATTAACCGTAAGAAGCTTTTAAGAAACACCAAGCTGGCAGCTATTGATTCTTCATGCTGATTGATTTTTTATAGTTTGAAATTCAGACAATTCTCTTAATTCTCTGCAAAATAATTTATGCATGATTGTTTAAAACACAAATGATAAAAAACACATATGATAATCTTGAAATTAAACTTTCTTTAAAAAATTTTTGAAATTTATACAAAGTAATGTAGTGGAGTGCATATTGTAGGTTTTAATGGAAACAATGTAACCAGAATAATTTATATTGTTCGTGAAGTGTTCGTCACCAGCAGGAAGCCCATCGTGAGATGAGAAGATTCTCTATGAAGTTTAAAAATTTACCACCTAGTACTAAAATTTCAATTTTTAATCCGTTTCACCTCAGTTGAGGGATTGCAGGGGTCCATCTTGGCTTCGGAAGGAAGAGAGAGCCCCTCAGGGAGCCATTTCCTGTGGTATGGCAAGGAGCTGAATCTCACCAACCACATTGCGGCAAGACAATCTGTAGGAGTATCTTTTTCTTTGAAGTCGTTTACTGTCTACATTCAATTTATCTTGAAGCTAAGAAACGAAGATAAATCTTTGGAAAAAAGGTTCTTTTTTTAATTAGAATATATTTTTTAAATTTATTTGTAAACACAAGCAGACTTTAAAATTTCATTCTAGAAGGATATAGAAATTTCTGGTACTGGTTAATAGATTTTAATTAGCTTTGTAATGAACACAAAATCACGTAGATTTTTCAAAAAAATTAATTCTATTTTGGTAAACAACACTAGTTAGTTATATTTTGTTTTGAGATTGTTTTAAATGCGATGGCACTTTAAAGAATTGATATTAAGGTCATATTTTGAGAAAAAATGATACTTTCATTCAATTAATTTTTTTACAATAAATGTCAACAGCCAAATCTTTCAAATTTCGATTTAAAAAAAAGAAGAATTTACTATTTTACGAAACATTTAAGGGTTGAAAAAAGGAATAAGAAAATTTTTTCTCAGTTTTTATTTTTATGATAATTTGCAAAAAGATAAACAGTGCCCCCCCAAATAAAAAGATCACCATGAATAACTTTTGATCTAATGATCAAACTTTCACTTTCTAGAACTTAATCTAGTTCTAAGGCTCAATTGTATTTTAAATATGCGACTACTTTAAAATTCGATTTCTCAGTAACTGTTTAACATATTTCGCTCAAATTTTGTTTTTTGCCAAGCAAAAAAATTACAAACTTTAAAATGAAGTAAAAAATTTTATGCCTTGCATTTCATATATTTTCCTACTATTATTAAACGAAATAATAAAAAACAGAAAAACATTTCCTAAAATTTTTTTTTTGCATGGTCTTATTTTTAGATAAACTAATTTTATAACTGTGTGCAAAAATTTTTCAATTCGCTTGCGTTCGCAAAATATGGCAAAATACGCAAAAAGTAAAATTAACATTAATGGAGTCCAAGCTTTGGATCGCTCTTCTGACCATATTTCCCAGATAGCGGCTACTCCGTATTTTGAGGGTCAGAAATCCGAATTCGTTGAAAAAAAGTATGTTTCTTCTGAGAAGGTGCATTCTTGAGTCTAAACTAAAATATCGTCTGCATTAATCAACTAGTATATTTGAGGTTAACTACTCGAGTCATTTTGAATGAATGTTGGAACGTGAAGATCCGATTATTGGATCAAAAGTTATTCAGGGTGTTCCATTTTTTTGGAGAGCTGTGCAGGTATGAAATCATGTTCATATTTAAAATAACCACAAAAATAATAATTTAATTTGAGGGGAATAATCATGGATTGTTGGACTGTAATTCTTCATAAAATATTTTAGCGTTCTACAACTGGCAAACTGAGTAAAAAAGTTAACGCAGTTTGTTACTTGTTCTATTGTAAATTGCGCTCATTCGTTTTTTGAAATTTTCTTTTGAAACAAATTCTCAGAAATGCTCATCTTACAATATAAAAAATTTACTTTTTCTAGAAAAATTAAATTTTTTTTTGTTAAAAACTAAAATAATAGTTTACATAATTTACGCTGTGTTTAAAAAAAAAAGTTTTTTTTTGTTGGAAAAATAATGAAATAAAATTATTTGTCTCTTTGTTTCTAGTTAGCAGAAAACAAACTATAGAAATTTTAATTACAAGCATTTCGTGTAAAGCATATTCAAAAACAAATTTCTTTAGGGTAGATTGATAAAACAGAAATTTGTTAACAAGCGCAGTAGTTGTGAATGAGAATGAGAACGGTTGGGAGAAAAATTTCATCCATATTGTTTTACTTTCGCTATTAAAGTCACACAAGAGATACACTTATGGGTTATTAGTGACAGTCTGAATCCATCGTTTGTGATGATCTGAACACAATGCTGGTGCATGCGCACCACAAAAACTATTTTGAATAATAATAATAATAAAAAATTTCTTTCTATTTAAAGGTCTTAAGGAGACACCATTATGTTTCGATCAGTTATGCTCGTTCTGTTTGAGAAAGAGACAGAGCAAAAATTTTCATTGGGAAAAAAAATTGTTTGCTACTCAGTCAAAAACGCTTAAAAGAAAAAAAATCAATTTTTACTTCTTCCAGACTTACAAATCAGTTTTACTAAGGAGTTAAAACTAAAGTCAAGTCACAGCAAGTTCTGTGAACAAATTTTTCAGGAGTACAAAGTAACTGAAATTATTTACTTCAGTTGTTATAGAATGTGTTGTTGTTGCTTCTAGTGACACTTGGACTAGCCAAGCTCACTAGTCAGTGGTCTTTTAAGAATTAGGTCAGGAAGGCGCACATTTTGTTTGACAAGATCTCACTGCAAGGGTGAAAGTACATCTTAGGTCAGAACCTTACGGATAGATGGCAGCACCGCTCATTCGTGAGGCTACCTCTTTAATTTAAACATTGATCTGAAACGAAAGGAAATTTTCTCCAGATCCGTGTACCCATGGTACTGCTCAGCGATCGACTACAGGATTCTAGAGATTTTACGAGCTTGTATATCGCAAGTACTAGGTGAGTCTCAGCAGAGTTGAAGATCAAACCCAGGACCCCGTGGACAGGAGTCCGATTCTATCACCACTGGGATACCAAGGCCCAAGTTATGTAATAAAGCTATACAGCATGAGCTAAACTTTTGTAAATTTATTTACTTTCACTATTTTTTATTATATTATTATTCGCTATTTTTTGAATTTTAACTTTATTAAAGATAAAAAAAAAATCTTACTAAACTGATTCATATATCTAATATTATTTATCGATAGTTTTGTGGGCCATATAGAATTTGGTCCTACTATCACTAGGGGTGATTCAATATTCGACTATCGATCGAAAGCGAGTTAAACTAATGAAGTGGAATAAGTGATTTAAATTGTTTGGACCTAACTGATCTTGCATATTATGGTATACTCAGATCTTTCAAAGGACATTGAAAACATTTATATTTCATCAATAATATATATTAAGAAGTTGAAATCGAATAATTTGATCGCTTCTTAAAAGGTCAAAATTGTTAGAAATATACCTGAACTACTGTAGAGTGTTCACTTCTACTCCACGAAAGTTCTTCGAAGCTCGCAATCAAATTTTTTAATATATTTAATCAGTGGCATGAATAAATATTTATTTTGCGGGTTAAATCAACACATTTTATCTCTTCTTGAGAGGTCAAAATTGATACTTGAGCTACTGCAGAGTGTTCAGTTCTACTCCACTGAAATTCCCCGAGTCTCGCAATTAAATTTTAATTCTTTTTACCTATTTAATCAGTGGCGTTGAGTGGCGTTAATAAATACTTATTATGCGGATGAAATCGACTAATTTGATCACTTCTTGAGAGGTCAGAGTTGTTGGATTGAGGTCAGAATTGTGAGTCAAAATTGAGAGGTCAGAATTGTTGGTACATATGACTGAATTGTTGGAAATGAACTACTGTAGTGTGTTCAGTTCTACTCCACTCATGTCCATCAATTACATTTTAAATGTTTTTTTACATATTTAATCAGTGACGTAGACGTGATTTTATTTCGGAGGCGGATCGAAATTTTTAGATGCGATTGTTCGCTATCATATCAAGTTAAAATATTTTTGTTTGATATTACATAATATGCGTTAAAAAATAACATAACATTCCAAAAAAACTATGCCCAATACAAAAACAAGAGAGTATAAGAAAACTAATAGAAAAAGGTTGCTTTAAAGCACCTCAGGGGGGTCAATCTCAACTGAAGAGTTTAATTTTGAAAAGTATCATTTATATTTCGTCATTTGAACAGTATTTTGAGCAGTTTTCTTCCATCTTCATGCTTCTAATTAAGGTTATAATTAAGTCAAAACTTGCTCAACAAAGAGAGAATCATTCTTTTATCAAAATCTTCAGTCTTTTACTTATGATTCACTTTGCTTTACGATTATAAATTGGTACAGAAAAGTATATTTTAAAAATAGAATGATTTTTATAAAATAGTAGCGAAAAATGAGGTTAGATTTTCTTTCTGAAGTAATGCATTCAGGTTACAGAAAAATATTTATCTTATATGTACCTTAACTAATTTTTTTACTGCGCATTGAAAGACAATTTTCGTTTTAAAGTAAAAACTTAAAAAAAATGTTTTTAGCCGTATCCTTTTGATTTAAGGACAGTTCAAATTCCTTATACCCACCCATACCTTCGCCACTATACTGAATATAATTTGGCTGAATAGACATGATTTAATAGAGATTCTATGAACTAATAGGATCTGATTGCTATGAACAAATAGGATTCATGATTTTTCGGGGATTAGATATCGTAATATAAATGATACGAAAATTAAGTAATTTTTTAAAAATAAAAGTATAAATAATACGTTTCTAATACTTTACATCAATTATTTTTCGCTAGTTGATTTTAAAATTGGTTGAGTAATCTTTTTTAATCGATTCAAAAGTAATTCAGTATTCTTGTAGAAAAACTATTGATTTTCCTTCTTGGTTGAATTTGTTTTTTCGCAAACAACAGGAACACACATTTCGATTAGTTGACTTTAGTCCAGCAAATTCCACCAATGCGATGCGGGTCTTTTTTCGGATTTCTTTTTCTTTAAAGATTAAATAAAACAAATAAGGCATGAAGAATTAGAAAGCATAGACTTTTCAGAATTTACTATTCTTCTTAATTCTTTCTCTGAACTTTATCTAGTTGGTAAGAATCTTAGTTTATTTAGTTGAAGTATCTAATTCTTTAATTAAAGAAAAATATTGCATTACGTTTGTTATAGTTAGGGAGTTAACTAAACTTTATTAAGGTTATTTTTCTAAAAAAGGAGAAACTTTTATTTTCAGCCATCTTACTTCAGATGTTTCTATCAAAAAACAATCGTTTAAAACTAGTTGCGCTGCAGCTTAGTTTAAGAATTGGTATTTTTTCTAAATTATTCAAAGATATAACATTACATAAAAGACGGTAAGTAACAAACAAAATGGCCGAGTGAGTTTTTGTTATCTTTATAGTGTTGGTCAAGGCCTTAGAATTTAGTTAATTATCTTTTTAGTGTTTATCATTTAGAATTAGTGTTTAGAATTTAGTTTATTATCTTTATAGTGTTGGTCAAGGCCTTAGCTAGTTGAAAAATCTGGCTCTTTGTAAATGTTGTTGACATTTTAAAAGGCACTAGATTGTTTAGGTAAAACTGTAGTACTTTCGAGTCTGCCTGATATATTTTTGTCTTATTGCAACCAGCAATATGTCTTTTGAATCTTTAGGAAATGTGCAAAGAATTACTCAATCCGACTCAATTCGCTTAGGCTTAGTGCAATATTTGTTGGTCTTTTGTTGAAGGTTGGTCTTTTGTATATTGAGCCAAAATTAAGAGGACGCATGATGAAAACAAAAATTTTAATAATAAGAAATTTAGAAGAATTGTATAAATTGCTTCTCCATATGAGCACTAAAACAGTTCTGCAGTTAGAGTTGACGGCATTGCTGTTGTGTGCATATGTGCATTCCCACACTGGCCACCCGTCAAATCACCCCTGATCCCAGGTGTACCTGAGTACAAAGTATAAACAAAGAAGTAATATATACTCAATTAATCTCATCTAAAAATTTCCAAATATTTTGCTGTAGCATTGTCTGAAAAATGTAAAAGAAATATTGATTTCCAAACCTAAACATTGATTATAAAGAAAATAGTATGTAAAGGGATAAAAATTAAAATGTCTTTAAATGTCCAGATAAAAATGTCAATATTAAATTACATCATCAGTCCATAGTTTGAGAAATTTAGCATAAGTACTGAAGTTTGCAGGTCTATATAAAAGGCACATTTTTGGACATTATTCAATGGGTTTCATTTTAGTTATCTTGTAGGGTATTAGATATTTCGGTTTAAGTTAAAGACCTGATAGTCCTAGTTGAGTATGTTTGAAGTCCACTAAATCATTGAGTTTAAAGGAAGTATGTGGTTTTCAGTAAAGGTTGTAAGTTCACCTGTTTTCATTCTGAACTTAGAGTATTTGCTGATTTGCTTGTTTTCGCAACTACTCTTGCTCGTTGAAGGCAGATAGGATTTCTTCGTTTAACTAAGTTGTGATTTCAGATCTTGTATAGACTTCATAATCGTACTAAATAATAATTCAAACGGAGTGCAATTAATGCTTCGCTGAAATGTTGAATCTATAATTTTTAGAATGTCTTTGTTTTGAAGTAGAATTTGAAGCAAAGCTAATTTTTCATATTACTGTGCAGAGTATGATATTCTCAACTGTATGAAAAAAATAGATGTGTATTGTATAAATAAATGTTATATTTTCTACTACATAAACAGAAGTACATTTTTGTGTATTTGCTCCTTTGGCTTGCAAGTAAAAGTATTCTTTTCTTTCTGGCATTTCATGCAAAAAAAGCGTTTTTTGATAAAAAAAATTCTACTAATACTTGTTTCATTTTTACCCGTTTCTGCGAAACAAAACCCTTTCCACTATAAGTTGTTCTTGAGTCGTACTGCTTTTATTATCGATCTTTGTGTTTATATACTCACTATATCAGGAGTCCAGGGGGCTATAACCTGAGTACTCTCTATTATTTTCGGGTCCACTTAACGCGAAAGCCCATTTTGATCGCATTGCGGTCCCAAATGGGACCCCCAGGGGCCCGCTTACTCCTTGTAACAAGTCTCCCCGTTTTCCCATTACGGATCAACCACTTTGCGATGAAGTTCTTACTATCTTGAAAATGGGATCATTTTGTGGACTGGTGGTAGATGACTTTAGCCAAAATGACTTGTCGAGTTCTGCTGAAGTTTTTAGAGTAACTAAGAGGGCGGAGAATTCGCTCTTTCCCATAACATTTTGTGATGAAAGTATAAAATTGGTTCCTTTAGAGTAAAATAGAACTGTTATGCCAAAAAAGTTCCTCCAAAGAGTATACGTGAAATTCAACGTAGAAGTAAAAAGAGTGTAAAATTCACATTCATAAAATTGCAAAGACAATTTATATTGAGTTCATAATCCAGAATATTTTTAGTACTTAAAGAATTAAAAACGAAAGAAAAGTTTAAAAATATTATTTTTCATATATTTTTTTTTCATGAATATTTTAATTGTTTCCAGTTATATTCCAGTATTATTGGTTCTGTTATATTATTTCAGTTATATTATTAGTACAGTTATATATTTTTTTCCAGAATAAATTAACTATTTCCAGTTATATTTAATATTTCCGAACAACAAAATTTTAAGGAATATTACTCATAATTTGATAAAAACATCTTAATTTTTTTAAAAACATAAGTGAAGTAGAGATATTTTATTTTTGATTTTACATTTATGCTACAAAGATTAAAAGATCCACAATTCTTAACCTTAATAAACATTGAAAAGCTTTAACGGTACCATAAACTACAAACCACATTAGTTTATTTAAATAAAAATTACAATAAATTTCTAGGAAATTTCAGTGTTGAAATACAAAATAAGTTAAAAAGTTTTTTGTTGTTGTTGTTGTTAAAATATGGAGAAAAAAGTAATATCGAAATTCTTCTAAAACTAGAATATCGAAATATACATTAATGTAAGCATTCTTAAACAAGAGTATAGAAATATATATTAATAAATATGTTTCACATGAATAAAGAAAGATAAAATTTCATTTAAAAAAGATAAAATTTTAAATGAAATTTATAACTGGAATATATAAATATGAATTTCCATAAAAGTAATTTATGTAGAAATGAAAAATATAAAATTCTCATAGTATAATATATAATTGTATCAAAATGTCAATGCTATTTCCTATGCATGAATTAATTTATTCTTTTGTTAACGAAGTAAGAGTAGTAGCCCTATATTTGAGTTTAGAATGTAAAACCAATGCTACCAATATCTTACGGTTGAGATCAGTATGACAAACAATGATATACAATTAAAATCATTAACATACAATATCTTAGAATTTAGTTCGGTACGACAAACAATAATATGCAATTAAAGCCAATACCACTATCTTACCGTTCAGTTCAGTATGGCAAATAATAATATGCTATTAAAACCAATACCAATATCTTACAGTTGAGTTCAGTATGACAAGTAATGATATGTAATTAAAATCCTTAATATGCAATATCTTATGCTTGAGTCTATCAAGCTAAACAATATACTATTAAGACTAATTAAGAAAATATTTTAAATCATTCTTGAAAATTTTCCCTTTCATGTTAGAATTCGCTATTCGCTTGTTAGATTTCGTTTTATGTTTTGCTCTGTTTTTTTCTCTACATTTTATTTTCTGTTTTTTACGTGATATTTAATACTTAAGGTGCTCTATTCTATTTTGTTTCAAAATTTTTTGAGTGCTCCTCACGCTATTGTATTGATATATTTTGCTTTGGCTACATTGATACAATATTAGAAAGCACTCCTTTGCTGATACCGAGTAAGCTGATGACAAGATTATTTCTTTTCAGGATTTTATTAATTTTTTTTAAAAAAAACTAATTTTCTTCTTTTTTTAATTATTCTGTAATTTTTTCCCTGGTTTCCCTACACTTTGAACTTATTTTATGAGTTTTATATACTTGCAGCTTTTCAGTAGTAAATAAAACATATTGATTTTCTTAATTTTCTTCGTTTTTTTATTTTTTTTAGTCCTTTTTGTATGAATTTATTGTGCTATATACGTATAGTATATATGTTGTGTACGAGTGTAGACACCCCGTAATAAACGCCTCAAACTTGTCGACGGAGTATAGCAGCCCACCGCTTTTACATCTTGTTCGGTAGAATGGGGGCCATCGCATGCGTCACACGATCACCTCCAATATTAATCCACGATGTCATGACAGCCCAGCGATACGTTTGGAGCATATTTCAGCCTTATATGTTGCCGGCATACTCACGTACACACGCCGGCTTACAGCCTTATGTGTACTCACGGCAGAGCTCCCAGGAGTCATTTTTAATAAGACAATGCTCGACCATACATAGAAAGGGTCTCACGGAAATGCCTTTGCTACCTTACTAACCTCCCTGGCTTGTTCGATCCCAGATTTGTCACCGGACGACCATATCTGGTAGTACTTGAGACTGCAAGTTTGACAGTCTCCATCTAGTCCATTTAGCGGTGTTTTTTCAGTAACTGTAGTACGAGATACCGCAGGATATCATAAAGGAATTCTATGCCTCAATGCCCGCACATTGCATGTCTCCGCATTGTGTGCGCGGCACGGTAAAGGTCATTCACGGTAGAGGTGGTCTAAGAGGAAACTTAAACCTTAAATGAATTGTATTTTTTCTTGCAATAAATGATCATCTCATTAGATGAAGATTATATATTATCATCATACAGAATACATTAAATGTTATCATCATAAATTATATACTATCATCATACATCACACATTATATACTAACATCATTATATACTATATATCAGATGAAGTATACAATGTTCACCTGACTTGCTTTTGACTTCTTGCTTATCACTCTTCTGTTATTGTTTTTGTTATTGCTAGCCGTCAATTATTAGCAAAGCTAAATCAAGTTCGTACTACCAGCAACTCTGGGTGTATCAAGTACGGAGAGCGGATCAACAAAGATATTTCCTCTAGAAAGACCAAGACAGTCAAGGATATGGTCTGGCGTAGCCTCACAGGCAGCTAGTGTCTCAGAGATACTCGAAGGCAATCAATCTTTCTTGGGACAGTTGTTGTTCAATATTTACAATATTGTTGTTCGCGGTATTTTACTGCCACTTGCAAAAACTGCTCCCGCAATGACGACGTGGCAATGTCTCCCAGATGAAGCTGGCATGCCTGGCAAAACTTTCACTTCGATTTACATTTTTGTCTTTGCTTCTTTTGTGGTTATTTTTCTTTTGTAATGTTTGAGATGCTGTTTGGTTTATCCACCATTTCCTGTTTTTCTGCTTTTCGGACTATTCCTGCTTTAATATTCTTATCGGTTTAATGCCAGGTAATAATTTATTTTGATTTATATTTTCTTCATATATTCTTCCTGTGAAGCTCCAGTGCGACGTAAATTAACACAACAACATCATATATTCTTCCAGTTATAACATTAGCAGTTAAGTGCTGATGTGACTTGGAATTGTATATGTATTTATTGTATATATATATATATTTAGATTTTAAGAAGGCAAGAAACATATTAAGTTTAATTTATAGTAAGAGTCAATTATTAAGTTTTTCCCTTTACCAGGCAAGAGAACTAAAAAAATCCCTCGACCTATTTTTTGAATGAGTTATAAGAAAATATAATTTCTATTTTGGATGAAAACGTGAAGTTATAATGAAAAACATAAGTAATATGTTTAAACTCAATTTTCCTTTCAGTAACTAGTAAATCTAAAAGTATTTTTTAGAGATTTTTAACGAATAGCATTGTTACACCCTAAGGCAATTGATGCCATATTAACACACTTTTTATTTTCCCAATTAGAGCCCTGCCAGAAAGTTAAACAACTTCTTTTAATAACATAATCTGGAATCTCCTGTTATTCCCTCCAGTCTAGTTAAACTTCCAAAGAAAATGGTTCGTTCTAATCTTCCCGCAGTGTTAAGAAACTTATTCCTCATTTATTCAACAACGCTTCCAACTCCAAAAGTCTATCCTATTAACCCTACTTTTTCCAACTATCTTTCTACAGTGGGCCGTCTTTTTCGCAGATCTTACTAATTCCCATCTTTGGCCTATTAGAGGAACTGGTAGGGCTCCCAAGGGCCCCCTTACTCCGCGCGGACCCAATTAGTGGTTGTTAGGGACATGTCCTTTCAAAAGAACTGATGACCGAGATTTGACGCCCGAGGACGGCCCACTGCTGGTGTGTTTATGGTCCCTGAGGACAGAGTGTTAACAGCTATATTTCTCAGCTTTATGATTTCGTGTCTTTTATGAGTTAGAAAAGGCAATTTTGGGTGATACCTCTGTTTTGGGAATGTCTTTGGAGAGTTTCATGGGTCGTAAAGCATGTGAGATGTCGAAAATGGAATACATCCTATTGTTTGTCAATTATATTTTTTTCGCGAACAAATTTTTTTTAAAAAGAATGAAATAAAATATGTGGTTTTATACATGATTTTGCTTTGTGAAAATACTTGAAAGAAGTAAAAGAAATTCAAACTCTTGATTCTTTGAATATTTAAAAAAAATATTGTTTTGTTTTTGAAATTTTCAATTAAATGAAATTGATCCAATATCTTTGTCTCATTTTTTTAATGTCTACTTGTTTTCCAATTTGTTTGAAAGGCAGTTTAAAATTTTTAGGAATAAATACTTTAGAATACGAGTGAATGAAAAGATAAGCTGTTTGTGAAACTATTTAACGAAATTGATCTTAGGCATAACGTAATATTTCTATAATTTATTATTGCGAAAGAAATGTTATTTATTCTAATGTTATTAAGAGTCAAATTTACCAGTTGTAATGTCGTTATGTTAATCGTAAAAGAAATCTCTCAGTAACGTATAAAGATATTTATCTAAAATTCAAAATAGAAAAGAAGTTTTTAGGAGCTTATGATGTATTTTCAGCTTATGATGTATTATGATGTATTTTTAGCACGATTACCGAAATGCTATACTAGATATTAATGGGTTTAGTTTTTGCATAGTTTGTTATTATGGGACTTGTTTAACGGAAATGTTTAAGATAAATTCAAGATCAAATTGCTTATACTTATTGCTGTTTGAAAAATCGTAACGAAATATTTTTAGTAATGTATAAGGATTACACAGCTAAAACTTACTTCAGAAAAATTTTTTAGAGCTAATAACGCACTTTTTGGACTGTCTCTACACTGTAAAAAATTCCTGAACAAATTATGGTAAAAATACCTGCACTCACGGTTCCGGTACTTTTTACCGTAAAATCCATGTATACTGGAACATGTGACGGAACAAAAATTTTGATTTACGGTAATTTTCACAGTGATAATTACAGTTAAGTCACTGAATCATTCCAAATAAATAAATATTACAGTAAAAATTATGGTAAAATATTTTACGGTTTTAATGAATTTTACGGAAAAAGGGATGTTATGGATGATACACCCAATGTTCCGGTACTTTATACCGCAATTTGATACAGAATTTTTATAGTGTGAAATGGGAGGTACCTAAGACATAATGGGTTAGGTCCTTACATAACGAATAGTTTAATATAAATTCACTATTTCTTATGTTTACTTTGAAAGTCGAAAAAAAATTATCGCATTAACTCATTAAAAAATTTATTAACATTTGCCACTAAATAAATTCTTTTGAGCTTATGATGTTTTTCGGAATAAGTTAATTCGGTATAAAATTTGAAGATAATATTATATATATTCATTATAGCGGTTAAAATTCTGCGTCTATCCTTATTACATTAAGTGTATTTTGTTCACGGTGAAAAATTCTGGTATAATTACTGTATTATTTGTTAATGACATTTCTGGTTAAAAAAACATTTTTCTGGTTAATAAAACCAAAGTATACTTTATTTAAACCATTCATTTGGTAATATTTTCGTTCGTATAATTGCGATTTAATGGAAATTCAGGTGTTTAAAATTATAGTTCTTATTACAAACCCTTTAGTAAAAAATACAAAACTGAAAAGTAAATTTAACCAAATAAATGGTTTTTATGTAATGCTCTGAACTATTATGATAAAATTGCTAAATTTTACCACATTTTCCAACTTTAATTATATATTCTAAAACCTTATTTTCTTGTTAAGTTTCCCAAAATCATTACCAAAGCACTTCTGTAAAAACTACAAAGCCAAAGAGCCAGATATACGGTAAATTGTATCATGCTCTGGTAGTTTCTACCGTACTTTTTTCATATTGTTTATACATAACATTTTAATCAACAGTAATTTAACCATTTGATTAAAGTATCATTAAAAGTTAGATTTATAAATATTTTAAATTACTAGAATATGCAAGGAGTTGGATAACCTAAAAATAATCCTTCTTATTTTTACAATATCTAATTGAAATTTTTTTAACAATAAGAAGTGCTGAATTTTATTGGAAAAAAAGCAGAAGCTTTTTGTACATTGAATACCGTGAATGGAAGACGTATTGAATTTAGGTGTTGTTAAGACAAGAAATCAGGTGAGAATAGAAATAATGTGATTGAGACTAAATCATTCTGTAAAAAAGAGAGAAACAGGAAAAAACAAGGAGTTCTTGTTGGAAGAAACATGTCCTTTGAGGGTTTTCGTTTGTTCACATCTATATGGAAATTCGTTCAGGTTGGTTCTGATGCTGAAGTGCGAAAAAATAAAAGAATAGCTCTCTTCGTCTACTGAGAAATTAGAATTAAGTGATATTTACTGCGTAAAATAATATGAATGTCATATTTTATTTATTTTTGGTATTATGATTCATGATGAAAGCTTTTTTTTTAAAAAATGTATAATTGTCACGGTGCAAAACTATTCCCCATGCAATTAATTAAATTTCACTTTGTTTCTCATTTATTTCTTCTATTAAAACAATTTATATTTCAATTAAACATTAATTTTCTTAAAAAATTTTATAAAATTTCTTTTTCTTTCGCTTCCGAAAACAAGTTTTATTTGTGATTTACATAGGATTCTATTTTTAATCTTATGATAATATTTTTGAAAAATTTAATTCAATTTTTTTTCTTTCATCTCCTAAAACAAGTTTTATTTTTAATGCTCAAATAATATTAACAATATATTTAACTCAATTTAAGCTTATTCTTTTTTTTATAGGTAGTTCTATTTTTAATCCACCAATAATATTATCGTTAAACATATTTCATTTCACTTCATTTCTTTTTTTAAAATATAATTTATTTTTAATTTACTGATGATATTCTTAATGTATTTAATTGTCTTTTATTCTTTCTCTTAAAATCAGTTATATTTTCAATCTTCCATTAGTATTCCCGACATATTTAATAAATTTTCCTTTATTCCTTCTCGTAAAATCAGTTCTATTTTTAATCTACTAATAATACTACCGACATATTCACTTTATTTCTTCTCTTAAAACTAGTTCTATTTTTAATCTGCAAATGATATTCCCCATATGTTTTATTTAATTTCATTTTATCGCTTCTCTTAAAGACAGATCTATTTTTAATATACGAATAATATTCCCACGATATTTCATTTCCCTTCATGTTTTATCTTAAAACGGATCTATTTTTAATCTACCAATAATATTCCCGAAATATTTAATTTAATTTCCCTTCATTCTTTCCTTTAAAACCTTTTAAAGCAAAAATAATCTTGACATATTTAATTTAATTTTATTCTTTCTCTTAAAGCCAGTTTTAGTTTTAATCAACCAATAATATTTCCGAAATATTTAATTTAATTTCCCTTCATTCTTTCTTTTAAAACCCTTTAAAGCAAAAATAATCTTGACATATGTATTTAATTTAATTTAATTTTATTCTTTCTCTTAAAGCCAGTTTTAGTTTTAATCAACCAATAATATTTCCGAAATATTTAATTTAATTTCCCTTCATTCTTTCTTTTAAAACCCTTTAAAGCAAAAATAATCTTGACATATTTAATTTAATTTAATTTTATTCTTTCTCTTAAAGCCAGTTTTAGTTTTGATCAACCAATAATATTCCCGAAATATTTAATTTAATTTCCCTTTATTCCTTCTTTTAAAACCAGATCTTTTTTAATCTCTTAATAATATTCTGGCTTATTTAATTTAATTTCGCTTTATTTCTTCTCTTAAAACCACTTCTACTTTTTACCTAGTAGTAATATTTTTGACGTATTTAATTTAATTTCTCTTTATTTTCTCTCTAAAAACAAGTGTTATACATAGTAAGTAACATAGAATATTCCCAACCCAATTAAGTTAATTTCCCTTTATTACTGTTCGTAAAATCAGTACTATTTTTAATCTACCAATAATATTATTGTCATATTTAGTTTCACTTTATTCCTTCTTTGGTGAAAGAAGTTTAATCATTAATTTAGAAATGATATTCCCGACATATTTAATTTCTTCTTTCTTCCCTTTAAATCAGTTATATTTTTCAACTTCCAATAATATTCTGGCTCATTTAATTTAATTACAATTTATTCCTCCTCGTAAAATCAGCTCTATTTGTAATCTACTAATAATTTTCTCGACGCATTTTTGTTTATTTCATTCGAATAGTATTCTTAAAACAAGTTCTATTTTTCATTTTTAAAAATATGTAATCATTATTCGTTGCAGTATGGCATTTCGATTTTTTCGAGGAATTTAATTTCAAGTTTTAAAACATTATATTTCCATGAATGGAAAAAAACACCACCATTTGGCGATGTTTTATTGAGCCAATTTTCATGGAAAAAGGCAACATTATCCATTGTTTAATCTTTATAAAAGTTGAAATATTAATTTGTTTTTACGAGTGCTCAAAAACTGACCTTTTTTTTTTTCTTTTATCATGGTGAAACGTAGGTATAACTATATTTTTTAAATGTGAAAAAGTTAATGTAATGAATGATTTTTGATTTTGTAATAAATACATTACAGATGAAAAAAATACATATAAAAACCATATGACAATGAATATATCGAACTTTATACTATAAAGATGACAGAGAAACAAGTTTTGTATAAATGTATTTATGAATGTTTAGTCCTTTTAAGTCACATAATTTTTTTTGAGCAGTGTTAAGACATTTGGGTTTTTTGCTGATATTTTTAAACAATCAAAAGTTAAGTTCAGTTTTGATATATTTTTATTGTTTTGAATCAAAGTTTTTGTATGAAAGTAATTACCTGTGAACAAGTGATAATTCTAAAATTCTGAAGGTTTTTCAAACTGGTAAAATATTAAACATTATTTCAGTTATTTTTCTAATATCTCTCTACACTGTAAGAAATTCCGGATCAAATTACCGGCACTTTCGGTGCATCATTCGTAAAATTCATTTTTAATGTAAAATATTAAACCGTAATTTTTACAGTAATATTTATTTAAGAGTGATTCAGTGGTTTTTACGGTGTAACTGAAAATATTACGGTATAACAGATTTTTTGTTCCGTAACATGTTCCGGTAATAGTAAATTTTACGATAAAGAGTGCCGGTACTTTTTAAAGTAATTTGTAATTTTATTTAGAATTTTTCCAATGTAGTTTTATTCATAGTTCAAGTGATAACAATGTTGCAATCATACCTTTAACTGCATCTTATGTGACAAGATACTTCTTTTTTTTATTGCAAAAACTTTGCTTTGCAGTTTGTTTACAGGAAATTTTGAGAGAAAAAAACTATACGTTTGTTTGAATGCATATTAATATGTAAGAGACGCATTGTTTTTTTATGAGTTACAGTCTTTCAGGTTAAATTAATTCAAAATATTTTGTCAATTCTTAACGCATACTTCAAGGACCTAAAATGATAAAGTGAAATTTATTATGTACGAAAATGTTATTGTCCTACATTTGTTGTAATTCAGTTGAAAAGAAGAAAACTATTCTCTCAGAATTTTAAACCTTAAGATAAAGAAAAGAAATATTCTTATTTAAAATTCTATCTTTACATAGTTTGAGTAAACCTTATGGATGCAACTGGTTTTAATAACAAAAACCCCACATTTTATTAAGTTGAATTAAAAATTCCTTTTATTAACAAGCAATTGAATTTTTTAAATGTATTCATTCATCTTTAAATGTGTAAATTTAATCCGGAATAAAATGCACATGAATTTTCAGAGTGCTTTTTAAAATTCAAATGTTACCGAAGAATTGGCTAAGAAATCCAATAATTTTCAAAATAAACGTTAATAACATCAATTTCCATGAGTATAAGTATGAGAAATTACATATGTTTCAAAAAACGCTTTTTTCCCTAAAATATCAATATTTTTTTTAAGTATTTTATTTAAAAAAACCTATGCTCTTATGTTCTATTTTCTAAAAATTTCTATTATTTACAACCGAAATAGAACTAAAACATAGATTTGTCTGTAACTTGAGACAGGTGAGAAAGTTTGTCAGCTAAAGGGTAGAGAGAGAGGGAGGTGGGGATAAAAAGAAGAAAGAGAATATTGAGAAGAAAAATAGCGAAGTTTCTTTGTGAAGAAAGGAATAAAGAGAAAGAGGCAGTGTATTATTAATTAAGCTCTCTTTAAGGGAAGGAATCAGCTGCACTTATTCTCATGTGATAGTTTGAGGGATAAGCCAGAAATTATCCAAATTCTCTTTCGAATACTGTCAAAGTGGAGCTTATGGTGATGAAGCTGTTATAAGTTTTAAAAAGTTAAAGACCGCATTCGTATTGGGCTTCCTTTTAAAAAAGTGACATTTTATGTTCAGTGTTATATAATTATAGCGATGAAAAATAAGAAATTCAGAATGTATTATAAGAAATGAAATTTTCAAGTAACTGATTTGTTATTCCTTTCTGGAGACAGAAAATTTTCTCAAAAATAAAAGCGGAGTGGAAGAAAAATAAAGGGATGTTTTTTCATACTATATGTTCTTTCTGTGATGACTATTAACCTACACTGTAAAAAAAAATCCGTTTTATTACAGAAAATTTCTGGCAGTAAAGTTTCCAGAGATTAACCGTATGCAACGGAAAAAAAGACGTTGATATAAATTTTCTGTAACAACGCATTACAGATAATATCTGTACACATCTGATATTTTAGTCGGTCAGGATACGGTCCTCAGGGTACGGCAGACAAATTTTCTATGGAAATATACATTCAGGTCTGCGAGGTGAAATAGTTGTCAGAGATTAACCGTATGCAACGGGAAAAAAATTATATAAATTTCTTGTAACAAAGCGCTAAAAATATTTGTTCACATCTGATATTTTTGCCGGTCAGGGTGGAGCAGAGAAATTTTGCATGAAAATATACTTTCAGGTTTGCATGGTGAAACAGATTTTTGAAATTTTGGTTAGTTTTTTTTATTTATTCCAATTTTTATGCAATTTTTCGTTATTTTTGAGGCAGCGGAAACCATCACGTTTGAAAAAAATCGTCTTAGAAATTTAATTTGTTCTCCTTAGTTAAGTTAAGACGTCCCAAAGCAGGATTCGAACTCGGGAACATCTTGTTAACCGGAAAAATATCTCTTTTATCTGATTACGCTGTAGTTTAACAGCAAATTTCTGCAGTTTTAGAGCACAGAAATTTCCTGTAGGAATGTTACAGAATTATGCTTTTTAAAACTGAGTTATGTAAATTAAAAATTATGTAAAGTTTTATAAATAACTGCAGTTTATTTTTTCTTTTATGATTTTTTCGTTTATGATTTTTTAGTTTATGATTTTTTCGTTTATGATTTTTTCATTTATGATTTTTTCGTTTATAATTTCTTCATTCATGATTTTTTCATTTATGATTTTTTCATTTATGATTTTTTCGTTTGTGATTTTTTGGTTTATGATTTTTTTCGTTTATGATTTGTTTGAAGCCAGTTGCTTTGATGATTTGCTGAAAAATCGGAAAACTCTGCAAAACTTATTCGAATATCGAGACATCGGAGATTTCATTGACATCCTGAACGACTGTTTCTGTCTGGTTTAATTGTTATTTAAATAAACCTTATTTCTTACCTTCAAACTGAGTCACAAAGATTGAGATCTGGAGAATAGGATGGTCAAGTGATTGAAATATGGTTAAAAAAGCTGTATCTTGATGTTTTTACCGAAAAATAACTAAGCTTAGTTAAATAACACAACCAGTAAGTTATATTTAAATTCCCCCCCCCCCCATTTGAATTAAGTTAATGTTCACACGATATTGTAGCATTTTTAATAAGTATGAAAGGTTTTCTTTTTCGAAATATATCCATGTAAGAAAGTTAAATAATTTTTCTTAACTTTTACTTGGGAATTGTCTTTTTTACGAGCAGCATGAAATATGACTTAAAACAAAAAATATGCATTACAAATATGCTTAAATATAGTTTTATAAAATGAATGTCATTATATCTGATAAATAAAATATATAATTTCATATATTTGTCTTATAAAATGAAATAATAAAAATAAAATGTTAGTCATATGAACTCAATAATTACATTATTCTTATTTAATTATCTTATTATTTTTAAATTAATTTTTGTTATGTTAAAGATCAACATATTTATTAACTTATAATTTATAAACTTATAATGTGATTACCTTTTTCCTGTGTTATTTGTGAAAATTTAAAATAACGCATTAATATAATATTTAAAATGATTTATTTTAGTAATTTGACAAATATATATTATTTCTATGAATTAATTGAATTGCCAACTCTAACTATATGAATAATAACATAACATTTTGTCTGCTGCGTCATACAGTCAAATAGTTCATTTTACTTTTTTGCCGCCTTTTTCTAGTTTCGTTATAGGATTGTAATTGTTTTATTTTATTACTAAATTGTAGAATTCATTCAATAACTAAACTGCTGAATTGATTAATGATAGTTATTTCAAAAAATAGCGAATTAGAGTTTAGAGTAATTAATTATACACTTTATCTAACTTGATCATTTATTTTTCAGATTAACTAGGTTTTTAAAAATTATTAGTTATGCAACAATTAGTTATGCAAAACAATGAAAGTGTGTATTTTATCAATAAAGCCTACTTATATTGTATTGAATACAATAGTGAGTATTTCTTAACTCAGCGAAAATAGATTATAGAAAATAGAAAAATTTGAATTCAAATAAATATATGAATAAATGCAAGCTTTAACAACTTCTTGTACGCAGTATTTTGAATTATTTACATTAACAATACAAAAATATAATAACAATAACGGAAAACAATTAAAATGAGAATCAATATTATATCTTGTCATTATAATTATTAAGAGATTAGAATTAATCGAAAGATATTTAGAAGCAAAGTAAAATATAAACATTAAAAAACATTACAAATGATGGATTATAGAAATATAGTCGTTTAAAAAAGCAAATAAAATTTACAAAGCATTTTGGCATAAAATAAATTAGGAACTCCGACAAAATGGTTGATTTTTTTCCTTGTACTGTTTTAAGCTGCATTTTAACAAATAAGAATATCGTGGGTGTTTAACAAATATATTTATTTGAAAATACGTATTTCCATTAAGAAAAAAATAAAATTTTATATAATAAGACTTAAATATTTAATTAACGCACGTAATAGGATTATATATTATTTCAGATTAGACAATATTATACATTGAGTCAGTTTAAATATAAATAAAAGTAGTTTTTTCAAAATGTAACATATGATAGAGACTGAAAAAATCAAAAACAACTGAGAAATAGCGATAAAAAGATAGAAGTTTTAAAAAACACTTTATATACCACATTAAATTCACCAACGGTGCTTCTAAATCTCCTTTGATCCGTTTCTGATCTCATGAATTTTTTCTTTCGCTTATAGTTTTGGAATAAATACTACGTTCAGAAATACAAAGCTTAGAAAACGGATAAAATTTTGATAAAGTATCTTATAGAAGTGTTTATAAGAATATTAGAAGGCTGCATAGCATTTCAAGAAATTATTAATTGAAAATAATGATGCTAGCTAGGGCATTTAACTGAAAATAAACTGAAGTTTCTAGCCAATGTCAGCATATAAGCACTAATTAATACCGGTTATTTTGTGCGAGCAAAACTTTCTCCATAATATTAACATCTTGTTAAAACGGAATTCAAAGTTTCTGATAACATACATACGAAAATTTGTCAGCATAATAAAGTCATTATTCAAGTTTCTCACGAATATCCTCTTCTTTAATGACCTATCTTAATATTCGTTATGATGAGTTATTGCTGATCACTTCTTTATTTAAAGGTGGATGTTGTTAGATGGATTTATGTGCTTTCAAGAATTTATAATGCGTCAAATTTTGATAACATTTATAACAATAAAAATGTGAATAAAAATAAAAATTGTAAATTTAAAAATGTGATTTTTATCGCAGTTTGATAATAATGAGAAAAATTAATAAGTGAACAAATAAGAAAGATTGTCGTAAGATACGTAACAATAAAAAGTAGTACACCAGTGTTCAAACATTAAATGAATAGTATAGTTTTGGATTAAGTCTTACTGCGCATCGTATCTAATCTAATATATTTGAAATCGACATTTATTACACTCGAAAGAAATATATTTAATTTATGAAAAAATATTCATTGACATTTCAAATTAATATGTAAAACTGATTTTTACCATTTATTACTCGATTTCAAAGCATATCTCCTTCTGAGGAAAAATATACTTGAGGGTGCCAATTGGCGACTTATATTTGGCGCTATTCCAGTTTGCGCGGAACACAGTGGTAGCAGGAATAGCGGCCAAAACATAATGATATTACAATAAAATATTGGAAAATTTCAACAAAACATCTGCCAAAACTTGCAATGAACCCAATATAAGCAAAATTAATAAACCCAATCAAAAGGATTTTGAATCGAAGCAAACATTAATGGAGTAGGCAAAGAAGGAAAAGGGGGAAAAAAAACAACTCACTTCTTCATTAAGTTAGAATATTCTCAGATTTAGCTGCACAGAATTATCTAATAACGGTTAGATACAGTCTAAATTTATCATGAATAGAATCTGTGTACCTCCATCGTCATATAAATTCGACGAAATCCGAATCGAAAATGGCGTCTGTCGGACTAGCTGAGACATTTTTTTCTTTTTATGATTGCCCACATACTTTAGATCTTATTGACCAGATTCAAAAGTAACCTTACCAGCCGGTATCCAACGTAGAACTAATGGACCTCTGAAATTACATATACCGTTGAACATTTAAAAATAACGCTAAAATCTAAACCAATAAGAATCACGATTGAGTTTCAACATCGCCCAGCTTGACGATCAACCACGATTAAAAACTTGTCGAGAATCAAGGGGCACCCTCTATAGTCTACCCCTCCTCCTGTGTACTCCAAATTAGTACAAGCAGATATCTAATGTAAAATACCTTGAATTTGAATTTCTCTATTTTATTAAAAATGATTTTATTTAAAAGTCTCTAATATTTAAAAAATATTATATTTAATAAGATTAATATTATCAAAGTTTGTATTTAACTACTTGCAAAATAGATCCTGCTTAAGTTCGCCCTCTAATTTTCACGAACTTTTGTTGTATAACTTATTGTACTTGCTTACTTACTTATCCGAATTGAACTCTGAAACAATAAATTAAAATAAGCATTAAGATGACAAATAGCTTAAACACAAATGAAATGATACAAATATTTGGAGATCACTTTCAGAAATAAAACTCTCACTTTAGGCAATTCAGCAATTCTTGAGTTAAATTTCGTTCATTATGAGAATTATTTCGTCACGAAATCACGTGGTATTAAACGAAACGGGAACTCTCAAATATGTAACGAAAATGTCTCCTTAACTCGAAACTTCATCGTAATACAGTGTGGAAGATTGCTAGCGATAAAACTAGGATGAAGACTAGACGGTTGAAAATAAAGTAACAAAGTAAGCCGACTGTATAGAGAGATCAAGGAGTTTTGTCTCGTGCCAGGAAGAACCTGGATTTGAATCCCGCTTCGGGCATAGGTTAAATTTATCTCACTGTTCGATTTGTCTTTCTTGCGTCATTTGTTACTAAGGTGACATTGACTCAGCTGTATGTTGCAAAGGATAAAGTGATTATTAGAAAATTTTTTAGGCATTAGGCATTATGAGTTTTCTTTTTTTTGGAAAAAAAATAGAATGATCTTTTCGTTTTCTTGAAGAAGTAGCGATAGTTATTTCGTCGCTTTGAATTTTACACAAATGTTCGCACAGATAATCACCAGGAAACGGTTTCGTCAAAAACGAAGAAAGTTTCATAATTATCTATTAAGAGCAAAGATAGCTAGTTGCTTATGAGAGTTTCAACTTTTTTAGTTCCAATTTATTAAGCTATTAATTTCAAATGTGAAAGCACTTTCTCTAATTTCTACTACATAGATAAATTGTTTCAAAGTATTTATAATTCATTAATTTATATATTAAATCATGTCGGAATATTTAAATGCATATATTTTAGAAAAAATTAATTTTAAGAATTTTTTTCCTTGACTGGGATTGTCATGTGATACATTAAAACGGATTTTAAACGAACTTCATAAGAATGTGGTAGTAAAATATCCATTTATTACTAACTTTTAGGTTAAACATATTAAGCGAAGTCTTTTAACTTATAATCGGAATTTAAATCAGTCTTTGATCTCTATCGAACAATTGTTTCACTAATAAATGGATCTCAGCTTAATACTTTTTACATCCTACACGAAATAATTTTAAATGTATTTGCAATATTTCTAACGCTTTTCAAAATTGTAAGTAAGAGTTTTTATAAAAGCTTTCAGAAATATGAACTTTAATATTATTACAAAATACGCTGTAAAAGTTTTTAATGCATCTCAACACTAAAAAGGATGGTAACTACTTTACATCAAAGTCGTGTACCACTACAACAAAACCGAGGATAGCCGAGGTGTAGCGAAGTACTAAAAATGTTCTAGAAGATTACGTGATGAAAAATAGCCACCACTTTTTTTTATTCAGTAACAATAAAATTTATACTTACTGTAAGATGTACACATAAGAGTCAGTAAAGTTATTTTTAAGATACAATATGAAATATATACAATCTAATAACTGAGGATGTGTGTATGCAATATTTTTTAAGATAAAATTAGCATTTAATCCAACATACACACAGCACAGAGATAAGTAGGTTGAACTCCGACCCACCCCAGGGAGGTATACGGAGATAAAAGTAAAATTATTACAATAAAATTTCTCTAAAAACTAAAGTTACAGTAAAATTTCGCCAAATGACAGTGGTGGTGATCAGTTAAAAGTGGATTAACAATAACGCTTGACAATTAAAAACATGTGTTAAAGGCAATGAAACCCAATAGCGCCGGTGTAAATGTCGAGAATTAAATAATTATAATAATAAGGAAACAAGAGATAAAAAATCTCAAAACTAAAATCATGAAAGCTAAAAGTCCAAATAGTAAATGTCTAAAAGTAAAAGTCTGACTAGAAGTCTATGAAGTCTAAAATCAAAAGTAGATAAAAATTCAAAATGTAAGGCTAAAAGTTGATTAGTAAATATTAACGATGACATGCTCTATTGTTGGTTCATGACTGGGGTCAGTTGATCTGGGGCTAGAATGTCCTCGAGGGTTTGTTTAATAATTTGAGTCACAATTTTCCTGCAGGTCAATATAGCGAAGAATTGATGTTCCTCTTCGCAATTATTCATGTGGGTTCCACGAAGTGCCCGGAATCTTGGACAGTGCTTAAGTAGATGATCATTGTCCTGTCTCACTCCACAGTAATTGCATGAAGCTGATTTTTTGAAATATTTTTGTTGATAGGTCCCGAACACTCCGTGGCCAGTAAGGAGCTGGTTTAAATAAAAATTGGCCTGCACGCGCTTTATGCTTGGGTCTTTAAAAAATTTATACGTTTGTCTTCCCTTGTCACTAGACCTCCAGTCATTTCTCCAGCGGTTAAAAGTAATGTTCTTAATGTAAGATTTAATTTCGCATTTTTCACCCGGGATCTCAAAATCAATCTGGCCAAGCTTAGTGGCTTCCTTAGCAACCCAGTCGGCCTCTTCATTCCCTTCAATGCCTGAGTGTGCTTTAATCCAATTTATATTATAGTTGCTACTCCACACGGCTTTGGTGTCTTCTATAAGTTTGAGGTGTTTACGTGGGTCCTCCAGGCTCATAAGTGAAGAAAGGGAATCTGTGTAAATGCTTGCCATTGGAGAACCCTGGTTTTTAAGCCATTGGAGCGCTGTCTGTATCGCAAGGAGCTCAGCCAGATAAATACTGCAGTTTTTATTTAAACGCGCCGAGATGGTACTGATGGTTTTGCCATTTATCTTCATTACAACACCATATGCAGATTTATTTATAAGTCTACCATTGTTCTCAGTTTGAATTCTCGACCCGTCTGTGAAAATTTCAATGCCATGGTCAGTTGGAAGAAATTTCCCCCAGGGCAACGCGAGAGAGTTTGAAGGATGAACCAGTTTGGGAGGTAGTAAGAGGTGATCAGGAAAGTACATATGATTTTCAAGCCAATTGATGTCTTCTATCCTCCATTTCCAGATATTTCTTTTAATGTAAATCTCGTCAATTATTTTATAGTAGATTGGTTTTACCCCGGCCAGTATCTGGAGTGCATCAGTACTGACAGTCCTATAAGATTTGGTAATGGTAATAAGCGGAATTCTTTGAATTGATTTTAGTTTTTCTCTTATTTTGACTGAGATAATATGAATTCGAACTAGGCTTCACAAAACTGGAGTGAACAGATGTGAAATATTATCAAATTATTTCATACTATTTTGCAGATCTACGTAAATCTTCTAATGATGGCATAAATATCTTTAATATAACTAAAAACATACATGCCTGCTATAATATTTTTCATGATCAGTTTGTCAAATCAATCCGACAAGAATATTTAAATTATTTTGTTATATAATCGACAGCAATTGATATTCTCACTCGATGATTAAAGAGAATTGAAGCTTACTTGGAATTAAACAGACTAAGATCAGTTTATCAACTCAATCCGACAAAAGATTGAAACTACTTGCCAAATATTCGATTGTGATCTTGGAACTTTCTTCCGTAGGTGCTGGGGTTGATAGTCAATCCTAATTAGGCTTCGATGTTCGCCATCATACATCAAAAAATAAAAAAAGTTCATGTCTTCAGAAATAATGTTGATGATTTAGTAAACGTTTCATGAATAGCTGGAGTCTTCTGTCATCGATGACATTATTTTTAATACAAATAAAATAATAACTTACCTTTATTTTTTTTAAATTTACGGAGAATTCAAATACGACAACTCATCTTCTGGCCAGTTGCCAACAACGAATGTTATAAATACATCTGACTTGGTGGAAGCTTTTTCAATTATTGGGGTTTAGATTTAACTGCACCCTTTAAAATGCGTATGAACGCTCGATTCGGTAATAACTTGAAATATCGCACAATTGGTTAGAGCTTTCCAAATCCAAATTTGGATACACCACATTTTCATTATTAAAGCACAGTTTTTACAGTGTAAGCACATTTTCAGGACATATTAAAACATTTTTGTTTATTTTAAATGTTGTATTTTTCTATTATTTCTGTGATAATTCTTGAAGTAGTATATTTACAGTTAACACAAGGAGAAAAATTTGAATATTCAGTATGATTTTTTCCTATTAGGAGCAAAATAATAACTTAAATTAAAAAACATCAAGATTTTTAAGAAGGTTCAAAGATGAAAACTTCAAACTAATTCACTAATAGTAAAACATTTTAAACTCTGTTTTACTTATTTGTTGCTTTTCATTTTTTTCTTAATATTTAATTAATATTTTTAATTAATTAATATTTTTAATTAATTAATATTTTTAACTAATACTCAAAACTGTTATTGAGTATTTCTTCAAAAAGCAAATTTATAAACTTAATTAATAATTCGATGTTTCGCAACTGACATGATTTATTTCATGATTCATTATATTTGTATTAAAATTTTGTTTCAACAGATAAAGTGAAAACTAATGATTTAATAAAAAAAATGTACATGCTCTTAATAAATCGAAGATAATTCAAATATTTAAAGTTTTCATAATTGTTTGGAACATTTTTTAACTGGTAAAATGATTTTCACAGAAAATAATATTAGCTCGAATTTCTAAACTCTTTAAATTTAGCCTGTGTTTCTTCGGCAGTAATGGTGGTAGTAAATTTAGGTAATACTATTACAATATTTTTTAAAAATACCACTTTTATGTTCGTAAATTTGACAGCCTAGAATTCTCATGCGTACATATTTGTTTAAAAAAATGATGTGTAAAGATGATAATAGATTTATTAAAATATCCTCGTCTGTTTTAGATAGATCACTACTTCTTAAATTTTATCGGAGCAGTAATAAAAATTTAAGTTGTTTAAACAAATTTTTTAAGTTGAATAATTCTGTCAAAAGGCTAATTGCCATAAAGAATGAATATCATTTAGAAGTTATTAGTATAAATAAATAAAAATATTTATAAATATTAATTATTTAAGTACATGGAGAGTAAAATTATGGTAAAATTACCGTAATGCGTGGTAATGGCATGCCTGGTAAAAAAACAAGCATCATTCTGGTGTAAAAAGCAAAATATACGGTATTTAAACCATTCTTTTGATAATTTTTCTGTTCATAATAATTTACCAGAAATTTTGACTTCAAAAATCATAGCTCTTATTATCACACATTTAGTACAAATACAAGGCTGAGAAGAAAATGTAACCGGATAAATTTTTTAATGCCATGCTTTAAGGTATCATGATTAAATTACCACATTTTCAAATTTTATTACTTGTTATAAAACCATATTTTATTTTTTTTACCATGTTCTCTTTCTCATTGCATTTCATAAAACTATTTCTACGTAAAATTATTTTAAAATTCTCATTACGAATTTTATCAGGACCATATAGCAATGCAATTATGTTTTTTTTATTTCATGTTTTGAAATTTCTAATTAAACAAAGCATATAAATAAAACTATTTCTATCCAATTTTTTTTTAAAATTCTCATAATGAATTTTATCAGGACAATATAGAACTACAAATGTGTTTTTTTGCTTGTTTCATGTTTTGAAATTTCTAATCAAACAAAACATTTTGGGAATATTAAAATGCATTCCATAATCAGACGATATCGACACTTACTTTTAGATGGATGAAAAAAGAGCCGAATAAAAGAGTAAATAATCTAAATATTTTAGTTAAACATCACTTTTAATAAAAAATAAAAATAAAAACTACAGTAAAATGCAGTATTAAATTTAAAATTTTCGTAAAAAAGAATGGGCATTCTTTAAAAATAATCTTTTCAGTCATTTAATTTTAACGCATATCAACTTCTATTCGCATGCCTTTTATATATTCTTCTTGATTCTTTTAACAAAATTATTTTAAAACGACGCTTCTTCTAAATCCAGATGTCTTTTAATGTTGGCACGACTAAATTAGAACGCTGTCAATGGCAGCTGAAAATGCTAAATTTAAGGTAAATCTCCGCGAAAATTAACTGAATATTGTTTATCCTTTGTGAAATTTTCTTCTTTTAATCTGAGCCATTTTTAAAAACATGTCAAGACCGTTTATATATTTTAAATTATTCAGCGCTAGTCTTAAAACTTTCAATCAAAATTTTTTTCCTGATGTCTAAATAAATAATTATTAAATATATAAAAATATATTATGAATTTAAATGACACACTAATAAATGGAAACATTTGTGAAATTAATATAATCGATTTGAAAAGGTTGATTGATCGATACAATGATTTCTAAATTTATTAATGCAATAATCTCTGCAAAAAGGAAATTAATGCAGTTCATAATTAAGGAAGTTTTGATTGTTTTCGACATTCTAAGTGTCGATTTATCAGTCTTAAAAATAGACAACCTTTGCCAAGCATATAAACCTTTTAGAAATCATAACAATCTTAAAACAATTTAATATTAGAAAACTAATCAAGCGATCTTTAAAAAAAACTAAATATAGTTTATCCTTAATAAAATAGAACTAAATATAATAGTTTGACGCCCGGTGGCTGAGCGGTAGCACTTCGCGCTGTAGTGCAACCGGTCCCTGGTTCGATTCTCGGGCTGGGCAAGGTTGACTTAGGCTTTCATCCCTTCAGTGGATCGAGAAATGAGTACCAAGCTTGCTTGGGAACTAAACACTGGGGGTTCCACGCTCGGCTGACCACCTGACCAGAACATCTGCTCCTGCACCCCAGAGCCCATGGTCAAGAAAACTGAGATGGGCACAGTAGGCCTTGGCCTTATGGGCTGTCGCTCCACTGAGTTTAGTTTTGTTTAGTTTGAATATAGTAGTTTATTTTTTATAAAGCTAAATATTGCTTACCCCTCACAAAATTTTTAATATCAATCATTTTTCAACCAGTCAGGATATATTGAGTTGTTAATTGCACGGTAATTGGTTGCAGGGTAGGCTGTAGATTCAAAAGCCTTAAATTCATTACGAGAAATTATTTTTTTTAAAAATATTATAAGATAGTATGAATGCAATATGATGCATAACCAAAAAAATCCAAAACATTTAGATAAAGTCATGTTTTTCACACATAATGAAAATATTGAACTATTTGAAGTTCGAGATATTTGTAAATTTTCTAAAACTTTCAATATTGTTGATGATTTATTTATTTTTGTGGTATCTTGAATGTAATTGTCTTCTTTATGGGCAAATAAAAGCATCAAATAAGGTATAATGTTTATAGAATTAATCTTATTTTTAGAAAATGTATAGAAATGTTATTCTGCATACTGCACAAAATATTTCTTTTTAAGGGAAAACAAAACTGAAATACATGAGATTATGCTAATTAATAAAGTAAACCTTTAATGAGTTACAGAGAAGTTTTACTGTATTTATTTTAATTGAAATCTTTTGTATTCCGATGGAAGTTTAAATACTAAAATAATAATTAAAGTTGTAGTCGGTACAAAGAAAGAAACAAAACAACAATTGAAAGTTTAACTAACAAAAGTTTGGGTTATGGTGCCAGTTACTCAAATTTCAAAGCGATTGTTATTTGAAAAACTGCAAGTTTTACAGAAAAAGATTAAAAAAATTAATCGATTAATATACGAATTAAAATTAAATTTTTGGTCCTCATTCAGACTCGTTTGATGTTCATTTGTCATTATTTAATTTCGAAAGTGTTTAAACATTTCTAATGAATAGATATAGATTAATTTTTAATACTGTTTGACTTAATTCAACTGTTCTATAATTCAACATATAATAACACATAATTCATGATTAAATATTTTTTCTGTAATACAATTTAATATTAATTATATCAGATAAATTGATTCGATAACCACGGCTATAAAGATAATGTTAAAGGGTGATTTAGTTAGTAGTTTTGTATATGCTTTAAACATAATTATAATTAGAAAGAAACATATTAAATAATTATGATAAGACATACTTTTAAGATTAAGTATTGTTAGCGAATTTTACATAAATTCAGTAAGTTTTGTACTTGCACCATAGTATCCTACTGATACATGTAAGTCAATAAGAATATTATACTTTGCAATTTCTTTCTGAATTTGTTGCTGAAAAATGTCAAAAACTACATGAATGTACAAAAAACATTCACAACCTTGCCCTCCTGTAAAAGATATATATAATTATAAAGTAATATCAGTCTAATACTCATTTCTGCTTTTATAGATGTAAATAAATAGTTAACACTTTTTTTATTACTAGAATAGTATGAAAATTAAAATTGTTCCAATTTATTTTGAAAGTTAGTTTTTACTGTTTCTGTAGTTTAGTTCATCTTTTCGCAAAACTGAATAAAACTGCATTTCTTAAACAATCTAGAGGAAAATTTTTTAACTAGTTTTATTGGAATTGGAATAGATTTCAAACGACATGATGCTTGCAAAATATCATTTTGCATTTAGCATTAGAACATGTATGCCAGTAATTGACTTTAGCATAAGCTATATGCAGCATATTCTTCGACCAATACACTAAACTTAATTCAATTCTTATAAACAAGATCTCATTTGATGCAATAACAATTGGTTTCAAATCCAATTTATTAGGTGTTCCCTAGTTACATTCATTACCATAAAATGATAAATATTGACAGCATAAAAAGGGGTATAGAACAAATTTTGTCCGTCTAAGCCTCAAAATTACTCAATATGTATTTGTCTGATTTAGAATCATAGTCACGACTTTCCACATTAAATCAGGAGTGTGAACATTTACACTTTTGTATTACAAAAAGTGTATAAAGAATAATTTACATTATGGTTTATTTTATAGATAGCTATCTTTCGCTGTTTTATTTTTCAATAAATCTTAAATTCCAAAATCTCCAAAAAATATGATGTTGGCAAAAAATCATGCTATGTTTAGTATTAGAATATGTATAGTAATTGACCTAAGAATTAATTATCAGTAATATGTCTCTAAACTAATATTCCAAACTTAATTCAATTGTAATAAACGAAACTCTTATTTGATGTAATATTTATTGGTTTCAAATCCAATTTATTTGTTGATTCCAACTTAATGTCTATTACCATAAATATTCCAAATATAACCCTTCTAAGAGCATTAAATAACCTTTAAATGCTTTTACTGAAACTACAAGTACGCCCCCTGTCTTGACATAAGATGTTCGCGAAAAGTACAGTTCTCCCTTATTAAGACCCATTAGGCATCGTTTCCGAAAATGCGCCACTAATGGACGCTTATACATAATCAGCGCTCCCTGAAGCTCTGTATCCGCCTGAACTTTTTAAACCGTTTCTTTATCCGGGAAACGAGATCTTTCAGAAGAGAACAATTCCTGCCCCTCTACCCTTCTGCCCCTATCGTTGCCTTTTATAATGTAAAAGAGATTATAAAGCAAATATATCTGATAGTGAGCCAACCCTTTTCGTAGAATATATATAGAGAGAGAGGCTTAAATTTGCTTACTTTTCTCTGTAAACAATATGGCAGCAAGTTTTGGAAATATTTTAAGTGAATACGTAAATAATGCAGTTGTCAAGTCTAGAAGAGAAAGACGGAGGAAGTTTGAAGAAAGAGATCAAAATTCTGTTAATGGAATTCTAATTTTGCGATTTAGGGTTATGTATTTCGTGTAGGATCTGTATATTATTAAGGCTATGGAGAAATTGGCGTCTTTAAAAAATTGTAAGGATAATATAATTTTATGTAAATTTAAAGACCTTCATTTTTATATTGGTTAAAAGAAAATGTTAATGTATTAGCGAAATATATTAGTTTAAAAAATAATCAAAAGAAAACATTAGAAGAGTTTTAAGTAGTTTTTGGAATGAATTAAGAATCCTGTTTTAAGAAATTGGATGTCGTTTAAAAATTTGTGAGGATGATGCAAATTTACTTAAATATATAAAAACTTCTAATTTTTGAGTTAAATTGATTTTTTTCGAACTAAACTAATTTGACAAAATCAAGAAAAAAAGACATAAAGAAATACTACTTTATAGTACTTTTAATAAAATAGGTATCCTGGTAACAGAATTTTAATTATATGGTTTAGGGCTATATATTAAGTATAGGATATATACATTAATTAAGTTATGAAGAAAGTGGTTTCTTTTAAAAAATTTGAAAGGATAATATAATTTATGTAAATTTAAAGGATTTCGGTTTTGGATTGATTAGGAAAATGTTAATGAATTTATGAAATATAAATAGTTAAAAAATAAATAGATTAAGAAATTAAAGAAGTTTCAAGTTGAAGTATTTTGAATGAATTAAGAGGTTTGAGGAATTGGTGTCGTTTTGAAATTTGTAAGGATAGTACATATTTAAATAAATATATAAAGCATTATTTTTCTAGTGGAACTGGCATTCTTTTCAACACTAATTTGAGGAAATTAAAAAGGAACAAAGACAAAGAGAAATTCTATTCTGCATTTTGAATAAAATTAGTATTCTATTAATAGAATTTTAATTTTGCGATTTAGGGTTATGTATTCTTTGTAAGATCTCTGTATAATAATATGGCTATAAAGAAATTGGTGTTTTTTAAAAAATTGTATGGATACAATAATTTTAGGTAAATTTACATCCTACTTCGCTTATTTTTATTAAGAAAATGAATAGAGATTAGTAGAGAACAGAGAAAGTAAATACAGAAAACAAATTGAAATTAAAAGAAGTTTTATGTTGTAGTATCTTGAATGAATTAAAAATCCTGTTTTGAGGAATTAGTTTCGCTTCGAAATTTGTAAGAATAATGCACATCAAAATATTATTTATCAAAAACATTATTTTTTAAGTCAAACTTCTCGTTTTTTTTTTAACATAACTAATTTAATAAAATTTAAAAAAGAAAGACATAAAGTACTATTTTACTGTATTTTGAATAAAATAAGTATCATGATAATGGAATTTTAATTTTGCTATAAAGGGTTATATTTTCTCTTCAGGATCTGTATATTGATAAGGATTTGAAGAAAGTAGCTTAAAAATGTCTTTTAAAGTAAAAGACGCATTTAATGAAAATTAAGTTCAGTAATTGCAAAACATAATTTTCTGTGAAAATACAATGCATATTTCCAATCTTAAATTATATACACACTTACATTATAATAACTATTAATTATATATTAGTACACTGTTTTTATTATCATATAATTACAGTTTAGTTATTATTGATTATTGAAATAACTTGATGCTGAAGCTTAAACATGGAAAATATCCCCTCTATAATATGACGAGATAATTTAATTAAATGCATCTCACTAACACTTTGCTTTGATAGGTTAAATTTATAGTTACGTTAATTAAATTTCAAAATTATAGACATTTACGAAACTTTAACAATCTAATCAGATTCAATAATGCATATTCTGCATGAGTTCTAAGAAATTAATCTTTAGATAACACACCACTTTAGAAGCAATGTTACTGCGATTTTAAATCGATAGCTCGATGATCTATCTAAATTTTTGAAAGAGTTTGAGTCAATAACTATGACGCTAATAAAATAGCACTTCAGTTGAAATTATTAAATTTTAACATCAGCGACACACCCTAACTATTTGTGTTTTGATTATTCTTTAATTACATCGTACTTAAAACTACGCACATGCATTATATTAAATAAATAATCCCGAGAAACAGAAGGGGTGTGATATTACTTGCTTAAAACTTTATTCGCTTCAAAAATATGCAAATTTGAAATTACAGTCGACATGTTTCAAGCTCTCAATATGCAGACGCCTATTTTCAAAACTTGCCAAACGGGAATGAAAAGAAACATAAGTGGTTTGAAGTATAAAAAGTATAGTTGCCAATTCAAAATAGAAAAATAAAGGCGAGAAACAAAGTTAGAAAAGAAACAGTAACCGAGAGAGAAAAACGATGAAAAGTAGAACAAAAAAAAACCACAGTGACCGAGAGAGACAAATCAGGCTATCCTTTACGTTACGTTTACCCTATACTTCAATTAACCTTTGTTTCTTCTCACTTTTGCTGACAAATTTAAAAATAGGCGCCCGTCTTTGAGCGCTTGAAATCTGTCGACTGTTATTTTCAATTTGTAAGAATCTTTTAATCAAATAATACATACATGTATGGAAAGAATCAAATGTGCTGCTTGTCGATTAAATTTGAATTAGAGAAGGGATTAATTAAATTCTACAGCAATATTACTTTGTTATGAAACAGTAATGTTGCAGTTTCGATGATGTTCCTTCAAAAGTTCTTTTCTATTGATAAGTTTAAACATTTTAAGGGGTATTATTCAAAATAGGTAATATATAATGTAATAATATAATTGTGCATAATATATATATATATATATATATATATATATATATATATATACATAAAAAGCTCAAAATGAAGATAAAACAAAGTAAAATTATAGACATATGAAAAAAAGGGGGGGGGGAATAATAATAAAAAAATAACAAACAACTGATTAAGAAAAAAAAGGATGAAATTTTATTTAAAAAAACCGGAAAAAAGGATATATCTTTTCATCAGCCCACACGATTATATCCGCAAAAAAGAGTGCTTTCTGATATTGTATCAATATAGCCAAAGCAAAATATATTAATACACTAGTGTGAGGAGCACTCAAAAAATTTTCTTTTACAAAAATTACAACAAATAAAGTAGAACACAATATAAATAAATAAATATATATATATATATATATATATATATATATATATATATATATATATATATATATATATATATATATATATATATATATATATATATATATATATATATATATATATATATATATATATATATATATATATATATATATATATATATATATATGTTACGGCCAAAGCCCGAAGTCCAGCCACTTCGCGAATAGGCCGGCCATCTTCTTGATAATACTTATCGAAAAGTTTAAAATATAAAAAGAAAACCTGATTTAGGCAGAATATTTAAATCATGACAATTAGATTTTGCTAAATACAAATTCTATTGTAGAGAAATTTTTTTTATGACTATTATCGTTTTTGTGCAATTTTCTAGGTGAATTCTTGCTAAAACACTAATTAATAAAATTAGTTATATTATGTTTGAATCTAATTACAAATTTATTACCAGGCTAATATTCTAGGTAAAGTTTACAATAGATTGCATTACATTACGTTACATTAGTCATTTTTTGGGCAATATTAAAGATGAATCATTTGTAAAAAATACTAAAAAAAATTAGTTATATTATGTTTGAATCTAATTACAAATCAGTTAGTAGGCTTATCAGTTAGTACTCTAGGCATTAGGATAACTTTAACAATTAGATTATTTGTAGGAGTTGTTTTGCAAGCTAGTTGTTTTGCAAGCTCTTAAAAAAATTAGACTCACTTCTATTTCTTCTGCAATGTTAAAGAAGAATTATTTGTAAAACGTATCAACAACAATAGTTATACTAGGTTTGAATCTAATTTCAAAATTACAAGTTAGTTAGCAGGCTCATATTCTACGTTTAAATTAACTATTATATTGTTTGTAGGAATTGTTTTGCAAACTTATTTAAAAAAAATAATTATATTGTCTCTTAAAAAAATTTACACTCACCTCTATTTCTTCTGCAATGTTAAAAAAGAATCATTTGTAAAACGTATCAACAATAATAGTTATACTAGGTTTTAATCTAATTTCAAAATTAAAAGTTAGTTAGTAGGCTCATATTCTAGGTTTACATTAACTATTATATAGTTTGTAGGAGTTGTTTTACAAACTGATCTTAAAAAATGATTAGTGATAAAAATAATCAATAATACTAAAAAAAATAAGCAATTCTTGAAAAATGTTCTACCCAAAACTCATTTTCTGTGTAATCTTAAGGATGAATTAATTTGAAAACGTTTACTTATAAAACTAGTTATATTATGCTTGTATCTAATTAAAATTTAGTTAATAGGTTTTAGGCTTATATTTTAGGTATTAGCTTTATATTAACTATTAGGTTGTTAGTTGGAGTTCTTTTTCAAACTAATCTTAACAAATAATCGATGATATTGCTTCTTAAAAAAGTTCCACCCAACTCTTTATACGACAGTTTCTTAAGGTCGCAGAACAGACATCTTATTATAGGA
This sequence comes from Parasteatoda tepidariorum, assembly GCF_982258835.1. Classification (NCBI taxonomy): domain Eukaryota; kingdom Metazoa; phylum Arthropoda; class Arachnida; order Araneae; family Theridiidae; genus Parasteatoda; species Parasteatoda tepidariorum. The sequence goes on from NC_141757.1 coordinate 74,438,954, forward strand.
AAGTTAAAGGAATCCTGTATCTGCTCTACCTTTCTAAGAAAGTAATCTAAAAGGGAAAAAAAAGGAAAACTTTAAAGAGGACTTATTTCCCGGTTAATGACGGGGTTAATGAAGCGATTCCAAAATCGTTGCCACTAGCTGAAATTTCAGGAAGTATTTAAAAAAATAGCTTCCACCTTTTCTTTAGATAAAAAGCGACAGAAAATTAAACTTTCGAACGCATCTAACTTCTTTCCAAAGTTTAGCAACCATGTTCTTGGTTCCGGTTTATTAAGAGAAGAATACACCCAACGTTTGGAAACAATTTAAATTCCTCTTCACCAGTAGGTGAAAGGGGAAAAAATAGTTATTTTTGAAGAAAAATTTACCTTAGTCATAGTCTTTTACTTTCGGTCGTACTAAAAAATGGTTTTGATCATAAAAGTTCGTTTTTTGGGAATGTAAGAATAATTTGTTTTCTTTATAAAAGAAATACTTCATAAATTTAAATGGTACGAAGAAGACTGCTGTAAATTTTCTTAAAATTGTTTTTTTTTTTAAATTTCAACTAGCGGTGTAATTATAAAATGATTTGAGATAGATATAAAAACCTCAATGAGCAGTATTCTGAAATATTCAGAAATCAGCGAAGATATAAAAATCAATAATTCAGTAAGTTTCTAGTTATCTAAGATTAAAGATGGAACAAAAATAGCGTTATGATTAGGTACTTGTTGCTAATCTTATTAATTATATCAATGTATGTTGATTCGTGTGGCTATTGTTTAATTGTTTTAAAAGAAGTCAACTGTTCATTTTTGTTCAAATATACAATTATCGGCGACTTTTTTGTCGTCATCTTTCACATTTTTGTCCTCATTCTAAATTTTCTAATCAATTTAAAACTATGTTTGCTTGAACCTGATTGTCCAGTAGAGTGGTTATTGTGTTACGAGGTCGTAATCATTGCTCACAGTGCAAAAAAACTCCGGTATAAAATAATGGCACTGTTGTGAATCTTCTGTAAAATCCATTTACTGTAAGATATTATACTGTAATTTTTGCAGTAATATTTGTTTAATTAGAGTGAGTGAGTGATTTTACGCTAATTATTACTGTAAAAATTACGGTACATGAGATTTTTGTTCCGTAGCATGTTCCGGTAAAAATGGATTTTACGGTAAAAAATAACGGTACTCTAAGTACTGATATTTACCGTAATTTGATCCATAAGTTTTTAAAGTGTAAGTTTGGAAAACTTTAATTGCGCTGTTTTCATTTCATTGAATTTTATTTTGCATAAAAGTTAACGAATGATTTCAGATTTGATTACTTTAAATAATTACTCTTAACTAACCACCGCTTTCTTGTGTAAACTATTGCGAGCATTTTTTTTCCAGATTACGATTATTTTCTTCCGTTTTAAAGGTGAAATGTTGAAAAAAAGGCATGGTTATCTTAGAAACATATGAATGCTCATAAAATAAGTTGAAATGACACAAGTCAATTCAAAAGAATGTTCCAAGTTTTTCCAATGAAGTATTTAGTTTATGACAGTTTGATTATTACCGTCAAAAGTTACTCCGGTCAATGAATGCATTTTTAGTTCTCTTTACAAAAGATTTGATTCCAGTAAGTTTGAATTGTCCACTTAAATCCGAATAAATAAATGTCAGAGATAAAACTCTCACTATTGCCGACGCAATAATACTTAAGATGCATTTCTTTAATTTTGAGAATTATTTCGTCACGAAATCAGGTGATTTGTGACGAAAGGGGAACTCTCAAATCTATGAGGAAAATATTTCCTCCACTCGAAACCTTATCATAGTGCATTGTGGGAGTATGTTACCTAAAATGGCTGAAGTAGATTGAAGACTAGTAAATAAAGTAAATTTCTGGTTCGAATCCTGCTCTGGACATACTTAATTTTTTTCTCTGTTCTATCTGTGTCATTAAGGTGACATTGGTTTAGTTACATGATCACCACAATAAAGTGGTCTTTGAGGAAGGTTAAATACAAGTTTTTTTCTTTATTTTGAAAAAAAAATATAATGGCCGAATCTTCCTTTACTATTGACAAATTCTGTCTTTTCGAAGAAGTGAGAATAGCTATTTTATGACGAAATAGCTATTCTTTGACGAAATGATAGCTAGGAGCATACGCCAGGAAATAGTTTCGTCAAAAAAGAAGAAAGTTTCGTGAAATTTCAGGAATTAATTTTTCTAATTGTGTCATAAGTTCGAATATTCACGAACAGAAAAAAAACCTTTAAATATGCTTCAGATAAAAAATGTAAATTTTAAATTAATTACGATTTTTTTTTATTTTAAAAAATCTTTACAAGTTTTGCTTTTTTGAATTTATTATCGCATTTCTTAGAATCCGGAAACTGTTTGAAACTGAATGGTATAATGCTGGTATTTGAATCGAGGACACAGTCCTTAATACGATAAAAATGGATAAAAAAATGAATAAAAAGAAAACAGCACATTGATATTTTCAAAAAACAGTACCCAAATGGATGAAATATTCAAATCACTTATTGAAAGCTAGAATGGTAAAAATCGGATCTAGGAAATACGGAAAAATGCGAGAAAAAAAATAAACCAATGAAGGAAAACAAATACAAAGTATGGATTTTCCGTTTTTTAGGACATTAGAAAACTAAAGTTTGAGGTGCATTGTTGTCCTCGAATATAAAAAAAAGAAGCTTTGAGGTCAAGCGAGTCATTTGTCTCTATCTTGGAGCGTTACGCCCCAAGAACCCTCACATTATATACGTAAAAGAAAATTGAAGCTCTAAAATATATAGAATTCACCAAAAAGTGCATTATTTTCTTGACCATGATAAATAATATTGCTTAAAGAGATTTAATATAGTTTGTCATTATGTACCACTGGAAATCAATGTAGGCTTGATTGAAAGCCTTTGTAAACGTTTATCGATTTAATTTTGTATCATGTAATGATATGACTCAGATTAGTTTAGAATTCCTTAATATATCTTATTAAATCGATATCTACGTTAAATAAATCCAAAAGTAAATAAGATTATTAAATCAACTTAAAGTTATTTAGTATTATTACCTATCGATTTTAATGTCGTCTAGTGGTTTTTTTAATCAAATTATTGCAGTGTGTCTAATATTCAATTATTTTTAATGTTGCAAAAATAAAGTTAACATTTTTCAAAAATATAAACAGATTAAACGTAGTATATATTCAAAGTATAAATATAAATAAAGGATAAAAAAATAAGTTTATTTTGTTGACCATTATGAATAAATATTGTTTAAAAAAAGATTTTATGTAGTTTGTTGGTATAAATCATTATCATTGTAGTTAGATTGAAAGTCTATAGAAAAACAAGCTTTAATCGACTTAATTTTATATCATGTAATGATGTGACTTAGATTAGTTTAGAATAGACCTTATTAAATCGATATTTATGTTGAATATATGTTATTGTAAATAAAATTATCAAGTCAATTTTATGTAATTTGTTATTATAACTCATTCATTCTCGATTTTATTGTTGCTTAATGGCTCAGTTGTTTTTATTATATTATTAAAGTTTACTTCGTGATTTAGTTATTTTTATTGTTTTGAACATAAAGTTGAAATTTTTCAAAAATGTAAATTGATTAAACAATTAGTTGGAATTATGGCTCCCTTTAAACGAAATTTATTTATAAAATTAGTTTTACTACGTTTGTATTTAATATGAAATTAGTTAGTAGGCTTATATTTTAAATATTAGACTTTTATTAACTATTAGGCACTTTCTTTTTCATAGAAATCCTAAGAAATAATCGATGACATTGCATCTAAAAATGCTCTACTCTAGAGTTGATTTAAAGTTTTGGTAAACGTTGATCGATTTAATTTTGTATCATATAATGATATGACTTAGATAAGTTTAGTATTCTTTATATACCTTATTAAATCAATGTTTACGTTGAATAAATGTAACAGCAAATAAAATTTTTAAACCAATTTAAAGTTACCGACTATTTTAATTCTGCTTAATAGTTCAGTTGTTGCTTTTCATATTATTGCAGCCTGTTTCATATTCAGCAATTTTTAATGTTATAAAAAAATAGTTTGCATTTTTTCAAAATACAAATTGATTAAAAGAAGTAAATATTAAAAATAAGAATATAAATATAGGATAAAAATTAAGATAAATTTATTGACCATGATGAATAATGTTGCTCAAAAAGGGATTTAATACAGCTCGTCATTGTAAGTCATTATAGGCAAAATTGCAGGTCTATATGTAAATATTTATCGATTTAATTTTAAAACATTTAATGAATTGCTCAAGTTTAGTTTAAAATTCTTTATCAATCTTTATTAAATTTGCGTTGAATATATGTTATAGTAAATAAAATTGCCAATTTTATGTAACTTATTATTATTAACAATTGAAATTCGATTTTAAATACTGCTTAATGGTTCAGTTTTTTTATTATATTATTGAAGTGCACTTAATAATTAAGTTATTTTTATTCTTTTGAGCATAAAGTTCATATTTTTCAAAAATCTAAAACGCAATAAAATTTCGAAGCAAAAACATAAATATCGGAAGAACTATAAGATGTTCTGTAATCGCTGTTCCTAATGTATAGTTTTAGAGTTCTTGTCAAAAATAAAGTCAAGAAAATATGTCTATTAAGTTATGCCAATTAATATTTGAGCTTTCGAGGAAAAAACAAAAAATAAAGAACAGTCAAACAATTCCACCATGCCAGATTTTTAATTTTTGAAAGAAATTTCGATTCTTCCCAAAATGGGAAAAAAATTAATGCGTCTAATATATGAAGATATTCAATCTTGCGAAACATTACTTGACAATTTTATTTTTTTAATGATGATTTTTTAAAATAAAACGAGTTTAATCAATGAAAAGATGCAAAATCTTATAATTCAATTTGAAGATTAAGCGTATCGCTACACAATCCTTGCGCTACACAGGGTATTCAACAACAACTGCCTTCATTATATATTTTCACAATCCTTGTCAAAAATTAAAACTGAAAAATCAAGCTTTATAAGCGTCATTAATTAATATTGAAGTGAAAGAGAAATAAATTTACTAGCGAAATACCTCAAGTCATTAGTATAAAGTCGAAATAGAATTCATAAAATTGTATTTGATCTCCTGATGAAATTTAGAAATTTACTAACTATTGTTCTTCAACTTTTTCTTGTTACAAGCTGCTTCCTGCTACCAAAGAAGTTTGGCTGTTTTCGATGCAGTCTTTATTTAATTTAAAAAAAGTGAACAAATTTCATGATATTTGATTCTTAATATTGCTGGAATAGTTTTAAAAGAGCTGCTTGCTCGAAATTAACATCATCGTTAATAAACCGAGTGAGTAATTTATAAAGATCTACGCAGTGAGAAAAAAGTATGGTCAAAATTATCAGAATATGATAAAATTTACCTTGTTTCTGGCCCTATGGAAACACCAAAAAGCTCGACAATTTTGTTAAACTAACGGCATTAATTTCGGTAAAATTAACGAAATTTTTTTTTTTTAATAAAATGCAACAAAATTTGGTAAATGTGGTCAAATTAGAGTTTTATCATGGTATCTTAGAGCATGGCGTGAAACCCATTTATTCAGTAAAATCTAGTTTTCAGTTTTGTATTTTTTACTAAATGCGCGTTAATCAGAACTATAATTTTGAAAATTAGAATTTTCGGCAGATCGTTATCGAAGTGACGTTAAAATTTCGAAATGAATAGCTTAGTAACCATATTTGATTTTATTAACCAGAATTTTTCTTATTAGAGATGTCATTATATATACCACGCAGAACGCTAATTTTAATAAAATTTTTTTCTCTGTGCAGAATTAGTGTGTATTTAATGACACAGATTTATATTTAATAAGTTAACATAAGTAAAAGACACAAATATATATTTGAATAAGTTTCATAGTACTTTACTCTTAATATTGATGGAATATTTGAAAAAAAATCTTATCCGATATGAACGTCATCCTTAACAAATAGAGTGAGTGATATATAAAAACTAATAGCATTAGTATTTATTTAGTGACACAGACTTTTATTTAATATACGATTTTGAATCTGATTTAATTGTGTGACATAGTCTCCTGAATTTCGTTTAGTTTGTCTAAGCCAAGGGGGATAAGCAACAACAACAAAGATTTTGAATAATATTTGCCTGACAAAACTACAGAAATATTTCCTAAAGAACAATTGCTTTAATGTTAAAAACATGAATAAATAGAACGAGTTATTAATGAAGACTGCTAGAATTTTAGTATAACTATAGTGACACATGTTTTTATTTAATTTATAATATTAAATAAGTTTCATAATATCCGACTCACATTATTTTTGAAATATTTTTTAAATGAATTTTTTGTTCTGTAATGACGTCATGGATTACAAGAAGAAGGAGTGAGAGGTAAAAAGACTTAAAAAACTTAAGTATATCTATGGTGAAACAGATAAGTATTTAATTTATTTTATTGATTTGGCTTCATAAGATTTGACTCACGACTCTACTGAAATATTTTGTCCGATATTAACGTCATCGATTACTAAAAGAACGAGTGGCAAATAGAGTTTTACAAAATTTAAGTATTTCTATAGTGATACAGATTTTCACTTAATTTAAAATAATGAACATAATTCACTCACAATAAAACTGAAATATTTTTAAAAAAACAAATTTACTATTATTAACAACAATAAAATCGAATAAAGTTGAGTGGCAAATAAGGAATAACAGAACTGTATATTTATCTTCTACACTAAATTAAATCATAAACTACAAACCCTGTCCTTTCAGAAAAATCAGTATGAAATATTCAGCAACAACTCGAACTATAGGCTTAAGCTCTCTTCGTTCTATTCGACACATTTCACTTGTTTCATATCCACCTTGAGAAAAGTGTCACCAGAAGAAGGTTATTTCGAAGGTTCAGGCTGTTACGTTTCATTAACCCTTTCAGTATCGTTTCGAAACCACCTGCTTCACATCCTAAGCTCAGGATGAGGGGCCGAAGATCCCACAGGCACAGGTGGATTAAGGGCTCAAAAGACCCTAGGTTTTTGTCATCTTCTGCGACCCCTAGGCACCTGCTGACGGTATTTTATCAGCTCTTTTCTTAGTAATCATGTGCGAAAACGGGAGGAAAAACAGGCTTTGAATGCTTTGTTGGAGGCTGCTGTGCAGAGGAATTTTGATGTGGTCAGTGCTGGAAAACTGCATTAGTTTGAGCCGAGTTAGGCAATGTTTTTATTTTTATCTAAACTGTTTCTGTCCAAGGAAAACTAAATATTGAAAAAAGAAACCTTTGCATACACTGTAAAAATTCCAGATCAAATTATGGTATAAAGTACCGGGGCTTTTGTTGCATCATTCCTTAAAAATCAATTTTATCAAAATGTAAAATTTGTAAATCCAAATTTCGCTTAAAGATATTATACCGTAATTTTTACAGTAATATTTATTTAATTAATGTGATTCAGGGATTTTGCCTGAATATTTACTGAAAAATGACAGTATATGTAATTTTTGTTCCCTTACATATATTTTGCAGTAAAACGCTCTTACTTTTTACCGTAATTAGAATCGGAATATTTTAAAGTGTATTCGTGTTGATAGTTATCGTGCGGTAAACATATTTTTGGTTATTTCCAAACAAATGATTATTGGTAATTGAGTATAATATTGAGTTAATATTGAGTAATAATTGAGTTAATATTGAGTATTGAAATAACATTGAGCTAATCTATTTCGCCTTTTTATCATCGACGATAAATATACAGGGTTATTCATAATTTCCTCCGGGATTTCGAAGCGTTATAGTAAAGAAACGAAGACGAATATGGAAAAAAAGAGCATATATAATTATTCCGAAAGTATTCAAGTTTTAAATTAGGCAGTTGTCGGTAGATGGCAGTTACATGTACCCCTGAAGCCAGTTGAAGTAAAGAAAAATGGCGTTTACAGGCGGAGGGAATTATGAATAACTCTGTACTATTCGAGTAGTAACTTTTACTTCCATATTTCTGTGATTTCGAACTTTATTCACAAGTTATGAGAACCCATGCTTTGAGGTGCAGTAGAGTTTAATTGAAGTACACTCGCATAGAAATTTATTCATTGTTGAACTATAATATTGGAATCCTTAAACTAGAATATCGCTACAAGCTTGTTGGAACCACTGTAATGTATTAAATTGAAAAATTTTTCAGCTTAAGTTGATTCACGGCATCCATTGAATTAGTTAGTCCGGAGAATTTAGTGAATTAGTAATGAAACATAAGCTCTCAAATATTTGATAAAACTGCTTCCTCATTCCGGCATCATCTTTGTCTTTGTATAGCCTTATTCTGGTTTCATCCCTGCAGTGACTGTGATTTTGCATATTTGATAAAACTGCTTCCTCATTCCGGTATCATCTTAGCTTTTGTATAGCCTTATTCCGGTTTCATCCCTGCAGTGACTGTGACTTTGAATATTTGATAAAACTGCTTCCTCATTCCGGTATCATCTTTGTCTTTGTATAGCCTTATTCCGGTTTCATCCCTGCAGTAGTTGTGACTCCCTCACTCAAACTTCTTTTATTTTTGTAATGTTTTCTAATGATATATATTAATCGGTTTTTTGACAAAATTTGTATTCTTAAAAAAGAGGCAATAATAATTTCCTCATTTTACGCAATGATAGATCAAAGCATGTACCAGTTAATGCTTTCGCCAATTTTGAATATCTTCACACGGAGAAAAAAATTCCATTGAAATTACAGTACTGTATGGTAATATTATTTCTGGCAAAAAAAGACAACAACATAATTCTGGTAATAAATCTAAATTATACATTATTTAAACCACTCATTTGAAATTTTGGTTGCTAAATTATAGTTCTTATTATCACACATTGTGTATAAAATACAAAACTGAAAAGTAAGTTATACTGAATAAATAGTTCTTGTGCCATGCTCTGATAAAATCTCCGAATTTTACAACATTTTCTAAATTTTATTGCATATAATAAAGCAGTATTTAATGGTTAATTTTACCCAAAGGATTACCAAAGAGCTACTGTAAAAATTATCAAGCTTTTTGGTATTTCCCATAGAGACAGAAGCACGGTAAATTTTAGCATATTATGTTAGTTTGTTCAATAATTTTAATTTAATGTTTATTTTATTGGTATATTTGTACTAAAATGAATTTACTAATATTTCTATTTTATTATGCGTGTATGTAAAATATCGTAAAATAAAATTCATATTAGATAAACTAAACTAGTATTCGAAAAAAATAAAACCAGACAAAAAAAAAATCCCTGGAGTAAAGATTAATTCATTTAATAGTATAAAAACCTTTTATTAATATGTTTTGTTGTGTTTTACTTCATTTATTTATTTGAGTTTCTCATAAAGAATCTAAAACAAAAATGAAAAAAAAAAATGTAAGAAACAAATTTAGTTAAGTCCATAAAAATATTCTTCTAAGAATTAAATGTAAATTGTATGAGTAGAATGCTAATATAAATACGTTTAAAGTAATTTATATTCATTTATTCACTTAAATAACTAAATTAATGAATTCTCAATGACTGAAAACTGACAGTAAACGAAATTAAAAAAGATGTTGAAATCAGCGCTTTCTTTCCACTAGGTTTTGAATAAAGGAGCATTTATGCTTAATGAAACGTTTTATTTTTTCCAAAACTTAAAGTTCCAAAAACTTAAAGTTTTATTTTTTCTTAAATGTTCGCAGTTAATATGTCCAGGAAATATTTTTCTTATTATCATTTCTTTAAAGTAAGGTTATTTTATTATTGCTATTTCTTTTTGCTAATTTATACCAACCTTCGTATTTCAAACATTTTATCGAAACTAATACTATGAAAATAATATATATATTTTATATATATTTTTTATAGGAAATATTTATGAAAGATAGTTTAAGTATTTACCGTAGAAAAACATAAAAAATGCGACTTAATTGGAAACCATAAAATGTTACTACATGATTCCGTAAATTAATGCTTTTTGGGTTCACATTGGTTTGTTTTCAAAGTAGCTCAATAACTTTTTGGAAGTTGAGTTTATTAATGTATATAATTTTAGGCACTCGTGATGAATAAATAATACAGGATGCTTGCTGAAAACCGTTGATAATATATATTTTAAAAACGTGATCAATTGTGATGACCCGAAGTTGGAAAAATTGCATTAAGGAAGGCAGATGTATGAAACAATAAAATTTGTTTGAATTTAGCTTGAAACTTGAATATGCTTTTAAAAATTACCTTTGATCTTCATTTCGTGAAATGATCAAAGATGCCTTCCTTCACCCGTCTTTCTCAACTGTGATTTTTTCTGATTTCGATAGCACTTTTGATATTCACCGTCTTAAATAATATTTTGCAACACCCTCTGAAAATACTTTTTTGTCTTCATTTTTTGTATTATAATTCTAAAAACGTATAACATTGGTGGTCTTTATAGGACATCCTGTATTATTCATTACAAAGAGGAATAAGAATAATAATAAGAATAGGAGGAATAAGAAGGATAAAAATAACAATTGGGAGAAAAATAAGAAGCAGAATAACAATAAGAATAAAAATAAGATATAATATGGAATAATGCAGTAAGATGTAATAGAATAGGATAAGAATAAAAATAAAAATAAGAATAAAAAGAATAGGAATAAGGAAAATAAAAATAAGAAAAAAGAAGAATAAAAACTTGAAGAGTAAGATGTAGAATACTAATAAGATTACGAAGAATACGAATCAGAGAAAGAGGATCGAAAAAAAAAGAGGGAGAAAAAAAAAGAACGAAAATGAATATTAATAATGAGAAAGCAGAAGGAGAAGGAAAAGCAGAAAATATAGAAGAAGAAAAACAAGAAAAGGAAGAAAAATAATTTTAACAATAATAATAATAATGTTGATAATTATAAAAAAAGAAGAAGTATAGGAAAATTCACACTTTAATAAACATACAATAAACATTTCCCCCCCCTTTATATTAATTCAGCTTCTCCTTTAATAATAAGATTACGAATCAGAGAAAGAGGATCGAAAAAAAAGAGGGAGAAAAATAAGAACGAAAATAGAGTAACTGGAAAAATGAATATTAATAATGCGAAAGCAGAAGAAGAAGAAAAAGCAGAACATATAGAAGAAGAAAAACAAGAAAAGGAAGAAAAATAATTTTAACAATAATAATAATAATGTTAATAATTATAAAAAAGGAATAAGTATGGGAAAATTCCCACTTTAATAAACATACAGTAAATATTTCCCCCCCCCCTTTATATTAATTCAGCTTCTCCTTTAATAATAAGATTACGAAGAATAAGAACCAGAGAAAGAAGATCGAAAAAAAAGGAGAAAAATAAGAGCGAAAATAAAATAACTGGAAAAATGAATATTAATAATAAGAAAGTAGAAGGAGAAGAAAAAGCAGAAAATACAGAAGAAAAACAAGAAAAGGAAGAAAAAGAATTATAACTATAATAATAATAATGATGATAATTATAAAAAAAGATTAAGTATGGGAAAATTCACACTTTAATTAACATACAGTAAATATTCCCCCCCCTTTATATTAATTCAGCTTCTCCTTTAATAATAAGATTACGAAGAGTAAGAACCAGAGAAAGAAGATCGAAAAAAAAAGGAGAAAAATAAAAGCGAAGATAAAACTGGAAAAATGAATATTAATAATAAGAAAGCAGAAGGAGAAGAAAAAACAGAAAATATAGAAGAAAAACAAGAAAAGGAAGAAAAAGAATTATAACAATAATAATAATAATAATGATAATAATTATAAAAAAAGATTAAGTATGGGAAAATTCCCACTTTAATAAACATACAATAAATATTTCCCCTCCTTTATATTAATTCAGCTTCCACTTAAACCTATTGCAAGGATTTGACAGTTCTTCCTTTCTCTTGTTTCTCTATTTAAAAAATATTACCATTTTTAATTATTTCTAATTAACATTCAATAATACTTCTGAGTTTTTTTGTGAGATAAAAATAAACAGCAGAGACAAAATCATTAAATGTGATAAAAATAATTAAATAATGAACAAAATCTAAACAAGTTCTTTTTTGAATTAATTAAATATTGTGGGGATGACATCCAAACAAGAAATCTAAGCAAAACATACAAAATAAAAAAAATCTTCTCTCCTATATTATTATTCCAAAGAATGTTTTTCTTTTAGAAAAACATTAGTTAAAAGTTTACTCTATAATCGCCGAGTAAACAGAATAAACCCCCCCCATTATGTATTCAAACCTTTGCTCATCATTCAAAGTGCATTCTTTCCTTTAAGTGTACAATTATAGTAGTTAGAACTTTAGAAATCTTTTCTCCTTACAACAATTTCTTTGAATAATAGCAGTTTTTATTCTTGTTATTTTGAAAACTCAGCAAACAGTGAAGAAAAATCATTATCTTTTACATCACCTTCTCGAACGAGCTCGTTCAAATCGTTTATAGTTTTTAAGTGAAATAAATATTTTACGCGGATAATTTGCATAATTAATAGAAAAATAACGCCTCTTTTTTATTAGTATAATTTATTATATCACGTAAGATATTTTTCGTTTAAACATTTTAGTATTAATATATTCAGTGCTAATTAAACAAAGTAATAAACTACACATTAAAATATCTTTTAAAAATAATCCTGAATAAAATATTAATCTTAGCCTTTTGGTCTGTAAAACGCTTTTCTTAAAAAGATTAAATATTATCCAACTAATTATCTTTTTTTTTAAAAAAAATATGAAACGGAACAAAAGATTTTATTATACGCGAATAGAATGGAATGAAATAATTAAAAAGATACTTTTTTCGAAAGCAAACACTTTAAAAAACTATTCATTTAACTGTAATTTAAACTATAAAACGTGACATAAGATAATTCTGTTAGATTTATCGTTCGTGCTAAACAAGTGAGATTCACTTAATTTAAATGAGTATGGGTGGTAAGAATTAGACTCAAATATATTGCAAACATTTTACTAGATTTTACATTAGCGAAAATGCATTTACTTTTCATGAAATGTCTAAAGATGGTCGAATAAACTAAATTTAAAGTTTAATATTTAAATATTTAACAATGGCATTATTGAAAGTAATATATTGCTCGGCAATCAGAAAAGTAAAAAACATTTTTCATGATTTTGTAAAACAAAACTAGCTTTAAAAATTTTGAAGGCACAGAAAATGACCAAGGCACTGTAAAAAATATTTGTTCACTTGTATGTTTATTTTATAGATTTGTTTGGTTTTTAATTTTTTTTCCGATCATTCAATGGAATTGACAAAAAAAGATTGATTCGACATAAAATTTTATAGGTTCATGAGCTACGGAATTTATAGTTATTTAAACCTATTAAAGTTAAATTAAATTAAACCTATTTGAAATTTTTATTTCATTTAATTCGCTGATTTTCCTTCAATTCCCGAAAATGAGAACGATTCTCTTAAAAATTTTGGCGCATGATCAGTCGCAAAAGTTTCTAAGTAATGTACGTTTTTATTTCGTTAGAATACACTTATTACATTACATTTTTTCATTTTATTAGATTCCTTAATTTTTGTTTCACATCGACGAAAACAAGATTAATTCGATCGCAAATTTAGCTCTCGATCTTCTACTTCAGACTTGTCATAACATCATAAATTCAGTGTTACATAAATTAATTTTTGCCTCATTAACATTTTATTTAATTTTATCCTTATTTTTTTTTTTGAATTCTCTAAAATACTAAATTTAGAATAGAATAAACCTTTTTTTCGTTAATTTAGAAAAATTTAAGTGCCTGATAAGATTGAATTGAAATTTCAATTAAACGAGAATTAACTTAAATTTCTGTAACTGATTAAGTGCCAAAATTAATGGTTATTGATTAGTCAATCTTATTTATAAAGGCTTAAAAAACTCTTACAATTAAATAAAATAAGGAAAATATTTGTGAGATAAAAATTAACTTATAAAGTAATATAACTGATCAAGCATTAAACTTTAAGGTAAAACCAACATTGAATCGCTGATTTTCTTAAAAATTTTATTTAATTCTATGAATACTTTAAAATCTACGAAAATAAGATTAATCCTATCTCTATTTTTTGCTCTTGATATGTTACTGAAATGCATAAGCTAATTTTCTTGAAAGAGGAAATGAAAAATTTTGAAATACCATATAAGTGTTTTTAATCTTTTCCTTTATCGAATTTATCGGTGATAAATTAAAGATATTGTGACAAAACGAAAACGTCTGCAAACTACCAAATTTTTCAGTATTAAATTCTCTTACTTTTCGAAGATTTATGCTTTATGGTGCAGCTTAAAATTGCATAGATGTAAACAGTTTAAGCTAAGATGAAAAAAAATATCAGTGATTTATTTTTCTAATGTAATACATTAAAATAGTTCAAACCAATTATAACAGAGAACATTTAAGAATAAAAAGACTTTTATAGCACACTGTTAGTTTTTCTTGAATATTTTAATGAAAAAGTGCATTGTTAGAATTGCATTGTCAACAATAAAATATTTCATGAAACCAGTTTTATGAAGAGATTTTGGATCTCTCAGGCATAATCCGCATTGAAGAAATTGAATTACTTGTATTAGAAGAAGCTTTATAGTTTTTCTCTTATCCGATTTTGCTATTATCGTGTTTTCAATTTTCTACAATATTTTTCTATTTTAATAAAACTACAAAAAAATGAAAATGTTAAGAAAATGAAAACTCTAAAGGCATTTGAATAAATAAAACAGAACTCGTTTACAAAGAAAGTATTGATTTTGGATTTTGAAAATGGTTGATAAATTTTTAGGATGTAAGCAATTTAATAGTGTTCATGATCATACTTTGAAAAAATATGATTTCTCGCTTTTGTTTATTTTAAAGCTAAATACTTTGAATAAGTAGATACATTCTTGCATGTCTAATATTTTAAAAGCATTCTGTAGTTTCTTTATATAATAATTTATGTTTCAATTTTTTATATTTTCATGTTCAGTAAGCTTCGTTTTACCTCAGTTTATGATTCCAGACTATTTGAAAACATTTTATTGAAATGTATTTATAAATTGTACTTGAGAGAGTTAAATCTGGAGTTCTTTTATGTGAGAAAATTAAAAAAAAATATTTATTAAGAACATTTAACATAAAATAATCTTGCTACAAAATTCCGGATAATAGCATATAAAAATCAAGGCTCAAAGATTTAATTTAATCTTTTGAAAATTTAACAAAGTATTTATTATTCATGACTCAGTGAAGTAAAAATTAAATGTACAGTGTACAAAATAAAATGTACATTTATGTACATTTAGCATCTTGTCGGTACAGTGTAAAAATTTAAAAGCAGATTCCTAAAAGCATATGTTACTCCGTAATCACCACCTTTAACATATACTTTTAAGAATCTTATCAAAAATAAAGTTAAAGCAAATTCACATGAGGGGTTGAAAATAATTGCTGAAGTTAGGAAACAGTAGAAACGTTGACAAATTCTATACTGATATATATTTTATTGAAATATATATCAATTATTGAAATACATTTCAATAAAATGTATTTTCTTCAATATATTTTATTGAAATGTGCCTATAAATTGCGTTTAAGAGAATTTAATCTGGAGTTCGCTTATTTGAGAAAATTAAAAAAAAATTGTTTATTAAGAATATTAATATAAAATAATCTTGGTACAAAATTCAATATAATAGCATATAAAAATCAAAGCTTAAAAATTTAATTTTATCTTTTAAAACTTTAACATAGTATTTATTATTCATGAATCAAAGAAGTAAAAATTAAATGTATGTGTACAAAAGGAAATGTACATTTTTGTACATTTAGCATCTTGTCGGTACAGTGTAAAAAGTTAAAAGCAGATTCCTAAAAGCTTATGCTACTCCGCAATCACAATCTTTAACAAATAATATTAAGAATCTTATCAAGAATAAAGTTAAAGCGAATTCACATCAGGGGTTGAAAATAATTGCTGAAGTTAGGAAACAGCAAAAACGTTGAAAAATTCCGATGAATCCTTATTGGCGAATAATTGATTTAAAATTATCATGGACAGCTTGATTCCCTGATGGTATTTCTCCTTCTTTCACTTTCTGTTTGAAATTAAATGGTTTTAATGATTTTAAATTTACCCTCTTCGAAGTTTCCTTTTTTTTCTTATTTGAATATTAATTTGTAATTTCTATTGATCTTAATTATTTCACATCATATTTGATTTAAAGATTGTGGAAAAGCATTATCATAAAAAGGTCATTAAAAACAGAATATCCTGTTACATTTTTTTAAGCATATTATATTTTTAATTTATTGCATATGAATCCCTATTACGATATTTGTTTAGAAAATCATGGTGGCTCAAAGGATGGAGCTATTGCCTCCCAATAAAGTGATCCCGGTTTCAAATCCCAGCGATGGCTAGTAGATACGAATTTCGCACCAAACTCACACCAACCAAGTGCTGATGTAAAATATTTTCAGTGGGTCATGTGTTAGAGTCCCCATGCCTTCAGGCTAACTATCGGAGGCTTTCGTGGTTTCTCTTTCCATGTAACTCAAATGCGGGTTAGTTCCATCAAAAAATTCTCCAGGAAGGCTTATTTCTCTCAATACTTGAACCAAGAGTTCTGTTGGATTGGGCTTTAAATTATTAGGCTACGGAGTTGATCAGTGATAGTTTTAAACTCGGAACTGGGTTTGATGTTCAACGCCTTGTTTTAAAATCAAATCAAATCCCTACTCTTACTATATTCGTTTAGAAAAAAATACATTACAACGAAATATTCTGCTATAAGAGCAGTAATTTGTTTTTACAAATCACTACTCTTACAATATTTCTTGAGAGAAAAGCCACGTTTTAAAATATTCTATTTATGTAGTAGTAGTGATTTGGCTCAATTATAAACAAATCAGAATTATTTGTTTGTTCCCTATCCTTTCACTCTCAGGGCGATCTTTTCTCCATCTACTAGTATTCATTCCGAAATTGGGGTTGCATAGGTTTCGCAGTCACATGCAACCCATTTGTATTGACAATCCATATAGATTGGTTTGTAAAATGACTTGACTTAAACCTCAAAATCTGTTGGATATGTTAGAACAAAGGGTAAAAACCAAAATTAGTTTGGTAGTGTTTCAAATCGTTTGATTTGCGAGCTCAAAATTTCAACGAGTGGCTAAACCTAGTGGATTCACTTCTTAACCAAATACAGGTGGTTATCAAGTCCAGTGATGTCCAAATGCAATATTACGTGGTATTAAATCATGTTTTTCATGATTTCTGTAATGTATTTTTTTCTTGTTTAGGGATTCTATCAAAAATGAAGCAGGTTAGAGATTATCATTACAAACATCTTTATGTCGATAATTGCCTCCCAGATAGACAAGGTAGTGCAAATCAATTACTGTCCTGTAAAACTAACTATGCAAGACAAGGTCAAGAGCAGTCAATCATAATTTCTAACAGGACTAATTATTTTTTCTCAGTGAGCTTATGTCATGTACTTTTTTTTCTCATGAAAATGTATCCTTACAAAGATATTTGCGCAGACAATTGCTCACCAGATAGCCGAAGTTATGTAGATCACACAGGGTCCTATAACTTCTATGGGTGGGAGTAATTGTTTTCTCTCTGAAATGATGTACATTTTTTCATAAAAGTGTTTTTATTACTATATTTTAATGTTTGTAGGTAGTATACATCATTTGTTGAGACAGAAAATACTTACGTGGCAAGTAAATAAGAAAAATTCTCAAAAAATTTAATTCAATT
Source organism: Parasteatoda tepidariorum (assembly GCF_982258835.1). Taxonomy (NCBI): domain Eukaryota; kingdom Metazoa; phylum Arthropoda; class Arachnida; order Araneae; family Theridiidae; genus Parasteatoda; species Parasteatoda tepidariorum. Next base: position 74,456,783 of record NC_141757.1, read on the forward strand.
ATGGTGGTATTATTTAGTCAAAAATACAAAATTCAAAACGAAAATGAATTAGTTTCAAGCGATTAAAAGTAATATGATCCGTTATATATTTATTAAAAATTAATCGCATCTGATGTTTTATGATTCTTGACATTCTTATTAAAAAGAGACAATGCAGTATTATACCATCAATTCAACAAAAATACTTTATCGCTTATATTTCTTTTAGTTTTTCAATATCTTAAGGTGCTTTAAAGCAGTTTTAAAGTTAATTTGATCTTGATTAAGATGAATCATTTTACGTGAGCTAATATTTGACAGAATAGGTGGAAACTCATAAAGAAATTTGTTTTTTTAATTATCGCATAGTTTGGAGAAGAATTATTTCCTTACGTGAAATAATGTTGAATTAGTTTGCTTGTACAAATATTAGAACTTGTTATTTTATGAGATGCTTTTTTAAAGAGTTATATGAATATTTATATTATTTATTAGATCCAATTTTTCTTTAGAGAAAAATTCAGTTTATGTCGTAGATTCATTATTCGAGATTAGTGTAGAAAAATGATTCATGTTATTCTAAACTTTTTCTTAGAAAATTAGAAAAATGCAAAATAGACTTGGATGTCGAGGTTATCGTTTCTAAAAAAGAGAGAGAAAATGTGTTTTCTTAAAGAATTTTCTAAAAGACCAGATTGTAGAGTTCATTTTATTTTATTTTATTTTATTTTTGTTTCATTTTCTTTCTCTTCCTTGGCCACAAGAAATAAAATCGTTTGGCCGTGTTTCTAATAGAACTTTTCTTTATTTTATTTTTACCTTTTATGTTTTAGAACTGATGAGACCACCTTCTATTTTTCCACAGAAATCCAGCCTTCTTTTGGATAGATCTGAATCGCCCAATAAGTCTTTGTGCAAAAAACAGTTACTTTAAAAGTAGAAAAGTGACATAAATGGGAAAAAATGTTTCAAAAAAATTATCTCATGATTTATTATGTAATTTTATGTTGTATGAGTACTTTAGGGACATAATAGAAAAAGAGACTAATATAATAAAATTAAAAAAAATTTAAACTTGAAAGTAAAATATGATATGAAATATGAAAGTAAAATAATAATAATAAAATATTTTTTTTTTAATGCATCTTAGATAACAGGCAACCTAACAGCAAACGCTGTATTTTCATTTGGTTGGTATAGAAAGGTTGATTAAAAATTCCTATTTTAAAATTAGTAGAAATATTGATATGCCAAGCCTTAAAGATTGAATAAATGCATGGAGAAACTTGCGGAAAAGTCTTTTTATTTTGGCTATTACTATAAACCATGTTTTTGCTTTTTTTTTCAATCTCTAGCTTTGTCCAAGCTCTCAAATGCAATATTTTGCTTGCATTGCATTTTTAAAGTTTTAAACAAAGTATTTAAAGGCTTGCGAAAATAAATCTTGTTTTATTGATGGTAACAAAATATAAAGTAAATCTTAAGGAGGGGAATTTATCATCGGTTTGAGAATAATTTATACTCCTGTTTTGCGAATGATGATTCATCCTCGATTTCAGTAGGTTTTTCCGGCCTTTTGTAAAGATTTTTATGCTCTGCTCTAAAATATCATGATAAAATTACCTTATTCTACTAAATTTAATTACATATTATAAAACGATAGTTTAATGTTACCAAAATCATTTCCAAAGCAATTTTAAAAAAAGCATTTTGTAGTTCCAATTGAGCCAGAAATTTGGTAAACTTTACTATAGTCTTTTTTTTCAGCATGTAATTTGCTTAAATTAATATGCATTATGAAAACAAAGATGTCAAACTTGTTTTGTTTGCGTGCCTCAGCTTCGTTAGAAGTTTGTTTGCTGTATTCAGTAGTTAGCTTTTGATTTCTCATGTCTGCCTAGCTTATATCTCAGTTTAGTTTCAACTTTTTGTTGCCAAAGCGAGAAGAAAATTTTCATCAGTTTTGTGACCATATACATAAAAGCATTTTATATAATATAGATATTTTCTATACGATTTTTAGCTCAAAGTTCTACAACTAGTTTTTTTACGCTCAAATAAAAGGTGCTCAAAATAACTCTGAACTAAATCTAAATTAATAATAAAATCTTAATTTTTTTTTTATTATATATGAATTTGTGATGGAAAAAATTGTGATAACGGAACTGAAGCTTATAAAAATAATTCTTCGTGAAGGACACATTAAAAATGGGTTATATCAAGGAAGGGATACAATGTCTTAAGAGAAAGTAATGATTTAGAGTACAGTTACTCTCAACTGTCAAAATGAGCCATGTTTCAATGTGCTCAAGACGTGACCAAAGAATTGCACTAGAGCACACTGGTAATCCTTTTCTCTTTTGAAATTGTTATGAGAATAGCTTAGAAGAGAAACTTCAGAAACTTAAGCTTCTTATAGTGACCGGAAGTGGACCCATCTTGACATCCGGTTCGATACATGTTCAGAATAACGTTGGAAGAATATTGGCGGCCGTCTTCTAGACTACTGAAATTAAATTACAGTTGGAGTGCAAAAAAAAAAAAAAAGAACTTTTCATTTCTGAGTTTGTTTTTCTTTCATGTTCTTTTCCCACTCTCCTTCACGGTTGAGCGAACGGTGATCAAATTTACTCCATCAATTTAGAACGAAAAGCAAAGCAACCTTTAAATTCGAACTTTTATAATAGTGAAGTAGCGTTTGATTTATTTGGTACATATTTTTCTAAATTTAATAAAATATTGTGAGATTTGAAGTGATGTGTTTTTCTTTTGTAGTTTCGTTAAGTGGAACTTATTTTATGGGCTTCAACTGGAATAACAGCAGTTAAGGACAACTATTAGAATGTCCCAGCTATAGATTAAAGCAATACTTGTAAAGTAATATTGTTAGTTTAACTTCTGTTATTTTTATTTATCTAAATAGCAATATATTGAATAATTTGAACATTTAACTTTATTATTTTAAATATTTTAACGGGGATACGTTACTTTAATGAAGCAAAGTTTCTTCATTGTAGTTTCGTTAAGTGGAACTTATTTAATGGTCTTAAACTTAAATAACAGCAATTGAGGTTCAACTAGTGGATGCTTCCAGTACGAGATTTGCGAAATAGTTGTCTAATTGACCGTGGGCCTTGTTGGCATGGATACAATTCTGGTTAGTCAAAATTTTTATTGGATAAAAACAATTAACAAATGACTTTTCTCTCAGTTAACAATTTGAATATAATCATTTTTATGGTTATTTGGCTGTTTTGGTTGAATATGATATAATATTTTGGATTCATATAATTTGGTTAAATATGATTGAATTTTTCGTCATTTTGTCCGAAAAATTTCTAACAGTGTACTAATTACTAAGAAAACGGTTTAGAATTCAATTTCCCTGATTTTCAACATGAAGGCTGTACTGTTTTGAGCATAAATATTTTTTACTGAAGTTTTTACATAAAATAGTAATATTTATTTTGTATTTGTAATGTAACTCTGTCTGGAAATCGAATGAAAATATTTAATGCCTTGATGATAATGCTGCAAATACTTTTGGTGTCTTTAGAAATTGATTTCAAAAATTTGTAAGTCAAAAATTAAAAAAAATTTTTTTCAGTAATTTATTTTACAAAATTTTTTTGAAATGTGTTAATGAACTTTGCATGTGATCTGTAATTTTGTTTTAGAAACGGAAAGTAAATCTTGATAGGTGTAAAGTCTTAGTAAGCCCAATCCACTTCATGAAATGTCCACTTTTAGTAAACTCAATCCAGTATTAGCAGCTAATAGAAAATAACAATTCTCTTTTCCTTAATAGTACAAAAAAGAAAACATTCAAAGCCTATAACGGAGAAACATTAAAGCATTTAAAGAGGGGAAATCATTGTCTTTATATATCTTAAATTTTAAATCAGTTAGATAATTTTGGGTACTGATTTTTTTTTTCGGTTAATGGCGGGCACTTGGGTCTATTTCCCATTGGCCTCAGAAATGCCAGAATTGCTACTCTCTTATCGTTACCCAGTGAGCACCTATGGTTAAGCCACGGCGGTGGAGTAGCATCGCCCATACATACAACCACATACAACCACAAACCCGTTTATATGGCTGGTTACATTCACACAATCACACAGAAGAAAGGATATAGAACACAGAGAGAGAAAGAAACACCCATGCCCTGTGCGGGATTCGAGCTCGCAACCATCGGCTCCGCAGTCAGGCACGCTAACCACTCGGCCACCTGTCGGCTGGGTACTGAATATAACAGGAAGAATAACTTGATGCTAAACCTCCTCATTGGTTGTTTTTGCTGCGTACCGCTATAGAAAAAAATTTCAATTTTTCCGTTTCATGAAAGCTCAAATTCTGACAAAATTATAAGTATGTTTCAGAGAGAAACTAGTTTAGAGTTTAAATAATTTTCCAATATGAATGTTTTAACGTAGGTGCTGTCTGAGTAATAAGGTATTTTGAAATTTTCTCACAGTTATCAATAACGCTAGCGTTTAAAAAGGGGTAAAAAATCAAGAAAGTTTAGTCATTAGTTCAAAAGACCATTAGTTATTGTCCGTAAGTTATCGTCCGTAGTTATTGTCCGGACACAAGTTATTGTCCGTACACATTTTTACTGGTTCATTTGCATGTCTCTAGTAGATATTTGTTTTAAAAAAGTTAAGGAATTGAATTTTTTTTAAAGCGCAGCGTATGCTTAATGTCACATTTATTAGGAATTATACTATTTTGTGACAAAAACATATACCATAAGATAAGGGCTGAAAATCAAAAATCGAAACATCATACCACGGTTTTACATCGAATGCTGATACAAGGGACAACTGATAATCATATGGTGGTCCGAGTCAAATTTTAATGGTCTCGGACAAACGAACCATCGCTGATTTTGAGTCCTGTCATTTAACTATACTCTTTTTGTTAGTTTTTTAATCTGTTTAGCATTTTAGTAATAGTCTTTTTAGGTATTAGGAAATTAATTAATTTCAAGAAAAATACATCTGCATAAAAAATCACCTGGAGCACATTTTTTAATGTTTATCTTTGATAAAGAATGATTCTCGCTTTCGTTTATGAAATATTTTCTTATGTTCTTTTAATTCTTAAAGCCACGATATTCCTCGCAATTCCTTACCTCTATTGTTCTTTAAATAGCTTATGAATATAAAGAAATATCGGAAATATATTTAATTTGCTATTTAAGAAATGTCTGTTGAAGCGTGAAGCGAAGGACATGACAATACAGATGCAACCCACATGAAAAGATATTGTGAAAACGATTTTGTCACCCTAATCGAATTAAGTAACTGGAAAAGTAGTGCTTTACATTCCCTGTACAAGAATCGAACTCAAAATATCTTGATAAGAATTAATGATATTTGTTGAAAGAAATTCTTAGTAGTTTTCTTCAGAATATATTTTCGGAACACTTTTTTTTTTATTCCAACAATAAAGCTTGGCGAAGTTGTTTATTTTTTTGGCTATTTTATCAACCTACTGGAGCCAATGCATTTCCCCCAAGCGTGCCATGCTTTTGTTCTTCGTCCTTTTGTCGGAAAAGCTAATAATTTTTTGTTAAGTTTTAAGATCGTGAGGAGCTGTGGCTTGCATATAGCTCACTTTTCCCGCGAGGAATTAAATAGGAAGAAAAAAGTCACGAAATAATAGAATTTTTCTTAATATGTTTATTTTTTTTCAAAACTTTTTTTTCTATGCTGCAAAGGGGAAAAAAAATTCTGTTTATGTTATTTGAATAAACTTCTTTTGGACCACGTAATTAAAATTTATATTCAAATTAGTTCCGATTGAAAAATTGGTACAACAGCGTATTTATTTATTCCGTTGAAGTAGAATATTAAATTTGTATTTTTTTCGGCTACTTTAATAAAGTTCTTCTGTTCCCTGAAAGAGCAAACGCCGAGAGTTTAGTTTTTTGAGCACACACTTACATTTTAATAACGCAGAGGATAATTTTTTCCCCATTTAATTTGCTTTCAAAAGCAATTCAGCGGGGGGAAATTATTCTTTTATATAAAACAGTTTAAATATAAAGGTGCTATAAATTATGCTAAGCAGTTTGGGATACAAAAAGATAAATCTTATATAGTTTATTAATATCTTACGTTATTTGTTTAAAAACTTTTCTGCGTTTTAGAAGTTAACAAATATCTCAGTAGCTTATAAATAAGATTAAACAAATTCAAATTAGGAATTGAATTGGAAATAAATTTGCCGTTGCAAATTAAAAATCCACAGCTATTAGAATATGTAATTTTCAAGTAGTTTTGATTTATTTAAAACAAACTGAAAATTATTTCTATATGATTAATAAGTTTCATTGAAAATATTAAACTTTTGTTGTTGAAAATTGTAAAATGTTTCGTCATAGGAATTTTCCTTAATCCGATTGGATACCTAGCACAACTGTGGATGATAAATCTTAGAGCTATACGTATGTAGTAAACATCTTATGAAGCCACTTAGTTTCTTGCATCTGGGTGGATATTTTTGCCAAGAGAGCAAATCTGCCAATCTTATGACTGGCTGAACAAGGGTTCGAGTCCCTGCGTTAAAGCCACAATATTTCCTCCATTTCTTAAGCACATGAGGAGTTTTGAGTATCCTACACTTTACAATTTGTGACCCTGGATTATTGGGATGCTGAACCCATTCAGGTATAAATGGCAGCAACACAGAGCTATTTAACACCAAAAAGTCAAAGTGGCACCATCGCTCACGCTATATGGTGAAACTAGATAAACTAATTAAGCTACCTTCCCCAATTCACTAGACAAAACACAACTTTAACACAACTTAACTTTAATGTAACCTAACACATATTTAATTTTTTTTAGATGAAGATTGAAAGTTCATTATTATTCAAATAAAAGAATGGAATTAAAATTGGCAAAGAACTCACATGAACGTTGAAGTGAAGTTGATATGGGACTCGGTATTGTCATCGAACTCAAACTGAGAATAAATAACCTTTTTATAGATTTTATGACCAAAGTAGCTTTTATAGAAGGAATAGCGAAAGGGCTATTGGGAAAAAATTAGAGTACAAAACCGTGGTGTAATATTTATCCGAAATTGGTGTTGGAAAACTGTGTGATTTCAATTTAATACTGTATCAAGCGTTCATACACACTTTACAGAGTGTAGTTAAGTTTTAACTTCAACGGACGAGAAAGCTTACCCCAAGATCAGATGCATTTATTACTTATTTCCACCAATTTTGGAGTACGTTCGGAAACTTTCAGAACGAAAGCAATAAATTGCTTGCGATTCGAGCACGAGAACGAAAAAGTTCGTTTTTGCTTCACGTTTTGTTTTGTTTGTTTTGTCTTATAAAGATAATTATATTCTCATAAAAAGATTGTCATAAACCTGTCAATTGCATTGAAAATTTTTATAATACTTAATTTTAATCCAGGTTGGCTAATTCGAGAATTTTTTGTGGAAATTTCCTTCTCTTTAACACAGTAGGTTAAAAGATCACGTTTTACCTCAATAATAATTTTTTTTTGCACTAGAACGATCGCAACAAAAACATTTAATGTATAGTTGCCCCCATTTTTTTTACAGTAAGTCACATTTTTTTAAACTTTTGCACTGTTATGACTTCGTTTATTTATTTATTATTAAATTAAGCAATAAAATAATAATTAACAAACTGTATTTTTCAGGAAGTTATATTTGAATGAATGGATTTTATTACCGAGTTAAGGTTAATCTTGTTTACCTTAAATCAATTGTTTTTACGATTACATTCCTTGCATATAAAATTAAATATTAAAGAGGTTTTATTTTTTCCTTAATATTTCAGAATAAGAAAAAATAATGATGGATGTTTGTGACGCACGATCGGAAAGGAGTTAAATTAAAGGGGGAAGGGCTGTCTATGCGATATTATTTATAATGTCTTTTTTCTCCAGCTAAATTGAATAAACAACTTCCAAGTCAATAGCACATAGTTAAAGTTTTATATATAAAAGATGTAGTTTTTTGTACATAGCATATTTACGTTTATGACGATGCTATATAGGCAAATAAAATACTGTTTTCTATGATTTTTTTATTTTATTTTGAATATTAAAATTATTATTAATATAGATATAGATCATGAAAATAGTCATTAATATAGTCATCATAATCATTAAAATAAAACAAATAGCTGATATGCTAACAAAGTAAATTTTTTTACTTACTTTTGACATAGACAAGTGATTGATATTATTTTACGTAGTGTTTTATTCTAAAGCCAATAGATATAGAATTAAGTTCACAAAGCTAATGGTATGAAAGTTATAAACGCTTTATACTACAGGTTTATGCACAATTATAAATTTTTTTTTAAAATAAGAAAGCCACCCTACTTTTAAAATAATAGTTCTATCTCTTTAATATTTATTTGATTTGATTTAGCGTAAAATACACGAAAAAACAATGCCTCTTGGTTTAGATAGCTATGTCAGATGCGTTAATGGGTATAAGTCAAAAATTGTACTTTGGGAAAATACAACTTTGTAACTTCTCTAACTATTTAAATTGAACTGATTAATTTGGTTTTGATCTCATTAACTTTTTGAAGTTTTATAACTCAGAAACCATTCCACCGATTTCGTTAGAGTTTTGTATTTTGTTATTAAAAATTTTATATTTTAAAATGATGTAAAAAATTAAAAATACTTTGACAATTAATAAATGAAATAATAATAAATTATCATTAAAATTACATTTTGCATCTTTCGATAAATGAATTTTATAATCGCGTCCAAATATTTCCGACTTTTGTTTTTGAGATATAGAGAAATATACGAAATGTAAAATTAGCATCAAGGGATCTAAATTTTCGACCACTCTCCTGACTTAACTACTGAAACCATATTTTCTAAATTACGGCTATCACATCAAAATTTGGCGCGCCAAAAACCCTATTCCAACGAAAAAGAGGAATCCTTATTCAATGAAAATATGTTTTAGGGCATGACTTTTGTTATTTAATTAATAGTTTTCACTTATTAATCAGAAAAATTTAAGTCAACCCTTTGAACCATAATGATTGACATTCAGTTTGTGAAAATTTATCTAATAATTAGATTAAGAGTTATTTAGGATAATATCTTATTTTCAGTTCACTGTACTACATTTTCTGTAATACAGGAAGCCATTAGTAAAAAATAAACAATTATTTTTAAGAAATTTTTTCTGTTATTTACATATTTGTAGTTTTACCGTTTCGTTGAACTTAGTTCATCTACAACTTAATTCAAAATAAGATTTGCTCATTTAATATAAATAATTAAAACTCTTGTTTGCTCATATTTTTTTTAAAAAAAATAAATAAAACGTTGTTTTTTTTCGCAACGATATAATATGTTTTAGAATTACTTTTAGTTTGCTTATGGGTTTTTATGAATAGCACCTTCTTCAGCTATAGCAGAAAAATATTCCACATGATACCCCTTACGCATATAAAAACATAGTTTGCAGATCTTTCTTTTCGAGGATTTGATCGTAAAAGAATAAAACAGACCGCACCGAAACTTTATAGAGACAAAAAGAGAAATAAAAAAAAGGGAACTGACTGTGCCTATAAACCAAATGGGAAAACAAAGCAAAGACCGTTGTATGGAAAGAAAAGAGTGAAATACCCACAAATATGTTCTGTCCATCTGTCTTGCAGCCCAGCGTTTTCTAGGCGAGTTCTGTTCAGATCGTTGCTCCTCGAACTCCCCTGAAAATGACACGAGGCAAGCAGAAAGGTTTCATTTAAACATTTGTTAGGGATTGAAGAGAATTAAACACCAAAATTGCTTTTTCCATCTGTATGATATATTCATTTAATGGGAATTTAAAATTTGTTTTTCATTCTTTTCACTCTAGCAATTATATGTACTGAGAAATTTCCGTAGAGAATTGACTGTTAACTTATGCATCCGTTTTGATTTTTAGAGAAAGAAGATCAGTGTAATTAATGATCTTTTATTCTTTTACTTTTACTTTTCTCTCAGCAAAAATTAATTTTTCACAGAGTCATGATTAAAAAAATAGAAGGAATATAAATTAATAAAATTTGGTTACGGCATTAGTATGCGGACGGAAAGGACTGGAGTTCGATTCAAGTGGGTGCCAAAACATTTCCTTCTTGCATTTCTTCTATTTTAGTTACCATTTACAACCGGTATTTAACTCTCTCACTCTTCCAAGGATGGCAGCACCATACTGTGCATATAAACCAAATGATCGCCTCTTTCCTCTGCTGTTAAACAAATAGTCAGAGTCTCAAGTCGAGGCTTGAACTGAATATAACTTTCATGAGCATAGTGCTAATTTACAGTCAGTGGTAATATGTTTTAAAAGAAAAAAAAACTACTGGTTAATATATAAAACACAGATGCTTTGTAAAACCTGATTTTGAGTTTTTTTTCCCTTTTTGGATTGTTTTAAAGCAAGTAACACCCGAGAGATCATTTATGTTGAAAATTCAAAAAATATGATTAAAATCGTTTTTATTTAATTCACGAAATTAAAATAGATATCCTCAGGTTCAAATGTTTTATTAGACAATTTTTTAAGTGCAACCTTTTTAATTGAAATAAATTGCACATTTCAATTATAATCATAACTGAAAATGTGTTTATAAAGCGGAACAGGAATGGTAATAAAGCAAAAATTAAAAAGAATTCTTGGTAAAAAAGAAGGAAATTTCAAGAAACTCTTTCTAAAAATGCCCAGTAATTTTAACTTATCTGCAAGGAAACTGTCTACATGTTGGACATAGAAATCTATTTTGAGTCAGTGAAATTTTTCTTTGTAAACTTAAATTATTAAAAGAAGAGTTAGAATTGGAGATTTACGAATAATTCTTTTCAATGTAAAGATGATTTGGAAATCAATTTTTAATTTCACCTAACTGTCGTTCGTATTTTTTAAAAACATTTATAAATAAGGAAATGAAGACGAGAAAAACTAACAAGACTAGACTGTTTCTCGTTTAAGTTTTCACGCTCTCTGTAGTGTTTTATAGCTCTAACGCAGCAAAAAATATAGTATAAACTACTTGGCATTAAGGTTTATGATTTTAGAGGGCTTGCTGAACATTTATGCTTTAAAAACACATTTTATAATTTTTTTCACATTTTTTTTGAAAAGTATCAAATTCATTATAGCAAAATAATTATTAATTGCTATTAAGCTGTTTGATCATCACATGATGACATTTAAAGTGATGCGTATTTAAAACCGCTCATTGGTGTGTGGATGCCAGATAACATTTTTACAACAGTATCAAGTAAGGAAAAATAACCAGGTAGTTTTTTATGTATTCTAAAAACAGTGAAATGTATGTGGATTGCATATTTTAAATGTTGGAACTGGAATTTTTTGAATACTTTGGCTGTGACAGGAAACAAAATCATGAGTAAAAGTGAAAATTTGCAGATGGACTCTACATTGTTGAAACTGCTGCGTAATATCTCTCCGAATATGATGTTGAACAACTCTAAAAATTTGTGCGGAGGAACACTTTGCTTCAGGTTAGCACCAAAACGAACTTTCATATACAATTTAATGGTTGTAATTTAAATCTAAACACTTAAAGTGAACTAAGCCTACACCAGCCTATCTAACTCTAGCACATTTGCACTATAATAGAACTATTTTCACTTTCGAAAACACGAATCTTGACGTGCTTATCAAAAATTCAAGTAAGCTCAAAGTAGAATGTCGTTAGTAGCATTGCATTCGTTGCAATTTAGAATGAACTGGTGAAAGTGGGTTGTTATCTTTTGCGCTGATATTTCCCAACCGAAACAAAACCTCACTGTTCAAATAATTAAGTTTTTAGTTGTGTAATAAATATTATTTTAATTTCTAAATCATTGTGAACAATATTCAATAAATTTAGAATGTATAATTTCCACCCACTTCTACACTAAGCTTAGTTTGAATTCGTTTTAATATTCTCTCCGTGCTTTGCATTTGTTTGACTGACAAATTACTTTTACTTTAAGAATTTGTGTATACTTGCATTCTAAATTATTGATTCGAACTTTATATTGTACCTTAAAAAATAACTTTATTGACTCTTATGAGTATCTCATCCTTCTGTATTTAAATATTGCAGTGTCACTGAATAGCAAAAATAGTGGCGGCTTCTTTAAACCGAGGGGTGTAAGAAAACATTCTTAGTGTTACTGCACCAGGAATTAACTTGGTTCCACACTACTTTGGTATAAAATAGATGCATCAGTTCTTGTTGTTGAGAAACACTAAAATGTTTTGAAATATATGCTTAAATATCTTTTGACTCTTATTATTTGACTCTTATGTGTATCTCATCTTACTGTAGTCAGGTGTTTTAGTGTAACTGAATAACATAAATGGTGGTGGCTACTTTACACTGATTTGTGTAAGAATATATTCTTAGTGTTTAATACACCAGGAATTAACTTGGTTCCACACTACTTTGGTATAAAATAGACGCAGACAATTTTTATTGTTGAGAAGCACTAGAATGTTTCGAAATATATGCTTAAATATTTTTTGACTATTATTATTTGACTCTTATATGTATCTCATCTTACTGTAGTTAGATATTTTAGTGTTACTGAATAACACAAATGGTGGTGGCTACTTTACACCGATTTGTGTAAGAATATATTCTTAGTGTTTAATACCCCAGAAATTAACTTGGTTTCACACTACTTTGGTATAAAACAGACGCAGACAATTTTTATTGTTCAGATACACTAAAATGTTTTGAAATATATGCTTAAATATTTATTGACATATTGCTGTTAAAGACTTGCTTTTGTGAAAATTACCTTAGCTTGTGATGGAATCAAACATTTACTCAGTGTGCTGCGCTTTTCATGTTGTTCGAACTGTGTGGGGTAACTTTGTATTATTTTTCTGAGTAAAAAAGAAGAAAAAAACCAGCTTCTATAACTAAAATGATAGCACAGCAGAATTTGATATGCAGTTCGTTATTTCTACAATGTGCAAATATTTTAATATTATTTGCGATTAAATAAAGAATCCAAAGAAACTGAAGCGAGGTGATTGATTTTAGGATTTAACATTACTATCTTCATAATTTTGAAGCAAATGAAGAAAATCATCAAGCAAACATCGTCGATTGAAAAATAATGACAAAAAATTTTAAAATCTTATACTGGCCGTTTCGTTCCTTTACCCCCTATTCAAAAAGTGATTGGCTCTTTTTTTATTAATATTTTCCTTCTGATCACTATACCAGTGGATTCTAAACCAACCTTCACCCAAGGCCCATCTTTATTACGAAAACGAGCAGCACGTAGGAGCCATACGTCAGACGTATATGGAAAACATCCATCACATTTTCTCCACCAAGTAGCCACAGAGATTTGTTCTTAATAATTCAGCCCCCGCACTCGCCAAGTATTTATTCCCCAAGCACACTTTGTCTTATCAAAAATATATTAACACGTGACAGAACTTCGAGCCAGGTAATGCCTCCACACCTGGAACAGATGTCCGCGACTTTCACTAGAGGATTGGGTGTCACTTTCGGACTTGATTTACGCCCTAAGCCTTCCGTGTGAGATTGGAGAAAGCCGACTTTTGATAAATCCTCGGATATAGCAATGTCACAACTTCGTGTTTATCACTTGGTACCTGGGCAGAGAAGTGTTTCTTGTTCCCTAATACTAAAGTATGACTAAGTAATGATTTAATATCCAAATGTATGAAAAAATTCGGGGATATTTTTTCTTTTGCTATATTCCACATATTTCATAAAATTAGGCTGGATGTCATAAATTACTAAATTTATCAATTCATACTATTTTTAACATTTTACTAAATTCAGTGGGAAGTTTTTTTCCCATCAAACTTAAGCGTTAATAATTGGAGCAGAGTGTTCCGCATCCACCATTCGTAACACATTGTTGACCGGTAACAAGTTAACTCTTCATTGCACTTGCGTTATCTCTATCAATTTATGAAACGATATAGAATATTATAAAGTTTAATTTTATTTCATTCCGTGTAAATAAAACTTATCTGAGTTTATTTAGAATGTTTTACTTTATATCTATATTCAATTACGAAATAATAGTCGGTGGCATGTCGTAGTATCTGTGAAAAATTGCAGTTCAACAAAGTGAAGTATATGATAGAATTCTAACTATAAATAAAGTTTAAACATTTGAAGTGGGAAATTAATAAACAAGCGTAGAAGAATCAAGAGCTCTATCAATATCTGTCACATTATTAGCGAGGACAGCGTGATGAAAAACAAATCAAAATTCGTTAGATCACTTGATGAAAACTGGAAGTGTTATAGCCAAATGAATATCTTAAGAAATGTGTTTAGACCTGAATGAACTTCAATTTGTTACATATAATTCTAATATTTAACTAACTTTTTACAAAAAGTTTTTCGTTAGTTATGCATGTGAAGTGTGTGATAAAAATAATTTCTTAAAATATCAGAACACGAAAACATGTAATTGGAGAACTTTAACAAAGCAAAATTATTTGAACACTTTAAAATTTACTCTGTTATTACTACACTTACAAACCTATTTGTTACAAAAATATTCCCTCATTGTTGTTTGCCGCTGTTGTTTAGACTTCTCATCAGCGCAATGTTTTTCAATACAAATTTTTTTTCTTCTCTTTTTTTAATGGCGGGCACTTGGAACTATTGTCCATTGACCTCAGAAAGTACCAGAACTTCTTACTATCTTCTCGTTGCTCAGTGGGCACCTGTGGCGAAGCCACGGTGATGGAGCAGTGTCACCCATCAATACAAACATAGATCCATTATTTTTTCAGAAATATCAGATTGTTTATTAGATACATAACACAATAAATTTTGAACACAGTCTAAAGCTTCTGAAAAAGTTAGCATTCATTTATTCAAATGCTCACTATTGCAACTGGAAGAGCAACTTTTCAAACACACTTGTTTTCCATGAATGGATGAAAAAAATGGTCCAAAGCTGACCCCCTACAGTTTCCCCAGGAGGTCAACTCTCAAAAGGGTTTAGATTAGCCTTTTACACTATTTCTCCAAACAAGTGAAATTTTAACATACATTGCAAAATGACAGAAAATTTTCAGAATTTTTTTTTCTGGTCAACTTAAGAGGGTTTTAGAATAGAATTTCATAACACTCCTAGATAAAATTGACTTATTTCAGTGGTCAACATACAAAATAGGCAGGTGGTCAAGTTACAAAGATTTTGCTTCTTTATATTATATTGGAAAAATTCCGTTCTTGATAATTGAGGTCAACAGATGTAGGTGTCCAACTTACAAGGGTGGTCAACTTGGCAGGTTTCACTGTATTTGCTTACAATAGGGAATAAGCTGGCGAAAGTTTGCTAATTTCAACGTTGTTATTCATCAATAGAAACAAAAGTTCACGGTTAAATATATTTTAACAGTGAACGATTATATTTTAATTTGTAAATCTCTGCGAACTGCTTAAAAGGATATTATAATTAATAATTCCAGCCCGTTTTTGTTCTGTTAAGCCTAGATCGAATTCATCTTAAAATTATCTCGGTGCTACACGTATGTTTGATTCGTAAACAAATTTTATTTGATGAATTAGACTATATACTCATTCTAAATTAATGATTATTACTTTATATTGTATTGTAAAAATGACTGACTCTTATGTGCATTTCATCTTATTGTAATTATAATTTTTAGTGTTATTAAATAAAAAAAACCGGTGGCGGCTTATTTACACCAAGTAGCGTAAAAGAACATTGTTGCAGTGAAACACTGGACCCAAGAGTTATGTATGGCGTTTAACTATACCACTATGGTGTAAAGTAGTTGCCATCATTTTTGGTGTTGAGATGCACTAGAATTTCCCATAGTGTGTGGTATCTAGAGATCATTAGAATTGTAATTGCCTTAAACCCTTGTGGCACAGTTTTATAAGGAAATATTTAAGATCAAATTTACATAAATAACACCAAGACCATCGCTGAACGGATGATTACCATCCAGGAGATCTGAACGCTTCTGAGAGTTTTGCAGAATTTTTCTATTCGTCAGCGCCGCATCATAGCCATTAAAGGCAAACATTGTCGAACATGCTATAAACAAAATCCGAATAACTGTAGTTACTTTCAAAATTCGCAAAAATTTTTACAATTCCGTTGTCTTTGAAAATTATATTTATCGTTTTATATCGATCAATATTTGTTCCCCGCTTAAAGAAAGAAATCAAAGGTTTGAAGGTTTAAATAGGCACGAAACATTTTCACAAATATTTCTTCACTTTCTTGAAGCGCGATAACTATAACATGATTGAATTAATATGGTTGTTCCGTCTTCTTTGTCTTCCATTCTTACAAACTAACCATTCTCTATTAATAAATAACCGGGAGAGCCCAATAATTCTCATCACTCAGCATCAGTGCCCCAACAAAAAAGAAAAGGAAGAAACACTCAAATGATCATCTTGGTATTCTTGGGAAAAGCACCTTCCTCCATTATGTTTTGGGGTGTATGAGAGAGAAAAGGTTCTGGCGTTATTAAGGCAATTGTGCGGCAGAGGATGGCAGAGGGAAGGCAGTAGGGCAGACAATGGCATCGAAAAATAACGACGGTTCTCCTTGAGGCCTTCTCTTTGGTTTTGATAACTAGTGTTATAGCGAGAGGTCCTTAACTGTCATTAGCGATAGCTCCTTTGTGAGTTATTTCCTTTTGCCGATGAAATGTTTCCGACTCCATTCTGCCAGTGGCATCGTTAAAGAAATAAGGAGCTCTGCCCCGATGCCCCAGTGTTAAGTCTATTAGGAGTGTCTTTTCTGATTGTTTGGGCTATGGTATTTCCCTCTTTGCCCCCTTTTTCTGCAACAATAATTGCCTTTTGCCTAAGGTTTTCAAACCTTGAAATGTTGGTGCTTGACTTTTCCTATTTAACCTTATGGTGGATGGTAACTTTTGTTCTCATTTACTTGGATGGAACTGTATTAGAAGAAATCGTGAGGAATGGGTTACAGTAATATCTATCTATTTATCTCCGAATCATTCACTTTTATATAGATTATATACTTGCAGAAAGAGAGTCACGTTCCGGTAGAAGAATAATAAATCCTACAATTTATATGAATTGAACTCACTTTTTACTCAATTACATGGATTTCATTTTAAGGAAGGAAAATAGTTATGATATACTTATGTATAGTTTACTCAAGGACTTTCGTATTTATGATGCATTAATGTATGTTAGTATGCTAGAAAAGAAGTTTTTTTTTTAACTAATGCTAGGTAAGATTATGTTTTGCTTTTATTATAAGAAAATTAATATTTTTAAATAAGAGTGATTCTCAAATTTATAATATTCTTTTCATACCTAACAATTTTAAGGATAAGAAAATTAGTTACTTCAAGAAGAAAAAAAATAGTTAGAGAGAGTTTTATACAGGTTACAAGTTAGTGAAAAACAGATGCCTTTTTATACGAGGTGAGATCAAAAAGTAATGTGACTGAAGATTAACATACATATTACAGTACTATTAAATGCTTCCCGGACAAAAAATAAACGTTATTGACATTTAAGGTAGTTCTCATTATCTACAATGCCTTTTTAACAACATTCATACAACGTCCAAAACCTCTCATTTTGTACACGCTTTAAGTTTCTTGATTACAGCTTATATTTTCAAATCTGTGCCTTTTCATGGCCAATTTTAGAACTTAGAATTTCAAAACTGAACAATGGCGAAATTTACAAAAGATAAATTTAACGAGAGGGGTTTAAGCTTTCAACCGCTGACTTGACTAAATTATTGAGACCATATATTCTATATAACATCTAGGGTCAAGAATTGAAATCCGTCGAAAAAAAACAACATTTATTCTGTGAAGGTATGCTTTTGCATCTGATTTTGAAATTTAAAATATCATCTTCACTAATTAATTAGCTTACTTCGGATCAATAACTCAAACCATTAAGTTTTCATGCTAGTAGAAGAAAAATTAACCATTGAGTTAAAAGTTTTTCAGGTGTTCCCTTTTTCTATTTTTCAATTTGTACGTTAAAATGTTTTTGATCGTTTGTTAAACGTTTTTGGTAAGGCAGTTCTTGTCACGAGACTGAAAGGTTATAGATTCGCAAACATACGCTGAAGTTACCAGGAGCTTATATCAATCACAAAGTGCATTTAAGATGGCAGGAACTATAACTCATAGAACTTTGACTTTATTTTTGGTTTTGTAAGACTGTTATAGCATAGATATTTTGTGATTCTATTAAATGATGTTCATAACATAGTAAGTTGGATTGCAGTAAACAATAAATTTTATTACTGATTCAAAAAAATAAAGGCAAATAAGTTTTTTTTCTTAAAAGAAATGAAATGAATAATTAATAAAATGGCGACGGTTAGATCATTTATGATGCATCTCCAATCAGTGGTAGTAATTTTATTAAGTGTTTTCATCAAAAAGAATAAAAAAATGTCATTTGCTTCAAACAAGAAAAAGAATTATAGATAGTATATTGTAAAGCTGGAGATTTTTTTATGTATATAACTTTATATGATAGTACCGTCAAAACGCAAACTATTCTGCTCGGTTTAAGAAAATAAAACTAAATATGCATATTCAAGCAAGTTAACATTAACCTTTTCCCTACTTACTTAACATTAATCTACTACTTAACATTAATCTACTGAACTATAAAGAAATGTTGCAAAAAATATTTTACAGTTTTAAATTTCTATTTTACTGACTTAAGTCATAAGATAAGCATTATAGAAATTACACTGCCAGGGGGCTAATAGTTTGAGGTAAGCGAAGATAGCTCCTTTGAGATACTAATATTTTATTAAACATATTTACATTTATATACAAGTTGGTTTGATTTACAAGAAGCATCATCACAGCAGGTGATGAGAGAAATACTGACAGGCTGTCATGTGCGTGCTGGTATTTATACAATTCTAATATGATGACGTCAGAACTCTTATTTCAGTTCACTTCAAAAATAAGTAAAAACACAATTGATTAAAGACAAACAGATAACAATATGAAATAAACTTGATTTTACGATGAGCGGCGAACCTATCACCACACAGTATCCCCCCAGTGACAAAGTCACGATACCAATAATGATTGTTTAAAAACAATCATAAAATACAAAGTAGTAAATTCAAATATACGTCTTAATTACGAAGAAAGAAAATTTTACTTGGAAATTGGAATACAATTAATAGATACAAAATATTTAGATGCTTTTATATTCCATACTCTTTAACAAAATATTTTGGGAAATGCACACGGCGACCAGATTTTGTAACAATTTGCTTTTCTTCCTTTGTTGGAGATAATTGCTTTTCGACCATTGGAATTTTATTTATTTTTAATTTCTCAGATATTTGAAAAGCTGGTTTAATTCTATCTATTGAGACAGTTATTTTCTTACCATGAAAATCAATAATAAAGGTTTTTTCAGAACGTTCAATTACACGGTGTGGTCCGGTGTATGCAGGTGATAGTGGAGGACGAATTTTATCTACTTTTAAAAATATATGAGAACAAGATTTTAAATTAGGATTAATATAGAACTTATTTTTACTGTGTGCTGATGCTGGTACAGGACTTAATTTTCTCATTGCGGTCATTAAATTTGTGACATAATTTTCTGTTACTGGTGGAGATAAAGAATTTGCGTTTAAAAGATCCGAAGGTAGACGTAAGGAAGTACCATAAACAAGTTGTGCACAAGTTGCATTAATATCAGCTTTTAAAGCTGTGCGAATACCTAATAAAACAATTGGTAAAATTTCGGTCCATTTATTATTTTCCTGTGCTATTATAGAACTTTTAAGCTGTCTATGAAATCGTTCTATCATTCCATTACTTTGCGCGTGATATGAAGTAGTATGGATGTGGTTACTGCCTAAGATATTAGTGAGATTTCGAAAAAGAGTTGATTCAAAATTTCGGCCTTGATCGGTAGTTATAGTAACGGGAGTGCCAAATCTAGAGATCCAACCGTGAATAAGTGCTTTTGCGGTGGTCTCGGCAGTCATATCCGTAGTAGGGATAACTTCTGGCCATCTCGTGAATCTATCTATTATTGTAAGGCAGTATTGCTTACCTTCAGAAATAGGAAGTGGGCCAATAAAATCCAGATGGATATGGGAAAATCTGGCGTCGGGTTGAGCAAATGTACTAAAAGGAGCTTTAGTGTGTTGAAAAACTTTTGCTCTCTGACATTTCTCACAAGAACGAACTTTATTTTTGATATCCACTTTCATGTTGGGCCACACAAATCGTTTAGAAATTAAATTCGTAGTTGAATATATTACAGGATGAGAAAAATAATGTAAATTATCAAAAATAATTTGCTTGTATGATTTTGGAATAAAAGGTCTAGGGTACTTAGTTGAAAAATCACATATTAAATTAACATCTTCCAAAGAAAAGTAATGTTTTTCTAATTTTAAAGATGAATTATTTGAATTTAATATTTCTTTTAATTCTGGATCTTCATTTTGTTCCTGTTCTAGTTTTTTAAAGTCTATTAATGGAGGTTTTGAAATTGCATTTATTTCTATTCGCGATAGAGTATCAGCAACTGAATTAGATTTTCCTTTTACATGTTTAATATCAGTTGAAAATTGAGAAATATAATCAAGATATCTGAATTGGCGTGGGGAACATTTTTCAGGTTTTTGTTTAAACGCATAAATTAGAGGTTTTTGGTCAGTAAAAATAGTAAAATTTCTACCTTCAAGCATGTGACGAAATTTTTTTATTGACGCGTATATTGCCAATAATTCGCGATCGTATGTTGACCAATTTTGCTGACTTTTATTTAATTTTGTAGAGAAAAATGCAATTGGTTCCCACTCATTATTTTGATATTGCATTAAAGAACTGCCGATTGCAAAATCCGACGCGTCAGTCCACAGACTTAAATTAGCACCAGGTTTTGGATATTTTAATAGAGTTGCATCGGCTATTGCTTGTTTTGCATCAGAAAAAGATTTGTTTGAAGTATCGGTCCAAATTAACGGTAAATCAGATTTTTTTGATGATTTGTTAGATTTCTTAATATTTCGTTGTCCTTCTAAAAACTTGGTTAAAGGTGATAAAATATGAGCTGCATTAGGAATAAAGCGTCGATAAAAATTAAATAATCCTAGAAATCTACGTAATTGAGTAATCGTATTTGGTTTTGGAAAATTTAGAATTGCATTAACGCGATCACTTAAAGGTTCAATACCTTTTTCGGAAATTTTAAAGCCTAAAAATTGTAAACTATTCTGACCAAATAAGCATTTAGAGGGATTTATTGTTAAACCAAAATACTGCAGTCGATCAAAAAGTGATTTTAAATATTTTACATGCTCTTCGGGGGTTTCGGAAGCTATTAATATATCATCTATGAAAGCGTAAACGCCTTCCAAGCCTCTAGTTACTTCGTCAATAAAGCGTTGGAAAGTACTGGCTGCATTGCAAAGTCCGAATTGCATACGAGTACTTTCGAATAATCCGAAAGGAGTTATTATTGCAGTTTTATGTACATCTTCATGGGCTATAGGTATTTGATGAAAAGCTCGAATTAAATCAATGTGAGAAAATATTTTAGTTCCATGTAGTTCACTAGTAAAATTCATAATATTTGGAATTGGATATTTATCTTTAACAGTTTGAGCGTTTAAAGCTCGATAATCACCTACTGGACGCCAGTCCAAACTATTTTTCTTGGGAACTAAATGTAAAGGTGATGAAAAATTACTTTTGGATGGGCGCATGTGGCCTAAATCTAACATATGTTGAAATTCCATTTTTGCTATTTTTAACCTATCGGGCGCTAGACGCCGAGGTTTAGCAAAAACTGGTGAACCAAAAGTTTCTATATGATGTACAACATTATGTTTAACAATTTGGTCTGGGCAAATAGGTTTCGTTATTTCAGGATATTCGTTTAACAATTTTTCATAAAAATTTTCACCAAGAACAGTTTTAATTGAAATAATGTCAGAATTTTTAAAAATACAATGAGAATTTAAATTAGTTGTAATATCATTTAAGCAACGTTTTCTAATATTAGGTTTAAGATTAAAATAGTATAAAAAATCTGCACCTATAATATGATTAGTTATATCACAAATATAAAATGGAAAATTAAACTTTCGTCTAAGACCGAAGTCTAAAGTTAACAATTTCTTACCGTATACTTTTATGATGGTATTGTTCGCAGCTTTAAAGTTTTAGGTACACATGCGTGTACCTCAGATTTTGACAAAGTAAAAAAATATAATGATTCAAATGTTAAATTGAATCTTAAGTAGGAACAAACATACATATTGTTATATTATGGACGATTTAAGTACAATAATAAATCAATTTAATAATTACTTAGATTTGTTTTGAAAAACTACGAAATACAAGGTAGTACTACAGTAAATCTCAGTTTGAAAACTATTTTAATTATGCAAACCACGCAAAATAAATAATTATTGAAGAGAAGCTATTATTAATTATAAAAAAAAATATTTAATTCTTGGGAGTAAATTTCAAAATTATGGAAAAAAAATACAAATAGTTAAAGCTATTAAATGTATGTATGGACCTTAATATTAAGTGTATGAACCTTAATTTCAAAACTATTTTAATTATGCAAACCATGCAAAATAAATAATTATTGAAGAGAAGCTAATATTAATTATAAAAAAAAATATTTAATTCTTGGGAGTAAATTTCAAAATTATGGAAAAAAAATACAAATAGTTGAAGCTATTAAATGTATGTATGAACCTTAATATTAAACAATTTATTAAAATACACATAAAAAGATTACTAAACAGATATAAAATTAATTGCTCATAATACTATGAGATTTTACTTGACTACTACGCTGTTATAAATTTTGGCATGAGTACTAAGATATACATACGTGGAACTGGATGTTCTTGACTGTATTATTTTTAAATATTAAGTACATAAATTAAAAATCTTTATATAGACTGCAGAATTACCAAGTTAAAAGAACGATAATTATTTTCAGAATAACAAAATTTTATAACGTTTAAAATTACTTTGATTTTCGAGCACATGGACTTAGCGTCATTTTTCGAGAATCACTTCCGCTTATGTGGAATTCTACCAAAATAACTTACATGTTGTGCATCGATTGGAATTTCCAGAAAACTTAATCATCCACGAAAGTTTCAGAGAGGGTAAAAGTAGAAATTTTCTTGTAGCGAGTCTTTAGAAGCTAACAGCCGAAGGTTCACAAATGTAGATCGAGGTAATGAACAGGTAGGTTTAAATAGAATACATGTTTTAGCGCATGAAAAACATATTTTCTGCAATTTTTCATTAGTTTAATAAAATAATACTTTAATTAATTTTTACTAAAATTAAATTTTTTAAAATTAATTTTGAGGAAACTTTTTCTCATGGAAGCATTATTTTTGTTACTTTACAATAATTTTTGGAATTTTCATTAGATATCATAAAAACCTAAAATAATGACAGATTTATTTATTTTTTATTAAAGAAGCAACTACTACAGCAAATTTTATTTGTAAATAAAAATGAAACTGACAGCCTAGTTTCCGCTATTCTTCGTTAAGATAAAATCGGCAATGATTTTCGTGCAATTAAGAAGATTAAAGAAAGAGCTTATGGAAAATGCTTATTTGCTATTCTCTAATTGGAGAGTTTGATGCTTTCAAATAAGCATTTATACGCGACTTACAGAAATAAAGTACAACATCAAAAATAGAAAATTTGTAATAAACATTGAAAAAAATATGTTAAAAAAGTATGAAATATATTTTACAATTTTTTTTCCTTTTTCTTCTTGATCATTATTTTTTTAATCATTATTTTTTCCTTTATTTATTTTCTGAGATTTAAAACGTAATTGTACGATTTTAATTCAAAAAATACTGAAAATATATTGTATAATTTTTAGTTATTATTATGAAATTAAATGTATGTTTTTTATATTATAAATTTATATTTATTTTAGAAATAACTATATGAATTAAAAAAATATATATGTTTTTAAAGTAGTCTGAAAATAAAAAAACAATTTTATTTTTATCAAATCTAAAAAGAAAAAAAAAGTTCCCCCGACCTTTGAAAGAGGGTTTGATTTTCAGAAGTAATAGAAGTCTATCAGGAAAGTGATGCCACCTATGACTCTTGTTTTAAGTTCGACAGAAATAAACTATTTTTTTAGTGTACTTAAAAACAGTAATTTTTAAAATTTTCGAAATTTCATTTTATTATTATTTTGTTTTGTGTGTGTTATTTCGTTAATGTCGGAAAACGGCCAAAATTTTTACCAGTCAAAAGTTTTGTTTTCATAATTGTGACTTGTATTGATGTCAAGTACAAAGCTCCAGTAAAAATTTGCACAATTTAGCTAACCAGAGAGAGGTCAAAATTTCGATTGTTGATGAAGATTGTTTGGTAAAAATTGGGTGTTATAAATTATAGTTGGTAAACGGTAAGAAATGATTAAAATTTATGATGACTAATTAAACTTATATACTAGTTAATCATATATAAACATGTATATAAATCAAAATTTTTAGGGCTAGTTAAAATTTGAACATTCTAGTTGTTATTAACGATAAACTCTCATTATCGATAATATGACGATATTTTCTTTTTATATCTGGTTAAGGAAAGACTGAAATCTGCATAATTAGACTTCACATGAGATCTGAACTCTCTAGTTAGACATGAAATTATGAGGAATAAATGATCTTTACTAAATAAAACTAATATATTCAAAATAATTTGTTATGAAAAGACAAGCACGTATAATAAATTATTGAATTTTTAAAAATAGGTTTTCACTGTTTTATAAAACTTACAAAATATAGTTTTAGCGTGACTAATATTTCTATTTTTCATTTATTCCCTTAAATAGGGATAAATTTTATGTGCGGTAGGGAAAAAGTTAAGCGAAGAACAGAATTTCTAAAGCTTATTTCAAATCGCCTCCAATCGTTTGAATCTTTAAGGCTTATTTGAGAAGGATTGAATGTCAATTCGTTTCTTTCAAGAAATCTCCTTTCAAGATTCCGTTTCTTCAAGGATTATTTTTTTTCTTTATAAGAACGATCCGAGCTTAAAACATAGCCAAATCTCAAAGTTTATTTCATAGAAACAAGAAGAAAAAAGCTTTAAAATATGAACGATTGATTCCCTTGAAACTTTGTACTTATTTCTTTCCTGGATTCCTGGTATTCAAAACCGTTTGTTTTATAAAAACTAAACAAGATTATGTGCATTATTACGAAATTAAGTGCAATTTATTGTTAGTCTTAGTAAACTCTTTTAGAAGAAATGTCAAATTATGTTAATTATAAAATTCGAAGTAATGTATAGAAGTTAATATTCATAAACTCTTTTATAAGAAATGTCAAATTATGTTAATCATAAAATTCGAAGAAATGTATAGAAGTAAGTATTCATAAACTATTTTAGAAGAAATCTCAACTAATGATAATTACAAAATTAGAGATAATGTATAGTAATTTAATATTTTTAAACTCTTTTAGAAGAAATGTCATTATGTTGATTACAAAATAAGGGGCGAAGTACTGTAAATTAGTACTCCTAAACTTTAAAATAAATAAATAAAAACATCTTTAGCTAAATTAAAGATCGGCATGTTACGAGAGCTAGAATATGACGTTTTACGCCAGAAAGGCAACACATGAATGCTGAAAACTGAAACAAGTTAGAAATAAAAGATAAAAGCTCTGTAGGCAACGAAAAAATTGAAAAGGGATTAATGGTGTAAAACAAAAGAAGCTACTGGAAAGTGGAGAGGACGACGTTAGTAAAATAAGGCTTAATACATTTTCATGTACAATACAGGATTAGGCATAATTGAGATCATTTACAAGAGAACTGCCAATGATATAAATTGTAGCTTCATGGTAAATGGCGTTGATAGAAATACTATTATGTCTTAAACATAAATCATCTTAGGGGCCCATTTAAGCTTTTAATTCGTAGATGTGGGCATGCTTTAGGGCTCTAAAGTTTGCCTTTCTTAGATTTGTTATAATTTTTATCTATAGATTATTTTACATAAAAGATATAACTAAAGAGTGTCCTGAAATTCGAGCAAAAATAATTTTGTTAGAACTTTGGAGACCACGTGGGAGATGTTGGGAGACCTAACAATGCTTGAAATATCGAGAAACGATGAGAAGATTTTGCTCTCCTTAATGGCACTCCATGTCTTAATATTTCGGATTTATCAATTGTAGGCAACATTTTACAGCACAAACGTCGCAAAGTTTCAAACTTTGGGTAGATTTCGATACATTTCTTTATGTCTAATTTATAGTATTTCTATATAAATGTATTTTTATGAAATAATATTCTGTTCAAAACTTGCTTATTTTTTTTCACAGACCTTTAAATTTGTAACCTAAAATGAGAGTCACACGGAGGAAAAAAGTATGGTCAAAACTGCCAGAATATGGTAAGATTTCCTGCATACTTGGCTCTATGGGAACGCCAAAAAGCTCAGTAATTTTTACCGAAGAACTTTGATAATGGTTTTAGTAAAATTAACAATAAAATATAGTTTTATAGTATGTGATAAACTGTGGTAAATGTGGTAAAAAATGAAAATTTATTCATGACACTTTAGATCTTGGCATAGTTTTCAGTTTTGTATTTTTACTAAATGTGTAATAATACGAACTATAGTTTTGAAAACGAGAATTTCCGGTTAAATGTTACTATACAAATGAAAACTTATCCAATGAATGGTTTGAATGCCATGTATTTTGATCTTATTATCCAGAATTATGTATTTATTTATTTATTTTTAGCAGAAATGCCATTGCTATACTGTATAGTAATTTTACCAAAAATTTTTTCTCTTTGCATTTTTTTTAATGAAACGGCAGATTTTATAAGACTCGGAAAATTGTACTTGCACTGTTCGAAAAAATTGCACTTGCATTCATCTCAATGAAAATATTTCCATTCCATGATTAGTAGGATAGGATTAAAAATAGCTTTTTAATGTCATATTTTTAAAAAAAAATTCCTTTGAATAATTAATATCGAATAATTTTAAGATAACGCAAATAGCTGAAAACATATTTTTTATAAACTAGTTTGTAAAAAGCACAATGTAATTTTTTTTATTACCCAAAGGGGAGGAATATCATTTAAGATGCTACCTTTTAAATTCACATCACTTCTTTAACGAATCTTCGAGAAATTAAGATTCTCACATAGTAGAGAGGGGGCAAAAAAAAAAAAAACTTCCGAACAAAAACCATTAGATTGCGTGTTTTAAAAAATCAAAACCTAATTACTCTGTATCTTTGCACATCCTTTGAGGATTTTCTAAATAGTCTATTTTTTTTTTGCTTTTTAACAAGGAAAAGATTTTTCTAGGACTATAAAAAATAAGGTGAATTGATATACATTTTACTGATGAGTATTTAATGAGACTTTTTGTGAAAGAAATATTTATCATACAAACATCTGGGTCTAGAATATAATCAAATATTTAATATGATATTAATATCTGTTTTTAAATTATATTACGGGAGAAAGAAGAACTAAAAAGATTAAAATATAGATAGACCACAAATGGTACTTCGCATTCCTCTTTTAATTATCATAATTATTTAAACGTTTCAATTATTTGAATTAATTGTATTTGTTTCAATTAAAAACATTCAAAAATATTTAATTGTTGTATGCAAATTCTAGAGTTACCGTTTTTGTTTTAGAGATAAAAGTTTATCATTTGATTGCCAAATTGTTATTGTTTAATTTAACAACAATGCAATACCGGTTTAACGATAGCGAGCATTTAAATTGAATTCAACAAATATTTCGGAAAACAACAGTGTATTGTGAATATTATTATACTTAAATTGTACATATTAATTAACGTGCTATTCTTTTGATTTCCAAAACATAAAGTTTTATTCGCTTTGGCGTACCTTCATTGTAAAGTTTTCTGTTTAAATACAGAGAGAAAAAAAGTGGCTCTGTTAAATTCAATCAGCCTTACTCAAACGCACTTTATCGATAACAAAAATCCGGAAAATATTAGTTCTTCCTTTTTTTCAAAGCATTTCGATAAAGAAAATTTCAATTAGATGATTCAAAGTATTGTTATATATTTTAAAGGAAAGTAACCATCCGTTCGGTAGCTAGAGGCTACATGGCTTCATCAAAGGTTCGATTCTTGTGTAAATGGTAAATAACGATTTATAATAATAAATTGGCTCAGCTTCACAAACAAGAATTAAGTATTTCTTAGTTGTTTCTCATGTTAAAATAAACTATAACTATGTATTATTATTCTAAACCATTTTTTACGATACATATATATATGTATATATATATATATAACTATCCTACAATAATGGAAGAGACACTTTCAGTTTTTGATATTTTTTTTATTAAATTTCTCAAGAAATACTTGGAATTATTTTGTAACTTTAGAGATGTTTAGTTCATGCAATCTTTCATACTAGGCAAAAAAATTTAAAGCTTTCAGAGGTTTGAGAGACTTACAATAAATTACGCAAGAAAACTATTTTTTAACACTCTATGTCAGAGAATCAATCAATGAACTTGTAACCTGTATCGATTACTTTAGTCGTTTTTTCTTAATAACTGTATAAAGTTTCGTAAATCTAGAGAAAATATTTACGAAGATGTGGACATTTTATAAGAAAAGTAAATTTTTCGCCTCAAGTGTTTTCATTATAACTTTATAGTTACTCAATGGAATGAAGCAAAATTTTTTGAGCAATTTAAGATTAAATACAAAACATTCGATTTAAAATTTAAAAAGAAAATTGTAAAGAACTGCGCAAGTTATGAGTATTTAAGCTAGTTCTTTTATACTGCGTATGCACTAAAAAATTTTAAAATGTTCTTTCATGATTTTGTAGTGAATTATATTTAGCACAAAAAATTTAATTTGAATAATTTAAAAATTTAAAAAGTTTCATGCAATTTTCGAAGTAGTTTTCAACCTTTTCAAAAGAAAGAATATATATATATATATATATATATATATATATATATATATATATATATATATATATATATATATATATATATATATATATATATATATATATATATATATATATATATATATATATATATATATATATATGTATATATATATATATATATATATATATGTATATATATATATATGTATATATATATATATATATATATATGTATATATATATATATATATATATATATGTATATATATATATATGTATATATATATATATATATATATATATATATATATATATATGTATATATGTATATATATATATATATATATATATATATATATATATATATATATATATATATATATATATATATATATATATATATAAAAATTATATATATATATATAGTATATATATATATATATAAAAATTATATATATATATATAGTATATATATATATATATAAAAATTATATATATATATATAGTATATATATATATATATAAAATTTATTGCTTATATTGTAATGATGTATTTTTAGCTCGAAAAAAAAGGTAAAAAGATAAATCCATAGCGGAAAATGTTTTTGCTGGAAGCACGAATACTTCAGTGGGCGGAGGAAGAAGATAACTATTTCACGTGTGAATTCTGTATGGAATCTTTATGCTTATTTCTCATACGGGGCACTAAAAACACTGGTATTTCTCAATCTCAATTGGCAACACTAGTCATATATAATTAAATGCTTTTTGTTAGGTTGATTTAAGTAATAATTTAAGTCGTATTTAATAATTATTAGCTATACGGTAAGTATTTGTTTAGATTCTTTTTTTATTAGGTTGTCTCAAATAATAATTCAAATAATGTTAAATAATAGCGTTGTACGTTAAAAAGTAGTGCTATGCTATACGTTAAGTATTTTTTTGGATTCATTTTGTTTGATTGTTTTCGGTAATGATTCAATTAGTGATAAATAAGTATTTATACGTTAACTATTTATTTATATTTATTTTGTTAGGTAGTCCTTAGAGATAATTTAAGTTATGTTGAATAGTTAGTGACATTATAAGTACTTATTCAGAATAAATGGTCGTTTTTATAGAAATAAAAACTTAGTTACTGAAATTTACAAACGTTGCTGAATTCTACAGTTGATCAAGGCATCAAGAATCCTATGACATCAAGGTGCAATTTATGTCTTAAAAACGTTATTTTGAAAGGTAGCTCGCTATCTTATTATTATTTGCAATATCTATACATCCCCTTTTTAGTATCCTAAAAGTAACTTAGAAGATTAATTATAAAAACTGCTTTGCAATGAGGGCCCAAAAAATACAAATGTAGATTAAATAGCGTAAATTTACATATTTTTTTCATCATTCTTTTTTTAAAAATTGAAATGCTATTTTCATAATGTAAACTCCTAAACAGTTTAAATTTATTTTTGATGTGTTATTCATCAAAGAGTCTATGTCTAGAAAATAAAATTTTAAAATGTAACTCGTTATATTATTTTTATTACTTTTTGTAATATATTCACCTCCATTTAATATCCTAAAAGTAACTTTGAACGTTAATTTAAAACACATGCAATAAAGCCCCTAAAAATACAAATGCAGATTAAATAGAACAAATTGATATTTTCTCAATTTTTATTACCAATTTTGGAATGCATTATGTGTTTTAAGAAAAAAATGAAAGCATTGAATTGCTATTTTTATGATATAAACTTCTAAACAGTGAGTGCTTTTACCAATACTCTAAAACCCAAGCAATTGAATAAAAGTCTTTGTTGCTATCTTAAGCCAGGCTTAAGATATATTGAATGGCATGAAGGCAGTTTACGCAAGCAATTCGGGCTCTTGTGCATGATGCGGTAATATCAACTACGTAAGGGAGTGTTTCTGCTATCCAAATAATAATATCTTCCCCTAACTGTATACCTTTTCTTTCCTGACACTATTATTGGATTTATTCCTAAGCAGAAGAGATAAACAGAATTCTCTATTCGCCAAAAAGTCCATTTGGCAGATTCTTTTGGGGGTTTAGTGAGTTAGCCGCATGACCTGAACAGTTGGTCTTCAAAAATTGAAACTTCCCGACCGTTAGTCATTTTGACACTTCTATTCTTTTTTGTGTTTCGCTTCTTTGTGAAGCTGAAACGTCAAGTTACCCGAACAGCGTGGAGGAAGGAATCACGAGGGATATTTTGTGGAATGGTATGAAAATCGAGTCGTCTTCGAAAGCCTCTGTAAAAGATCCTTCTTTTTTTCCGATTGTGATATTTTCAGATTCACTTGGCATCATTTTTCAATGCTATACGTGAAAGTATCAGTCAAAAAGGCCTATTGGCTTAGCTGAGTAATGGATATAGAAGTAATTTTCCTAAAATATTGGAGAAATAAGCAAATGAAAAGTATTTCTTGTAAGTTGGGAGTGCATTTGGAAAATATAAAAAAGGCTTCTTTTCGTAAAAGGTTTTCTTTAATAAATGCTTAAATATTTTATCCCCCAAAATTAACTAAATAAGCCACAAAGGAAACTGACAATATTTCTCTCCGTTTTCAGAAAAATTTATTGTTTAAACAAGTGCGATGAGACATATAGTGCTGTTATGATTTTTAAATGTTAAACTATTAAATATTAAAACTGTTTTTAAAGTAACTGTATCGAAATGTGCCCTCTCTCTTTTTCTCTCGCTCTCAAGATATGGATATTTTTATCAAATGTTTTTTTGACTTAGGTTTTTTTATTATAACTGCTAAAATAGTAAAAAAAATTCAACAAAATTGTTAAAATAATTTTTAATTAATAATGGAAATATCCTCTTTAAATTTGAATTTTTCTTTGAAATTGTGTAAGATATCAGCATTTAAAGTAATCCTTTCATAATGCGCATGTACGGAAAATATGTAAAAAATGTTTTCTTCAAAAATTTGTTTATAATCGTATTTGATAACTTATGAAAAAATCCGACTTGAATATTTTGAAGATTTAAAAAGTTTCTAGCAATTTCTAAGTATCTTTTTTAATTCTTTTGTAATATTTTAATGATAAGTAATTTGCAAAATAAAACCTTTTGTATAATAAAATTTAATTTAATAACAAATTATAATACCCTAAAATAATGATAAGGACAACAAGATGTGATCGTAATAAGAAATAAAGCATGTGAAATAAAACATAATTTAATAGGGTGTGGTCTTGTCAATTTCAATTAATAATGATTTCCTTTTTAATAAACCTTGTTTAATAGTACAAAATTAAATTTGTGAAAAACCCCTTACCATTGAAAGTTCT
Organism: Parasteatoda tepidariorum; assembly: GCF_982258835.1. Classification (NCBI taxonomy): domain Eukaryota; kingdom Metazoa; phylum Arthropoda; class Arachnida; order Araneae; family Theridiidae; genus Parasteatoda; species Parasteatoda tepidariorum. Next base: position 74,489,102 of record NC_141757.1, read on the forward strand.
TTTTTTCAAACTAACAAAATCTACTTAGAAAATTTGCAAGAAATTTTTTAAATTTTCAGGATTTTCGAATCGGACTTTTTTTAGAAGATCTACTATATACAATTCAAAAAAAAATTTACGAAAAAAAAATTTAAGTTAGGTTTACGAAATTTAGTGCAGTTATTTTATGTAATAGACAACGTAGTTAACATAAGTTACAAGCTTATCACTGTATTGTTTGGCATAGGGTAACCAAAAACAATATTTATCGTTCGTAATTTATTGTATGTCCCTCAAACCTCTAAGAGCTTTAAACTTTATGTATGGAAAATCGCATGACCAAAACAATATAGCAATTCTCTAAGTATTTCTTGAGAAATATGAAAAATGGGTTTATATAGAAGTGACGTGCCCAACAACCCTGTATATATATATGTGTGTGTGTGTTCTGGCAGACGGTAAATTTTACCATATCCTGGTAGTTTTGACCTTACTTTTCTCTCAGTGCAAAAAGATTTTTTATAGCTGTAATGACCAATAAATGGAGATAGTTTTAAAACAAAAAAACGTAAGCAAGTGGACGCTATGAAATAAAATGTATCTAGACAAACGCTATAAATTCAACAACAGTAACAACACTCTAATGAGAACGCTCTTTCTTCTTACTGAACAATCGAAATTTTTTTTTCAGAATCGAGGTACCCTGTTTTACTCCAATACCTGGTCTTCCTCCATCCTCCCAATCTTATTCATTTAGATGAGCTATAAAAACAAATGCCATACTATTAATGAAGCTAATGATGCCTTTTTGATTTTGGTAATAGGCACAGCTGGCAATATGGTAACATGGCAATGGTTATATACTACCATAGGTATTTAAAATAAGTACTGTGTAATTGCGTTCTTAACGGCCCTTTCGAAGGGAATAAATACCGAAGAAAACTGCTTGAGTGTGGTAAATTTTGACCATCATGAGCCCAGTGGGGGAAATTCTCCGCATGGTATGGGTCGCTGCAGGTTATCACCGCATCTGCAAATTATATTCCACATCAGTGCTTTTTAAGCGAAATAAAAAATTTAGAAAAAATTTCTAGCAGAAAAACCAAGAACAAGTAAAGCTCAAAAATAAAATGAAAAAGAAAAACAAAATTTTCAACTTTGATCTACAAAAAAATAAGGAATAGTTTTCCTTTTTAAAAAAATTTGGTTTCAAAAACAGACGTTCATTTTTCTGGTAGTTGTTTTATTTGTCTCAAAGGCACCTGTAATGGTGCAAAATTAATGAATTTCAATTGAAGATACTTTAACTTGGCACAAATTAGAACATTATGAATTACTATTTTGTTAATATCTGCCATTAAAATAAAAATAAAAATATTAGAAGTTATCATCTACAACTGTTCTTTCACCTACAACTGTTCTAAACTTTTCTTTCTGATTTCTTTATAAGGTTTGGAATAAGTATTGACTTTTCTTTCTTTTAGGCAAACATAAAGAATGATTGCACAAAATTAAGGTTAAACATCATCAGTTCTGTATATAACTTTATTATATTTAATAATTGCTGTTGTACATAATTTTATTATAGTTAATAATGGAAAATCGTGATGAATATATGTTAGATCAGCTAAATTTTTACAAAAATAATCTCGATAATCTCTGCCTGAAAGCTATGATGTCTCAGACAATTAGGAATTTTCAAAGACTTCGTAAATTCTGTTACCATGATCATGAGTTGGCCATGAGTAATAGTACCATACTAAGTAATACTGAATTTAGTTCTTCTTTATTGAGTAATGAGTATAGTTACGTGCGGCGAGCTCTCTGCTTATCGCTTACAGCTCTGCGTTTCAATAGGTAAGGCTTAATTTAGGTTGGGGCTGGGTAGATAGCACAAGGTTGGGGCGAATTGCTAGAATCTGTTAGTTGCTTAGAAGAATTTTAAGAGGGATTGAATTTTGGTCCATGAGTTGAGAGACAAGTTAACCAGATCAGTGAAAGCTAGGCTCTGCAGGGATAAGGATTGATAGAGGTCTTTACGAGCTTTTTGTTAGAGGGAGCACTCCAGGAGATAGTGTTTGTTCGTGTTTATATGACCGCAGTTGGGGCACTTAGGACTTTCTACTAACTTGGACTTATGTAGAATCGCGTTAGTTTGAAGCGTTTTCGTCCGCAGTCTGGCTATTAACACATCTAGTTTTCGGGACTTGATAAGTGGGCGGTAATCTTGAGGTTCGTCGAGGTGCGGAAAGAATTGGAAGTATTTGCACTCTTTCCATTCTCTGTGTTCTTTATTGAGCTCTTCTTTCAAAAACACTTGACTAAGATCTTGGGGTGATGAAAGGTGCGAAATAAAATCTTGATTAAGTATCTGTTTAGCGAGTTGGTCAGCTTGTTCGTTTTCTACAATACCCGTATGGGATGGGACCCAGATAAATGAGAGTGACTCCACAATTTGGCTAGATTTGGCTATTTTGTCTAGGAGAAGTAGTGAGATTCTTAGAGATTTTCTAGTGCCCTTGGAGAGGGACTGAAGTATTGAGTGGCTGTCTGTTAGCAAGGTATAATGTTCGTGGCTGGTAACGCAATGTTTAAGGGCGAGGAAGTTCTTTATTTTGATAAGTTGAACTTTTAAAAATGTGTTTTGTTTAATTTATTAAAAGTCATGCGGATGTTCAGCTAATAATTTTAAATAAAACAAATAAAACAAGTAGAGTTACTATTTTCTTAGCTTTATTAATTGTGTCAGTATACGTCTTTTAGTTTTGGGTCTTTTCTTCAGCATTGATTATAATAAATTTTTTTTTTTGAATACATGTATTTTTTACCCCATAAGAAGAACAGGATATCATTTCGTATTGTTTATAATTACACAAATTCATAAATTCTAAGTAAGTGGTAATAATTAAAAGCAGTTGATCAAATTTTCATTAAATTTTTCACTGAGCATGAGTGATAACGAAAGCTATATTTAGGCTCAATTACTGTGATATAAATTAATTCTTATATTTCAAGCATTAAAATCATCCTATTGAACTTCATAACAAATATTGATTTCTCAAAAATCTCTCTCCCATCGAAAAAAACCTATATGAATATTATGCGGCATAAATTATTTATTTGTTGTTAAATTTCTCGATCTTTCATTCATTAGATACATTTATTTTAAATTAAAAAAGGAATTTATTGTAAAAAACTTCAATAAACAAATATTAAATGCATAAATATATATCGATATAAAATGAATATATTATTATTCTGACTTTTCAGAATAAATATCTAACAATGCGACAAATATTTGTTTACACAATAAATATAGAAATAATCTATGAAAGCATAACTTGAAAAATTATATATATATATATATATATATATATATATATATATATATATATATATATATAGTCAAACTCGTTTATAACGAGCTCGGATTTAACGAGAACTTGGATTTACCGAGGGAAACGAGAATATTTGGTTGGATCAATGTTAAGTCTATGGAACAGAAGTCGCTTTTAACGAGCAAGACCCGGTTTCAGCGAGCAATATTTTTCTGTCTTGCAATCTTTTCTCTCATCTTTCTAGTCTTTCTGTCTTATCTTTTTTTCAAAATGATATGAAATACTCTAGTTCAAAGTAAGCTGACAAACTATTTTAAATATGCAGATTAATGAAAAAAATAAATGTTTTGGTAAGAACTTTTTCCTTTATTTTTCTTTCCGTTTATATTTTCTTTCCTTTAAGACTGTAGCGACTGACTAGAAATTTTTTACTGATTGGGGGGGGGGGGTTAGTTGTCATTAAATTAAGAAAAGTATTTAATTAAATTAATTAATGTAATTAAAGTAAGTAAGTATTAATTAAATTTTAAGTCAACTCAATCATTTGACCTCCCTCTTCTGGTTGCACGTATATATATATATATATATATATATATATATATATATATATATATATATATATATATATATATATATATATATATATATATATATATATATATATATATAATATATATATATATATATAATATATATATAATATATATATATATATATAATATATATATATATATATATATAATATATATATATATATATATATATATATATATATATATATATATATATATATATATATATATATATATATATATATATATATATATATATATATATATATATATATATATATATATATATATATATATATATATAGATAGATAGATAGATAGATAAAGAGAGAGAGAGATAAGGAGAGAGAGAGAAAATCCAGTGATATACAAATATACAAACCAGTTCTAAGGACGAAACAGTAATGCAACCTTTGTTGAAATTTGGGTATTTTCGAATTTAAAACTATATTTGCTTATAACTGTATGTTTTAAAAATAAATGTATCTATTATAAAAATGTTCACAAAAAAAATTTCCAATGGCTGTCTTTCATCGTTTTATTTCTTCTTTCAATAAGGGGAAAGAAACCCTCTTTTTAAAAACTCATATTTTCAATGATTTATTTTAATTGCTTATAGGTGTAAGAAAACATTCTTTTAAAATGAAACATGTCTATAATATAAATCTGAATATCTTAGTAAATATATGTACACCTACTGCCCTAACAAAACTCTTTCCTCCTTTGTGCTCAGAGGCGCGAAGGAACAAAAACCTAGAAAAGAATACAAAATACGATATCTAAAGATAAACAAGATGACAAAAGGTGCCGTTGTTTACTAATGGGAAGTCAAAAAGATATTTTTGGAATTTTTAGAGCGAATTGCCAAAGGTCTTCTTTTCGCTTTTTTTTCCTTCGAATTTTTTAAGAAAAAAAATCAGGTTTGATGTTTGATCTAAAACTAGATTCTATTGAAATGCATTTTCGAAATATGTGAATCAGATATAGTTTCTTTCTGTACATTAGCTTTGGAATATTATAACGGATTCTTTTTTATTGTCGTGTTCGATGCGTGAAAATAACTGATGGATAATGTTGAATTAATTTACGCTTTAATTTGGTATCGGTGTCGTAGGCGTTTTAAACCAAAAATTCTACTTTATTAAATTTTTTCCATAGAAAATGTGAAAAATGTTTTTTCACTGTTAACAAAAAAAGAAGTTCAAATAATTTTTGTTGACTTTTAAATGCGTGAAATTTTATTTTTAATAAATAAAAATTTATATCAACCAAGAAATGGGTGCAGTTAATAGGAAAAAAAGAAACATATCGATGCATTAATACATTATCATGAACTCACTCATTGAGTTCTACAAATCTACTGCGTACAATAATTTAATATTTCAAACATAAGATTTTATATGAATAATCGTCTTCAAACATAATTGCTTTTTTTATAAATAGTCATAATTTGCATCAATCTCCGAATTGAAATTGTGCCTAAAATTGTACACCTAATAGCCCGCAAATAATTAAAATTGTCACTAAGAAATAAATTTTCTTAGTTACCAGTTGTGTTCGGATACGATAAAATAGTTTTGGTGAAATTAAGAAGAAAAAAAAGCAGACTCTTTGCAAAGGTTACTACATAAAGAGATATGAGGTTCTAAACATGCGATGAAGAACATCGTTATGCATTTAAGGGTAAAATGTTTACAAGATTTTGTTTGAAAAATAATAATTGACGTGCATCATCATGGTGATTTTGCGGTATGCTAAGATACGACAGCAGATAGAAATAAGATAGAAAGCAGATTAATTTACGGTTTTCTACATTCTGCTTTAGAATAATATTCACAAAACTAGATTCAAAGATCGTCAACAGGTGATACTGCTGACTGGAAACCATAAAACAATGTTTTCTTTTGCCTGTCAGGTCATTCCAATTAAAAATAATTTGCACCAGTATCTGTTGTTCCCCTGCTGTCCGTAGAGTGCGCCACGGAATTGATGAAAAAAGTTATTTAAAAATATGTTTTTGTAGTTTCGTGCATTTGGCAGTGCCATCTGTTGACGAGCTATGAAAGAAATTTTGTAATTTAGTAAAAGCTGATTTCTTGTTGTTCTCAAAGTGCACCACGGCATTGACGAAAAGAGTTATTTAAAAATATTTTTTTGTAGTTTCGTTCAATTAGCAGTGGCATCTGTTGACGAGCTATGAAATAGATTTTGTAATTTAATAAAAGCTAATTTCCTGTTGTTCTCAAAGTGCTCCACGGCATTGATGAAAAGAGTTATTAAAACAATATTTTTCTTAGTTTCGTTCAACTAGCAGTGCCATTTGTTGACGAGGCATGAAATTTTTTTAAAATTTGGTAAGAGCTAATTCCTAGACAAACAGAACGCAGCAAACCATTAATTTCTACAATCTAAACCATTTTACTGTTGTTTCTACTTAAATAATATATTGTCAACATTTTACTTTGAATCAGAAAAATCAAACTAATAAACTGCAGAGCATTGTTATAGACATTAGTGGAACTTCATTTAGCTATTGTCTGAACAATACGTACAGTTTTTGTTGATTCAAATAGATCAATAAATATTTGTATAAATGCTGCAATGGGCAAAAGAAATAAGTGCTCCTAAGTTCCATCAGCTCTGATACGAAATTTAAATTAATAAATTAATTGAATTTTATTAGTTTTATTCGCTTACGGAACTTTTTAATTTTTTTAAAAAATTGCCAAATTTTTGTACACTTAAGTCGTAAGAACACTTTGTTACTTTCCATGAATTCCAAAGCAATAGAAAATGAGTAACGACCTATGCTTGTAATAGGAAAGGACGTACTGGAACATATTATAAGGCTGACTTCACATCAAGTGCCCAATGACAGCTGTCCAGCTGTTAGACGCCCAAGCTTTTCTGTTCGAATTCTCCGCAATCTCCGCGAAATGATTCGATATACTCGACAACGTCTCCTCTCGTCTATGGTTGGATGTAGATCTTTTCATTTATTTACTTTATTCCAGCACTTTTTCCTCTCTACTTCCACCAAAAACAGATTCCATAAATAGATTAAGGACAGTGTTTTCCCCCTTTACTCAGATCATTTCAAGATCGCATCACTTATATATATATATATATATATATATATATATATATATATATATATATATATATATATATATATATATATATATATATATATATATATATATATATATATATATATATATATATATATATATATATAATATTTTATCTTTATTTTATATATATTTTATTTTTATATTATAGTTATAATATTTTGTTGATGTAAAATTATTGGTGAAACCTTCCTTCTGATTGCTTCCCCACTTTCCAACAACAACTTAAGAAATTTTTAAAAACGTAGAATCTTTGCAAACAACAGTGTCACTGATATTATGTTGCACAAATAAATAGAATTTCACAACGTCCTCATATGTTTGAAGTAAAGTATTGCGCTTATCCTCGGATTTACTAAACACAGGACCACGCGCAGACTTTCCAGTCTTTAAATTTTGCTTCTTAATCTCACTCATTGAGACGGGAATGAAAATGGCGGAAATCTTACACTTATAGAATCACAAACAATGGAATAACACGAAAAATCAGACTAATGTTTCTTTTCAGAGTTATTGTTCCGACACTATCCTGTTCTTATTCGCTTAGCTAAACGCCAAGATCAGGCCGATTTGGGTAACGAGGGGGAGAGGTGAAAGAAATGGTGTCATTATCTCGCAGAATAGGAAAAACAAATATTCTGTGCAGTCGCACCATCTTGCATTGATATTCAAAACCAAGCAGAGATAGCAGAACAAAGGGGCAAATATAGCCAAATTCAAAGGCTCAGGGGCGCGGTAACTATAATATAATTTAAGAAAATTTTTGTACACAAACACAGGATTTCATTAGGCATCTATTTCCACGGCAAGTGATTAAAAGCGTTGATGCATAAAAAATTTAAAAAAATAATGACGCATTTTGTAGCATTAAAGAAAATTTCAAAGACCAGGGTCCTAAGCATATTCAAAAATTGTTTTTGTTAGCATTTGAAATTTTTCACCATTACACAACTATTGCCACCATAGAAAGCTTTGATTTAGCAAAAAAAAAGAGGATAAAAATCGAAGAACCACCATATATACACATACATACATATATATACAGTTACTGGATTTCAAGAATCAAGATATCAAAAATGACTTATATGCTAGTATCTTTCTGACATCCTACACTGGTGGACAAAATTAACAGGTGGAAGATATTTTCCTAAACATCTAAAAAAATAGTGAATATAAATAAATGAAATTTGGTATGGATATAGTTTATTCCATGATAATAAAGTATGCAAAACAAAAATGAAAGTGCCATTCAGTGGCAAGACCTATTGCCAATAAATCCAATGTAGTCTGAACTTAAGGATAAAAGATGACAATAAAAGTGAGACTTGTACAGTGTGTGTTGCCTCTAGTATGGTGTATGGTCACCCCTGACAGACAGACAGCATGCACAACGAGTATGCATGCTGTTAATAAGGGAGTTAAGGAGGACTTGTGGAAGACCCTCCCATTCTTCCACCAGAGCAATTTCCAACTCCAGAATGGTTCTGCGGGGAGGTTGGCGCATCGCAATAGCTCTCCCAAGAGCATCCCAAGCATATTCAATAGGATTCAGGTCAGGGGATTTGGCTGTCCAATCCATTCGTTGAATATCCTCGCTTTCCAGATACTTATCAACCATGAGAGCCCTATGTGGTCGAGCATTGTCGTCCATAAAAATGAACTCAAGGCCAACAGCGCCCTTAAAAAGACGCACATAGGGCTCTAGGACCTCCTGCCTGTACCTCTGGGCATTCACGGAACCATTGACAAACACATGGAGCTGTGTGCGGGTATCTTGCATGTGCGAATGAATGTGCGATAATGCTTTCCATCTCTTAATTTTGTCCACCAGTGTACTTTCAAGAAAACTACCACAATTAAGAGAGTGTAATAAAAAATACACAGATGTAATTTGACAGGCAAGAATAGCAGATTGAAGTTTTAGATCTAGTCGTAAACTGATTATAAAATAAATTTTTATACCAATATGTGTAATTATTAATTTTAATTAATTTTGAAATGCATGATTTGTACCAGTGAGTGGAAAGTAAAAGTCTTACTTATTACCTCGATTTTTGAACCAATATTAAATTTAATTATTTTTAATTTAAAAAAAATATATTAGAAATTACATGAATCATGATATTTTTAGAATTTTAAAAAAAATTAAAAGTTTTTAACAGTACAAGAATAGTTTGAAAAAAGAGAAAAGCAAAAGAAAAACATCTAGCAAAAATAAATAAATATTTGAAAACATATTTTTTATTCAATGACAATAATCATATCTTTCAGAAGAAAGTCTAATGTAAACAACCTTGCACATTAGATAGATGAAACATGAAAGAAAATTGCTGTTCTTTTTTCTTTAAGAGACGAAATTTAAGTGAAAATTTCAGAAATGATTTTGATCATATGGGATCTAAAACCAATTTTCTTTAGAAACTATGTATTAGTAAATATTAAAGTTTCACTATCATCAATTTATTTTCATCATTGAAATCTTCCAACATAGTCACAAAAGAAACATATACATAAACATGTCATTGAGAAGTTGCAAAAACATATACTTTTGATGCTTCTGAATTTTATAAAATGTCTAAGAAAATAACTTTTAGAAGATAAGACTGATATATTTATAAATGTAGTGCATACATATTTTAGATATAAAATATTTCAATACATGTTTTTGACTCATACAATTTTCGATCGATTATTTTGAGAAAAATAAATTAAATAAATTAAATTTTAGTAGAATAATTACATTTAATGCAGTGCTTATTTTATAATAATAATATAAAGAGTTGTTACAATGAGTGAGGAAGGTAAAATTTTGGGAGACACAATTAGCGATTCATATTGTTAGAAATAGATATTTTAATTCGGCATTACCAATAGATTATGATTTTTTTTATTGTAAAAACATTTACAAACAAAACATATTATAAAAATATGAACAAATAAAATTGAGTTTGTTTTATACTTTTAATTGGATTAGACGATTCCGGCTTATACAAATTAAAATAATATTCCCTTAATATATGGTTTCAAGAAATGCGAAAGCGCGGCATTAAATTGCCACCAGAGATAAATATAGCAACGTAAAAAGTTTTACACTAGGGGAGTAAAACTTAGAACGAATGAATAAATTCGCCAATTTAAGAAAAATAATCGATGGTAATGAGAAAGCTGATATCCTGGTCAAGGAGGCCCGAGATAACTCCCAACTTTCCAACAGCCTGACCCTAACTGATGCTGATGAGATAGCCAGCCGCAGACTACTTTCTACCACCTCTCTGAAGCACTCCATCCCTGCCCTAAACTGTGATCGAGCCATTTCCACAACCATAGCTAGATTGAGGACTAAACACTTCAAGGGAATGAAAATATCTCCCGATGGCCATCGAAGCTACAGAAGCTGTCCTCACTGCATCGACACCGAACTCTCTCTCGACCATGTCTTTGATTGCCCAGCCATACTGGCGAAGCTCTTCAGGATCCATCTGGATCCCCGCAGCAACTCCTCTATTCCTTAGAGATTATTGATGTGGCCAAAGCTGTTATAGATACTTTTGGATAAATTTAATTTTCCTTACACTACTGGACAAGACAACAACAGCAACAACAGGAAAAATAATAACTAAAAAAAAATCAGATCGAGGCAGATAAATAAGCATTATATGTGTATTTAGTCACATTTAGAACCTCCTATCTCTTCTTTTAAAAGCAAAATATCTTTTATAAAGTTTTTCTCAATTCTGTGCTTTTGTATTTGATTCAATCTTGGAGAAAAGAGAACCAGTATCATTTGATAATCTGGGAGTCAATGATAATGGGATCTGAAGAATTAGAAGCAAATAGGAAGTTATAGAAAAGTATGGAGACATTGGTATTTTTATTGATATTAATATAAAGAAAAAAAGAAGTGTGAGTAACATTCTGCTCATGAGTGTTAAAAGACCAGTGGAAAGGTTAAAACCCGATGGCTCTAAGCTACGTAGAGGACCAAGGAGAAGACAACTGTTAGGTGTTGAGAAGTTCTTGTATCTTGAGAAGAGTATCTTGAGAAGATAAAAATTAAGATCTGGAAATCTATTATAAAGAAGGAATGAAGAATGATTAGTGGGTTGTCCTCATGCAATCTCGAGTCCTCAAGGAGTCCTCAAGTCCTCGAAGAGTATCTTGAGAAGATAAAAATTAAGATCTGGAAATATATTATAAAGAAGGAATGAAGAATGATTAGTGGGTTGTCCTCATGCAATCTCGAGTCCTCAAGGAGACCTCAAGTACTCGAAGAGTATCTTGAGAAGATAAAAATTAAGATCTGGAAATATATTATAAAGAAGGAATGAAGAATGATTAGTGGTTGTCCTCATGCAACCTCGAGTCCTCAAGGAACTGTTAGTAGAACCTTCGAAAATTTTCGTTTCAAACAGATTTCCGTTTTACATAGTTTTTGTTTTAGGAAGTTTACACTACATGTATTGAACCAAAAGCAGATTTTTCCCATTTTTTGAAATTCAAATTATCAATTAGTATGTTTTTAATGGCACGAAGACGTCAAATTTACAAATGTTTTATATTTGATTTATTTCATGCTGAACAGAAGCTTATAAATTTTCAGAGAATTGTCATTATAAAATAAGTTAAAATTAAAATTTTGTGATTAAACCACAGTATTAAAATTTTAAAATAAGTTTTTAAAATGACTCGTTTTAATGAAAAATAATTTTAAATTGCTCCTTGTTCTTAGCCATTACTTTTAATAGGCTAACTTTTTAATATTTAAACACTTCTAAAAATTTCTGCATTTATTTCAAGCTAAATGTTATTTGATTTTTAAAACTTCAAAGATAAAAATAATAATATTTTATTTACTGTTTAAAGATGGCCCATTTATTAATTTTATTCATTAAAAACATAAGTATATAATTAGAACTTTCATGCATTGTTTTACAAAGCATTAATAACTTTTTTTAAGTGAAATCATTGTCAAACATTATGTTTTAAAAAGTTTGTGTAATTCGTTGGCAACGCAACAACCATTTTACCATTTAAAATCTGTTAAGCATGGCATTTTTATTGGTTGCTATTTCCACGGGTGCTGTTAATTCCCAGAACTAATTAACCTCGTGGGAAAAGTTCTGGGAAATGCCGTTCGTTAAGTTACGAAGAGTTTAAAATATAAGGCCGGGTGTCAGCTGATGGGAATCTTTGAGTTTGATTGGTTAGTTTCAATTAGAACAGAATGAATCACTAAGTAGAGAAATTGGAAATTCGAGATCTAAGGAAACCCGCCGTATTTTAATTAAAATTTTGCATTAAATAACTCTGTTGGCATCACTTAAGTCTTCTGAAGTTTTCGATAACTGAAGAGATTCAGAGAAATAAATATTTGAAGCCACTGCGATAAATTCTTTCGCTTGGCGAGCTTTTAAAATGGAGGTGTCTCATTCAGATTGAAATTCGATTTAGCTTTTCTATGAACAAGAACTCTTTGAATAAAATGAACGCATTTTCCAATACTGAATTACAAAATTCTATAATTTATACCTAAAACGCACACATTAAAAAACTACCTTTTAATATTAAATTATAGACTCTAATTTACCTGTACTGACTTACAGTATATATAAAAAAATATTAAAATAAGTTAACATGCTTTGAAAAAAAATATTTTAAAAAACTGTTTCTAAAATGGAATTACAGAATACCATTTTTTATTATTAAATAATAGTCTTAATTTCAACATTGAGTTACAGAGTAACATTTTCCAAAATTGAATTACAGAACTCCCTATCCCTAAATTAAATTACAGAATGTTATTTTCAAACATTGACTTATAGAACCTATGAGGAAAGTTTAAAAATGGTAGAGCATATAATTAAAAATTAATGGTGTTTTTAAAAATAGTTGAATTGCAGATTTTTTATACTTCATTACAAAATTACAGAACATTTAATTTTTGCTGCATATTTTATATTTTATTGTTGTTTCAACAACTATATAAATTTTAAAAATGAGTCAATGCTAAGATACATAAACAGCGATTAAAACCTAAAATAGAAACATACATACAAAAAGCAATTTTAAAAAATAAATTTCCATAACTAGCTTCTCGTAAACAAAAATAAATCTAATGGAATGATACAGAATCATAAAACATTTCATACTAAATAACAAAATCTTTAATTAATACTAAAAAGAAAAGCCCATAGATTAAAGAAAACTCGTTTATAATATTAAAACTTTCCTGATTTATGTAAAAGTTATAATATATGTATATAACAAAAATATAATTGCTTTATTATAAAATGCTGTTTTAAATATTGTATACAGAATCTTATGTTCTAAAAATTATTTACAGAATTTCATATTTAAAACTGATTAACTGAGTCTCATTCTCCAAAATTGAATTGCAAAATCTCATTCTCCAAAATAAAATGACGAAATCTCATTTAAAAATTAAATGGCAGAATCTCTTTCACACTACTGAGTTGCAGTATCTCCTTTTTTAAAATTGAAATACAGGATCTATAATAAAAAACAGAAATTATCAGTTCATATAATAAGAAAAACATAAGATTTTTAATTATTGTTTTTAAATGTTTAATTGAATATTTCTCATACTTCAAATATTAAATTACAGAATATTCAATTAAAGACTAAAAGAAAATATTAAGGCAATATTGTAACAGATAGCACGAAATGGGAAAGAGGGTAAACAATATTGTACACTCGCTAAGATTCCAGGTATTTGTACAAGAGCAGTACCGCAGTGTGTTCTAAGAACAAGCTGATTGCTAAGAGGGCAAGACACATAACAAAAATCACATTGGACGTAGGAAAAAATTTAGCATTGTTCCTATGATAGGAGAGTACATAGTTTTCCATTAATTTCAATAAAATGGTATGTTTATTCAACTATACACGAGGCCTTTAAAGAAACAAAAATTTTTTTGGTATGCAGGTATGCAATCCTACATTGAATTTATCATTTTATGTAAAAAAACAACTCAACCTTTTGTTTTTTGAAGTTTTGGGATTTCAAAAAATTTTAAAATTAGTAATTTTTTTTTCTTTCTTAATTCATTATTACAAGTGTCGTTCAATTTGCTCATCATGGCTTCTACTTTTCCTAAAAAAGAAACGAATTATGTAATTCTTTCAAGAAAAAAATATATTATCGTAGAATGAAAGGAATCGGATGAAAGTCAAGGAACAAAACATAATTGATTGAAATCTACTTCGAAAATAAACAAACTTTGCTGCGATTTGAAATTCAGATCTAGTCACTAATTTGAACAAATGATTTATTCAAAACGGAATCGAAGGACTACAACTATATGAGGAAATAGTACAAGTGATTTTTAAATCAAAATATCTTTATATTTATTTAAAAAAAACATAGTTTTTAGATTTTACTGTTGAAAATATATTGATAAGCTATGCCAGCTCCATAATTCAAATATTTCGACTATCCAAAGCATCCGTTTCCAATTACTTCGTATTATCGAGGTCCGACTGTATGTAAGTAAAAATCACTTCACTTTTTTTATTTAAATATACATAACTACAGCAGTTATAAATGTCACTACTTCTCTACAAATATATTTTCAGTATGTAATTTATTTATTCTAAAATAAAGCACCCATTAAAGTTTCAGATTAAATTGTATACTTGAAAACCTGAATACACAATTCATCGCTTCGTTATTTTTTTTTTTTTTTTTACACAAAGAGTTACCATGTAGTATTAGGATACCAACCAAAACGCTATCAGAGTAAATTTATCCCATGCAGGCTCATGGCGTTCTTCCTAAAATGATTCTGCCCCGCCCTAACTAGCAAATATAGACGAGGCACAAAAGACAACGCCCAAATGAGAATGATAAACCTCCTACTCTTCTTCCTTTTAAACCGGGATAAATCTAAGCTAATCTTAACCCCTGATTGCTCTATAGAAGAAAACGGTTTAGATGTCTATTTTATTTATCTTTTGGTTGTCTTACAGATAAAAAAGGCATAAAGTCGTTTTTAAACTAAGTCTACATTAATAGTTTTCATGTTAGGCAGTAAGTTGTAGTATTTGATGATAATATATAAAATTTATCATCATATTTGAGGTTACAAAAGTTTTTTGGGGAAGTTTTTGTAATTTGCTTTTTGATAGGGTTCCACTTAGATGAGAAATAATACAAGAGGCATTCAATTGTAAGGTATTGTGATGTTTTTTTTTAATCGGAACGCAATATTATTTTATGATTACTTTTATTTTATTGTAAAACAAAATGTATGCTGAGAAAAAGTAAGTCAAAACTATTAGATCATGGTTCAGTTCCTTTTTCCATAGGAACACCAAAAATCTCGATAATTTTTTACCCGAAGTGCTTTTGTAATGATTTTGTTAAAATTAACAATAAAATAAGGTTTTATAAACTGTGACAAAATGTAGCAATCTTTTCATACCTTATAGCATGACATGAAAAACATTTATTTTTAAGTTTAGTATTTTTTAATAAATCTGTGTTAAAAAGAACTATAATTTTAAAAACCAGAATTTCCAGTAATCAGTAATTACATAAATTGTAAAATTGCAAAGTGGCTTAAAAATCCTAAAGCTGAATTTTTTTCTTAAAAAAAGTCTAAATTAGTTTTTTTTATTTTCTTAAAATTTTTTTAAATTTTATTTTCCATTTTTAACCAGAAATTTCCTTACTATACGGTGCATTAACTTCACTAAACCTTTTTCTCCGAGTATGCGTAAGAAAAAAACATTTTCAATTAACAATCATTCAAACCTATCCTGTAAAATTATTTACATGAAAGCATACTGAAAATCATTTATCAGAAGTTTCATGTAAAATTACGGAGAGTTTAAAATGGTAAATATCTGAAAAAATACAAAATAATACTCACCGGATACTCGGGCATTTTACAAAAGCAAAGTAAGTAAACTCTTTACATTACGTCCAAGTTCTTAGACAGAAAGCCTTTTCCGGTTCTAAGACAGTCAGGGATATACAGTTCGAATGGAATCTGAACCACTAAGTGTGATATCGGGTCACCGAGTTACGACTTTCATTTTGTACACGTTCCCTCGTTAGGACAAACCCATTGAAATTTTTAGCCTGTCAGTCGCCATGCACATTTGATCAATTCGTGTGATTTTCTCAGTGTTTCGGTTTTAGTTGCAACTTTCTTCTTGAGCCGTGGTGGCTCACGGGATATAGCGTTCACCTTCGAATGAGGTGAATCGGGTTAGAATCCCAACGATGGCTGATCGATACGAATTCGACACTCGACTCGCACGGATCACTGTGAGCACAGTGATCATGGGTTAGAGTCCTCTTGCCGTTGGGCTAACCGTGGGAAGTTATAGTGGTTTTCTTCTCTCGCAAGTGTGGGTTAGTTCCATCAAAAAATTCTCCACGAAGGCAAATATTTCCCAATAGTTGATCCAGGAGTTCCCTTGTCATCTGGATTGGGTTCAAAATTACAAGGCTACGGTGGTGAATATTAGTAGTCGTAAACCCGAAAATTTTGTCGGCTGTTCAACGACAGCTGTAAAATAATATATAAATTCCGTTTGTTGTAGTTACAAAACAATAAAACTGTCCTCTTGTAATTGCAAAACTCCACCCTCTCACACAAAAAAGTATGTTAATTAAAACGTAGCTATATAAATAAAAAAAAGTTAAAGAGAATAATTTATTACTTAATCAATAGGAGAAAAAATCATTATCTGCTATTAAAAGAGCATTTTAATTATTAAAATTAACTAAAAACATATTTACCTTTATTACTTACTTACTTACTCTTCGTCTCTACAGCCCATAAAGGATCTTGGCCTTACTTACCGCACGATTCTATCTTTTCTTATCTTTGACCTTAACCTTCCTATTTTCGTTTCCATTTTCTACTTTTATTATTTGTTCGTATTTTCTTTATTTTTTTTCATCTCTATTTTTGACTATTTGAAAAACGAGATCAATTCTCATGCATAATAAATGATAATATACGCTACTTTAATAATATGCATACATTAAACTTTAAATGTCAATTTTTTATTGACAGTTAGCTCCTTAAGAAACATTGAAACATTTCTGTCACAAAATATAGTAATGTGATTAAAATCGGTAAAGTGCCAAAACAATGTAAAGAAAAAAAAATTGCCTTATTTTCTCAGAAAACTTCAAAGAATATACAAAAAACTATTAAGAAAGAAACGAAAATCAATATGTAAGAAAATGTAAAACCAATAATCTCTATTAAATTGAAAATAAACTAATAGTTTGTATGCTTTTATAAAGTTTCAGATTTATTTTTCCGACACATGAAAAAAAAAAAAGGTAACAGTTTTATAAAAATATAAATACAGATTTAAATTAAAAGCATTTTAAATTTAACATTAGATACATTATTCAAAATTATTTCTCCACTAGAAAGTTTGATAGATTTAAAAACGGTAACTTTTTATTTCGTTTACATCCTTTGCCGTAATTACACTTTAAATAGATTTTATTGATCATATGAATTTTTTAAAAATAACCAATTTCTGGCTTTAATTATAAACTTCTTTTCTTTATGGTAATTTTTATTTAAGAACTAATAATGAACTATTACTTACTTTCATTATTATTAAATTTAGATTGCAAATTGGTGTTACAGGATTGTTATTTAATTAATATGAATTCATTAAATTACTATTAAAATAATTTTAGAACTGAAATCAAGTACGTTTTTTTAAACACTAAATAAAACGAAAATGAAGGAAATAAGTAACAATATCAGAAACTACGATTTGAAATATAACTACTATAACATATTTCGTTAAATTTGTTAAAAAAAAAGTGTTTGTTATAAATATTTCTAATTACAAACTGGGGAAATATTTTGAATGGATATGAGGTTCAACTGTAATAAAAAGCACATGCGTGTAAAAAATTCCAGATATTGCACTATAAAATATGATGTGAAAACTTAGAAGATATTACAATTGCACAAGACTGAATATAATTCTGCTTCACTATGGAAAACATTAACTTCGAAAAGTATGAAAAATTTATGTGTGCATGGTGTTCCGCAACGACATCCTTTTAATTTAAATGCTTGCAAAATGCACTAGTTTAGGGTGGCCAATTTATGCATACGCGAGAAAAAAAACACTATAAAAATTTAACGCATGATTGCTGATGAAGTTTGTCTTGATTGTAGAAACAAAGAAAGAAGAGTTTCAAAGCAATTAATAGAAACACATCGAAATTCATTCGGCAATCAAACTGGTTCTAATGCTTTCCTTTCTCATTTCTCACTAATGATTTGATAAAGTTCGGTAATTTTCTCATTTAAGACAACTAAGATAAGTCTTATGATTTTGATAAGTTTTTGACAAGGAGGCTAAATTTGTATATTAAGGGTGACTCGATCATTACGGAACATTTTCTATATGTACCCCAATTTTATGCATCTACACATAAAGAATATATACAGAACCTATGACGATTTTCTAATTTTTACCATACAACACGACTATTGATGACAGACAAGCAAGTTTTATTGTGTTATATAGACACTTTAAAAACTTTAACCATCACAAATAAAGGTTGTAACGTGAGCAAAATAAACAAAAACGGAACATTCTGTATAACTTTTGATCTAATGATGGGATTTTCAAGTACTAGGACTCAATTTTAACTGCTTGCGGAGCTAATCTTAAACATGCTAATTAAATATTGAAAAAAAAATATTTTACGCTACGAAATCAAACACAAAATGTACATTCAAGGAATAAACATATCTCATTTCCAATGGATTGACTTTCAAAATATGGAAGATAGACGCAATCTGGAAATTATGGTGACGATAGTTTGATCAAGAGAGTGATCGAAAATTTGGATCCCTTAATGTTAATTTTACTTTTTACTCATTTCGACATATCTCGAAAACCTTTTATACACATCGTTTATCCAAAGATTCGATACAAAAAATAGTTTTTAATAATTATTTATTATTTTCTGTTGTTTTATTTCATCAATGTCGTAAAATTTTTAATTTCTAGTTAAACACATTTTTGCATCATTTTAAAGAAAGTAAATTTATATAGAAAAATACAAAATTAGAGCGTAATCGGTTGAATAGTTTTTGAAAAAAAAAAAACCGAATTTTTAATTTGTGACTTTCTTAAAATTTTATAATCTAGACACCGTTTTACCGAATTTTGTTCAAATTTTGTAATATGCCATTTAAAATTGCATTTTTATTAACTTGAAAACTTTTCAAATTTTGTTTAATATAATAAAAATGGTTAAAGACGGTAATCGACTATTATGGTTAATATAATAAAAAATTTTAATAATTTTGAAAAAAAATTATTTTTTGCATGGAATTGTTTTTGGATAAACGAATTGAAATTGTGTGCAGAACATTTTGGATTCACTCAAAGCGTTCTCGTGCTGTAGAGAAGTATGTAAAAAGTAAAATCCACATTGAGATCCCCTGCATCATAAGGAACCCACATTACATACTGACCATACTATTTGGGCCATATTTTCCTGATCATGATTACCCCGCTCATATTTATCCAAAATCTGAGTCATGAATCATGATTAATCAGAAAAAGTATGTTTTGGAATCTGATTTCGAAACTTAAAATATCGTCAGCACTTATTAGTTAGCACATTTAAGTTTAGGTCCTCAAACCATTAGGATTGAGTTTTATTGTTTGATAATTCGATACTTAGATCAAAACTTGTTCAGGATGTTACATGCTTTATTTTGTGCACTGTGCGTAAAGTTTTCATCAACAAAAGATTAGTTCGAGTTCTTTTGGAACCATTTATGAAGATTGGGATTGAAGTGCTTTTCTTAACCAGTACTTGCTATTTTGTAATCCGTTAAAATTTTATCTTTGCCGCATCTACGTAATCTAACGGATGTTAAATCAATTAAATGAGCAATCAGTTTCAATCTGGAACATTTGCACGTCTCTTACAAATCTGTTGCAGTTGCGTGACCTGAATTTGGACATCTGTCACAGGGTATTAATGAAATAGGAAAATGGCCCCTTCTATTTGTGGACTATTCCATCTTTACTGTGGTGAAACTTCTTCGAAAGGAAAGAAACTTATGAAGCAAAACAGCAATGTAAAATAAATTATTCCAATTTTTTAAAATTAAAAATCTGGTGAATTGTATAGTTACACAAGGTGAAGACTAACTATCTATAGTTTTTTGTTATGACAGCGTATACTGAAAGATCATCACATCTAAAACATTTGGAGAATATTGTTGAATTAATTTTAATCCCAAGATACGCATACTCTCTCGGCATCATTTAAATGTTACTAAGTGAATTACGAAGTGAATAACTAATTATCCTTAATTGTATTAGAAGACATGCACAGCGCTTATGACAAGATAGATGGCACATTATAAGCACCAATTTTTATGACACAACGAACAGTGCACCAAAAAAAAAGAATCATCCTGAATAACTTTTGATCTAATGATCGGATCTTCATATTCTAGACCTCAATCTTTATGGTTCACGGGGGTGACTAATTAATTACTAATTAATTAGTGCAGACGATAGTTTAAGTTACGAATTTAGACACTAAAACGTATTTTCTCTGAATAAACATACCTTTTTTCGACGGATTTGGATTTCAGATCCCCAAAATATAGGAGTTAGCAACAATCTGGGAAATATGGTCCCCATAGTTTAGTAAGGAGAGCGGTCTAAAGTTTCGGCCCCTTAATGTAAATTTTACTTTTTGTGTATTTTGCCATATATAGAGATATTTTTAAGCAAATTAAAAAATTTTCGAATCTTAAATGTACGGCTTTTTTAAAGTTTGATTTCTCAGGAACTATTCAACCGATTTTGCTAAAATTTTGTATTTTGCTATGTAAAAATGAATACTTTAAATTATTTAAAAAATTTCATACTTTACAATACAAAATTGTTTCGGCTATTATTAGATAAAATAATAAATATTTTGTAAAAATTTTTTTTCGTGGAATTAACTTTGACTAAACGAATTTAATAATTCTGTTCGAAAATTTTTCAATTTGCTTACAAATCTCTCAAGACATGGCGAAATACGCAAAAATGTACATAAACATTGGGTGATCCAAACTTTGGACCGCCCTCCTTACTAAACTATGCGGATCATATTCCCCAGATTCCTTTATTCTGAGGTATGGAAATCCGAATCCATCATAAAAAAAGTATGTTTATTCAGAGCTGATTTCGTATCTTAAAATACCGTCTGCACTAATTAATTAGCATATTCGTACCTTTAAGATTGAGTCCTTGAACGTGAGGGTCCGATCATTAGATCAAAAGTTATTTAGGGTGTTTCGTTTTTTTTGGCCCACTGTACGTAAAAGAGTGCAAAAAATGTTGAGATAATGTTTACATTTGACTAGCATACATTAGATTATTTATAGTATATTATGAATGGTTTCTTATAAATATATGTTTTTTAAACGAGTTTCGAAACTTGATGTACGACAAAGCATAAAGTGATTAAAAATCTGCATTATTTTATTTTGATTTCAAGTTAACGAATAGAAAAAATAGGAATTGAGTAAAAAATGGATTAAGTTAAGTAGAAATGTAGAAAAAGTAAGGAATAGAAAAGTAAGAATTAAGTTAAGTAGAAAAATAGAAAAAAAAATAAGAAATAGAAAAATAAGGATTAAGTTAAGTAATATTCCTTTCATTTAATAAATAATTACATCTAAATATTACTTGTGCCATTATCAGATTATTATCAGATTTTAGTTTAAGTGCAATTTTAAAATTTCTTCTCACAAAGTTCAAAAACCAATCAAAAGTTTTTAATATATTTTAAATATAGTATTCAAATACGCAAATAATTTCTGATAATATTACTTTTGTAAATACTATGTATCAATCGTATAGTTCTGAATGAAAGTAGTTTGTAGTGACACATTAAAATATTGATTATTGAACGATGCCAGCCATTTAAACGTAATCTATACTGTCAACAGAGAATGATGGTTAAATATATAGTGTGACTTTAAAATTAGAGATTCAAAATATTTGGCGTTAAATTAAAATCTAGAGATTGGTTCAATGGCAATGAGGGCATAAATTTCTAAAAATTTACTGATTTATTTATTCAAAAAGATTTCTCCTCAAATTGTCAAATATAGCACGAACCCAAAGGGAAAGTGCATTCTAGAAATTTAAAAAGAGAAAAATTAGCAACAAGGTAGAGAAATAGCTTACACCTGAACTAGCCCGTTACATGTACTTAAAAGTACGGAGAACTTTCTTATCATTAACAGAATTTGGCCGTATCTCACTTTTCTCGTAAAATCATTGTTCCAGTAGCTTACTTTACTGACGTAATTATTTCACCGGTAGCTCATATCGTTGACTTTATCTAATACTCATTCTTCCATAAAATAAAAAATTGAATCAAAATTGAAGACATTTTCTTCGTTATTTACCAAACATCTCTTGGGAAATGCTCAACTGTCTTTCCTTGTTTGATTTAATAAATTTTGTCAAAAGCATAAGACTTAATGTTGCATACTGATTAACATAATTGATTTGAAATGCAACACAAAATGGACAGATAATAAGTAAATTAGTGCTCACTTTAGGGAAGTTCTGAGTATAGGGAGACTGAGTCCTCGACTAAGTCATTGCTAGGAATCGAACCCGGGAAATCTGCATGCTAAGTATGTGCATTAAACCCTTTACCATCCCATAAGATAAATAAAAGTGTACAATAACTTAATGAAAGCACAGGGATGACATACGAATGATTAATCAGTTTCGTCAAATATTTGCGAGTTTGTTTTACATCAATAATTACGTGATTTAGTAGAAAAATATGTGTCAAAAATCACGAAATGCAGCTCAAAGA
This sequence comes from Parasteatoda tepidariorum, assembly GCF_982258835.1. Taxonomy (NCBI): domain Eukaryota; kingdom Metazoa; phylum Arthropoda; class Arachnida; order Araneae; family Theridiidae; genus Parasteatoda; species Parasteatoda tepidariorum. The sequence goes on from NC_141757.1 coordinate 74,512,005, forward strand.
GTTGCAGAATTTTCAAAAAAAGGAAATTTTATTTTTAAAAGGGTGAAATAATAATTTTACTCAGTATAATAATTTTCTGACATAATCCTTTCGACGATTTAATAGTTTTATTTTAGTGTCATTTTATTTAATGAGTAAGTATATATACACAGAATATATACAGAATATTTATACGCTTAAGAGTTAGGGAATTAATAAATATACATTGGAAATATAATTTGGTACGAATGTGACAAAAATAACCCTATATCATTTTGTTTTACGAATTCCATAAAATTTCTTTTCGTGCATTGAGAAAAAAAGAATGCGCAAAGCTACCAGAATGTGTCAAAATTTATCGTGTTTCTTGCTCTGCGGGAAGTCTATAAAACACGGTTATTTTTTTTTACCAAAGCGCTTTAGTAATGACTTTTGTTAAAATTAACTATTAAATATTGCACCATGCTCTTTGGTAGTAAATATGGTAAAATTTGGTTATTTATCATTATATCTTAGAGAATGACATAAAACCCATTTAATCGGTTAAAATTGTTTTTTAGTTCTGTATGTTTAATAAATGTATGCTAAAAAGAACTATAATTGTGAAAACCAGAATTTAACCGTTACAAAAAATGCCAAATGAATTTTTAAATACCATAAATTTTGGTTTAATTACCAGAATTATGGCTTGTTTTTTATTATTTATTTATTTTATCAGAAATGTCATTAATATACAAGTAATGTATTTTTAACAGGATTTTTTTCTTTGCGTGTACTCACCATAATTTTTTGATTCTATTATCAGAAATGAGTTATAATGTAAAATATGTTATAATATAACTTTGGTAAAAAATTTAATAAACTTTTTATTATCATACAAACGAAGGAGATGAAAGGGAATAAACCATCTGTTGCCTAATCGAGTAAACAACGATGTGAACTGTCGGCGAAATAATAAGTGAGTATAGCGAGTATGAGATAGGGACAAGTACGTTACTATAATTGTTGGTATAGAATTTCGTCTGTAAATAAAAAAAGGAAAACAATGATATTCAACAAACTCTAAAATATAGTTTGGGATGTATTTTACGCAAATACTTTCAAGGAATAAATAATAAAAAAATTTTAAACTTGGTGATTTTTTAAAAAAAGCAATTTTTTAATGTTTCAACAAGTCATCAACAAAATATAATTTAATCATAACATCAAATTATAACATAATATTATTAAACGAAATAGAAATAAATACTCTCTGAAATTATCTCTTTGCTTGTTTTCAAAACTTAAAAGGCATTCTTTTATCAAAAATTAAAAGCAGTTTTTGAGAATTTCATATCATACTAACTCCTTTTTAGTCAAATACAGGCAGTTTATACAGTCAGTTGTCAAATACAGACTTCACAGGAAGTACATGCACAGACGTAATACCTAACATGGATAAGTAAATTTTTTGAGATGCCTAAAACAAATAACTAAATTAAATCAATAAACAGGTTTCTGCTTAAAAAAAAAAAGGTTAATTTTCGCGATAAATTTTAAATTTTGTTACAAAGTTTTATAATAGATGGCACTACGGGTTTAAAGAATTAAAAAATATGTGTTTTTGCCTGCATACCATACCTTACCAAAATATTTGCACGAGTTGCTGCTGCTGCAAATGGTAGTTATTTGAAAACATTGCTTCGCAGTTTTTTCTGAGTGTAACAGCGCCATCTTCTGAGAATTTTTGTGGCTAATTTTGAATTATGCGAGAATAAAATTATCCAGTTTAAAGAACAGAAAATAATCAATTCGTACATTTCCTACCGTTTTTCTTAAATTGGCTTTTTAAATTTTTGATCATTTTTAAGTTTGGTCACTTAGTTTGGTAATATTTTGCACAAGCAACTACTGTGAATGAAAAAAGAAAATTATCCGAACCTTAAATGCCATTTTTTACTTCAAAAATATTTAAAAACAACAACTAATGTGCGTTATCAAACTGTAATCAAACTGAGTTATAAAACTGTAAAGGAATTTTACTCTAGTAAAATACAATTACCTATTTAAGCTTAGTAGAAGCAAATGAATGTTTAAAATGCATTTCTAGTGGAATTCGGAACCTAAAAGGCATGCGAATGTGAAACTGCTTTTAAGAATTTTCACATCACAATAGCATTCTAACGTCGTCGAATGCGAGCAGTTAATACCTCACTTGTAGCCTTGAAGTCCGGATGTCTAAGTCTTGGAAAAGTACCCTCTTTGAGATACATAAAACGAGATCTTCATTCAGAATCTGAAATCAAGGTACTTTACAAGTCGAGATAAAAAGGTGTCCTTCGGAAGTATTTCTCTTCATATGCAAAATCAGTGCCCGTGGTACAGAAAAGTAAATACTTTTAATGGAAAGGAAGTCCAGCTATTGGGTTGGTTCTTGAATGCCTTATTCATGGCGAGGAAGCTTTTGAAATGCAAAAAACATGCCTGGAATATATCAGTCACTTTTGCCTGGCGGCGTAGCTTACCTTTAGGAAATGCATTTTTTGTTCGGGTGAAAGATGCCAACTTTTTAAGGTAGATATTTAGAAGGCTAGATTACATGATAAATACATTGCTTTTAAATTTGATTTCCATAAAATTTAATTTAATAAGTAATTTATAAAATTATAAGGAATACGATGCATTTACCTCTCCTAAGGCCATTTGTCATAAAACATATATTAAAGAAATATATTATTTTTTATTTGTTCCGACATTTAGATTTCATTATACATAAGAATTTAATAGATCTTCGCGATTTGTGAAGAAAAATAATACACAAGAGATCTCTAAAAATAGTCCTTTACGTCTGTAGTTTAATAAAAAAAAATCTAAAGTTGATGTTTTTTAAAAGAATATGCAATGAATACAACCTCATTAACAAAATCAGAATGTTAAATTTTAAAGGAATCTAGAAAAAAAATTCTTGCATCGAATCAGTATAATTTCCATTAGCATATAATTACTTTTAGCAATGCTTTCTAAGAAAATAAAAGCTACAATCTTAATACTTAGAAATAATTTAAAAGCAGCAAAAATACATTAACGAAAATAAAAATTATAATTAGAATCAAATTATTTTTTTATTATATTCGGAATAGAGTTATTTTGTCTGAGTAAATATATGACATTAACTGATCACCTCAGTTTATATTAAAAACAGACTTTTATCACTACGATCATATGAACTAGTAAAAAAACATTTATTTATCTAACATTTTCTTAAGCAAGTCAAAAGAAAACAATTACTTGGTGGGATAGTCATAAGTTTTAGTATAAATTAGTCAATAACTTGGTCTGAGTCGTGGTGGCTCAGTTGATAGGAGGTGAACAGGTTCGAATCCCAGCGATGGCTGGTCAATACGAATTTTGCATCCGACCCACACCGACCAGAGTGCTGACGTAAAATATCCTCAGTGGTATTTACTCATGGATCATGGGTTAGAGTGCATAACGTGAGAAGTTTTCGTGGTTTTCCTCTCCAAGTAATGCAAATGCGGGTTTCCATCAAAAAGTCTTCCACAAAGGCGAATTTCTCCCAATTCTTGATCCAGGAGTTCCCTTGTCTTTTGGATTGGGTTCAAAATTACAAAGCTACGCAGTTGAACATTAGTTGTCGTAAATCTAACGTAAAGCAAAATAAACGTATTAATTTACGCTACGAAATATGGGGCGAGATGTATTATTGGCTCTTTATGAAAAAAAAAAAACCCACTGCCGAACCTAACTACGATACAAACTACGATATTTATCGTTTATATTCAAATAATTTGACAAAAGATTTAAGTCGTGACAATAAATAATAATTAGCTGTACACTTGCACTGACATTTACTGTTACAAATTATGTATCCTACAAAAATCTGATGAATTTCAGGAATTAGTTTAGTTATTAAGAAAGGAAAAGATTGAAAATATTAACAACATATCTTCATGAAACTGAATAAAAATTGTTTTATTTAAATTGAAAAGTATTATTAAGGATTACATATGAACATAGATGTATGAAAAAAAAGAGAATTAAAAATCCAAAAATATTCAGGAGCTTGACAAATATTCATAGCTATAACGGAAACTCTAAGTAAATGAAATAACCTCCCCAAACGAGTGTTAATAATATTTCTCATAGATGGCGTTTTCCGCAGTGTTGTATTAAGTAGTTCAGATTCGATTCAGCCATTGTAATATTCAAATCAAATTTTTTGTCACAGAGCGTATTTGTAATAACTTACACAATTCATAACTACTTATCTAACACGGATTAAAGAATGAACACTAAGCGAATATTGAACCTCGAGATTACTGTATTATCAACGACGGGAAGGATTCGATAGCTTTATAAGCGTCGACTGAGTGCCATATTCCTCTTTGCTATAATATAATCATTCCGTTGTTTAGAAAACCTGATTTATCAGAAGAAATCTGATGTGCGGTAGATAAAAAATGCTATGGTTGAATTTCATTGTATGAAAGAGCATTGCATATGTTCGAGCGAGATCGAAGAACAATAAACGTAAGAATTTTCATTCAAAACATTGCAAGAATTTTCATTCAAAAAGTGCGGTAAATTAACCAGCAGCAATCTGTCCATCCTATTAACTGTAAAATTTAGCTATAGAACATTTTTTAACTTTACGATTTTGAAACCATTTAAAACTAGTATGATTAAAAAACCATGACCACAAAACTATACGATTTTTTTAAACTATTTATATCTAAATCTTAAGAAAGAAATTCAACAGAACATTAGCGTTTATGGTTCAGTTGTGTTTTATCAAATGGACCGTGCACAGTGGTTTAATTAGTTTATCTGGTTGTTTCACTTACGGTAAAATATGGGAAATAGTAGACTTGTAAGCGTTAACCTGCTTTATGGTGCTGCCATCTGTGCTTGAATAAGAGTATCATATTCTAATAGTTTAGGGTCATAGCTGGAGAGTGCAGGATACTAGTAGCTCTTTGTGTGTTGAAGGAAATGAAAGAAATGTTGTGGTGTCAACGCTAGGGCTCGAGCCCCCGCTCTGTCAGTCATGGGATTGACAGCTAGTCCTCTCGGCTATAATATATACCCAACTGCAAGGAACTAAGTTCCGTCATTAGGTGGGCCTAGTTGGTGCAATAAAATTCTGGTTGTTTAACAGTATTAGGTAAAAGCAGTTAATAAAGGGTTTTTCTCACAGTTAACAGTTTGAATACCATCTCGCTTATGGTTATTTGACTGCTTTCTTTGAATATGGTAAAATAAAAATTAAATAAACTAATATTTAACCCTTTTTCCGAGGAATTTCCAACAGTGTAATTTTCTTCAAAGCTTTCGGTAAATTAAGTATTAGTTTTACTTCGTAAGCCATGATTTTTTATCTTTAAAGCTAATACGTTTAGGTATTGCTAGCATAATAAAGAGTTCCAGCTATAAATCCATAACTTGCTAAAGTAAGCAATTTTCTGAAAAAGATAACGGCAAGTAATATAATAATAGATTTGTCTTTTATCATAGACAATACGAAACATAAATAGAAAAGCATTTCTACTATGTTCCTACTTTATTCGATTTTGTTCTATTACAGTTTCTCTAAGAAGATTTAGAAAGATTTGCAACGATAGATTAGATATCGACATATTTTACTAAGAAAATAGTTGAATGTATATTTCATATGCAGATAGGCAGATAAACGCTTATGCAATTCTACTTGAAGGAAAGATTATATATATGTATATATAAATCTATATAACCATTCGCAGGAGGCATAAGTAAAAGAAGTAGAAAATGCAAACGATGATCCTCAACCAAAGCCGGTGGAAAGCTATTCATCACCTGAAGATGAACGATCGACAAAGTGAGAAAAAATATATGAAAAAGAGAATTCTTCGAATATGAAAGAGAAACCGCCACAACACAAAGAAAAGGTATTCCCTAACCTGAGAAAAGAAACGGAATATAGTTGGAAAAATGGCAAAGGGAGGTGCCTAGGAACGAAAGGAAAAAATGATCAAAGATTCCGGAATGTCTTTTGTTCGCGATCGTAAAATGGCGCGAAATAAATAAAGCGACAAAGTACTTCGATTTGCTTCGATACGCGATATGGCTGTCATTTGTTTATTTTTATTTTGCATTTTTCGCTTCTTCCTTTTTTTTTTATTTGACAGTCTCTATTCACATCTTCTCTTGTCTGAAGAGATTTTTTAGAACATTTTTCATATTTTTGCTTGCAGCAAAGTAGAACATAAGCCCGATTTCGATCGTTGTTGAAAGTTTTTTTTCTTTCAAATGGTTCTTAAAATTTGGTTAGAGAAGCTGTTTTCCTTTTCTTATACCAACAGCAAACATCAAATCTGAAGTTTTTCATATTTTTGTAACAAGTATTTGTAATTCTCCAAAATTTAAACACATTATCAAATCAAATTTTACCGTCATGGTACAGTAAGAAAAGAACTTGTAATATAAGATAGTGTTCATAACATATTAAATTAAATAACAATTATTAATTTACATGTTTTCGTCAATGCATGGAATCATCCTACAGAATGCCTAATCACTGTATAAAATGCCTAGGCACTCCAAAGAATGACAAGTATTCTTTCAGACTAAGTATAAAGCATAAAGATTATTATATACTATACCTAGTTATGTTATAGAATTCCTTGACTTTCTATGCAAATAAAAGAGTATTTGTTATTCGAGACAATTATAAATTCACTTTTGGACAAAGTATGAAGTATAAGGATTATTATATACTATGCCTAGTTATTGTATAGAATGCTTGTAGGTTGAAATTAAATCATTTCATAGCATGCCAAAGCAAAGTGCGTGTTGTTTTAAACGTGTGTTGTCTTAAATTTCGAAAAAATACACGAGCGAGGTAATTCTCGCATGAACTCTTTTATTCCAGATAAAGAGACATATTTAATTAGATAATGCGACATTCATGACAAAATTTTGCCTTTTAATGTAAAACCCTTAAGCAAACATGGACCTACTCACTTAATTTGCCTTGAATTAAAGGGAAAAAAATGCACGTAAACCAACAATTAGGCTATTATCTTACTCAAGTAATGTCTTATGAAAATATCTTAAGAATTTCTATGGCTTATTGTAACATTTATAGTTCAACATTCCTATCTAATGAAACAGATTCTATACAAATTGTAAGTTTGACAAAACGTTTTAACTAGTCTCAAACGGAGGGTTATAATGCTCCGTTTATCCTCTAATGCTAACAAAAATAATAATTACGAAACGAAAATGAAACAAAATATTGAATTTTCTGAATTTTTTTCTTCTATTAATTGCAAACCAACTACAAAATACCATTTCCCAACTCTGGTAATTGTGCTACTGATGCGAACTATAAGTCCATACCTCTCCCCGCTCCTAACATCTCTCTTTAAATTCACAGCATCATGCAGACTCTCTGTATTTCCCTTCATAACACCTCTTTATTATGTTACATATTTTCTAGTTTTTCACCTTTCTTCATTATTCCAGGTAGAAATTGTTAAAAAAGATAAAAATTTATAGGATTTCTCGAGAACCTTAATAGTAACAAGAATCATACAATTTGTGGCCATAAGATATCAACCAATATATATATTTGATTATAAATATTTTAAAAAAGTTTAAGAATCTAAAAATATGACGAATTTATAATGTTCAACAAATACTCGTATAAAACTTTAGATTTAGGTCCAATTGGTCCATGCATCACTTCAAGTTTTTTACATTATCATAAGGAATAACAAAGAAGCTATTATCTTTGAAATTACTCTTTAGCGGTGTTTCGAAGAAATATCCCGAGGATTTATTTAAGAAATAGATATAACTTTCTACTATTGATATAACAAATCGAAGTTGTTACAAAGATTTGCAATTCTCTGAAGCCTATTCAGTACAATTTTGAAATTCCTCAAAACTTTGAAACAGATAATAAACTCCAGATTTTAATGCATCGTTTATCCTCTTATGCTAATAAAAATTACTAATTAGAATCGAAAACAAAATATCTATTTCTTCGAATCTTCACTTGCTTGAGTTGCAAACATAATACAAATTTTCTTTCTCCAACGCAAGTAACTATCACCACTGAAGCGAACAATAAGTCCATTCAGCATCTCACAGACTCTCCCGATTTCACTCTCTAACTTCTTGGAATCATAACACCTCTTTATTCCCTTCTGATACTGCTTCCATATATATAAAACACATACCTCAAGTAAACACATCCCTAGCCGGCTTGAATTCCCAGAGCCAACGGCAGGAAAAAATATACCCTCCCCACACCATATTCTTCCACCTACTCATTTGTTTGCGGGCGGGATTTTTCAAAAAGGAATTGAAAGAAAAATCTCCATTTTACGCTACTCTGCTTTTCATTACACGGCCTGCTTGCTTTCAATCCGGCCGCTTTAGAAAGAGAATCTCTTTAAAATGAAACCCCCCTTTTTGTCCCACCACCCCTCAAGCGCTTAAAATGACTTTGAGACTTTTCCTTAGATTCACTTTTGTCCCATTCCGAATTAGAAACTCTCCTTCTTCACAATTCATCCAAAACAAACACACTCCCTGCATCGAAATTAGCCCCAGCGCTTTATTATTTTTAGTTTTCGTTCGTTTAGTTGTTTTTAGTTCTTTTTTTTTCTTCTTAATTCTCAAACCGCGGATAATATTATTTATTTACCCAGAAGGCACGTGGTTGTTTTGGTTTATGCTTGCTTTTTTTTTTTTGCTTTTTTTTTGCTGATAAAAATTAACAAACAAACCAAGACCCGAAGTTCAATGTCATTTGTTTATAAGATGCTATTGAAATTTTGACCGAAAGTATTGAATTCTTAAGAAATATTTCTTTGGAAGAAAATAAGATCATAATTAAGAGTGGGTTATTTATTACCTTTAAAATGAATAGTATTTTCGGGAAAGTTTTAATTTCGGTGGTGAATAAATTAATCCTAGTTCATCATTTTTTGTTTGTTTCTATAATGCAAGTTATTTTGAAACATACCGCCATGAATATTTTATGGCAAATCGATATCATAAAAGTTTAAGATTTTTATTTAAAGAATTGAATATTATGAATATAAATAACTATATGTAAATTCCAAACGAAAAATTTTCTTGCATATATCCATATCTTAAATCTTCAAGCTTTTAAATATCTTTCAAATTGTATTTGTTTACTTTAGCACTGTTGAAGAGCAAGTGTACTTATTGGAGTAAAATGCACATTAATTGTTTACTTAGAGTTATAATATGGATTTCTTAAAATTCATTAATCTTTTTACATAAAATGTGAATGATTTTTCAGGATTTTTTTAACATAAACTGTCACATCAAAATTATTTTGCTTCAGATGTTATTTTTATGAATATAAATATAACATCTGAAACGATAACATATACGTTTCGTTTCAGATGTTATATTTATAAGAATGTTATATTTCGTTTCAGATGTTATATTAAACGTATATAACGATAACATATACGTTTTTAACATTAACCTTTGAAGCAGGATTTTTATTAAAGATATTGTCATACACTTATTTTTCATTATTTTATATTGACATAGGTCAAACTAGGTGAAAAATATTATATCTAGGGTTTTAATATTTTATTGTTATAGAATACAGTATAAAATACCAGTGTCTTGTTTTGCGTTAAAAAATTTTTACTTTAAAAAATTTTTACTTTAATTCAAACACGGCTTACTTCCAAAATTTTTTTTCTTCAAATTTGCACAGTTATTTAGATCTAAGATAAACAGTTATTCATGATTGAAATTTCCTTAATTTACAAAATCTATCATTGATAATATTTTAAATATGTATAAAAAAACTTTTTTTTTGGATTTTATATATTAGTACAAATATAATTCAGATAATCTAATGAATTTTTTATAACCATTAGACTGTTTTTCATAATTAAAAAGTTCCAAAAAATATTTTTGCTAGTAATTAGAGCTTCAGAAAAATTTATGAAAGGGGCATCGGGGTCCCATCTACTTCAAAGGGTTAAGGGAACAGAATTGTCTACGAAATTATGCAAGAGAAGTTTCGTGTACTTAAAATACTGCTCATCTCCTTGATAGGAAAGTTACAAAATAACTTTTTCAATAAATATTAGGCATTATTGTGTTTAAAACAAACGAAACTTAAATTGAACTAAGTGTTTTATTTCATGAGATTTTGCGGAATTGAAAATGATTTTTTGTTTGTTTTAATTTGTAGTTTGGTATACATTGTATACAAATAACCTGAAATTTTCCATTGAAACTTTCTACATTGATGAAAGATAACATGTTTGCACTCTGCTCGCACTATAACTGTTCGTAATTGACGCTATTTGCTTTAAACGAAACTTGTTAACCCATTAGTCAACATTAATTTTAAAAATCATTTATTTAAGAAAATATTAAGTTTACTATGTATTACATGCTATCTTTAATTATTGTAGCAAGTTTTGATGTTAAATTTAAAGTAATGTTCATACAATGTATACCAAAATTACTACAATGTAAACCAAAAATCAATAATTTTCGCAATTTATTCCACATTTCTTTTAAACTAACTTTGTCATTCCCCCGATTAAAGCAAAATACAATATTAATTTTAAGAATAATTTATGTAAGAATATATTAATTTCACCATGTGGAATAAATTATTTTTATTTAATATAGAAAATTTTAATGTTAAATTTAAATTGATGTTCATACAATGTACATTGTATACAATGATGTTCATACAATGTATGCATACGAAACGGAACTAACTACAATATGTAAATGAAAGCAAGGAAATTCATCATTCTAAACTTTAGTTAAAGTTTTCTTTTCTTCAATTGAAATTTTGTTTGATTCTTTTGTTAGATAAAAATCTCACTATCGTTTACTCAAATTATTTATTTAATATTTTTATACTAAGAAAAAAAGTTTTGAGAAAAATAATTTAAATATTTTTTTTTGGAAGGCATTTCAGTATCTTTAGTTTTTAAGCAAATTATTTATCATTGGTTTTAACGTAATGAATAGAGATATACGTGTATATGATGTGAATAAGTACATGGGTTTTCATTTCACTGTATATTGAAAGTTTTTCCTTTCTGTGTATATACTTTCCTTTCATTAGCTGAGGGAGGCAAGGTAGGATGCATAAATCCACTGGAGATACTCTTTCATTACACTTATCACCACAATTTTGCGTAAGTTGCTTTAAACTAATTTTTTTTTGTTTGAAATATTAAAAGCTTTCTTTTGATCTTTAATTGAACCTTTAAAGATAGCTTATGAAAAGGATGGATTGACTTTGACAAATAAAATATTTTCCAAAACATTTAACAGAAAAAATAAGCGAGAAAGAAATATTCGCAATAAATACTAAAGCCTTGAGGCAGCAGACCAGCATTAAAGCACTTTGAAAGAGTTCGGAAAAAAATTCTATGTATTTCTGTTCACTATTTGTTCAAGTATATATTAATTTAGCCTCTTATAAGTAGATGGCAGCATCTGAAAATAGCTGAAACCATTTATAAAATCCAATTGGGAAATAAATATGATGTTTCTGACCTAATCTATGCTGTGTGAGTAAGCAATCAGATGAAGTAAGACAATTCATCTGATTAGTAAAAGATTGTGTTAAAATAAATTACAATTTTCTTTTACTTACTGCATTTAAAATTCATAAACAATGATTTAAATTTGAAGAATTATTTTACTTATTTTCAATGTTATATTCGAAACGGTAAGTGATTTAGTGCAATTTTTTCTATGCAGCAACGTCGAGTAAGTCCCCTTCAAAGCTATCAAAACTTTGCATGAACTTTCGCTTATAAATTATTTATCATCATCATTATAAAGATTAAATTGATTACAGTCTTCTAAAAAGCTTCCTTCCCATTTAAGAAACTATTTCGTTTCCTATCAGTGCTATTTCGACAAAGAACGATTTATTAAAAGCAAACAAAAATACAATGACAAAAATACTCTCAACTCGAGAAGAAGAAGACCACTGATACATAACCACCTGGCCTATAACCTCAATGACAACTGGTTATTTATAAGCAATATGGCGTGTCACCGCCATCTTGCTTTCATTATAATAGATAACAGTTGTTTGGTCTGTTTTATTATCGGCTTCTTTTCGCTAATGAATGAAAATTAATAACTCATTTCTTACTTTTTCTTCTTAAGTATTTTAAAATACATAGATGCTGTTTTTATTTTAAAGAATTATTTTGCATATTTTCAATATTATATTCAAAATGGCAAGTGATTTAGTGCAATTTTTTTCCCGGCAGCAACGTCGAGTAAGTCACTTTCATCGTTATCAAAACTTTACATGAACTTTCACTTTTAAATGATTTACCATCATCATTACAAAAATTGAATTGATGACAGTCTTCTAAAAAGTTTCCTTCCTATTTAAGAAACTATTTCGAGTCCAATCACTGCTATTTCGACAGAGAACGATTCAATAAAAACAATCAAAACAGCAATTTTCACCTTTCACATGTTTCACAAATAACAAAGGACCCTTCCGCAGGAAAAGGTGTGGGGAAACATCTCACAAAATCTGTTTCTTTTCTGTTCTACTCGAAGCGTTCGATTTACAGTTTCCATCTTTCCTTCTATTCCATTTTAGAAGCTTTTACGAAAGGTGGGTGGAGGCATCGTTGCATTAAGGTATCCCAGACGCACATGTCATTAGCCGGTCGTCTGCCAAGGCATAGAACAACCCTCTTTGCACCTACTAAATGCCTTCGATTCGAAAATGCATTTTCTCTTCCCTTCTTTTAAAATACACAGTTAGAGAGAACAATTCATAACTGTTGAGAACATTCCATAAAGTGCTAAAAGCGTTGGCACACACAAAAAAGGAATCATGACGATTGGGAAGCGAGGAGATCCGAAAATGGAAGAAATAAATAAAATATATAAGAAAGAAACAGAATTTATAAACGGATAAAAGGATAGTAAATGCTGGGTCTCTCTGGGAGGGGTCACGTACATATTTTGATGTTGAGTTCGTCAATAATACATATATCTCGCTTGTTTTTAACACTTTAAATATCTCTTCAGAGAATTAAATCGAACGAATATGAACAGATATGTTAACAACATTTTAACCTTAAATTCTAATATTTGAAACCATTTTATTTTATTTTGAACTCTCAATGAAAGCACACCATTATATTTATTTTAAATATTGCAATAGCAGTTTTTATTTTCTTAAACAAAGAAAAGAACAATGGTCAAAACTACCAGAAAATGGTAAAATTTACCGAGTTTTTAGCTCTATGGGAATACCAAAAGCTTGGTAATTTTTACTGAAGAGGTAGTTTTTACCAAGTTTTGTGAAATTAATAATAAGATGTAGTTTTATGATTTGAGATAAAATCTGGTAAATGCGGTAAAATGTGGTAACTTTATCATGATACCTAAGATCAAAGCATGAGAACCATGTATTCGGTTGTATGTACTTTACAGTTTCGTATTTTTTAGTAAATGGGTAGTAATAAGAACTATAGTTTTGAAAACCGGTAAATCGTTGCCATATGAACGGAAAAATATATCAAGTGAAGGGTTTTAATACCGTATATTTTGGTTTTAGTAACTAGAATTAAGGTTTTTTATTTTAACAGAAATGCCACTACAATACAGAACTGTATTCATATCACAATACTTTTCGTCGTGTAGTTTTGTTATAACAGTATGTTCATAAAAAGGGGAAACTTTAAACACTAAATAAATTGCAGTTTTTTGTTTATTTTATCACAGAACGGACTGGTTACAATTATGTATGAAACAGCATGTCTGGTAACTGTATAATTTCTTAGTGCGTATAAACGTACGCATAAACATATTAGATATATGCTGCTTTATATCGTATAAACAAATTAGATATCTTAAATATTTTGTTGCATGTAAACCATGGAGATGTAATACAAATAGAGAAAGTCCTCTGTTATATTTCTCCATCTCTCTTTATTTCAAACATCAGAATCCCCCCTGTCACGTGCTCACTCTTTTTCGGTGATTTAGGCGGAAAAGGATGGCCGTCGTGAGCAAATTCTAACGTAACTAAAATTCTATGCGTCGTATGCTTGAGTTCTGATGTCACTGAAGTAATAATTGGACTTTGACCAAGTTTGTATGCATTCTAAGCAAATTCTTATGGTAACTGAAATTCTATAAGTCGAAAGCTCGAGTTCTGACGTCACTGATTTAATAATTAGACTTGGACCAAGTTTGTTAGCGTCTGAAACAAACTTCTATGGTAATTAAAATTCCACGAATCGAGGATTCGAGTTCCGATGTCAGTGGAGTATTTTTTTAACGTTAGTGTTCTGTCAAAAAGTGTTGCATACTAATTAATTTAATATTCTGCTCTGTTCTGCAGTTCATTTATGTCGCACTAGAGCTGTAGAATGGGCTATTGGGGACGGTCTGGGAAACATCCCTGAGGATTAATTATCATTCCAATTTGTTATTCAGAAACTAAGTTACTTCAGTTACTCAAGTTAATTCTTCTTCATTTAAGTGGCTAAGCAATATCCGCTTGAAAGTGTTGAGATCTTTTGGAATAACAAAGAAGACTCTGAGTCACGAATCAGCAACTTCCTACGTCATAATCTGAGATCAAAATCTTTCGTCAAGCTCTAATCTACTACTACTGTAATCACGGATTAGCTCACGAGATCGATGATTTGGCAAGCTTACTTCCACTCTGAACACATGAAGTTAATTTAAACGCCTTATAAACACTGCGGTTTTTCAATGATTTAAGATTATTAACCTGTGATTTTACCTGTCTCAGTTTTTTCGTCGAATTTTTTTTTAGTCGTAGTGTTTTGCTTGTCTCAATTACTGATTTTTTTAAATATTTTTTTGTAGTTCTAATATCCCATATAACTAAAACAGAGAAAATTGCAGGTCCATGTCTTCAATTCATTAAATAATTAAAGCTCTTACAAATTGCTAGTATATCTTGGATGTTCATTTTACGTCAATTAGACGATTGTGAAAATTGTGTAACTTTTGAGCATGATTGGTGTGACTTACTACTACCACACACACTATTTAGAAACAAGGCACAATATGTAACAGTAAAAGTTTTCATTAGTTCTGAGACCTCTCTAGATGTTTGTTAGAAGTAACACCAGGTGGAGCATTTGTCATTCTCCTCGTCATACATCACATTTGTATATATTTATTTTTAAATGCTTTTTAAATGTTCATAATGACTGAGTCATTGGTGTCAACAGGGATTTTTAGCTTATTCACGTGGATAAAAGTACCGTAGTAGGGGCCTCATTGGCCGAGTGGTAAGCGTGGAGCCAAACGCTGTGCAAAGCATGGGTCCCGTAGTGGACTGATCGTTAAGACACGGTTCCCAGCAGATCACCGAAGTCAAGCATCACTGGCTGCGGTCAGTGTGCGGGTGGGTGACCACTTGGATCAGTCTGCGTAGGGACCGAGGGTGTGCGGTATTGGTCCTCGTTAAACGGTGCTACCGTAAAGTGCTCGACTTCGCGCGCAGGTCGTCGGGCTACCGAAGCGGGGGTGCCATCCCCTCCGCAGAGGATTAAAATTGTGATGGCATGTCTTCGGATCATCCTCCGGGGTGTTTCCCAGACCGTCGCCAATAGCCCATTGTGCAGCTCTAGTGCGACGTAAATTAACAACAACAACGACAACAAAGCATGGAGGTAGCGGGTTCGAATACCGCTGTTACTCTGGATGTATCTTCGCGCTGTCTTCTCTGTACTGTGCTATCTGTTCTTCTCTTTGACAATGGTTTATAAGCTTAAATTGAGCACACAAGCCTGCAAATATATGTAATGCCAATAAACTGCAGTACTCTGTTAAAATAAGGAGCTGTAAGCGAAAGCAAAGAGCTCGTCGCACTCATATACTCCGTTATTTTAGCTCAGTTAGTTTATAGTTCAGTTAGAGGGTTGTTACATTGATGTATACAAAGAACGTCCTGTGATTTATTTGTGATATACGATTTGAACTGCTTTCTTTATTTTTGGTGAACTACGAATTGGAACCCTTTTTTAATGTCTGGGTAACTTGGCAATCTGTCCCGAGATCTTAAGTTTCTGCTACGTAGTCTTGAAAAATAGTTTTTCTTTCATCGATATAATTATCGATTGAATATAGATATAGAAGTTCATTATAGAAAGTCAGAATTGAAGTAAGGGTTGTAGGAGTTGTGCTTATTTTTTCCTCTGGGACTTACCCCAAAATGTTATGCCAAAAATGAGTTTTTTTCTCCCATCTCAAAGTGGTATGTATTTTTCATGACTTTTGAATCAATTTTTAAAAATCTTAATTATTTGTTTGTACATGTGAAACTGAAAATATTGGAAACTACTTAATACATAGAATCTATTGAAACGAAAAACTATTTCGTAGTATATTTAAAGTATTTCTTGATAATTAGTTTGCAACTTATGAAGCATCAAAAAATAGTTGAATTTGTTCAAAACAAGAGAATCGTAAGACGATTCTGTATTTTAAAGTTGAACAAATTAATGGTACATCATATATTTGGGAATTAGGTATGTAAATGCATGCTATTTTTAAATTAGTTCTTGGGATTAATGTTTTTTCTAATCTTTTATTTATTAAAATTCAAATCTGATGTTTTATTAGAAGAGTAAAATTTAATACACTAATGAGAAACTTGAAACTGCTATTTTTAGGAAAAGAGTTATGTTAATGACACCTTTAATACTGAAACGAAACAGCTTTAGCTACAGAAATTTGAATGAAATAAATAGTTGAAATTCGAAAATAAATTTTCAAATAGGATCGGATTATTCAAACTTCCTGTAAACAAAAGGAGTGCATAAGAATCGCAATTTCACAGAAACTATTTTTAAAACTTGAAACATTATTGCAACGTAGTTTGTTTTAAAATCTTTAAGTGTTTCAAATAACGTAAGCTATACTTTGTGGAATACTTTTTTAAAACTCTATTTTGGCCAAAATTCATCTTTTTTTTTAAATTTAGAGTAGTTTTATATTTATTTTTAAATTGCTTTCTATGGTTTAAAATTTTAATACAATTAAGCTTTATTTATCTACAAATTGTTAAAGTTTGTTCTTTGTTCCTATATATTTAAATTTGTATCTAAAAGAATTAAACGATTGCGATAAGTTGCAGATTATGACATTTACGTTAACTGATTAAATATGTTAACTTTTTTCCGGTGTTGTGTAGTCAATCTGGAAACGTTAATTTAACAAATGTTAAACCACCAGAAATGTAAACTTAATTTTTTTTAAACGTTTAGCAAAAAGTTTAAATATGTCGCTTTGCTTGCAATGTACTGTCTAAAGTTGCACTGGTCCAAAAACTTGCCTCACTAAAATCTTCAGTTGAAATTTGTTGTTCTGGTGATGATTTGTGCTCGCTACTACATCCAGTTTAGTTGTCTTTTGATGATAATGCAAGATTTACTGTGCTACTACAAATAAATCTTCTAGATACAACAGGGAAACGTTGAATTTGAAGTTTCGACAGCTTAAGTTTCTTATACGAACAATGAAAGTAGTGGTTTTAATACAATGCTTCCACAATAAAATATTAACTAAAATGCTAGTTTTTTTCATACGCTTGACAGTTTTAGTCTTAAGCCTAGTAAAAATAAAAATTCTTTATTATACTTAAAAGATTTAGTTTTTGAAGCATTAATTTCATTCGATGTACAGCGCGAAAAAATGGACCACCTTGACTTTTGATCTAATGATCGGATCTTCACGTTCTAGGACTCAATCTTAATGGTTTGAAGGGACGACCTCAAATATGTTAATTAATAAGCGTTGACGATAATTTTAATCTCGAAATGAGACACAAAAACGTACTTTCTCTGAATAAACATACCTTTTTCGACGGACTCGAATTAGCAGCAAATCTGGGAAGCATGGTCCCAATAGTTAGAAGAATGTAATGTTCACATTTATTCAACCATAACTGGGATTGACTGAGTTAAAAAAAACTCTAATATTTTTAACTAAATTATTTAAATTATTTCATAAATGTGGTTTCAAATTACTAAATATCATGCTTTATTGCTTTTAGGTAACAGTGTTATAAATGTAGTGAGTTTCTCAAACTGTATTAGTTTGAGTGAATTAGCAATAAAAAGATTTCTTACATGACCAGTGTTGTCTGGTGGGATTTTACCCAGAATCCCACCTGCTATTCAATTCAATTTTAATATGATAAACTATATAAATCTGAAATTTGCGTAAAACTCAGGCAATGGTAAAATCTGCAGTTTAAGTCATAAGTACTTATCATATACATTATAAGTACACTAGTACTGATCTCTAAATAGAATATATCTATTGTTAGCGCAAAGAAAGCAGGTGTATCTTTCCTGGTAAATGTCTAGTCCATACTTCAAAACATCTGTGTTAACTCAATTTTCAACCTTGCTTTATAAGTTAAGCGTCAGAAATAAGCGATCCCTGGCCACAAGCATCGGTGATAGCTTCTTATTTTCAAATTAAATTTTTAAAAAGTTATTTGCAGTTTATGTGACTTCAAGAAACGGCAAAACCTTATCACTTATGCGATGTAAATATATTAAATTGTTAAAGAATATCAGTTCTTTTATAGTCATTTACTTCTGTTCTTATAAAAAGAAATCAAAACAGCACCCTACGATTTATATAGATGAGGTAAGAATATCCTCTTTCCCTTTGAACAAAGACTATTTCCAGAGTCTATTCATGAAAGATAGTACACAATACGAGAACATTTACTCACAACTGAAAAGTGTAGATGGTGAAACGAGAAGTTCTGCAACATCTAGGCAAGTATGAAATCTGACGTGGAAACGGTAGTCTACCGTTCCGCTTCTACGTCGTGCTTTATATTCCTCCAGCCGTTTCGGGACTTTTCGATTTACTAGTGCAAATTTTTGTTGAAGAGAAGTGTTGTTTTAGTATTAAGCATAAAAAACGATAAATTTAAGGATGACGAACTTGTCCGATTGAAAACAAACTACTCGTATATCTAGTGGTGTTAAATTGTTTATTATTCAAAAACTTTAGCTTGTTAAAATTTTAGAGTTCTCTTGTAATTCAGCGACAAACTTTTAAACACTGTTTTTAGTCCAGTTTTTTCTTATAACAAATCATAACAAAATGCAGATATCGTGAACAAAGTCTATTAGAACCCCATGCGATGGAATTTTCCCTCATCGAATTGTATTTGAACAAGGGTTAGTTCTTTAATGTTTACCACATTTTTGAATTAGAGACTTTTCAAGTTCTTATTTAAAACGTTCGGTTTTGTAATCTGAGACACTAATTTCAATAAATACTACTTTATCTAAACTTGTATTCGTAATAAGTTGCTATCAACTCAGTGTTGTAATTCTGAAAAGTTTTGAGTGAGAACAATTGTATATATAAAGACAATTATATATAAACTCCTGAAATTTCAAGATTTGCTTGCTGCAGAATGTCCTAGTATTAGTGACTTTACATAATTTAGTTTTGAATGCATTATTGTTATAAAGTGAAATTTTTCCATCTATTGTAGTTATTTTATTATCGTCACATCTTCAATTAGATTTTTCTTGACTCAATGCATGTACTTAATTCTAAAATTAGACATTGGTTCGGATAATTGCAGCACAGTTTAAAGTAGTAGAACTCAAAGTGCGGAATATAACTATTTATTTTAACTTTTTATTTAATTTTTCCAGAATATAACTATATTAAGAATATTGAATTATATTCCAGAATATCACCGGTAAGTTTATTAAACATGCCCCTGATTCACAAGTTTGATGTTGTCTTGTCCTTTATTGTAATGCAATAGATTTTGATGCCTTTTTTTCAGTTAAGAGTGTATGGCTATAAAATATCGTAATTCTACTGTTAATTTTATATAAGTTGCAGAAAGCGCTACATTGTTCAGTTTAAGCTTTAAAGTAAAATAAACTATTGTTTAAATTAAAATGTATTATGTATTTGCCGTAAATATGTTGCTTAAAACAAAAAATTTCGTATTTATTTATCTGATAGTATTTGAAATTAGGATAAGTGTGGCGGCGAGATCAGCAGTTACAATTTTTTATAGCTGTAAAATTGTATCCAAATTGTGTCTGAAATTGTATCCAAATGGTTTCTCATTAAAGTAAAGCTGCCAATTTTTGCATTTTGCGTGAAAGATTTTCTTGAAGGTGAAATAAGTTTTGAACAGTTAGACAAGCATTACAACGTTTTGAAAAATTTTGCAGGATGGGTAAGTCTTTCATACTAGTTCCAAGCTCTTATATTGTTTTAGACAAAATTTATTAAATAAAGAACCTGCCAGAATTCTTGCTAACATTAGATCTTAGTGTAACAGTTGGAAGCTATGTTAGTTTTTAATGTTTTAAATTCTATTTTTATAGAAGCATGCTTGTAATCAATCTAATTTTTATTTTGATGTGTATTTTAAATGTAATGCACCGGATACGATTAGCTGTAAATATTTTTTAGCGATTTTACTGCACTGCATATAGTGACCTTTTCAAATGAGTTTAATTTCATAATAGTTCTGTTACAGAAACGTTTCAGTGAGTGCTACATTTTAACTTCTATTAACTAAATGGATATAATATCTCAATATATGTTAATTTTGAGCTTAGATGTAGCAATTTTTTTCAAAGTTAAAATTTAAATATTTTTAGTTTTAAAACTGCGGCTTTAGATAGCCAGTTCCTTTCATGTTAATTATAAAACTAAATATAGGCGTGAATAATTGTAATTCCTAAAACATTCAAGATAGTTTTTAAAATTAGACAAAATAAGTAACTTAGTTTAACGACAGCTATCTAAAAGCAGCTTTAAAAGCAGAACAGCATATATAGTTAGCACAGTAATCTGCATCAAATAATCCAATTTTAAATAATCCATGGAAGCCAATTGCACAATATACGGACGTCACTCTGACAAGGGAGCTTGTTGGTGTGGGACAAAGTTTTCCACAACGTCTTAGATGAATGTGGAGTACGAAGTGGTAGCAGTAGTCGGCCGTTCTGCTCCCTTTTCGAATTTCGCAGTCGTTCAGCCGTTTTGGGACTCTTCGATTCTCATCTTCAATCTTCTCTTGGGGAGAAGTGTTCCTTTCTGTGTAATCTCCGATTACACAGAAAGACTAAATTTGTCTGATTAATTTTGACTAATTTGATTAATATAATGAATTTTTACTAAAATTTTAAGCATCGGTAAAGTTTGACTAATAGTACAGAAGAGAAAAAAATTTCCTATTCATTATAGAGCGCGTTGCTTTGTTTACTTTTAAGCTGAACTTAAAATTTAACTATAAAATACTGCATAAATCTTAAATAATTATCTAGAGAAATCATCGTAATCATATTTATCATGATTGAATTTGACGTAAAAACTACGAAATAAAATTAGGGAAAGCATTGCTTTCCTACTACAGATTAGTTTTATATCATACCTTGTCACCACTTATCCTGATTGTAGTAATCCCGTTTAAATATATTAATTTAATACAAATGAACTCTTCCGAACAAAGGACCTTTTACAATACAGCTATATTGTATGTGGTGCATATTGCTGTATAAGTTGAAAAATATCCGTAATCTGAATGTATTTAACAATTTTAAGGAATGTGTGATGTAATTACTATATAATTAAATTATTTAGTTTCAAATGTGGTTTAAGTGATAAGAGTTCTTACTTCATTTTTGTACCTTAACTATTTAAGAGCACAAATGTTCTTTAAATGATATCAAATCCTGGTTAAAGCATTAGTCTTTTTTTCTTCTTAAGAACTTCAAGAGATTAACAAATATAATGCAACTTTGTTAACTCTGCTCGCCTCCCAATGAGTCTGGTTTGAATCCTTGGTCAATTCGAATTCCGCACTCGGCTCGCACCGACCACAGAGCCGGCTTAAAATATCCTCACTGGTAGATGGATTATGGATAAGTTCCCTTGCTGTCGGGAAATCCGTGGGATACTTTCGTGGTTTTCCTCTCCCTGTAACGCAAATGCTGGTTAGTTCCATCAAAAGTCCTCAATAAAAAGAAATTTCTCCAGTTACTTGATCCAGATGTTCCCTTGTTTGTTCAAAATTACTAGGCTACGCAGTTGAACATTGGTAATCGTAAACTCAAAATTGGGTCGGCTGTTCAACAACGGTTATG
The DNA here is from genome assembly GCF_982258835.1 of Parasteatoda tepidariorum. Lineage (NCBI taxonomy): Eukaryota > Metazoa > Arthropoda > Arachnida > Araneae > Theridiidae > Parasteatoda > Parasteatoda tepidariorum. Next base: position 74,534,177 of record NC_141757.1, read on the forward strand.
AAAACTTAATCTAAAATCAAGATTTAATTTTGTTTATTTTAAAGCGCACTTTATACGAACTTTGTTCCATTTATATGGACACATTCTTTTCTTTTAACGGATACACATAATTTATATGGATATGTCTAAAATTTAAATCGCTTCTCGGGTGCTCTAGAGTGCTAAAACTTAATGCGGGTTAACAAATGCTACAAAATAAGTTTGGTGGATTTGAAGAATCTTCTTGGAATGCATGGTAATAGTAGTAGTTTTCGAAAATTAAGTGATTTTTTAAAGTATATTCGATTTCAAATCTCTTAATTTTTCTTAATTACGCTGAGTAAGATGCTTTCCTTTCTTTCGTTATCAATAAAGGAATTTCTTTCCGTAGCAAATAGCAATAATATTTGGCTTGTGGTACTATTACTTAGTTTTCTAGATACTCGTAAGATCTGGGATTTTTCTAATAGATAACAACACACTATTCGGGAGCATCTTATTGAATACGTGGAATATCGTGGTGTTTTCACAAAGAATTGTACCTGGCATTATTTAAAAATGTGACATAATTTAAAATGTCTTATTTTTAGAATACAAATGCCATTGCATTCAGGGAAAAAGGTTGCACTCTTTGGCTCTTCATAATAAATTTTATTTCATTTGTCTAACATTAAAATTTTTATTAAATATACTAGAAATACACTTTTTCTCTAACTTACAATTTTATTTCATCTACAAATAGCTGTGTTTTTAAATGCAATATCAAACTTTATTCGGTTTTCCTATATCATTTGGCGAACACTTTAAGCGTTAATTATTAACTTAATTTTAGAAAGTGTTATGGAGGGAAAAATATGCAATTTTGAGATGGTTTGGAAAAATAGAAAAGATGAGCGAAAGAAACAAGAAATTTGTAAACGAGAAAAATGAGATTGGAAGAGGGTCTACCTCGGCAAACTTACGTTGATCCATTGAAAACGTTCTTCGTAAAAGCGCGTGGTAAAGTACCCTAATTAAATAACACTTTATCTACCTGTAATATTTGGGTTTTGAAAACTGTGATTCTAAAGAGATTTCAATCGTTGAACTGTTGATAGTTGACTAGTTTCGTTTGAGGACCATTGTGCTAGACTATATGAGTCGCTCAGAAGCCAATGCGGTTAAGTCCAAAACACAACAATTGAGAAAATTAATGTTTTTTGATACATTAGTTTTTAAAATTCCTGGTTTATCAATTTAATTAGAAAAGTGTATAAACTCTTTTTTTGAGGTGTAAACTCTGCAAAAAAACAAGATATGTACAGGATGTGTAAATAAAAACGTAAGTATTTATTGAAATAATGACAGCATCACAAAAATTTTAGGACTTATACCTTTTGGCAGCTGAAAAAGATAAAAAATTTATGTCTTCTAGTATAAACGAACTTCGATTTTTCTCAATCATCACTAGATACAGTGACTAATAGAAAATAAACTGTTGGATTATTTCAAAAATTGTTTTTTACTTCAAAACTAAAGTGGCACTTTTCTTTGTTTTAGGAAATGAAAAAAAAAATTTAAAAAAAATAAAAGATACCATATTTTACAAAAATACTACGAAAAATACCATACCCCTTTTTTTGGTGAAAAAATACTACCGTAGTATTAAAAATACTACATCTCGCAACCCTGGTTACTATGAATTTCTAGTTTTTCAGTGTTACCAACAAATATCGAAAGAAGAAGAATAATTTAATTTTTATTTCAAAAATTATGTAAAAAAATATTGATAAAAGGTGGACTTATTCACAATGGCTTCTGAAATTATTATATAATATATTCAGAAGCTATTAAAAAAATTGCTCTCTAACATAGAAAAAAGTAACCAATGAGTAAATCCTTTAATAACTAAGAAGATTATTATTTATTTCATCAAAATTTCCAAAAATCAGAAAATATCAAAAAATGGACTTAACCGCATTGGCTTCTGAGCGGCTCATATAAGAACACATAAATCGCTTGCTGCGCAAATCTTTTCTCAATTTATGATTTTAAATGAAATTTTGCGGGCTCTTAGGTGGTCAAAAATGCTATATGAACTATGCAAGACAATGATATTTGTTGCAGAACAATGATATTTGTTGCAAAACAATGATTTGTTGCATAAACAATAATAACTCTTGAAAAGTAGAGTTTCGGTACCTTTCATTTGATTTTTAAACTAAATCTTAAGTGGATTGAAATCTTCTTTGTTCACTGTTTATGGCGGCGTACCAAAATTATTCATCATGAAATAGTAAAAATAAAGTTAAAATTATTAACTGAAAAATCCAAATCGACAATGCAGGGAGGGCATGAACAAGCAATTGAGGGGGTCAACAAGTCCAAAGTCTTATTTCTACTTTTCATTGGACAATTCTAAATGTATTAATTAGTTCTACAATCTGTCACAAATGTAACACCAGTCTTTTCATAAGTGGTATATTGTGTAAGGCTTCAGATTATTTCTTCTCTCGAAGGATTATTAAAAAACAAGAAAATATTACAGAAACTCCTTTTTAAAATTTCTCCTAAACTAATATACTAAACTCAAGCTAAGCTAATTGTTTCTAGGTACTTTAGTATAAATTACTTTACTTTAGTATAAATCTGAGCTGAGAGTTCATTAAGGAACAAAAAGTAACATTTTTTTCCTGTTAGTTGATGAGGCTTAGTAAAAAAACACCTTTTTATAATGCATATTATTTATTCAAATTAAGCCTAGGTGACAATTTTATGGATAAAAAAGTTTTCAAATTTTGTTACAGATCTAAGCTGAATTTTTACGATAATTTTCGTTGGACCTCGTTGGGATCTCAGACAGATATGACTTTATCTTCATAAATTCTGGTTTCGGGCTTTGACTGAGACACACATATAAAGATATAAAGGAGCAGCCTTTATGTAGCATGAATATTATCACTCTTCAAGAAAGTGGATGAGGCAAGTTACACTTGATATACGTATGGTAATCTTTTTGGATTGAAATCAATGCGAAATTAAGTTTGCAATCAGTTTTATTTAATTAAAATACTAATTAAGTAAAGAAATTTAGTAAAAGTGGTTATTCCTAATTCATAAAATCACAAAACTTTTTTTATATTTTTAAATCAGTTTCCAAGGAAATTCTCAGACAAAACTTTTTAACAAACTGAGTAAACATATTATCGTAACGTGATCGAGGATTCGAATTTCCTCAAAAACATTAACCTAATTCTACGGATTGGGGAATAAAACAAGAGTAGTATGGATAAAAGTTTACTCAGTCTTTTGCACCTCAAAAGTACTAACAAGGTACAAAAGTACTATACTTTTGAGTACTCCTCGAGTACTTTTGAGTACTCGAGGAATAAAAATACTGAAAGAAATGCATTTATGTGTTTACATTTACAAACGTAACATTTCAAGAAATTGCTCTGAAATTTTAAAGTTATAACAATTATAATAATATAATAAATTTTTTGTATATTTTTTAAGTTTAAATGTGAAAAGATTCGAGCATTGCAATATTTTTTATATAAGATAAAATGGCGAATTTAAATGGATATACTTTCATATTAAGGAGTTTAAAAAATATGCTTTTTTGAAACGCGTAAAATGAAGAGTAAGAAAAAATTTTGATAAATTTACTCTTTCATAAATCAAATCATTATTGCGCTTTAAAATTTTTATTTCTTTTTCTTACCAAAGTTTGTTTCAATTTTTTTTTAAAAAAATTGAGCAACAATTTACGTTTTCATAAGTTAAGCATAGCACACAAAATGAAAAAAATAATAAAAAATGACTGAAATGCAATTATAAGCTCAATTAACTGTTTTACTTCTTCCAAAGTGGTTTGGCACAGAATCAAAGATGGGTAAATAAATTAAAAATAGCCGAATCTCACGAAGATTTATATATTTTCCACCTTAAATAGAAAACAAAATTCGTTTAGTTTTTTCTAAATATTTCCGAAGTATCTTTAATTTTACTCTTTGCTTTAAATACTTTTGCATCTTATAAAAAAAATTCCTTTAATTTATTTGATTTCTGGTTTAAGCTTTATTAATAAACTTAAAAAAAAATCAGAAAAAAAAACTTGTCTCAATAACTTAGGGATTTTTTCTTTTTCCTTTACATCTATGGTCTTGTATAAAAAACTTTTAGATTTATAGATCTTTCTTTTTTCAGTAGTTCTTTTTTAAATATACATGCTATTTTTAGAGATTACTTCAAACAATAATTTTTCAGCATTTTAAAGCAAATTTACTGGATGTATGTGAAAACTTTTACAATTTTCATAGGCATGATAGTCGTAAATTTTTAAATAATATTTATAATACAAAGATACAAAGGGAAGTGTAATTCTTCTAATGAGTTTCAAAACTAACAAATATAAATGCATTATTGATTTAATGACTTCATGTTAAGAAATAGATCAATTGTTATTAGAATCTTGTTGTTATTGGCTAATAATTATTTTATTAATCTACTATTATCATTCTACTGTTTTCAAGTGGAAACTAGAATATTTCTAATAATTATGAAATAACTATTTTTATATAACTGATAACTATTAAATAATTAATTGATGGAGTGATGCAATAGTTTAATAAAATAATTTTATATATATATATATATATATATATATATATATATATATATATATATATATATATATATATATATATATATATATATATATATATATATATATATATATATATATATATATATATATATATATATATATATATACACACGCCTAAGAACCATTACATTATGACCACCCTGCTAATAACATGGAGGACCACCTTTAGCCCTCAAACCTGCCAGCACCCGCCGTGGCATTGATTCCACAAGGTGCTGATAGGTAGTCTTAGGTATCTGGTACCTAGCGCTCACCAACTGGTCCTGCAATTCCCTCACATTGCGAGGAGGTAGGGTGGCAGCACGAATTTGGTTTTCCAAGTAGGACCACAAATGCTCTATTGGATTAAGGTCAGGGGAATTTGGGGACCAAGACATGATTTGAAAGTCACTGGAATGTTCCTCGAACTAATCCATGGCGATTCGACCCGTATGACATGGTGCATTATCCTGTTGGTAAACAGCATCCACCCCCCCCAGGAAAAACTGTTGCCATAAATGCGTGAACCTCGTCTGCAACTATGTTCAAGTAGCTTACAGACGTCAGGGATTGTTCTATGAGGATTATGGGTCCCAATGTGCCCCTTGAAAACATTGTTCCTGGGCGAGAAACCATGAAAACCTGGGCGAGCCCATTGTTATAGATGGAGGGTGATCATAATGTAATGGCTCTTCGGTGTATATATATTATACAACAGTTAATAAAATAATTATGTATACTATTAGTATACTGATAGATATTGCTAGTATTAATAATTATCATTATTCTAATTAATTAAAATTTTATTACTCTACGTTTTAAAGTAAAAACTAAGACGATATTTCTATGAAATAATAAATGCTATATTACAGATAATAACTACAAAAAAGAACATTATATGTCTCTAGTTTTAATGATTTCCAAATTCAAAATGAACACACAAAAATACCTTCATGACCAGTTATTTACTGATTTTATACTAAGAAACAGATCCATAAATATTAGATAATTACCATTCTTGTCTAATGATGTTTATTGTCTAAAAAGTTGGATTTTAATATTCTGAAGCTTAAAAAAATGTTTAAAAACAAGAATGATATAATTATTGCTATACCAGAAATAAGAAAAAGGAGTATTATACGATGTTCACATTCATATTTTAAATGATTTCCGAAATTAACACACTCACACCCCATATATATGACTAATTACGCTTTTTGACTTAATAGCGGCATTATTTAATTTTAAGAAAAAAAAATCTATGGGACTGGCGTGATTTGTATTCCATTATCGTTTTCTTTGTTAACCGTTTTAGAAGTCTTTTTATTCTCTGTTTAAGATTCAAAGCTCTTCATTTTTTAACACACAGTCCCTTTTTGGAGAGTAAGAAAAAGCGCAGAACTGCCTAAGGGAAGGAAACGAACAAAAATCGTTTTATCGACGGAATCTTCTTCATTCCATAGGGGAGGGCCCGGGGCCCACCCGCGTACATGTATTGGGAAGGTGTCACCGGCAGGTGCTTTTCCAACTAAAACACCCCCTTTTTTCTCTTTTGCAACAAATAAAATCTTCACTATTTTCTTCTATTTCTGGTTTTGATGCATTCCTCTTATATCTTTATAACATTTTATAGTATATATTTATACCTCAATAACAAAGACTTTTCTTTTAAGACTTAAATGTTTCTTAAAACGTGGCCATCCAACAGTGCGTAGAAATAAAGCTTTATTTCTTTCCCCTTCCTTCAAAGTATTATTCTAGAAAAATAATAATAATGAAAAGAAGAATTGAAAAAAAAAGGAGGTTTGAAAATTGAATTGCTGCTGGACCGACAGATCCAGATTTGGAGAGCGATATTCCCTGGAAATGCGTCATCGTTCTATAAGGGGAAGAAAAAAAAAGAATAGAGTTTCTAGTCTTTTCAAATCTCTGTTTCCTTCAGGGGACAGATGCCGAGTAGTTTTTTGTGAAGAGTGGCCAATTTTGTATGGTCACAATTCATTTCTGTATCGCCAAATGGATCAAATTTCAAGTTTCGTTGAAAGTGGAAACCACTCAGAGCTGTCATTGAATGATTTCAATTATGTATCAAGAAACGAAACGTAACATTTCAGATTTATGGTTGATACTGATTCAAAAGTTTTTTGAGGCGTGTCATATATATATACGCTGTTGTTGTCAGCTCATTGTTTTTCTAGATAATGCGTTAGATATTTCAGTACGATGCACTCGTAACATTTAATTGTATGTTATTGATATTTATTTATTTTTATTTGATGTTATAAACATTTATTTACTTCTACCTTTATAAGGATGTAAAATTCTTGTTCAAATTTTTTCCAATGCCTACATGGGTTGCCATTTTGTAAATTCCGGCGCAAGAAGGCAGATTTGTTGGTAATTCTTTGGCACCATATTACGTGGGGCAACGTTGCTCCCACAGTAAGGACAGATAGTACAGAGAATGAAAGAACATCCATGCCTTGTTCGGGATTCGAACCCAGAACCTTTCTGCTGCAAGTCTAGTTCCCTGACCCCTACACACGGCTGTTCAAAAGTTATGATTTAAAAATTATGGGGACTTTCCTTGTTAAAGTTGCACGCTGGAGAATGGGGGAGTCCTGGATGTTGAAGCAGCGCAATTTAGTAACCCACGATGGTAATGTGATCAGCAATGCTAAACTATAGCTTTTACTTCTTAGACAAGCTAGTATTCATCGATCTGAAGCTGAGTGGGCGTCAAGCCACCACTGGGAATAGAACCTCAGTACTTCACAATCAGATCAGAGTCTTAACTACTCATTCATTGCAGCTTACTGCCATTTTAATGTGCAAATTACTTGAGACAAGTTAATTTTTTTTAAACCTAAGCATGAGAACAAACCGTAAAACATGTGGAAAAAAATAGTTTAATTTTTAAAAAAAAATCATTTTTGCCAGTCATTTAATCAGTCACTATAAAATTAGTCTTCAGAATTCAACCAAAATGAATGCAGAATTCGATTGTTATGGTGAATTTAACCGAATGATTGTAAATATAGCGGCATAGAGTGATTTGATACACGCAGATACGTGACGGGAACATAGCTTTGCTTCTTGTCATTATTCGAAGATTGTCAAGAAACTCATTGGAAATATAAAATATCGTTGCTTGATTTGCATGAAAATTCAGCAGCCATTCGTACCATTCCATGTGATGGACATTCCATGTAATTCCATGTAATGGACATTCCATGTAATTCCATGTAATGGACATTCCATGTAATTCCATGTAATGGAATAAGCGACAAAAAAACACACGATAAATAACGCTGATGACATGATTACTAAATCAAAAATAAGATTCGTAATTTACATGGTCGAAGTCGAAATATTTTTAAGATATCATGCTTACTGAAGAGTTTCTGTAACCATATATTAAGCCTCAATTCAAAATAATCATGATATAACTATATTTTAAGCGTTGAATCAAATTAGTATTGCATTGCCAAATGTCACCTTGTAAGAAAGTTAATAAATCACTAGTAATCCAAAGGTAGTTATTAAACTTTCACCTTGTAATTGTACTGCCAAATGTCACTTTGCAATTTTATTGCCAAGTATTACCTTGTATTGGAAATTATATCCCCGCGTGTGTAGTAAATGTTACTAGTGCACGATAAATCTGATCTGCCGGTTCACAAAGTCCTCCATGTTCTCATAACAAATTATACCTCTGGAAATACTGGATTGGAGATTGATCGTTCTCTGGTTCAGGTCAAAATTACGATCTTTGGATGAATGAATGGATGTATGAATAGTTTCCTCCTATATAACGTATGTGTGTGGCAGAAGTCAAAATCTTGGCCATAGATGGCGCCTTTGAAGACAAGAATAATCGCACCCCTAGTGCATTACTGACTTACGACACCAACAACGAGAACAGATTATATCACTACACACGATTAACACCGTCTACCTACTTAACATTGTAAACATTTCTGTGCCAATTTCTTTTCGGGTAGGATTTCTGTGGCGACAACATATTGTCTTCTCTCGTATCTTTTAAAGGCGGGTCGTTTATTTGTTATTACCGCAAGAGGACTGATTGCATTTATTATTGCACTATATAAAGAGATGACATAAAGGAATTCTTAGCAGATTATTTAAAAAAAGAACCTTTTTTTCTCAGTTGTCTTGCTTGTCGCCAAAACTTTGATTTTGTCATATAGAGATACGGAAAAGACTTGTACCCAGTTGACAAAAAAAAATTCTTGTGATTCTTGAAAGTAAAGTTCGTACAAAGATAATAGTTAATAATAATGAAAATTGATTAATAAATTACATTGTATGATAATTAGGGAAGTTTTCGATTTTTTTATACAGTTAATTTTGACACAGCGTATTTGAACTTAAAAATTATTACAACGAAATACAATTTAAAATAATGAAGAAATTATATTATCAATGCTATTAAAGCTGAAACTAATTTTAATGTAAACGAACAAAATTTATTCAAGACTTACCTAGTTCAAAGCATTAACGCTAACCATTATTTAACTAGTTTAGAAAATCATTTCATTAACTCATTGATCCGGTAACCACTAAGTAAAGATACTGGTCCACCCTCTCGTCTGACTTCTTTCGGCCGACAAGAGCAGTCGAAACCATTTGATAAATGAAACCAGGAATTGAGACATGGACCTTGTTTCTTTTCCGTTCAATTAATCCCCTCGCAATCTGAAGTTCCTGAAGTAGCTCCAAGGAAATTCTACTTTACTAAATAAAAATAGCCATCGACTATATTTTGAGGCTGAGATAGCTTATAGTAATTTATTATGTGCGCTGAAGTTTGAAAAAAAAGTATGAAAAATTCACCTTGAGTTTAGATTTAAATTTAATGTATTGTTTTCTTTGAGAAGGAAGTATCGGATTTTAGCATCTTTTTTTATATGTTTTAAAGCTTTTTTCATATATTGTATTAAATGTAATAAAATATGATTAATTTCGCTAAAACAAATACGAAAACATTTATTTTTAAAAGATCCTGAATATTTTAGTTCAGTTTTTGCTTATATGGGCTTTGAAATACGCAATTTACAAATTATAGAAATAATGTAAATGTCATAACATTAATTTTACCTTGCATGAAATCTTTTCTTACAACTTTTCAATTTTATTTAAAATTATTGAAAAGAGTTTAGATCAAATGCTATTGGTTTTGCATCAAGGACTTTGTATTACAGTAAGTATAAACTTTTTTGGGCATCATTTGCAAAAATATACGACACAACACATAGAGTACCTGATATGTTTTGCATCAGAAACATTGCGATCTTTTTAGTAGACCAAATGATAAAAAGTAAAACTTTAATTGTTTTTATTAAATCTAATTTTAAGGACTTTTAATATATAGCGTAAATCTAAGCGGAGTTTATTTGGGAAATTATTAATTCATTAAATTTTATACTAGATATTTTAAACTTATTACAAAAATATTTTGTTTAAATAAAACAGAAATGCGACAGATATCAAAAAACACTTTAAATACAAATTTGTTCTTCAAGAAATGGTTAAATTTCAAATTGTCTTACCAATATTTTCCAACACTTCGTAAACTATTGCTATTGAAAAATTGTTTCATTGAAAAATAGTAGTTTTATTTTCGTAGATTCACCTAAAACAGGGATGAATGTTCTCACAAATCTTTCATACTATTGAAAATGAAAAAATTAAAGGCTAATCGAAATCTTTAATATTGTTTTTAAAACTAAAAAGAAACTTAAGTGTAGATCCCCATCTTGTAGAAAATAACAGATTATGTAGATTATGGTATATATTTTGAAAAAAATATAAATATAAGTAATTTATTGATTGATAAATTGGTAACTTTCCTATAAAACTGACTACAAAAAACAATGCTCAAAACTACCTGAAATTTTTAAATTTACAGCATTTTTGACTATGGAAACACCAAAAACTCGGTAATTGCTACGTAAGTGCCTTGGTAATAATTTTGGTATTACTAACAGCAAAATATGATTTGAGAATATGTGATAAAATCTATCTGTTAAATGTGGTAAAATTTGCTAACTTTATTATGAGACCTTAAAGCATGTCTTAAAAACATTTATTTGATTAAATTCACTTTTTTTTACTAAATGAGTGATTATGAAAACAATACTTTTGAGAGCAAAAGTGTTTGGTTAACTTTTATTATATGAACGGAAAAACTACCAAATGAATAATTTAAATACGGTATAGTTTGGTTTTATTACCCAGAATACTTTTTTTTCCAGAAAGGTCATTAACTTACAATAAGATAATTTTACCAGAATTCTTTTCCTTGTGCATTTTTTGAAACAGTTTATACTTTTATTATAATACTTATAGCTGTATACTATTTAATTAGCGGTATGTATATATCTGGATAAATGTTTAACATTAAATACTTATTTTTCCACTAAGTATATTGTTTTAAAGCATAATAATGATTTTCTGCATATCTTTAATCAATTTAAAATTGTAAATATCTATGAAAAATACATTTTTTTACATCTTTAGTAACTTTTGGATGCTTTCGATTGAAAGTTTTTAATTCTGTAAAGTAGCTGCTTTTTAAACAAAGTTTTAAAGTGGATATAAAGTCCCTTTTCCTCTCCTGTTCAAACAGTTCTAGAATAATTACACATGAGTGATTTAAAATCTTTTCAAATATACCATTTATGCCATGAGTACTTCAATTTCGTTTATAATTACAATTTAACGACTTTTAAAGTACTTGGAATTATTAGAAACGCTAATTAAAATTAAAACCTCGTCGTTAACTTTTTTTCATTGATTTAGTTTTGGTTACATTTTCTCTAAAAACGTAAAAGCGAACTGACTTTATTATTGATTTCAAGTGAAAAAGAAATATTTTAAATAAAATTTAGCTTTTTAGTACGCTTATATTTAAGCAAGGGGAGAAGTAAATTATTATTTTAAAATTGCAAGCTTGTAAATATTTTATCACACTTTGTTAAAGGAAATATTGTTTCTTGTTGGCAAAATTTTGTGGAACAAAAAATAACACTTCGAGACTTATAATAATCTCTTAAAATTCATTATCAGTTTTTATTGACGATTAAGAAGCTGTTCCCTAATTAGGAGTAACATTTCATCAAAACGAACTGTTATTATAAATAAACATTAACTTTTTTTACCTAACGATTTTATGAAATATTTATGTTCAATTTGTATCATAATTAACGTAGTGGAATTAAAATGGTTTAATAAGAAACTATTAACCAACTAGTGTTAATATTGTGATAACTATTCATTTGTTTATTAAAGAAAAGTATGTTTTTAAAGAAATAGTAGAAACTATTTATTAAATCGGAAGTTTAATCACGGTATTACAAATATCATATTGATATAACATTATAGGAACTTTAATCAAAGATATGATGAATTATGTTATTCACTACTTTGAAAAAGAATTGAAATCATGCAAGTTATAACTAGTTATTCCATGTTAAAATTGTAGTTATTTCATGCATTTTCTTGTAGTTTAATATTGTGATAACTATTGATTTGGAAAACAAAAATAAGTTTTTAAAAAGTAATTAAAGCTTTTAATTCATTCAAAAACTTGTTCAATTATCACAGGTAGCATTTTTATATAACATTAAAGAAACTTCATTCAAAAATTTGTAAAGCTTATGATGAATTAAAAATTATTGATCTCTTTGAAAAAGAATAATTTGATTGAAATCATGCAAGTTAAAACTAGTTATTTCGGGTTATAAATATAATTATTTGGTGTATTTTCTTGTAATTTATTATAATATTGAGATAACTATATGTTGATTTGGCAAGGAAAAATTAGTTTTTAAAAAGTAATTGAAGATAATAATTCAATCAAACATTTATTCAAGTTATTAGAGATAGCATTTTTATATAACATTAGAGAAACTTTATTCAAAGATTTGCAAAGCTTATGATGAATCAAAAGCTTGAGATCTCCTTGAAATTGAATTCCTTGATTGGAATCATCCATGTTGAAACTAGTTATTTCTTATTTTAATTGTAATTTTTTCTCGTATTTTCTTGTAATTTTTTGAAATACTTCCCTGTTTAGTACCTGTTATTTTAGTGCTTGCAAAAGCATGAAGAAAACATTTGTTTCTAGGAAATTGATAACGATTTAATAAATTTCCTTCGTATATTTAAACTATTAAATGCTTTTAAAAATTATAAACTCCGTTAACAAGTACAAATGAAATTAAATTAGTTATAAATAAAAGACAGAATCAACTTTTATATGCAAATTTTTTTATGCATTATTTGAAAAATCTTTTGTATCGATTTTGTTATGAAAGTCGTCAAATTTCAATATAAAATAAGTGAATATTTTGTAGTTAATTATACTGAAACTTGTAAAATTCTAACTTCCATGACATTATAATTCTGTAGATAGCGAACATATTTAAATTATGCTTAAAAAAAATCAGAAATAATGAAAAACCATTTTTCAAAACTTTCTTTTTAATTCGTTGCGACAACTTAATAAAAATAGTTTATAAAAGCGACATAAAAATAAAAACCATTATTAGTTTAGGAAATAAAATGATGCATTACTCTGAAAGTTTTTCCAGTTTTCAGTCTCAGTTACAAAAAACGAAGACTTTATGAAACAGATGGGAACCTTCTCAAAATACAATCAAAAAAGTTAATTGAATAAAAAAAAGCAAGATTTGAAAAACCAGTCTACTGTATTCAAATTTCTGCAATAGAGTTTCTTCTAAGGTAGGGGGCGAAAAACGACTTGATTCTGTCACGGCAGCTAATTACAGATTTGAATGCAAGGTAGGCCCCGGGGTTAGAAAATAATAATCGTTCTTTCATCATCTAAGATACAAAGGCGGCTTCCTCAAATATTTGCATAGAATGTTAAAGAAAATAGAAAAACTCTTATATAGGACGATCCCTTGTATCTTTTTTTGTGGAGTCTGTACAAATTGAAACATTGCCAAGCATAGGTTCATTTTCATTTATATATAATTTTAGATCTGCAGAAATAATTGAAGTGGTTTTATCTTACGACAAAATAAATATTTATTAATTCTTTTTTGAATTAACTTGTAAATGTGGCTTCAACTAAATTATTATGAAACATAGTTATTTCTTAAGCATATTTTTTTCTCACAAAAATGCATAAAGGAACAAACAATTTCACCAAGAAGAGACTAACTTCATCAATGATTTTCCTGCCAAAATTTAGATTTTTTGAAAATTATCGAGTTAAGAAGTAATTAACGTCAATAACTAATAACTTTAAACTGTTTGAAAAGAAAGAGATGTGCTTTATTTTTAATTGTTTTTAGGTATAATGTCTGAATTACTTGGTTTGAAATAAATCTTATTGTACATAATTAAGACATAACAAACTGTTTTAATAAAAGAAAAGAGATATATTTTATCAAGGAATTTTTTACAAGTCAAATGATCGTTTTCGTTTGTTTAAATTTAGCCTTATTGTACAGTGCGAAAAACAAAAATCGGACCACCCCGGATAACTTTTGATCTAATGATCGGATCTTGAGGTTTTAGGACTCAATCGTGATGGTTTAAGGGGGTGACTTCAAATATGCTAATTAATCAGTGCATACAATAGTTTAAGTTATGAAATCAAATACACAAACGTACGTTCTCTGAATAAACATGTCTTTTTTCCGATGGATTCGGATTTCTCCATAAAATACAGGTCCCCTCTGCAGAGGATCAAAATTGTGATGGCATGTCTTCGGATCATCCTCAGGATGTTTCCCAGACCGTCGCCAATAGCCCATTGTGCAGCTCTAGTGCGACGTAAATCAACAACAACAACCAAAAATACAGGAGGTATCCGCAGGGAAATATGGTCTTAATAGTTTGATCAGCAGCGTGGTCCAAGGTTTCGACCCTTAATTTTACTTTTTGCGTATTTCGCTACATCTCGAGAACTTTTTTAAGCGATAATTTGAAAACATTTCTTAGAAATATCTCGAGAATTTCTAAAAATTTTTGCACACAATTATGAAATTTGTTTATCAAAAACTAATTTCCTGTAAAAAAAAAACTTTTAGTAAATAATATTTTTAAGTGCAAATGTTTAAAAAAAAATTATTTGAAACTGAATACCAAATAAAATAGAAATAAGACATATATAAAATCTTTATAATTTAAATAAAAATGAAAATATAGATGCGTGTTTGCGAACACACATTTATATTTTCATATTTATTTTAATTGTAAAGATTTTATATATGTCTTATTTCTAATTTATATTTTAATTTTTATTTTAATTTAAAAGATTTTGTATATGTCTTCTATTTTATATTTTCATTTTTAGTTTAATTGTAAAGACTTTATATATGTTTTATTTCTATTTCATATAAAACAAATTTGGTTTCAGCTGCCCTGTGCCTTTTTCCAATTTGATTTATTGATTTAATGTTTCAATGTGTTTATTTACCTCTTATGTATGAAAATTTACTTCGTAAATTGAATTTAGTATACGATTAGATTACCAAATAATTAAATAGTAATGGTATTTTTAATTCATAAAAAAAAAATTATAAATACTAAATTTCCTTAATTCTGAAGGTCAACTAAAAGGTCAGGCAAAATTAAAATTGCAAATATAAAGAAGAAATACTATTTATTAATCTATGACTATTAGAAATTTTAATGTAATGCGATGCTATTTTTAATGTTTCTCAAAACTATTTAAGATATTCATGTTGATTATTTGTGAATTTTTCATACAACTGAACTTATGTTTTTTAGACAAATTTCTGTAGTTTAGAAATTATCACATCAAGACAGACAAGTTTTATATAACGTCTACAGTTTAATCCCTTCAGTATTAGACTTAGGATTTACGTTTTGTGCCGCATCTTACCAAACTAATTAAGCCAAAATAGTTTTGAACGACTTTTTCTTTAAAAAGCTCCTGTACAATAATTGAATTAAATATTCAGTGCTTATGTAATGTAATTAAAACCCTACATTACAAAAAGCAAATAAATAAATAAATTAAATTAAATTAAATTTAATAGTCAATATAGAAAATAAAAAGGCTCTAACTATTTCTTTATCCTTGGTTTGAATTTTAATTTAATTCAATGCTACTTTTGTTCTATAAAATTGCATAAACTATTATTTTTAACTATCAATAACACTAACAACTAATTAAGTAATTAAAAACATTATTTATTAGTAAAGTCAAGCAAAAAAGCTTGACTTTACTAATAATGTTCTTAATTACTTAATTAGTTGTCAGTTTTATTAAACAGTTCTAATATTTAGGATCTTTAAGAAAATAAATGAACAGCAGAATCTTGCTAATTGTTGACACGAAGTAGTCGTAAAATATGTTTGTACAAAATTTTAAAAAAATAGTAAATTGCACTTGGGATATAATTTTATGAAAAAATTATGTTTAATAATTAGATTTGTGTTTATTAAAAATATGTTCCAAATGATGAATGGGATTTTAAATTTCAAGCAATGCGAATTTTTAATGTCGTAAATGTAGACATGAAACTCTCTTTTTTGATGATTTGGGCTTGAATCTAAATTTTGAAAAAGAAAAAACTTTTCAAACAATACCCAAAACATAATTTAAAAAAAAATAGTTTAGCACTAAACATACCAACACTTAATTCATACCTATTTCTACCATAGCCGGTCAAATGAACGGACTTTGTTTCTTGAATGAATGTATGAAATATGGAAGTTAGGAAGGAAATAAACTAAAAAAAACTTTATTAAAATTAAACAAAATTGCATATTGCCAATTTTCATGTATTACAATCACAAAAAAAAAAAAGAATTTCTAATTCATTGCTCAATGCATTTTTACATATACAGGGTGTTTCCATTGTACATTTTCCGCAAATATACTTCTTTTTCTTCTAATTATAATTATTCTTATAAGAATACATAAGAACTATAAATCTAATATTTGTTCTTATAATTAATATTGTATCTTCTAAGAACTTGTGCTGTCTTAATTGTCTCGACATTTTTTTGGGAAAAAACTAACAGTTAGTTGGAAATAAAGTAAAATTATCGAAATAAAATATTAGATACTTACCAAAACATTTAGTTTTTGTCACTTTTTCTTGCACAAAAATGCCAATCTAAAATTTTAAGGTACTTTCTTGAAATTTGAATTCAGTTATTCTGATTTCAACTAATGGAATGTAATACGTTTAACACGCATTACAGCTTAATTTCTGATCCGATAACAATATAAAGCAATGAATTGTTCTCCCGGTTAAATGACTGGTTGTGGTAGAAACATGTATGTGACAAGTATTATTCGAAACAAACAAAATACAAAAAAAAATAGTAATAGAACATTAACTGTATATAATTGCAAGACAAAGTCATGAAGTCAAATTTGCTAAAACAATAAGATGATAAGCACATTTTCGCCGTGGTGGCTAGGGGATAGAACTCTCACCACCCCAGATCACCTGGGTTCGAATCCCAGCGGTGGTTGGTCAATACAAATAACGCACTCGGGTCGCAATGACTACAGTGCTGACGCAAAATATCCTCAGTGGTAGACGGATCATTGGTTAGAATCCCCTTGCAGTCAGACAACCCGATAGAGATTTTCGTGGTTTTCCTATTCATGTACCGCAAATGCGGGTTAGTTCCATTAAAGGGTCTTCCACGAGGACAACTTTCTCCTATTATTTTATCCAAGAGTTCCATTGTCTTCTGGATTGGGTTCGAAATTAAAAGGCTACTGAGTTGAACATCAGTAGTCATAAAATTAAAATTGAGTGGTTGTTCAACAACAGTTATAACAGGAATAAAGTTAAATTAAAAATTTTTTTTTAGAAAAAGTTTAAAAAAAAGTACCGGTCTCCAAATATTTTTTGCCTTTCTTTTCAAAGATATTAAATTTTTCTAGTACGAATTTAGGCTGCTAATTGTTGTTCAAAATTAGAAAAGTCTAAATAGCAAGTCGAGAATTCTAATTAGTATATTTGATTTGGATGATGTTAAGCGCCAGAAAATTAAATTAGTTTCAGTTTAAATAAAAATTTTATTAGTTTGAAGCATAACTTCTGCAACTACATTTCTCTAAAGGCATAAAGGAAAAGATTACATAATTCTCCGTTCCGACTGCTAATTACAGAATTTAATGTTAGGTTGTCCCTGGGGCAGAAAAATAATAACTGTTCTTTCAATGTCTACGCAATAAGGAAAATACTCAAATATTTGCATAAATGTATACGTAGTCTTCAGAATTTGTTTTTATTTTGTATAAAATCCTCATTTTCTAATATGTCAGCAAAAAAGAAAAAAAAATAGATTGAATTGATTTGGCTACTTTTAAATTCAAAAATAATTCTTAAAATTACTTTTTTTTTCATCTTAATCTATTTTGTTTTCCTTCAACATTTAAGTAATAATTTAAAAGAAAAAGGCAAATGTTTTACAAGCATATTCTACTCCAGTTAAATCTTTAAAAAATAAATTTAAAAAATCTTTAAAATCAACGGCCACTTTTGTAAAAAATATCTATTTTCTATTTTTTATAACATTTTTTAAATAAAGATTTAAAGAAATAATTGCAATTAGTTTTAAGGTGACTTTTTTTTTCAAAAGTCTGTTCACATTTTTTCATAAAATTCATTGCACATTATTTCAAGGAAAGAATTTGTTTGCGTTATTTCTGCAATTGTTTATAACTTCTAATTGTTTTATTTTTTTAAACAGTTTTTTTGTAAAGGGTTTTATTATGCATTAAAATTTATGAACTCTCTATTTTGTGGTAAAAAAAAAATCAATAGTTTTTCAAATTTTGCCCTTATTTAAGTAATTATAAGCAGTTTAAATAAAAACTTGCTCAATAGTGCATTATGCATTATATAGCATTATATGAAAATGGTGCATTAATATTAAAAATATTTTTAAGGGTTTTGTTTTTGCACTGTAAAAATGTATACTCAAATATCACAAAACTTTTTTCGTTTTTGAAGAAGCAGATCCTTGATATATGCTGCGAGTAAAAATTTCGTCAAGGTGACAAAATAACAATCATTCGATCAAACGAATTTCGTCAAAATTTATTAAATATTTTTTCATTCTGTTTTTTTATCAAAGAAAAAAAATCATGGAATCTAATGGGTGGTATTGTTAAAAACTTTTTTTATGGGCACCATACAGATAGATCAACGTCACTCCAACAGCGCAAGGACAGACAGAACGAGAGAGATATCGGCAACTTTCGGCGTCTTTCGTTATCCTAGTTTCGAGTGTCTAGCTTTCATTTTAGTTAAAAATCCCCCATAATGCACTGCAATGAGGTTCTTAGTTGAGGAAACATTTTTCGTCATAGATTTGGGAATTCCCGTTTCACCACAAATCGTGATTTCGTATCGAAATGACTCTCCGAATTGGCGAAATACAGCTCAAGGATTGCTGAAGCAAGATTGTGGTTTCATTGTCTAATCAAAGTCAATTGTCAAGCTTACAATGCTTCTTTACGGCTGTGTGTTAACTTACTGGTATCAAAATGCATTTTAATGATTATGTGTTTATCAAGAATAGTTAATACTGGTGGGCTGCGCTCCCTGCTCGCTAACGCTCGCCAACCCCCGAAAATTGCTACGCATTCTTATATGGTTTGCTTCGCAAACCAAGATCGCTTCGCTCGCTACTAACTTAGGTACATTGCAAATGCACAAAATTCTAAGAATTCAAAATGATCATTCAAATCCATATAACAACGTTTTTTTTTTAAAAAAATTACTTCTTTTTAGTAAATACTAAGTCATTAAAATAAATTTCAATTCTAATAAATGACATGTAATTCGTTAAATCTATTAGGAATGTGCTATAGTATAAAATCTTAAAGCGTAACAGCACGACTGAGACTCATTTTTCAATCAAAAACTGATAACAATAATAAAGCAAATAAATTCGCGATATATATCAAAAATCGTCAAATAAATTCGCAATATATAAATTCGCGAAAAAAAGCGCTCTCGACAAAATACTAGAATAGAGATCTATCGACAAAGACTACTCACTTCTGCCTAGCTTAATAGTATGAGATTGCTCAGCTGATAATGCTCTCTCTGGTTATTTCAGTTTCCGTTTTTAAAAGCGATATATGTTGAGCCCCATCAGCTAGATTTAGCATGTGACATTTTCAGAGGCAATCATTGGTCGATTTCCTAGCGTTGCCATTCGGGGAGTTGCAATGAGGCTTTTTTTTTGTCGCCGTGTAAGAGAAATATATATATAGATAGTATTAGAATGATGGTTTGCTGCCGTTTGTAGTGCATGAATAATAAAACAGAGCAGCTTAAGTTAATGGCATTGAACTGTCATTGTGAAGCATTGGGGTTCGATTCTCAGTTCTGGTATGAAGCCTACAAGCATAATGATGCGCACCAAATTTAACCCCCATAACCTCATTGACCCTCAATGGATGAGTAAGAAAACGCTTTACTTTAAATAATGCAATGGAGTTTAAGTAAAAGCAAGAAAAATGAGTTTAATTTTTTATGAAACATAATAAAAGTT
Source organism: Parasteatoda tepidariorum (assembly GCF_982258835.1). Taxonomy (NCBI): domain Eukaryota; kingdom Metazoa; phylum Arthropoda; class Arachnida; order Araneae; family Theridiidae; genus Parasteatoda; species Parasteatoda tepidariorum. The sequence goes on from NC_141757.1 coordinate 74,554,344, forward strand.
TTAATTAAGTTAAGTTAGACTTTATTGTAAAAAAATTTCTGGATCAAATTACGGTATAAAGCATTTTGGATTTACCATCTGTCAAATTCATTTTTTTTATTAAATGCTAGACCGCGATTTTTACAGTAATATTTATTTAATTAGAGTGATTCAGTAACTTTACGGTAAGTGTTAAATTAGAGTGATTCAGTAACTTTACGGTAAGTGTTACTGCAAAAATTAAGGTATATCAGATTTTTTTGGTCCGGTAAAAATGGATTTATCTTAATTTTCTATACTATAATAATTTTAAGTCATACATTCTACATTCACTTTCTCATCAATTAATTCGTCTCATTTTAATTAAAGTTCTGCAATGCTAAACAAATAAATGATTATGAAAAAGTTAGAATTTAGTTTCTATTTTAACTTTTTGTTCAATCTTTACTGATTATAAATGTTTAGACAGTATCAATTAATTGCTGACTAATCACTACAAAATTACGTGAATGAATTTCAATTATTCCTTTTTAGTTTAAAGTACGTGTTATTTATTTCTGATATATTTTAGTAATTAACGTCTTTTTTCTAAGCTATGTAATGTTGAAAAGAAATTTTTGAATATTTTAATATAGAAAATATTTAATTTTATTAACATCTTAAGCAATTTAAACTAGAGTATTATCATACCAACCATATAAATTCCCACTAATTTAATTATACACTATCAACATTATTTTAATAGTTAATATCTGAAATATGAATTCCTCATTATTTTGATTTTTTTTTCATTTTTTAAACGTTCTAATATTTATTTCAAAAAGATAATAATGCTTGAAACTTGAAAATATTTGAAGTTTTATACATTATTAAGATTACTTAAACGCGACATAATCATTTTTAGGAAGACATAGTATTTTAAGATTATAAATATTATATTAAAAAATTAAAAAAATTAAAAATGGGATTTAATTTTCAATATAATATTTATAATCTTAAAATACTATGTCTTCTTAAAAATGATTATGTCGTGTTTAAGTAATCTTAAAAAAGTAAATCCCATTTTTAATTTTTTTCTGAGATAATAAAATTAACAGTATATTTACATATTTACCTTACATTCGCTTTAAAATATATAAATAGGAAATAAGTCTGGTTTTTCTTGTTCTGCATCGTTTTTCTCTTCTCGGCTACAGCGATTTTTCTAGTTTTGTTTCAAACTTTTCCAGTTTTCGTTGGCAACTTTACTTTTAATATCTCAAATCACTTTTGTTTCTTCTCATTCAAGTCTTGAAAATAGGCGCCTACTTTCAAGCTCTTAAAACATGACAACTGTTATTTCTTATTTATATATTTTTGATTCGAATGAAATTTTAAATCAGGTAATATCTTATACCCACTTTAGTTTCTTGGAATCATTTATTTAAAGTTAATATCAGTTTTAACTCCAAGTTGAACTTTTATTTTTCGCTGGCATAAACCTAAGAAAATTAAGTTTCCAAAGATAAAATATCAATTTCAAAATATTAAAAGCTTTGAAAACAGCAAAAACTTATTCTATTTTCGAAGATTCAAGATTAAGACAATAAGAAATAAAATCGCAAAAATTTAGCAAAATTGTTTTTCCTTGTTCAAATTATTCTTCACTTCAGCTTCAATTTTGCTAAAAGAAATCATTGAGAGGAAATGGGACATTAAGTATGCAACAAACTGTCAAAATCCAACAGAAAAATTTATAAAAGGCTGAAAAAGTAAATATTCTATCGTATCGTTGCTATTAATTTAGTAAAATAAACTTCTCTTTTCGGGGGGTTAATTCTTGCTGTTTTGAAAGACGGCTAAAAGAAAGTATCGATTCTTCCCCATAAGGAGGAAGTCGATTATATTTCGTGAGTAATGATTCATTCTTTTTTTTCCTCCAGCACAAAAATGAAAAAAAGAAGTAAAAAACAAGAAACGATAAATGCTTGAAAAATCAATCCAAGATTCTTTTTTCTGTCCAACTTTCTTCGTTTTATATCATTATTTTTTCCTAAATTGGCTATTTCATAGAGTTCGTAGAAATTTACTAGTCGCTTAGCAATTGTGAAGTTTATTCATTTAAATATTTTGATAAAAATAAAGTGTGGTGAAGTTCATGTTTCATAAAAGAGCTATATATCTCTAATAAGCTTATAGATGAGTATTAATATCTCTGTTTGTGGCATTTCTAAAAAAAAAATAATTTTAGAAGTGTGTAAATTTTTTGTGTCCAAAAATGTCTATTCAGTGTCTAGTTTCTGTTCAGAAATAAAAAACAACAAAACTGATTCATTTAAATATTTAGGTTGAGAAAAATATTTACCTAAGAAATTGTATAAAAATCTTTGTTTTATAAAAAGTTTGTTTAATAAAATCTTCAAAATATTTAAATTAACATCATTTAAATGTACATTTTAAAAACTATTTATCTTTTTATTAATATAAAAGTTCATTTTTAAGATTCATCTCATTCTAGTGTCAAAAATACAAAGTTTATTCATTTAAATACTAAAAAAAGTGAAATGTTGTTTGAGAATTACGTAAAGTTCTTGTTTACGTAATTAAAGTTTTTGATAACTCTAAAAAGTTCATTCATTAAAATATTTGTTTCGCTTGAAATGAAATAAATAACTTAGGAAACGTGAAAAATCTTTGCAACTCTAAACTTCATATTACTAGCTATTTTTACTTCGGAGTTTTTTATGTTTTTGCTTTTACTTCACTTTAAAAAAAGTATGGTATAAACTACCAAAATATAATAGAATTTACCTCATTTCTGGATTTATGGGAACACCAAAAAGCTAGGTAATTTTCACCGAAGCTCTTTGTTACTGCTTTTGGAAAAATTAACAAAAATGTATGGTTTTCATAATCTGTGATAAAACTGATAACTATGATAAAATTTGCTAACTTATATCATGATACCTTAGAGCATAACCTGAAATCTATAAATTCGGTTAAATTTACTTATCAGTTTCGTGGTTGTTACTAACAAATATGATTTTGAGAACCAGAATTTCTGAAAAATCGTTGCCATATATAGACGTAAAAATTGTTAAATAAAATGCTTAAATTCGGTGTGATTTGGTTACATTAATCTAATGTTTTTCTTCCTAAAGACAAATCTCCTCATTCACTTGTGTAAGTATTTTTCTTGTAAATTTAGAGCGTTAAATACATTATGGTTATAATAAATTGAGTGAATTTTTCTATAACAGCTACAGATAATTACGTTTTCCACAATACCAAATAGTCTTAGTGAATGAAAAACTTTAATTTCACTTAACTATCTATTGAATACTTAGAGAGTCGGTTATATATGAATCATTTTTAATAATTCTTAAGACGTGTTTAATATTTTTGCCCGAGATGTTAATGTGAAAAATATGCTAATAACACTGCTAGAAATTTTACAGAAAATAGGTTAAATAATAATTTATTTAATTGTCAAATAACCATAAATAAAATGGTATTCAAAGTGTTAAATGCGAGAAAAACCGTTCATTAATTGCTTTTACCTAATATGGTTAATCAACCAGAATTTTATCACCCCAACTAAGTCCATCTAAGTGAAATCACTTAGTTTCTTGCAGCTGAGCGTTAGAGCCGAAAGTGCAAATTTGTCAGTTTCATAGCCGGCGGAACGGGGGTTCGAGTCTCAGCGTTGACGCCACAATCAACAACAAATAAAGAGTTTCCAGTGTTCTGCACACTCAAGTTCCCATTAACTAATGAAAAGTCCAGCTTAAACGTCCAGTTAAATTATTTTTCACAGATTTGAAACCATGCTACATGCAAATGGTTTGAAAACGGTATAGATTTGTATTTATGGCTTTATAACCATATTAGCTGAAAACGGTTTATAAACTGTAAAAGAAAAAAGTTTCTTTAACGTAAAATTTACGGTTAATTGGATGGACGGACTGCTGCCGGATATTTTATCATAATTCTAGAATGAAAACAGTGAAATAAATATCAAATGCTTCCTGCTAATCGTAATCTTGTATGGAATTCTGCCCAATTTTAAAATTGAGCACAATTTAATCTGAAAAAATAAACAACTTACTAATGGAAAGTTCCGGTATTGTTACATGGCGTTTTGCTAGCTTAATAATTGCGAAATTCCTTTGTGACTAAAAACTTTTACCGTAACGATGCTATTTATGACTTATTATTACAGGATTAATTAAAAAATATTTATATATCTAATAACTTAACAACACAGAAAACACTAGGTTTTTTTCCCCTTTTTCTTCACTGGCGTAACGGCACCGGGTGGGCCCTGACTTTCCTCAGAATTGCATTCCATGCTATCCTGTTCATGACTAAGATTTTCCTATTTGTCATTAAACTAGTTTTCACGCCTTTTCCCAGACAGTGAATCTACTTAAAACTTGGTCTTACTTTTTTCGGGTACTCGATGGTTTGGTCAAGTAGATCTTAGGGTTTCGGTCGTCACTGTAGTTCAGGAGGTATTCTACAAATTTTAACATTTGTATTGAAAAAAATTTAACGTCTGTTTTCTGTTCTTTAAATAGCTTATAAAATTCCGAATTTCTTCTTCTCCAATTAATTGTCACACTTCATTCCTTCAAGAATAATTCTGAATATTTTCTTTTAAATGTAGCAAGCAATATAGCAAGCGTCCTATTTAATCTTTTCTTGGTCTAGTTACTAGACTCTAGTCCATGTTTCAGAGGAAAGTATAATTGGCTATCTACCGGATTAAGGCGAGGGAGTTTCGGGGCTGATGGTTAACTTGGGATTCTACCCGTCACAAATTAGTCAAAAATGATCACACACTATAAACAATACCGGATAAAATTACGGTTTAAATTACCGACCCTTTGGGCGCATCATTCCTAAAATCAATTCTTGCCGTAAAATATTATACCGTAATTTTTAAAATACTGCTTATTTAATTCGAGGGATTCAGGGATTTTATGTTAATTATTATCGAAAAAATTACGGTAAATCAGATTTTTTTTGTTCTGTAACATGTTGTGGTAAAAATGGATTTTACAGTGTACATTCAGTCATAATTCAATTTCGTTTCGTTTTAAAATATTCATTTCAAGTAAAGCGTGTTTTACAAAAATGCAATAACATTTCTCTGTGTAATTTTTGGGCTTCTTTAGAAATGTTATTTTTCATTCTGTTAAAATGCATTAAGCTAATTTTAATACAATATCACTGAACATTAAAGCAACAGGTTAAAGCAAAAGAAAATATGTCCATCATGAAATTATAAATACTGTTTAAGAGTGCTATTTAAGTAGTTTTTATGTACAAATTTATAAAGTTATTAAAAAGATCTAAATCACGCATAAAAATACATACGCAGTTTTTTTCTTTCCAGAGCTAACATCTAAAGAAAAAAACAGTGTTAATTAAGAAAAATAAACAAAGTAAGCTAAAATAAGTCAAATTTATATAGCATCTATTGAAAAAATGCTTATATAAAGATCATCAATTGAAATAAAGTAGAGTCATGGGAGCTGATTAATTAAAAATAACACTCATTATCATTTTTAGTATTATTCTCATTATATCCCAGTATTTTTTAAAGATATTTTTATAAAGGAAGAACTGTTGTGTGGGGAAAGTAAGTCAGAGGAAAAGGGGAAATGCTTAGAAGAAAATGGTATTCTCATTTTTTTACAAAACATTTTATATTGTTACAATGCTACAACACCAGTAAAATTTTAATTACTTTTTAGGTGGACAAAGCTTTTTTGTCAAGACCAAAGTTCAGCTAATCTAAACAAAAGATAAAATAGGAGAATTAATTTGCATAGTCGGTAATATAGAAGAGTTGGAGAAAGTCAGATGAAAAAATTTACGGAACATGTGATCATAAGGAAATACATTAAATTGTTCACACCAAATTAGAATTTTTTTTTCAGTTTATGAATTTTCAGAACACATTTTAGGAAGAATTTGGATCGGTTATCAGGCGAATAGAGAATTATTTTATCGCGCAATAGACAAAAATATTTTGTTTTAAAAACGAACACGATATATTTATCGATGATATTATCGATGGTAACACAATATTTAAAATCATCCCTTCAATATTTCTTCGATTGAAGAATGATGTCTGATTCACATTTTTTTCCTCCACAAAAACAAAAACTTATTTTCTAATACTTACAATAATAGCAGAAAGAACCCAATTATATTTATGAAATTTTTCACAAACATGAAATCTTTCACTAAAGGTCTGAGTAAACTAATGATTTTTTGTAGTTTTTCACAAAAATGGATCATAATTTTAATATTCTCACCTATTCACAAAATTTTGAGAATTTTTCAATTTTGCAAAACAGTTCTTTTTACGAAAATCAGGAAGAAATCAAAACATAAAATGTATTTTTAAAATTTAAAACAATTAAAAAAAATCAGCTTTACTTACCTACGTTTTGAAGCCCCTGATGAGGCAATAAAGTAATTTGAGGGAAGGCATTACAGGCCCAGTAGATCTCTTTTATTTTATTCCACGAATTTTTTTACAGAGAAGTTTAGTTTTCACAAAGTACTCTCTCTGAATAAGCGTACCTTTTTTTCGTCGGATCTGGATTTCCGACTCTTAAGATATTTTTGGGTAACAATAATTTTGCCTGGAGAGGAGTTCACTTTTTTTGTATTTTGCTACATCGTGAAAAATTTTGAGACTAAACAAAAACATTTTGCATGCAATTACAAAATTTATAATCCAAAGATAATTTCATGTAATGATAAATTCTTAAGAATTATTTATTATTTTTGTTATTTCATTTAAAAAAAGCCAAAAAAAGTTTGATTTGCAAAGTATACGATTTTTTAATAACTTCAAAGGATATCATTTTAAACTATAATACACAAAATATGAATTACACCGGTTAAATAGTGTTTGAGTTATTCAATTTTGAAAAATCATAAACTTGAAATTTAATTTCTGAGGAACTTTGTAAGTGATTTCGTTCAAATTTTGTATTTTGCTATGTAAAATTACTTGCCTTAAAATGGAATAAGAATACGTCTATCCTAACTATTCTAAGTGTTTTCTTCAAATTTTAATAAAGAAAATAATAACATTTATAAATAGTTATTAAAAACTTTTTTCTACATAAACTTATTTGGATAAGCGAATTTTATAATTAAGCTCAAAATTCCTTCGATACATTTAAGAAGATCTCGAGATAAAGCAAAATACATAAAAAACGATATTGCCTTAAGTGGTTTTAGAAGTCATGGTGGCTCAGGAGATAGAGCGTTAACCTTCCAATGAGGTGATCCGGATTCGAATTCCAGAGATGCTAACGTAAAATATTCTCAGTGTTAGACGGACCATGGATTAGAGTCCCCTTACCGCCAGGCTAACCGTGTGAGGTTTTCTTCTCTATGTAGCGCAAATGTGGATCTAGTTCCATCAAAAATTTCTTCCAATACTTAATCCAGGAGTTTCCTTGTCTTCTGGATTTTGTTCAACCTTGAAAGGCTACGGAGTTGAACCTTAGTAGTCGTAAACCTAAAATTAGGTCGAATGTTCAACGACGGTTGTAAAATAAAAAATAAGTGGTTCAAGCTTTCGACTGCCCTCCGGCCAAAATTATCGGGACTATATTTTTCAGATTATGGTTTCCTCCCTCCTCTCGACTATGGTTATTTTGTGGAGCAAGATCGAAATTCGCCAGAAAAAAACTTATTCATTTAGAAAAAGTTCATTTATGATTCCGATTACGTAACTTAAAATATGCTTTAGATACATTATATTTAGATACATTGCTTGGTGAGTTTAGGTAAGATATCAAAGATAAGAATTTTTATAAAATTTACATAGACCAATGTAGTTTTTCCTTAAGCATTTTATTTGTTATTATTCTCTCCTCGATAAATTACTTCACATCCTCTCCATTAATCCAATTCATTTATTTCTTTTTAAGACTTCAAAAGTAAGAAAAAATATTACTATAAGACTAATGTATAAAAGACATTCATTCCATAGGAACAAAAGTATTATTTCATAAAATATATAAAGATTGCCATAAAAAGGAAAAAATATTGAAGCTCGTCCAAGCAAATGTTATATAATGCTTATTAAAAGATACGAAATTAAAGATTAATCTATTTTTCTACCGAGAAGTTACTTTCAATAAATATTATTGAGTAATAACCATATTGTTTATAAGTACGAAATAATATTTCGCATGTTTGCTATTTATTTTTGATTATCATGCAGTCTAATTTTTGATATTCTGTAAAATGAATGGGTATTACATGGGGTATATTTTTAATGTATCCCATGTATAGGATATATTTATATATAGGATTGATATGTAGGATTATATTATTTACATAGGATATATTTTTAACTGGCAAATGTTTTTATATGGCAGAAAACAACGCAAAAAGCTTAAAAATTGATGCACTGCTGTTTCTATGCTGTATAAGATCCTCTTCATCAGGATCAAAACTAAGAAATTAAGACTGCTGATTCTTAGTCATGTTATTGATGATTGCACTTGCTTATAGTCAACTGTCTGTCTTCTTATTATTCTTTTAATTTTCATTGTTTTTCAATTAAGTTCAAATAGATAATTTTCACTTCATCATACATTCTTCCTATGCTGTAAAAACTGTGGTTTAATACCTATCTGAAATCATTATTGAAAAAACCAAAAATCATGTGAAGGATTACTTTATTTCAAGTTAAAATGGAATCGAGCGTTTTTACGAGGAATGCAGTTATATCTTAACAACAATATTTGGAAAGCTTATCCCGATTTTCAGCTCTTAGGTAAAGAAGGTTGCGTTTTTCGGGGCTCCGTAAGTTTGGTGAATATTCATTGTATATTTCGATTATTTTGAAATTTTTTCTGTAAATGCCGGTAGAGTATATTTTAAACGTATAACAAATGTCTTTTAACCCTTATTAGAAGTTTAATGGAAAACTATTGTGCACTTTCAAGATAAGGACAATATGGCAGCCAAGAGGGTGATTTGTTTACAAGAAGTGGGAGATCTTCTTGTAAGATTTAATTGACAAACTAGTCATAGCTCATTTAACAACGAATAAATTTCAATCATCTTTACTAATTTGTATGAAAAACTGATTCCGGTCAATTATTTTCAAGTAATTTTAATTTTTTTTGTCGAATTGATTTCACAAACTACTTGTATAAGCAGTTAAAAAATGCAATTGTGCTGTTAGTTATATAATAAAAATATTTATGCTCTTATGAAGTTTCACATAAATCTGTCAATTGCTTAGATAATTTTAAAATATTTAACTTCTATTGACTTTGGTTTTGTTCGAATTCTTATTAATATTTTATCTGTGCTGTATGGAAGATTGTGTATGTGCTTTGATTAACAAACAAAATGTAATTTTAGAAATATTGTATATATGCATTTACGATCCTTACCTTATATTGTGTCGAAAAATAACTCTATGAATTCGTGTGTGACAGATCTAACAGTAATCATAAACTAGTATTGCTGAATAACATTACTGAATATCATTACTGAATTAAAAAACTGAATAGTATTACTTAATAACAATTACGGTAGAGATTACTTTACACCAAGTAGTGTGATAGAGCATTCTAGGTATTTCACTGCCCAGGAACTTATATTTAGTATTGGTGTAGTGATACACTTAGTGAAGCAATACCTTGCAGTAAAGTAGTTGCCACCATTTTTGGTGTTCAAGTACAAGTAATTTTTTTACAGTGTTAGGTATAATACTTACATGCTTGACGGTATATGGTAATCTATATACTCCGGTATGGTTCGGTATACTCCTGTATACTGCATATGCTAAAATGTCTATTTCACATGGGCTGAAGTTTCTTTTAATATATCACTAAGTGTTTTCTAACTTGCTGATAAATTATTTTCTGTATAATTATATTCAGTTTGAAAGATCTATCAAATAAATTTAAAGCTGAAGAATTCCCTTTCTTAAAACGCAAAAAATTGGAAACACTTCCAACATAAAACGGGATCAATGGTAGCAATTTCATATTTAGTGAATTTTTTTACTTAGACTAGCAAACGTCTAGGTAAAAAAAAAGTATAACACTTGTCAAATAAACCTGAAGTCAACAAAAGCATTTTGTTGTAAAGCGAAAAGAAATGAAATCGATGCTTTTTAAGTAAAAACTTTATCTCTGAAATTAACTTTCTCCAAAACTAATTTTTATATTAAAAATATATTCGTTTATTAGTAAATTAAGTTATAAAATAATTACGCACAAATATTTGTACTAATAGGAAAATGAAACTCTGGAAGCTTTTCTTGCGAAAAATTCCAAACTCGTTCCTACTTATGATTCTGATTCAATTGGTGGTGTTAAATTATTAATGCCGCTCAAACTTTCATGCACTTCGCAGGACAAAACTCCGTTTGTCGTCAGTCGAAGTTCAAAATCACCCCTAGATAGAATCATGTTCATTCAAGTTTCCATTCGCTGTGATCGATGACGTCACTAGCCGGCAGTGTATAAAAGAAGGCCTCCTTACTCTACAGGGATCGATCCTTATTCAGGAGTCAAGCTGTGAAGGGTCTTTTCCTGGCGACTTGTGCAGCGTTACGCGGGACAAGTTCCCGAACCATACCGGAGCGCGGGACTTCCTTTTCCCGGAAGAAAATTTCCCGTTTCTCAGGTTATTTCGAAGTTTGGGGGTTAAAGTTTGCCAACATTTTTATGCCGGAAATATTTTATATAAAGAACATATTTGAAAAATTTGTGGTTTGTTATTTGTAGTAAAGGATATCATAAAAATCATCTAAAATTGACACATATTTAAAAGTAGGACAGAGAATATATTTAAATATAGAAGAATCCTAAAAAAATTCTGTAAAATACTTTTTGCACAATTTAAAGGATATTGCGTGCAACATATAGTTATGAAGCTACCGACTGTACAGATTTCAATTTATTGAATCATGAAACAATCAAAGTTGAATCATGCAACAGTTTAACATTTTTCGCCGTTGTACACACTTTCTCAATCTTAAGTCATGTATAAGCACATAAAATAATTTAAAACTTGATTGATCTAATACATTTTTATTTTATATCTAATAACATCAAGATTAAGAAGAACTTATGGTTGTATATAATTAGCTTGTACAGTAATTGAACAAGAAAAATGGTTGTACACTTCAAAGTGTTAATTAATTAAAAAAATCAAGTTTGACAGGATTAACAGATTCTGTTAAAGTGAACTGACTTATTAAATAAACCATGTCAGTGGGAAAAAATATCTTGATATATTTCTTGTGCGTGAATTGGACATTTAAAGCTGTAAATTCAATTGGTAAGTAAAACAATGTTTTGATATAAAATTATGATTATTATTTTTTAAATTTGCATCATTTAAATTCTTTGTCTACTCACAAAATATGTAAAATAATTAACACAAATGCATCAAAGGTATTTAAGGTAAAAACAAATATTAATTTATTTTAAATCATTTTAGCTTCAAATTCACTTATGTATAACTTATACTTTTGTACTGACGGGATCAGAAATTAAATTGAACTTGAATTTAAAAATCAAGTAAATTGACCTGCAATTCTATAAACTCAAATTATGATATCAGATGTACTAAAAATTTTAAGATTACGCTTTCCTGAGGCAGCTACGAGTGAAACAATTTTAAGAATAAAGCAATCATTAATTGTTAGCAAAGAATATTTCAAAACTTTATTATAAATGACAAATAGTATAAAAAAAAATCCTAATATTTTTTTCTACAAGAATTAACATAATGTGAGATAATGTATATTATGAAAACAACTAAACAATATAGTTTCATGTAATTCATGAGAAGATTTTTTTAATTTAAATATTGTGAAAATCATTAAATGAATTTTTCATTTAAGTTTTGGGAAATTCATAGGCTGCATTATTTTAAGAAAAATAAATGTACTGACATTTTTTTTTAAAATTTATAAACAGTTACATTGACATAGATACTGACAGAAAAGATAAAATAAAAAAACCCACACATATTGTGAATTAATAGATCATAGATTTGGTAGAAAATAAATTAAAATTCTCATTTTATTATTTATAATACATACTTGAGGCATGTTTAAGGATAATAACATATGATCTTTATTGTTAAGCATTTCATGCCATGTTATGAAAAAGTAGCTAATTTAAATCAGTTTTGTGTACTTCATGTGGAGAAATAAATAGACGCGCTCTATAAAATGCAATATGCTAAAATATATTTTGCATAATAAGCTGTAATACATCACTACTATAATGTTTAAATACAATCAATTTGTGATTCCAATTTTCATAAGGTTTTAATAATTAAAAATTCCTTAATTGCATTGAAATTAAATTGAAATTAAAGTTAAAACATAATTTGAAAACCTTCAACATTTATAGGAATGTAGGGAAACACTTCCTCTTTACATTAAATTCCAGTTCTTGATATTCAATGAAATTATATATTAAAATATTATAATTTATAAAATTGTAATAGTTATTTTATTTTATAAAATTATGTATTATAAATTTATACATTATGATAAAGGAAATGATACATAAATATAATAAATATGCAGTGAAAAAAATCCCCCGTGGTTCTACAATTACAAAATGTACAAGAACTGGTATGCTTTTTATAGCGGTATATTTGTTTTAATTCTTTTTTGTTGTGTTTGAAAATGTTATATTTTCTTGTTAAATCATGTACGGAAAACATAGTATTCTTTTTGATATTTCAAAGAAATTTAAATTATAAAAAAATCCATTTTTCTTCGTTTTAATTAATTTAATTCTTTCTTTTAACAAAATTTGTTATATAAATCATCATAATCATGACTCAATGGATAATATCTATATATTTTGTTTCTTAAACGTCTGAAATGATTGCATCCCTTGAAATTAAGAAAAATGATGATAAAAGTTCTTAGAAAACATTTAATTATCAAAACATTAATGTTTAAAAAATTACAACATATTAAATTATATTAAAACATTAACGTTTAAAAAATATATTGTGCTAAATTATTGTACTAAACTTCTAAAGATAATTCAATATATAATAACATAATAATAAATGATACCAATAAAATATTTTTTTCGAAATCGCAGTAGAAACCGGAAAATTTAATATTACACTAAGTTCTGTACATTTTTGCAACCATGCATTGTATATTAAAACAAATATTTATTTAAAAATAATTATTTTTAAAATTGAATAATTTAATCAATTTTATTCATTCGTCAATAAAAATGCATCGTATTTTCAAGAATAATTAAAGAGGTAAGCAGGAAAACCTTTATCAATAAGATAGCGTTAAAATGTTTTGTTAAAAAAGAATTATAAATGCATAAACATGAAAAATTTATTTGTAAAACATTTTACTTCTAAAAACGTTAAGAAATTTTTAGAAAAAAGTGTAATGATGCATAATGATCGACTATAACATGTTTAACTTAGCTAAAGTGTGTTATCAAAATGTTTTCTAAATATGTTTAAAATAAGTTTTTAACAGTATATTGCATAGTGTTGAGTTGCATATAAATGTATACCATATATTTCGTTTCCTCTTTCTACCGTATTAGAGGAGTACATTTTTTCTTAGAAAATAGTTAATAAGCAGTCTGTTTATAATTATTACGGTACTTTGCATTGATGAAAAATTAAAATTTTGTGATAATTGATTTAACTTCTTCTTAACTATTACTTATTTATTTCTTATTTATAATCTGTTTAAAATATAACTTTCGAATGGAAAGTCTTTATAATATGTTTCATTTTTAATATACTAAAACTACTTTAATTATATACTTTAAAAGAAATCTTTTTCCGTTAATTTCAAAAAGAATTTTTTTTTTAAACTTATATCTTTTTTTTTAAAATTATTTTTTATTAATTTCCAGCACTGTTCAGTGCTTAAATTATTATAAAAAAATAATTAACAAAAAGTGCTGTGCAGCGATGGTTATAAATTAGTTTTTGTATTATTTCTCAATTGATTTATCAATTGATTGTTTTAATAATTTTATTAATTGAATTATTGACATTTTATATTAAATGATTTTTTTTAATCCACAAATACATATTAGAATAATAAGTGAACTGATATTTTTTAAAAATTGTTAACAAGCAAAACACTTTATAAAAATACTAAAAACGCCTATTTTTCAACTTTTTGCGAGAAATGCAACTATCATGTGACATTCACATTACATAATTGCTTCATGTAGGAATTCAATTCAATGAATCAAGAATTTAGAATGAATGCATCAAGAATTTAAAATCAATGAATCAACTAAATTTTTATGTTTTTATTATTTAATTAAATGCTTAAAATGAGGACTATTTAATATAATTTAGTTTTGAAATACTTTAGGTTTCAAAATCATATAATTTTAAGCAGATTTTTCAAAAAAAGTTAATTATTAAGTAAAATCAAACTTTATATATCAAATTTGTTGACTTCTCTAAGTACATGTTATTTTTTGCTTTCATATTTTCTGCATTTGTAACACTAAAATTCTTTTTGATTGCACATATCTTAATCTAATAAATAAAATAAACCGCAATAAATTAAAAAATGAAATATAATAAGAATTGAAATATTTGTTTTACACAAATATATATAGAAAAAGAAATTTACATACCTATAAGAGTACATGTATATTTATATATATGTAATTAATTTGTATACTAATCTATTGAAAAATCAGAATGCTTATACGTTTGTATATTTTTTGCTGCCTAGCAAAAGAGATGAGTACAGGATAAAATTGCAATTTTTGGCTATACTATCGACTGTATCAATATGGCAAAAGATACGGAATATAGTTATTAATTATTTTGATTTATTGATGAACTTCGAAAAACATGTTTTACTTAATCTAATAACGTAAATACACTGGGAAGTGGAAGAAATAATAATGAACAATAAAATTTTAATCTGTTTTGCTTAAATAATTGTATTGGTATATCTCTTTGTTTTTTTTTGCATGATTTCATGGTGTTGATTAATACCTATTTACAGATTATTTACTTTTTACAACTCTTATAAACATTCAGCTTGTTATGCATCAATGTAACTTCGGTAAAAGTCAAAAATTATTTTCTTAACGATGTTCCCATAATAATTTACGTTTAATAAAACTAGTTTAATGAAGGTCTTATTAAGAGCAAATAAGGAAGCTTAAAAACTTCTTATTAAACAGAAACAATTTAAGTAAAAAATTGGTATTAAGATTAAATTTTAATAAAGAGTTTAAAAAAGCATAATCTCATTAACTAAGCAAGAATTTTAATTTATCATAACGGTTCCCTTTTTAAGCAACGTCAAAGCACGTGTTTTTTATTTCAAGTTTTAAATATTTAATTGGAAATTTTATCCAAGCTTCAGCATTGGGTTTGGTTTAGCGTACAGCAAACAAGTGTTTGGAATTTCTTTGTAGGAAATTTGATCCACATTTAAAGAGAAAAAATTATATAAAATAGCATCATTTTCTCTTTTTTATCAATCTAACACTACTAATTTATTCAGAATACCATGTTTTTCATTTTTATTCTAACAAGCCGGTCTCAGACTTTGCATGAAAGCATTAACTTATAATTGTTTTGTACGTTACTGTTTCTTTTTTGAATCATTAAACGATTAATACATTAATTGCCTCATGTTTGTCTTTTCTTAAAAAAGCCTCAAAGTCTCAAATTTCGTATGAAATTGTTACTTTTTCTTCATCCACCTAACGCTACTAATTTATCCATCACATCCTACTTTTATTCTAAAATTTTCGAGCAGTAACGTTAAGTCCATTTTTCTTCTTAGTTACTCAGTTGACGTGATTAATACATTCATCTTATAATATTTATCATTTTCCAAAAAGAAGAAAGCTTCAATTTTTGCATAGACAACTTACGCTATTAATATCATGCCATGTTTTTCGTTTTTCCAACAAGCAAAACGCATGAGAATTACTGAATTACCTTTTCTAATCTGTTGCTCAACTAACGAGATTAATACATTTATCACATCATGCTTGATTTTTTCTTAAAAAAGCACAGCTAAAAATATGTAGGAAAGGATAAAATTACCTTTCATTTTCACATTAAATTCATTTCAATGTAAAGTAAGGACTTCAATGTAAAGTAAGACATTGAAATCCAAAGTTGAAAAGCATGGAATTGCACAAATGAAATATTAGATTAAATAAAGAAATTAGATTTCAAACTTAGAAAATAATTTACAGAACATAGATTGTTTTTGGAAAAAAAAGAAGAGGAAAATTCAAGCATAATATAATAATTCTTTTGATACTCTAAAAATGACATCAAGGTCTTACTGATTTAAAATACATATTTTATTTCAATGTGACAGATAAATATTGAATGCTATACTTTTAATCAAAAACTCGTATTGTTAATAATTTTGCGCAATTTTATGAGATAAATTTATTATTTTATTTCATGAAATAAAATTATTAACTTCCTGAAATTCTCAGAATTTTGAAAAAAAAAAATTAAATTTCATTTTTTTGTATTGCTCCACTATGTAAAATATAATTTATAATGTTTCTTAATTTCCTTAAGCAAAAAGGTTTCAGTAATATGTTAAAAAGGTTAAATAAATTAACATAGTTTAATTTGATGAAAAAAAATATTTTTGTTTTTTCTCAAAATCAAAGAAAAAAAACACTAAGTACCTCATTTACCTTTCGTTTAATACAATATTTTAGTTTCATCTTGTAATATATTTTTAGAAATAAATTTAATGCCAAATTTTATAATCGAGTTATTTTGAATCTAATCCCCCAAGATATTTTCATTCAATCTCAGTATAAATGAAATAATACAATAAACGTTCCTTTTTTCTATTTTTAATTGCAAAACTGAGATCATTTAATCATGTGTAGGCGAAATCTAAATTACAAATTAAATCAGTTTGAAAAAGAATCCTTTAATTGATAATTCTCGCCAAGTTCTAATTTTATCACTTTCATTAATAATTGCTTTGTTGAAATGTTTAGAAAACGAAATCGTAAAACTGTTGGACCATTTCCATTGTATTATCTGACTTTTTCAAAATTGTAATTCATGAATTTTCTATCACTGTCTCACTAAAAATCTTATTTTTTGTTCAATTTCCTGTTAACTAGCGCATATGCTAATTTACGCATAAGGATTAATTTTTCTTAAGAACTTTTCGTACATATCGTTTTGTGGACTATGTAAATAAATTTTTATCTGCCTTATTTTATAAATACTTTCAAATAAGTTATAAAACTTTTTGAAATACCGTAAAATATAGATTGTGAATTGAATATAAATGAAAAGAGAAATTTCTAATTATTGTTTTAAAAAACTAGTTATTTGGCAATTTTTGAAAATAATATCTGAAACAAAAAATTATAAAAATAATATATATATATATATATATATATATATATATATATATATATATATATATATATATATATATATATATATATATATATATATATATAATTATAGAAATAATTTACAATATAAATAATTATTAATTATAGAAATTCTACTAAAGCTTTATATTGCAAAGTCACTTCGTCAATATTACATATAATACACCAAAATATAATGGTAAATTTATTTATTCAATAATATGTATAGTATACTGATGCTTTTTTCGTAAGATATACTTGACCATTATTACATAAAATGTACTTAATTTTTTTTTACCGAAATTTTAATTTTAAATTTACTTGGTCAATAATACGTAAAAAACAGTAAAGCATTTCTATTAAATTTAAGTAGTAAGTTTACTTTGTCAATATTAAGTAAAATGTATCAAAATATTCTTATCGAACTAATATGTTGCATTTATTTTGTCAATATTACGTATAATATACGGAAACATTTACCTAAGTCTAAATGGTAAAATATACGTAAACATTATTCCGTAAAATGCGCGAAAACTTTCTCACCGAAATTTAAATGGTAAATTTACTTGGTCAATAATACGTAAAATACAGTAAAGCATTTTTACTAAATCTAAATAGTAAATTTACTTCGTTAATATTAAGTAAAATGCATCGAAATATTCTTATCAAATTAAAATTTATTTTGCCAATATTACGTACAATATACGGAAACATTTACCCAAGTCTAAATGGTAAAATATACGTAAACATTATTCCGTAAAATGCACGAAAACTTTCTTACTGAAATTTAAATGGTAAATTTGCTTCTTTATAAAACTTGGAATACACAGAAATATTTATACTAAATCTAAATAGTAAAACTTTTTTCGTCAATCCTTCGAAAAATATACCAAAGCAATCTTACCGAAGGGTAGTTGGTAAAATATTATTGTGTAAAATATACCAAAGCTTTTTTCAGCAAATGTCTCAAAGGTAAAATTTATGTATAAAGCGTACTGACTTTACCAATTTCCCACAAAATTACATTTAATTTATGTATGATGCTTTATAGGATATAGTAGAAAAACTTAAAAATTGTCCTTACTTCCTAAATTTTCAAATACAAATATAAGCATTCTTTATTTAAACTCAAACACATTTGTTATATTTAGATATTAAGTGTGATAAAAATGTCTTGGAGGAAAAGTAAAGTAACTTCAAAAAACCTTTATTCAAAATAACTTAATTATAATGATTTATTGATTTATATTCATTGATTGAAATAAACGTTGTGGATGTAGAATAATAAAGTTAAAATTAAACTTTTCCTCTTATCTTTCCTAAAAATAATATTAAGAATTACTTTCTAAAATATAATTGTTTGCATACGCTTCTGAAAATTAGTTAAATCTATTTTATGTTACATATATTTGTGCTATATTTGTGTAGTATTTCTATATGAAAGCAAAAACTATTCTTTAACATTTTTTATTAAAAAATTAAGAAATAAAGAATAATTAAATTAAGCATATTCAAAGTACTGCATATTAGAAAATGATGCATACAGGTGTAAATGACTGGCTTCAAAACACTGTTACTGCATAGTTTGCTATATCCTTAAAATATCTAATAACTGTAGTAAATATTTAATATAAAGGAAAAAATACTTGTTAAACATATTTTTGAACAAATTAATTTTTTTTACCCTTTAACGCGGAGTTTTTTTAAGCATATTTTCCATACTATTTTCAGTATTTGGCATTAGTTTATGTCAAAGGTAAAATTTATTTACATGGCTCACTTCCAAACAATAGTTTTTTTAAATTTGCGCTTATTCGCAGTTATTGAGATCTACGAGAAACAGTAATTCCACATTGAAATTCTTAAATTTATAAAATTAATTACTGATAATGTTGTGAACATTAAAGAAAATATATTTTCAAAATTCTTTTTTTGGATTTTATATTTTAGAAATCATGTATTACCCAGAATTTAACAGATGTTTTGTAACTATTTAACTGTTTTTTATATTTAAAAAATACTGAAATATACTTTTACTCATTATTAGAGCGCCAGAAAATAAATTTATGAAAAAGACCTCGGTTTCCGATCCACGCCAAATGTTTAATTTGAATAGAAACTGTGGTGATAGGTTCGCCGCTCATCGTAAAATCAAGTTTATTTCATATTGTTATGTTTGTCTTTAATCAATTGTGTTTTTACTTACTTTTGAAGTGAACTGAGATAAGAGTTCTGACGTCATCACATTAGAATTGTATAAATACCAGCACGCACATGACAGCCTGTCAGTACTTTCTCCCATCACCTGCTGTGATGATGTTTCTTGCAAATCAAACCAACTTGTATATAAATGTAAATATGTAGAATAAAATATTAGTATCTCAAAGGAGCTATCTTCGCTTACCTAAAAACCTTCTACTGAGTTAACTATGCTTTGAATAATACTGACATATTAAGAAAATAAAGATCTTCAAGTATATATAGCTTTTATTATTTTGCTATATTTTGTTGTTGCAAAGTATCATTTTTTAAAAAAGCTTTTAGTAAAAAGGGAATTACTTAAGTTTGAAGAAATAAAATAGAAGTTAGAAACAGTTTCATTATTTTTGATTTAATTTTGGATATGGTTTAAAATATTGTAACATTGAGAGAAGTTTACAATAGAATGAGAATGGGTTTTTTTCCGCATTACTATATGATGGAGGAATTAAGAGACAAATAAAACAACAAGGGGCAATAATTCAAATATTAGTTCGAAAAAAATTTATAAATTTGATCGGATCACCTTCATTTTTAACATCCGTATTAAAAATGCCCCGGAAAATGTAAGATTCAAGATTCTCAGATATACATTGCGACTTGCTATCTTGTATTATTTTAATATCAAGAAAGCCTACTCGTTTTTTTAATCTTTTATTTCATATTCCCTTATTTTCATGAAAATAATAAGATAATATGTCCCCTGATGAAGTGCTGCTCTGTAAACACACATTTTTATGTTAATATTATTTTTACAATATTATTAAAAAAATTTTTAAAATCATTTTTAAGTAATTTTATATTGTTACTATTTTATATAATTTGAATTTGGTTTTAGCTGCCTTGTGCGCTGTTCCAATTTGAATTAGTGTAGTAATGGTTATTTATTTTTCCTACCTCCTGTTTAATATTTTTGACTTAAGAATTTGAATTTATATCTTGTATTATTTTAATATCAAAAAACGCCTACTCGTTTTTTTAATCTTTTATTTCATATTCCCTTATTTTCATGAAAATAATAAGATAATATGTGTTTTAGAATTAAAATGTGTGGGTTTTCTTGAATTTATAGCAAATAAAGAATTTAACAGCAATAAGCGAAAACCACCATACAATTTTATTTTTCATTCCATGGCAGAAAAAAATACACGAAGAAGTTAAAACTGATTAATTTTAAAATGGAAAAGATATTACAAACATTATTTTTAACATTTTTATAACACTTTTTTTCGAGTTTATTTTATAAATTTAATAAGGGGTATATTTTTAAATATTGTAATAATTTTAGAAAGCTTTAAAATATCCAATATGTAATTTTTATCCCTCTTACATTTTATATCCTTATGTGTCCAGAGCAGTACGCAACTTCAGAAACAGTAAATTCACATTTAGTGCAGATTTTCTTTAATTTGAAGCAACTGATTTAAAGTTAATGCGGAATTAGCGAAGTTGAATTAACCTTTATTTTTCCCTTATCAATATTCCATGGTGGAGTAATATACAAGAATTAATCAAAACTGAATAATTTCAAAATAGAAACGGTGTTATAAATTAATCATGGAAAGTATTTAGCTACGATTCCAGTAAAGTTTCTTAAGCAGATGGGATTTATTGAAGGTATTCTCATTTGGAAAATAAATTTCATTATCGAAGTTTCAGGTAGCCTAGGGAAGTATTCGGGCACTACATCAGATTTCAATTATCAATCTAAAATGAAATTAATTTCATACCTTCGACTATTGAGGTTTAACTTATAAATATTTGATTAAGTAGCGATAAATGGCTAATATCGTAATAGTTTAAGTTTGGATAAAATAAGAGTGACGTTCATGATTATCTTGTAACTTACGCAGATTTAAATTACTTTCTTTAAGGAATAGTTTTGATAATATCGGTTTAAAAATAATTATTTATATACTTACTTTGTTTTTGTATGAAAATAGATGCTTAAAAAATAATTACTAACAGTAAATTAAAAAGTATGCCCTGCAATATACTGAAATCTACGTTAATTGCTTTTTTAAAAACATATTGTTGTTTAAGAATTTTTTTAATTCATTTAATTAGTATTAAGCATTAGATTACAAGGAACTAATATGGAATTACTGCTGGTATTAAATTACAATTAATTTAAAAAATAATAGGAAAATTAAGTGCAATGAATTAAACGAAAAAATAACCGTTTAAAATTTCATTTCCCTACATTCGCTCAGTCAATTTTGCTGAATTTATTTTTACAAAATGAAATATTTGAGTCCTGTAAAGCATAAATTTAAAAAGATAGCAAAATTTTATAATGACTTAATTTAGTTATCCTAAATATAGTAAATGTAGTATGTAGCGTTTATAATATTTTCATGTGAATCTTTAATAATTCCAATTTAATTCAGAAAATTATAATTTTCACTTACAATAAAAAGGTAAGGAAGATTTTCACATGTTTCTTTTTCAAGTTTTTCATAAAACAAATATATTAGCTTTTCCTATCATTATCATGTCCTATCATTAATTAAGAACGATAAATTTGTTATCGAAGAATCGTTTTTTCGATGTTCTTAGTTACATTTCTGTTTAAAGAAGCAAAACATTAAATCTGTTATCCAACCATTCAAACGGATTTAAATATAGCTGTTATACTCTCTTGTTTAAATTGATAACTTTTTCTTCATTGTGCTAGAGCTCGACAATTCGATTTGTATCATCAAGTATTCCCCGAGACAAAAAATATGCAAAACGTGAATAAATATTTTAAATTTGGAGCAGGAAACTAAATGGCACATTTATTTATTTTCCTGCTTCGAATTAACATTGACAAACGTACCTGTATTAATTAAATGAAACGTGTATTTAAGAGGATTTTTATGTTGAGTGGTATATTTTTAAATATAGTTTAAAGGATTTGTATATGCCACCAGCAATATATAAGAGAGTTATAAACTCAAAGTGTCTAAAACACTTTCGATTTAGAAATTGCAAGTGCTCTTTTATATCAGGCGACGTCTCCCAGTCAAAAGTGAGGCAAAGTTCAAATAGTAGGGAACTCTAAAGGGATTAACTTTTTATTTTATTTCGCGTAACAAAAAATGGGCTGGGTAATGAATAAGTTGACGACAGGCTTTTCTGTGCAGCTAAATCTCAAGACAATTTCTAAGCAGCTCCCGACTTGGTTTCTTTCCCAATATTAGCAGTATATTAAATTTTTTGGTGAATTATTCATTTTTTACATATTTTTGTTGTTTCAATCTCCTCACGGTGTCTTTAGTTAGTTTTATATATTTTTCATCAGGGCAGCGGGGAAAAGCCACATTCCTAAAAACGATGTGCACTTTCGAGTATATTAAGCGTAAAATAGCAGCTACGGGATGCAAAACATTATTTTTGCTTTAAATTAATGATATTTACCTTTTGCTTACGGCTGGTACAATAAGTGGACCAGAATGGCTTACTCATGCTAAGCGCCGTAAGCAACAGGTTAATTTGCTTTATATTTTTAATAAAAAAAAACGTTGACTTCTTCTGCTGCATATTATAATTCTCTTATGCCGTATGTTTGCCCAGATTACCTTAATTGCACCAGTGAAGAGATGGTGATTTCGGTCTCGTCATTTCTGTCCCGTTGCCATGTTTGTTCCATTGTTATTTCGGTCCCTTCCCGTTTCAGTCTTGTTACTTAAGCGATTCGCCTATTTTAATATAGACATTCCATCCCATTCCTTACTTTTTTACATTGTAGTGGTTATATTTCAGTGGCTCTAAATATATACTTTTTAGTTTATTAAACTGTTTATTTATTATTTGAGTGACAGAAAATAACGAATTTTTTTTTAAGTATTTAAAAACTATTAAACGTCGGAAGGAAGAAAAGGATGCCGTTTTTAACTTTTTTTTTCGATTCTATGAATGGCATTACTGTGGAGGGGTTAGAAAAAACGTTCCACCCCTAACATATGAAGTCCAAAACTAAATTTCCAATATTTATGCAATTATGCTAATTATTACGCTGTAATGTATTATGATTATTCAAACAATTAAACATCAAATAAATAAGTATTGCTGTGATATATACCTCTACGTAGATCAATCTAGTAACTTTTTTTTAAATAATTTCGAGGTTATAAAAAGAAAATGTTTGAAAAACGACTAAACGTTAGCAGGCAAAAATTAATAAAACAGAAATAAGTATTATTACAATTACATTGGACTGTTTTGCGTATTTGATTTTTTTAAAAAAAATTCAAGATCTGAAAGAGAAAAATAGAAATGGTAAGGGAAGGAATGTTAGTGGGAACGAAATGTTCTACTTCGTGGGTAAGGCACCATATGAAAAAATTAACCTAAGTATTTTTGACCTGGAAGTTCGGAAGATCTTTTGCACAATGAGTGTTAATCAACCGCTATCGGTTTGGAAACCTCTGATCGATTACAGTTAAGGAATTAAGTTTGAAAAAGTGATGAAAAGCATCAATAAATCAATACATAAGGCGTTGTGTCACTGAGACAATAGAATTAGAAAACGCAGTAGAATTGAAAAAAAAAAGATTAACTGAATGCATAAGTTAAAATATTGAAAAGAATGCAGATGCGTTAAATAAATCGACTAGTTTTAAAGTATCAGTATTACAAAATACGAAAATTATTTCGAACGCTAAAAAAGACTTTTAAGCCAGGGTTGGAAAAAAAATCTAAATTGCTAAATGGAAGGGTCTCTTTAAAAGACATTTTAAAAACAACTTCAAATTTTTTAGACTTACGAAAATATAATTCTTACATTTAAAGCATGCAAAAAGAATATTTTATGGAAAAAATAAATAAAATGAATTATTTTAACCTGCATTTAATAAAAAAATAATGTTAAGTTGCCTTATATGACTCTTCATTAAATTTATAAGTGTTTTGAATATGTTTAGTTTTTTATGTATTTTCTTTTCATCTTGTTTTTAATTTCAAACATAAACAGCTTTTTTATCATATTTTATTTCATCAAATATGATGCGAGTTTTGAATTTGTTTCAAAAGGACCTCTCCAACATTTCTCCACAAAAAATCAGGACAAAAAATTGCTGAAACTTTCTAAAATAATTAAAAAGGAAAAATTATGTGCCTTTAAGTAGATAATGTGTTAATGCCTTGAAAATGAGATTTATTATTATATGCCTTATATACTACGCATTTTCAGCAAAACTTTACTTTTTATGATACTCATTTTAGAGAAAACTAACTAGTTGATACAAAAACTTGCATATTTTGTAAAAATATTTTTTATCCAAATGTATAAGAATTTGACTATAAATTGAGAGTTCTAGAAATATGTTTAAAAAATTTCTTTTCAAAATCTACACTATTTGCTTAAAATTCTTTTTTTTTTGGTTTAGAGGTTCATTTTAATCCTTATTTTTAACCTTTTATTTCAGTAGAATGTAAGAATAATTTATAAAATTATTTCACTGTTTTATTTCGTCACCTTTCAGTACATTTTAAATTTATAATAACATATTAACATATTGCATATTATTCTATTAACATAAAATTATTATAATTATATTAATATATAAGGTGGAGACGGCAGTGTACGCCGAGCACTGATGGACGGGGCATAGCTTGATTTCCATACTGTGAAATTGATGTGACCAAAAATTAAGGAATAAGTCTGAATGACATAGACAAATCAAGACAAATCTGAAAAATTGTCATTTTTAGTAACAAAATATCGGCTATTTAAAGAAAATCGATAACAAAATTAAATTATTTTGCCATTTAAGCGTACATAAAGAAAAAAAAAGAAATTTTTCATAATCGCATTGATTATCTACTAAGTTCCAAAGCAACATCAAAATCGAGTAATTTTTTGCAATCCAAAGGCCCAAAAAAGATAATTGATTTTTGATTTTTGGAAAATCGCGTATAAAGTTTTTACATCTCGTTTCGGGTTTTTGGGAATTACGATTAATGGTTGATGCCTGAACCATACAGCACGCTTTTCACAATCTTATGCATTTTGTTGGCGTGCGTTGCTTTCTCCCTTGTCGCTCATATATATATATATATATATATATATATATATATATATATATATATATATATATATATAATATATATATAATATATATCAGTGTTGCGTCTTCTGCAAAACTCTACTGCGTGTTGTCGATTCGAATATCCATGACATCCAGCACGTGGGCAATCTTCCTGAAACAAGAAAAATGTTAAGATGAAGACGCAATACAATGTTAAAGATCACCGTAATAATAATTAACCACATAATTAGCAATATCGACCACATCTTTAACGGAATTGATATGTTTTGGGCAAAACAAAATAAGCGAATTTTGCTTGATTCGTTATTGTTTTGACTGTTTGTGCCAACTCATCCTTCCAGTAAATTGTCATTTGAGAGGTGTTCGTTTGTAGGCCCAATAGCCTCCTGCACGGATTGACTCATGTGCCGATTGTGAGCCCTTGCGACCAATACTTCTGCAGGAGATCCTCATAGACTTCTGGTGATATGCAACACATCGATGCTGAATGAAATGGTCCACAATTTCTAACATAAAAATGCTTAATTTGAAATATCTTACTTTTCTCTACCGTAATTATAGCTTATTCTCGCCAAAATGAATTAAGAAAATTACTAATTTAGTAAGAGTAGTATAGCATTACGAAAATGATTTCTATAAACATATTTATATTTATTACGAATTCTATTTCATGAGATAATAGAATGAGTCCCGAAGAAAACCTTTACGTTTTCCCATTAAAAAAATTCTATTTTATTCTTCTTAACTCGTAAGAATTCTATTTAAATATGAACATTGAAAGAAATCACAAATTTATGTAATTTGGCCCTGTTTTTATATTATTTAAAAACTTTCAATATTTTTTGATTTTATAAATCTTATTATTAGGTTATCATGGTTATCAGGGCTTAGTTATATATTATTAGAGGTAACATTAAGCAAATGTGAGGCTGAAAAAAAATTAAACGTTCCCATAACAGAGGCTTTTGTGCATAATGTGTGGTACATTTAAAATAGCCGAGTACAAGAAAATTCACCTATTTTATTTAATTCTTATGTGTTCAGAAATAATTGAAATGAAAATAAATCTAATAAAAAATAAAACAAAAAAGTTGGCGGAGGTCTACATTTTTTGGCGACTTATCGCTTGCTGCCAGCCATTAAAAAAGTACCTAATGGGTTAATGGATTCAACTTAAAGGTGAACGTTGTTCAACTTAACACTTTATCGAGACAGTGAAAAAAATTTTAAAGGTTTTATTGATCAAGATTCCGGTATTATGGTTTAATATTGAGCCGTTTTCTAGATTCAACTTAAACATTGTTCACAACTTGCAAATTCATTAATATTGCAGCAAATTTTAACGTTATTATTGTTCAAGTTACCGATATTAGGGTTTAATATGGAGACAGACATTTCTTAAAATATAACTTTAGCTCAAAACAATCTCTGGATAAACGGGAAATAATAATTATTTTAATTTATAACTTCCACGCCACATACACTGCTTTTTTTTAACCTTTTAGTGGTATATCACGTGCATTTAAACACATAGTGCTAATCTTGACGACAGATGATGAAAGTGGAGAAGACGTGTTAGAGCTTCCGGGAAAACGAGCATCTGCCTCAATTTCATCACGTCAAACGCCGATAATATTTATGAGCAGGCAACCCTTCAACTTACAAGTCCATTCAGTGTTTCGTGATGGTAGAAAAGAGTCATAAAAATTTCGAAGGAAAAGGTTAAATATTTGCGAGTATAGTTTCTGCTGAATTACGATCGCCCTGTCTTAGGATAGATAGCTATCAGACCAGGATATCCCGTTTTCCTAAAATCTCCCCACTTCGAGTCACGCGCACTGAGAAGGGGGTTTACGACTTCTATTTATGGCTGGAAACAAGCCAATTCCCTAGGGCTCGACACCCGATGAAGTTTAAGCTGAAAGCAGGGCGTTCTCGAGATTATTGGTTACATTTTCATTTTTCCTTGAGCCTGAAATAAATAGGATAGTGTAAATAGGAAACAGTCTTTCCTCCCATTTTGCGAACGGTAATGCGTCAAAGTGGTGAGTGGAATAACGAATTGAGAGTTTAACCTGGACGAGTTTATTTTGTTTGTTCTGTTAGCCTAACGACCTAAATGGGAATATACGTTCGTTCATGTTCTCAGAGAACAAAGAGTTGCATCAAATTGGCTTTGTTTGATAGGATTGGCTTAGCTTCCAGACATTTTATAGATAGGAAATTTATTGTTTTTGATATTAAATTTTCGGAGCTCTCCCTCATTACTTATTGAACGGCTAATTCAAATAATGCAGTTATAAAATATTAATAATGCACTGAACACCATTATATTTACATAAAAGATGCAGATCATGTCACGTTACAGTCTGATTTTAAGACATGTAATTGTATGTTTTTTCTTGAAATTATATCTTTCAAGTTTTTTTCAATATAGACAGTATAGGTTCCAAACAGAATTTGTATTATGTTTTTATATTTTTTTAGCTTTTTTATTAAAAAGGGTGAAATATACTAGGTAAACCAAAGTAGCATTCTGCACGTTTCATGACGTGGCTAGATTTCTGCGCAAACTCTGTAGAGAACTGTGTTATCTGTGGTAATTGTGCTGAACAGATCTTACGTACTTGTGTGAGAATACACAATTTTTCTATTACTAATGTAATTTTACAAGTTCAATATAAGAAAAATATAATATTCCACAATTAACTCACCGAGAAACTTAATATCTGTATTCCATTTTCAATACATATGAAGTCAAGCTTTTGATGGTTCTTATAGTGAAAAAAAACCCGTTGAAATCTTTATATGTCTGTGTGTTTATATGTCTGTGTGTATGCACTTAATACAAATCAATTCGTAATCAATCCTCACCATATTTGCTGTACATACGTTGGAAAACACGGCGGAATTAAAATGTTATCTAACTATATTTTTTTCGAGAATTGCAAGCAATTAATTTAGGTAATGAACACAAATTAAAATAAAAAGTAAATCTCGTATTAAAAAGTTAAATTAATGGAAGAACAGTACTTATTCATATTTGAGAAGTGTAAAAAATTGCCATGTCATTATTGATGTTATTCATGCTTAGATAATTTTAGAAATAGGTACTACTTTTATGTTAGTCGGGGTTTTTTAATGTGCACTAAATATATTAAGGTTGATACAACGATACTTACTATAGGTATTGAGGAAAAAAGGTCTTTTTACGGTCGAATGAAAGTGATACGACCAGGAGGAAATTGTTAATTATAGTAATTTTTGATTGTCGACTGTGGTGAGTTAAATTTGGGGATTCAACAAAAATTTAAGAGAGAGAAAGAAATTAATGCAGCCCAAAATTTTTTTGTAATAGTCAAAAATATTTTACCTTATTGAAACTTAGTCTAATGTTAGCACTGATGTTAAATAGGGATTATGCAACACTTAAATTAAAACAATAGGGTTGTGATTTTGATTCAAATGAACACAGATTGATATTGTAGAAAAAGATTGTTCAATAGTTGGATTTTTACAACAATAAGTTAAATCATAAAGATAAAATTGCATTAAAAGTTTGTTGTAATTCAAAGAAATATTGTTTTCATGAGTGAAATTTTTTAAAGAGGCTTCTGCATTAGGTAAAACAATGGTCTAAATTACTAATAAATAAATAATAAGGATAGTATCATATTTTTTTAAATATTTTAATTACATTAGGAATTTTATTATACATTATTTACATTATCATTTAATCACTACCAATCATTTAAATTTTATTAAATATATGAAATCGATACTATTCATAACATTAGAATATTTTACTAATCTCTTAAATTATGATAATCCTATTTTCAAAAAATACGAGTGAAGTACATGACAGCATGTGAGGAAAGCTGTCTTTTGGGAAATATAATGGGGCTTTAAACTAACCAACTTTGAAGTAAATCCTACGAACAATAAAATTATTATAAACCAAAGGAATTTCTTTTACGTAATTGCACCCAATATAATGTATGACTTTGAGTACAACATATTTCTTTTTTAAAAATTATATTACTGTTTTATGTTTTGAAAAACAAAACGATAGTAATCTATTAATGGGATTTTTGTAAAAGGAATGTTTTTAAAAGCGAATCAAAAATTGTGCAAGCTGAATGTTCCACAAAGCACATTATGTGAAATGCAAAAATAGTTTGAATGCTTAAAAATATTCATTTTGTCGATTATGATACAAATCGATTATTATTTTGAATTTCATAAGCCTTTTTAAAAGACCTTTTCATAAACCTTTTAAATAAATGTTTTTCTTTGAACTAAGTGATTCTTTTATTGTTTATATTTACCATTATGTAAAAGATATCAATTTGTAAACCTTATTAGCAAGTGATAACTTAAGATTTAAAAGACGATTGGGAAAATGGCACTATTTGAAACATAAAATTTTCTACTTACACTGTAGTAAAAAGAAAACTTGTCCTCATAAGCATAAAATGCATGAGTACACTCATGTATCTGCATAATATATTTCTGCAATTTCCTTGTAGTTTTTGCAAGATTGTGATTGGAAACATACTAATGTGATCAAAAATAATCAGGAATGTTTCATTTAAAATACATCTATAATATAAATCGTTTGCAAACGTTTATCAAACATTTTTTACGACTTCTGTAAACGTTTGGAAACAGTTAGAAAGGTATTTAATTTTATCGTCTGAAAATAAATTAGTTTTTAATAATAGTATAATTTTTATTTTTCAAAATGGTGGATGCTATTTAGCAAAGAACATGCTTTAAATTTTCTTTTCACAATACAATTTCTGCTGCAAAAGCGTTTGGAATATTTTAAGTAGCTTCCAAAGACAAATGTTTATACTAAACAGGATTTGATAGGTATAAAGTATAAATATTCTAGAGAATTCAATCCAAATAAGATGTTTTGGGATCTGGTAGACCATTCTCTTCGATAAACATATCGAACAAGTCGGAGCACTGATACTTGGTGATCTGTGTTTCACAAAAAGAAGCATTATTATTGAACAAGTTCTACATTATTTAGATTTTGAAGCAATTTTAAAGGAATATTTAAGGAGAGAGATATTTCAAAAATTTTGAATTTGTTCCAAAACGCAACAACATGTTCAAGTGGTCCAACAAATCCCTTTAAAATACATTTACTACCTATGATGAAACTTTTTACCTTTTGAGAAAGGAAAACGCTAAACATTCAAGTAAATGGAGCTAGAAAGTGGGAGTAAAACCAAAAAGACCACGATAAAGTCTTTGAAATATAAAGGTAACTTTGTTTATTTTCTTTGATTATCTCGATGTTGTAAATAAATTCCTACCCACTGAGCAGGCAGTAAATAAAAATTATTTGAGTGTTTTGTGGTATTAGCTTGAAATTTTTGTCAAAAATGATCCATAATGTGATAAAAAAACTTATACATTTTGCACCCCATGATTGCGCTCTTTCTCACACCGCAGTTATTATTGGTCAATTTTCGACATAGCTTTCAACAAATACGGTCTCATAAAATTTAGATTGAAATGCAGTATAAATCTTATGTAGATTTACTTTTCATAGACAAAAAAAAACTGAAATGTAGCTCTCATAGGTATTTTTATTCAGTTTTTTTTTTGTTTTTAGATTATGTCTCAGATAATAAAATACAGTTTAAAAACTATGACAGTATTTAAGTAAAATCTGATTCATGTTTTTTTTTAAATAAAATAAAAAACAGAAATTTATTTCTTTAGTTATATTTTCTAATTTTAAATTGAATAGAATTTTGAATGGAATCAATTAAAACTAAGTTTAGAAGTTTACTGAAATTTAGTTTGATAAGAAATAATATTAAAATAAAATGAAGCATACGTCATTCAACTTCAGTTTAATAAATTTACCCACATAAAAAATAAAGTAATTTTATGCAATCCTCTAAAATGAAACCTCCTTATCTTCATTTAATTCAAATAAATATTTGCCAGTTATTGAAAAATTTCTTAACTTTTTATTTTAAAGTTTTTCTATTTTGTTTGAGTTTTGACTTTGATATTAATTAATTTCGTAGAAAGGTATAAGGAAAAAAATACTTATAAACATAATTTCTTTTAAAACCAGATTTTA
Organism: Parasteatoda tepidariorum; assembly: GCF_982258835.1. Classification (NCBI taxonomy): domain Eukaryota; kingdom Metazoa; phylum Arthropoda; class Arachnida; order Araneae; family Theridiidae; genus Parasteatoda; species Parasteatoda tepidariorum. Next base: position 74,586,149 of record NC_141757.1, read on the forward strand.
ATTTTAACTGAACTTACGAAATTTTCTGAAATCAGGAAAATTAAGATTTCTTTTACTTTCTTGAATAACATAATAATAGTCTTGTTCTATATACAAGTATTACATAAAATGAATAGTTTTTTTATTTCTTATTTTTCTGGGAAATTAAGGTAAAAATCAATATAAAATATAATCTTTTTTATTTCAAGCAAATTTTAAGTTAATTGTACAAAACTAAAGTTAAACAAAGAAAAAAAAGAAAAAAATATCTTTACAAAAAAAAAATGCCCATTTTTAGTGCATTTTTATTTTTTAAACTAACACAAGTGCATTTACCATAATTTTATTTATTTATTGTAAAGCAAATTTCTGTTTTTTTTATATAATACATTACTAAATTTATGTTAGCAATGAATAGTTAACACTTGATCTAGCTATACGTTACTTAATATTTTATTTTATTTTTTACAAAATCAGTTTTAAAAAGTAAATGGCATATCAATAATTGTTGCCTTTTACTGGTTTATATTTTAACATAGAGAACCGAAAACTTTATACAAAATTAAATATATCAACATCGTAAATTTGTTTCTTATTTTAAATTTAAAATCACGTAAACTTTAAAAGCTCGTTTTTGCAAGATTTAAGATCTTGATGCTTTAAATCCTTAGTTATTACATACATCACTAAAAGTTATGAATTAGGATACATATTATGCTATTAATTTCTTTACGAAGAAAAAAAAAACAGGTAAAATTGTGGTAAAGTATGGTAATGATATTTCTTTAAAAAAATATAATTTTGTTTAATAAAATTAAAATTTTAGGTATTTAAACCTTTCATTTGGTAGTTTTTACATTTGTATGGTAATGGTTTATCGGAAAGTCTTTTTTCAAAGTTATAGTTCTTATTACAACACATTTAGTAGAAAAATACAAAACTGAGAAGTAAAATTGACCAAATAAATGGCTACGTAATATACGCAATAAAAATAAATGGCATCATGATGAAATAATATTTTTATCACATTTACCAAATTTTACCCCATTTTTACACCATATATTATTGTTAATTTTTCTAAAATCACTACAAAAGCTCTTCGTTGAAAACTACTTATCTGTTTGGTGTTTGCATGGAGCCAGAAATACGGTTAATTTTAACAATATTCCGGTTTAGTTTGTTAGACTGGTCTTGCGTAGACCATGCTTTTTTTCTCGGTAAAATACTCACACGACTATAATTTTTTTTCTCAGTGTGATAAAAAGCATTTACATACTCAGAGAGTTACTTTTCTTTATGTAAAGAAATTTCCTATATTTAGTTTAGAAGCAATAATGCTGCTGTGTCTTCCGTTTTATTCCAATTGATTCGCATTACAAATATAATGTAGCTTATTTCACTTCAAATTCCAATCTCCAACTTTAGCGCTTACGGAATGATTTTCGATATAGTTTTCCCATTTCAACGGAAGATACTGTTATGGTCTAATTAATCTTGCGTTTAATCAAATGTCCTAAACAACTCGTAATATCCCAACGACTGTATACTGTATAGCATATAAGAAAATCAATGAATCCCTTTAGAAACATTCCGGTAAAATTCGTTAAAAGTTCTATGAAAATAGAGCTAAAAATAGATTTTGCTTATAAATATTCTTAAAATATAGTTTATAATTAACATTATAATGAATGGCGAGGTTTTTATAATTTTTTTAGAATTATTTTATTTGTTTCATTTTTAAATTTGTTTAATTATATTTTTTTACAGTTTTAAAATTTTGGGTGTTATATTTTCATAGTATGGAATTTGAAGAACGACCTTGTAATGAATAGCCATATGTAGACACTGAATAAACCTATTTTGATTATGAATGCTTATATTATTAAAATTAATAACCCTATTACGGTGTTGAATAACACTGCAATGTATAACCCAAATATGATATTGAATAACGCTATGATGAAAAACTCTATTGTGATATTGAATAACCTTATTATAACAATGAATAACTCAATTATAATTCTGAATAAACCTATTATGATAATGAAGAACCATAATCTAATACTGAAAAGCAATTTAAATTCCATTTCACTAATCTATAAGACTTTTTAACTAGATTTTAACATGAAGTACCGGTTAATTGACGAAGGTTGACGTCAAATTTTACACTCCGCACATACTTTCATTATAGCTGTAACAAAAACTAATTAATAAATCAGGAAGTTTTGAATTTGTTAGAAAACAATTTTAAAGTATATATTTTATGAATAATTATGTATCTGAACCTAATCGTACATGGACTTCCTTTTTCCTTATAAGGTGATGTTAATTTAAGTAGTTCATGAATCTTAAGCTTCATGCCATATCAGCGTTTCTTCTACTTAAGTCATTATACCGAGCTTTATGGAACCCACTGAAAACATTACATTAAACCTTGTAGATTCCAGCACAGTTTTGGATTATGCAATTAACGCCATTTTGTCTCGAGGCTATGTCTCAACGCTAAACAGAGATATTGGAATAAGCTATAATAACCCATTACAACTCGATAAGAGACAACCCACCACAAGCAGCTGGAGGACATGATTTGGACGTTGGCAGGTGCTGGACATAATGGGTAATGGCGGACGTGACGTCACATTGGAAGGAATTATACATTGTTTTAATAACCACCTTGCTAGCAGTGAGCATTCACTCTTCCTATTTTACGATTTAATTAACATCTCTGCGTGCATTTGGTAGGAATTTAATGGCACTCAAATGTCCTCATAAGCAGTTCAGCATTTTAAGAGCAACGGGCTCCGTAATAAAGTTTATAACGATTTTGCAAGAAGACATGCCGCATTCATGTCTTGCCAGTCGTTACTTTCAAGATATTGCGTGTACAAGTTTATGGAGTTAGTGTCTATTATGTAATTTCAAATATATGACTCTACGAAGTTAATCTGGAAAATACAATTTTAGGTGGTTTTATGATCAAATTAATAGCTCAGGACTGATTTGCTTAAAACCTAAAAATGCTTAAAACTTGGTTTTAATATTTAATGTTTCCAAATTTAAGTGCAGCTTTAATTAAACTTTGTTTTTTCTATTTTTTTATTACAAACAATAATTTCAGTCTTAGTGAAAGGGTTAACTCCTAAGTTGTTATAGCTTAAAATAATTAATTAATATAACAGAAAAGCAATTAGTGAAGATTTTAGTAGCAGTGTAGTGTAGTGAATCGAATAATTAGTGCAACTCATTTCTCCCTTTATATGACTTTTATTGCATCTTATTGTTCTGTGTAAAATGATGAATTATTTTATCGGTTGAGAGTGATTAATCGGAATGTCTTTGCTGATTTTCTAGCAAATATGACGATTTATCTGATGAATATCAATCAAGAAAAATTCAAAATACTTTAGATTGAGTTTTTGGTATTAATATATATTATTGATGATTAAATGTTATCTTAATAACAGTACTTAATTATGCTTTAACTATTAATTAGATACAATACTATCAATAAAAAAGTATACCTGCATATAATTTGAGTCTCAAATCTCAAAACATGGAGGATATCAGCATATTGCTTCACATTGCTGAGATTTATTGCCTTAGAATAGCTCATTTTAAAAATGGCACTTTATCAGTTGTAATTTTTTCTTAAATTTTATTGACTTTTTTAAACAGTAAAGATATTTTTCGACGGATCATTAACAATGTATACTGATTTTCTTAACCCCTTAACAATCGGTTAATTTTCAAGAAAATGGTCATAAAAGTGCCTATGTTTTGGCTTTTGTATTTGTATTACGTATTTGATTAGTGCTGCAACTAGTTTAAAATAAACTAACTATCTACAATTACCTTAAAAATATCCTGGTACTGTCATCAGGTGTGTAAAATGAGAAATAAAATGTTTTCCGGGCAAAAGAAATGAATTAGTTTTATTCTTATTGACACGTTACTACTGAACACTCCAGCCCGTCAATATCACGGGAGCGAGAAATAGCGGGCGAAATCTCACCCCGTCATTTTCACGGGAGCGAGCTAATGGTGCAATCATTCTTTATAAAAAGCAAACTTTCGGAAGAAGCGCCATTAAATTTTAATTAGTGCCACTACTTTCAAAATTAGCATTGTGTTTTTACACAGTTTGATATTTACATTTATTATATCCTTTTATGATTTAAATAAACTATATAACTATTATAACCTTTTGTACAAAAAAGGCTATAGCGTTATTTATAACGAGTGTGACAGGATGTACACATTTAAATCATATAAGTGCTTCAATATTATATATTATATTTTTTAAGCAATAGCTTTAAGCAATATCGTACATGAATTTATATTAATAACCTTGTTAAGACCTTGCTAAACCTACTTATCGTAAAATATGTTATGAAAATAAATAGTTGCAAGTATAAATAGTAACCGTGAGCATCTGCACTATCATTGGTTTGGGTTTTCAACTCTGCGTTACAACATTTTTGCTGCGCAAGGCTATAAAACTTAAAAACTTGAAATTGTAAAAATGATAAAAATAAGCATTCGATAAAACATTCGAAAATTGTAATTAATAACTACTACTACACACTACTTTTCAAACTTATGGTAAAAGATACCTCGAGAGCCACTCTGTAACCCGCAGAAATGCAACTAAGGAACTTCAATTCTACCGGTTCTGAAGGGACCATTTTCATTAATGAACTTCATTTTTCGAAATTCTTAATTATTATTATTCTAAGCTTTAAGAGCTTTTTTCGTTAGCTTTTTCACGCTTTTTTCCTCGAAATAATGATTGTCTATTGTTATGAGAAGTTTTATTTATCACTCTTGAGAAAATAAATATTCGATAAAACGCTTGAGAATTGTAATCGTTAGCTACTATTGCACACATTACTTCTAAAACTTACAGTGAGAAAGCCGCTCTGTAGTCCGCTGAAATGCAACTAAGAAATTTCAACCCTATGCGTGATGAAAGGGTTATTATCATCAACGAATTTCATTTTTTGGAATGCTTATTCAATATAAAGAATTTTTTTCGTTGGTTTTTTCAAATTTTTTCCCTTCAAATATTTACTATCCAGTGTTGAGAGAAATTTTATTTATCCGTCTTCTGTTTTTCATATTTAAAGTTCATGTTTGGGTTGATATCGAGAGTAAAAAAATAATACTAAGGGTGAGATCAGATGCTTCCGCATATAAATGTTTACATTTGTATTGAAAATTTAAAATAAATTACCAAATTCAAAGAAGCTTAAAAACGTTTTCAATTTTATCAGTTTTAGTGATATAAGACTGTTATCATAATTTTATCGTCATGAATCCTAATCAAGTAAAAACACTTCCCATTAATTTCTTATTGGGTCACACATGATTATTATATTATATTAAATGATTATATTAATATTTTAAATTATTTTTTCAAGTACTATTGATTATTTCCCAAATTCAGGACACCTTTCAATTGATTGATCTTTGTTTTTATTTTTGAAAAATATCGAAATTTAAGAAGGAAAAAAAAATGAGGAATTAAGAAGAATCCTGGGAGTCACCTGCGCCTCTTCGGATTTTTTTCTGATAAAAAATATTATTGTTTTAAACTTTTTTCTCTAAGTTCTATTAAATCAATTTAGGATTATAGCAACAAAAAAAGCTATATTACCGGAAACAATTTTTCAAGGAATGCTATGACACCTATGGTTTTTAATCTTTTTCAATATAAAGTAAGAGAATCAACTAAATAAATATGTTTTTAAAATAATATTTAGCAAAGAAATATCTCCATGGCTGATCATGAAGCAGTTACAGGTTCACAATATTAATCCAGAAAAAAGTAAAAATAATATTCACGAATTATTATGTGCTTAAATCTAAGCAAAACTTCCTCTAATCTTATCTTACACTTTCTAAGCAAATCATAATAGAAGAATAAGTAGCCACTTGTTACTTACAAACTCGATCATTGTATCTAAATAATTTTTATTGAATTTGCTTAATTATAATTTTATGCAGCTTTTAAATAAAAAAATATAGGATTTGCAATAGGGTCTCATTTTATTCAAGCATTTGATTTAACAGATTTGGCTTTTTTTATTAATCTCTTCAATATTTTTGTTGAATACTAATCAACAAGTTTGATTTCCCAAACGTGTTTTCCAAATAATTTATTTTTAATTGCATGCTTAAAATCTGCTGTTTCTTTTTTAAAGTCATATTTAAAGTATATTTTGGTTTCCTTAATAAAGAAATAACTCTAATTATAAGTTTATATTTTGGTATTTTTCGAAATCAATTTATGAATTTTGAATGAAATTTATGGAAAAGTTTATAATCCTACGTTTTTGAAACATGCTATCATTCTTTTTCATTACCATATAACTGTAAATTTTAAAGTAATTTCTGAAAGTTCTTAAGCAGATTACAGTACAGTAAATTAAATAAAAAATAGATTTTGCTTAATAAAAAAAAAACAAAGTTGAAATTAAAATTATGCTTCAGGGGTATTATTGATAGACTTAAAACAGTGCTTCAATAAAGAGAGCGAATGAAGTGAATTTATATCAACCGGGAATATAATTGGAATTATATCTTAACTATAAACTATCAGTATCAATTTATCATTACCAATTACCATTACGAGTTAGCATGATCAGTTTATATTTGCAGAACGTAAAAAACTACTGTAATAAATTAGTTCAAGTTGCAGTTGAATCTAAAATGAACAAGAAATAACGTTCTTATCTTTAAAACAAAATATTTATTGAAATAAAATCTTATTGTACGTTAGTAAAAATTTTACAATACATTGCGAATCACAAGCGAACTTGGTGTGAACTCTTTTCATACAACCTCACAATGTACTTAAAATATAATAGAAACACGAATAAAAAATACCCATTTACCTTTTTTTCTTCTTCATCAAAACCAAGAAAAAACGGAGCTTTAACTCCAAAGTGATCATCAACTTCTATCAAATTCAAGCGAAAGAGGGTTGGACTCCATTTAGAGTTCAAACGGAGCCTTGGTGGTGGTTGACAAAATAACCATCTTCCCAAACTCTTGTAACCGAGAAAACCAGAACAAGGGAAAATGTTCATATCTTAAAAACGATTACTGCAAAAAGGGAAGAAAATCTATCCCTTTTTCTGGTGCATTAAGACTAGTCTCGCTTTCTTCTGTAATCTGGTTTTCTTCGTGGAGCGTAAAAAGAGGCTCACATTAAATCTACTCCCAGTCTTTTTAGGAGAAACGGACTCTTTTGCCGTAGTCCTTAGATTTTTTGTTTTGTTTTGTTTCTACTCCCTCCACTTTTTTTTTTCGTAGTTTCCATATCGACCTTATCTAATCTCTAAGAAAAGACCTTTTCCATTGCATTTTCCACAATCCCCGTCTGTTCCAGTAGTCCATTTCTGACTTTAGATAGCACTAACTTTATTCAAGTCGGGTTGCAAGAAACAGCCATTATTTTAGCTACGCCGCGTTAAGTTTTTATTCAAAAAGTGTCGCGAGGTATCCGTTGTCGCAGTCATTTGAAATTTAATTGTTTGGGAATTGAATTTCTTCATTGCCATGAGCTTTGCTCAGATTTATGTTGCAAATAAATTTAGGTCATAGAGATCAAGTGAGAATACTAATGTTTGACTATCCAAAGAAAACGAGTCTATTTAACTAAATTATGTAACTATTTAAATTAAACATCTAAAATATATCTATTTGTACCATTGAAACAAAAGAAAACTTTTTTCGTCATAATCTTACTCTAAAAAGCTTTTAAAATATATATGATTCGAAATAAATCTACAAATGTTTCTAATATAAAAAAAAATCCAATGCAACATAATATAATTATGTTGCATTGTATACTACGTATTGTTAAAGCAACAATATTGAAATATGTTACACTCACATCAATAGTTCTTCCAACAAGCGTTAAATATTTATAAAACTATTGTGCTGCTTGAATTAACTCTAGATGAGCAAATAAATTTTTCGCCACATTTACAGAAGTTGTTTGATAAAAGTGCTATCAGTTTAAATAAAACAGGAGTTTATTTCTGACTTTATATAGCACTAAATCAGTTCAATCTAAAACCCTATTGCGAAAAATAATCATTATTTTAACAACACAGCATTGTGTTTTTCTTTAACCCCTTAACTGCCGCGGGCGTATATATACGTCTCAGCCAGACGATGCGTTAACTGCCGCAGGCGTATATATACGCTTTCCCGAAGTACGATGCTTTGCATTGCGCTGCTATAAATAGAACTACACCCCCTACTTCAGAATGCAGTAAAATGGCCTTGAAAGTGTTTGCTTTGCGAATGTATTACTAATTTCGGAGGAGGGGGAAAGGGAAAAGGATGTTATGGAAAAGTGATATCGTATTATTTGAGTAAGAGTGTATTTATTTGAGTAAGGTCGGGTTTATTTTTTTTTCGCTTTTGTTTTCCGTATGTATTTGGTGCTTTTTGTTCTTTCCATCAACGTCTTCAAAGAAAAATGCATCGCGAAAATGTGCTGTTTGTTCAAGAAAAAAAATTCGGCGTGATTCCCGCTATCAGTGCGATGAATTAGATGTTGGTTTATGTGTCCAACCATGTTTCAGAATTTATCATACAACATCTTTTATATTGTATTTTATTATTTAATTTAAATTTTGTATTTTCTTTCTTTCCTTTTTCTTGTCTTGTAAAATTAAACTGTTTTTAAATTGCAAAGAGTGCATCATTTTCCCCCACCAGTGCACTTGAGCTGTGCTAAGAAAGTGCACTTGAGCGAAAAACGGTGGCACTGGGAAGTGAATCACGTTAATTTTACTCGGCAGTTAAGGGGTTAAAAAGCGTCACGAGTTTGTTGCTGTTGCAGGCATTTATAGCGTAATTACTCATGACAAAATAGAATTTCCTCTTGAGAGAGGGTCTTCCCAAATATTTGCGCACAGTTATATTGCAAATAACTTTAAACTCCAAATAATAAATTTATACAGCCCGTAAGGAAAAATCTTCAATTTAAGTGCACTGCAAAAAATGGTTGCTTAAAATTGTGCAAAAATGTACCAGAATAACTCCGAAACAAATATAGTCGAAATTGAAAACCCCACTTATTCAAAATTGAAACAACGGAGGAACAAATGGTGTGGAAGGAGAATTGTATGAGAGAAACGTTCTTTTTGTCTGTCAATAGTATTCGAACCAAGGAACTCCGAGATTGCAGTTGGATGCTCTAACCACCATAGTTGTACACCCCAGTTCAGGGAGAGCTAGGAGCTTTATGTGACGGACTGACACATTATGATATTCTTTCTATTTGCTTAAGAGTTTTTAAGCAATGGCGAGATAAGCAAAAAGTGAAAATTTGGTAGCCAAGTTTGAGTATTTGTTTCGGAGCTATTTGCTATCTTTACTTAACTATGAGGAACTTATTGGTACTTTGTGCTTTACTTAAAAAAATAAGGTTACTCAAATAAAATTATTTAGCTTTTTTAAACTAAGAATTGGAAATATATTTTTTGTTATTAAAACGAAGAACTTTGCTACTGTTTTCTATTAGATTTCAGTATTACTATAGATGGCTATAAAGTATATTGGGTGTTTTATAATGACTGAGATTAATGAATATTTTAAGAATTTTTGACGTAAAACGAAGTAAAAAATGCACAAAAATTAAGGTTTTCAGATTAATATTTAAGCAAGAAAAAAAGCAAAAAAGAGAAAAATTAAGAATTCTCTGATATTTCAAATTATCAGAGAAAATCGAGTACAATAAATTGATATTGGTTAAACATTAAATGCGATTGTTCATCATAAGTCAATCAGCTACTATAATTTCGTAAATAATAGAAATTAGCTTACAGTTTGTTTAAAGTTTTAAAAAGTATGTATTAAAAACGAATTTAGAGCACTTTCAATTATTTTTCATCCCTGTACAACATAAATCTAAATACAGAGATCATCAAATTTAGAAATGTGTCGTTAGTATTTCATGCCTAATGCTGAAATTTATTTTTAAAAAAACATGGGTTTTTTCATTTATATTTAAATAAAAAATCTTTTTGCAGTAGTTTACATAAAACATTGTTGTTCGTTTTAATGCTAACTATTTAAGAAATTTGCTCTCAAAATACATTTTTAATGCGCATTTATTTGTGTAGTTTTTTTATTGTTTCTTTAGCATTTTAGTGGTTATTCTAGTAGCTTTAACAGTGCTTTTCTGGGTCATCATTCGTCGTATAAATGCCCTTCGCATAAATGAATGTATGTAAACCGTAATCATTTCAAATTATCTTATGCAAATACAATATTTAAACCAATTCGTTTTATCAAAACCATCAAAATTAAAAGCTGTTCATCAACTTAAGCCATTGCTTACTCCCTTTCTGTTTACTTATTAAGTCGAACATTTTTAACTATTGAAAGTAATAACAATCCATTTTTTTTTCTTCTAAAACGCATGTTTAATAATCCTTCATTAGTTGAACTACCTCATTTTACACAAATTAAAAACTAATACCCGATCGTAAAAATGCCCTTTTTTTAAAGCAAAATGATATTTACCAAACAAACTGTTAATTGCCTGCTTTTTCGAGCTCAAGTACCTGTTTGCAACGCCTGCTGCAAGTAGCGGTAACAATCGTTACTTTCAAAAGCCAACAAAAACAAACACGTTCTCTCAGCATTTCTCTTGAATAATGCGCTTGTTCTCGCTTATCGCCATGTTTTGAAGAGGCGCTCTTTAGCAGAAGGAGGAAAGAGACAACTCAAAAACAGGAAAACCGGAAAACTGCTTTTGACGTTTTCGTTGACGTGGTAGAGTAGCTACTCAAAAATCGGAAAAGCGCACTCCAGAAATTTTAAAACAATCACTCCTAAGCTTTTGAACTTTTATCTGCTCTTGCTTGTGGATACAACAACAGCTGCAGAAGACTTCTGCAGATACTATTGTGCTCCCGGCGGAGCCCCTATTGTTTTCCTATTTATTCCCACTAATATTTTCTCGATGTGTCCCCTAAAGAGGTTATGCTATGTGCAAAAATTGTTCTGATACTTCAAGGAAAGGGACAGCCAGAGGGTGTTTTAAAAGGTTCTAAGAACGCTGCTTTTTAATCTTAACGATGACGATGATAATAGCTGCTATCGATCGAGACCTGATGAAAAGATGAGGGAGATATATATTGGGATAAAAAGTTTTTATCGTACATTTTTCGTGGTTTTGGTAAGGAACGTTGAAGATTTTAAAACAATAGAGTGATTTGTTCGGTTGGATAGTGAACGTCATTACTTCGAATAAAATAAATTGAATGTATTTCTTTTTACGTACTTAGAACAAGTTGCTTTTTGAAGAATTAGTTTTAGCGGAATAGATATAGTGTTTTCCTAAAAATAATGTGAATGAATTTGAGTAAAGGATTTATTTGTTTTTATTTATTAAACTAAATGTTATAATTTCAAAACCGATAATTAGAAGAATGAGGCTTTGTATTTGTTTTCGTCATGCAGTTCGTCAAATTCTTTAGAGTTCATTACCAGTTCTGAACAGTCCATCCATTCGTAATTGATTTGTTGTTTGAATGTTAAACTTCGCAGTCTTGTAAATTGAAACCAATCCAAAATGTACTTGAACTCCTGAATAGCTCTGGATAAAACTATAGTCTTTTTTAGCTTTATTTTTGGGAAATTAACCTGAATTTGCATTATATATAGAGAGAAAAAATCATGTAAACACATTGAAGTTACCCTGATGGAAAGAGGAATTATTATAAAGCAACCCAGCCTTTAAGGCACATTCGAAAAATCTAACTCATCACAATGGCACCAACCACCATCCAAGTAAACTGCATGAAGCTCCGTTGAAAGTTTTTATGATGTAGACTTTCAATAATAGTGTTAAAATAATTGATCTAATTCACACTCTTACGGCTACATTAACAGAACTTGAAAAGTTTCGAGAGTCAACTTACTTTTTCTCCCATTGAAACACGATCCTCAGAATAAAAAAATTAAAATGAAACTGGATTTACTTTTTTAGCGGGAATATTAATAATGGTGGGAAAGAAACACCTTTTTCTTCACCTCTGCCTAGCTTCGTCATTATTCATGCTAAATACGACTTTTAAGTTTTGTTATAAGGTTTTAACTGTGAAGACTACGTTCCGTTGGAAAATATAAGTATCATCTTTTAAAATTTTTATTTTCTGTCATAGTTACCGCAATCGAGACGGATGGATAATTACTATTTGCTTTATTTTTTATACATACTTTAAAATAGAACATACTAAACTGTTTTTAGTTTTCGTGAACAAGTATACTTTATAGAAAGTATTATAACAGCATAATTACCCTGTATCTACGTATAATAAAGTTCACCTTGTATGTTTAAAAGGAACGTTGAAATAGGTTAAAAACAAACCGTTTATAAGTTTGAAAAACTTTTTCTTCTTGTGGAATTTATATCTATTATTTCTTTAGAGTTTTACTCCTATTCCACTTTTGTTTTAAAATGAGCAAACGTATAGATTACATTTCCTACAGTCCATTTCCTGATATATTTCACAAAGAGAAAAAGAAAAAAAAAAGAAAGACAACGAAAACATAACTACAACTTATCTCATTTTTTTCCCCTTCCTTCTCCATCGGACCAAAAGAAAGAGAAAACTCCCGCCCTATAACAGTTAAGATGGACGCATCCTAACAATAAAACAAGATTCCCGGAGTTCAACATTAAATAGTTTTCCTTACGCTTCAATCTTACACCCCCCTGAATAATAGAACTGATAGAAATAGAACGGGAAAAAGTATACTTATAAAGAAAAACCGGAAAAAAAGGAATAAAAAAAAACAGAATGCAGTTGGAGCAAATTGCGGTTCCAAACATTCGCTTATGTTTTTATCTAAGTCTCAAAGAAAAAAAAAGGGTCTAGTCAGAAAAAGTCCGACGTTTTTCATGCTACGGATCCTGTCTTTTAACGAAGCAAACTACAGCCAAACTCTCATAAAAGCTCCTTTTTACGACAGTCGGGCCTGAACCGTATTTTCCGGACCCGGTTTTAAGCCCATCAGAGCATAAAAACTAAGCGAATTATCCCGCCGCTAATCCCTCTTTTTTCTTCCTTTCATTAGTCCGCTCAGGTAACGTTCGCTAAAATTGGTAGGGGCCGGGCAGAGAGAAACTTTGCTTTTCCTTCCTTATTTAGACGTTTATTTCCCTTTTTCCTTTGCCCTAAGTTAAAACCTGGTATTAGTTCGGAAAAGTTTCGTAATCGCATCCCAAATTAACCGTTTTCTCTAAATGGAAAACAACGGTAGCCAAAGGGAAGCTAATGTGACATAAGAAGACTTTAAATTTTGAACAGTTTTTCCCCTATTGGATTTAAAGGGATAAAAAAGTTTTATTTTTTTTTCTCTTCTTAATTAGTACTGTTTTACAAGATGCGCCGGAAAATTGGAATTTGAAAATTTAGCTAAGCTTGCTGAGACGAAATAATTAATATAAGTGGATTGCTTCTTTTTCCACTTCAGAGGTTTAGATTGTAAAAGGGGATTGTTTTAGGTATTAAGGTGCTGACAGGTTTAAGAAAATTAATGCAAGCATATGGATTTATTTCGAGCAATAATGGTTTAAGCCCTTTACCTTTTTCTTCATAAAAAATGTGAGATTAAGCTAATTATTTTTGTATTTATTTATTTATTTTCTTTTAACAAAAATTCTGAATTGAAGAGATTTAATATTCAAATTGTATTTTGCGGAACAAATTTTGCTAATTTTAATCCATATTTGGATACATCAAGCTAGTAATAAAGCGTTAGCATTAGTGTAGAATTTAAATTTAAAGTTAAAAATATTTGACTAAAATGATCGAAAAATAATGCACAATGCTGTGCAAATAGTTTGAAATAGCTACGACTTTGATAAAAATGAATTAAAAACAAAAGCTATTTTATATTTTAGTAAGAATTAACGAAGAATTCACGAATCTGCAGTTATCTAATCACACAAAGGTAGCGATCTCTCAGCAAAAGCATCGAAGACCAATGAAATGCCTTTTACGATTCTTTATTCTGTTAAAGTTATTAGAAATTTTAATCATTCTTCAATAAGCTAAATATTTTAAAGTTTAATTCCGAAATATTTTCTTTTAAAATAGCCTAGTAGTAACAAATTTCTCTTAAAACTTTGATTTATAGGATTTAATAATATCCTTCAATTGGCACACATCTGAAATTAAAAAGTGGTCTAAATCACCTCGAATGACAATATTTATACTTTATTTCAGTTTATACATGAGATTTTAGTTGGCATCATTTTCATCGTGAAATAAATTGAATTTTTTTTTTGTATAATGTTTTACTTATTTATCTTTTGTTTACAACATGTATGGTTTAGAAAACTTTTATACACATAAACATTGAAAGTTACAAAAGAACCACGTTTTAGAGTAATTCATAAATCTCTAAGGAAAACGCACTTAAATTAGTACAGATCTGAAATAAAAAAGTAGTAGTATGTATATATATATATATATATATATATATATATATAAATAAATAAATACAAGAAAACACTAAGAAAGTTAAGAAAAACAATAAGTATCATTATATATATATATATATATATATATATATATATATATATATATATATATATATACTTTAATTGGAATCACTTTCATCTTGAAATAAATTTTTTCAATTATTTAAATTTAAAAAATTTTAAAAGCTAGGCAAGATTTTGCACGACTGAATGAGAAATAATGCATATTTAAAACTTCAAATAATCTCGAATTAAAATTTTAACTGAATTGCCAGTTCTCCCTTTGATGTTATAATATGAATTTCACGTTGCTTTGAATTCTTACCGAAAGATGCGTGTCTTTGCGGAAGAAGTAAATGCCCTGGCAACGAGTATCGGTATGCCGGGCATCTGAGAAATGGTACATCTGTCCATTGGCCTTGTCTCTTACAGCGCTGAGACCGTAATTGGGGTTCGTTACCCAAACAACGGGACAGTCTCAAAAGAAATCGGATAAAATGTCACGCTACTCCTCAATTTGGAATTGAGAAGGGCGAAGTAAATCAGTTTTAGTTCTTTATTTCGGCTCGTCACAAACAATGGTTAGTTCTTCGTTCGTATTTGTCTAGTCTAATGGTTATTTTTTTGTATATATTTACTGAATGAGCTGTCTTTTTTAGGTTAATACATTTAAAATTATTTTAAAATATAAGAATGTTTCATTTCCTGATGACACTAAACGATTAAATACAATTCAGTCTTTCATGTTTTGCTTATTAGTAATTCTGAATCAATACAAAACTCATAGATATTTCGTTAGCACTAAACTGTCATTATGTTTTGGTGTTTGTATGTTTAGATAAATAATAAATATCAGAGTAAAATAATTAAATTCTTTTGTAACTATTTAATTAAATACAAAAAGTATTTATGTTGTTATTATGTAATGTTGCAGCAGTTTGGAAGTGTGCTTGAATCTAGTAAAAAAACTGCAAAAAACGTTACTTTATAATGCAATACATTACAATGCTGATATTAAAGGAAGAAGAATAAACACGCTATTGAACGCGTACGTTAACACCACTCCTAATATACATATTTGCCATAAAGTCAGTTAAAGATGTATGCCCATTAAAAGTTTCAAATTAGCATTCGTATCACGAAACGACAAAACTACTATCGAAATTTAAGGAATCATTTCTGAGGAAGGCGAGATGAAAATATCAATCTCAGTTTATTTGGGTGAAAAAAATTGGAGATGTTTTCATTAATAGCAATCTTCTTTAAATGAAAGGCCTTTATTAGTTTTTAACCCGTTAGATTACGAAAACATTTTTGCCTTTTCTACGCTTAAATAATAATTTAAGACCTATGATGTGTTTGTTTTTTTACTAGGGTTCTGAAAATATTTATTAAGGAAAGTAATTACTGTTTACCATAGATAATGGTTTTGTCCTCATTTGCAACATACTATTGTTTGGTGAGGAAGCAAATCAAAATGGATATTATTGCTTTAATTGGTTATGGGCTTTTCTACAGTTAGAACAAATATTTTACAATAAGCTAGCTTTGCTTCTTAATTCATATTCAATAGTCCCAGTATCAGTAAATCATTTTCAAATAAATATTTCCATTTTCAGCTCACTTGTTAAACCTTCTTTTTATCTCTTTAACTATTTTCACGTTTACCTATTATCAGTGATTTCCTGAATTTATGCAAGATCGTAGGATACAATTTGATTTCAACATAGTAAACAATTGACGCTCAATATTTTGAACTGATTCTGATAAATTAAAATTTCAAATATGATAATTTTTCTTTGCCTATAAGCTTTACTTTTGAAGCGTTAGCTCAGTTTATTTCTAAATTAGTGCCATTATCAGAATCCTAAAATAATGATTGTTTGTTGAGTAGAATTTTTAAATTTGTTTTTACAGTATTGATACTACTGGTTCAATTCTGAAAGATTTTATTTCTAATTAAACTTTTATGATATTTTATAATTTTTCTCACTACTAAAGAGAAGAACAAAAACTATTTTAAGGCATGTTTACTTTTGTGAGTTATCAAATCATTTCTATGTAGCTCATATTTTTTATACTGCTAATTTTTAATTTTGTAATTGCTTTAAAATTATTATTTTAAAAACCGATAAAGCCTTACAAACGGATAAATCAAAAATTATATTTTTATACTGTTAGGAATTAGACTGCCTATAATCTCAGTAAAAAAAGGAAAAGAAAACATTTGGGATGCTCAATGGAAAGCTCGAAAATACATATTTTCCTCCTGAACACTATCGAAATTTTAAAAAAAAATTCTTTATTTGCAATTCTGTATTTAATGCATTAACTCTTTCAAAATTTCTAATTATATAAATTTATAGAATTTAAATTCATTTTTATAAAAAAGATCGAAATTTTCGGAAGGTTTCAGGATGACCCTCTTAAAAAACTTTTCTCACTAACAAAAAAAAATTTTTCTTTCAAAAAATTCTTATCCTTTTTTAAAAGAACGAAACATTCCTTTTCTTGCTTTTTGCCATAAAGTAAAAAAGAGAAAATACTACATTTCTTCATCCTATTGAAATCCAAGCTAAAATAACAACTGACCATAAAAATTAGATTTTTTAGAACTCATCTCTTTTCATAAAAACATGATGCATACAAAACAATAAAAAAGAAGCAGAGAAGATAGAACATTTTTCAAAACCAGTCTGTAAACAAAAACAAAAAAAATAATCAGTAATTTAAGCTTAGTTTTGAATGGTTTTGATAGCAGAATCTGAAGAAAAAAAACATGAATAAGCACGAAATTTTATTTAATTAAATGTCTTTCATGCTACAAAATGTTCCAAAAATGATTTTTACTTATAATTCGCAATTTAAAATAATTCGTAATTAATTCTGCATGGTAAAAACATTTCTGGTTAAGAAAAAAATATTTCTGGTAACGAAATCTAAATATATGGTATTGAAACCATTCATATAGTAATGGTTTACCGGAATATCTGGCTTTAAAAATTATAGTTCTCATTACCGCACATTTAGTAAAAGTACAAAACTGAAAAGTAAATTTTCCCGAATGATTGGTTTTTATAAATTGTTCTAGGATATCATGACAAAAGTTTAAAACATTTTACCACAACTGCTTAGTCATAGCTATTATAATAAAACCATATTCTATAGTTAATTTTACTTAATTCATTAACAAAGCCCTTTGGGAAAAATTACCGAGATTTTTAATGTTCCCATAGAGCCAGAAACACTGTAAATTTGTATCATATTTTCGTAGTTTTTACCATATTTTTTTCACAGTGTGGCAAAGTTTTTTTTATATCAGTTTTGTTAATTTCAGTTAGCATTAAACACTATGCATTATAAGAACTTTTGAAACTTATATATTGCTAATTTAAAAAAGAGCACATAATTCTATCGTAAATTATTTATTCTGTCATATCATATAGAAAAAAATAGCATTCCAACAGTAATTTAATTTTAAATCAATTTCTTTATTAACCATTAGATTACGTATGTATTTAAAATGGATTGTGTTATTAAGTACTGATTTTGATTTCTGCATAGCAAAATTTTAATATGCGGATTTTTTTTAATAAAATGTACCATTGCACTTTACCCTGTAATAAACATTTCTGACCGTCACTAAAAGAGTGGATAATTGGAATATTATTCACTTTAGAAAATCAATACAATACATAACAAAATAACTATTATTTAAATTAAGACAACAATTGTCAAAATTCAAATTTAACGTTACCGACTCAATCTGTCAACGATTATTTGGAGCGAATAAAAATCTATGCACGCAATGAAACACAATATAAACTTAACATTATATTTGTTTAGAATGTATTCATTGCCATGTAGTTTATAAAAGAGTGATGAATTGCAATTTGATCACTGACTATTTAAACATTTTCTTGAGATTGTAGACTTAAAAATAAAAATAAAAGAAAAACGGTTAAAATAAAATATGTTTAAAATAAAATCTAGACTTTTTAAAATGCGTTTAAAATATAAAAGAATTAGACTGTTTTATTTATGACTATTTTGAATATTAGGGGGAGCAAGAAGATTCTCCTATATATTTGTTTATTTTCAGTTCATAGAAACTGTATGACTTCTTCGTCATCTGACGATTACATAATTAAATATAATTTCCAATATAATTTAGGAAAAATATTAATTCTAGCACTTTTGTAATAAATTGTAAATGTCAAGGTAATTCAGGACCAAACAGATATATAAGTTTAAATATTCAGAAACGAACAACGAAGAGATTCAAGTAAAAATTAAGTATTATAGAATGCTCTTATAGATCTAATATAATTATTGTTTCGAAATCTGATTATTTTTTAAAAAAAATCTAGAGAAAATTTTCAAAATTATTAAGAATAAATGTCTCTGAAGATAGTTCGCGTTTTTAATAAATGTTCATGTTTTTATGACCATATATTGATATTATGTTTACTTTATAGCATAGAAATGTTTTTGTTGAAGCTTAAATATTTAATTTGCATGTATTTTGTTCATTTATTTTCATTCCTTAATTCTTTTGAAAGGAAAGATATATTCAGCAGAATAAAAATGTTGAATACAAATCAAAGCTGTTTTAAAAAATATCAAGTTTCATTAGGCAGTTAAATTGGCTTTGACATTTTTAACCCCAATTTCATTAGTGTTTTGGGAAGCTTAAATAAGATCTTGATTTTTTTCCTCGCTTTTATTATTAATTTCAAGACTTTCTTTGCGTGTATTATAGTCTTCCAACATCTTCATTTTTGACAAAATTTCTAATATATATATGAATGTTAAAAGTACAGAGAAAAATGGAAAATATTAAAGTTTAATGGAAAGAGAAGAAGAAAAATTATTAAAATAACATAAAACAAAATAATGTTTGAAAAAGATTAAGAAAATATATTTATCAAAAAGACGAAAAACAAAAAAAAATGAATAGATATAATATCTTTATCACAATGAAACCCAACCAAACTAATTACATTCCATGCAAAATCATTAAGTTAATTGTATGTTATTATTAATAAATTAATGAAAAACTTCATTTTCAATCTATAGTTTTACCATGTGCAAATCCAATTAAAAAATTTATGGTAAAACCATTTTCTATGAATGGTGTGGAAATTATGTTCGTCTTTGATTATATAGTTAAAACATATACAATTATTCTAATGATACAGACATAATACTTTTGAATAATACAATCTCTTAAATTTTAAATCTACTTAAATTAAAAAGTTATTTGGTTTGCAACAAAAAAAAATAACGATTAGTCCCGATAATAACTTTTTATGATAAATAGCTTCTAAATATTTTCAATATAACCTCGACACAAATCACATAAATGTTAATGTTAGATAACGTCAAAGTTTTATAAAATCCTCGAAGATATATATAGAAATTTCTTAATAAAAATCCTGATAGTGTCGCATCAGCCTATGAAAAACGCGAAAATTTTATAATGTATCGCTATATCACATTATGTGATCATCAATAAAGAAAGATCCAAATATCTTTGACAGTCAATTTCGATAAGAAATTGCAGATCAAATTACAGTAAAAATTATCGTAGTCCTGAGTGCAGCATCCGCAATATCTATTTCACCATAAAATTATATACCGTAATTTTAACAGTAATATTTAGTTAATTACAGTAATTCAGTAATTCTTCATTAAATATTACTGTAAAATTTACGATGTATAAGATTATTTGTTTCCTGAAATTTCACGGTAAAAAGTATTGGCGCATAAATTTGATCCAGGATTTTCTACAGTGTTAAAATAACAACAATGCTTACGTATACATTATTTATTTATCCCTTATTATAAGGAATCTGCTTATAATATTTACCATCAATTCTAAATATTATTCTCTGGTTCTATAATGTCTTTAATTTTGAACAGTACAAAAATTTAAGGCTAAAAATTTGAAATGATGTTTCAGTGATGTACATTGGTGAGTAATTTAATACAAAATGAAAGTATAATACAGCCGTAATAAGGAGCATATACTTAACATTTTCTGTTAACGTTTTACCGTAATATATACTTTCGATCATTTAAATTTTATTTTTTAATAAATAATGCATTCTTTTCAATACTTTTTATGCAAAATTAAATTGCGTCCAATCACCACATGCAACTAAAGTTAATTATTTAAATTTGTGCTGAAATACAAAGAATTAGCTTTTTGCACTACTGTTAAATAATCCCGCTAGAAAAAGTTCTTAAACAGTTTTTAAAATAACAAATTATTCAAAAAGTTAAAAGAAACGTACTTAAATTTTAAGTTGAAATTGAAGCAGATGATTAAATGGTTACATAATTTTTATCCCATTAGAATCACGAATTCTGGAACCAAATTGGAGTTAATATAATGGAAATGTTTGATATATTTTTTATTGAGTAGCTTTTAATTTTTTTACGCTACATTCTAATAATCATCAAGAAACAAAAATGTTTGCAAATGAGGGAGCTTTCAAGTGATACTTAATAACTTTAAGCACTTAAGCAAACTTAAGTTAAATAAGTAATGCTATGAAACTGAAGTTGCAAGATATTAAACTTCATTCGCTTCAAAAATATGCAAATTGGAAATAACAGTCGACATATTTCAAGCGCAAAACTGGCTCCTATTTTCAAGACTTGCTAGATGCGAATAAGACGTGATACTCATGTCTCTAAGTCTGGAAAATGGGTGCCCTATTTTTCAGTGCTTGAAACATGCCAACTGTTATTTTCCATTTATATATATTTTTTTTAAGCGAAAGAAATTTTAAATCAAGTAAAATCAAGTTAGCTATTTCTATTCCTCAATGAGTTTTTTTGAGGGGAGGGGGTAAAAGGATAGAAGTAAATTTATTTTTACTTTTTAAAATTTATTTGAGTTTCCTTTCATTTGGTTTTTACATTCCAATTTCTATCATAATTAATTTGTTTTGTAACGATGCTTATTCTATCTTTAATTTAAGCTTCTTTCCTATATTTTACTTTACAATGAAAAAAAAATTCCTGAGACTCAAATTTAGAAAAAAAAGAAAAATTACATTTTGCTAGTTCCATTAACTAACATCTAAATGAAAATTTATTTAAAAAATTGTTTCCTTGTACGCTTTTATGGATGGAAACCACAGGTAATACGATAATTATAACTAAAACAATGTTGCTGTGTCAAATAAATTCCCTTTTAAAACCAAAATAATAATAACAATACTAAACTAATCTATGAAATTTTATTTTACCTTAAATCAACTTTAAGTGAAACAGTTAAGAAAAATCTTGAAGTGATACAAAAAAGCAACTAATTCCTTTTTTTCAAGATACCTAAATTTTTAAAAAATATGTATGTTTGTTCTCAAATGAAAAAAAATAAATTATATTTTTTGGATAGCTTTTTTAATAATATACACATACCATAATACTAACATAAGATATTTTTTCGAATTGAAGGACTTTAATTATAAAAGAAAGGAATGCACTCTAAAATCGCTACTACAAATCAAAGTCGTACAATTCAAGAATCATGGGAGAGTTTAATGTTGCCTTATGCAAAAGCTAAGTTTGAAACATTTAACGTAACCCAACAAAAATTATAACGCATTCTTTTCTATTAAACTACAATTTACGTTTGGTTCCAACCTTAAAGAATAAATAATAACTCTTATTGATAATATTCACATAGCATAGTATTCAAAAAAGATATTTTATTCAAATTGTAGGTTTTTAATTTGAGGGAATAACAAGGAGATTCACTTTAAAAACTTTACCATTAATCGAAAACAGCCAATGATGAAATCACAATATTTTAGGTTGCCTTAAAGCAACGCTACGTGTAAAACAGCAGATCATCAAAATCTTGGCGTGATGTACGAAAAATGACATCAGTATAAATTTTTATGCTAAAAAAATTCATTTTTGACCTTAATCATGAAATGAATGTTTTTTGAATAGCATTCTTGCACTCTCAGAAATAAAACTCTTACTTTTGACGATTCAGTAATTTATGAGTTACGTCTTGTTGATTTTGAGAATTATTTTGTCTCTAAATACGTGATCTGTGACGAACCGGGATTCTTAATTACATGATAAATTGTTTCCTTAACTCGAAACTTCATCGTAGTGCATTGTGGGAGATTTGACAACTAAAATGACGAAACTAGAATGAAGACTAGATGATCGAAAATAAAATGAGGAAATTTGCCTTACGAACTGTATGGTGGTCATGGAGATGGACCACCATAACTATGTGTCCTCGTACCAGGACGATTCCGATTCGAATCCCGCTTCGGGCATGGGTGAAATTTATCTCTCTTTTCTACTTGTCTTTTCTGTGCAATTAAGGAGACATTGACTCAGCTATATCATGCTCATAATATAATGATTATTAAAATAGTTAGATACATTAAGCACTGCAAAGTTTTTTAAGTTTTTTTTTGATAAGATAGAATGACAAAGTAATTCTTTAGCATTGACAAAATCATTTCCTCAAAAAAGAGACGATAGTTATTTCGCCCCTTAGACGAAATGCTCACTCGGAGCATATATCAGGAATCGATTTCGTCAAAATCGACGAAAGTTTCATGAAATTTGAGAATCAATTTTTTACAGTGTGATAGTTTTCATCATTATTCACCTATTATTTTCTTCTAATTTTAGGTTTTTAAATCATCCAAAGCAAAAATGAAATTCACATACTTGCAATCTTACCATAAATCAAAATCTTGCAATACGCTGAACGATAAAAGTTCCTTTGAAACATTCTCTGACTGTTCAATTCCTTCTAATCGAACACCGCATCGTGACAGGATTTAATTTGCTTCTGTTCCCCAGGGCTTCTTTTAATTGGAGTAAATCTGTTTTGCAAACAGGAAGAAAGAGAGAGTGCATAGCGCACGCAAAGCAGAGTCGTTTTCTTGCACACTTCATTCACAAGACAAACAGGTAAAGAAAAATTTCTTTTTCGAACCCCCCTACATTAATTAGATTGAACAGTAGCGTCTCTATCGAATTGCCGAATAAAGAAGAGAGAGAAGAAAAAAAAAACAAGAAAAACATAAAACGTTAACTGCTAGTTGATAAATTGTTTTGCTAAAGAAGAAAATGTTTTCTCTTAAGCAAGTAAAATGACTTCACAATGTACATTTATTTTGAATGAAGTGCTTATATTGATTGTGACTGGTTTTTATCTGTCTTCCAGAATTTATTTGTCTTGAAAGATAGATTTTTAGCGTCTGGTAATTAGTATCAGATAATTCTAGACAACGTCTCGAACGTAAGAAAATGATTCGTCCCGATAATGTTACACTGGTGCAACAAGGAATTCGATGTTCCGTTGCTTTAAGAAAATATTTTTGTCCATTAGTTTTTGGATGTTACATATTTCAGTAATTAATTATTTCTAGTCTTGAAAAGTATACGATCTTTCAATATAGCTACTTTGTTACAGCATGAAAAGTATCACTCATAAAAAAAAGTGCTTTTATTTTAAAATAGTTTTTTTTAATGAGACTAGTTAATATATGTATGTCTTTGTATCGAGAAAAGCTTTGCCACAGTTACATAATTTTTGAAAGCTGCAAAATCTTAAGATGAGTCATATCGCTATTGTTACGCTAATGTTGCAAGGAATTTGGTGAAGCAATTAACAAGGATAAATCCTGCACGGAAAAATGTTCTGTTAAAATTACCGTACTGTATATCACTGACATTTCCGTTAAAACATTTATTTGATATTTTTTCTGTTCAGATGATAATGGTTTACCTGGCATTCTGGTTTTCATTGTATGTCTTATCAATTGTATCATTAGTAAAAAATACAAAACTGAAAAGTAAGTCAATGCGATCTTTAAAAACTTACTTTAAAAAATTCTGGATTAAATTACTGTATAAAGTACCGGCACTTTCAGTGCATTGTCTGTAAAATTCATGTTACCATAAAATCCATATTTACAATAAATTATTAAACAGTGATTTTTTGCAGTAATAATTATTTAATTAGAGGTATTAAATGTTCATGGCAATTATTACTCTAAAAATTACGATGTGTAAAAATATTCATTCCATAACATGTTCCAGTAAAAATGGATTTCTCAGTAAAAAATACCAGCACCATGAGTACCGGTATTTTCAACTGTAATTTGATCCGCAACTATTTACAGAATAAGATATGGTAGAATTACCAAATTTTACATAATTTACCGAATTTTATCACAAATTATAAAACCATATTTTATTGTTAATTTTACCAAAATTATTACTAAAGCGCTTCTGTAAAAACTACCGAGATTTTTGGTGCTGCCAAAAAGCCAGAAAAACAGTAAATTTTACTATATTCTGGTAGTTTTAAACATACTTTAATTCTCAGAGTGGTTACTGTAAATTTAAAAAAAAATTATCATTAACAGCTACTGGTTTGCATCAATAAATAATTCTTACTAATTTGAGAAAGAATTTATTTGTCTTTGTCTAAAAGCAAAAGTTTTAGTGATTAAGTTTGCACAATTTATAAATCTTAATGAATATTTTAATATGTATATACATTGTTAGAAATTTCTCGGAAAGAATGGTAAAATAACAATTTCTTTAATTTTTATTTTACCATATTTAAGCAGAATAGTCAAATAACCATACATAATATAGTATTTAAACTGCTACCTGTAAGAAACACCGTTGACTAACTGCTTTCACCTAATACGGTTAAACAACCTGAATTTCATCGCTCCAACTAGGCTCACCTAATGAAGCTACTAAGTTCCTGGAATCTAGGTACATATTATAGCGTCAATCTCATGACCGAGAGAACAGAGGTTCGAGTCCCAGCGTTGAAACCATGAGGTTTTCCTACATTCCTTTCATTACAATGTACTGCGCTCCCCAATTTTTGACCCTGGACTATTAGAAGTTACTTCATTTACGCTTTGATGGTAGCACCACAAACTTCTTAAATCAAAAAAGTGTAGTATTTTCCTGCTAGTTGTAAATGGTTAAAAATCGGTATAGTTCAGTATTTATGGTTTTTAATCATACTAGTTGTAAACGGTTTCAAAACAGTAAAAGTAACAAATATCCTTTACAATAAACTTTACTGTTAATTGAATAAACAGACTGCTACCTGCTATTTTACCGTAATTTTAGAATGAAATTTCAAACAGTGTGCATTTTGGCAGTCGACGTAATAATAGAGTTTTTTTTTAAATTTACGCATTATTATTGCTTAAAATAAAGTATACGAAGATTTTGACTGCTCTTCCAGAATTTATTTAACAAATTTGAAGCAGCTGATAATTTTTTTACATTGTCTTGAATATAAGAAAATATTTATCTGGAAAATCTCACAAAATTTTAACAAAGAATTCAACGATCATCTGTTAAAGAAACAAATAATATTTATGGAAATTATATCTTATTATATAACCGTCGTTGAATAGCTGACCCAAATTTGGGTTAACGACTACTAATGTTCAAATCCGTAGCTTTGTAATTTTGAGCCTAATCCAGGAGACAAAGAGACTCCTGGATCAAGCCTTGGAAAAAAATTTGACTTTTTGGAGGACTTTTTGATGGAACCAACCCGCATTTGCCTTTCAGGGTGAAGAAAACCGCGAAAACCTCCCACGGATGTCAAGGAGATTCTAACCTATGATTCTGAGGATATTTTAGGTCATATTGAAATTATAAATTTTTAGATTTGCATTTTTATAAATTTTAACCTTTTATGTAGTAGTCTTCCTTTAAAGAAAATACTGTAGTTTTATAGCCTAAAATGGTACATAGATTGCGGCTGGTTCTTATGTGTTTTCTAGAATTTATTATTATGGAGAGATAAGTCAGCTGAGTTAAATACTTTTCAGCAGCTTCTTGAATGTTAAAAATTGATTTATTTCAACTACGTCGGTTAATTCAAAAAAAAAAAAAAAATTATGATTTATTTCTAAAGGATTACATTATATTTATTAAGTTGTAAAATTTGTACATTCACATAATAATTTTGTTAGGCAGTTTATTAAACTTAATTATTTAGCAGTCATTACTGTAAGTATGACACATCAAATGGCTTAATTCTAGTGTAAGTAACATGGCTGATATTATGATATTGGCGATGTTTGGGAGGGAGATAATGTTTGCAATTAACAGTAGTAGAATTGGCGAGATTCGGTGACTCATTGCTTTTTATTCATGTTGCATTTGCAGTTTGGAATTCGCTGAGTGATTTTGTTGGTGAGCTTGAATTTTGTAAATTTGGGAGCTTAAGAATTGATTTTTATGTTTTTTTCTTCCATTTACCACCAAATACACCGAAACCTCTTTTGCAATCAAAAAACTTAAATACTGGATTGAAAATAATAAAAAAATTGAAACATTTAAAGTTACTTCAAGTATGTCAAATGTTGTATAACTAATGTTGTTTTTATTTAAATTTTGTTTCTCTAACTGAATACTCTTTCTTCATCCGGGTTTAAGAAAAGGAAAATCATCAATAAACCGGTATTGATCAGCCTTACGAAATCATGCATAAAACTAAAAGACATATACCGACGCAATTAATAAAAATAAAATAGTTGCCAATTGTTGATTTTTATTTGTTGCCATTTACAGTGGCTCCACGCTATTAGATTAAGGAAAACACGATTATTTTAGAATTTTATCTCATCCAAATCAAGATTAACTGTTTTCAGTATCATATGGCATAGTGTTCTTGTTCGAAGTCAATTCACGATATTCAAAGTTTACCACAAGAAAGCAATTTTTCAATATTTATCCCTTTCATGGCGGGGAGGGAAAAGTAAAATAAACCTTTTATCACAGTATCTGTCATCTTCTAAATAATTAAGACAAGCACCTCAAAACAACATATTTTATTAAAAATGCTTACTAGATAGGGAATTTAGAAATTTTCTTTTCATCATTTCATAGCATTTTTCATTTATAGAGCAGTGCGCACAGATTTATTACATTTATAGCTCATCGCATTTAATTAAATAGCGCAGTGAGCGGCTCATATATATATTATTGATACAACATAATTGGCATTTAGTATGTAGATTTAATATTTTTATTTATACAATACTCTCATGACAGTAGTGAAAATATTATTTACTGTAGTGATGCTTGATTTCGGTAATAAGTTCTGTTATGATAACTTCCTAATTCAGGAATAACTTGTAATAAGTTTTAAAATATAAGTTAATTCTTGAAAATAATTACGGCACTACTTCATTTCGGGAGGCTGTAAAAATCTGAAATCTAGATCTTAATCTTCAAAAGGCTTAAAAAAATTTAATAGTTTTATATATTGAAGAAAAAAAATGTTAGTTTCTTATGCATTTATCACCACATAAACTTGAATTCAGTTCTCGTCATTTTAGGGTGATTTTTTAATGCTTTCGGAAACTGTACAAACCAATGCAACTAACATTTTTATAAATATGTTTTCTTTAGAACCGACGTTTAGTACCATAATTATTTTTTAGCCTTGCAGCAAATTATCTTGCTGAATTCGTGTATTTACTTCGAAACTTTTATTTTTGTGACCTGATGTCCATTCCTTTTACCTCTTCACTTTATAACATTAAGTTTAACAATACATAAAAAATAGAAGTTTAAGTTATTAATATTCATTATATATATTTATATTTATGAGTACATTTTTGATGAATTTTTGAGTCCGATTGTAAAAATTGATCTCAATCACAACTTTTCCTATGAATTGTAAATTATTTCGATTTTATTTATTCATTTTTTATTCCTTTTAACATTAAATTATTTAAATTGTTATATACACGTTTAAATAGCAAAATAAGCTGGTGATATCATCGATCTCTTAACGTTCGCCGATGTCACGCAGAATTATGAATGTTGATATTGCTCGTGCTAATTTGCAGAAAAAATTTTTGATAAATATTTAGGAAAATCGAGTTTAATGATAATCATTTTTGATTAAATAAAGCTATAAGATAACGAATCTCTCATATTATAAAATACTTAATAAATCCTATGGAAAATTATTTTCTATTTCAATGTAGCGAACAGGTTGCCAGAGGGAGATTTAATGTAGACAGTTAGGTCTGCCGTATGTTCGAATTTAATGTGGATCGTTTGGAATTGTAGATTTGCATTAGGTACATACATACATATTCTGGTTTATATATATACATTATTTAACATTACATTTGTTTAGAATGTAGAATTTTAAAATAAACATAATCAAACATTATTTAATCCCGTAATATAAACCCGTAAAATTTATAAAGGTAATTCAACAATTTTTAGCAAATTTAGAATATCTATATAATTTTAAAGCTAGTTTTATTTAATACTTTAAATTATTATTTGAAACAATTTTATGCTTTTTCTAGTCAACAGCGTCATCTTTTGACAACATTGTTTGACAAACAGATTTTGAAATTTGACTAGTGAGATTAAACAATTAGTTTCCTAAATAGAACGCAGCGAACCATACACTATCCCTTTATGTATTTCTGAAAACTATTTTTCATTTTTGGAACACTCTGTACTCTTTTAATAATCGCTTTTAAATATTTAAAGTTTGTATGGAGTTGACTCTTTTATCTTGAAGCACTTTAAAATGAAAGTTAAATAATGTCGATATTACAAATTCTATGACTCAGAAAGAAATCAATTGCAATCAAACTACCGAAACTATCAAATTATCGTAAATTATATGATAATGTTCCTCACTGTCCAATGACTGTGTAATTTCAAAGCTATAAATTCGAACTGAAAAAACAATTATTGAAGGCAGTGCGTGCAAACGGTACTAAGGAATAATGTTCTGGAATTTCGATTTTTCTTGAAAGTATAAATCTCGGGGCCCTCCTCAATTCCCTCTGGTCATTAGGATTTTAAATCAAGCGTGGGAAATGAATTTTCTCGACGAAATTAAAGCAAGTGTCTGAAAAAGGTGGAACAGAAGAATAGAAAGGGGTTTATTCGAATATTCGAACTTTTCTTTTTCTTCTCTTAAGGAGGGCTGTACAGTAGGATAATAATGACGGGTTAAGGGAGAATTTATTAGTTCCATATATTAAAATGGGAATAAAAGAACCGAAAGGAACTTCTGACCATAACGACTTTCGTATTTTAAAATTTATGTCTGAAATAGAAGACATCCGGTAAGTGGTTCTTGGGATTTTATCCAATGAAAAACTTAGCCTAAGGTTTTGGAGAATTGGGAAAAAAGATGGAAAAATATTTGTTTTGTTAGAGTTTCTTGAAATTATTCTAAATTAGAAGACTAAATTTAATAGATTGAAAAATAAATTTTAAGACTTTTTCAGAAATATTTTTTTATTTAGAAAAAGAGGAAATTGTATGTATTTTCCTTCATTAGTGTGTCAAATACCTTCATTATACAGTGTATTATTTTTAAGATCAGTCGGTTAGGCATATACCAATAATGCTGAAACAGACTTTTTTCGATGTACCTTTTCTCAGCATCTAATTAAGATATTGCTTTAGTTTTTTTGCACTTATACAAGTTTACACTATAACTGTTAATACATATCTAAATACCAAATTACCAATTACCAAATCATATGTGTGGTAATAATAAAATTTTTAAAAAAATTATTAACTCAGAACTTTTAATTTTTTAAAAAAGTTTCATTATTTTTGAGCAAAAATCTTTCATAACTCAAAAAGTATTCTTGTTAGCGCTAAAACATTATCACAGCTTCTGGCTTTTGAATCAACAAATATCACGATTTACCTACGATTACGTCACTTACAGGTATTCAATTGTAAGGAAAATATTTTTGACTAAAATTAAAAATGTAGTTAAGAATTGTGGAAAACATATGTAAAAAGTAGAACACATGCGAAGTGCATATATGTTAGCTGTTATTGCATTTTCAGAAATGTCAGTTCAACGTTATATCACACGAGCACCTTGAATCATAACGAGGAAGTAAACTGAAACCTTTATTAATTAGAAATTAAGGCCTTAATATGTAGTAAATTGAAAGTCATATGCATTATATTAGCTAAGTTAAACTATAAAATCCTGTAATGAGATTTAAGAAACACTGTCTTGCATGATATTGTTCAATTTAGCATTATATTAAGATCTCAGATCGCTAAAGTTATCTTTCAACACGCTTCAAGACTTTTAACAGTGCGCTATTTAGTGCTTATGCAATAGTATATCTAACTACGAAGAAAATACCGAATCAAATTTCGGTACTAGCACTTAAGGTTCAGGTACTTTTTATTGCCATTTCATCAATCCTTTAATATATATTCCATTTTTTTTCCGGAACTTGTTCCGGAACAAAAGTATCATCATATTTCTTACAGTAATAAGTAGGGGAGAGTGGGGTCAATTGTAACAGGGTACGATTGTAACAGAGCAAAAATTTCGAGTGTCGGGTTCTAGATTTGGTTCCTAGGTGGCGCACAAGGTGTATTTAATAAATCTACATGTACACCCCTGATGGCAACCATTTTTTTGTACTTTTGAATGAGTTACATCACAAAAGATATTTTCACGCCACGCAAGTACTTTTTTTGGTTTTAGAATATTATATTGTAACAAAGTAATTTTGTTTAAACAAATAAAAATTATTAACCGAATATGTAAGTGGACACCTTAATTAACATTTCAATAAAAAAAAAGATTAGTTTTGCTAATTAACTAGCATTGTTTTTAACAAATGAAGCTGAAATGGCGTCTTGGGGACAATTGTAACAATAAGTAAAGGGACGATTGTAACAGCTGAAAATAAATAATCTTATGTTTACAAACCATTACTTAACTCTTTAAGAACCACCAATAGTTATATTATGTTTATATTATGTTGCATGTGCATTATTTTATTTGTCTCCTTTCACAGCATAAATTAAAATTTTTAACCCCTTAAAGTTAAAAGTTTAACCCTTTAGATTTCTGCTCATTATTATTTTTACTCCTAAAACATCACTACTATTTTGATCAATAAAAAAATATATCACAACTATGATAATATGAATAATTAACTATGTTTTAATTGAATTTATGAACTGTTACAATTGACCCCGTAAGTGGGGACAATTGTAACAACTGCACGACTTTCAAAAATTGTTAATAACTAATATAATAATATTTCAAATCAGGTATTTATTTTTTTTCTAGTAGAGGATAGTCTACTTTACTCGTCTGTCAATTAATACTAATAATATATTGGATTTTTTGTTAGTTAAATATAGTTAAGTAGAAAATGTTACAATTGACCCCACTCTCCCCTACCGTAAAATCACTGAATCACTTTAATTAAATAAATAAAAAATACGGTATAATATTTTACGGTAAAAATTGACTTTACGGATGATGCACCCAAACTACCGGTACTTTACACCGTGCTTTGATACAGAATTTTTTTCCGTAAAACCTTCTATTATTGAAATTCAATAGGAGTTTTTTTTTCTAGATTTTCATTAGGTTTGTTGGATTAGCAACGCTATAATTACCATAATTTCAGCTCTCCATCAAAATATAAAAGTTATGATTCAATACTCTAAAGTAATTCGTTATGTACACCTGAAACTCTTCTTCTGCGAATAAAACCAATAAATACCCGTTTCGCCTTTATTTAACCTAGAGCTTTCGAGTCAATATATCCCATAGAATTAACTGGCTGGAAAAGGAAAACCTGGATGAGAGTAGGAGGACCGAAACTAAGTCCTCTTAAGAAAGGTAGAGTCCGTTAATCAGGAGCAATCGCATCAGTCCAAGGAAAAAAAAGGGTTTCCCTATTTCTTTTTTCGCTCCAATAATTTGGACAAATACGCATCCGCCGGGAAAAGTACTATTCGAAGGTTTGGTTAAGATAATTATACTCTGATCCAAACAATAACAAACGTTAGCTCTGATCTCAATGGTTGGCAGATTTATTCTTACCTAACTAGTTAGAGAGCAGAACTTAAATGTGTTTTATAAGTATGGTATTTCAAGAGACGCAAGTAATATGCAATCCAAGAATGTATTTATGATACAAAATAAATTGAAAAGCTTAAAATTTGCATTTTTCACGTACACTAAAGATACGATTTTTTTTTTTAATTTTTTTAAACATTAAAAGCATACCCTTAGGAAGCACGCATACCCATACGAAGATTTGAGAATTTATTACTTAGAAGGGCAAGGCTTAGTTATAGTTTGCAAGTAAATAATAAGAAAAACATATAAAAAAGTAAATAATAAGCAATCAAGCCTTGGTGTCTCACGTAATAGAATGTTCACCTCCCAATGAAGTGTCCCAGGTTCGAATCCCAGTGATGGCAGGTCGATATGAATTTTGCACCTGGCTTGTACCGACCACAGTGGGCATATCCTCCGGGGCAGACGAATTCATGGGTCAGTATCCCCTTGCTTTCGGACTAACCGTTGGAGGTTTTCATGGTTTTTCTTTCCATGCAATGCAAATGCGAGTTAGTTCCATCAAAACGTCCTATACGAAGGGTAGTTTCTCTCAATGCTGGATCCAGGAGTTTCTTCTGGGTTGGGTTCATAATTACAAGGTTACTGAGTCAAAAAGTGGTCGAGATTTCAAATGATAATAAATTCCTTTTGCTGCGATAAATTAAGTTTGTATTCCTCTCTGAATGACAGAAACTTGCACTGTTTCCTAGAAAAGCAATAGTCCAGTTTTGAACGATAAATGTAGATTGCAGCAGTAGTGATTCAATAAAATTATACTAATAACTGATTTTTTTTACAATTGATATATTTATTAAAACATTTAAATTTAAGTTATTTAAGTAAAATTTATTATTAGGTATTTATTAAAGCTAAAGAATAACATATTATACGGAATTATCCGTAATGATCTTTTTAATGTACATTTATATACACTGAGATATTTATTAAAACATTTAAATTTTAAATACTCAAATAGAATTTACTATTAGGCAATTATTAAAACTAAAGAAAACATAGTATACAGAACTAGGAAGCTCCACCCCCTGCTCGCTAACGCTCGCCAACCCCCGACAATTGCTACGCAATCCTATGTGGTTCACGCCGTGAACCATGGCTCGCTGCGCTCGCTCGCCAATGAACACAATGTTCTAGCACAAAGACATAGTATATTATCATCAAAAACATAGTATTGTACTTGAATCAAAAATATACCGATGCCCATATCCAGCATTATCATTGCTATACAAAGGTGACACCATATGATAAATTTTACCGTCCGAAATCAATACGGTCCATTTCCAGGAGGTGGCTTTATGTGTGCTCCAAATGATGCAAAAGCAAGAGCAGAATTATATTCCCGGATATGATTTTGATAATTTCGTGGCTCAATCGAATTATCACTTAATAATTTTTGCAGCAACTCGGGAATGTTAGTGTTGGCAAATTAATTTTTCCATCGTGGCAGCATTTCGTATATTTGCCAGAAGAATTTCTTTCTTTGGCTCAGAAGTAAGCATTACAATAATCACATTGTTCCGTCATTGAGCCAATATTATACTCTTCGACATCTACTGTTACATCTTGAACAGTTATTATTGCACTTGATCTCTGCAATCTACGTCTTCCATAACATTCCTCAACACTTTCTTGGGCTCTTCGAACGTGTTTTCTTTCATTACGTTTAAAAGCCCTAGCAGCTTCACTAATATTCTACATTTTAAAGCGTGAAAATTTAATGCATAAATAAACGCGAAATATAAAAAATTTCAATGCATTCAATACAAACACTTAGACGTTTTTTAGACGTTTAGGTAGCTCCCAGTAGAAAAATATAAATTCAACCACGGCTTTTTAAAGCATTCTCACTTCAATTAATTCCTAATTGGGTATACTATAGCCTACGTCGCAGATCGTGTTATTCTTACTAAATTTAACTAGTAAACAGCATTTTCTGCGAGCATGATTTCTAGCAACAAGTAAAAGCATCAAACGAAGTGTCTTGTTATAAGTCGCTACTCGCCAGGTTGGAATTGTATTAGTCTAGTTCCTTTGGAAATAATTTATATTGTTGTTTTACCGAAGTTTATGAATTTAGTAAGCATATTTAAAACTCAGTTTATTAATTAAACTAAAAGGTAAATGTTATTCCTAGTAAGTGGAAGTAGTTGTGCTTTTTTCATATTATACCCAATTGAGTTTAAAGGAAATATTATCATGTTTTTAGGGCATGAATCTGAATTGAACAACCTGATAATGCTCACTCTGGTTATTGTTTCCGTTTTTAAAAGCGCTATATGTTGAGCCAGTTTAAATTAAATATTATCATGTTTTTAGGGCATGAATCTGAATTGAACAACCTGATAATGCTCACTCTGGTTATTGTTTCCGTTTTTAAAAGCGCTATATGTTGAGCCAGTTTAAATTAAGTATTATCATGTTTTTAGGACATGAATCTGAATTGAACAACCTGATAATGCTCACTCTGGTTATTGTTTCCGTTTTTAAAAGCGCTATATGTTGAGCCACCTCAACTAGATTTGCCATGTGACATTTTTAGCAGCAATCATTGGTCGATTTTCTAACGTTGCCATTCAGGGAGTTGTAATGAGGTTTTTTTTGGTGCCGTGTAAGAGTATATATAGATGTTCCGTAATAACCATTTTTGATACATATATTTCGAAATCTGGAAATAAAAAACCAAAACCCAAAACATTTGCCTTCCCTGCTTGTACTAACCTCAGCACTAAATCTAACCTTACAAAAGAACAGAAAGTAACTCTTCGCACATTAAGAAAAATTTTAAATCAATCTGACAATGAATAATAGTGTAATAATCTTTTAAACGTCGGTAATTATTTTACATAATCTTTCATGTTTAACACTAAGGGATAAGAAAAAACCTGTAACATATAAGAAATGAGTTACAGATTTTTTTTTATCCTTTAGTGTTATACACGAAAGATTGTGTAGAATAGTATGTAGAATTCAAATTTTGATGCCATTTGAAAAACAGTAAAAATTCCTGCACTTTATTTTGTACACTATTTTTTTTATTTAAAATAAAACTGAAAGCAACTCGAGGCGTGATACGATATATTTTATTTTAATTTGTGAGCCAACAATAAATAACAGAGTGATAAACTTTTTAACGCCACTAATTCTTCTTCATAATTTTTCATATTTACCACTTCAGTATAAGAAAAAAACGTGTAGCACATTTTTTTTGGAATTCTAAATATCATTGTTTGACGCAAGTCAGATCCATTTATCTCAACAGCACGGCGGTTTGACGGGCATTTGCAAATAGTTCATTAAAATGGAGCAAGCATTAAACAAATGTGAAGGCCAGGAATGTGGCGCGATCTTTTTATGTCTTGATTTAATTTCAGGCTTTTCTCGTTACTCGAGCCATTGTAAGCGACAAATAAAACAATTTGAGGATAGCGTGTCATTAGGACTTTTAACGAACTTTTGGAACTATTTTTAACGCGAGACTTAAGTTAATTTTGCACGATGCTTTAATTAATTATGATGACACACAGTGTTAGTTCTCTTTTTTTTCTTCTTTTCTAATTTTTGGCGTGTTTGGGATTTTTTTTCCTACCCTCTTCCGAGTGACTGGGCTGGTGATGAGATTTTGGCGCTGAAATTTTCCTTTGCAGAATGGTATCAGTCGGATGTTCATTAGTGGTTGGGAATTTGGCGTCGTTATCTCTAGAGTTTTACTTGATTTTCCTGCATTCTTTCTGCTACGAAAGTGTCACCCATGAATGTTTTAGTTGGTTTTATTTTAGCCTTAGAATTGCGAATTTGCGTTTGCTATAGAGTTCTATTTTTAGCGGTGGTAATAAGTTTCTAAGCTTAACGTTTCTATTGAATTATAACTTGATTTGCAAATTAATTGTAGTTAAATTAGGAATTCATTTACTTAATTATTCAGAAGCATTATAATTTTAATACCTTTACTAACTCATTTTAGGTCAAGTATGGAAATTTCATACAATGTGGTGTTATTTTCTTTGAAATATGCATAAATGGTGCATGAAAAAGAATACGTTTTTTAAGAAATAAAATGGTACATGTTTGCAACTTTGACCAAATCAATGAATAAGCAATTTAGTTGAATACTCGTTTTTTTCGAGCATTTGTTTTATTTCTATTTTATTTGCAAAACTTGCAGCCTTTATCCATAATAAAAATTTGCATTTAATCCCAAGTGGAATAATTATACGTTTTCAAAAAGTTGAACTTGTCAAGAACTGTTTCCATTTAAAAAACTGGCATATATTGAAAATTTCTCAATAGAAAGTGTTTACGCCAATTGAAATACTAATATTTAATAGATGTCTGTAGAGCATCTTAAAATAACTTAAAAATAAAATTGGGGAAAAATAAATTTTAAGCGTTAGTGAGAAAAACATTTATTTAATTTGTGTGTTTACGCACTCTTGGCTGAAAATGGGTTAAAAAGGCGAATGAATTATTTTCGTAGTTTCAGAAAAAACTAGTTAAGTGTATAAAACGTATTTTTGTTTCGCATCTAAATTGTTTTTCTATTTTATACAAACAGATAATACTGCAAGTAATGATTTTTTGATAAACGCTATCAAAGTCTTTAAACTAAAAAAAAAAAATGCTTTCAAAACAATCATTTTTATTTAATGCTAAAAATGGATGTCATTACGTTATAATGTGACTGATTAGCTTTATTTATTGTACATATTATTTAGTAAAATTTTTGAATTAATCTTGTTTGGCTAATACACTTTTCTAAAGCTGTTTAAAGGGAGTAGGTAGGGCATATATCAATAATGCTAAGACTTACCTTTTTTGATGTACCTCTTCTAAGAAACTACTTATCGGTTTGAAATTTTTGCGTGGATATTCTGGAATATATAAGTTGTATACTGTGATAAAGTTTTAGCGTTAACAGGAATACTTCGTGAGTTATGAAAGATTTTTCCTCAAAAAGGATGAAACTTTTTAGAAAATTAAAAGTTCTCAGTTTATAACTTTTTAAAAATATTATGCCAAAGATATGTATTAACAGTTATTACAGTTTAAACATGTACATGTAAATATATTGTGGAAACAAAACTTGAGTCATGCCTTGTTTAGATTCCAAGAAAAGGTACATCGAAAAAGCTTTGTTTTAGCATTATTGTTATATGCCTAACTAAACACCCTTAAATGATAAAAAATCTATGCCACTTTTAAGATTTTAATACTTTTATCATAATGAAATCTTAATTGAATTTAAGAATTATTTGGTTGCACACTGCGCTCTTCAACAGAACTAATACGTGAAAGTTTCTTTACTAACTAAATGTGTGACATTTCATAAGCCTGAATTTATTTTCGCACTAGTAACAAAAATTTCTGGATCAAATTACGCTTTGGATGCATCATCCGTAAAAGCAATTTAACCGTAAAATCGATTTTAACCATAAAATACCATACCTTAATTTATACAATATTGCTTATTTAATTAATGTGATTCAGTGATATTACGTCATTTATTACTATAAAAATTACGATATCTACTATTTTTTTGTTCCGTAATATGTTCCAGCAAAAATTGATTTTACGGTAAAAAGTAATGGCAACCACAGTGGATTTGATCCGGAATTTTTCTGAGTGTAGAACTATTTTTGAAAATAATTGTTGGGAAATAACAAATTATTAACCTAATTGTTTTTCGTACATCAGAATAATATTTTGATACTCTGTTGGCATAGGTTCTTCAATGATGTCCTGAGAAAACAATGACATATTTCGTATGCATTGGTGAAACACTTTTGTATTAGACTTTAACATTTTAATAATACTTTTTGGTAATGTTTTCTCCCTTTAAAGGCGAGAAGAATTTAAGTTTTGAAGCATTTTAATAGAGTATTAGAAATGCACGAAATTGAAATTGTTTAAAAGCACTTGTCCTTCCTAGATAGTTTTATCAGTGCCATCGGTTAATCTAGAAAATCTCCAATCTCATTTCTCACAGACTCTATATCTTTTTTACGTTTCAGTTTATCCAAAACAATAATAGAAAAATAAAGAATTGTCGAACAATTTCGATTTCGAGCGCAAAAAAAAGGAAGAAAATAGAAAGTTTGAATGAACGGAAAAGATATATTTCATTTTTTTTCTTTTTTTGTAAGTTGTGTGATAGATTTTAGAAGAATTCGATCTGATTGAAAAGTACACTCTGTTAAAAATCTATTTTTTCTTAATAAATAAAAAAACGTATTTTTTCTGTCCTTATAAGCATAGTTTTCACTGAAAATTTTTCCTGAACTTCATATGAAATATCAATTAAACATTTATTTATTTACATTACTTTTTTTTCAAAAATAACGACCGATATATGAATGTTTCAAACTCAATAATATATAACTGCAATTATGTTTTATGGGAATACATTATGGATTATTTGTTAATCTGAAGTTATCAATCAAACTCAAACTATTTACAAAAACATAATTATTTTATGTAAGCTTATGCAATCAATAAAAATGTGTATTTAAATAGAGCAAAGTACATGGTTTAAATTTCTCTGAAAAATGACTAAATAACTATTTATTTAATTATTATTTTACCATATTCATATATCTTTATTCATATATATTTAAAACGTAAAAATTTAACATTAAAATTTCGATTAAATTTAATTTTTAAAATGATTTTATGAAACGGAAAAAATTTAATCAATTTGCCTAGGTAGGCATAATTTAGACATTATTTTGCCATTGTTATACTTTAAATGAAAAAGCAAGTAAAACTTGCAGATAACAATGTAGGCATTGTGATAATTTCAACTGTATATTAATTGCATACTTTACATTATTTATTATTAACAATCTATTTTCATAATAAATTTAACAGTTTGTAAACTTTAAAAATATTGTATGCAGAGAGAATATAAAATTGCAATAATGCATTTCGAAATGACTATTCATTTAATTCATTGTCACATTTTAAGCAGAGATAACGTCTTGTATTAGGAATATAAATCAGTGGTATTCACCCATTAAGAACTCTTATTACCCAAAAGACCTCTTTGCAGTACCATACTTACGATTAATTGATATATACGGCCCAATCTATTCAGTGTTTCCTTAAAATTGTAACATAAATTCCTATTTAATATTCTTTAGATAGCAATTATAGATTTACAACTTGAAACTAAATGGTATAGAAATATGTTTAAAACTCAATAACGTTATCAAACAACTTTCATAATGATAAAGCGCCATTTTTAATGTAATCTGTAATATATTTGACTTTTTCTAAATTCCCGAATCCTTAAAAAATTGAATTTTTAATATCAACGTCATTCATTTTATTAGGATTTCAAAACACTAAATATATTTTTACCAAAAAGTTTTAAAAACTGAATTGTCATAGTCATTGGCGTGCATTTTGAAACGAAATGTTTTTTAAATATTCTTAAAAATTAATAGATTGATAAACAGATACTTTTTTTTTTTTAAAAAAAAGGTTAAACTATTCTGAAAAATATAAATTTTATGTTAGAAGGAATTTACAGAATTTATTTATGTAGTCATACAACGTTAAACAACGGGTTTAAGCTATTTCAGGCTGTCCTCAATTGATGTGCAATTTTCTGATTTTTTAAAAATATCTTTCGTCAAGTTACTTTATTCTGGACTACTTGAAGTTCCTTTATGGAAAAGAAGTTAGCCGTGGATTTCATTACCAGAATTATGTTTTTATTTTCAGAAATGCCATTACCATACAGGCAATTTTATCAGAATTTTTTTCTTCGTGTTGTTAGCCGTGGTCAATGTCACATCTTAAGGGGGGGGGAGAAATACCATGCTAAAGGCGCCTTTAAGTAAATTTGGAAGCTTATTAAGTTATTTATGTGAGATTATAATTGACAAGAATTCGTTAACATCGTTTGTCTGAAATGTAGTCCTTAAATCGGAAATATTGTCTCGCTTCAAGAATTTATCTGTTAAGTTTACCAGATGGTGGTGCTTTCCTTCAAAACAAAATGAAAATTTACTACTTTTGTCCTGTGAACAATATTTAAAGTTAGGTAAAGCTGAGAAAAAGGAAATTTTCCTGAAAATAAGCACACATACACAAAAAACCTTTTTTTATTAACGAAAGTGCATATATAAAGTGTATCATTTATGTTTCTAAAGGGTAAAAAAAGGTCAAAAATATTTTCTTTGATTCGTGAAGATTTGCTGTTTTTCAGATTCAACCTGTTGTGGCGATTAAGGATGCTTGGTGTAGCATTTGAGCAATAGCGATGATTTTATCTGCAATATCATGTTTTGACTCACTCTTAGTGGAGGATTAAACTATTTATGAAAAAAAGATTTACATCTAATACTTCAGCAGACCTTCTGACTCAATCAGGCCT
The DNA here is from genome assembly GCF_982258835.1 of Parasteatoda tepidariorum. NCBI lineage: Eukaryota > Metazoa > Arthropoda > Arachnida > Araneae > Theridiidae > Parasteatoda > Parasteatoda tepidariorum. Next base: position 74,626,979 of record NC_141757.1, read on the forward strand.
GGAGGAGATCAAGTCGTTCTCTTATTCTCAATAAACCAAGATGAAGTGCAGTTGCGGCTTTTTGTCACTCTACAACTCTGAATTGCCTTGTTCAATAGCACCCTCCTCGTAGGCATTTTATTCGATCCCACTTGTTCACTTTGTGAATCTGAAGAAGTAATGAACTACTCCGTTGGTGGGTACTTAGAGGTTAAACAAAAGAGTCGAGGTATTGGGAGGCAAGATCACCCATTCGGCAGCGATTTAAGACTTATTGTACCTAGCACTCCTGTTTGAATAAGCTTCTATATATGGGTCATTCTCACAAAAACTGTCATTTTTCAGTTCATAAAATCCCGAAAAAGTAAAGTGAATAAAAAGCTCTGAAACTTTTTATATTAATAGAAATATGTAATGGCATTATAAAAAAAGTATATATCCTGTAAATTATACTTAATATTTAAATAAAGTAATTAATTTCACTGTTTAAGAAGTGAGGGAATGATATTTTATTTTAATACATGTTTTTCTCTAAGTTACAGCTACCACAAGTTTGAAAATGATAACATACTAAGTATATCTAACATTTATTATAATTTAGTTTTATATTTTTAATAGTTTTTACAGTTTTGGGAAATAAAATTGGCCGGTGCGATTGAACAAAAAAAAATTTATAATATACTCAACTTGAATCATTCCCTCACTTCAGCATAATTCCCTCACTTTATACACTAGTGAGGAAATAACAAATTTTATAAAATTTAAAAATAACAATTAGGCCAAATTAATTTCTGAAATCAATCACATGCAATTATATTCATACAAGAAAGCAACATATATTTATCCACTTTCTCGATGAAGTTGTATTTTATTTTACTCTAAAAAACGACGTGAGGGAATGACAAATGTAAAACATTTTACCTGGTTTGATTCATTCAAATTAATTCCACAGCAAAGCTTCTTTAAGTTGAAGATGGAAACATACTGCAATTCTGTTCTATGATGCCAGTTGCTTACTGCTAAAGTTTTTATAAAAATATTTTAATTATAAGAAGATTGCAGGTGATGAGAACATTGTTGTGAGGGAATGACGCGAAACACTAGGGACAAAGTTTAAAATAGTGCTGTGTTAATATTTTTAACAGAAATTAAATTTAAAATTGATTTTCTGAATTCTATATTTCAGTATTCTGAAATGAAAAACACGAATTTGTAAATTTTTTTATTTTTATTTCAGAAAAAATTTTTTCTTTCTTTAAATCAACAGTGGGGACAAGTGAGGGAATGACATATTGGTATATTTTAATTCGCGATCGCAACGAACTATAGGGGGCGTTGTTGTATGAGACGCTTACCTGCGATTTCCATATGAACCGTCATTCAGTTACTCTAGAGACGTCGTTAATGTAGCGTGTAGCATTGCAACGTTCCTTCTTTAATGTGGCTTATTAAATTTAAAAAAGAAAAATGCTTGATCTTCTTTCTTGTACAACCGAAAACAAAATGGTATCTCTTTTTATTAGAGAAGGAATATCCAAAACACATCGGAAAAATATTTGTACATTAACAGAAAAAAATATGTATATTCTTATAAGAGTTAAAACCTAATGCCCGAGAAATAGCATTACTAAATTTAATGATATAACATGAAAGGCCCATTTAAACTTTACATTCTATAGTTTTAAGAATCATATTAGTTCAAAAATTAAAATGAACAAAAAGTATACATAAGCCTCATAATTTTATGAAATTTAATTTTGTAAACAACGTTTTTTGACAACAATTTTTATCAAAAAATTTCAAGTTTCAATAAAAATCATTATTTAGAAACTAAGAAACGTAAAATAAAGAATGCTGACGAAACAAAAACAAAAAAACAATTCTTTTTTGTCGCCATTTTTAGTGCTACGAATATTCGTCTTTGGGATTTGCCAAAAACAAAACAAGATACAATTTTATTTTTTCAGGAGGGAAATATTTTACCGAAAAAACGAAAATGTACCAATTCTCACAACATAAAACTTTATCTTGGCAAACGTACGTTTTGGAAATGTTATTTCATTTGGAATCTTATTCATCAGAGTTCATATGGCGATATGATTGTTTTGAATCTATGCTAAACTCTATATCGGCTCATTTTCCACCGAAATCCAATTAACTATTTTGATTTTAAATAAAGTGTTTTATTTTATGAACTGTCGCAAAAATTTTAAGTGCAGATTGGCGGCACTTAAAAACCGCCAAATCTGTAGCGGCGGTGGCGTTAATACGTCGTAAGTACCGAATTTTTATTCCATACTTTTCTGAATCATATTATTTCAAACATTGGAATATACAAGAAGTATACATAAACACATAATGCTATACCATTTAATTTTTCAAAAGTTTTTTGAGAACAATTTTTATCAAGAAATTATAAACTAAAAAACGGAAAATAAAGAATTCTTAGGATAAAAAAAACGATTTTAAGAATTATTAACATTGAAATAAAAACTTTCATATTGTTTCTTTTTTTTATTATTCTTATAGTTCTTAATCAGACGTAAAAAACCATTCTGTAGAGAACCATCATCAAATGAAAAAAAAAATATTTACAAGCAAATTTTTTATTGTAAAAATCATTGCACTTACCTGATTTATGATTCCCGGAGAATTCCAAAATGATAAGTTCCTTGTTTGAAAACTTTATTCTCAAATAATAGATACATAGTTTATACCTTCATTACTTTTAGATAACATACTACACAGCAAAATTTTATAATTGATATGAATTTGAATATGTAGCTAAAAACAGAATAGCTGAATTCTAGTTGAACTTATTCTTTCAAAATTAAAAAAAAACTTACCAAGAAAACGATTTAAATTAATTAAGAATCAGCACAAATGGCACTATTTCAAGTAACTTGGATAATTTTTTATTGTTGTTTTCCGAATTATATGGATACAGAAATATATACTATAACGAAGAAGAATATGCTATAACTATTACAATTCTGTATGTTCTGAATTCATATTTATTCACTGGAATGACGAAAGCTATGTTGACTTCACTTTAATTCGTAATGAATTGAAGACAGAAGAAATGCATTTTACCTTAATACACACATCTGTAACAGTATCCGAAATCGGAAGTCATCAGTTGCAAGTTTGTTGATAATAGAAATTAAAAATTATTGAGGAATTTTTCTTCAAATGTTTGGCGTGTTCTGTTCCTGAAAGATTTACTAATATTCTGGAGATTTTTTTCAAGTTCTTCGGCCTTTTCCTTAGGGAAATTTTGTTTCTTATTTGCTGCTAAAAAGTGGCGTCTGATTCAGTCAATGACTTTGATGGAACTAAATGAAAACGTGATAAATTAATGTCCGATATTTACAGGCTCCCGCTAGACGGCGTACTCGAGCGTTGCGATCGCGAATTACCTAAAATAAATAAAAAATAAAAATTGATAATTTTATTTTTATTCTTTTGTTAGCCTGCATTCTGAAGGACACTTTCCCTGAAATTTTTTTTTTTCGTAAGTTGTAAAGCAAACAAAAAATATACTGGGGACATGAAAATGACTGTTTTTGTGAGAATGACCCATATATATTTAAACGCTTTTCTTCACTTTTTGCCTCACCGTTGAAAATAAAAAAAAATGTTTCAGCTCACAGGATGTATGGAAAGCATTGCATTTTAGATATATGCTAACAGGTAGAAACTGTAGACCTTAAGATTAATAGTTGAAGGACTGGGTATGTCATTGTTACGTGAAATGACACTCATTTCAAACAACTTGATAACAGCTGGTATTGATTATCGGCTATTGTGCGATGGGGCTCGGTCTTGTTGAAATCCTATATTTTCAATGTTAAGAGTCAGATTTTTTTTTCAGAATGAACCAGCTTCTTCAAAATCACGCATCCACCTTGTACTATCGCAAGACTATGGGACAGATCCTAGCAGATAGTTTTTGTTCGCAATTATGACGTTGAACCTAATGCTCTGCCACAAGGAAGTATTTCACTCTGCCAAAACTCGAATTGATTGATAAATAGCAACGCATTCCAAAACTTATATATCGAATCCAAAAAGCTGCTGATGCTGCAGTGCTAACTGTACTAACGTTTAAAAAGTCCGATTTCCCTGCACCACTTTGTACGCAATTTTAAATAGAAGATAAAGCTGCCAAACATAATTATTTAAAAAATGAAAAGAATAGAGTCTTTATAAAAATACGCACAGTTTCAACTCATAAAGCGCAACTTAATTTTTTTTCTGTTTAAATTTTATATTCTAAATTAAAAGCCTTTTATTTAATATCAAAACCTCAAAAAGTTTGTTTCTGTCAAATCTTTTAATTATTCTTAAGAATATTTTAATGTCATTCAAAAAAAAATGTTTTAATAAGTTTATATGTCAATTTCAAAGGAATATTCTTTCTTAAATATAAGAGCTTAGTAAAAAGATTTAAAATATTTAATTAAATTTCATTTTTAATTTCTTTGAATTCAAACTAACATAATACAAACTATTTGAAAAAGCTTAAAGTGTTAATAAAACTCAGATTAAATTTCTCTGTCAAAATTCCAATTGATTATTATTTTGCTAATTTATTTTTTTAAATAATACATTTTTTGATGAAGTAGTTGGAAATTTTGTAATGGAAGTATTTAAAATACTGCAGATAACAAAACTTAAAAGGAATAAATATTAACACAATTTCCAGCAAAAAAAAGGAAATTCCAATTAAAATTTTTAATTAAATTAAATATAAAGATTTTTCCCTTAAACTATATTTTCTGCATGACTACAAAATATATGTCTAAGTTTCAGATTTATTAACTAAATAGTTTCGTTTCTTTTGTAAATACCGAGGCATATATAGATTATTTAGCTTTAGAATTTTATTTAATTTGAGTATTTTAATTAGGTTTGTCATATAATCTATATATATATGTAATGGATTAATTTTAGATGCATTTTTATGATTTTAATTTTTAAAATTGCTAAGTTATGATAAACTAATAATAGTATACAATTCATATTATGTAATATATATAATTACATTTTTTGGTAAGCTTTTGATAAGCTAAATAGAAGTTGATACAATTCAAAAACTTTAACTCTAAATATTAAACGGGTAAAATCATCAGAAGACGAGGAAACTCCTGAATAAGTACTCTCATATTTTGGGAGCATGGAGGACTTTGTGACTCGACTGATTTAACGTGCATCAGTCACCATTTACCACACGGGAAGCCTTCGGCTGGCGGAGAACGAACCCACGACCTCTTGGACATGAGCCCAGTGCCTTACCAACCAGGTTACCCTGGCCGTTACTATGAGGTATTAAATGAATCCATATTTCCGTGTAAGTTATACCATAATTTAGTGAAGCTAATTTGTTTAAAATGTACTATGTTATGGTTCGATCCAGCACTATATTATTATATTAGGGTTGCGACAATCTTAATGATTGTATGGTTTAACATTATTAACCATACTATAACTTAACAGTATATGTGCACCAACTATTTGAGGCTCAACAAGAGTCTTTAGTTCTTGTTCTTTATCCGAAATTAATTCCGCTTTTGAAACTTTTTTTAAATAAATTTGTATTTTTTTAGCACAGTGATGTTTGAACATTAAATGATTATTGCACATTGTATTATACTATAGTTATGCTTATTTTTATAGGCACAGATGGAAGTTGGGAAGAATGGTGGATGTATGAAGGAATATCAGGTTAGTGTTTCTAGAATTTGTCTAAAAATGCATTATTTCATTATTCAAAAATTCCACTTATTATATTTTTGCTTGAAGGTTTAAAAATTGTCTTGCTCATAAAAATGGACTATATTTCCATCATACATGAAATCATTAAATGTATTATTTAGGAATTCGGGCTTTTGTGAAACCTGTTTTATAACCATGGGTTTTAAAAATTAATTATTTATTTAATTTTGTTATTCCCTTTATTCTGCCTAAAAAAACTTATATAATCAATTCAGAAAATCATCATTAACATGCATTTCATGCATAAATTAAGAGTCTGGTGCATAGAGCCTGGCTTATTTCGTATGGCCTGTGTAGGGGACAGGGAACTGTCCTTGCAACAGAAAGCTTCTGGATTCGAATCCCGGGCAAGGCATGGATGTTCTTTCCTTCTTTGTACTATCTATCCTCACTGTGGGAGCGACGTTGGCCCACCTAATACGGTGCCTATGAAAGAGAGGCCAACAAAATCGCCCTGTATATGCCTGAATTGAAGGATGTTAACACAGGTGGGCATTGGAGAAAAAAAAACATATCGTTATTGCAGTGTAAAAAAAGTTTTTTAAAAAGTTGAGTAGGCCCTTTTTACATTGCATAATTCTGCAAGAGAAATATTTAATTCAAAACTTTTGCCGTAAAATTTATTTTCAAAGTTCTACAACTTGTTGCTCTGCATAAGGTATTATAAAAAAAAGTAAAATAGTTTAAAAATACTAGAAATTGTTAATATAATTTTTTTTAAATTTTAAATTAACTAAGAAGATATATATTTATAAAACTTTTACATCTAGTACGTAAGTTGGTCTGAATCAAATTATAAGCGTAAAATGAAGTATAATTAAAAAGTTCTTCGATAAGATCAAGTAATCAGTAACTTTTTATTTTAATATTATTTATTCCAATAATTATTGTCAGAAAATTACTTAGTAGAATTTAATAAATATTATACTACTTATATGTTGGAAAATAATGTTTCGGGGATACAAAATTAAACTTTTAATTCATTTTTTTTCAATTGTAATTTTATTTATTAATTATGTAATTTTTTGAAAAACTTAGCATTTATATCAATAAAATATTTAAGCTTTCTTAAAAAATTTCCAAACATTCTGATTAACTATTTAATTGCGATGATTTTTTTTTCATTTTCTTTCAAATATCTATAAAATAAAGCATAAAATGAGGAAACTACCATTGCAAATATGAACTAATCGAAATAATTTTAAAATCTATAAACATGCACAGGAAAAACTTAATAGTTTATAAAATTACTTTAAAATTATAAAGTTGTCACGGAATATTCAAGCGTCATAATCAATTTATCATAACTTTCAGACTCAAAATCTTTACTTCAAATGCCTGAGAAATGTTACAAATAATATTTAACATAAAGCCGTAATAAACATTGCCAATCGTCAGTTTAAGCTTTGCCACTTTTAAATTACCACTGGTCACTAAATTGCAGGGTTCGTGATTTTTTTGATTTTTTTAAAAAAAATCAAAAGAATCAGATTTTTTTGATTTAAATCGGATTTTTTTGATTTAAATCAGATTTTTTTGATTTTTATTTAAATTTACTGTAAGAACTTTAATTTATGATTAAAAAAAATTATAAATATTTAATCAAATTAACTTAATATTAAAACTATATTGTAACAATATTTTAGAAGCTCTAACTAAAATAATTTTTCATTATAATACATGGCTTTGAATGCATAGCCACCATTTTGAAACAAATGCATGATTAAAATTTAAAGACTAGATGAAATAGAGAATTTAAAGAATACTTCAGGGGTCTGTCTGGGTTTTTCTGAGAGGTACCTATTTTGTGAAAATTAAAAATTATATTATAGAATCAACACAAATATAGTAAAAATATCGATTTATCGTTTCTTACGAGACAAAAAATAAAATTTCAAGAAAAAGTATTTTGTGTGATTATTCTATCATTTTTCCTAAAGTTGAATTCGTAAAGGTACCATTAAACGGTAGTAAATTTGGCTTGGACAGATCCCTGTACTTTAACTATTAAAAAAAAGTTTCAGTTAGCAAACCATAACTTTAATTTAAAATTGTGATTTCTTTTTTTTTTCTCTTGATTTTTAAAATGGCAAAATAAATGAAGCAGATTGTGTTCATAAATGTAGTCATTCATCAAAAAATAAATAAATATTTAATCTATATATTTTCAAATTAAAATATTCATTTTTAATTCTATATCAAAATAGATAAGTTAAGCTTAAAAAAAAATTAGAAAATCTATGTACTCATTGGAATTTTTTTTCACAAAATTTCTTCATAGAAAATCAGATAATGTCAAAGATACTGTAAACATATTATGAGAAAAAAATACCAGTTAATAACCCTACTGCATCAAATAGACTTTGAAAGAGTTTGAAAGGGAAGAATGAGACTATATTAGGAAAAAAAACATCTGAATTCATCAGCCCTTTTTTTTTCTTTTTCTGTTTTTGGCATATTAGGGTAATTTCTTTCTAATATAACCTCAAGCTTCAGAAATATACATTTTCCACCAATAAAATATGATGTAGATTTTATTCACGCTTTTTCATTCAAAAGGTAGAATTTTATTAACATTATTTGGATTATTTTTTGAAAAAAATTCATGTTTAGTAATTACTTTCTACAGTCTGCAAGTCTATATTAAGACAGCATTAAATGTTTACTTTAATCTGTACTTTCAATCTCAAGAATCAAAAGATTTTTAAAAATGTAATTTCAAATGCGTTGGAATTTAATACACACCAAGAAAGAAAGTAATTTCGTTAACTAAAATTAATTAATGCAGCAATTTATTTAAATTAAATTTTAATTCTAAGAAAAGAAAATAATAAAAGTATCAAAAATTTAAAACACTGTTTTTTAACTTTCAAAATCAATATATATATCGATAAAAAAATTAGTTGATTTAAATCAATGATTTTTTTAAAAAAATCATTTGATTTAAATCATGATTTAAATCGTGATTTAAATCAAGCTGATTTAAATCAGCGAACCCTGCTAAATTGTGGAGGCCTAACATCAATGACCCCCCCCCCCCGGCAAACAACGGGCTGTCGAGGGAATGTCTTTCTCTTTACTTTTAACATTTTGTTAAATGTACATAAAGAACAATCTATCATATAATATTTACATTAATTTATGCAGAAAAATAATGCTTATTGAATGTTAAAGTAACTAGGGAATTACATTATAATTTTATTACTCGCTAAGCAGATGTAGAAATTAAAAACTTTAGGCTGAAATAAGTTACTTATAAGTTTTTCGAAATAAAGGTAAAAAGAATGAATTAAAAATCATTTAAGTATAGTTTTTTTTAAAGTTTGCAGAGATAGTTTTCTTTGATGTAATAAAATTAATGATAATTTTTTAAACAATGTTTGTAATTTTTTATTTATTCTGCCTTAAAAATTTTAACACTTTTTTTCCCCTACCTTAATTTTTTCTTTCTAAATTTATAGATAAATTTAAATTTAATGAAAAAACATTAATGCTTCTTAACAAAATTTTTAAAGACTTCATTTATGAAATATTTCATAAATTTCAAATGGCTTCAAGTACTATGACGTAAAAGTGATATAACCTATAAGTGACAAGAATAATCTATTAGATGAAAAGCCATATTCGAAAATAACGATCAAATTTGATGACTTAACATACTCAAATTTACAATTAATGATTAAAAAATAAATCTTAAAATTATACTTTTCACTATTCCTCCAAGATTCAAACCCTGTTCTTCGAAACAAGACTGTTTTACGTTAACCCTATGACTCAGATGGGACACCGGTGTCCATTTTATCTTTTTTTATGACGCTCTAATTATAAAAAATATATATTTTGGTATTTTTTTTAATTATTAAAAAGAGTCTAATAATTACTAAAAAGTCTGTTAACCCTATGACTCAGATGGGACACCGGTGTCCATTTTATCTTTTTTTATGACGCTCTAATTATAAAAAATATATATTTTGGTATTTTTTTTAATTATTAAAAAGAGTCTAATAATTACTAAAAAGTCTGTTAACCCTATGACTCAGATGGGACACCGGTGTCCATTTTATCTTTTTTTATGACGCTCTAATTATAAAAAATATATATTTTGGTATTTTTTTTAATTATTAAAAAGAGTCTAATAATTACTAAAAAATCTGTTAGTTTATCAGAATTATATTTGTACTAAAATATAAAATCCAAAAAATTGGTTCGAGTTTTTTTCCATTCATATTTAAAAATTTATCAACAATTAATTTTGTTAATGATAGAAGTTTCAAAGATGAAAGACTTCTTCTCTCAGAATTTAAATAATTGTAAATAAGAACAAACTCGAAAAATTATTATTTGGAAGTGAGCTGTGCTTGAGAGACTTGAGCTTTAACGCAGAAAAACACCAGTGTTCATGCTGTATTTCATACCCATAAATTATTAATATGCTAAATATAATATTTCTCACTTATTTGCACCTAAATTAAGACAAAACAATCAAAAAGTATGAAAAATATGTTGAATAAAAATTCATTGTCAAAGGGTTAATCACCAAGTCATGCATTTAAAAAATGCTCAGTTTATAGAATGATTCAAACAATTTAAAATAATTTCTAAATTAATGTTTTCAAAAACATTTAATTAGGTCACGTTCTTATCTTTCTTTACATAGCAAGTTTTATTGCTTCTCTTTTTAACAATTTGTAAATTGTAAATTGATTGAACATTTTTAAAATTTTTATAAAAATCGTAACAACATTTAAGTCTTTTTAAAAAAAAACATTCAAATTGTCACGGAATTCCATCGAATCATTCTCATCAATTTATCAATTGTATCAAACTGAAATCTGTAGAGCGAAACAGTTTCTTTAAAAAATTGCTGAAGCAATGCTATCAAAAACATTTAAGGCAAAGTCGCTTTAGTATCATTCTTAACATTGCAAACACATTTTTCTTTGACGTATTAAAACTATTAATCATGATCTCTCACTATTTCTAAAAGGCTGCAAATTTCATTTTCAGACGCAAACAGCTTCCAACAAAACAGTTATTTTTCCAAAAGCGATTGTGTATAATCGTTAGCCCAGCTTAAAAGAGGCAAAACCCCGCTCTTTTCTGCCTCATGAATTTAAGGGTAATTTCTTTTCATTTTTCCCTCTTTTCCTTTTTTTTCCGGCTTTAAAACTTGAAATTGCCAGGGCTTCTTTTGAAAAATGAGTCTGGCTGGATTTTAAATGCAATTATGTTTTGCCCACTTTTAAGTTTAAAAATATGTTTCAAAGCAAATACAAAGGGAGTTAGAGCAGCAGCTGACATATTTTCCACGAATCACTCTTTTGTTCTTTCGTTGTTGGAAAAATGCATGTTTTAAGTGTTACGAATTACTTCACTTTCATGATGTTTTTTTAAAGAGATATTTTTTTTTATCTTTGAATTAAGGTAAAGTTGAAATAAATTCTTGTTAAGAATCACATATTGTTTTATTTTTATCAATTCCTTTTAGTCGAAAATAATGACGTATGCACCGCATTTTTCTAGTGATAAATCATTTGATTTTTGAGAAACATTAAGCACAAAATATAAATTTTTCTTAATCGGAAATGTTTTATTTGATTTATTAACGATGTATTGATGGTACGAAATCTATTAACCCTTTGTGATGCATAGCATTGTGGATTTGCATTGTATGTTTAAATCCTCATATTTCTTTATTCAGCAACCAATTCTATTTTAGTTTTAATTTTTCCAAATTTATTTTCTCATTCTCAAACGCAACTATAGTCTTTGACATTTTATTTCTTTATCTGTGGCACTTTATATTGTTGGTGTGCTATCTTAGCACAATTTCTTTCTTGGAGGGGATTATGAATTACTATTATATATTTAAAAAGTACTTATATTTGAAAATGATTATTTGTGTAATAATTTATGTTTGAAATTTTTTATTATTACACGCAAAAGATTTTTAGAATTCAAGGAGTAATTGTTCATTATGATGCAGAAATGCACCTATATGTTTTTTTCTTAAATTAAAAATATATTTTTTGTAGTTTTTTTCAACTTTTTTTATTTTGTTTTTATTTTTCTATTGACTGCACCCATTTTCCAATTGATTGCATTAATTATTTATGACAAATGAAAATTCATACTTTTAAAGGCTAAAGAAAGAAAGAAACTCTAATTTAAAGAAATGTATGTTCTAAATTTTTGGGAAATGATTCACAATTTTTCTTAATTAAATGACAACTAATTATAAGCATACGAATTTTGTATCGGTCACTCTATAACTCCTAAAAAATTACGCAATAGTTGTATTTTTCCTAAAAGAAAATGCGCAGTGCTAAACAATTTGTAATCATAGTATGCAAAGTTTTCTTACAATATGCTAATTACATTTGTTTCGATCTTTCACAAATCATTTTTGTGTGTGTGTGCAGTTAATCATTTCAAATTAAATTTTGAAAAAGAAAATTTTTAAAATTATGTACTGAAAATTTTAGTAGTTAATATAGTTTAGAGGGTGAATAGTTTTAGCAAATTAATGAAAAGCAAATAGTAATAATAAAATCATTCATGAAATGTTATTTAAAAAAAATATCGAAGTTGGTGAAAATTTTTATGTTTTGTAATGAAGAGTTTCTGAATTTAGTAAGGAAATAAAGTAATAGTTTTTGTAGTCAATAATAAAACACTTAATAATAATGTTTTTTTTTTTAAATTTCAAACTATGCCTACAGAATAATGCAAGACTGAAAATATATAATTATAAGTTACACCTTAGTAGGTACAACTCTTCTTTCAAAATATAAATTTTTTATAGAAACCACTTGAATACCTCAACATTAATGATCAACAGCTTTTTTTTGTTTCTGACCTACCATATTCAAATTAAATCAATGTCCTGTTCTGCAACCTTAAATATTTAAAAAAAAATCATGGCTGTCCATTTATATTTTGGATGTTATTTTCAAACTATATTTTAAATATTTATTGATTTTAAATTTTTTCTCGCTATCAAAGAAATTACTCCCATACATTCAGGAAAAATATTAATATTTTTATTCAGTTGTGTTAATTTTAGCTTTCAAGCATAAACAATTAGATTTTCTTAAAATTTAATGTGGATAGTAATTAATTTTTTTTGATGCTATACTAAATAAAAATTAATTTTGATCCTATTTATTTTTAATATTTATTTAAAATTACTATTTAATATTCCAAAGCATCATATTATTTATTTAAAAAATTTAACTTCTATAAAATTTATATAATAATCGTTATTGACTCGATAACTTTGCAAAATTAATAAAAACTGAAAATTAAAAGAAATATTGTTAAAATTTTCCAAAAAAAAAAAAAAAAATTTTAATTTCAGTGTAATGCTTTGTTCATCTAACATTTGTAGCAATACTTAAACTGACATTATATAAGTGCTCCTGTTGCTCTTTAAACAATGTCTACTTCAATTTAAATTTATTTTAAAATATTAACATACATCGAGCTGGATTTATATTTTTATCGTAATTTTTAAGTATCTTTAACTCCTTTAAAATCCCTTACAAACTCTTGGGTGGCGTAAAAAATCTTTTAATCGTAAATTCATAAAGCACCGAAGGCCACTTTCGAGAAACTTTGTCTCTGCATCGGAAAAAGAAATCTCTTGCAGAACTAGATAAAGAAAATTTCCATGTTCTTAAAAACAATCAATAGTGGAGCACCTGCCGTTGCCACTGGCATGAAAGAATAATAGTAATAAAAAAAAAGAAATAAGCCAGATCGGTCTTATCTATCGATTTATGTAAAAGAAACACAAAATGGCGCGCTTTATTCAATTTAACCTCACTTTCCCGTTCTGTAAAATTCATGTGATATTCGTGTACACCTCTGAAAAATGCACCCCGCTCTGCCATTCCTACAACTTTCAGCGTCTTCTTCCTCCCGTTATTCGTTTTTCTGCGGTATAAATTCTCATCCTTCCAAAAATGTCGTCTGCGGTGGGGGGAACAAAATTTAAGTCTTTGCAAGCAATAGAATTCAAAATTGTTCGAAAGCCCGCAAGCGAGGTGTCAACATCAACATAATTCCAATACTAGTAGGCGTTGAGTCAGTGAATTTTATTTGTTTACTCTTTTTTCGTACTTCTAAATATTTCTTTGATGTTTGAGAAATGAGATTTGTTAAGCGTTATCCCAATCTCAACGTGATATTTTGCACATAAATTTATGTTTTTATTGTTTTTAAACGTGTATGTAAAAAAAAAAACATAGAAAACAAGATGAAAATAATGTTAGTTTTTTGCCCAATAAATTGGTTTTTAAAACTTAAGCAGCCTAACATTTTTCTTGTTAAGATTAAGCAAGATTTGTGCTTCTGAATTAAAAAAAAATATTAAATAGGTGTATTTGATAGATTTACTATTGCAATTATTTTAAATGTTTAAAGTAAATTAATTTCTTTTATTCCAAAAAAGCAACTTTGCTTAACTGGAGGAAGGTTATCAGTTCAATTAAACCAACAAGTAACTAACAAATCAATTTAAACAAATATTCAACTATCAAAATTTTTCTAATGATCGCAAAATGAAGTAACCCAAATTAAGAATACATTTTATTGTTAAAGTAAATTTTATGAAACTTTTGCACCCAATTTCTTTTTGAGACAATAGCTTTAGTAATTCAATAACTTTTCATTAGCTTTTTTAATTTGTACAACATTTACTTCTAAAAAAGAAAAGTAAGAGATCTGGTGGAATTTACCTATTGATGGATTTACCTGGTGGATATTACCTGGTGAATTTACCTAACTATCTATTTAGTTGGAATCTATAAGTTGTGTTCTATACCTAAAATCACACTTGCAATCCAATGGGATGGAGGCCCTGTCTATGCCTCTCACTCTTATGGAACCTTCTTTCATGGTTAAAATTAGGTTCAAAGACTCTTGGCGTGTCCCACCAGAACACCACTGGTACAGGAGTGATAAGTCTGGAGGGTCTCTGGCATTCGTTTACAGCCGACTAGATCAGACCACCCTCACTCTCTCTCTCAGTGGTCACTTAAAATCTTTAAAACCCTCAAGTGGTTCCAGGTGCTTCGATACCTGCACCATGTACTACAATGAACAGGCGTCCCCATGCCTCATGCTTGCTTGCCTGGGGCTTACCCGTCAAGTTATAACGGACGATCCTCTGATATTGCTATCCGTTTTTAGGGTACACAACATCATGGACCTGATTTAGTCCAGCTGATCTTCGGGATATGCAACAGATATGCAATCAGATATGAAAAAAACTGAATTTAACAATATATTAGAATTACACTTCGTACAATAAAATGACACTAACCCCAAGCTTTATGAATTTTTTGCCCGGCTGCAGGGTATTGATTGTAATTTTACCTTTATACGCTTTGCTAACAATTGCAATATTGAAATTAAAAAAAAACTACTATGGCACCAAAACAAACTTAGTAATCAAACATAAGGAAAATAGTATAATAAGTAAGAAATAAGTACAAATAATATAATAGAAATATATAAATAAAAATAATGCACAATACAACTATACAAATAAAAACAAACAAGAATGCAACTCTTCGAATTCAAAGAAATACGAATACAACGCTACACGTTCAAATAAACAATAAAACAATCGTATAAATACACAATTGTAACCGAACAAGAATGCAAATGTAAGTATAGAAATAAGCAATCTAATACAAAGCACTACGCTTCTCAACCTTTTATGTAATAGAAAGCATTAAAATTACTAGAAAAATATAAATGGGTAACTATAAGATTTCATTGTAAAGAAAGTATGTTTAAACTTCATTCGAAAGAAAGTATGCTTATTCGTAAAAAATGAAGTTTGTTTTGGATCACATTTATTTTAGCATTATCTAACTAACATAGCATCTAAGGTATAGCACATCTTAAGTGTGCAATTCAAACCAAAGAACTTGCAATTTAATACACGAAATTTCGTTCATTAGATCAAAAGTTTATTATAGTATTTGAGAGTCATTGGGTTTTAACTGAAATTAAGTAATTTAATTAGTAATTAATTCTAACTAATGATTACGGGCTTTTTAAATCACTTATAGAGCACGATGCTATCAGAGTGCAAAGTGCTCTAAAAAAAATCGGAAGCAAAAATCAATTTAATGAATTGTTGGGGACAATTTATTAAAAACCTTTTTTACAATATACCAGGAAACATACTTAAAATAAACTAAACATTATGTTTCCAAACTAGGAAAAAAAAGATCACACCAATCACGCGAATGAAAGTCTGCCTCGCAATTAAAAAGCCATTCTTATATGTGCACATAAAATTTAATTACAAACTTATTTCTGCCTTAGATACCTCAGTATTCTAATATTTATCAAAGAACGATTGTTATAAATATTACAAATAAAGTAAAGTATACGTAGCTGGAAAATCAATTTACATTTATCTTTGATTTCATATTCCTTTAGTTTTTTACTGTGAATTAAATACAAAGAACTTCATCATTAGGTGAAAATCAAGCCAAGAACTTATGCGTGACGTCTTCGCTCAAGACGTATAGTCTTTTAAAGTAAACGAGCTCTGAGAATTGTTAATTCACCCTAATGAGAAGTTCTCTGTAGTTGGTAGCAATTACGACGAGAGGTCTCGACTCAAAAGGTACGTTACTTCTACCCGTACAATACTTTGCAAAAGGATGGTAAAGAAGTTTGAGTTAAGGATTGTGAAAGGGGCCTAAAAGTTCTTCCACCTCTCGTTTTGCGTTGAATATTGTTCTTCAACGTGAATTAAAGAGCACTCAATTATTTTGAATAAGCACAGTTGATGGTCCCGGTTCAAGCTTTTCAAGCGTGCCAAGTAATAAGTGGAAGAATGAGACTTAAGTGCATTCGGGGAGGATGGATAAATGTGCAAGACAGGTCTTTATACATTTAATTTGTGTATTTATTTATAGTAAAGTAAAGTAATAATGATTTTCAGCTGAAGATTTTTATTCTGTGCGTGTCTTTATTTTTAAAAAGGGAAGACAAAATAAAACTCATAAGACGGATTTATTTTTGAATGCCCGATGTCAATCGTTTTCTGAGGAATGTGTGAAGAAATCTAAGAATTACTCTGCAAAACTCATTCTTACAGTTTAAAATGTGAAAAATTACGTAAATCAATTTATTTCAGATCTATGAGACAGTAGAAATAAATTGAAGAAGGAAATGAATTTATTACCAAATGATTAACACAAATATGCTTACTTTTCAACGAAATTGCTGTGAAAAACCTTTTGAAGAAAGGTTCTGAAATTTTCTCCTCTATTTACTGTCCCACCGATGTCATGTGATATAGTATTGAATCAAAGTACTTTTATTAAAAAAAACTCTTTTTTGTCCTGCATTCTTTGATCATTGCAATAGACTAATAAGAAGCTTCCTTTCATGGAAAACATCATCTTACTCTATCTGCTTGAGATTTGCGATTGATTTGAAGTCATTGAGATATTATTAGCATTTTGTTTCTAAAAGAAACTTTAAATGCTACTTTAGAACAACGTCAAATTCCTGAATCATTATTGAAATTATATTGTAAAGTTACCATGCTTGTTTAATACACTTCTGCTACTCAACTGCAGGCAAAATTTAAAGATTTCTGATGAGATTCGAGACGCAAAAGATGATTTTTTCATTGTTACATATGTTTAAAATATCTTGTCGGATATATCAATAGAAATTATTTTAAGTTATTACATAGTTCAAAGCTAAACAATTTATAAAACTCACAAATAAATGTCACGTCAGTTTAAATAAAAAAATTCCAGAATTTCTAGCTTAAAGCTCCGCTGTTACATTAAGAATAGAAAGTAAAATAACAAAAATGTCAGTAGTAAGTAAATAAGTATTAATTTGTTTACATGGTATTGAAATAATCATTATTCATTTTAGGATTAGTTTAAAATCAAACAAAATTTAATTTTGACATTTTTCAATAAAGCATGCTACCTAGTCGAACTCAAAATTCTGACATTTTTTCCCCTTTTGCTTAGGGTTACAAACTAGAGAAAGAAATTCTTGTTAAATACGAGTACACTGGTAGGAGTGGACAAAGCACAATCATTGTTCGTTATATCAAACCATCTTTTAATCAGTAAACTTTCTGCTTTTCTAATGAAAATATCATACTGTCACGCATTTGCAGATAAAAGTATCATAAGATGTGCCCTTGCGTTGAAAATACCACCAAAAACGAAATACGATGAGTAATGCAATTTATTAGGCGAAAACAAAAGTATTAGAGCTAGATATTTGTCACTGCTTGATAATACTCACCCACACAGCTCTCAGTGAAAGCAGAATCTTTTTGCGCCGATTCAAATGGAAAGTATTTAACCATTTCCTGGGTTTTGCTCTCTCTGATTACCACATGATCACAGCAATAAAGAACTGAAATATGGCTAAGCACTTTGCCGATGACCGAGTGCTGCTTCCCTGGCTCCTTCTCCATCTAGGCAATCTGAAATCACTTCTTTCTCTTAAGATTATTTAGAACCAGGTTAGTTGTTATCACCTTCTTACCATCAGGAGCCCATGTGAGCTCTATTCGCTTTTGGTCCGATGGCGTCATTCAGAGAATCAGTCCAACCTACGTATATCTGTGTGTTTTTTAACTATTGCTGTTGTGAGATAACAGTTCGTTTATATAATTTGGAGTTAGATATTTTATTTCGCCACTAAATTATTAAGATTTTTCTAAGGCATTTTGCATGAAACGTGGCAAATTTAAGAATTCATTGATTAGATACCTTATATGAAGATGATTTATTTTCAATAGATTTAAATTTCTTGCTGCAATTAATAAAACAAAATTATAAGTGAGCGACCTATTCGAATAACATATAAAAATATACATTAACAAGTTTTTAATTAAAAAAACAAGAATACTTGATTAATTAGAAGGATAATGATTGTTCACAAAGTCACAACCAACAGAGCTTCATGGAGGTTTTTTTCTTCTGAATTGATGTTAGTCTTTTTTTTTCTGCGGTAAAATGTAAGATATGTACCAAACATCCTCTTATTTACTCTCGACTAAACTCTTACCATCGATTCTTGATGAACATCCCAATAACCCACAGATGCCGGAAATCACGAGTTACACCATCTCACACCCCATCCACCCCTCACTATGGCAGTAAAACACGCAAGTACGCTGTTAACCAATGCCACAAAAATGTTTGCCTGCCCCCCCTTACAGTGCCTGATATCCCTAAGTCGATATGCGGGTGGAAAGGGGTAAGCCCTGTATCGTAAATAACGTAAATTGTGAGCAGTCAACTTGCCCCACACTCGCTACCCAGCATAATACTTGAAGAAAAGGGGCGAACAACCCATTTAGGACCGCGAAGTCCAATATTTCTGGAAAGAGGGCGATCGCTCTGAAATAAAGCTAACAGACAGGAAAAAAAAGGTTGCCATACTGATTTATAACTAAAGAGATCGGGTAAAAGAGAATAGGAGAGGGGTTAGGGATGGAATGAAAATCACCTCTTGCACTCGGAATGCCGCCAAAATGAAAGGATTCGTCCCTTTTCTTTTATTTGAGGCCTTCTAAATCATCGTAGGCTTGTTCTTTATGACTCTTACACCTGCTGCAAAAGCTCTATTCACGTAGAGAAAAGATAAGACAGAAAGGGAAAAAAGTGTATTTTCTCTATTTTTACCCTTTTTTTACTTACCCCTTTTGGAAAAGGCGTTTTATTTGTTTGAAACATTACGATGGAGTATTGTTTCATATTTTTTCTGCTCACCATCTTTTATTTGGAAATCTAAGAAGAGTAAGTGGATTAAGTTTTGGGATGTGCTTTCTGTCAAATGTTACCAGAATGGCCTTAATATCTCCGTGAATCAGAGAAGTAGCTTTATTAAATTCTTGGTTGAGAAAACAGATAAATGCTGGAATAAATACTAGTTAAAGCAGCGTTTTTATTTACAAACATTAAGAATGCGTTGATAATTTTTTTAAATAAAAGTATGAAAGGAGAGTCACATCGTGGCTTTTCATCTAAGCTCGCGTGATTTAGTTTAAATTTCTTTAAAGCACTGAATCGTACCGTCTTAACGCAACTGAGTTAGTTTGCATTTTCGGAATTTTTTCAAAACCTTCTCATGCATATTTGACATTATTTGTTTGATCTAACAGATTTTGTTGTCTCAACAGATTTGGTTTTGTTGTTTCAACAGGCTTGGTTTTGTGTCTTCAAACAGATTTGGTTTTGTTGTTTCAACAGATTTGGTTTTGTTGTTTCAACAGACTTGGTTTTGTGTCTTCAAACAGATTTGGTTTTGTGTCTTCAAACAGATTTGGTTTTGTGTCTTCAAACAGATTTTGTTGTTTCAATAAAGCGGAAATTATGTGTTTTGCTAGGGAGGCTGGAAAGTAATGTAGTTTTTTGATATTAAATTTTATCAAATTTTAAGGATATATTCAAATTTAAAGATACATTCTTATCAAATTTTTATTTTTAATCAACTTAGTTATGAACAACGTTTCGCTAGCTAGTGCGCAAATATTTAATACCGGTTTGATTGTTCAATTGGTGTTCAACTCAACTCTAACCGTAAAAAGTTTTTGGTTGACTCTGGAATACAATAAGAGCAGATAAATGAAAAAAGAATATCAAAATTCGCGGAAACAGAGTTACTTTCTACTCTCTTTAGTTTTATTTATTAAACTAGAATGTACAAGTCTGAAGTCGCATTTCTTTGCTCCTATGAGTGAAAACTTTTAATAGTTTCAGTAGAGGGCAATTTCTTCTGTCTCAATGGCAATTTCCTTAATACACATGTGTTTAAAGAGGAAACACATCCACAATTTATATTTGACATATTATGTCACCATAAAGTGGTTAATAAAGTGAAGTGGTCACTAAGTTAAACGTACTCTTAACCAAGTAGTTAGAAAAATGCAAGAAAATTAAAAAATTTCCCCCATGCAACACAAAATTTTGTAAAATAGTCTCTATTCATTTAATACATTCGAATGATATTAGATAATGTTTTGGTTGCAGTGTATTCGATGTTTGATGTGTTAAGTGAGGCATAAGTCAGGTGGGGATCGCAGTCTAATTTTACGTGGCTGCTGGAAACCACACGCTTATAAGTTTGTTATTTATGACTTAGCACTACACTCAAAAGTATATTGTAGAAGATGAACTAGGTGCATTCCGGTTAAGATGAGCAACGTCCTTCTGTCCCAAACAAGCTTCTAAATTGCTGTGAACTACACTGCCAGTGTCTTATTCGCATGAAAAATGTCTCCAGGCCAACTATGTGATTTGATGTAAGATTAAGAAGAAAAGGAAATGTTGAAAAATTATTAATATCAGATTTAGAAAGAGCTTTTCTGATAAAAATGAAAGACATTGAATTTTCATGCATGATGTGTGATCCTTAAAAAAGATGCATTCTATTTGTTTCCAAATCAACAATACCATCCACGGGTTCAACAAACATAAGAAAGAGATAGTTAAGACTGTATTAACTCTCTTTGCCTTCATGCTTATCTTATTGTAGAATGAAGCTATGTAACTAAGCCTCGGTAGATAAAATTTTGATTAGCAGTAGTAACTTGATTTGGTTCCTATTCCTGTAATAAGAATAAAAGTGAAGAGATCTTAATATTTGTTCTAAAAAGGCAAATAAAGAGGAAAAAATGGTCTAGATTCTAATACAAAGACAGCGGAATGAAAACTGTATTGAACGTCAAACCTATAATTATGATCAGTTCCATTATTCATGCGTTGTGAATAAAGTTTGCAAGCATTTAAGATCTTATTTGTGCCACCCTAATAAGCTTGAAAAAAATCAGCCTAATAAATTTTTGATCTAATAATCAGAATTTCACGTTCTAAGACTTAATCTTAATGGTTTCATATAAATTTCGAATTTTATAAACTAAAAGAAGTATTTTCGTCAGAATAGAAAAGAAATAATAATAATTGTAATTTTTGTAGAGTTTGTCTTTTCTGCGTTCCTAAAATAAATCAGAGAAAAAAATTATGCAAGATTTCAGGAGCTGAGAAAAAGTGCATAATTTAATTAGACTGTGCTACAATAAAAAATAAATAAATTTATGCAGTCCTTAGATATTATTTTTACACCGATTATAATAACGTGGAACCATACAAAAACTAATATATGCTATGAAGCATTTAGTAAGAAAGATATTGCAGCGAAATTATTTCTTATAAATTATTCATCTTTCATTAGACTAACTAGTTGCATTTAGTTTGTTTTAATGAGCTTCGGAGAGATGAAAGTTTCTCTTTATGAAAAAAACCTAAGACTATGACCAGTATATTTCATTTAGTAACACATATACAGTATTCTCAAATACGGTCTAGCTTCAAATTTCGTAAAACAATAATACAGACAGCTCCACTAACGCATAACATGAGAGCTAGCAGGAAATCTTATTAAAACGTAAGCATGTCACAACAAACAATCAATAAAAGCAACTTTTATACAAGAATAAATTATTTTACCTACGAAATGACGAGAAGACGAAATAATCGGAACTCACAGATGATTGAGGAGATTTAGAAGTCTATATGACAAGATACATACAGCCAAACTGGTCTTTTCTGCATTAAAAAGTGTAGAGATTTTGTACGTCTGAGGAGCTAAATGAGATTTCAGAAAAAAATCCGAATTTGGTTTTCGACTTTTAACTTTATCACCAAATTTGCAATATTTCTTCAAT
This sequence comes from Parasteatoda tepidariorum, assembly GCF_982258835.1. Classification (NCBI taxonomy): domain Eukaryota; kingdom Metazoa; phylum Arthropoda; class Arachnida; order Araneae; family Theridiidae; genus Parasteatoda; species Parasteatoda tepidariorum. The sequence continues at coordinate 74,649,477 of NC_141757.1, forward strand.
AAATTTTTTTTTAAAAATTAAATAGTTAGAGCTGAGTACAATAAAATGAGACAGTTAAAGATTTTTTTTAGAACAAATACTTTAAATGTAATAATGCTTAAGTAATGCATTAAATGTAAATAATGTCAGAACAATTGAACAATTGAATGTACACTCTAAAAACTGTACCTCTTAAATAAAAGGCACAAGCTAAATGTACCCTTTATTTTCTCGCGTTAGAGGCACATAACTAATGTGCCTTTAAAAATGAGAGGCACCACAAGAAATGAAAGGCACCAAAGCAAACGCGAGTCAATGCGCGGTACAAAAGGATTTTACCGGTTCCCTGTGCCTCTCAAATGGGCTTCCCTTTTTTTTCTTCGGTACGATGTAACGGAGAAGAAGCGCATGCGCACATCAATGAAATATTTTATGACGAAATACAAATAATAAAAGCAGACGATAAAATTAGAACACCAGAAAGTTGTTGATTTTTTAGAATTAGTTTTGTGTGGATTTTGAGTTTTCATATTACCCGTTACGGGTTTATCTAGTTTGTTTTATGATATTTTATCTATCCCGTTACGGGTGAGTTTTCATATATCCCGCTACGGGCACGTTTTCTAGTTTCCTTTATAAGATTTAACTATCCCGTTACGGGTACTTTATATTTGTTATTGTATTTGTTGTGGTGTGAAATAAATGTTTTTATAAAAAAACTGAACAGTTCTTTAATATAGCTTGATACGCTACAGCTATGTATTAATTGGTGGCAGCGGTGGGATCCGTTCCAGAAATGTTTTATTAAGTTTTTGAAAGAATTGGTGACAAATATTATTGTTATTAAGGATTTCCTACTTTAGAAAAAATTAGTGAATGAGATGTTTAAAATTGATGCCAAGAAGTGTGGAATTCGACGGTACTTCGAACTCTTTGAACAGAAAGCGAAGAGATTTAGTGTGAATTTCGATCTTTGGTTTTCGTTTGCTTTACAGCTTATTCCTGCTGAAAGGTCAGAAATTTATGATGATAATTATTATTACTTTAAAGAAAATCTCATTGCCAATTTTCAGTATGATCCACAAGCTATTCCGTGTAATAACGATCGCCAGAAAGAACATTTTAATGAGAAATGGAATTCGCCAAGTATTGTGAAGAAATTTAGATCTGAACGTGAATGTTTCTATTGTGGTGAAATAGGACATTTTAAGAAATACTGTAGACATCGAAATTCGGATTATAGAAAAGAGAATTATATCCGATTGTTGTAATCAAGTTTAAGCACGAAAGTAATTTTTATTTTAATAATATTTATAAAACAAATGCATGTTTAATGATTGGGGCAAAAATGCAGAATTTCACGTTTTTTAAAATACAATAAAAAAAAATTCTGAAACAAGCTTTCCAAAAAAATTGCAGAAGGCTTTTCATATATTCTGAGCTCAAATAAAATCATCGATTAAATAATATTAAGTACAGTTAGTTCTAAAAAAATTGAAAGCTAATGTTCCCAAAATGGGAATGATGGCGCCTAACGGGTTAATATGTTTCGCCAAAATCTGGATTTTAAAAAAATTCATTTCAATGGAAAGAAATCTTTTATTTTACACTTGTTAAGTCATTTGTTTAAGCATATTTCATGTTATAAAATATCCAAGTTGTCAAAATCTACATCTATCATTTTAAAATATTCTATGTTTTTCCAAATTTGTGCAGCTGTATACATCATATTGCAACTGTTACTAAATTATGTAAAATTGCTCTTTATGTGTGAAAATAAAAGATATTAGATTGCATGATATTTAGTGTTTAATTTTTGATCCTTATAAAACTATTTTATAAAATCTCTAAATATTTAAAAAATATCTAAATTTATAATAAATTTCCATTTTGAGGATGCTTTTTGGAAAAGAAAAAAAAATCCATGAATTATATTGACTTGGCTTAACAGAAATAAATATTATCTTTTTGTACCTATATCTGATTAGAAAAGCATCATTGTAGTTGTTGAAGTATCATTAAACGCTACACAATTAAAGAGATGGTATAAATTTACATATTTTATAATTGTCTATGAAAAAGCCTTAGATGGAATCCCTTGAAATGATCACTTTCAAGTTACCAATATTCAAAGAATTGAGAAATATTTTTCATTAAGAATTATTAGTGTAAACCAAACAGAAAGTCCCTTTTTATATAAAGTGCTAGCAAATTACAAATAGGTAAAAAAAAATGTGTTCAAATCTGGTAAATAACAGGTTTTGGTACCACTAAATGCTTGTTTCAATGAGCGGTACATAAAAGCAAAATCTAAGGTACAATGTACCTTCCAAGTTAAGAGGTACATCTGATTTTGCCTCTGAAATCAGAGGTACATTGTGCCTTTCATTTTTAAAGGTACGTTGTGCCCTTAAAATTCAGAGGCACAAACTATCCAAATGTGCCTCTGAAATCAGAGGTACATTGTGCCTTTCATTTTTAAAGGTACGTTGTGCCCTTAAAATTCAGAGGCACAAATGATTCAAATGTGCCTCTGAAATCAGAGGTACAGTTTTTAGAGTGTACAGAAAATTACTATATTTTCACCCTAGCTGCTTAACTTTCACTGCAGCCAAAAACATTTTACCAAAACCACTAAAAGGCTCTAATTGCAATGAAATGATTTTTTTGACCGTTTTTATAATAACAGAAACTGTGTACCCCTCACTGTGATATCCCTCCAATATCGTTAAATTTTCTTTATAACTTACACCATTGAGACCAAATTTCCACCACAGTTGTAAGAAGACTAAGACTTGACAAAATGGAAGAGTTGGCAGCTTTTCAAGGAACAAAAAATATGAAAGTGCATTCGATATAAAAACATAATTAAAATATCTAAAAATGATTTCAAAGCAAATAATTCAACACTAAATTAATAAATATTTATAAAAATTTATTGAAATAAATTGTATTTTACTTAGATCTTATTTTATAAACAAAAGTCTATTTTGTTTCAAAAGTTACTTCAGCTCTATGTTAAAAGTTATTTAGTTTTATGCATAATTACAAAAATATAACTTTAAAAAATGAATGATATAGCTTCATAAATTTTAATTAAAAATCAATTCATTTTTTAACGTTAATTCGGCATCTTGAACATTATTAAAATTTTTCTTGTAATGCAATATTTTTTTATCTAACAAATTAAACGATTTTAGTCTCTAAAGATTAGTAAAAAAACTGCAAGAAGATTTCTTTAATCCAGTATGATGAAAACTTACACTACCTTATCAACACTATAAAAGATAAAAAAAACTGAAAGAAAAAAAAAACCAAGTAGTCCTTTTATTCCCGATTATTTTTTCACACATCACTGGTATTCAATGCATCTAAAACTAATCTGTTCGCAAAGAATATATTTACTTCATAATGATGACGAAATTGAAGTATTTCTCGAACAAGGTTTATTAAAGTCTCATAAATATGCATAGTTTCTCGGATAATAAAGATGCTGGCGCAAAAGGTTTTCAAAGCCCACCGGTAATAGATATATTTTTTATTCTTTTTGAATAAAAAATTGGCATCATTGTTGCCAGCCTTATGCATTTATTACACCTATGGCGTTTTTTTAAAGCGTTTCCGTTACATTTTTTTCTTTTTCTTCATTGAATTTTCAGATTATGGTTTGAAAAAAAAAATTCTGTTTGTCGCCACAAAAAAGAGGTTGAGCAAATTAATTTATTTACCGGAATTTAATCCGCTAAGCATTATGTTTAGGTGGGAAAAAGTAATAATCTGCAACGTCTGAGAAATTTTTGAATACATTTTTTTTTTTCACACAGGAGACATGCCAGCTTGCAATGAAAAAGGATAATTGTTCACTAGATATTGATTTTTAACTAAAAACTCTTCTTATCATTTCAAAGCGTAAAAAAAAAAAATTGTGTTTTTCCATGGAAGACGATTTTTTCTCTCCAGAATTTTCTGACTTATTACTAACAACTCAACACGTAAATTTTTTGAAGAATATATATTACGTAATAATTCTGAATGACTCATTTTGAAAAGCTAATGCTTTGATTAAATTTCCGAAATCTATATTTAAAGGTGGAAATAAGTTAATTTAATATAAATTTTAAAATATGGCTTAAGGCAATAAAATACATATTATTTTACTTAATATCATATATGAAATATGTAAGAATATATGGGATTGCATACTTTGATATATATAATAAATTTAAGATTTGATAGGATTTAATGGATTTTATTATTCTTATTATGTTTATACTTGTCGCCAACGTTTTATGCATATTATTCAAATTATATGTTATTGTATGTTCCTGTTTGTGTGAGTATGTGCTTTTTTTTTTGTTTTGAATATTTGTGATATTTACTTGACAAAACTTTGTTTTTGAATAAGTTTCTTTCTTTTTTTCTATTTGCTGCTCCTCGCATTATTGTATTGATAGATTTTGCTCTGATTACGTTAATAAAATACTATTTTTGCTGATATAATTGTAGTAGAAATGACAAGAATATATCTTTTTGTACTTATTTTTTTATAATTTCGATTTAATATTTTTATTATTTTTTTCTTCTTCTCTTTAAATTTTTTTTCTTTTTCTTCCTTTTCTTGTTTTCTTTACTTTTTTATTTTCCATACTATATTTAATTGCTATTAAATGTTTTATTAAACTTCCATATTAAAATATTAAACTTTGTTTATTATTTATATTTTAAGAAAGTTTCTAAATTAGTTTTTGAATTTACGAGAATCGATACAATTTCACCGATAATAAGATATGCAAAAAAAAATAATATGCTGAGAATCATTAGAAATGATTTACCAATGATTAGAAATGATTTACCCAAGAAAAAATAAATAAATAAACAATATCATAGCAAAAAATTCGGAATCTAACCAAACCCAGAATTTTTTTTAAAAAAAGTATCCAAATCAATAGTTAAAAAAACCTGTATGTCTGTAAGTATGCCTATATGGCCTGTATGGCTGTTTTAGAATTTTTAACTGTAAAAGGTTTTCTAAGACGAAAACAATTGGCCTTAGTTGAAGGACAGAATGCCTAAAGCATCTTAAGTGACAGCTCTGTTTCATTATATTAATTATTCGTTTTGTTACATTAATTGTTTCGTTACAGTAGTTCATTATGCATTTTTTACTCGTATAATTTACTCAATTACTCAATTTGCTCAATTACTCAAATGCATCCACTTAAGAAGTGAGGAATGTTCTGCGTGCAATTAATCAAAAACATGCATAAACTGTCTTTCAACCTTAGATGTGAAGGAGACAGTCATATTGTCGGGACCGGAAGAATTAAACAATATTAATATTTAAAAAGGGGCAAAAAACATTTGTCAATATCCTAATTTTATAGTGAAAAGTGTTAATAAAAAAACGGGTATTTTTCCAAGTAAATGTGCCAAAGAAATATTTTTTAAGTGAATTCATTTATTTTATACTAAATAATAACATTTCTGTTTCAAATTTTGAATAATAAATTCAAAAAAGGTATCCCAAAAAATGACCAACAATTCGAAAAATTGATTTAAGCAAAACGGATTCGTTTAAGCATTATCTTTTCATATTCTTCTCGCGAAATTTCAATGTTCTAATAAAGTTTTTCAACAGATGGTACTGCTTACTAAGATATGGTTTAAATCAAAGTTTTCAAAATAGTCATCCGTTATTACAACAATGCGTGTCACAGTCTAAGAAAATATTAACTAATATCTGTGCAACGTTTTATCCCTTCCTTCTCGCTCCCGTGAAAATGACGGGGTGAGGTTTCACCCTCTATTTCTCGCTCCCGTGCTATTGACAGATTGGAGTGTTCAGTAGTAATGCGCCAATAACAATAAAACTAATAAATTTCTTTTGCCCGGAAAACATTTTATTTCTCATTTTACACACCAGATGGCAGTACCAGGATATTTTTTAAGGTAACTGTAGATAGTTTATTTTAAACTAGATTTCCGCACTAATCAAATACGTAATACAAATTCAAAAGCCAAAAAAAGAGGAACTCTTATGACCGTTTTCTTGAAAATTAACCGATCGTTAAGAGGTTAAAGATGGAATCATCTGATATTCAGTAGAATCTCAAATTCATTTCCAATAAATGTAGAATGAATGGTTTAAACTTTTCCTATCCAATGTTTAATTAAATCATATCGGTATACGTTTTTAGATGCTTAAGAACGGTCTTGATTCAAAGGAAAAAATCTTGAAAAATATGCAACTGTTTATACATAGTGACCGCAACTATCATGACATAACTTCTAAATACGTTTTTCTCAATTCTCCTTTAAAATATTAATTAAATATAAAATAATCAAAACATTAGCTTAGCAAAATACTTTGAAAATTTTTTTCGTTAAAGTATAATTTATTTAATAGCAGCATCTCCAGATATAAGTATATTTGATAACTAATAATACTTAAATTAGCGTCCACAATAGTAACTTACTCCTTGAGTAAAGTGCCTTTTTGCCTCACAAATAACTATCTATTTAAAACCATATAAAGTATTAATTTTATCTAAAAAATAAAATTAATTTTGATAAGATTTTAATCGATAAAAAAATGTCTGATTAGTGAAATGTACTAATTTAAAATAATGATTCTGATCAAAAATCGTTTCTAAAATTTCACATTTCTTTTATTGAGAAGAAAACATTTAAATTCTTTATCTCGTACTTTAACTGATAAAGAAAAGTAACTAACAAATGATTATTACACTTCGTTAAAGAGAGAAAAATGCAGCATGTTTTTTTTATCACAATTAATGCTGCACGCATTTTGTTAATTATTTGCAAACACATTCGCAAATGTATTTGTCTATTTCCTTCAGTAACTTTGATTTTTTCGAAAGAAATCATAAATATGACAATAACAAAGGATAGTGCTCTTATTTAATCTGTTATTAAAAATTTTCTTGAAGTGTATTGTAAAATTTGGTAGAGTAGGCGACGTAGATTATTAGAAGATATCTGAAACATTTGTTGAAATAAACTTTTCGTTACTTATTGCTAGAAGGTAGTCTAAATAATATTTTTCTTTACTCCTTAAAGCTTAATTTATCGTAACTTGTTTAGCATAAATTAATTTTACTTATTATACCAAACTTATTTTATATATTGCATATGTCTTTCAATTTATCAATTATATACCTGTATTTTAATTTTTCTGAATATTAAACCAAATTTATGATGTTGTTGTTAATTTACGTCGCACTAGAGCTGCACAATGGGCTATTGGCGACGGTCTGGTAAACATCCCGGAGAATGATCCGAAGACATCCCATCATAATTTTGATCCTCTGGGGAGGAGATGGCACCCCCGCTTCGGTAGCCCGACGACCTGCGCGCGAAGTCGAGCACTTTACGGTAGCACAGCTTAACGAGGACCAATACCAAACACCCTCGGTCCCTATGCAGACTGATCCAAGTGGTCACCCACCCGCACACTGACTGTAGCCAGTGATGCTTGACTTCGGTGATCTGCTGGGAACCGTGTCTTAACGATCAGTCCACCACGGGACAAATTTATGATACAGTTACACTGAAATATTTTTATGGTAGCTTTCATAGAAATGCCACATTAATATTTTTGTTCTTGTTTACCGAAAGGTGTGTAACATAAGAAGCAGTGTATTGGTTGTTAAAATTACAACAAAATAAACGTATTCCTTCATGTATAAATAGAGTTAAAGTTTTATCATACTATTTAAAAAATCGCCGCATTATTTATCCGTTTTCGAAAGCTGTTGGATATATGGTACAGTGCAGTTGTTGTTAAAACAATAGTACAATAACCATATTGTATCGTATAAAAACACATTTGCACTGATTAATTCTTATATCATTTTAAAAATCGCAATTTTTTTAAAAAAAAGTTTTTTACAAAATCCGTTGGGTATAAATACATTGTATTTGTTGTAGAAGCGTCAGCATAATAAAAGCACAGAAATGCGGCAACAATGGAATTTTTTTCATCATATTATTTGAAGAATTGGCGCATTAGCTTTGTTTCGATTTGTACAACAATACATGGGAACTTCAAGTTAAAAACACTCTTCTCTCAACTGCCACTCAAGGAATTCTAACTCATTGAATTCAAGAGGAAAATTCTTCTCTTCCAAAGTGTTCAACCCCAGTAGAAAATTCTTACTTTTTTTTCAACCCGTTTGGTTTTTCTTTCGAATTCAGGACACATTTACTTTCTCGCATTTCGCACACAACAATGAAAAAAAAAAATTCTCACCTAGTCTGGCCTAGTGCCAAATTCTTGTCTAATGACGCTCACATTTATCGACTTAAGGGAACAATTTTTTTGCGCGCTTTTATCTCTCTTTTCCCTCACCGATACCTTTCTCTCTAAAATTTTTATTTTTACCATCTCACTTCACTTCTCTTCGAAACGACTGTCTTTTTCTCAACGTCTCTAAGCTTGCACCTAGAGCTGTCCTCAATTTTTTCCCAGTATTTTTTCAGACATTCCCTTTTTCGTCATTTGTCAGAAAAGGGCGCGAGCTTTACTATGAGCGACACTTGTTTTGCCGCTCAATCCAAACAAGTAGAGTCCTGATAAATGGCATGGACTTTCTGCCCGTTTCCTGATTCCTTTTTTTTTTTTACCTCTCATGCTTTTTTTTACTGATTCTTCATTTACGCAATTTTTTTTTGTACTTTTTCTGCAGTTTACGGCTTGGGCTACCAACATGTGCCTGTGCCGTTATATATAGTCGAGATTTGCAGTCAATTGAATCTATCTCTTTTACTTACACTTTTTTTTTGCTTTAAATATTGTTTTTTGCGGATACTTACATAAAAAAATACCTTTCCGGTGATAGCAGAACAATAATTTTTGTTTTCATAAAGAATTAAAGGCTTAGGATGATTTATCAAAATAATGTAAAGTATATAAATCCTTCGTGTCAGAGGAATTTTCGTTCTTATCAGTAATTTATAACATTTCAAAGTAATTATATATATATATATATATATATATATATATATATATATATATATATATATATATATATATATATATATATATATATATATATATATATATATATATATATATAATATATATATATATATATATATATATATATATATATATATATAATATATATATATATATATATATATATATATATATATATATATATATATATATATATATATATATATATATATATATATATCGGAAAGCAAGATTGGTCAGGCGTGTAAGAATATGAAAATAATGAATTCTTCTAATTAAACAAAATCATATTTATAAATAATTTTACACAAATATGGACGATTCACATAACATAGATGAGAACAATACAAATAATTAAAAGTTTATCAAAGAGTAAGAGTCTGTCTTAGTACTTAGTCTGCACTTCTTTTTGTTGTCTGCTGGCAATAGGTGTGTCTAACATTCGTCTTGCTTCTCACAACAGAGATTAGCTTTTAGCTTTCAGGGACTGGCACCATATATATATATAACAAACAAGTCATTATCCTTTCGTAGTAACCGCCACATAAATTTGTAAATACGCTAAAAATACTAACTCGCATAGTAAATACTCGCGCAGGATTACACTATAAATATGATAAAATTTGCGGTAATTGGCGCAGAAGCTACCTTTTGGCGATAATTTCGGGTTTGACGAAAATGGTCGACGGAATAATCCCAAAGTACCTTTGTTATTGCGCCCTATACTTTATGGGTTCTAAATCTAAGTGTTTTCAAAATTTAGCATCTAAACTAACATTTACATATAATTTAGTAAAACCTTGTAAATTACATAGGATTTATACCGGTTTTACATACTTTTCTACCAATCATGCTTTTTCTGATTCTTCATTTAAGCAATTTTTCTGCATTTTTTTGGACAGAGTAGTTTATAGCTTAAGCTACTAACATATGATTATGACATTATATCTAGTCGAGATTTGCATTTAATTGGATCTCTACATTTCACGTTTACTTTCTTTCTTAAATAGTGTTTTGTTTCTTTACACGTAAATAAAAGAAATTCTTTACTGATAATTTCTGAACAATAATTTTTGTTTTCATAAAGAAATAATGAGGATTGCTTATCAAAATAAACTAAGGGTAATTTATGAAGATATAAATTTTTTTGTTTAATAAGAATTTTTGTACGTATCAATTTAAATATTTCTTTATTGTTATCGACTTATGAAATTTGATATTTTAAGAAGAAATTCACAGCATTTCAGAGTAACTTAGTTCTCTTTTTATCTCGTATTTTTATTTAGGTACAAATTAGGTACAACTACTACTAATGCATTTATTTTCTTATATATTATTCTTTGCGGGTTTTAAATCTAAGTGTTTTCAAAATTACGTATATGAACTGGCATTAAAAGGTTTACTAGTAGAGCCCTTATAAATAATATGAATTTTCGGCTGACTTTCTGATTTTTTTTTGCCTCTCATGTTTTTTATTGATTTTTCATTCAGACAGTATTTTTGTGTTTTTTCTACAGTCAGTGTCTTTAGCTACTTACATGGTCCAGTACTGCTTTAATTAGCTGATATTTGCAATCAATTGAATCTAATCTGTTATCTACTCATATTTTTTTATTAGAAATATTGCATTTTTGCTAACAGGCAGATAGAAAACCCTCTTCCGATGATTCCTGAATAATGTTATTTGTTACTTTTCTCAAAAAAAATGTGGGAAGATTGCTGAATACCGTAATTTAATGGATAAATAATATCTGTAACACTCTTTAAAATATACGTTCTGAAGATTTCTGAATAATTCTTTTTTCTTTCATAAAGAATAAAAGTTTGGGCTCGTTTATCAAAAGGAACTAAAATATGACGTTCAAAACCTTTTCCTTTAGTATTTATTTTTGGGCAAAATCGTAAATTAAACTTATTTTAATAAGTTTAAAAATAATATTCAATCGATAAATACAAACAAGTAGAGTCCTAATAGCAAAGGCCTGCGATGAAAAAAATACAAAGGGACTGATAGCTGAGATTTATGTATTTTTTGGTGCTGAAATGGAAAAAATAATGAAAAATTTTCATCGCGTCACGTTTTCTTGAAAAATTATATTTTACTGGAATTTTTATGAACATTTATAATAAAAAATTTTTAGTTTTTGTATTTCGTCTCTTCCTGCTTGACTAGCATTCTACTTTGGTAAAATCTACAAAATAACTCCTATGTCTCCTCCTGTCACCGTCTTCCCCCCCCCCTCTCTCTTTGTCTGTCACAATATCTCTCTACCAATAGCCTAACGAAAATTTTTCACTGACCTCTCAAGAACATTAGCTAGCGTAATCGGGAGTCAGTTTTAAGCATTTTTAACCTTTTCTTTTCTCTGTGCGTTTCATAAAGCATGGCTTCGAATTCGAGACGATGTAAAAATTTCCCAGATGACTTTTGATACATAAGCGGGGAATATAGTGTGACTAAAAATAACATGAGGAGCATTACAAACTACGTAAGACAACTTTATCTTGCATATTTCGGCATGAAACTCGGAGACTAGGACAAATCGTGGACTCATCATAAAGTGTGTGTGCAGAGTCTTGAAGGCAATGACCTACGCTTATGGCTTTGAGGAAAGAAGACTGCCTTACGATTTGGAATTCCCATGACATGGTGGGACCCTAAAAACCATTTTGATGATTGTTATTTTTGTTCCTGCCATGTTCGTGGGTATGAACGAAAAAATTAAAAAAGGCTAATATCTTATCCTGATAACATACCATCGGCCATATGCCCAGTTTCTCATGGACCTGATGTGCCTGTGCTTTATCCTCCAACTGAATTGCCAGTCATTTCTTCAGAGTCTTCAGACTCAGAACATCCTGTTCAAGTCTCTGATATCGAATATAAGCCATCTGTAGTTTTTTCACCTCAGTCCTTCTCTCATGTTAAACTAAATGATCTAACTAGAGACCTGGGCCTTTCCAAAAAAGCACTTGAATAATTGCTAGGCTCCAGATTGAAAGAAAAAACCTATTGGCCAAAAGAACATCTTTTTATTGGTACTGGAATAGAGAAAAAGAATTTATTAAGTACTGTGATAAAGAGGAGAACTTGGTCCAGTGTTCAGAGGTTCCTAGATTGATGAGCAAATTTAATTTCATTTACAAAAAAAATGAGCGGAAGCTGTTTACAGATTCATCTAAAAGATGAATCAAAGATGTTCTTCCTCATCATGGGCGACCAGTATGCATCTGTACCAGTTAGATACTCGGTATATTTAAAAGAATGTTATCAAAACCAGGCTCATCCTGGACAAAATAAAATATATCGACCACAGTTGGGCCATTTGAGGTGATTTGAAAATTATTTCCATGCTTCTTGCTCAACAAGGTAGATTTACAAAGTTCTTATGTTTCATTTGTGAGTGGGACAGCCATGACAAGTCTCAACATTGGTTCAAAAACAATGACCGAAAAGACATAATCGTGACCCAGGCTCCAAGAATGTCATTCAAAACAGCTTAGTTGATCCAAAAAAGTAATGTTACCCCCCTCTTAATATAAAATTGTGTGTAATAAAGCAGAAACAGGCTGTTCCAAAAGATGGCAATTGTTTCAAATACCTGTTCAAAAAGATTCTAGGTTTATCCCAAGCGAAGTTGAAAGAGGGAATCTTTGTTGATCCAGATATCCGCAAACTAATGAAGGATAAAGATTTTGAGACTAACACGACAACAACTGAAGAAGAAGCTTAGGTTGCCTTCAAAGATGTCGTCAGTAAATTTCTGGGTAACTACAAGGATCCTGACTGTAAAGCAATTGTAATGAAAATGCTGGATAAATTTAAAACTTTGGGTTGCTCAATGAGTGTAAAAATGACTTTCCTTTACTCAATGTGGACTTTTCCCCCGAAAATGTAGGAGCAGTCAGCGAAGAACAAGGTGAAAAGTTCCATCAAGCTATCAGAAATGTGGAGCGTAAAAATCAAGGAAGATGGGACAAGAACATGCTCGTCGACTACTGTTAGATGTTAAATTGAGATAGGCATGAGATTAAGCATAAAAGATCATCAAAAATAAGTTTCAGAGGAAAATGAGCGTGTGCTTATATAGAAACTTTTTTCTTTTCTTTTGTTTTTTGTTTCAATCTTTGATGTACACCTACACAATATTTGCCATTCTTGGTCAATCGTCAATTTTAGGTATGTTACCTTAATAAAAAATAAATTAAAATGGTATGTTGGTGATTTTCCTTTCGAAAACTCAAGAAACTTATTGTTTTTCTCTCGATCAGAGGTGAATTTTGTGATCTGGCAGCAATATTTTTCATTCATTTTAACCTGAAAAATTAAACGGTCGCTCAAAAATCAGTTTATCGTTTCACAGGATTCAATTTTACATGCATCGAAGTGAATAAAGACGACAGTTACCAGGCAGTACATATACAATTGTTTGAGAGAATTCCTTTCCAAATGAGATTTTAGCAAAAACATAGATACCGAATTTACAAGAAATCCTGACTTGATGGTGGAAAATGAAGGTCATTTTTGGAATCAGCACATCAAATAATATACAGAATAATAATAACTTCTCTTGTACTTTTCAAAATTTCAATTTCGCAGGTTTGTGAATATGGAATAGACTTTCAGGAAGTTTTCCGGTTCCCTTTTTTTATAACCTCGTTATGTTTTTACTAATTCTTTATTTAGGTAATTTTTTCAGAGATAATTTGTTTAAAAATGATTTTTGTAGTTTTTTCTTTTTTAATTTTAAAATGGTAAATTTGAACATAAATTTATAATATAAATTTATAACATGTTATTCTTTTTTGATCTTTACTTATTTTAAGGCCCCCTATTTTAAGTATTACTGACTTACTTTATTTAGCTATAGCTTATCTATTTGTTTAGGTAACTATAAGTTTAACTATTCTTAAAATCGTATATCAAACCAATTTTTACAGGTTTTAATATAATATTGAATCAATAAATGAAAATAAGCAGAATCTTGATTGACATGAGTTTAAAACTGATTTTTTTCTTTTTTTTTTCCGTTTTTTCTCTTTTCTCATTTAAGCAATTTTTTAATCGATAACTTGTGTTCAATGAATTTAAAGAATTTTCAGTTTAAAGATTGCAGTTTCCTTTCCTTTTTTAATTTTAATTTATGCCCTTTGAAGAATAAAGTCATAAAAAAATATGAACTTTTTTTCTATTAGATTGAAATAAAACTGCGGAATTGATAGCTAAATATTGTAAATATATTGTTTTTAAAGTAAAGACATTATTTTAGCATTTATATTTCATAACAGTTGTACGTTGAATTAATGCATATAAATTTCAATTACGTAAAATAAATTTTTGTTCAAGAACAGAACTAAGTAAATGAAACCATCAAAAACAAAACTAACTCAAATATGAAAATTATAAAATATCTATCTTTAATTTAATTTTTTAAACGTATATTTATAAAACCAAATATTATATTTTAATCTGAACAAAAACAATTTGCTTTCTTACATATTCAAAATTATTTTTAACGAGACAAAATACTTTTACCGCTTTGCATAAAAAACATGGAAAATCAAAATTCAACAAAAGAAATAATAATATTTTTTATTGGTTTTTCTTTGTTGTATTTTTATGTCATTGTTTTCAAATTAAGCAACTTATTTTTAATTGCTTTAACATTGTAACTCTTTTCTCGATGATTACAAATTATTTGAATTTTTTTCCTCTTTTATCGCGATTTAAATTATGAAAAGTTCCTCTTTCACTTCACTTGATCGGAAAAACAGTAATTTAATAATTCAAGCGCAAGCCTTGAAATAATACGAAACAAAAGCATTCAAGTAAGATTTAATGAAAATTTTTTATGATCCGAAAAATAAATATGTAAGGTATTTGGTCATAAAACATAAAATAATTTGTTTTATTTATGAAAAAAGAAATAATATTGAAATTACTAGGATGAATTCCGTGCAAACGCGAACGCAAAATGGAAGTTAGAGCGGAAAAAAAACAAATACTTAATGATTTTTTTTGTCTCAGAGTCTACAATTGATAAGTTAAAAAAATTCCTAAGAAGATAAATTTAAGATAAAATATATTGTAAAGGTACCAAATAGCTTAGAACATTCATTTTCTCCTTTCATTATTGTTTTCCCTTTTATTGAGTAAGTATTAAATAAATATAAGTACACGGAAAAAAAGTTCAGGTAAAATTAGCGTACTGTAGAATGCTGACAATTCTGGTTTGAAAAAAATAATTCTGGTTACTACATCAAAATATACGGTATCTTGAACCATTTATTTGGTAATTTTTCCCGTCTTATGGTAACTGTTTACCAGAAATTCTGGTTTTCAAAATTATTAATTTTAATACCACATATTACATCAAACTATACCGAATCACTACTGAGGAAAGAAGGGTTGGAAGCATCAATACCAATTTGATTACCGAAAGAGATATGCAGGAATTAGAAACTCCGTTAAGTTCATTCAGGCAATAAATTTTTTTGTATGCTTTTTCATCCATTCTTCGTCACGAGTGCTTCGACTGATTTCTGAAGCGTTTCTGTTTTTTCCTCATTGAACATTTATTTCCAACCGTAATGTGTTTACTTCTATTTATCAATTTTCGCCAAGAATTCTAAAAAAAAAAACAAAAAAAAAAACATTAAGTTGGTAATCATGAAGCACTTTGAATACAAATGAAATATAAATGCAACTACATTCTGAAAATTAGTTTAACATTACGAACTTAGTTACTACATTTGAAAATAATATTTAGGGATATAAAATAATCTAACAAGAGAAAAAACTTCTAGACATCAAATTAGTTTCGTCAACAATTTTTTTCAGATAACCATTCTTTAAATATGTTTCACAGGTTTGAATATATTCAATGTGATTCGTTCCATTCAAAGCATTCGTATAACTTACAGTATTTTCCTAGAGCTAATATAGATATCTGTCGCATTCCAAATAGTTTTGGTGCCTCAGAAGCCAGAGAAAAAGACTATTCTGATGTATATTTTAAGAAAATAGATTATGGGTGGTAATTAAGAAATATCTTATACAGATGTAAATTTAACTGTATTCCAAAAATTAGTTCAACGTTATGAATTTAGCTAAGACATTTTAAAATAATGTTTAATGATATAACATAATCTAACAAAAAAAACTTTTTGACAAATTAGTTTCGCCAACAATTTTCTTTAGATAACCATTATTTGAATATGTTTCTCAGGTTTGAATATATTCAATGCCTGTCGTTCTAGTAAAAGCATTTGCATAACATAAAGTAGTTTCTTACAGCTAATATTAGTATCTGTCACATTCCAAAGATTGCTTGGTGCCTCAGAAGCAAGAGAGAAAGACTATTCTTATGTATATTTTTAGAAGATACATTATGGGTGGTAATTAAGAAACACCCTGTATACAGTTGAATCATAAGCGTAACTATATTCCAAAAATTAGTTTAACAGTTAAATTAGTTTAGTTTTGAATTTAGTTAATACATTTGAAAATAACGTTTAGTGATATAGAATATTATTAGATAACCATTCTTTCCCCAGCTCTGAATATGTTCAATGCCTGCCGTTTCATTCATATCATTCTCATGATGTACAATAGTTTCTTACAGCTAATAAAAGTAACGGTCACATTTCTTGGTGCCTCAGAAGCAAGAGAAAAAGAATATTCTCATGTATATTTTAAGAAAATACATTATGGGTGGTAATTAAGAAACACCCTGTATACAGTTGAATCATAAGCGTAACTATATTCCAAAAATTAGTTTAACAGTTAAATTAGTTTAGTTTTGAATTTAGTTAATACATTTGAAAATAACGTTTAGTGATATAGAATATTATTAGATAACCATTCTTTCCCCAGCTCTGAATATGTTCAATGCCTGCCGTTTCATTCATATCATTCTCATGATGTACAATAGTTTCTTACAGCTAATAAAAGTAACGGTCACATTTCTTGGTGCCTCAGAAGCAAGAGAAAAAGAATATTCTCATGTATATTTTAAGAAAATACATTATGGGTGGTAATTAAGAAACACCCTGTATACAGTTGAATCATAAGCGTAACTATATTCCAAAAATTAGTTTAACAGTTAAATTAGTTTAGTTTTGAATTTAGTTAATACATTTGAAAATAACGTTTAGTGATATAGAATATTATTAGATAACCATTCTTTCCCCAGCTCTGAATATGTTCAATGCCTGCCGTTTCATTCATATCATTCTCATGATGTACAATAGTTTCTTACAGCTAATAAAAGTAACGGTCACATTTCTTGGTGCCTCAGAAGCAAGAGAAAAAGAATATTCTCATGTATATTTTAAGAAAATACATTATGGGTGGTAATTAAGAAACACCCTGTATACAGTTGAATCATAAGCGTAACTATATTCTAAAAATTAGTTTAGCTTTATGAATTTAGTTAATATATTTAAGAATAATGTTTAGGGACATAAAGTAATCTAATAATAAGAAAGACTTCTAGACATCAAATTAGTTTCGTCAACAGTTTTGTTCAGACAATCATTCTTTTAATATGTTTCCCAGCTTTGAATATGTTCAATGTCGTTTCATTCAAAGCATTCCCATAACATACAGTAGTTTCCTACTGTTAATATCAGTATCTATCGCATTCCAAAGAACTTTTGGTGGCTCAGAAGCAAGAGGGGGGAAAAAAGACAAACAATAGTAGATGAAAAACGTCGCCAAATGTTGCTTCTGACTGTTAAGAGACAGAGGTACCTAATAAAGGGAAACGAAACAAATTCGACAATGTGATGACATCTGACGATGCATCGTTTTAATATCCTTCGTTTGTAGAGCGTAGATTCATCTTTGCATATCGTGTTCTTGGGATCCGTTTGATAGAAAGTCCAACCAATATACTCTGCTTTGTGTTTTTTATTACCTAAAAGAATTTCTAAGCATTTACTGTTATAATCATTAAAATACTATCTGCTTGATAGAAAGTCCTACTAATACACTCAGCTTTTCGTTCCTTATTACCTAAAGGAATTTATAAATATTTAGTGTTACAGTCATAGAAGTAATATCTGTTTGATAGAAAGTCCTACCAATATACTCAGCTTTGTGTTTCTTATTACCAAAAAAAATTTTTCTAAGTATTTACTGTAATAATCATTAAAATACTATCTGTTTGATAGAAAGTCTTACTAATATACTCAGCTTTTTGCTCTTTATTACCTAAAGGAATTTATAAGTATTTAATGTTACAATCATAAAAATGCTATCGGTTTGATGGAAAGTCTTACTAATATACTCCGCTTTGTGTTTTTTATTACTTAAAAGAATTTATAAGTATTTAATGTTACAATTATAAAAATAATATTTGTTTGACAGAAAGTCCTATCAATATACTCAGCTTTGAGTTCTTTATTACCCAAAGGATTTTATAAGTATTTACTGCTATAATCATTAAAATACTATCCGTTTGATAGAAAGCCCTACTGATGTACTCAGATGTTTTTGTTTTTTATTACTTAAAAGAATTTATAAGTATTTAATGTTACAATTATAAAATTAATATTTGTTTTACAAATAAAAGAATGTCAATTTAATAAATCTGATCAGTCGAAGAATCATATAAGAATATCTCTAATTAGTTAGATAATTAAAAGGAATATATCTATTTTTTCAAAAAATTGCAATTCCTTATATAATCAAAAAAATTTACAATTGAATATATCTAATTAATCCAAAAATTGCAATTGAAAACATTTATATAATGAATTGAATATATCTATATGATCTATATAAATATAATAATAGATTGAAAGCATTCAATAAATTAAGGAATAATTATTTATGCAAAGTTAATTTCGACTTTTTAATTAGTTATATGGACATGAAGTAAAACATTTAAATTCTGTGCATTAAATATACAAAGTCATTACAATCTTTAAGAGATTTTGTCTTGTGAAATATTAATCCTTAAATGAATTTTTTAATACATTTCGAACAACAAATTAACCTAACAGTCTTAAAAAACAATCAGCAATTAATCAAAATTGATAATTTGTTTAACTCATAGAAATGACCATTTTTATGCGTATGGGTCAAATAACTTGCGTATGGGTCAAATAACCAATCTCACTCTTCACTCATCATTTTTTGAACCATGAACAATGTTTTATATTCGCTTTTTTACTCACAAATTATATTAAATATCAATATTTACAAAAATAATGACTTTTGATTTTCAAATGACTAAAAATTTAATAGGATAAATTTATATCAGTTTTTAAATCTAAAATTAACGAATCAAAATCTATCAACAAATATTTTTAAATGTTTAAATGTCTGCATTTGTGAAAAGCTTTTTATTTAGTAGCAGTTCAAAAGTTTAAATTATATTAAGTTTTATCTCAGCAACATATTGTAATAAAGATAATGGTTTAATTTTAACGAACGCAAGTATAGATCAGTTAGATATTATTACTACTATCGTTTTGCAAAAAAAAATTCAAAATTATTCAGCAACGATATTTTTATGTAAAAAACATATCGAAATTTTATGTTAAAATTATGCAAGGTGAGTCAAGCAAGTGTAAAAAAAAACACTAAATTTGTTCTTTAATTTCTTGAAATTAATTATTCTTGAGTAATTAATTGCACGCTTTTCCAAAAACAGTTTAATAATTTTCTAATCTCCCATTTAAGTTCGTTAGAGATGAAAAAAACATTTATTTTTAGAAAATTAATAATATTGATACCCATTTTGATAATTTGAGTTTATAATTCATCTTGTATTATTGTTCAGTAGCTTTTAAGTGTATTTCATTAGAGTTCTTAAGCAATCGATTTTGTTCATCTTTCATTTTGATAAAAAGTAAATAATGAAAAGATGATTTCTCATCAGCGTTGACTTCAAATAAATATTTTCTACAAATCGAGTTCTTTTTTATTTTAAAAATGTTTGGAAGTTGAACAAATAAAATAAATTTTGATTTAATCATTTCTTAGCGAATGAAGAAAGTTTTGAGCTGTGAAGTGTGTACTGAAATGCCTTCAAAAAATAACAGTACATGGTAATTTAGTTTCATTAGTTGGAAAATAGTAACCATTTTAAATATATTAATATTTACTTGTGTAATAAAATACAATAGATGTAAAGCAAATGTGAAGTAAAATAAACTACATTTCTCAAATTGTTCAGGAGAATGGTTCAGGGCAAAAACACCTTTATATTCATAAAGTCAGTAATATATTTATGTTGTATTGTGCTGCCATCTAGTGGAAATTTCAAAAATATGTAAAATGTCAACCTAGAAACAGTTCAAAGATGCAGTTTGATGTAAAAAGAACAACCTCTTAAAAAGTGGGAGATGATTAATGGTCATGAGGATGATTAATGTTCATCGTAAGAAACGAAGAAAAGTTATTCGTATTTTCAGTTGCCTATGATTGAAACTTTATACAATAAAAATGAAATCAATATGAAATCGTGTTTTATTTAAATTTTTGATTTATTTATTTTATTAAACTGGAATCAAAATATAATTTATAAGAAAAAGCATGCGTTTTTTAGGATATAATTTGAGTACAATATAGGTAATTTTTTAATTTTGTAATATATATATATTCGAAAGATTGTCGAAATTATTCCTCAAAATCTTTCACACGAAATATGGTTAAAATTATTTTTTAACAAATTTTTTTATGATTTAATTATTTTAAATTTCATATTATAATTTATTTAAATATATTTTTATTATATTTTTCATAATTTTTTTTTCTTGTTCATAAATATTAATTTCCTATTAATATAGAAACTTGCATAATTTGACAAATAGTATTAAACGAAACTCCTCCAGCTTCATAGTTAAAATGGGTAAAAATACCCTGTTTCAAGCGTTCAAAATTGATGCTCAATATTTGGTTTCTCACTTGTCAATTATGAATTTAGAAAGAAGTCAGAAAAAGGAAAATATGTAAAGAAATCAATGAGAAAATGAGAGGGAACTTAAAAGTGGGAACAAGTAAGTTCGTAGATATGCTAAGAGGTGGTATTGACGATAAAAGTCAAATCAGTTCAAATTACGTTTATAATTACTATGCAAAGAAACGTTGCATTCAAGCACTTGAAACCAATCAATTTTTTATCTCTTTTTAAAATGAAACAAATTAAGTTTTTTTGTTTTGTTTTGTTTTTACATTTAAGTAAATTTTTTACTTCAATGTTCTATGAATTATCCATTTTACATGTAATTATTCGCTTATCACATTAACAATAGATAACATTGCATAGATTATATATTTTTGTTTTAACTATAGATTATAATAATAAGCTATTGTATAATTTAACCAATTAAATATCTCGTATTACTTATGCATGTTCCTTCAAATGTGCAAATATTGTCTGAAAAAATACTAAATAAAAATAATAAACGTTTAATCAATAACAATGATAATAAACATTAAACATTTAATAATAAACATTTAAACATTTCTTTAATGGTATCTAAATTCAAATAAAGACAGCACTACATAAATTAGTGCATTAGAATTGCTTGTGGTTTGCTTACATATTAAAATAAAAACTTAAACGTTACTAAATAAATAGCAGTACAAAAATTAAAGCTTACATTTAGTGTACTTAAAATTATTAACTGCTTTTCATATTTATGCAGTATTAAAATGAAATTCTCAATAGATATATTATTTTTCTCAATTCAGTGAGTAATTCTTTTTATCAGAAAATGAAAGTAAAGTTTTTCATTTTGTAAATGCACTTAATATAAGTTCTCATTAACTCCTCATGATGTAATTAGTTACCTTCCTTATATTTCCTTTGGTCAAGAATTAATAATGTGATTACTATGGCTATCATTTTAGATTTCAACCGTTATGTCACTATGATTATTGGTCTTTTGAAAGTCACATTTTCCATTGTGGTCATTGCTTTAGGAATGAAGGAAAGACGGAGAAAATAAATACACCACTCAAGCAATTTATGTTTTATCAGCAAAATTTTAATGCTATTTAATTACCTGTGAAGGTATGGTTCGTAATGCAAGAATGCAACTACACTGCAAGAAACTCTGGTAAATT
Organism: Parasteatoda tepidariorum; assembly: GCF_982258835.1. Taxonomy (NCBI): domain Eukaryota; kingdom Metazoa; phylum Arthropoda; class Arachnida; order Araneae; family Theridiidae; genus Parasteatoda; species Parasteatoda tepidariorum. Next base: position 74,671,541 of record NC_141757.1, read on the forward strand.
TTACCATAAATATTGCAGTAAGATGTAGTCTGTTTGCCAGTACGTTTTATTGTAAATTTTCATAATCTTTCTTTTGGTATCGTAGGTCAGTTAAAAATTTTACAAAAAAAGCTGATTTGTATTTAAACCCAGTTAATTAAATTTAAAAAAAATTAAAGATTGTTTAAGATTTGTGCAACTCATTGAACATTTCACATCTTTTCAATTATATAAAACAATAAAATTATGTTTATTAATATGATATAGTTAAGTTTGATAATATGATATAATTATGTTATATAATATATCGTAATTATGTTATTTAAACAATGAAATTATGTTTTACGGTAAAATCCATATTTACCAGAATTTGCTACAGAACAAGAATCAGCTATAGCTTGAAATTTTCTGTAATAACAGTAAAATCACTGAATCATTCTAATTAAATAAATATTACTGTAAAATCTACAGTATAAAATTTTAGCGGTAAAAATGAATTTTACTAATATTGCACCTAAAATGCCAGTACTTTAAATTCCATCTGAAATTTTCAAGCGTATGAGTGAAAGCACGTTTTTTTCACTACTTGGTTTTTTTCTATTTATTTTTATATCTTGCCTTACTCTAATTGCAAACAGACATCAAAACACTAAATCAGACAATATGTTGGTCTTTTTCCAGACAGCTCTGGGTTCCTTTCACAATATATGCTCACAATAACTTCCTTTGTGCTTAATTTCGGGAACTCTATTCTTGTCATTAACAGGCGATACCCTTTTCACATAAGTTCTGAACGAACATGAAGAAACGGCCTTTGATCTGCCAACTAATGAAACAGATAGACAAACAAAATTTGAAAAGAAGTAGTTAACAAGAGGAGGATATTGAAATGATAAATCTTGGTTGTCAAAGATGTAGACGTTTGTTTGAGATGACAGAAACTGTTATTTTTCCATTCTATTTGTTTTCACACTTACACTCAGTAGATTTAGCTATTTGTTTTCTTGCTAAGTGGTTTTAGTAAACGCCTTTGCTATTTGAACAATTTTTTTTTTGTTACATTCATTAGATTTTACATGTCTTAATGGAATGAGAACAGCACATTGCTATAGCTGGATGTTTTTTTTTATTAATTATTCTTAAGGCGATTGTACACTGTTAGAATTTTTACTCTAAAATTAAGGTTAAATAACCGGAAGCAGTCTGTTCATCCAATTAACCGTGAAATTTACGGTAAAGAACGTTTTTAACCCTTAGGGTTTTGAAACCGTTTACAACCAATATAGTTAGAAAACAAACGGTTTTTAACTATTTGCAACTAGCATGGCTTCAAAACCATGACAAACAAATTTAACTGGACATTTGAGCTACACTTATTTTATATAGACTAGACTTATTGCATATATATTTAGGAAAGTGGGCATTGAAGTAAGGTAGTGGTTGAGTAGTGTTTTGTCAGATGAACCATGAAATGTGATTTGATTAGTTTATCTGGTTTTTTTCGCCTACCGTATTAAATGAGAACTAGACTTTTTTATGCAGGCAGCTTTATGGTGCTGTCATCTATGCGTTAATGAGAAGCAGTGCAGGACACCCGTTCTGTCAGTCATGAGATTGACATATTAGCCCTCTCATCTATAATATGTAACCAGCTGCAAGGAACTAAGTGGCTTCATTAAGTTAGCCTAGTTGGTGCGAAAAAAATTTGGTTGTTTAAGCGAAAGTCAAATTATTAAGTAATTATTGAATTAGCAAGTAAGCGTATTAAGTGAAAGAAGTTAATAGATGGTTCTTCTCACAGTTAACAGTTTGAATATCATTTTATTTATGGTTGTTTGACTATTTTGTTTGGATATGGCAAGCTAACAATTAAATAAATAGTTGTTATTTAAGCATTTTTTCCGAAAAAAATTCTAACAGTGTATTGTTTTTTATGTTTAATTTTTTGAATAGCTAAATACTTAAAAATATGGTCATTGAGTCATAGTCAGCCTAGTGTTTCACTTTTATTTTACTCCCTTTTCATAGACTGTAAAAATTCCAGATTACTATGAAATCCATTTTCTCCGTTTAATTTTACGGGACAAAAAATCTGATATGTCGTAATTTTTACAGCAGTATTTACTGTAAAATCGTTGAGTCATTGTAACTTATTAAAAAGTTCTATAAAAACTACGGTATAAAATTTTAAGGCAAAAATGGCTTTAGCTTACTTAAAATAAACTATTGGTAGAGATGAAAAAGGAAATATCGGAATTTTGAATCTAACAAAGTTAATCTTAAGCTATATGAAGAATAAGACTATCGGATTTGTAAATGATAAAATATTAGATGCGTATACACTAATATAATAAAAGTATAAATAAAAAAAATATATTGTCAGTAATTTATTGGAAAATTCTATAAATCTCTATTTATAAAAGTGATTAATACTTAAATTTTCATTTTCACGAAACTTCAGAGATCAGTTTTGTTAATATCAGTGACTTTTAGATTCATATGCTTTTCGCACTATCTCTTGTTGATTATGACGATTGTTGATTATCAAAGAATGCATGGTCGAAAAAAAAAACGCAAAACCGCTAGAGGGCGTCAAAGTTCATGTTCTTATATGAGGCAAAAACACACGAAGAACGATGAAGTTAAGTTATAAAAGCAAATTTTATGGCATGTGATTACAATAAGTGTTCAAAACAGTGGCCGGCAGCGGTTATGCTGCTATGCACGCAGTACAACGGCGAAGAAAAGATAGGGCATATCACGAACTTTCCCTGCAGCGGCCGAAAGCTTGGTGACAAATAACGCAGCACAGTAACTCACAACAGGAATGGAGCTTTTACGTTTGCATCAAGCAACTTTCTAAATGCGCCAGCACCTTTGCGTTTTGTTTTCGACCATGCATTCTTTGATAAAAATTGTTTGCTTGGGTGTGTACTATCACTTCCTTAAATTTTGCCCATCTTTTTAGAATCACCCTGCGTATATATATATATATATATATATATATATATATATATATATATATATATATATATATATATATATATAATATATGCATTTTACAACTTCATATTAAACTTCTGTTGTGTGTCTGAATACTGACATTTAGAACAAAATTAAGGTTTAGAATTGCCTCGTAGAAATTTGAATTGTTAACAATGAATTAAACAAAAAGTTTTATTTTAACTGACAAATACTCATTTTCTACTCATTTTCTTACTCTTTTCTTTGTTTTTTTTATACATTTTATATTTTTGTGATAAAATAAAAAAACTTATCGTTGTTCTGCTTCTGAACACTAATGAAAACGTAAAATGATGGGCTTCATCAACAATAAAAAATATATACATTTATTTTACAAATTCTATATTATTAGGGTGGCGCCCTTCAGAGAATTAAAAATACAAAATTATCTTCATCGAAGCTGATGCCTTACATCCGGCGTTCAGTGGCAGACTACTATTTCATATTGTTTTACAACACATGGCTTTAGCCCTCTGGTGGGAAAGACTTTAAAACAAAACTTACAACAGTTACTTTTCTCAACAACTGAAATTTAGAATATTGTGATTAAGCAAAATATGTGAACTGTTTGCAATTTCAAATTAATATTGAAATGTACAGGTCTAGAATTTTCTACAGTGGAAAGTTTTCGGAACTTTAGTATTCAAAAAAGTATACAAAAGCTAGACGTTAAGAACGTATCCAATGAGCGAGCAAAGAGAGCATTGGATGGCGAAGCTATCCGAAATGAACTGCGAAAGCAGTTCCGGGGGTTGGCGAGCGTCAGCGAGCAGGGGGCGAAGCCTCCTAGTTTGAAATAATCGAATCGACAACAAAAGAGAATCACGAAAATATAAATTTTTCTTTAATTTTAATTTTATTTTACTTTGTATGTTTTTTTTTCTTCATTTTCACGCATTGTCATCCAATTCTGAACTATGTGCCAAATTTGAGGTCTGTAGCTAGTCGGGAAGTTAAATTAAAATCGATTACAAAATTCCACCCGAACAGACATGCGCGAAGGCAAATTGATATAAACGTGGTAAAAAAGCATTACACTTATTTCTAGCTAATGTTTAATTCATATACCGAATAAGCAAAATATCTAATTAAAATTAATGTGTAAGTTTTAAAGACTCCTTTCAACACAACGTTTTTTAAAACTAAATATTAAATTACGTTTAGAATGAAAACATATTTTAGATCGTATACTAAAGCAAGGTAAAATCTTAAAATTAAGGAGACATTATTTTACCATAAATATATATATCAGCTTGAATGCTTTTTTTTTAGTTTTTCTAAGCACATTCCTTGAATTTTTCTATTATAGAAAACATTTTTATTTTTTATTTTTCTATTCGTGTAACTTATGTTACAAGCGATACATCTGTGGAATCATGATACTAAGAAAAAGTAGCAAAATCATTTGGTAGCGATAAATCAAGTAAAAAAAAGCTTTTTCTGATCACTGTGATAAGAAAAGAATTTCATGAGTTCAGTGTCTAAACATTTAATTCATCTTTTCTTTTTGAAAATTCTTAGTTTATATACTTTGTTAAAAACATGTAAATAAAAATAATACTGATAAATTATATTTGTTAGCATTATCCCCTTATGAATGAATTAAGTACTTGAATTAAAATAGGATTGGTTTCCGTTACAAATATAATGTGTGCTAAATTAATATTTACAATAAATTAAGTTTAAAACGGATACCCTCTCAGAAATAAAATTCTCACTTCAGCAATCCTGGAGCAGTATTTCGTTAATTTTGTTAATCATTTCATCACGAAATCACGTGATGTGTGACGAAAATCATTTCCTTAACTTGAAATCTCATCGCCATGCATTGTGGGAGTTTGTTAACTAAAATGGCGAAACTAGAGTAAAGACTCGACAATCGAAAATAAAGTAATGAATTAAGCCAATTGGGCTACATGGTGGTAAAGGAGTTAAATTCTTACTAGCTTGATCCGGGTTTAAGTCCCGGTTCGGACATGTTCTTAATTAATCTCTTTGTTCTATCTGTCTTCGTTGTGTTGTGAACAAGATAAAATGATTATAAGAAAATTTGGATATTTTCAGCACTTTGTGGTTACTTATTTATTTATTTAGTTTTTTTTTTCTGGAAAAAAAAAGTAGGGCAACGAAATATATATATTTCTTAATTTTGGTGACATTGTGTTCTCCAAGAAACAACGATAGTTATTTGGTCATTTTAACGTAATTTTTGCATGGGGCATGTACCAGAAAACGGTTTCGTAAAAAAAGGAAGGAAGTTTCATGATATTTGAGTATCCATTTCATACAGTGTGCAGCAGAAAATAATGTTCACGACTGTGAAAAATGATACGATAAAAAAACTCCTTTGACCACACAATTTGGAGTCGGAATACGACGAGTGAGAATTCCCACTTGGTGAAAATAAAGAATACAATTCAGAATAGTCATAATAGTCATTTTAATAATCATAATTATTTTAGTTTAAAAAAAAAGTCTTGTTTTTGACTACAGACTTATTCTTCGATTGGCGAGTTTTCACTTACCTGCACTGAAATCTACCAGTTACCTTAATGCGAAAAACAAAAATATCGAGAGTGTTTATTTTGTTTCTTCCATTTCCTTTAAAAATATCGGATTTACCAACGTAGGAAAAATATCTCATCTAAAAACAACGATAATGCCCTTATGTTATATTCTCATTTTCATACTCCATAAGTTACCTGATACCAGAAACAATAGTTAAAAATTACAGCTTGGTAAAATAATGAAAGATTTCTTCAAATAAATTCAGCTATAATTTATTTATTTATTTATATGTTTATTTATTTATTTAGTTACATGTTTTATTATATATTCATTTACATTTATTTATTTCATTTAAAAATGTTGTAAATAAAATGCAAAATAAATTTCGAGTTTAAAAATAAAATTGATATGTTTTAAGTGTTTTAATTTTGGCGTTATTGACCTCACACTTTCAGTCAAAAACTGGAAAACACATTGTTTTCAGTATATAGACCGTTTATAGCTGAATTCAAACTTAAAAAATAAAAATCTCAAAATTGGTTGTATTTACAAACGTTATTTCAGTTTCATTCGACGCTGAATGAAAGACTAGGTAAGAAAAAGGCATTCCAGTTAGACTTTTTGACTGTATATACAAGATATGCGTATTTGTTCCTTTAGAATAAACGGTAATAGCTTAAACCACTCAGACTTTGAAAAGTTCCAGGAATTTCACAAATAATCTTATTCTAGTGAACGAATGACTCTAATTCTAGTGAAAATACTCTCTGATGATTCGATAAACATCTCATAATCAGTGCTTAAATGCTTTTTTTTTTGTATACTGTGAGACCTGGGTGATCAATAAACAAGTTAACTGAGGCTAATTCATCTTTTAGGAATGGCAATGCTTAGATAGTTTTGAAATATCCTAGAGAAATTGAATTCCATATCAAGTATCCTTTCATGGCTTGGCCTTTGCTTTCCTTTCCCTTATTGTGTGGTTGAAAATGTTTATTTCGGACAATTTTATCACCTCTTGCAGTTGTGACCATTAGTTTTGTAAAATTTTGTATATATCATAACATAGTAAATAGTAGGGGAGAGGGGGGCACATGTGAACAAATTTTTTTATTTCTTCACTTTTCGAAAAATATCATCAATTTTTCATAGTAAAAAAGTCCATATGTTTAAATAGTCTTTTCTTTGTCTTGTGTAATTTTTTGAGATTTTTCAATAAAATATTTCTTTACTTTATAATATTTTAGAAAAATGACTTCAATTGTTCACATGTGCCCCTTAAAATTACAAAGCAATCATCATATTTCAAAGAAAAAAAAATCTTTAATATAACAGATATAGATACGCATTATACTGAGGGGGTGGTAGCTTACTATGTGAATTTAAATTGTACAACAGTACTGTCAATAAGAACATAATTTTTCAGCTATACAATAATTTTTCCGTAATTGGGTTTTTCGCAACTTCATGTTCCACAGTTGTTGTAATGGGCCTTTTTCTTTCTTCTCTAATACTCTTTCATGCTTTTTTTTCCATTTTTTCTATCTTTTCATTTGTAGCTTTAGCAATTCTATTTTCTCAAGTGTATCAGTTAATATGCGTGATGCGCGATCAACCATTTAATAAAAAAAATTTTTTTAAGGAAAAATTAATAAATTAATTATGGAAAATTAAATAATGATAATTTTAAATGCATACATATTTTTTAAACTTATAATATCATGAGGATAATTATCTTAATACTATGTAGGGGCACTTGTGAACTGTTCACATCTGCCCCAGACGTTTTGTTCACAAGTGCCCCCATCATCCTTCTTAAACCTAACTTGAAAAATAGAGAACTTATAATTGAGTAAAAAAAAGGAATAATTGTCATAAACTTATTGAATGTTCATATAATGATCTGCAATAGTTAATTTTAGTTTATTAGTTGATTTATATTATGCTTTCACTTGAAGAAGCGAGCGATTATAATATATGCAACACCAGCTGATACAAAGAAATTGTCAGAATAGACCAACAAAATGTCTCATTGTTCTGAAAGTTTTTCAGAGAGGTAGGACTAGTACTGCCACCAATTGAAAATTTTTCGAGATTTTTTATTCCAAATCATATTGGTAAAACATACCATGTTCACATGTGCCCCCTGTTCACATGTGCCCCCCTCTCCCCTACATACTATAACATAATAAAAATATAATCACGTTGTAATTTAAACGTCTTCGAGAAATTTATACTATTGAAAATAGATTTTACAGAGCATTCTCAGAAAACGAATTGTGTATAATAAAGCATTATTTCGTAACATTTTGGTGAATGAAGCGAAATTATAAAAAAAGTGAATTTATTCACTGAGCGCAAGATCTTTCACTCATTTTAATTCTCGTGTACATTTCAAAAACCTTACTTATAACAAATACATTAGATTATAATTCTGTAAATACAATAATGATTCTAATGTTCTAATTTTAGAATATTTTAGAATATATATGAGTGGGATGTATTAAGCAAACATTTCTATATTACTGAAGTTCAGTTAAGCTTTTAAGAATATTTCAGTACATTTAAGAAAATATATTAAAAAATCTAATTTATTTAAAACTGCACTACAGAATTTTGAACGAATTTTTATCTTGAATAAAACTTACATTATATTCAACACAGAAAAATCATAATTCTGATGAAGATTATATCGAATGAATAAAAAGATACTTCATCAATATAAAGATATTTCCATATCATTTTAGAAATTTTATTCTTCACTTTAAACTATGCATGAAAATACTAAATTAAATAGTGAACGCAATGTCAATAATTTTTTCGTGATGTGGTTTAAAATAGTAGTTTGGGGAAGGGAACGAGTTGTTATTTATAATAAAAACTCAGGATGATTTAAATTTTAGAAAATTTAAAATTTAATATTTATAGTAAGAACTAAATACATTTTCATTTTTATTTACAAGTACTAATAGATTATTGATAATTTATTTTAATTCAGTTAAAGTAGTTAACAGTAAATAACATTAAAAAAACTACCAGATCATTTTTATTTTAATCTATATCATTTCTCACTTGCTCTAAATATGATTTAAAAAAGATATAAATTTAGAATTAAATTAAAACCATCCTATCACTTCAGTCTTGACTTCAAAACAAATTTACTCGCTGGATAAAGAAACATTAAGATTTCAGTGAAAAGAGAAGAATAACAATTCTAAAAAAAACCCATACAAATATAAAAAAAAGTTATAAAAAATACTACCTACTAAAACAGTAAAAACATTAAGTAAAAGAAAAATTACAAATTAAGTCGAAGCAGAAGCAGATTCATTTAAGAAATGGTTTTTGCAGAAAATGATCAAATATTGGATGGGGGGTGAGCAACTGAAATAGGGGGAGGGTAGTCAAAAGAAGAAGAAAAAAATACTTCAATCAGAATTGAGCTCAATCATTAAGCGTACGTGAATTGACCAGAGTCTTTATTATTTTTCAGATATTTTTCTTCTTGAATTGCTGACTCTCAAGATTTTCTTCTCTTTCTCTCCATTTTCTCTTGTTCGTTATCTTTCTTTTTTTTTTGAAAGCTTCCTAAGGATCAGGTAGTTTTGGTTCGAGAAGTATTTTCTTAGAGAAGAGAAAGTTTTTAGATTTAGATTTTTTTTTTCTTCTTCTTTTTTTGTGAATGCAATGAATGTAGCTGGAAGAATTTTAAAGTTTAATGCTCTCTGATGTGATCTACTTTGGTTTCACTTTTAGACAGATTGGAGAGATCTAATTTTGGGGTTCTTTGGGTTCAGATTAATAATTTAAAGTTGCACTGTAAAAATTCTTCATTGTCAGTTTTATTACCTGTTCTTCTTTAATTTTCTCAAAGTTCCCGAGAATTCTGATAAAGGCGAATTATTGATAGCTTCCAGTGAATCATAATGACAAGGATTGAAATGATTTAATCTAAGGAAGGAAAAAAACTAAATGTTATATCAGATGAGAAGGAGATTGCTTTAATACTTGTGACACATGTACACTTCAGTATTAAACAGTTGTAGAACATGAACTCTAACGTTTTTAATCGAACATTATCATATTTTAGATATGTGCACTTGCTACGCTTTCTTGAAAAAATAATAAAGTTCGTTAGAACACTCTTTAATAACCTTAACAAAAAAATTTAAGCTTTTTTTCTTAATTATTTTATAGTATTATTTAAAATGAGTTTAATCCGACAATTATGTATTTAAAATGCGAACATCATTCAGTCCTAATGCCTAACCAAAGTAAAATGTTAATTTTCAGCTTCGTATTTCATCTGATTACTGAAGATAACTGATATCATTAGTAAAGTTCTTAAAAGTTTATTGTTTGGCTTCTTGACGTTTTAGTCATCAATTCGTCTTAAACGTTTTGATAAAATTATGTTCTGGCATCTTATCGCTTATTCTAATTACAATAACTAAAATATATTAAATTAATTTGCGATAGTTAAATTATTTAGCATAAGCAATTGGATATACTTTAAATTTTGTGGCACGAATCAAATTAAAATGTACTTGATTTTTTGAATAAAATAGTACTTCACTCAGCTAATTTCAAACATTACATTTTTTAAATTGATAGTTGAAATGAGGTTACATTGATTACAAATAAATTTATAATCTACAAGGATTATTTTGTTTTTCCAGCTTTCATTATACATATTTTATTTTGACTGATTTATAAAAAAATTGAAGAATTTGGATTTGTATAAGATAAGATAAAGTACTTAAGGAAGTGTAAGTAGTAGAAGTGTAAATGTAAATAAAGTATTAAGGAAGGATAAAGTATTTAGTAAGACACAAATGAAATAAAAATAAACCAATCGGTTTATGTATTATCTGGCAATCAGGACATGGGATCTCAATCAGGTTGTTTCGATCATTTCTTAATTGTTTGACAATAGCTGTTGTAGTTGTAGTTCATTTACGTCGCACTAGATCTGCACAATGGGCTATTGGCGACGGTCTGGGAAACATCCCTGAGGATGATCCGAAGACATACCATCACAATTTAGATCCTCTGCAGAGGGGATGATATCCCCGCTTCGGTAGGTAGCCCGACGACCTGCACGTGAAGTCGAGCACTTTACGGTAGAACAGTTAAACATGTATACATGGGGGTGTAAACTAAAGAACTAAATTTTATTTTTTTCAAATACATTTCTGACTATCAGAGTAAATATTCAGGGTGTTTTCTTCATGTTAAACAAGAGGATTATACTTTAAATGTAATTCATGAAAGTTACGTACTGTGCACAAGTTAAATAAGCGAGCATCAGAATTACTTTTGATTCAGTAATTGGATATTCTTGTACTAATATGCAATCTTCATGGTTTTACAGCTTAACCTGGATTTATAACCCTGAAAATATATAGAGTATCCGTAATTTGGAAAATATGATACATTGTTTAGTCTGTTGAGGTTTTAAAGTTTGCGCCTTAGTTTTAACTTTACTTTTTGGGTATTTCACCTTATCTCTGAAATCTTGTCGGTGATTCCTATATTTTAAGTGTCAAGAATCTAAATCCTTCGGAAAAAAAGAGCATTATTATTCAGAACTTACTTCGCCTGACTTTGCAATTTAGATCAAGGTATATACCTAAAGTCCATTCAAAGTCAACTCATAAACCATTCAAAAATTAGATCAAAAGTTATTCAATAGTTCATCATTTAATATTTGGCTTTGTAAATAGATGTAAAATAAACTTAGAAAACTTTGTCTAGATTATAAAGCATATATTTTGGCAATCTGATAACCCTTGAGCAGACATTAGGATGAGTTCAATGTGCTCAAAATGGAAGCAATTGTCTGTTCCAGTGTATAGTTAATTGTCTTGTACAATCTGATATTCTTTTTTCGAATATCTGGTAAAGTTTCAGCAGGTTATGGTACACTTAAAAACAAAGCGTAATTAATAAATTAAATGTACAAGAATTTTATAAGTTCTTAAGAAATAACTATTTAAACAAAGAAATTATTTTGCCTGCAAGCATTTTAATTTAATAAGGTAAATGGCGTAGCAGGAAGCGTATTATTTAGGAACTGCTTTGAAATGACCTTGAGTTAATACGCTTTATTTTTCCTTTTATTATTTTATAATGACTCAACAGAATATATCATAGATCGCATAAAATAAATTTAGAAAAAAAAAACGCATATCTTCTATCAATTAAGAGAGTTTCAAAGTTTTCTGCAGTTTTGAAAATTTATTCATAACTCTATTATGAGCATATTTTCTCTTTCATGAGATTACGAACGTGATCCAATTAAAAAATACATTTTAACTATGAAAATTTCCCTTAAAATTCAAAGTCTTCTGAAAGTGAATAATAGCCTATTAAATTCGTTTCTCAAGAATAGAATGTAAAAGAAGTTATTTACTTGGAAAGAGTTACATTTACCCAAAACTCTTTCATTGCTGGCTCATTATGATTCAGTGTGGAATTTTTGAAGCGAGTGAGGAAGATAGGCTTGACGATTAGAGCCTTAATTAACTGCACCCGGAGGTGAAACAACTTCTTTAAAAACCTCGGCCCAAACACTTAAAACGGATCAATGTGTCCTCTCTTTGCCCACCTACTTTTCCCTCCTTATCTTATTTTTTTCCTTGCTCTTATTCAATTTTTCCCTTTTTTTTCTTCTTTTTTTTTGTCTGGTTTCTCTTACCCTACGCTGTCTAACCTTCCTTTCCGCCTAATCTTGGGCGTCAACACTGGGGCGGGCAGAGGGCGTTCATCAATCAGTCGACCATTAAGGGAGGGAAATCCCTGTATCGGAAAGGGGACCACAAAGATAGAGAAAGTAGGGGGAGTATGGAAGAGCTCCATGATCGTGAGAAATGGAGTTTTGAACGAGTGGGTGAGGTTGGAATTCACTTAGCATAGAAAAAGATGAATGAGGAAATTCAGGAACCAATGCCACAAGTCACGTGACTTGACAGAAACACAGAAATCAATTATGGGTCCTCTTTTTTATCATTTCTAAAACATATATAAATATATACTTTGACTGATTTTCCATACGTTTCTTCATGAATGGAATGCCTGGATTGAAAATATGGAACGAATTACTGTATAGGTATCAGGAAATGATATCCCATGCTTTCTTAAGAAATGAAATGCTTGGATTGAAAATATGGAACGAATTACTGTATAGATATCAGGAAATGATATCCCATGCTTTCTTAAGAAATGAAATGCTTGGATTGAAAATATGGAATGGACTATTCTTTTCAAGAAATGATCTTCCATGATTTCTTTAAGAAATGAAATACTTGGTATGAATATACAAAACGAAATACTGTTGTTATCAAGAACTGATTTTCCACGCGTTTCTTATGAAATGAAATGCTTGGATTGAAAACATGAACCGAATTACTTTAGACATCAATAAATGATTGTCCATGGTTTCTCAAGAAATGAAATGCTTGGATTGGAAAAAAGGAATGTATTATCGTTATCAAGAACTGATCTTCCATGATTTCTTTAAGAAATGAAACACTTGGTATGAATATACAAAACGAAATACTGTTGTTATCAAGAACTGATTTTCCATGCATTTCTTATGAAATGAAATGCTTGGATTGAAAATAAAGAACAAATTACTGTCATAAAGAATCGATATTTCGTAAGTTTTATAGCCGTGCTTGGGTTGAATACATAAAATGAATTACTTTCGCTATCAGGAAATTCTTTTTCCGTGAGTTTTAGAAATTGAAAGCTCAGGTTGAAGCCATGTTAAAATTACTGTTGTTATCAAGAACTGAATTTTTATGTATGTTGTTGTTACACATCCCCCTGGAGAGGGAAAGCCTAGATCAGGTCCAGAAGGCCCCGTCACGTCAGTTCTCCATATATCTGCAGAAAGTCCCGATCAACCAGCAGCTGCTTGAGAGAAGCGCCAAGGCAAAAGAGAAGGTGATCAGGACTAGCAGGTTGTGAACAGGAACAAGATTGGAAAGTCTTCTCCCCATTTTGAAACCTTAAACACTTAAGATGGACACTACGAAATCTGGCCATGGCCGATTGGAAAGGCCGAGGGCAGCAGCATGTTAATGATAGGCCAGGGCGGTTGCCAGCATACCACTGATGGGATGGAGTACGGCGACATCACTGGAAGCAAACGATGTTTTGCCAGGGAGTGGATCTCTGGGAGTAAGACGGTTCAAACAGTCCATGGGAAGATCACAGCCATTCTTGGCAAGCACATCGGCTGTCTCATTTTTATGTATTCCTTCAGAAATGAAATTCCTAGTTTTGAAATATGGAACTAATTAATAATGCAATCAAAATCTAATTAAAAATGAACTTTTTATATAGATTGCTTTGAATATATGGAAAAAATTTAATAGAATTACTGTTGTTATCAAATAAATGATTTCGATGTGTTTTAAGTAAGATGATGATATATGATAGTGTGCCTTAAGTAATGTGTTTTAAGTATGAATTGATGTCTGGTTTGAATATACAAAACGAATTACTGTTGTTATCAGGAACTTTTTCTTTCATGAGTTTCTTTAAAAATGGAATGATTGGGTTGAAAATATGGAACAAATTACTGTTATCATCAAGAACATGGAATGTTCCATGTATAGGAATGTTGACTTTTTAGAAGTAGCATTCCCATGTATGGGAATGTTGCTTTTAAAAAGGTTACTATTTTGAAATTGATTCTAAATTAAAATTGATAAATATAAGAATTGATCCTTAGAGCATGGCATAAAACCCATTTATGCAGTTAAATTCCTTTTCAGTTAAGTATTTTTTGTGGTAGTAATTGTGTGATAGTAGACACTATATCTTTGAAAACCAGAATTTCTGGTAGACCATTACCATATGAACGAAAAAATTACTAAATGAATGGTTTAAATATCATATATTTTGCTTTTTTTAAAACCAAAATTAGATTTTTTTCTGCCAGAAATATCATTAACATACAGCGCTGTAACTTTACCAAAATTTTTTACCCAATGTAAAGGTTGCGTCTTGATTATGAGTAAAAGATTGTGAAGCCTGCCTAACTAATGAAATTAAGAAATCTGTTAATCAAAAATGAAGAAGCGAAAACTGATAGAAAATTGCAGATCAAAAGTACTATAATTTTACCAGAATTTATTTCTGCGTGTAGTAATAAGTTGAGGTAAGATCTTGTAAACAAGTTTGAGAAAGAAAAAAAAGAACTTATGTCACTTTTTAATATGTTTACTTAACAATGGCATGTTTCGCAATGTCTTATCATAAATTTAAAATAAGACAAATGAATAACTAAATAAAGCTTGTAACTAATAAATAGTTAATAGCTAATAAATTACTTAAACAAAAACTTTGATCAATGCAATGATTTTATCATATTTCCTAATGCTCACGATGCATATTTAATTCAAATAAATTATATCTTTGAAAATATTATTAATGCTAGCATATTTAATAATCATATTTTATAAACCAAAGAAAATAAAAACGACGACTATTATTTAAAAACAAAATAAATTATAACAGGCATTAACTATAATTAGTTTTCGGATAATCTAATTATAATATTTTTCAGAGGTTAAAAAAAAGTCTTTTATAAGAGTGATTGTTCTTGTTAAGTCCAGAATTGTAATGAACAAATTAATTTCTCCCCTTTCTACTAGATATTATGAGACGACAGATCTAATTTTCTAAGAGATTTGTTCCAATCGCCGACTTTTCTCAAATTACCAATTAAACCTCTTACTGTTACGTGTTGTAAGGATTCACATTAACTGATTTCATGTTAAAAACTAAGAGGAATGTTTTTTCATAGATAATATTTTTTATTAAAAAATATTATATAAGAAAATGGAATTTCTCCGACAAATATTTTTGAAAATTACCTAGCTTAAATGACGACCATTGCGATATATATATATATATATATATATATATATATATATATATATATATATATATATATATATATATATATATATATATATATATATATATATATATATATATATATATATATATATATATATATATATATATATATATATTAATTCTTAATTAAAACGAGAATTTGCCTTAACGGCAAATTATAAAAATATTACTTTATACATTTTTTTTATTCTGATGTTTACTTTATAATTTTTTACTTGAAAGTTTTTTACATTTACGTTTAAGATAAGATGAAAATTTTCTGGCCTTTTGTTTATTTAATTCATTTATATTTTTTTGTGTTCAATTAAAAACTTTGCTTTTGAAGATGATGTATCTCACATGATTAAATATTAAATCCCCTTTGGGGCTGCTTAAATAAATTTTAAATTCACTTAATTGCAAATTTAATAAATTTAATAAAATGAAAAATTTACGGTACTCGAAACCATTTTATCGTAAAAAAATAATTTCATTAAAACTTGAACCAATTTGAAAGGAAACATGGTTAAATTCTATTTTGCTTGAAAAGTGAAGTGAACTTGTATAGGATAATGGTTCAAAGTATCGATAGTATGGTTCAATATAGGAATATTACGATTCAAAATGGAACCTATTTATCTAAAAGCGTAGTATTTTTTTTTTATTTTTCAATTTCTGTTAGGTGAAAATGCTCCGTAAATTATCCAAGGAGTTATAAGAACTTCTTTTGCATTCGACATAAGATAGTCTATTTGAAACATGAACTTTATTTCAGAATAAAATCCAAATCCATATTTAAAGGTAAAAAAATTAAAATAAGGTTCCAAAATCTCAATACATGACTCTACAGTTAAGCTTTTATCAGGAAATAAATGAACGACCAAATTAATTTATTTCTGTCCTGTCACTGTATTTCAGATTCAAAAGTTTTTTTTTTCTGAAGTCAATTGTCAAAATCTCGAATCTGCTACTGTTCTTCCTCGATCAACATGCATTTTTGAATCTAAGTTAATGAAACATTTCTAAGGTATTGACTTAATAGAGTTTGAATTTTAATATAGTTATTATATAAACTGCATGAAACACGTGACTAATTGGCGAACTATGATAATTTAATTATTTATAATAATTATTTACAATAAATGATAAATAATTTTAATTAATAATTAAAATTAATTACATTAATTAGTTTAGAATTATAAAACTAATTTAAGTTTCAAAAAAAATTATAACAATGCCAAAAAAAGCATAAATATTGTTCCATTGGAGCATTTAAAACAAGATTAATGATTTTCTTAGCACTAAAGGTGCTCTAAAACTCTTCTTTCAAATGAAATTTCTCGCCATTGAATAATTCGTGGAACATATGATAAAAAGTTAGTAAGAAAAAAAGCTTGAATACTTCTATTTCTACACATTTACTTTGATTCTAAAGCAATAAACATTTTCATATCAAGCACTAATTGCCACTCGTTGTGCTAATTTCTTTGCTCCCTTATTATAATTCATTCCTATTATTTACTTTTTATTGAAAATATATATAATTTAGATTTAATATAGTTCTTTGTACAGAATCTGCGTCGGTGAGTTCTTAAATCGAGACTTAAATCAAAATGCTCGTTTCCAAAAATGGACAAAGCTGAAAATTTTTCTACCTAGTTGTGATTTTCCTTGCATTACCTGAGAAATCGAACTAACTAATGTTAAATTGATTGTGCCCCATATGAAACAGCTTGATTTCAAAAATTGTGTTCCTGAGAAATTTATAATGTATAAAAACAGAATTCCATTGGAGAAGTACTTATAAAATTTAATAACTTATTCTGGTTTCTAAATAGAATCTAAAACGTTTTTTTTTTCTGAAATCAGTTGCATGTATCAAGTCGAACTTTTAGGTTAACTTTTGCTTATTAGATAAAGAAAGCGTAAATCAAATACATATGTTTCATTCCAATTACCTTGTTTCAGAAACGACCTATGTACATTATCGTAAAATGTAATTCATTGAAATCCGAATGTGTTGTTCTCCTTGACCTATCATACAAAGATAATTCTTTTGTCCAAAGATAATTCTCAATTTCAAAGCGACATAAGTCCTTTTAAGGCAGCTGTTTTCCTATTGGGGTTCCACATGATTTTATTACATTTTCATTCATTAATGTTGAAAAAGAATGTAAAAGGACTTAACTAATAAATGACCAATTTACCTTTTTTTAATGTATACATAAATGAATGAAAGAAGTTTACTTAATTAAACTTAAACTAATTGGAGAAAACAAATATAAAAGTACTTTTAAAGTTCAGCATTTAATCTTAGAAGCAAAACCTTTATTCTGAAACCAATTGCATGTTGGTAAATTCTTGGACGAACATATGCTTAATAGATTAAGAAAATGAAAGACCAAATACATCTCTTTCAGTCCAATTACCTTGTTTCGGAAACGAGGTACATTTTCTGAACAAGTAATTCGTTGACAACCAGAATGTGTTGTTCTCTTTGTTCCATTATCCCAATTCATTCTCTTGCTGAACTTATATGTTATTCAGAAGAGGGATTAATTAGATATTAATAGAGAGCTCAATGGCAAATCGACATAAGTCCTTTTAAAGCAGCTGTTTCCCTACTAAGGCTCCACGTGGTTTTATTGCATTTTGGCGTGACAAAAAACAGTTCCATGCCCAAAACCTTCTATTTCGATAAAAGGGAGAAAATAGCCAGCTATGTTGAAATAGTTTGAGATGATAATGGTGCAAGTCCTATTTAAGTGTATCATTGTCTCAAACCAAACACTTCTATTATAGTCGTCTACTTTTCTTGATTCAAGTGTACATTTGACCCCTTTTTTTGAAAGAGATATAACATATTTTTAGTATGTCTATTCTTAGAAATTCCTTAAATAGTATCTAAGTACTTAATGTATTATATTAATATTTTCCCTCAATATATCGCATTAACCAAAATATTGTTTAATTATTCGCAGGGCTAAATCGGCTTTTAGTTTTAATTTTAAATAAGAGAAAATAAATTCATATTTAATGTTTGTTTAAAATATTTTAATTATGCTATTTAATTTTCCTGTTTTCATGCTTATTTTTAGTTTTATTTATTCAATTTATTTTAAAACCACGCATAG
The DNA here is from genome assembly GCF_982258835.1 of Parasteatoda tepidariorum. NCBI lineage: Eukaryota > Metazoa > Arthropoda > Arachnida > Araneae > Theridiidae > Parasteatoda > Parasteatoda tepidariorum. The sequence goes on from NC_141757.1 coordinate 74,690,101, forward strand.
TTAACTGTAATTTAATGCATAGTTTGAATAGAGAAATATTTACCGCAATTGAATAAATAGTCTATTTTCCAACCCTAGTTTATAATTTCTTTTAACAAAATATTTCTTACATATTAACAAAATTTTTCATATATTTCTTTTAACAAAAATTTTATTTACTTGTACGTTTACTCTAGTAGTATTTAATATAGAATTAAGTAATCGAAATTATTTTTTACTTTATACTTTTGATAAGGGATAGTTTTAAATATTGTCTTAAAGGTAATATTTCCATTAAGAACCATATTCTTTGAACATATTTGTTATATTTCTGCCACATGAGTGAAATATACGGCAAATGGTTATGTAAACTAAAGGCAAAATGAATGTGGTTTTTTTTTTTTTAAATTGATATCCTAGAAAATTTTAAAAGTATCAATTGTATATACAAATACCGCTACTGTATGCGAGTTATGACAGTAGATTCGACTTTACATTTCTTCCAAAATATGTAAACTAAGGGCAAAATGAATGTGGTTTGTTTTTCTTAAATTGATATCTTAGAAAATTTTACAAGGATCAATTGTATATACAAATACAGCTACTGTATGCGAGTTACGACAGTAGATTCCATTTTACATTTCCTCCACAGTAGTTTACCTAAAAATAAGGTGATGCGTAATTACTGAAATTAGACTTTTATTTAAAAAATATAATAAATTATTATTAAATTATTTTTAAAAATAAGTTATTATTTACATGTGATTTCAGATAAAAACTTTTTTTTAGCTTTCGCTCTCTTTAGATCACTTTGTAGAAAAAAAATATTGACTTTAATATTAATTGAAACTTTACTATAAGTTTTATTCATAAATAAAATTTATTCATTTGCAAACTTAGTGAAAATGCTATGTTAAATTTTAAAATTGAGAGAAAAATCGAAACGATAGCAAAATATTCAGTTTTTTTTAATGGTTGCAAAATAATAGTACTTATTGCTTCAAAAATGAACAATTTGCTGGGTTTATCATTTTAAAATTTGATTTCTTGGATGATATGGCAACTGATATTAGCGAGAATAAAGCTAAAATATTCTTTGAACCTATTGATAAGGCTTTTAAGAATTATTTGTTTTTCTTGTAAACTAATTCAAATTCTCAAAATTAAATTCGATTCATAAATGAGGGAAACTAAAGTGAATATTTATTTCGTTTAACTAACCAGTGGCAGTAAATTGATATATATTTGCAATTGATATTTAATATTGCTGTAATGTAATTTTTTAATATTTGATTCTATTCTAATAGGTTCATTATCTTTTACTTAGCGTGTGGCATATTAGCATTGTTATTGTATGTTAGCTATAGGCATGTTAATTGAAGTAATTTTTTTATGATTGAAATCAAACCATGGGTCTTAAACAAATAGAAGTCTTTAAACTTTCATTCTTAGATTCTCATTTGCTATGAACCTATTCATGATGAAATATTTCTCTCAATAAAATATTAATCATTTGTTGAATTAATTATATGAATTTTTTAACATTCGAATGATTAATTGAATGGAATTTTTGAAGAAAATGCTCTTATAGTTAAAAAAAATTCATGAAAAGTCCTGATTAAAATTATTTATTTATTAAAATTATGATTATAATTTAAACTATTTATATATTTTTTTAATCATTCAGTATTTTAAGATTTGTATTTTCTAGCAATATTTTTACGAACAAATATTTTTTTCAACAAAATATTATCTTTTTTTTTAGAATTATCTATGAATTATTTTATTCTCGGATGATATATAATTCAATGTAATTTTCCAAATAAATGTTCAAAAAATTTTGATAAAGGGTTATGATTAAAATTATTCATTTAAGATAAAAATTGTGATTAAAATTATGATTACGATTAAAGTGAATATTCATATAATTTTTAAATCATACAGTATTTTAAGGTACTTAGTTACTAAGAACAATTTTACGAAAAAATATTTTCGTCAACAAAACACTCATTTTTTTTATTAAATCTATGAATTATTTTATCTTCTGATGATAATAGAATGGATTCGGATAGAATGAAATTTTCGAAGTAAATTTTCTTATAATTAAAATTAATCATGATTAAAAGCTATGATTAAAATTCTTTATTTAATTCAATTATAAAAACAAAAATTGAATTTAAGTACATTAACTAAATTTGAGTATTACATATCTATTTAAAATTTTATTTGCTAGAAAATTGATTTACTATTTAATTTTTAATATTTTTTAAAAAATAACTTATCATTAAATAATCATTAAGTTTTAACCTCATTTATAAATTTAGCATATAAATATGTTAAAATAAACGAGGAATACAAGTTTTGAATAAAACTGGATGGCAGTATATGTAAAGAAAAAAACGTGGGATTTACACACGTGTTTTAAATTAAGCAATATACACGTTTTATTTTCTGAAATAACATTAAGATGCAAGCCATACGCTTTGTGTTTTGTAACATTTTAAAAGCGATGTAAGGGAATGGAACAGTGCAATTCACATCAAAAGCCGAGGATGGCAAAGTATAAAACAAACATTTGTTTAAAACTTACATTATGTTAAAACCTACATTTAAATGCATCGAAAAAATATGTTTTCTTTCCACTCGTATTCCGTTTTGAAGAGAAACCTGCTTTCTCTATTTGCTGGCAAACCGCAGAGATATATGAACACAAATGGTGCAAGTTGGTATATGAAAAAAAAAGTTTCTGTTTGTCAAAGAGAAAACTCTCATCTGCATATTTACTCAACTCTACTATTTTACTTGGAAAGTCAATGCACCATTGCAAAATTATATCTAATAAGTAGCTAGTTAGAAATATAATAAGTAGGAATATATATTTATATAATATGTTACATACAAAACTGGCTAACATTTTCTCATATTGATCTTAAAATGATCCTTTTTTCGTTTTTGATATTTTTTCACTTCTTAACATGGTGGATATTTACGGATATGCATAATGATATATTTTTACTTTTTTTTCCTAGGGATAATTTCGCGGTTTGAAAAATTAAATATGCATATAGTATTTAAACGTAATATTTTGAAAAATGTAACACTGATGTGTACACTATAAGAAGTTCCGGATCAAATTAGGGTTTAAAGTACCGGTAGTTCAGTGGCTAATATTTAAAAAACTGGCTAATATTTTCTCATATTGATCTTAAAATTATCCTTTTTTCGTTTTTGATATTTTTTCACTTTTTAACATGGTGGATATTCATGGATATGCATAATGATAAATTTTACTTTTTTTTCCTATGGATATTTTCGCGGTTTGAAAAATTAAATATGCACATAGTATTTAAATGTAATATTTTGAAAAATGTAACACTGATGTGTACACTATAAGAAGTTCCGGATCAAATTAGGGTTTAAAGTACCGGTAGTTCAGTGGCTAGTATTTAAAAAAACTGGCTAATATTTTCTCATATTGATCTTAAAATGATCCTTTTTTCTTTTTGATATTTTTTCACTTCTTAACATGGTGGATATTTATAGATATGCATAATGATATATTTTTACTTTTTTCCTCGAGAATATTTCCGCTGTTTTAAAAATTAAATATGCACATAATATTTAAATGTAATATTTTGAAAAATGCAACACTGATGTGCACACTATAAGAAGGGTTTAAAGTACCAGTAGTTCAGTTGTATTATACAAAAAATCCATTTTTATTGTATAATATTTATTGTAATTTTTGATACCGTGATATGGTTGATATTTATGATTATGCACAATGATATTTTTTTTCTATGGGATATTTTCACGTTTTTTAAAAATTAAATTTAAACATAATATTCAAATGTAATATTTTTAAAAATGTAACACTGATGTGTACGCTGTAGGAAATTCCAGATTAAATTACGGCTTTAAGCACGGCAGTTTAGTTAGTAGTTTAGTTTGGTACAACGGAAATCATAAAAAATAAAAGGGTCGTGACAATGCCTCCACGGGTAAAAAAAAAACGAAAACTAATAAAACTGAGTTAAGTTGGTGAAACAGAAAAGGTTGGCTAAAATGAAAAGTGAACAACACCACAAACTATAAGCGAATTAAAATAGCTAGTTTGGAAATATATTCGTAATAAATTTATAATTTAAAATAGTTTTTACAACGTGTACAAGAAAAATACTTCAAATCAGATTATTACGAATATAGGTCACAAGAAAATAATGTTGATATCTATAAGAAAATATTTTAAATTATATAGTTATTACGAATGTAGTTCACAAGATACTTTCAAGATACATTTACTTTAAAGAGCGAACATTCGCCACGTGCTTTACAAAAATGCTTATTCTTCATACAAAACAAAACGAAACAAAATATATACATATAAATTAAGTACCTTGAGAATTCTTCTATATTCGTAATGATAAATACAGAATTTAAAATATTGTTGACATCATATACAAGAAAATACATAACTTTAGCTTTACTTAGGATAATTTTAAACAAAGCATGAATTAAAAAAGACATATAAAATGATTTATCCCTTTATTTCATATCTATTTAAAAATAACTGTATTAGAAAATTGGTATTTGTTTAACAATAAAATGAATGGAAAACCTGTTAGGTAACCTGTTTTTAATGAGCTCCTGAAACAAAATTTTTAAAAACGTAATTCTTTAGCAAGATGCGTCTTAGCTTTTCCGTTTTTATAAGGCTATTACCATTTGGTATTTTTACGTATTGAAGATAACAACTTAACACGTGAATATTTTGTTAAAATGGTAGCTTTCCGTGTTTTGTTTTCGACACAAAGAAATTTAAACCTTCAGGAAATCTCTTTTTATTTCCGATTTAGAATTTTATTTTAATTAATTTTGTTTTCTTCCTGACTTTCATAATATTCTGAAAAGATGCATTAAATGAGGAATTATACAAATTACCTCATTTCACCATTGCAATTTGCTAGATTTTAATAAATATTATAAAGATGACAGTTTTATGAAAATAAGGACATTAGATGAGTGGTAATTTTTTAATGATTTTTTTCCTTACTATACTTACACGTTTTAGAGTTTTTTTTTATTTACACTTTAAAATTTTGTTTAATATTCTACTAAATTCTTATAAAAATTGATGGTCAACTTTTTAGATTGAACCTACCTTAAACTACAATACTGTTCAAATTTGCAGCATGTATTTTAAAAGATATTCAATTTAACCATATTTTCGTTCAAGTTAAATCACACTAATAAAAATTATGCACTAAATTACTGTAAAAAATACTGGCACTTAAGTTGCCGGGACTTTTAACCAAATCCATTGATGTTACGAAACAAAAATATGATATTCCATAATTTATATGGTAATAATTCCCGCAGAATCACGGAATAACTCTAATTAAATAAATATTACTGTTAAAATTACAGTATAATATTCTACGGTTAAAATATATTTTACGATGAAATGCATTTTTTGGATGATGCACCGAAAGTGCCAGCGTTTTATACCGTAATTTGATCTGGAACATTTTACAGTGCATATTATTGTCATATCAAGTTATAGGAGCTCGTAAATGAGAAGCAACTTAACTCAATGCAATTGTAAGAGCAGATTTGAACGGTAAAATGTTATACCACGCTCTGAACATTTCAATTGCATAGAATCATATTTTTATTAGTATTATTAATAATAATAAAGATCAGAACAATATTATTAATTTTGAAGTTACAGTAAAATTGTTATTTTATTGTACTTAAAATAATAAAATATATTTCATATTTAATAATATAGTGTCTTTTTTTTAAAAAAAATGAATTGCTTATGACGCGAGTAGTTTTAAACTTGAAACAAGTTAATAACATTAATTATATAATATATGTTGTAATTATAATCAAGTTAATAAACATAAATAATATCTTTTTACCATGAAAGAACTAATAAAAACTATTTCAGAAAATATATTCTTTGAATTAAAACAAAACAACCCAAGAAATTAAACAATGCAGCTTTATTTCTCCACACTACATACTTACAAAAAAAAGAAAGAAAATAACATAGTATGTTTCGGTGAGATTTATTGGCAACATCATCCAAAAGCCACCATTTTGAGTGATTAATGCATTCAAATTGTTATTTAATTCAGACAAAATGCCAGAAAAGAACAACTTCTTCCTTGGTCGAGATCAGAGGGCCCTGAGTTTGGAAGCCAATCAGGAACAGGGGGGGGGGGAATTGAGAGGGGTTTGTGGAGCAAAAAGGAGAGAAGATAAAGACCTCTGACGTTATTAATCTTATTAGAAGCATTAAGAAGATTAGGGTTCTCAACCTAGTAAGATTAACTGTGTCAGTCTCGTAATTCAGCCTCTCCTAATGTCACAGTTCTCTCTCTTTTAAAAGACAGGATATACCAACTTCTGGCAAGAATTATCAGAATATTAATTGAATAATCTGCATTTGCGAATGGATATTTAGGGTTAACGTTTTTTACTGTCGGTTATATATTAATTAGTTAAAAAATATGCTTTATTATGGTATTTTTTAATGTTTCTTTTTATTTAAATGTACCTATAGTTAGTTCATTAATATTTTATTTTTCATTAATCATTATTTTTATTAATCATTATTTTTATTAATCATTATAAATTTATTGCAATGAAGTAACTTATCTATATTTGCAAATATGAGTTTCTACTAAAGCACTAAAAAAAATGAATACTTAAATTTCACGAAACTTTCTTTGTTTTTGACGAAAATGTTTTCTGGTATGAGTTAAATTTTCGTCGAAGTGACGAAATGGCACTTCTTTGAGGAAACGAATTTCTTTATTTTAATTTTTTATCAAAATAAAAAGCAACGCAACTCGTAGAGCTTAATGTATTTACCTCTTTATCGCGCACACCAGATAGCTGGATGAATGTCGTCTTATCATGTCGCCTCAAGAAGGACAGATAAAACAGAGAGATAAATTAAACTCATGCCGGAAGCGGGATTCGAATCTGAGATCTTCTTGGTGTGAGCCCAACTCCTTGACCACCATACAGCAGGTTGGCATTTTTCGTTACTATGTTTTTGATCGTCTAGTTTTCATCCTAAGTTCGTCATTCTAGTTAGCAGTCTCCCATAAGGCAATACAATGAGACCTCAAGTAGTAAGTTTCAAGTAGCAGTAAGGTAGTAAGTAAGGAAACGATTTTGGTCATTTATTTGACAGTTATTTCGTCAAAATCACGTGATTTCGTGATGAAGTGTACCTCAAACTTAACGAAATGCATCTCAAGGACTGCTAAATCGTCAAAATTTAGAGTTTTATTTCTGAGAGTGAGGTTACGCTATAATCATGTAAAATGCTGTATTATATTCAAGAAGATTTAAATTAAATTTATTATATTGGTATTGGTATTTACTTAAATTATTTAAAAATGCATTGTGAACTGAAGACTAGAATTCCAATTCGTAAGTAAACAAAGTAAATGGAAACATCGTTCAAGTGATAATTTTTTTTGTACCCTCATTCGGGGCTACTTTGTGCAGTGGGGGCTACTTTGTGCAAATTCGAATTCGGCACTTTTCAAGTGCTGCTATTCAGTATTATGTTTATTTCACGTTAAAAATGTGTGGAATTTGAAGATAGAAGTCTCTTCTATTACTACAAACATTTTTTCGAATTTTAAAACAATCTCAGTGTGTGTTTCGCTAATCCAATGTCAACAATTTTCCGAGGACGTCGGATGTCGAAAAGTGTGCGTGGAAACTTTAGCTGTGAAATGCAAAGACGTTCATAAAACAATTGTCGTAAGTGCAAAATTTTTTATTTGTACATTAATAAACAATTATATCATGTTAGCGTTAAAAAAAATTTAAAATTAATAATAAATAAACGGAAAATGAAAAAAAATGCACTGTGGGGCTACTTTGTGCAAAGTTTCATTCGTTTTTTTTTTTCGACAAAAAAATTGTCAGACGTTATAAGAAAATACCTCGAACGAGAAATTACCTTGATTACACTTTAGAAAAGTTGCAACAATGTTTGCAAGCAGTTGCTGGTGGTATGTCGATTGCAGAAGCTTCTCGGAAGTACAAAATCCACAGAAATACTATCTCTAATAAAATTCACAAGAAGCACGTGAAACGCGATGGTAAACTATTATTTTTCTTCTAATGAATTAATCAAACGATTTAACACATAAAAATATATTTTATAGGACATCAGGTGATTTTGACAGAAACTGAAGAGCAAGTTCTGTCGTGTTCATTCAAGCATGTTATGTTCAAATTTATCAATATTACCAATGTTAATGAATATGTAATTATTATTATTTTTGAAATATCATCCATTTCAATGTTAAAAAAAGTATATAGTTTCCTTTTGTTTAAACTCAAATGTTTTGAAATAAACATTCTTTTTAAGAAAAAATTCTTCAAGAAAAATGGTTTTTTAACGCTGAAAATTATTTTCAAACTAATATCTTTACATATCTTGATGTTTTTGCCTTTAAAAATGTCAACAATTAACTTTTTTAACAATTTTATATCAATATTTTACTAAAAACATGATTATTAAACTGAATTCCTATCGCTGCACAAAGTAGCCCCATTTGGGGGCTGCTTTGTGCAAGTTACGTTTTGACTTATTATTCGTAAATATTACATGCAAATAATGCCAATATTGATCAAATTCACTCGTCTAAGTCCAGTTATGAATATAATATCGATAAATTTTACTAAAGTTAGAATTAACATATTTTTTCACATGTCAAAGTTCAAAAACTGCGAAATCCTGCACAAAGAATGACGGTATTTACAACTCGATAAGTATTTCGTAGGTCACACATTTTATAAATAAAGTCACCAAAATTTCAATGCGTAATGATTTTAATGAAGAAAGAATTCTAAAAAAAATATAGTTTTCAAATTATTAAACAGCAGCGGTTGCCATATCAACGTGTGTAATGACGGCGTGTACGCACTGTTTGTTCCTGCACACGTTGTATTTACAAAAACTTGTGCATTCACGGAAGCATTTTCTGTATTTACGAATAAATATTTCTCGCTCATGTTTTTACAGTGGGTTGTGACATAGGTATATAAAGATTTTCATTATATACATATCAATTTAAACTGTTTATTTTTTGTGACAAATATTGTTGTTTGTTGACATTTTTCAGTATATTATAGTAAAAGAAGTTACTAAGGTTAAAAAACATTTATGCATTTATAAATGTAAATTTATTTCTAACTTAAATCTTATCTTATGTCATAATCAGATAAAAAGGATATTAGTGGCATGCAGATTTTAACGATTCATTATTTCGTGGACGCTGTTGTAGTTAGTTAATAATTTATTTAGGGTACAGTAAAACATATTTAGTTATTTTTATTTGTTTATTTTTAATTGACATTTTTTTTATTTTTTCAGTTACGCTTTGAATAAATTATCCCCTATACTCAGAAATAGTTTTTCTTCATTGAATGACAAGAAAATACAATTTATGATGCACAGAAACAGTTTTATTCCAAAGTTGTTTTTTTAATATTATCTATATACTAGAGGACTCCGTCCCCTGCTCGCTACCACTCACCAACTCCCGATAACAGCTACGCAATTACATTTTTGTTCGCTTCGCGAACAAATCCATCCAATTCGCGCATCCTAATCCATCCAACCGAAATCCATGAAATTTGGCATGAGATAGTTTGAAGCTCGAGGAAGCTTACAGATGATATTAGAGCAATCTACGACAAACCGTTCGAGCGGGATGAGCGAAAAATGAAAAATGGTTAAGTGTTAGCCATTGTTTTAAATTTAACAGTATACGATTCAGTTTTTTACATATTTTAAAGATATCATCTGTTGTAATTTATTTGCTCGTAGCTTTATTTGCTTAAAAAAATTAGTTTATTGTACGTATTTGAGCATATAATTAGTTTATATTCGCTATGTCGGATAAATTCAATGAACGAGGTAGCCTCAAATTTATACTTTCAAAGTTGTCTGATACTACGCGCTTTTTTTTTTTAAATTTATATTAATTCTTTTAAAACGTATTTCTAAAAAAATAATTATTTAAAGTCAACAGTCATATTACAGAAAAAAATATTTCTGAATTAAAAGGCAAATTTAATGAAAAAGTGGTACTAATTTGTTTAAAACAAATGTAAGAAATCGCCATACTATCATTGACGACAATGATGCTTAATTAATGTTGGTAATTTGTATTAATTGAAATAAAAAGATAACTTGTAAACCGAAAATCAAAAAAGGTACCAAAAAGTACTTTGTACCAAAAATCGAAAAAATACCTATTCGTTTTGAAGAACCGTAAAAAATCGCTATATTATTATTGAAACTAACACGAAATTGATGGTGATAATATGTATTAAATGAAATAAAATATAATAAGCTAAGTACTAAAAGGGAGAATTAATACAGAAAAAATTAATGGGAAATTCGTTTGTGTAAACCGTAGAAAATCGCCATTAAAAATGACGCTTAATTTATATGTACTACTGGTATTATAGTAATTGGTACAGCTTTGATAAGTATTCTACACCGGGTTTTCCTAGGCTTCAGAAAATACTTTTTTCAATGGTTACAAAGATAGTGTATTAATATTTTAATGAATTATAACTAAAATAACTTTTTTCCATCACTACTTATAACTATTTCAAAAGTACATTTAAGGTCAGATACAGTAATGATCATGCTTCAAAATCCTTATCAAGTTTCAATATGAATTCTACTTTTTTTAAATTGGCTTTTTTATATCTGCCAATGACAAATGTATTTTGCACAAAACTCAAATGTCGAAGGGTTATGTAATAAGTACATAAGTAACAAATATATTAATATAGGTATAAAATATTATATTGATATACATGATTATTAAAACAGCACCAATACTAATCAGTTTTAATACCGTTACTTTGTAAATAAGTGTTTTGCGTACCCTCGAAAGGGACATGTACTGAAGAAAATAACTTGATAAGGATAAATTTTGACTATCATGAGTTGGCCGCGAACAACAGCATCATGTCAAATGATGCTAAATATCTTTTATTTTTATTTCTATTCTATGAACTACAAGAAACAAGTTTAGCTTACTTCAATAACGTAATAAAGAAAAATTAGGTTATTTTAGCATTATTAATTGAAAAATTTAGTGGAAAAACCAGGTAAGTGACATTTTCAGAACAAAAAAGAATTGGATCTGAACTAATTTATTACCATTTCATTAGAAGGCGGGATTAATAATTATTTACTTTTTTTATTTACCACTGCAAATTTGAAATAAAAATCATGTAAGCATACTAAAAGCAAATGTGGATTAGTTATGTTAAGATTAAAGTGAAAGCAAAAACAGTTCTTTTACATTAAACATACTATATTAATGAAAACCACTTTATGTTATTTTCTTTGATTCATTAATCTCCCTAAAATTGTCACTTACCTGGTTCTTCCATCAAGCTCTTTAATCATGTCTGTGAATGCCGTTAAGTAATGAGTATTATTTCGTTGTGTTTCTCATTAGTGATTCCTTACTTGTTTTTTTATTCACCCCGTGTGAAGAATGGGTACTCAGCTAGATTTTTACAACAATTAGTTAAAAAAATTTTATCTGAACATTTATAAAAAAAATGGTATTTGTCCAAACAGTTATTGAGGGCAAGGATAACCACGTTGGTAGGACGTTGGGCTCGCGTTCGTGAGATCATGATTTCTAATCTAGCCGGCTGAAAAATCTCAGTGTATAATATGGTGAATGGAGCACGTTAAATCTGTCAAGGTGTCAAAGTACTCCAAGTTTCCATAAAAAATTAATTCCGCTGGTAGTACTGAATTAAAGATTGGTCATTCTCTGGTTCAGGTCTAAATTTCAAACTGTGGATGAATGAATTGAGTATGAATAGCTCCTCTCTGAAAAACTGGCTGTGACGTGTGAGATGTTGGATTCGTGTTCTTAGCCATAGATAGTGCCACTGAAAAGCAAGAAACGCTCCTTCTGCCTTTAAAATTTGCTTGATTTAAAGCAGGTTTGCTGGCATTGGCAAGTAGCATATATAACAACAACAATACAATTATTAGAATATATGGACAATGGGATACCCACAAGTGAAGTAGTGTGAGTATCTCAATCCTGATTGGTTGTTAAAACGTGGCATTTATTTACGTTACCAACTGTTCCTTCCATTCTATTTCAAGTAAGCCAAGCCCGTCAAATATCAATTCCTTTAAGAGACACATTCTAAATTCTTCAACAAGGATTTCAATTCTTTCTTTATATATTTACACCGAGACTAACCACAAAGTCAGGCATGAAGCCATTTATCAGTCAGGCATTTATCGTTAACAAGCGTTTTAACTTTTGTAGAGAAACTTAGATTAGCTTTAATACGCCATTTTGCTAATAAAGATTAGCTAGCGCTGACGTCATAGGTCACATGCGTGGGTATGGGAGGTCTTCTTCTTGAAGTGCATTTACCCAACTATTGGCATCCGGAATTCATATTTTCAAACATTTAATCATTCCATACTTGAGTTTGATTAATGTAAAAACGTTCATAATTCAACGAATCCTAACAATTGTCAAATGAATAAACGACAATTTTTAAATTCTAGAAGTCTATTGACAAAAACGCAGTATCTGACAACACTTTGCTTTACTTTATTTAAAATAAACGCCGATTGTTAGGCTAGTTCAGTTTCAATCTTCAAGGAGTAATAAATAGAATGTAATCGAACAAACTTACATAATAAAAAGGGATATCAAATACAAATGCAGAAGACAGAGAATATACATATAATGAAAAGTACGCTGATGAAAAGATTACTAAAATGGAATTGTTCATAAAATATTAGCAAACAAAAATAATAATTTTTTGCTATAAGTACTACAGAATATTTTAACTGTCATTTAAAATTATATATTTCAGGAGGTTTCAATGAATTCAATTCAAAAATATATATCTTTAAACGTTAGTTAAAAAGTATTCTAACCGATATTTCTGGGAATAATTTCATACCTTGAATAATATTAGTAATTTAATTTACGAGCTTTTAAGTATCCAAATTTTTCATTGTACCGTTACCCCTCTAGCTATGATCTCTAAATTTAACTTTAGTAACGGTTACCCAGGTTATACAGTAGACTAGTATCTAATGAATTACAGGAAACTCTTAACATTTAAAATTCATTTTTATTGCAACTCTAAATCTTCAAAAAACAAATTTCCAAATGCTAACATGGGAATAAACACTTCCCCTTATACATTAATTAAAACAACATACAACCTTAAAACACTCAAGCATAACCTTCAATTCATACAGTTCAAAAAAGACATTTAAGAAATAAAAACTTCATTTAACATTACTAAAAGCACTTAAGACTTGGTTTATGATGTCTATAAATCACACTTAAATACTCATTGTTCTCCTATACAAAAAAAAAACACAACATAAACAGTTCAGAATTTACGGTAAATGATTCCTCGAAAACGTTAACGAAATAAAATTTAAAGTTTTATAAGTACCCAAAAGATTTTACTGTTCGCCCTCTGGAACCGCCCACCGGAATGGTAGATGAGCTCGTGGGCAAACTCCTCTGCTAGGATCTCAAAATTTCTCCAGCTATTCTAACTTCATTAGGCTTAGGCATGCAGAAGGGGAACACCGTACTTCCAGCATAGATACATTCGGACTTGGCCCACCGTCTCGAAGATATCGGCCTTCGGCTAATCACGGTCATTCTTCCCGCTAAAGACTTCAGTTTAGCTTTCCTTAAGTTCACGATCCACCATCTCCGAGGTGCTGTCACGGACCACCCTTCCTGCGGACAAACTCCGTATCCTCGGGGTTACTGCTTTCAGTCACACTCTTCACTTCTCTTTTATCCTCCCTTCAGCAAGGCGAAATAATCTAGATTGACCTCTGTTTACCAAATCCAGAGTCATCCCGCATCCGGCGGACGTCAGAACCAAAAAAAAAAAAAGATCCCTGAGAAAAAACAATCATAAACCCACTAATACCTTATAGAAGTTATAATACCATCCTCAATAAATATTAATAGATTTAGTTACCCAGATTTCACCCCAAAAATCCCATTTTAAACGACTAATTCAAAATTTCTAAGAAAAATATCATTATTATGATTGAATTTAAACTTTAACATAGTGGTGCTATCTACAGAAAAATAATCTATCTTTAAAAGTATTGAAAAAAAAACTATAATAAATTTCTATTTATACTACTTCTTGCAACATTGCGGGTTCATACTCTACCCCCACCATACTTTTTATTCCTCCTTTTTTCTTTTGTTTCTGATTACCTTGTTCATACTTGTTCCACCAACCCTACTGTCAACCCTTTTTTCCCTTGTTACAACGGGTTTGCATTTTCTTTCTGCCTCTTTGTGTTTCCTTTTATTTTATTCAATGCTTTAGCACTACAAAAAATTTTATCGTTATATAACCGGAATTTTAGCATGTCTAATTTATCCAAAACTTAACGTTTTGGATAACCTTTTCTCGTGGATGTCCTATTACCCCTTATTACTCCTATTACCCCTCATAGATTGTATCTCTAATGTTAAGATACTTTGTTTTATAATACTTTTATTAAGTTATTTTAGTTTGTTAAGCATAAAATAAAAAATACAGGTGACACATGTTTTTAGTGCGTAATCAGTAAGTTGTATGATTATTTTCAGAATAAGACCGACTTAATTTAAGTTTCCTCGAATGAATTGTAAGATTAGGGGTTTTATTTAATATATTTACTTTCAATTAAGAAATAGTCATTTATTCGACATAAATGCTTTTCACACATTCCTTACAATACTTAAAAGTAATATTTTGCTGTTTACACAATTCCAACTAACAGCAAAACACAGAAATACTACATCATCCAGTGTCTTAACACAACTGCCTATTTCTTATTCTCATTAAGAAATGTTTGTACTTTTCTGCTACATTTGGCGCAATTTTCTCCTGTTATCGAGTTTTCTTCTTCGCTGTCTGACTCAACAAACCTATGGAATGCGACAAACAGTGATATTGGCAAGAGATTCATGCCGAATGAATCCCTGCGAGAAACATTCATTAAATGCCTAGACACACACATTCTGAAGAAACTAATGTTTAGTTTCATTCATGACATGAGATGGGGGCTTTTTGTTGACTAACTATTTACTCCGATGCGTGAAATTTCATCAATGTAAATTAGTTAATTAGTCGTTAATGCTGCTAATGACGTGCCTCAAGCAATAAAAATATTCTTCAGGAGAAATTTTCTCTAATTACAAATGAGTGTGTTTGTGAGATAAGAGTTTATCATTTAAACATTACCATTTAGCAAACGAAAACAGACATAGAAAAGAGCATTTTGATTATTTAATAAACTGAAGTATGGTTTACTTAATGGTGTAATTATTTAAGAAAATTATGTTATTTTGCTTGTTGACTGAACATTAAAAGGTATGTTACAAAACGAAGTGTTTTAAGTAATACGCAAACTAAACAATGTTTAATTTCGTTATAAACATACGTTAAGTTTATTGTCATTTAACTAATTACACAAAATGAAAGAATTCTTTCTCCAGGTAAGGATTTCCGAATATTCTTATGAATATTTTGGAATATTTAAGAAAATGAACAGAAACTTGGTAATTCTAATTGTTTTTAAAAATTTTTATACTTTGAAAGTTGTACCCCAAAAATTCATTTAAGAACAGCTCGAAAACGTGGAACAGAAATCTGAATTTTCAAATGAATTAACATCAATATTTCAAGCATGTAACCAAATTGCCACATTCCATTAAAAATTATTGGTAATTTCGCTGTAAATGGTTCCAAAATTACAGAAACATTATTTAGTGCCTAAATTTTCTTGTTTGCACTACAGATTGATTGAAAAGTTCTGCCGTGCAAAAATTTTGCATTGCATATCTTCTATCATTTAAAAACTAACTTTCTTTTAATATTTTTCCCAGAAAAATAAAAGTCATTAAAATAATCAACAATCTTTTTATTCTCAAACCTTTATTTACTGGTCGTAACCAATTGATTTTAAAAGATTCCCTTTGCCTAATACATTTGCATGGAGTTCTGAGACCAAAGCATGGTTGCTTAAATGTTTTGTCTCTAATAGAAATTTTTTTGAATTATTTTCTCATGTATTATTCACCACCAACACATTTTAAGTTTGAAAGACTTTACTATTTCAGAGAAGTTTATTAACGTCTAAAATTCACCACTAGCATTCTTGATTTTTTGATGGTTGGAAGTGTTCTACGGAGCTTTGCCTATACAGCGATACCCTCCGGTTCAGCAAACACGGCACGCATTACACTATACAATCGAAGTATATAAACCACTGTTTTTTGAAGTGTATAAACGATTGCGGGGCGGTTGAGAGGCATCATTTCTACTTTTGTCACTGGTTTACACTTGGTTGTTGGTTTTGAGTTGGCAGCTGGTTTCAACAGCTCTCTTACGTTGATCGTATTTGAACCATGGCAGTGTCTATAATAGGTCCCGTGATCACTTTCACTTTACATTCAAAACTCGTGAAAAGGCAATTTAAAAGATAAAGAACTCCCCTTAATTCTTTCAAAAGTGATAAATGATAAGGAAAAATCACTTTGAATAAAAAATACGCGTTTATGTACAAAACTTATAAAAACAATTTTTTTCTACGTGCAAAACCGCTTTGTTGCTTTGCTACAAAGTATTGAATTGCAAAACCAGTAGACACTTATTTCTTTTTCACCTCATTTCATTGCTTTACGTGTATATGCTGCCGTATACATTCAAAACTATGGATTAAACTTCTTTAACAGCAGTGCCAGTATTAGATGTCGTGCTGATAATCGGATCACTAACCTTACTTGCATTTTATAATATAAAGGCTATATACTTAAACTATGTATGCATCATACTTTGTATTGCACCTTAAGTTTATAAACCTATGCTCAAACATTATACTTCACTGAGAATGCATTTTGAAATATTGGGGTTCCTGGTGGTGATTTGAAGTTGATGTTTCAGAGTGTACTAGTGTGTCTGTAAACTATAGATGGCAATTGTGGAAACTTAACCCCATGAACCCCGTGATCGACAACGGACTATTGCAGAAAGGCTTTTTTTTTTGTGCAAATAAGGAAATGGTAAAGTTATATAATGGAACGCAAGAATGCAAGGCAAAAACTAGAATTTCAGCTGACGGCTTTAATCCATTTATGGTTAGGGTGAATAATGGTGAAAAACTGTTTTGTTACCAAAAGGGCTATAAACTGTTAAATATACAGAGAAATTCCGAAAAACCAAATGATGTTTTTACGATGTAATTATTAATGTAGCTATACTTTATTTTAAGCTTGATTTATAAAATTTCTAATGAAAATAATTTTAAAAAATGGTTCTCAGATTTCACAAGATAAAGCTTTTCACACTTTAAGAGTTTGATACGGGTAGATTTGTTAAATGTTGCATTTCAGTCCAATCTAACATTTCAGGACATTCATTTTATGTTAAACGACAACTCGCTATCAAACAAGTTTTCAGCATGATAATCAATCACCTTCAGAAGATGATTGATTGACGCCCTTAATTCATCACATTCTTTTCCGGAAATAAAATGAATGATGAGGACGTCAGGTTCTAATTTGAATACAGAAAAGAACAAGACCAATTTTTTTTTCTCTTTTTCTTACGTATTAAGATAGTAAGTTTTCTGTTTTAAAATTGATATTCTTTGTTGAATAGGAACGCTTTAATGTCTAATTGGAAACTGTGAAAGAAAAGCAATTGCTCAAAATTGCCTTTTAATGGTAATTTAGTATTTCACTCATTAAAAGCTTTAAAAAAAACAATTTCTGTTTGTTTATGATATATATTTATTCTTGGTTCCTCAGTTCTCCACAATAATGCTTGAATGTAATTTCGATACAATTTATTGAAGCAATAACAGTAGTTTCAAAACTTTTAACTAAATTTAGAAATTTCGGAAATATTAATTGATCTATTATAATTAGTCTGTTCCTTAAAATACTGATTTTATGAATTTTTAATTTCGAAGGGCATATTATATATTATCAGCAAAATGGGAAATGTCTGTGGTTTTAGGTAAAGTATATATTTTGAGGATTACTTTACAATTTAGCAAAGCATTGTATGTAATGCCTAATCAGTATGTACGATGACAAACTCTTTATAGACAAACATTAAAAATATTAAAATTGCAGAAAAATAAACAGTGCAATACTTTTCTTACTTCACTTATTTATTTATTCTTGCATCTTGATTTAAAAAAATTACCGACTGGACAATTCAAAAATTAACAAAATAAATATTTTATTCAATTTAATTTTTATGAAACACAAACTTCACTTTAACTGGTCTATTTTGTTTCTTAAATAATATCCAATTAAAAGATAAAACGTCATTGTCGTAAAGACCGGAAAATTGCTCTTGATCCTCAAACAAACATTAGCGTAAGGATTAATTGGCAAATATACGCAAATAACTGTCCTTTACCTTAAAAAATACCAGTGAAAGGTACAAAGAACAATTATATACCAAGCAAAGCCCCTTACATCGGGTTATTATAACATATCAATTTCTAAAAATTGTATACCTTTCTTAGAAAATTAAATATGAACATTACAGGAATAGATTACTAGTACTAATAAATCATGATGATTAAAAGCAATAAATTACAATATATTTGTTAGAAATTACAAAGTAATACTAATAAATCATGATAATTAAAAGAATGAAATAATAATATTTCATAAATTACCAGTTTATACTCAAAAACATTCATGCATTGCTGGTTAAACTCAAAAATAAATACTTTAAACAAAGTGTCGATTAAGTCATATTTTAAAATCGTTGTTGTAATCGGTGGTTTACTCAACATTAATAGTTCATATTTCCAATAGGTTCTTAAAAATGCTTTTAAATAAAAAAAATTTTTAAATGATAAATAATATTTTTTTAAATGATAAATAAAATATTTAGAGCGCTAGATAAACATATTTATTAACTTGATTTGTTTTTATATTGTGTAATAAATACATTCATAATGTCTGAAGTATTTTAAACCCCTATTTTCTTCTTCATATGGTAAGAATTTCAACTCTTTTTAAAAGAATAATAAGAATTTTTTAAGAAAATAATAAATAATATTCTTTTAAATGATACATAAAATATTTAGACGACTGGATAAACATATTTATTAACTTGATTTGTTTTTATATTGTGTAATAAATACATTCATAACGTCTGAAGTATTTTAAACCCTTATTTTCTTTTTCATATGGTAAGAATTTCAACTCTTTTTAAAAGAATAATAAGAATTTTTTTAAAAAAATTATAAATAATATTCTTTTAAATGATAAATAAAATATTTCGACCACTGGATAAACATATTTATTAATTTAATTTGTTTTTATATTGTGTAATAAATACATTCATAGTGTCTGAAGTATTTTAAACCCTTATTTTCTTTTTCATATGGTAAGAATTTCAACTCTTTTTAAAAGAATAATAAGAATTTTTTAAAAAAATTATAAATAATATTCTTTTAAATGATAAATAAAATATTTAGAACCCTGGATAAACATTTTTATTAACTTGATTTGTTTTTATATTGAGTAATAAATACATTCATAACGTCTGAAGTATTTTAAACTCTTATTTTTTTTCATATTATAAGGATTTCAACTCTTTTTAAAAGAATAATAAGAATTTTTTAAGAAAATAATAAATAATATTCTTTTAAATGATACATAAAATATTTAGACGACTGGATAAACATATTTATTAACTTGATTTGTTTTTATATTGTGTAATAAATACATTCATAACGTCTGAAGTATTTTAAACTCTTATTTTTTTTTCATATTATAAGGATTTCAACTCCTTTTAAAAGAGTAGTAGGTATAATAAAAAAGGTATAAAAGGTTATAAAAAGTGTTATTTCTTACCAGATCTGCCAGTTAAGTATTTATTACCACACTTATTACTACTTTTTACTACATTACACTTCATCATCATTGAAAATTTCCCTCAAAGTTAAAAAAAAAAAAACTCTTAAGATAACATTTTTTTAAACAAATGTTATCAAATAAAAGGCATTCCCACAATAAGGTTCGAAATCTATAGCCCCAGGAAAGCCGCAGACGATTGGACGTCTTGAAGGAAAATTTCACATCTGTGGAGGATATAATTTCAGGGGGCCCCACCGCAATCTTCTTTAACTCCCATGCGATGGTCGGCATGGGAAAACTTTCGGATAAAAATGTGGAAAGCGTGGTGCAATCCACTTCAATCCTGCCAGTATCCCCTCTCTTCAAATACTCCCCCACCAAATGCAATCCTTGCCTGGAAATTTTCTGCCAGGAATTTCTGTGCAGGTGGTTTTCGGGAGTAACGTAACCCGGGCACGTCCAAGATTTTGGAAAATTTCTTTTTTAATGATCTACGATCCTTGTTTAGGATGCAGCCGGAGAACGTGGCTGTAAATT
This sequence comes from Parasteatoda tepidariorum, assembly GCF_982258835.1. NCBI lineage: Eukaryota > Metazoa > Arthropoda > Arachnida > Araneae > Theridiidae > Parasteatoda > Parasteatoda tepidariorum. The sequence goes on from NC_141757.1 coordinate 74,710,602, forward strand.
TCCACGCTGAGAGAAAAGAAGCAGTTTAAAGATAGAAAAAGTTTCGTATTATTCTGATTATTGAAGCTGTAAAGAAAGAAATATGAACACTATTCCGTTTTTTTTCTCCTCTCACTTTTATGAAAGGAAAAGGATAAAAAAAGGTTGGGAATATAAACGTTTGATTAAAAGTAATGAGAAAAGATCGCTTCTTTTTTTGCTATGTGGTGAAAGGATAAAAATAATTAAAACTGATAAGCCTAAACTCAATACTTTGGCGTCGCACGAAAACAACATATTTTCTATAATTTAAAAACTAATTATTTCATTTACTTGTTTTTTAAATAAATAAAAAGCATGAATATATTTCTTTATACAGAAACGTTGGTGTGCTAGCGTAAATCAATTTATTTTACTATGTGTATCGAACTAATCTCTCAGAAATCAGTCTCACATTATTTGAATCGATCTCAAAATAGTTATATGCTCGCTACAATGTCTTGGTTTTATATAATTGTCGTTTTTAATTCTCACTGCCGACGAGTTTTAAATCCGGAAGCTAAGAAAGATAAAATAACCTTTAGACGAAGACCTTGGCAATATTTAGTAAAGGTTTTTTCCAATGTATGGATTGCTTATCTTTCCTTGCAAAAAATAAACTAATATTTTCGTGCATTTGCTTTAATATTATTGTGAAAGGATGAGAACTATTTGTGTCCATTATCAGAGTTGGACGTTCCTTTCCGCCATTTTAAATTGTTTTTGAAAGTCATAAAAAGAAGAAAAGAGTTTTGAAAGTTTATAAAATATTTTTGTCTGAAAAGTATTGTTTCTAAGAAATAAACGATTATATGTTATAGCCAGATTCCTCATCATATTCTATTATCTTCCTATTATAATATTATTTTATCTACAAATTGATTCATATTGTTTTTGTCTGCAATAAAAATTAATTAAGTTAAGAAAGAATAAAGTTAAGAAACGATAAGAATAAAGTTAAGAAGAATAAAGTTAAGAAACATCGTCCTGTAAGGTAATCTCTTTCAACTGTAATTTGACTAGTAAGTCATAACTAAGCAATTTCCCTCCTGCAAACACTATCATTTTTTTCGCCATATTAGCTATAGGCATTAAGTTATCATTCTACATTTTTTTTTCTTTCAATAAAAGAATAAATTAGCAATGTTTAAATTGACTCCTCTTGTTGCTGTTATATTTTCGACATATTTGTTAGAAATTTAGTTATTTTAATTTAGTTTCCTATACTTCTCTTAAAGCAAGTTCTCTTTTTAATTTGCAATTACATTGAGAAAAAGTATGGAGAAAACTATCAGAATATGGTAAAATTTTCTCTGTTTCTGGCTCTATGGGAACACCAGATCGACAACTCTTACCGTGATGATTTGGTAATGAGTTTGAAAAGAATATGGAATACTGTTATAATATCTGATAAAATTTGATAAATGTAATAAAACTTATAGCATGGCATAAGAACCATTTATTTGGATGAAAATTTTTTTTTGTATTTTTGACTAAACTTAAATGTGTAGTAATAAGGATAATTCTGAAAACCAGAATTTTCGGTAAACCATTTTCATATGAACGATAAAATTACCAAATAAATGGTTAAAATTCCGTATATTTTGGTTTTTTTTTTTAATGCCAGATAAGTTTCCTTTTTTTTTTTTTTTTTTTACCAGAAATGCCATTTCCATCAGTACGATAATTTCACTATAATTTTTTTCCACTTAATACTCCCGTATATTTTATTTTATTTCAACTTTTTTCTCTATTTGCTCATAAACAAGTCAACCGTTTAACCACCACACGTTTTAATTTAAGTTACTATTTATGTTAACTTCCGAGCGGTTCAACTGGGATTTAATTTCTATCACTGATTTTGCATAAATAAAATGACCAGTACACTAGTCAAATTATTTATACACCTGTTCAGGTAAAGACATTGTCTGCTCTTGTGAAGATATGGGCAAAGGATTTAAGGGTTAAATATCAACGTTTAACTGAGAATTTATTAAATATTATACAATGAAATATAATACGCGTTATAATTGAAATTATTTGAAGATTTATTAAAAATTTACGTGTTTAAACTTTGAAGCATTTCTATTAAACGTTTATACTATAAAAGGTCTTAAGCTTCAAGAATCACTTCATTATTAAATTATAACTTTTATTTTTTCCAAATAAATTGATAATAATTAAATTTTGAACATTTCCCTTCGGCTCCTTTTTATATTTTGGCAAATGTTAGTAATTCAGCGACAATTTGCAAAAATTTAATTTATCTTCTATTCATTGCTAAGAAATTGAAATATTGTAAAGAAATAGAACATTTTGACGTAAAATGTATAATATTCTTTTTCTTCCGTAGAGAGAAAACGATTAAAAATGCACTTTTTTATTGATTCAGTTCATTACTGAGTTTTACGATAGCTAACTTCTTTCCAAACGGGGGAGAGAAAAAAAAGATTAATTTTGAATATCGATATTTAATTCCAAGAGACAAGCCTCTCAATCTTAAGACAAAGTCTCCGTTTTTGTCACCATTCTGATCGAGTCCTTTAAAAAGTCATTAAAATAGTTGTATCTAGTTTCCAAAAACACTTCAGATCGAAGAATTAACTTCATTTTCAGAGTCTCGTTCTAAAAATTGCTACGAGTCACTTTCGAGTATGGAGTGGGGAGGAGGGTATTTGAGAAATGATGCCAGCAGAGAAAGTGCAAAAGTAATTAGAAGTCAAAAAAATAAATGGGAAAAAGAGTGTATGAAGTATATTTCGAATTAAAACACACACACCGATGCATAGCAGCGGTTGAAATGGATCTATCATGGCGACTTCCAGCGAATGAGAAATGGGTGCCATTTTTAATCAATTATCAGACGAAGAATTCATCTTTGGCGAATGTCCGCCTTGCCACTTCGTGTAATTGCGATAGGTTACTGGCAAAAGGCATCGTGTTCTTGGGATATTGATTGAAATTCTATGCAATTAATGGTAGGAAAATAAAAATTTCGTCACGCTTTCGAAAAGGTGGCAGCGTTAAATTTCGTCTTCGTCTTTTCTCTTTCCAAGTTGAAATTAAACCCCTCGATGACAATAAAGTATACTGCGCGAAACTCAGACGCCTGCCAAAGTATCGGTAATTGTAGACTCAAACTGGCGGTGTATTTAGGGAAGTTCTCTTTTCGAACTATTAATCAACGTTCTGGAAAATTACTGATTCAGATAATAGCGCAGAATTTTCTGACCACGTGATTAGTTAGTAAAGGTGAGAAGTTAAAAAAGAAAAACAATCGTAAAAGAGTTAATGACGTTTGTGTAATTCATATGTGTCCGATCTATTCGTGTTTATTTTATATAAACTTTAACTGGTTACAGTCAAAGATAATCATCACTTTTAATACCACAATGTAGTTTAAATTTGACTTTCAGAAAATAATTATTTGAATAATTAATTATTTTCGAAAATTCTCTTACTAGGTATTAACATTATGTTGACTAATATTTAAAAAAAACTTTTCCAGGAATTCTGTGACATATAGCACTTTTAGAAGAACACTGACAGGACTTTTTACTGTCTGAATTTAAACTGTTTATAAATTACTCTAAGTAAATAATATAATCATAAACACCTCTAAAAGTGCAACAGCACTGGCACATAATTTTGAAATCCTAAATAATGACCTATTTTTAACGAAACCCGGACTTGATAAATAAAGACAATATTAGACATATTAAACAAAAAAATATTAATTATTTTGATAATATTTATTGTGAAAAATGGAATTTTTCTAATTTTTTTGTCAATTTATTCCACGCAGTTGATTTCCCTGAGCTGACGTGGAGTCTTATCTTATTCCGAGTTATAGTTTTCGTTAAATCAAAAATGTAAAAGAATTTTTTAAATACTTAAAAATGTTCCGAAAAGAAAATTTTGCCTTAAAAAGTTCGGTGTGCACTTCCTTGTTATAACATATTTAATGTATCTTTCTTAAATTATCGCCTTATATAATACAAGAAATATCACTTTAAGAAATCATAACGAAATAAATAAAACTTTTTATTTCGTTATATTTTTAAGAATTAAAAAACATATTTATTTTGAAAAATTCAATAAAACTAACAAAAATAATAATTTTAACTTCATGATTTTATTTGAGTAAAAGTCAAACACCAATGTTTCTTTTAATTTATGAAGAAAAATATTGACAGGTTGTCATTAATTTTTTTTAACACTTTTCAAGACTGTGGGAAGTATACTTTCTTCTAAGCCTATGATTTGTGCTACTATATGCTAATAACTTAAGAAAATGCAAAAATAAGCGTTTTTTCAAGAAGAGCGATGACTCTGGAAACCTAATTTTTCTTGCAAGTAATGCGTTCGTTCATTTGATTATTTCTCATCAAATTTATTTGTAGTTATGTTCACAGAATCTATAAAATCAGTTATCCATAAGCACAGATATTCAAGTTTATAGTCAATTCTGTACGGTATGAAAAATTTTGAATATACCACCTACTTTCAATCCAAAAAATGGTCGTAAAATCAAATTAATTTAAGGTAAGAAGCTAAATGAATTTATTTTCTTAAATCTTCTAACATTGGTCCCATAAAGGGTTAAAGTTGTCGTTGTTGTTGTTTCTAGTGCCACTTGCCAATGCCAGCTAGTCTGCTAGGTGAAACCAAACGAATTTAAAGTAAAGGGTGCATTTCTTGTTTTTCAGTGGCGCCATCTATGGCCTAGAATACTACTTCAAACACACACACGTCCCAGACCGTTTATAGGACGAACCCTTTCATTCAATCACGGATCGCAATTTTGACCTGAACCAGAGAACGATATTAACCTCCAAATCAGTATGATTTGTAATAGGAATATAAGGAATTTGTGACCCGACAGATTTAACGTGCATCAGTCACCATTTACTACATGGGGAATCTTCGGCAGTCGAGGATTGAACTCTCGACCTCTTGCAAGTTGGCCCAACTCCCTACCAAGTAATATTGTAAAAATATAAATATCCTTTGTTGCTTAATTAAGCTGAACTCTGGCATACTAAAATTCCAAAATGGTCTTCCCTTGTTATGGAATTACTCAAAATCTCAGCTTATTTTGCTGTGACTTCAGAAAAAAGAGGGAAAAAATCCTATTTCTCTTAGAAACAAAATACATAGAAGAAAATAGAGAGTAAGACGTGTCGCTTATGAAAGAAAGTGCAATGGATACTGTCAACACTTAATCCATTTTATATCTTTCATTGGCGACAAATGTACAACTAGTGAGACACATGGTGTTTATTTGTATTTCAAAGATCTCACATGGGCGATTGAACTGTCCGGTCAACCATGGCCCGGAAGTAAGTTTGGGAAACGAAACGGAAGGAATCCGGGGATCAACACTTTCGACCATCCACCCTAACGCCCCAACACTCACCTTTTCTCATTCTGTAAATGGTTTCGACGAAATTGGATAGGACTTTTGTTTCGTTTTTTTTTCTTCTTACTCAGGGCACAAAGAGAGCTTCAAAAAATACTTCTGGAATATATTTTTTTCTTCTGTATCCTCTTGGCCGTCAAAGGCTTGATTGTAATGCCTTTTGACTAGGGAGACGGTAAAGTTTATGCGGCAGAAGTAGTCTGAATAAAAATAAGGTGGCAAAAGACATTAAAGTCCAGAGGAAATTCTCAGAATACTAAAAAAAAAGTAAATAAATAATCATTTGAATTTTAGAACAGGCTATAAAAGTAACGATGGAGTTGAGAAACTCATCGCTATTTTTGCTCGTTTGAATGAGCTGAGAACTTTTCTTGTGAATAGTTCACAGAAATTAGGTCAACAATTTTTATTAATAGAGTTCTAAAGCGATTGGAGATAAAAACCAGTCAAAAGTTTTAAGAATCCGTGATTTTTTTGAAATGTACTGAATAAGAGAAAATATTTTATTCTGCACGTCTGGAAATAGTTTACAATACATTTAACCATAATCCAATTTATACGTATCGTTTTTTTTTCCTTCTTCTTTTTTTGCTGAACATAAGAATTTTTACGCTTCGTTACAACTCGAGAAAAAATATATCAATGTTTTATACAGATGTCTAAATGTAAAGTGAATCTGAAACGAGTTAGTTAAATTCATAAGAAGAAAGTACATCAAATCATCTAAACTGTAACACGTAGCCATATACATCCTACATCAATAAAGGAAAGACATCCTATATCAAACCTATATCAATTATTGGAAATAATGTATAATACATTTAACATCCCCCTCCACATTGCAAATAATGGTTTTGTGTATTAAAATGTTATTGCATATTTAGCATTCAAGATAATCTGTTCATATGATATTTTTCGCATGTGAATAATCTATAATGGACTTCGTGACAACTCAAAACTTCAAACTAATAAGATATTCAGACTGTTTCTCTTAACTTATGTAATTTTTTTTTATACAAATGAGCAAAAATATTATATATAAGATTTTTTCTTTTTTTTTCTTTAATAATTTAAATAATTGATCTTGGAAATTTAAATTTAAAGAAAAAAATTAATGAGAAAAAGTGTATAGTTGAAAGAAAACCATATTACTGGCTTTAGTGGTGTGTTGATGCATTATTTATTATTTTGATAAATTAAGGTAGCTATGTATTAAGTACAGTGAATGATGTTTACATTACGAATTTTTTTATATTTTAGCCATCCTTAAAATCTGTATTTTAATGGAAAAGCTTAATTCTCAAAACTGCCTGAAATCATTTATTAAACATGCTAATTTATTTATCACTTTAAAGTAATTTTGATATTTCAAAGAATATAAAAATAATATAAGAAAAATAAAAAATAAAAACGAAAAAAACATGAATTGGTAGACTTCTGTCCAGACGGGCCGAAGTTCGATCATTGATTCCGCTAAGACATACCGAGTATATGTCATTATATATTCTCGTAAAATATGCGCAATCAGGAGTCCTTTGATTCATCAAAGAGAAATACCATGGATGCAGGGATATGGATAAAAATTCATTCCTCTTCAGATTTATGGCTAAATTGAAGAAGTGGCCTCTCGAATGAGTGGTTCTGCCATCTATCCGTGGGGTAATTAGCTAAGAGGTATTTTCAACAATACGGTGCTCTCTAGTCAAATGAAAGGCGCACCTTCCAGACTTAACTCGTAAAATGCCATTGGCTGGTGAGCTTGGTTTGTCTTTGTGTTAATAGAGACAATATCAATAATTGTAAAGAACTTTTAAAAATGAGATTATCATAATAAACACAATTGTTTGATTACAATTTAATTAATTTTGTATCAGTAAAAGAAATTTAATCTGATAGGAAGTGAATTTGTTAATTAGGTAAATTTATGTCGGCTAGCAAAAATAAATAAATAAATAAAATTAAATAAGAGTCATCCAAACCAGCTAAGTTGAAGTTTTTTGAAATTATTTACATTTTCAGATCTTTCATGGCTACAGAATTTTTAAAAAAATGCTAAAACAGTAATTTTTTTTAATCATAAATTAGTCAAAACTGCTATTTATGATCTTATTTATACACGTAAGTCAAAATAAATTGAAAGTTGTGCAATGAAAAACAATGGGATGCCATAAATTATATAAAAAAGTAATGTTTCGACGGCCTACTTACAATTAATAACAAAGTTGCTTGAACTTCCCATTGTTCATCTAAACTTCAGGTAAATTGTACTTTTTCTCTTATGTTTGTTTTATTTTTAAAAATAAACTCATCATTGAATAAAAGGAATACAATACCCCTGACACAAGATGTTTTGCTCTCAAAATTCTAATTTCCAGGATTACATTAACTCAAAACATTCCTGATTTCTAAAAGAAATAAATATAAATTACTTTGTAGCCATGGTGTCATTTATCGCAAGGTGGTAAAAATTAAGAACGCATTGTGGTCACATTGTTTCAGAAAGACTATGCAAGTCTCAAGAAAGTCTTAAACTTGTGGTGGCAATTCTTAAGGCCGGAGGACTTCCTTCCTTCCTTTCTTTTTACACTCCAACGAGGCTTGACGGCGAGTTATTTTTCCCACGTAGTTTTAGGATCGCGAGCCTTCGACCTATTAATCAAGGCTCTCATAATGAATTTCCCTAATTAAGTAAACGTTCTCTGAGCACAAATTGTACGGAGAAAGAAAACCAAGTGATTAATAGTGCATGCGATACCTAATACAGCAATAACTCATTGAGTGGTCCACCTTAACCCACCCCCGCGCCATTGACACAGCCGTTAAAATATTTTTCATTTGTTGTTTTTAAGCCAGGCCGCAATACGAAACTATTTGAAATGTTATCCCTGTTCCAAAGGGACGTCATTTTTTACCCATTTTCCACTTCAGTCTTCCTCTTGATCTGGTCCAACCAAAGATTAAAGTTAAGTAACAATAAGAGGAGATTTTCATTGACTGAAACAACCATTTGTTATTCTTTAGAAATAAGTTTTATAATTCAGCCGCTTTGTTCGATTCATTTAATAAAGGTTTTATTTATGTGATACTGCAAAATGCCTTGTTTATAAGTGTTTGTTAATAGAATCTGTAAAATTTCATACTGTCTACACAACACAAAAACATACAAATTGAAAAATAAATATAACATCCTGTAAAAAAATAAATGTGCCATTCTGTAGAGAAGTTACAGCATTACTTATAACTAGCTGTTGAACATGGCGTTATTCAGTGAAAATTTCAAAGTCTGAACGAGCAACTTGCTATTCACAAAAATAATTATGGTGTAGTTATAACTATTTTATAATTATTTTAAACTAGCTAATCAAATAGTTTTATTTCCCCCCTTTTCGATGATTTACATTAATAAATTTATCAAGACACATTTTAATACAGTATATGGATAGACTTTAACTTAGTTTTAGATGCCCCTTGGATTATTGCCAAGTTTTTTGACAGAAGGGGTGATGTTTTTTAATTTATGGTAACCCTCACAGAAACCTTTAATTAAAAGAATTCGATATTTTTTTTTTACTTCCCAATTCTAGATAATAAGCATTTCCGTTTTTATGATATTTTCTTTCTTTAATTTGATATAAAATGTATTTTATCGGGATTGCTATTTTTTTTTCTTTATGTTTGAATTGTATTTTGTTTTCAGCACCATTTTATTCGACGCCCTTACATGTAAACAAAACACAATTTACGCCAAACAAACATCAGTTTTCCCAAACTGATACCTCTAAATATATTTTAACGCAGTAATTATTAGTAAAGAACATGTTACGTTCAGTTTCTAAAATAATAAATAGTAAGGGTGGAGATATGTCACATTCACATACTAATTCTCGAATATTATAACGGTTCTTAACGTAATGGGCGGAGGGGTGGGTATAACCACAGTATCTATATTAGTTTATTAAATACTAAGTAGAAGGATATAGAACAGAATACTGTTCAATTATAGTAGTTCCTGTAACCACAATTAAGTAAGCATCACTGGCGTGGTATTTTTACGGCCCCGAAACGGGTAAGTACCATTATAACTAATAGCACTAATATTGTTACAATCATTCTTGGCAATCTAAGTGTCACAAATCACTTTTTTTAGATTTGCTACAAATTATCGCTTGGAATTGGTACTTAGAACATAAATCAGATATTTTCTATCATCATTTTTTATGCTTCGTGAAGACTTTAAATCACTATATTCTTCAAGACAGAGATTTTAGAAGTTCAACTAAATGTAATTATCTTTGAATTTAGATTATTTAAGTTTGCAGAAAGATATGTTAAAAGTGTAACTACAGTTAGCCTCAAAAGTTTAAGTATACAGCGAAATTCGCTAACATTATACAATATGTGACGATAAAAAAATATGTGACGTAATAACGGGAAATAAATGCTCGTTAATTGAAATTAATTTTTGTACATACTATTATAATTTTAAAAAAAATTAAAATAGCTCTCCTTAAAGCTTAAAAGCACTTCATATTTCTTAGTAAGTGCTGAATTGGCTTAATGAAGTGACGTATTTTCTTTAAAGCATGTAGACAGGCAGATTATTTCTAATCAAAAGCTCCGCCATCCACACTGTCGATTCTCGAAAAAACAAAGTTTTGAAAATTTCTTAGTTAAAATCTGATAAAAAGATTTTCTCAAATTTCTAGAATTTTAAATAGATCAAAGTGAGGTATTTATCAAGTGTTGGTAAAAAAAACGAGATGATTACGCCCAAAAACAGAGAAGTAGACTTAGTGACCACAAGCGACGAGTGTTCTAACTGATAGACAAATTCGGAGATTATTATCAATGCAAAATATGTCGATACACCAAATAAAAATCACTATCAGTGGACATCATTAATAGACGTATTCAAGAATGCAAATGTATCATTTTAAGTAAAATCGCTACAAGTCATGATGTCTCAAACTGCGTAATAAACGGCACGAGTGAAATAAGGAAAAATTCACATGCTGTAAAAGCTTTAATGGTAATCTACACTAGAGAAAAATGGAATTTAGATGGTCCTGACTGTTGGAACTCATATTGAGATGACCTTCGAAACGAATTAAGGAATTTCTTTAGAAGGCAGCAAAGAAGGCGAATTACCAATGATTTGAGGGAGCATTTGTATTCAATCGACAGACATCCCTGTATTTTCTTAATTGAAGACAAACATCTGAAACTTGTCAAGATTTACTGAGGTTACATATGCTCCCTTTTCAAGACCTCTTCGGAAGAACTAACTATATATTTCAACAAGAAAATGCCTCTATACATACTTCACGGGTAACAAAGAAATTGGCTCTCTCAACAGAATATTCAGGTACTAAAGTGGCCTACCCTGAACCCAGATTTAAATTCAATTGAGAACGTTTGGGTTTTTTTAAACCGCCAAGCATATTAAATGGTAAGTTCAGAGCTAATGAACGCTTAAGTGTCTATTGAGAATACATGGTATTATTTCGCTTCAAAAATGCATAAGAAGCTAATTGATTCACTGGATAAACGTATATTCTGTGTTATTAAAAATAAGGGGGAATGAATATCCTAGTAAGATTATTTTAAATTCTAAATAGTGTAATTTTTGCTTAAAGTTTTAAGACAATCCAGTGCTTTTTTTATTTTATCTATTGATGTCACAATAAAATAAATATTTTTATCAATTTATTTATTTCCTGTTTTAATTACATTGGATAAAAATATATTTCTGTTAACATTCTATTATTACCTTTAAAAATCAAAATATGTTGCTTGTACCAAAATTATTTAGAATAAAGATCTAAGTGTATAAAAATTTAAGCGCTCGGCTTCAAATGGTTTTCAAAGTACTAATTCGGTGACGTTATCTCTACATGCAACAAAAATTATCAATGGGATATTTCTTGTGTTCACCGGGCATCAGAAACTAAAGAGGAATGTTTACTGAAAACTTAAATATAACTCTTGAGTCCATTTTTGAAAAAATAAATGTGCAGACTATTAAAAGTGCAAACCATTCATAAAAGAGGTTCAGTGCTTCATTTTTCACACTCTCCGTTTGCATGGAGTAGACTGTTTGAGTGTACAGTGACCTTTACTACGTTTTTTAAACTATTAGACTGCCAAAATTCACTATATTTAGATTAATGGTTTGTAAAAAATATAACTCATTTTAAAATAAAAAATAGTCTACATTGGTTCGTATTTTATAAGTTAAGCTGAGTTTTTCGAATTGGAGGAAAATTTCGAATTGGTTGTAGTCATTATCTCTAAGTTCAATGCTAAAATTTAAATAAAAATGAAATTATATGTTACTTTAAAAGGAACCGAAAAACTTTAATCTTCGTTTAAGTTTTTCGATGAATTCTTTTTTTAAACACTTCCCGCAGTAAAGAAAATACTCTTTTTATTATTCAGCACATTTTCGTTAATTAGGAAAAATTATTTTAATTAATTTTTCACATTTTTAATTTTTGCATCTCTCTTCCTTACCATGATTTATAAAACAGTACAATATGGTCCTAAAACTGCTTAATTTAAGTCTTTTATTCCTTTTAAAAAACAAGATTAAGGACCCAATTATATTTTGGCTATATCCCTATTAGATTTTTATCATAATTCGGATAACGAACCCTATTTCGAAATTATAAAAGTCTAATAACATTCTACGAAATATTTATAATTAAGAAATAAAATGTTGTACCATTACTAAAATCTTAGCAAAATAAGTTTAAGCAAAAAGTATGTAAGGTATATTACTAATAACTCAATCATATTATAATTTGAAGAACATGGTTAAATGATTCCAGAAATATAGTTCAATTTATCAAGCAATTCAGGTTGTACCGATTTTCACAAGTTTTTTGAATAATCTTAAGACATCATTGAAACCGATGCCATATTTGTTGTACTTATTTCATTAAAATGCTTATATTAATACAAGCCAATCGTAAACTATATATAATTCCTGCATGAACTAATTTTTCACTTAATGCAACTATCCAATGATTTTACCACGTTTATATAAACTTGCCTTCGTGTATGTCTGTCCGGGTGGAATTTTGTAATCGATTTTAAACTAACTTCCCGACTAGCTACAAACTTCAAATTTAGCACACAGTTCAGAATTGGATGACAATGCATGAAAATGAAGAGAAAAAAGTCATGCAAAGTAAAATAAAATTAAAATTTAAAAAAAAATATTTTCGAGATTGTCTTTTGTTGTCGATTCCATTATTTCAAATTATTACGTGTCAGGTGAAAAGATTTTTGTTGTCGGAGTATTTTTATTGGCTGAAAAATCACGTGGTAGGATCCAGTTTTTCCTCATTCATTTCCAGATTGTTTTGGTTGTCATCAGCATAAAACTATTGAAAGTCGTAAAGGTATTGTTTTTCTATAAAGATTTTTGTATCCCTAATTTAAAATAAAAGTTCTATTACTTTAGTAGTGATCTTGTAGTAGTCTTGACTACTCTTGACTAAGAAAAATAATCTAAATAAAAATATATATTTTTAAAAACCACGTTTTTTGTAGTGAAGAATAATAATTAAAAAATAATAATTTTTTAAAAATATAAAATAAAAATTAAAAAAATCATAGTTTAAAATAAAAAAAATTCGAAATAAAAAAATTCAAAATAAAAAGTAATACTTTTAAAAACCACGTTTTAGTAGTGGAGAATAATAATTAAGAAAAGAATTGAAAAACGAAAAACGTGGGGCGCATGAAATACATAACAGTACATATACACATATATATACACATTTTCTTACTCATACACATGCACAGCCACATATACATCCACATGCATATGCATATACAAAAGCATATTCCACATCCACATTCAGATACAATTACAATTACTGATATACATACACATATTCTCAAGAGCACACATACACACACTAATATAACATTACTGTTATGTATTTCATGCGCCCCACGTTTTTCGTTTTTCAATTCTTTTCTTAATTATTATTCTCCACTACTAAAACGTGGTTTTTAAAAGTATTACTTTTTATTTTGAATTTTTTTATTTATTAAGTCAACTTACAAATCTAATTGAACACAATTCAATGAGTCAACAGTGCAATGCAATTAGTTTACATTTAATACATTTAGGAACAAAATCGATCAAAATAGATTTAATTAAATCATATACATTATTAAATCTCCTGGCATCTATTAAAACTAACCGGATAATAATATGATTAATTCATTAGCTAACACATTTCTACAATTTTCAAAAAATTCAGTTATTTATTCAGACCTTCAAAAAATCCATTCAAACTGCATCACACCGACAGGGTGGTTAATTAAATAATTGCTCGCCTCACATTTTATAAAACACTTGTTAAATGTAGATAGATGTTGAGGAAGACAGTTGTTGAAGATAAAGAATTATCTCTAATTGAGTATTAACACTTGAATTATTCCATTTTTATTCATACTGGAGATGTTTATTTTTATTAAAATGCTTAATTTAAAACAATTCATTCAAAATAACTTATGATGCATTTATAAACAAAAGCATTTCAACAATTCAACTAACTAATCAAATTGAGCATAATCATTTCAAAAAGTCAAAATAAAATTCTATTGGCTTATAATAGTTTGTACAAAAGCGTTTTGTTAACGGGACAACATTAATCATAATCAGTATAGGATGCTGCATCAGTTGAAACTAACCAGCTAATAAAATGATTAATTTGGAATATAATGTGTGCATTTCATAGCAATTATTTCTATAGACACTTAGAAAAAAACATTTGGTGTGTACGACACTATTGGGCGATTGGTGTAAATCGTTTTTTACCCATAATTTGTCACCCATATGATATATAAAAGATTATGATTAACGCTTTTTTTAATCAAACATTGCATTAGAAGAACTCGTTTACCATACTTTTTCAAATCACACAAGAAAAGATTTTTGATAAAATTCTTCAACTAATGCAACTGAATTTTATCTTGTTCTATAACAGTAGTTGAGCAGTCGAATCAATTTTTTGGGTTTACGACTACTAATGCTCAACTCCGTAGCCTTGTAATTTTGAACCAGATCCAGAAGATAAGGGAACTCCAGGATCAAGTATTAGGAGAAATTTCCTCTTTTGGAGGACTTCCTGATGAAACTAACCCGCATTTGCATTACATGGAGAGGAAAATCACGATAACCTCGCATGGTTAGCCTGACAGCAAGGGGACTTTCATCCATGATCCGTCTACCGCTGAGGATATTTTACGTCAGCACTTAGGTTGATGCGAGCGACGATTCATATCGAGCGACGATAGCTGGGATTCGAACTCGGTTCACCTAATTGCAAAAATAATTCATTGAGACATCAAACAGATCGCATTATCTTTTCAAGGAGTCAATAAGTCAGATCAATTTATTTATAATACATTTGCAAACAAAATCGCTCTAAGGAGTTGATAAGATACCATTGATTAATTATAAACATTATCGAATCCTCTGGAATCAATTTAAATTAACCAGATAATAAATTAATCAATAGATTTGCCAAAAAATTTCTTCAATCATCAAATATAATTATTTATTCAGACCATTAAGGAAAAATCCCCAGTCTGACTCTTTAACATGGTTGGGCGATTGATGCAAATTATTTTTCGGTTGGTGAGTAGACTTATGGATCAGAGAATGAAAATAGTTTACCCTTTCTTCATTCGCACAGTATACTGGAACAACTCATTCGTCATATTGATCTAAATCATACAGGAAAAACTGGCAATCCTTTTAAAATTACTTCAAATTCATGCATAAACAAAAGTATACAACGAATAGTTGAGACAGCAAACAAATCGAATTGTCAGTTCCAAGTAGTCAACAAGCCAGATAAATTGATTTATAATACATTTACGAACAAAATTATTTCAAGGAGTTAACAAGATGCCATTCATTAATCATAAATATTATCGAATCTTCCAACATCAATTGAAACTAACCAGATAATGGAATGATTAACTTATTAGCTAACGCATTTCATCTATCGTCGAATACAATTATTTATTCAGATCCTTAAAAAATACCCAGCCTGGCTGTATCACACGGTCGGGCGATTGATGCAAATCATTTTTCCCCTCACAATTTGTCGGCAGGTGGATAGACAGATGTGGAAGATACATAAATGAGAATCATTTACCCTATCTTCATTCGAACAGTACACTGGAAGAACTCATTTGTCATTCTGTTATCTCGTAGTCGATATCGGTACTGAAAAACGCCTCGTAATTTGGAAACGACGAACCGACAGATACGATTCTGCCTAATGTCCCGTGGCTACTGTTTCTGGGCTTCTCTTCTTCAAATGCCGAATGAATTACCTAGACTGATAACGGGCAAATGCCCTCCCCCTAGATATTTTTTTTTACTGTTTATATCTTTGGTAACATTATTTTTTTCTTACGCTTCAAATGTGTCTTTCCTGTCCTCTCGTTTTCGATTTGATTCCTTCGTTTTTTCTTTAATACTTCCTCGTGGTAATTGAATGGACGATGTCTCTGATGATAAATGGTTGCAGTGTCGAGTTTAATATGGCGCCATAACGGTTTGTGGGGGTAAAACCGTTTTTATTTTATCGTTCCCCCGATACTTGGGAGGATGAATTCTGGCAGTTTTACTATTGCTGAATGGAGTTTTTGGTATGGGTTTGTGGCGTAACCCGTTATCTTTCTTTTTTGAGTGCCAAATTAATTCGTGGTAATTAATTTTGCCACGACGAAAAAGAAGGGTATGTTTGAATATTTTTAGAACTAATTTTTGAAAGAGCATTATGAAAATAAATGTGGTTGCTAAACGATTTATGATTTAGTTACTAAAATACATTGAAGGAAAAGAAATTAGGTTGAAAAAATGCTTTGTTTTAAGAACAATTTTAACGTAAAATGTAGCAAAATTAAATTGTTACCACGGCAATGTTTTGTGGCACCATTCACCTTTCAAACTTATTGTGATCTTCTGTATGAATTTGTAGCATATTAGTAAAAATTAGAGTTGAAAGTTGAATCAATAATTATTATAATAATTTAAATTATATATTTAATTAATGATTGACTTATATTTCATTTTAAATGTAAACTCAAACTAATAAATCCTGTCACTTATCATTATTTTTTGAGTCAATTGACAATAGTGAATTTTTTGGAATCTCTTTTCAAATTGTCCAAATCAATAAAACTTCAAACCAAAAATTGAACCACTATAAATTTATTAGCTAAAATTGCTATAAATTAATTTTAAGCGCCATGTTAATTATTTACTCGTTGATCTTAAATGGAGGATGATATTAATCTTTAATTTTACTCTGATTAGAATCACATATTTAAGTAAAAATCACTTCGAATTGAATCATCAATTCAGATCTGTTGAAATGAATTAATAATTCTTATCCTTTTTCAAACTTCTAAATTGAATTACGTAAATTAACATATTCATTTCAATTGAGTTTAGTCAATAAAATTAGCTTTACATTTGCTTTTCAATTGTTGTAAGTTAATGTTACCAATTAGAAAATTTGCTCCTTTTGTTTAAAATGAACCACTTTCACCTTATACTTTCAAAAATTGTTCTCCGTTATCTTTATAAAAAGTAATATAAAATAAACGAAACTTCCTGTTAATAAACAATAATTAAATATTTCATCTTTTAAAATAATTAATACCATTATTTAAATTGTTTTATCTTTTAATTTGTTCGTTTTCCTGTAATTAGAGAGTTTCTGGTAAATTATTTCGCCATTTTCACGATAATCTTGAAACAGAGGCAGATTACTCTTTTCAACCTTCCTACAGGCGAAGAAAATTCATGTGCCCTTTAAGATTAAATATGGGGAAAGGGTTAAGCTTCCTAACACCCTGCCAGATTAACCCAATTTACAACTGAATGCAACGACAAGAAAATTATTAGGGACCACATTTTCCCTGCCGGCACTGCTTCCCTTCTTGAACGCTTTCATGTCGTGTCATTAAAAGATAGAAACATAAACGAGGCGATTAGGCTTAGGCTCAAGCGTTAATTAACTACCTCCAGTTTATTTTTGAAGATGGAATATGAAGCGCCACCCGGGCAATGGTCTGCAAACGCTGATGGTTGCATTTTCACTCGTTCTCTTGAGCGTGCGAATGTAGATGAAAAGAGCGTTTATGACTTCTCAGACTTAAGTAAGAGAATATTAGGCCATATTTTAAAGAATAAAGGCAATTAAATGTTTGCAACGTATAATGTTTTCATAACGGTTATTAAAATTAGGTGCTCTTAAACTTTTTTAGAGTGCCATAAATTCATTTACTCGGCACGAATGCAAATAAAATGAATAGATAAGTAGCTCACTTGTTTCATTTTTAACCATTTAGGTGTTTCGAATATATTCACTTTCTTAAATTGTGTTTTTTCTTTTCGTGTGATAATAAAAATTGCAACGGCAGTCAACTTAAATTATAGATTTGTAATATACCTATAGCATAGATCTATAGATATATTAGAAATAGATCCATAGAATAAATAAATTTCTAATGTTTTCAATAAATACAGTCAAACTCGTTTATAACGAGCTCGGATTTAACAAGAACTCGGATTTACCGAGGGAAACGAGAATATTTGGTTGGATCAATGTTAAGTCTATGGAACAGAAGTCGCTTTTAACGAGAAAGACCCGGTTTTAGCGAGCAATATTTTTCTGTCTTGCAATCTTTTTTCTCATCTTTCTAGTCTTTCGGTCTTATCCTTTTTTCAAAATTATAGGAAATGCGCGCGAAATAAATAAAAACAACGAACTGAAACTTAATTGCCCTTATCCCTCTAATCTAAAACATGGGAAAAGTCACGTGAGAGTAGGCGGTGACGTATCGATTTCGTGCCTTATCGTTCATGACGTATGGTCGTGACGTCATTAGTAAGTAAGAATTAATTTAGTAAGCAAGAAAAGTATTTAATTAAATTAATTAATGTAAATAAAGTAAGTAAGTATTAATTAAATTTTAAGTAAACTCAATCATTTGTCCTCCAAAGCCCCCCCCCCCCTCTTCTGGTTGCACGCCTGCCTTAAGGACCCGTTTATTACGAGCACTCGGATTTAACGAGTGCAATGTTACGGTCCCTTTGTGCTCGTTATAAGCGAGTTCGACTGTATTTCCAAAACCTAAATGGTAAAGGATTTTTTTCACAATGTACGTATCAAGTACATAATCATACCTTCATAAATTGCGTTAAAATTATCGGTCGTAATATTTGTGACTCTGTAGTTTACGAATCCTCTTCGTATATTGACCAAAATAAATCGCAATCCTTACTTTCAAATGATAAATTCTAATTAGGTTACTTTAAACTAACGCCAAGTTTCAAACAATTTTGAAATCTTGGATTTTATATATATCTGTTGAAAATATTTTGAAAAATAAGAATTCATAAATTATATTCCTTTCAAGTTTTTATCTGTCAGTAATATTCAACCCAGTATTCTAAAATTTTAAACCGCTTGATTTTAAATTACGTTGGTTAGGATGCGTAAATAATTCGCATTCAAGTCCTTAAATAACACCAAAATTGATATAATTTCAAGGTGTCTTGTTGCATACATAAATTAAGCTTTGCAAAACATTTTGCCTTATAAATATGAAATAAGATGCCATTAATAATAATAATACCACAAATCTAATGCGACTCTGAGACAGTAAGAATTATACTTTTTCTTTATTTAATCACTCTATGTTAATTTTTGCTACACTCCATATCGAAGTCGAAAATGATGACTTATGAAGTAGACTCACGTCTTGCCTGAAGTAGAAGACAGGAACATCATCACAGTGGGCTTGAGGAATATTTTCTGACGACTCCAGGTTTAGCTTACATACTGATTCATATCTGACTTTCTCATGGAGAAAGAAAGGTAACCGTTCTCATGAGTCATCATTGAATAGCATCGTTACAGTGGTGCAGCATTGCTCACTTGGGGTGGAACTATACTGATGGATTCCAGAACAGATCAGCATGTTCCAATCGGAACCATGACACGTCAATTTCATCGGAACACTATTCTGGAACTATATGTACGTTTGTTTAGGGGTAACAAGAACACAGAGTTTGTGCTATAGGTGACAACACCTATCCTTAATGAAAAAACATCGTAGATGAATATCTTCAAATTAAGAATATCTCCCGTATGCTGCCAGCATTTTTACCTGGCTTGAATCCAATAAAGCATGTGCTCGATATGCTTAGTCACTAACCTGGAAGCCCGTCAACTACTTCCTACATGTGTACCGGGATTTCAGAGAGCATTGCTTGCTGAGTGTTGTAATCTTCTACAAGTGTAGTAATCTTCTAATCTTCTAATTTGATACTCAACATGCCTAGGCGTTGTACGGATTGTATTTCATTGCATGGAAGACATACAATGATAAACCATCATACCAACCATGTAATATTAAGTTTTTCTAAAGAAGATATTTTTTAAATTGCTCCAGACTGCAAAAACCTTAGTTTTAATGAATGTCATTATACATGCACCATCCTTTTCGTTGTTTGTTATCGTTTGTTTATTATATGGGCTTATAAATAAATCACTGTTGTTTCTTAACCTCTTTTTGCCGGAGCTAGTATTATCCTTAGTTTAGGTACTTGAGTGCAGCTACCAAAATTTAAAGTTTCAACTGGGGTTTTTTGTCAAAATAAATTTTTTTTTTTAAATTTAAGTGCTGAAAAGGAAATTGACGAGTTTAAAATTTAAAATTTGGTAACTATGTTTAATATAAAATATTTAAAAAAAAACTTAAGAACGTAGAACGCTTAAGCTTTGATTAAATTCTATACTTTTAAAATTTATTTGATATTTATATTATTTATTTGGCTCTTATTTTTTATAAGATTTTTAAGCAAATATTAAAAAATGTCCGTGGATGTTAGGATAAAATCTTGTTTTTCTTATCTCTCGCAATCTGGATGACTTAGAAGGGGTATTTAAAGTATTTTTATTAACTTTAACTAGCATATTCTTGAGTAAACAACGAATTTCAATATTTGGTATCAGCCGCATTGAATTCCCAAGAAGTCTTGTAAGAATAAGTAAGAGTATTCCTTCACCGAAGACCATATCCAAAAAAGGAAGGATCATTGAAACTTTCTCAACAGTTTCGCCATCCATGGAACGATTTCATTCGAAGACATGTTCCGAAGAGAACTCCAAAAATAATGATCTTCCTTCAGATGCAACTTGTTCACCATTGGATTTTCTCGACCTTATCCAGAAATAAAGAAAGAAATATTTTTATTATTATTACTATTTCTTTTTTTCCCGATTTAAAAAGAGTATCCTCCCAACTTTTCCGAGTTTTCTCCTCAGCGGTTTTGTTTCTTACATGCAAACGTGGAAGATTAGACTCAATAATCCACCAATAAATTTATCGGAACCAATATCCTTTTTTTTTTATCATTCTTTTTCGTACGTACTCTCTTTCAAATTTTATTTCATTGGCTTTTTGTTGGACAAAAGTAGGTTAAGAGATTTATTATACATCTCGGCTTCATCGAGCTACACCACAATGGATGAATAGAGATCAATGCACATAGGCGTTTTCCGGATAATATTATTCCGGATGTTTTATTTTTCCGAAACAAAAGAAGCGAGCTTGTGTAATCTGAATATCTTCTGAAGCTATTCCAGTCCCTTATTTATATGTTTGCGTTTCAGATTTCCAACTCAAGCTCGATTGAAAGTAGAACTGTATCGTAAATAGCGAAACGAGTTAAACAATCACCCTGGAGTGTTTGTTAAATTCCCCTGAATATTTCTTTCCTTCCCCATCATCTACTTTCAGATTATGTGGCTTTAAGAACTTACCATTCTTTTTATTATTTTGTCCTTATTTATCATAAATATGCTTTAAAACGTTATTTTTTCTATGTAGCCATAGATTCCTATTATTTCCAAAGGAAGCTTTTTCGGTTATGTCATGTGCATTAAAGATAAAATTAAAAAGAAGTGAGTGTTAAAAAGTGGGAAGCTTTGTTAGAAGGAATTTTGACCGGCTTTCAAATTTATAATTGAAAATAGTTCTTGATTCTGAGTTTTTTCACATTGATGTAAAAGAAACCTTACCACAAAGGGGGCACTTCTTAAAAATGCATTTATAAAGGTTGCTCAACTGAAAATAGGACTCACGTTATAGCGTCAGAAATATAGTTTAGAGATAGCAACGCAACCTTTGATGTTCAAATGAGAAGGTATGATGAGTTCATCGTGGATTGAGTTCAACTAATTCACGTCAGAGCATTTAAAGTGTTTGTTAAGTCTTGGTGAAAATGGATGATCCGTACCAGATCAAAGAGAATTTTTCGATGGTATAAGATAGCTTAATAGGAGCATTTATTGCAGCGATGCCAACTGATTTACAAAGTATTTTAAAACATGGTAGAGAACTACAAACTAAAATTTCAGATTTTTGGTCGATTTTACCATTTTTTTTTAAATGCTTAACTCTGCATAACTGTAACAAAATGGCCTATGACATAAGCGTTTGAATTATTTAAAAGTAGTGGTGAGTAAAAGTCCGAAAAATCAAATTTACTAAATCAATAATTATACATTAAATGACTACCACTAGAAAATATTTATCCACTGTTCAGCAAGTTAGCACTCTGTTATTGTCCTAGAGCAGATGCTTATGGCGAACTCTCTCTAGAACAAACTACTGAAATGTATGGTGTAAATGTTTTTGAAAGAACAGGTGTTAAAATTAAATTTTCCAAGAAAAGGTCCAACAAACACAATACTCTCTATTGAATACATTGTTAATATCGATTAAATGAATAAATAATTAAAGCGATGCAGCATTTAATATTTGTGCAGCCCTTTGAGAAACGATGCAATCATCAACTCCTTCTTTTTAAACTCGTACTACTACGGATTGTTAGCATTCATCGTTAGCATGACTTTAAATATTCCTTACATTAAATGCTTTATTGTGAACTTATTAAATGGCCATACTCTACCTGCGATGCATTCCTCGTATATATAAGGCTTTAAATGCTCTATCGCGCACTCAGTAAACAGTCATAGGCCATCTGCGATACATTAATTCTATCTATTTTTAAAATACTTTCTATCTTAATTAAACAGTCGTACGAAACCTGTAACACATTCCTCGTACTGATCTTTAAAATGCTTTAAGCGCTTAACCGTGACTTCATTGACCATGGCATACACAACATACGATACACCTTGTGATATACAACCCTTGTATTTTTTGTTATAGCAATGAATGGTATTCTTAATATCACTGCTGCTTTCTAATTGGTATTTATCTTTCATTTATTATTTTTTATTTATTTTTTTTAATTTATTTCTTTATTTTTTATTCATTTATTTTTATTTATTTATTATTTATTTACTATTTATTTTTTATTTATTTACTTTTTATTTACTTATTTATCTTGGTTTGACACTATTAATATTTTTATTATCTTTTACTATATCTGCTTTTCATTTCAGTAACCCTTATTTTTTAAATTTACCCATCTTCATAAAAATTTTGACAGTCGCACAGGCTATCTATATTTATGAATCACATATTTTTCAAGTAAAGCATAATTAATTGTACGAAATTATACCATTTTTAGTAAACTTTCAATTTCAATTGCGGAAATTAAAATATTGCGTAGATTTTGTATTCTAAAATGGCGTCTGCAAAAATTAATTAACAAATTTAAGTTTAAGCCTATGAGTCATTAAGATTGAGTAAAAGCAAGTGAAAATCTGATCATTAGGACAAAAGTTATTTTAGGTGTTCGCTCTTTTCCGCAGAGTTTTTCTCATGAAAAGAATGTTTATAAATATATAAATAATTTGCGCTTGAAATAAAAGAATCTTTACATTAATAGTATTCTCGTGTATTTAATTTAAAACATGGAAGAATAAATATTCTTTAGTGAGTTTGCAAACCATTTACATAGTAGAAATCTCAAGAAAAATCATAACTACGAATAAAATTAGTAAATATTTTTGAGCAATTATTATTTCAGTCTTCTAAACTAAACATTTACACAGTATTTTTTATTCATGTATTAATTTTGTTACAAAATGCTCAATATACTGAAAGTATTCGTAAAAACTCATCAAATATAATAGTAACTCTTATTTAAAATTAATGCGCTTAAATTTATTCATGGCTTAATTGATTGTTTAACTAAGAAAATAAAGTACTAAGTTTTTAATTTTCTGCTAAGCCTAAATGAAAGAGCATTAACCGTTCGAAATGAGAAATAAAAAATAATATACATAAGAATATTTTAATAATTTTATTTATTAAGCTCAAGAACAAGAGTCTTTCCGTATTTCTTTTAACTGGCCTAAATTTGAACTAAGAAGACAACTTTTATAAAAAAAAAGAGTAAAATCTTTAGGATTCCAAGTGTTGAGTAAATTTACTTTACGAACGAGCTGAACTTAAATATTTAATCTAGTGCAACAATTTCTGCATTAATCTATGATCATAACGAGAGAAAACTGTAAGTAAAAGAATCAACATTTTTCCGTAATCACATCTAATTTATTATTACACACTGTATGTCAAGTTTCAAACTAAGAGCTCAAATAAATAAACTTTAGTCAACGAGTAATTAAATTTGTTGAAACTGCTTTCTCTAAAGTGTTAACTTAATTATTCGACTTCCATAACTAAATTTACGATATTTGCATTTATGAAAACATTATTTATTTACATTAATTAGAATAATTTAAAAATGAGATTATTTTAACGTTTCAATCAAAATAGAAGTCTTATTTATGTTTAGTATTTATTCGTAATTTTTTTTAAAATTAAGGGGTAGGTTTCTGATATATTTATTGCAGTTAAAAAAACTGCTAGTTTCAATAAAAATTTTGCTTTAAATATTAACAATAAAATTTAAAATGGAAAAAAAGTTATTTTACTTAATAAAGAAGCAGGTATAAAAATTATTCTTGCTTTAAAATTTACTTTGTACTTTACTTTGCAGCAATAATTTTAAAAATTTACAACCATGCCAAATTCACAAAATTTACAATCATGTAAGTGTTCCTTAACATGTTCTGGTAAAAAGGGATTTTAAGGTAAAACGTACCGGCACACTGGGAGCTGGGACTTTTTACCGTAATAATGTCCGGAATTTTCTATTGTGTAAGAACACTACTGGTTTTGTATTAGCAGGCTTGCAAAATAATTCCTTTGTATTTTTCGTACTCAATTTCGGTGGGTTTTTTTGAGGGGGGGGGGGGTTAATATTAATATACTGTGTTGGTAACACATTCACTGTAGCTTAGCTGCAATATTTGTTTTTTAATATATAAATTTTGAAAGCTATTATATGTATTTTGAAAAATATATAGTAACATTTTCTTCGTTAAAAGCTAGCTTTCGAAGAAAAAAAAATTGAGGATATGCACTGCAATTTTTTTTTTAATTTAGAAAGAAAAGTCAAATTGTTCTAAATTGTTCCGAGTTTTTTAAGTGCATCTAGTTAAAAAATGATTTAGAATTTTTAAAAGATTCAAGAGATTAGAAGCTTTCAAAATTTTAACAAAGATTCTAACCTGCATTTTTAAAGTAAAAATATTTTTTTAGTTACGCACAGAAACATGTGAGTATTTCTTAACCATCATATTTGTATTTTACTATTTGATAAATCATCATTGAAAACTTGAAAAAACTTTTAATTTAATGTTTAAATATACTATTTTCATGTATGCTTTCTTTCACTTGTTCATTTGTCTCAAAAATTAAACATTAATTGTTAAGTTAATTTCAATTTTTTACTTATGATTTTACTTTTTTCTTTCAGGTAAGAAGCAAAATATATTTAGTAAACTACATTGCCGAAAACAAGTAAAATCATTGTTTAATTTTTGTCACATACAATTTTTAATTTTATTTCAAAGATTAATTTCAATGCATAGGCAACAATTACCTTGCATGATATATGTAAGTTTCATATTTCTCTTATCATAATTATTTTTATTTTTATGTTAAACAATATTTCTTCATTTGATTTATTTTGCCATTTTTGAGATTTTATTTTTACTCGTTGGGTATTTTTAAGAATTGGGTCATTTTTATATTTTTTTTACGCGTTTCCTTAGTCTGAACCCTATTGGCACTTTGGATATACTATGATATCAACAATTCAAACGTTGAGTCACTGGAGAAAATCGTACAGAATATTACCTACCACGCACTACCCTCCCATTGAATAAAATGAGGAAGCCTGTTTTTTATGCAGAAAAGCTATCAGCCATAAGTTCAGAAAAAGTCGGGACTAAATTAATTAATATGCATTAACTAAAATCCTAAGTAAAATCCTGGCTAGAAAATAATTATTAACTGTAAGAAATAACAAAAAATAAACTAAGTTAATTATTATTAATAAGAATATTTTTATGATTAAAATTTTTTAGATTGCTTTTAGGATTATTTTTTTCGATAAAATATATTTAGATATGTAATATATTCTCCAAACTTTACAGTATATTTACCAAATATTTTTTATATTTTTTTAATGATTAAGATTTTTCAGATTATTTTTAGGATTATTTACTTTGATAAAATATATTTGGATGTGCAGTAGATTTACCAAATTTCACAAAATATATTGATCAAATATTTTTTCAAAATACACGTATTAGATAGAAATTAGATTTCTCGATTAACTTTGCAAACAATTTGCAAATTTTAGGGCAATATTTACAATTCATTAAAACTTTTCAACTTTTTCATCAACCTGATGGTTTCAAATGCAAAATTTAAGCGGAATTTTTCTAATAAAAAAATCATTAAAAGTATTAAAGATATTGTAACAAGAATAACAGTTTTTAAACCTTTATTTACATCAATATTATATTTCTTAGCTTTTAGTATGCATTTTCTACTAATGCTTTTTCTCTAAACATATTATAAAAACAAATTTGATTAAAGCAAAACGGAGAGTAAACGCATGGAACAAATACTAAATAAAATTTGTTTAGTAGAAAACATAAATATCCTCTCCAAACATCATGTCATAGTAAAACTTCTCCTGTTCTGAAGGATTGCCGGAAATGTTTTTATGCTGAAATATTTTTGTTTGTAATAAGCTCTAGGTGGAAGTGGCGCAAAATTTTCAAGTTATATACTTGATGAAATATTTTTTTCCCTCTTGAGAGTTTCTTGAGGGAATTCGAACTCTTGATCTCTGCTGTTTATAATTTTTTTTCTCATAAATTGAATAAATTTATTGGATGGTTTTTCTGAAATTTTTAGTGGAACGTGATTGATACATCCCTTTTGAGTATTAGAATTTTTTAGAAGTACATTCTAGAATAGGCCTTAATTGCTAAAGACGGTTAAGATTTCCAATGCATCACAGAATTAAACTGAAATGAAAATTTCATGGATAATTAGTATGATTGACGTTTGAATTAAAGGAAATCTTTCTATGTATGTATATTCTACACGGAGAAAAGAATTCTGGTAAAATTACAATTAGTATGGAAATGACTTTTTTGGTAAAAAAATCAAATATCTGGTAAAAAAAACAACAAAATAAATGTTCTTTGAACCATTTATTTGAAAATTTTTTCCTTCCTATGGAAATGGTTCGCCGGAAATTCTGCTTTTTATGTTTATAATTCTAATTACTATTCACTTATTTAAAAATTCATAACAAAAAACTAAATTTTACCGAATAGTTTTTGAGCCATGCTCTAAGGTATCATGATAATATCGTCAAATTTTTTCACATTTACCAAATTTTCTCACCTACGTATAATAAAATTATATTTTATAGTTAGTTTAATCAAATTCATTACCAAAACGGTTCGGTAAAAATTTTCAAGCCTTTTGGTGGCCCCATAGAGGTACAAACACAATAAATTTTACCATATTCTGTATGTGTAGTTTTGCCCATACTTTCTTTCTCGGAGTAGAGTATTAAAACTTGAAACATATGAAATTTGCAATGTTAGGCTACTATTTATTCTATACTATTATTTGCTAAGTAATAATTTACTCCCAACATCAAGTCGTAGAATAATTTCTCCTGTTCTGAAGGATTGCCGGAAATGTTTTTATTCTAAAAATATTTTTGTTTGTAATAAGCTCTAGGTGGAAGTGGCGCTAAATTTTCAAGTTATATACTCTATGAAATATTTTATTTTCATCTTGAGAGTTTCTTGAAGAAATTCGAAACTCTTGATTTATATATTTTTTTCTCATAAATTGAACAAATTTATTGGACGGTTTCTCTGAAACTTTCAGTAGAGCGTTATTGATGCATCTCCTTTGGGTATTAGACTTTTTGGAAGTACATTCTAGAATAAGTCTTAATTGTTAAAGACGGTAAAGATTTTAAATGTCTCAAGGAATTAAATTGAAATGAAAACTGTATGAGCAATTAGAATGTTTAAACTTTATGAAACATTTTAATCAAAAGAAGTCTTTTTATTTGGGTATATTCTAGTATTCTAGAAGTTATATACGTATATTACACACGGAGAAAAGAATTCTGGTAAGTTGAAATAGATAAAATTTCAATATATTAGTCTTGTTTTAGTTTAATTTTATTTGTTCTAGCAAAGAGTATAGTATTCCTGATAAATCATATTTTCAAAATTCGATTTCTCAGGAAATATTCGCTAAAACTATGTATTTTGTCACGTAAAATTCTTTTTTTTTAAATGGTGTTAAAATTTCATAACTTACAATCTAAAATTTTTTCCTCCATTATTCAATAAAATAATAAGAAATAATAAATATTTACTAAGAGTTATTTTTTTGCATGGAATTATCTTTAGATAAGGGAATTTCATGAGTGTGTCCAAACATTTTCTAATTCGCTTTAAAAGTTATCGAAATATGTCGAAATGTGCAAAAATCAAAATTAACTTTAAGGTGTCCAAACTTTGAACCACTTTCGTGACCGAGTCAGTCATTGAAAATGTAGTCAATCCGAGTTAGTCATTGAAAATGTAGTCAATCCGAGTTAGTCATTGAAAATGTACATTTATTCAGAGAAAGTGTGTTCTCCTAGGTCTGATTTCGCAACTTTAAATATATTTTGCATTTATTAACTAACATATTTGATGTGGTCATCCCTCGAACTATTAAGATTAAGTTCTAAAACATGAAGATTTGATCATTAGATCAAAAAGGTTTCCAAAGTGATCCATTTTTTGAGAACTGTATATTATTTTTTTAATATTCCTGGTACTCAAAATGTTCAATACTCTGAAGTATTATTTAATCAATTTTCTAGATGGGATTTCTTTATCTTGTCAATTTATAGTTTTTTTTTCAAATATCTATTCTTCTAAAGTAAACTTATATTCAGAAAATAGTTTGAAGAGCACTTATGTAGTTTAAATAACTAACTAAGCAATTTTAAATAGTTTCGAATAATGTTTCATACATACTTTTTGTTTTATATTCCTTCCATATAAAGCAAGTGTGTTTAAGTCATTATTTTAAACTTAAAATTTATCGAATGCATTAAGCGGTGGTTTTATGAAATCAATTTAGAGATTACTTTTACAAATAATTATTTTAGTAAAGTTTAACTATATTTAATTAACTCAGATATAATAGTAAACATTTTTACACAATTTCAAATGGTTTATTTGGATGATGTATGAATAATGTATCATACACATTATTTTCCTATTGTACAGAAATTATTTTGTATTTATGCTATACAAAATTTTCTTATTATTATTTTAATGGTAAAGTGGTTCTTTAATTGCATTAAACAGTGATTTTTATTAAGACAATTTATACAATTTTTCAATTAATAATGTTTTTCTTAAATGAAAATTAGAATATTTTCTATTTTAAATTATTTTTGATAAAAAAGAGAAGATGAATAGAACATAATATTTGACATGCATAACATGAAAACTTTTTTGAAAGATAATTAAAAGTATCCTATTTTCGTCAATGAGATACTGGAAGTTTCTAAAACAAGCAGATGATTTGCAATACTCAACGTTTCTAGCTTATGTGCTGATGTATTGTTTATCATCTCTACCTATTTATATGTTAGCTACGTGTTCACTAGGGTCTGTGGCAGACAAATCTCTAACTTTTATAAGTTCACTTCTCTTTTGTTTAATCTACCTCGAAATGACTACAAATTGCTAACATAAGCAATTACAAAAAGAAAAAACTAATTTTAAATATTCAAATTGCTTTGTAACTTTTGTACAAAAATATTATACTGTAATATTTTGATTTTTTTTGTTTTTATTAACCAAATTTATGTTTCAAAATTGCTTAGCGGAATTTCAATTTTCTTGGCATAATTATTGCATATTTCTTTGTATATAATTAATAACATATTTGTATTTAAAAAAAGCATTATAGAAGTTTATTGCTAGAGTTTAAATATTTTCCTCAAAATTTGTTGAATGTAAGAAATGTAACACTTAGTCAACCTTTACAACTTATAATGGAAAAGATTATTCTTAAATGCTTATCAATAAAAAAAGGAATTTGGTCATTATAATTTTCAAAGCTTCACGTATATATTTTCATTATTAATTTCAGATTTAACATTTTAAATTCAATAAGATCTAGTTACGATACTTTGAAATATCTATCTACCTATACTTGGGGGATATTTTGACGGCTAAATCTTTTGCATCATTTGTTACATTTAAATAAATAAAATAATTATGTAAAGCCACCTCGAAAAAAATTTTATATTTTTAGTTATACAAGTCCCAATTTTATAAAATCCAGAAATAGTGAAAAATTATAATTGCATTAGTTTAAATTATACTATAAATGCATCTTGAATAAATTAATTAATCGTTAAGGTATGCCAATTATAGCGAAGTTGAAAGTCGGGAACACTAGTCGATAATATTGTACCGGGATATAGGCTCTTGGTTCTTTTCTGCCAATTTCAGTAAGGAATGAGAAATTGAGGTACTAAGTCTGACTCTGACAAAAAAGCTATTCTGAGGAAACATCTGACTTTAGGTATCCAAGAATATCAGGCCGCTGAATCAGCTTGGAAGCAAATAATGTCTGACTAAGTGCTTAAGCAGTTCGAGGCAGAATGGCTTAAGAGATCAGGGATAGTCCGTTCTTTGTTAATATATTTAATGTTAAAAAAAGTTAACTTTTTATTTAAGCTTGCTGGTTCCACAGTTCCTGAATGTAAATAAAATCAGAAAGCACTAACCCTAATTATCTACAAGGTATAAATGATTAAATATATTATATTCAATTTTAAATAGGAATACATGTATAGTTAATAATAATAAAATTCTAAATATGAATAATAATAAAATTCTAAATATGAATAATAATAAAATTCTAAATATGAATAATAATAAAGTTCTAAATATGAATAATAATAAAGTTCTAAATATGAATAATAATGCAATTCTAAATGTGAATGATAATTTTATCCGTTTATTGAAATAAATTTTTTAAATCATCCAATAAAATTTCCTTCATTTTAAAAGAAAACTCATAATTAAATAAGAACACATATTATTCTAAAAGTGTTGATTTTTCTTTTTCTTTTGTATATTGTGACAGAACACACTGCTGGTTCCATAGTACCTGAATGTTGAAACGTAAATAAAATCCGAAAACATTAATGCTAATTATCTACAAGGTATAACTGATTAAATATATTATATTCAATTTTAAATAGGAATAAATGTATAATGAATAATAATAGAATTCTAAATATGAATAATAATAAAATTCTAAATGTGAATAATAATTTTGTCCGTTAATTAAACTACATTTTTTAAATCATCCAATAAAATTTCTTTCATTTAAAAAGAAATCTCAAAATTAAATGAAAACACGTATTGTTCTAAAAGTGTTCTTTTCTATATTGGGAAGTAGTAAATAGAATACATAAATTTCAAGACATTCCATAAAATATATTGGGTAGAAAGATATCGTTATTTTTAATAAAATATAAGGTTCGTCAAAAAAAATCAAACATCTGAATTGTATAATTTAATGAATTATATTATACAAATGTACAATTATACGTCACTGTTCTGTATCGTACAATTTTATAAATAATACAATACTGGTGAAACTTTTCGTATCAATGTATTAATGATATTTTATGTTACAAGAAAGGTGGACTCATAAATAACACGAGTGATATCAAGAGGTGTACGGAAAATAAATAAATATAAATGTTATTCAAATAATTTTAGGCGTATATAAGTTTCCATATGTTTATATTAAAATCACATGCCTTTCTAAATAACTTACTTTACTTCTTAACTTTCCCTTCTTTTGATTATTCTTTCATTTTTGAAGGTTGTACCGACTATAATCAAATCATAGATATATTGTGATATAATTGAGGTGTATAATGATTGCTTTAATAATACGTGAGCTATACAATTTTTTACTTTTAATAATCTTCAAAATTTTTTTAATTTTTTATTAATTTTTATTTTAGCTCAAAATCCTTTTAAAAAGATTCATTTGTAAAAAAACACACTTTACCGAAACCATTTTAGACCAAACCTCAGAATCCAATTTCATACCGTATCCGCGGATTAACTTCGAAAAGGCCGTGACAGTATGGTTGCTAGGACGTTGGGCTCGTATTCATGAGAACATGAGTTCGAATCCCGCCGGACGAAGAAACTCCGTACAATTCATCGGCTGACCTTGCACGTTGAATCTTTCGGGTCACAATGTCCTCCAAGATCGCATAACAAATCTATACCTCTGAGGGTACTGAATTGGAAATTGATCATTCTCTTGTTCAGATCAAAATTACGATCTGTGGATGAATAAAAGGAGCATGATTGGCTCCTCCCTGTAAAACGGTATGTGACGTGTGTGTGGCTGAAGTCGTTGGCCATAGATGGCGTCACTAAAAAATCAAGAAACACAACCTCTGCCTAAAAAAATCGTTTGATTTCAAGCTGGCTTGTTGGTATTGGCAAGTAACAATTTGGAAGAAATTGTTTCTGCAAATCTTACTTATCCTTATAAATTTGAGTTACAATTTCGGGTTGTATTCATGCATATTAAGACAATTTATATTTTATAAAAATAATATTTCTTTTTTAACAACCTTTCAATATAATTTATATCGCAGTTAGATATATTTTTTCAGATAAAATTCAACCGCAGCTTGAAAGGTAAGTAAAAACACTATGGGATTTAAATGGCAGAATAAAATGTCTACATTTCAAGTATAATATTATTCTTAATATTATATCAAATTATATTCAGAATAATATTATATCTGGATCTTATTCAAAATATTATTATTCTTTCATCATAATCTGTTTGAAATTGTTTTTCTGTAAGATATGAAAAACTATCGCTAAATAGTGTAAAAAATTACAAAAAGTTTTTATTTTAATTGACCTTTTTTCAAATAATAACAACAATTATTTTAAATTTTTGGTTTGGGCATGCAAACTTATGTCGCATGATATAACGATTTACTTGAATTAGCAATGAACATTTTATCTTATATTATTTAGTACTCAACTTATTGACAAATAATATTTTATAATAATCCTTTTTTGAGTTTGCAACAAATTGTTTTTGAGAATAAAGGTTTCCTTTTGGTATGACTGAGCTACTTTTAAATATTTGCTCAACTCTCCAATTTGGGCACATTTTAATACTCATGATTTATGAGGGTGGTAGATTCATCAATTATAAAAACTTAACAAAATTTCAAACAAATTTTATTGTATTTTTAAAAATCTTGAAAAATTGCGATAATAAATGCAACAAATATAGACAAATTTCATGTATTTTTCAGAAAATTTGTTTGTTTACTCTACGTTGCTACTTCTAAAACAATCGTCTTATTGAAATTCCACTAATTAGATCTGTTCCCTATTAGGGTGGGAGCACCTTTTATGTTTATTTTATTAACGAATAGCTTTAATACAAGATTTATTAAGCTTAAATGTTTAAATTTTATTCCAAGTTTCTTAGCCTTCATTTTTATTGTATTATGAATTTTCTGAGCAATAAGTGTTCCTAGAAAATTATTAAATATTTTATAATTTAATTTATTTTTAAAATGGGTCTCTGAGCCGTGGTGGGTTACGGGAATCGAGTGTGCGCCTCCCAATGAGTTAAACCGGGTTCGAATCCCAGCGATGGATGATAGATATAAATTCGGCACACGGCTCGCACCGACCATAGTGCTGAAGTAAAATATCCACAGTGGTGGACGAATCATGGGCTAGAGTCCCCTTGCTGTCAGGCTAACCCTGGGAGATTATTATGGTGTTCCTCTCTAAGTAACGCAAATCCATGCTAATTCCATCAAAAAGTCCTCCACGAAAGCAAATATTTCCCCACACTTGATCCAGGGGTTCCCTTCTCTTCTGGATTGGGTTCAAAATTCCAAGCCTGCGTAGTTGAACTTGTAAACCTAAAAATTGGGTCGACTGTTCAAAGACGGTAATAAAATATAAAGTATGTCATTAAATGATTAAAAACTGGTTTTTCACTTTGTTATATTAACGTCATTACAGAGTTTGATAAACCTAAAAGAAAAATGTTTTTCTTTCTTTTTTCTTCCATAAAAGTTTTATTACATATATTTTCGCAAACAGTTTAAACGGGATTTGATATTTAAAATTTTTAGAGACTGAAAACCCAAATCGGTATATTTTCAATTAAATTTGTGTAAATTTAATTCCTCTTTGCTACTGTATTAATTATAGTTATTACCTTTCATTTATGAAACACATCTCTTTTTATTTTTATTTCAAAATTATAATTTCATTTTAACACAGATTAACAATATATTTTTCTAATTAACCTAACAAGTTATAATACAAGATCAGAAATAGTTACTTTATATTATCGTAGTTATCAACAAAAAAAATTAAAAATTTATTTAGTTTATTACTCAAAGGTTTAAAGCGAGCTCTCGTCGTTTACAAAAGCATTGAGCAAGAATAGCAAGTTATTCTATTTAACATAATAAATATCAGTTATTTCGTTTGCAAGACCTACGACAACCAAAACAGCTCCTTTTTTGTGATAAAAAATGCAATTTTCAAGCCACAAACAAAGTTTTACTGTAACAAGATCGTTTTTACCTATAAAACTACTCATTTCTTTAATTTTTATTTTCATCTCGAAGTGTCCCGCAGTGGACTGATCGTTAAGACACGGTTCCCACCAGATCACCGAAGTCAAGCATCACTGGCTGCGGTCAGTGTGCGGGTGAGTGACCACTTGGATCAGTCTGCGTAGGGACCGAGGGTGTGCGGTATTGGTCCTCGTTAAACTGTGCTACCGTAAAGTGCTCGACTTCGCGCGCAGGTCGTCAGGCTACCGAAGCGGGGGTGCCATCCCCTCCGCAGAGGATCAAAATTGTGATGGCATGTCTTCGGATCATCCTCCGGGATGTTTCCCAGACTGTCGCCAATAGCCCATTGTGCAGCTCTAGTGCGACGTAAATGAACTGCAACTACAACTTCATTGCGAAGTTCTTTTTTTAATTTCCAACACACACTAAAAATACGCTTTTAATACAGACTAAAAATTTTGCAAAAACAGAAAAAGCTACTTTTTATTATCTTATTTATTAAAAAAGAATAAAAATTATTTATTTCCCAGAAATTTAAAGCACGTTCTAATTGCTTACAAATACATTCAGCAAAAATAGCAGTTTATTCTACATAATATAATAAATATCAGTTACTTCGGTTGCGAGTACAACGACACATATTTTCTTTTGTAAGGAAAAATGGAATTTTCAAGCCACAAATAGAGTTTCGCTGCAACAAGATCTTAACTCATTTTTCCTCCGACCAATATTTGTGGTTTCCATTTTTTCCTCGTCTGTAGTTATCATCTTCGGCAGTTTCCCTTTTCAAGCACTCTGCATCTGTGGCTAAGGTAGTTTTAGCTGTCTATCTCTATCTACTACCCGATTCTAGATAATGATAATAGGGAGCGATACTTCCGAGAGAGAGATGTAAGGAAATGCACACAATAGACAGAGATCGTTTCTTTCTTATTTGTGACGGCCGTCACCATTTCTCATTCGTTTTGGTAATGACAGACGTTTCCATGGTTCATTTTGGTTGGGAGTTCCATTGAATTCCGAATTTGATGCCAACTCCTTGGAGAGAAATAAAGAAGAATAAGTTCGAAACTAAAAAGAAGAAAATGCTTACTGCAGTAAAATCGTTAACGTAAAATGAAACGATGAGAAGTTTTTGGTCAGAAACAGTAAATTCAGGCTTGTAGTTACTTCTAGTCTTTTCGCAACAACAAGCTACGGCTCATTAAATTTGACTCCACCCAGAATTTATTTGCGGAATAAAATATATTATTTTTAGTTTTTGTAAGCCTTAGGATACAGATTGAGTGAAATATTACTAAAATATTGTCGAAACAATTGCGCATTCGACATTTTTCTTTTAATGGTAAGTATTTTTTTATATGATTTGATTTATGTGATTTCTCAATGATTGATAGTGACATTCCAAGTTATTTTTTAACTTTGATGTGCGATAATACCTAACAGAAATTAAATTGAGGATTTCTGATTTCTTTTGTTTGAACATCTTTCAAGAAACCACGGGAAATAAATTTTTTCCAGCTCAAATATGTAAATTATATATATATATATATATATATATATATATATATATATATATATATATATATATATATATATATATATATATATATATATATATTTATATATATATATATATATATATATATATATATATATATATATATATATATATATATATATATATCAAAAAGAAAAACGAGGCAAATTAATAAGTTTTATCAACTGCGCATAAGCTGCAAGCATATAGAACTCATAAAATAAGCTAAAATATTGAGAAAATATGGAAAATAATAAAAAATAATGACAAGAGAAGAAAATTATTGAAAATAATTTTTCAAAAGTATTTAAAAAAAATATATTTTTTGATATCCAAAAAAAAAAAAAAAAGAAATTAAAAATCCGGAAAACAAAACAAAGAAAATATATAATCTCTTCATCAGTCACACGATTATATTCGCAAAAAGGAGTGTTTTCTAATATTGTATTAATATAGCCAAAGCGAAATATATCAATACAATACACTCGAACTCGTTTATAACGAACAAAAAGGGACCGTAACATGTACTCGTTAAATCCGAGTGCTCGTAATAAAGGGGTCCTTAAGGCTGGTGTGCAACCAGAGGGGGGGGGGGAAGTCTTGGGAGGTCAAATGATTGAGTTTACTTAAAATTTAATTAATACTTACTTACTTTAATTACATTAATTAATTTAATTAAATACTTTTCTTAATTTAATTACAACTGATGCATTTCTTATCATTTTGAAAAAAAGATAAGACAGAAAGATGAGGAAAAAGATTGCAAGACAGAAAAATATTGCTCGCTAAAACCGGGTGTTGCTCGTTAAAAGCGACTTCTGTTCCATAGACTTAACATTGAACCAACGAAATATTCTCGTTTCCCTCGGTAAATCCGAGTTCTCGTTAAATCCGAGCTCGTTATAAGCGAGTTCGACTGTAGTGTGAGGAGCACTCAAAAAAATTGAAACGAAATTAGAACACATAAAGTAAAAAATATATATGCGAAAAATCAAACAAATATATCAAGCAAAAAACAGAAAATAAAATGTAAGGAGATTAGAGAACAGTACACGAAAGGAAATCTACATAGTGAGGAGCGAATAAAATGAACTTACGCGTACCGGAATCTTTCAAGAATGATTTAAAATATTTTCGTAATAAGATTGCCAGATTACAGAAAATGAAAGCAGAAGCATAAATTAAGTGATATCTCGTGGCACGTTCTTACTGCAATACTAAAGCGCGTCTAATTTGTAAGTTACCTTGGGTGGGCCCGAAAATGGATGCGCGCAAGGTAATAATATTATGCAGGATAATTTAAAGTTTGTAGTTAATGAGTTTAATAATTAAAATAATTATTTTAAAAAAACAGGATTTACTCGTTTTGAATTGATTTTTAGCAGGAGCCAAATTATTATTGCTGCTGAAATCCAAAAATTAGGCTCAAAGAGCAATGCCCTAAACACACGAAATTAAAAGACCGATCTGAAAACGGAAACAAAAGGAAACAAAAGTAAGCTAATAGTAGATAATATTAAGCGCTAAAGCTGCTTTAAATATAATCACTATAACATATAGATAGATATAGATATATATATATAGATATATAGATATATATATATATAGATATAGATATAGATATAGATATAGATATAGATAGATATAGATATATATATATATATATATATATATATATATATATATATATATATATATATATATATATATATATATATATATATATATATATATATATATATATATATATATATATATATATATATATATATATATATATATATATATATATATATATATAAAAAGAAAGAAAGAAACAAAGAAAGAAATTTTTACACTTTTTACACCAGAGTAATATTTTTCTTCCATATTTACATCCATTTTAAATTCACTTAATTTTGAAAAATACGTTTATATGCATATATTCTTTGAAAATAGTTTGAAGAAAAGTAAAAAGGAAACAGAATGATAATTTTCTGTTATAAATAATTTGATATTTAAAACATTTTTCTGACATGAGGTGTTCTAAATTGATATTGAAACTGTTAGGGATTTAAATCAAAGCATCAATTTTTATATACGTATCAAGAAATAGTGTTTCAATTATTTCAAATTTCGCCATAAGAATTCATAATTATACGCTTAAACACTCAAGTATGCACATTTGGGATAAAACAGTCCCTTGAAACAGATTAAAAAAATGCTTACAAATATTTTTAGCCAACTTAAACAGGCCATCTTAAACGAATTTTAAACTTTACCAAGTAATTCACTTTTTTCTTAATTACTTTCTTCCAATTAAATTTTGCCCAATTTAGAAAGACATGCTTGTTATAGTCTTACAAATTAGTTTGAACCTTATAAACATAATAATTATAATATTAATATATAATTTATAATTATAATATTTTTCAGTAAATACTTTTAAAATTTTAAATTTTCCATGCGTAGAAATGAAAAATAAATTTCGAAATTTTCTGACACTTCTACACAATCCTAAATTTTTCCCTCAGTAAAAAAAAATCATCAATTAACTTAAATTATCTTAATTAAATGAAATCTTCAATAAAGTATGATATTTATGTTTGTACACCAAAATATCCACATAAATTACACAAACAAATACTATAAATACATAGAAACATATTTTTTACCTTCAAGCATTCTCGTTCACAGTAACTTACAAACATAACAGAGCGAAGTCAAACTGCGACGTTCGTTTTCGAAAATTTTCAACTCTGAATCAATGTTTTAATTGCTTTGTTTATGCTTATAACATCCATTTGAAACTACCTGATACCTTTGTTTAATCAAATATGAAACAAATCCTTAACTTTGGAAGATTCCCAGTTTCAATCTTTCCTTAACTGATAACTCAACGAGCTTGCAAGAGTATCACATTAAATCAGCGAGCAGCTCTTCCTAATTTGAAAGAGCAAAGCGTATGATTGCATATGTCATTCCTTCTCTAAACAATTATTAAAATAAATGGTCTCTGTTCAGATGATTGCGCCTTGAATATTTCATCAATAGGCTTTACGGATAACTCTAGATAGAGTGAGTATTGGAATGGCTTTGGGTAGTTTAAATAATCAGTTCGGGTTAAAAATAAATAATAAGTTTGGTAATAAAATATTAACTCAGTATTTTAAGCAATGCTATTATTATTTTAAAAATAACAAAACAAAATATTTCTTAGAAATACATTTAAGTAATTTAAGACGGTAAAAAAATCTCTTTTTTACTTTTGTCAGTTATAATTGGGTAGTTTAAATAATCAGTTCGGGTTAAGAATAAATAATAAGTTTGATAATGAAATATTATCTCAGCATTATTATTTCAATTAATGCTATTATTATTTTTTTTAAATAAAGAAACAAAATATTTCTTAAAATTGCATTTAAATAGTTTAAAAAGGGAAAAAAATTTATTTTCTTCATTTTTGTCAGTTATAAAATTATGGTGGTAAGTTTAAAGAATCAGCTCGGGTTGAGAATAAATAATAAGTTAGTAATGAAAGATTATCTCAGAATTAGTATTTTGAGTAATGCTATTATTAGTTTCAGAATGATAAATCAAAATATTTTTTTAAATTACATTTATGTACACTAAGAGGGTAAAAAAAATATTTTTGTAAGTTATACTGGTATGGTGGGTAATTTAATTGATCAGTTCTGGTTAAAAATAATAATAAGTTTGGAAATGTAACTCATTATTCGTATTTTAAGTAATGAATTTATTTTCTAAAAAATTATAAAACAAAATATTTCTTAAAATTACATTTAAGACGGTAAAAAAATATTTTAGTCGGTAATAAAATAAAATTTTCGGAAAAAAATTGCAAGAGGGATTTTCGGCTTGTAATGTAAGTTTATTAATGAAGTGCTCAACGCTTTTCGTTTTAGTCCTACCAAAAGAAAATTATTTATTCTTTTCATTCTACTTACAAAAGGTAGTTTTTAAAATTTTCATAGTGTCTGTTGGTTTGCTTATATCGGAAATTGATTGGAATGTTTATTGACGATGAATTCTACTAGGCGATAAAATGATAATATGAATTCGATTTAACGTTTATTGGAAACAATTGAAACATATTGTAACGTATCAAGCTATATTAACGAAAAGTTCAGTTTTATTAAAAAAACATTTATTCCACAACGGCAAATACAGTAACGGCATTAAATTACCCGTATCGGGTTAATAATAATCTTTCAGTAAAATATAGAAAATCACTAAAAATTGTCTCGTGCTTCTAATTTTATCACCTGTTTTTATTTATTTCATTAATCTCTTTATGTGTTTATTTCATTTTATTCATGCCTTTGCCAGCCCATTATTTTTTTATATTTTTACTTTTATTCCTGCTTTTGCTAGCCATTTATTTTAAAAAAAATATTTTTAGACTTTATAATACACAAATCTCCAGTGGAAATCTCAGAACTCTTAATTTATTGAAAAGTGGTTGGAATTTTTGATTGGCGATAAATTCCCTGAGGTAATATTTACTATATGGAGATAATATTTACTAGTTGTGATCAAGAAATGTTTAAAACTTGATTGTAGTAAATGTTTAATTTTAAAGTGAAACACTCTACGTTTTACGTAATTTTTTTTTATTTTCATGTTTTTGAGTTTAGTGTCTGTTAGTTTGCTAACGTAGGAATTTTGATCGAAATTTCGATTGAAGATAAATTCTATTTGACGATAATATGACAATATTAATTCGATTTGAAGTGGATTGGAAACAATTGAAACTTTTACTGTTATTGGACACAGTGCTCAAGTGTAACTTTCAGAACTCTAATTTATTGAAAAGTGGTTGGAATATTTGATTAGCGCTAAATTCCCTGAAGTAATTATATGACGATGATGTTTACTAGTAGCAATAAAGAAACGATTGAATCTTGTTTTTTTTAATCTAAGACAGGGTTTTAGAGGAGACTGGAACTGGTATTGGTAAATAGTACAGAGCTTCTCTTCAATATTAAGGACTCTAGGAACTCGAAAAATTATCGAAATTCATTGCCAATAAGTTCTATTTGAGGATAAAATAAGCAATAAGTTCTACTTGTAGCACTAGTAGAAGTTTGACTGTTATAGGCAGTCAGAAATTTATAAGAATTTTGATTTCAAGTTACCACCCTTCACATACATGAAAAGGAGTTAGAAAAATGGAGTCATAATTGGAAGTACTGATTTTCCTTAATTATGATTTTATTAAGATTTATTTTTAAGTAATTTTTCTTTTTTTAAATTTTATATAAGAAAAGTTATTTATTTTTAACTTGCCAAAAGTGATCTTAATTTAATGTAATGGCAAATTTGATTACAAATTTGCCCAGTGTCTAGTTAATGAAATTGTTTTACTAGTTTCTTTTTATAATTTTGAGCCTAATCTTATGTTGTTAACGAATGCAAATGACAGAAAACAACTATTTTTCCAGT
Source organism: Parasteatoda tepidariorum (assembly GCF_982258835.1). Taxonomy (NCBI): domain Eukaryota; kingdom Metazoa; phylum Arthropoda; class Arachnida; order Araneae; family Theridiidae; genus Parasteatoda; species Parasteatoda tepidariorum. Next base: position 74,752,140 of record NC_141757.1, read on the forward strand.
CTTTAATCCAAGCAAAAAGTACTTAAATTCCAGAATAAATATATTATTATGTTTTGGTTTTAAAAGTAGCATTTGACCCAAGTTTTTTTATTAGAAATAATTTCGATTGAATTTAGTTCGAAGTAAGTTTTGATCAAATATTTATGCTCTAAAATGCAAGGGATATATTTATATATTTTGACCCTCATATAAGGTAACAAGAAACTGAAAAATTCAATTTATTCCCGACTTGTGCACTCTTAAATATAATTTAGGATTATAAATATATTACAAAAAATTTAAATTTATTTCAATTTTAATTCTTTTTACTAAATTTACAATGAAAAATTGCGTTTTTATTGAGTTGAAAGCACCTAACATTTTATTTGAAGTTTAGTTCAAAGTTTAATTTTGCATGTCTTTTCACAGACATATGCGTAGTACACTTTATTTATTACAACTTGAAATGTTTCTGAGAGAATGAGGAAAAGATAATTAATACAAAGAACAATTTTCTGATTTTCATTAGAAGAGAGAAGCTAGTTTAATAAATATTTGTAGCTTTCAAAACGAAGAATCGACTTGAAAGAAACAAACTACTTCAAATTCTTCGTTTCCAGAACATAAAACTGAAACTATTAGATTTCCAGTTTAGGAAAAGTATCTTTTGAAGTGATTTGCATATGACAGTATGGGAAAGTGTTCTATATTTCTATGGATTTAATAATACTCTTAGTTAAATTGAAATCGATTTAATATCCAGCTCAAGAATTGTTAAAATAAAACTAGATATATTTATACTTAAATATTAAAAGTAATGAATTAAAACAAATATTCTATATTTGTTGATTAATTTAGAAAAAAAGGAAAGTACAAAAAGTACATAAGTTAATTAGATTAAATTTCTTGCCAAATATTGCATTTTTGTAAATTTCAATAATTTTTATTAATTTATTAAGCACTTGCTGAATACCCGTAATTAGTACGAGATTGAAAAAAAGAAATTGATCAAGAAATAAATATAGAACGAAATCATGCACTAAACCGAAAGTTATGCACCGATAAGAATTTAAACCAAAAATAATTCCGTTTTTAATTATTATTTCTTGTTACCCTTCTGGTGACTTTACCTAATTGTAATAAGCAAAAAAACGCTTTCGATATCCTTTGCTTTAATGCTGCTACTCGATGATAGTCAAAATTTATAACAATTAAGACGTTATTTTAATTTTTAGGGTGACAGTCAATTTTTTTTCCTGATATCTACATTAAACTGCAAGGCTTAATAGATACCAAATATACTAATATGATACTCTGTACCTGTATCAGAGTATTCAATACATATTACAACTGCATCAATTAACCTAATATCGGTCGTGCCTAATGTCAAAAATCTCAGCATCAAAAATAGCATGACATTTTTTTTGCATTTCTCCTAAGCGAGTTAGTATAATTTCTCCAACAATTTTGCTCCTTTGTACATAGCTTCTTTTTTTCCTATTTACACCTATTACCAACATTATTTAAACTAAATTTTGGGATCTGAGGCTAAATTTACCCCTTGCCGACACTGCTCAAAAGAAACATTTTGCATTGTTTTTTCTTCTGATGAGTTGGACTTCTAATTCATATTATGATCGATCTATTACTATGAATCCGCAACGAAATATACGTCAAAAAACATAAGAATAAATGTTATAGATTGGATGTCATGTATGCTTTGTATGGTGATACTATTGTATTTATCCACTTCGGAGGGGGGTAGAATATCTATTATCATAACACCTACAACGGCAAAAACCAGTAGTATTTATTTTGTTAAGCATCACTGTTATTAAAAAATTTTTGACATTTTTTACGGTGTACGAAATATTAGTTCACCAAAAATGATTTTAAAAATATTAATGTCATTACAAATTATTTTAGCGAATTACAATGAATTAATTTTTGTCAAAAAAATTAAAATAAAAGTTTTCTGTTGAAGAGCTAAACTAATTTAGAAAAGGCATTTATTCGTATATGACAACAGTAAAAAAGTGCTTTACTATACACTGCACAAGACAATTAAAGGATATTGTAAGTCTTGTATAAAATAACGGTATGAGCATTTTTTTTAGCATAAAAGGGAAGAGAGTCACAAATGCAAATTATTATCGTTTTCAAACTTCGCAGTATGCAAACTTTGAGTTTGACGTCGAAGACGTCGCAGCGAATATGATTTGGCCGCCAACTTAATGTAACACAAAGCGGAAAAGAATGATCGACATTCAGTAAGTGCGTAGTTTCGATGAGTGCGTTGTCTCAGCGGAGACATTTATCCGAATCAGAAGCTTGGAGAGTTGTTGGCCGGTTAAAAGGGGGCCAAACACAAGCTGAAGTAGCAGAAGCTATTGGAATTTCACAAAGTGTGATTTCCAGGATCTGGAACCATTTTTTGGAGACAGGAAATGCAGGGCAAGGGCACAGACGTGCAACAGCGTTCAATGAAGACCGTTATTTAACGCTAACGGCTTGGAGACACTTAAATACGAATGCCACTCTTCGTTTAAAAAAAACCACGTTCGCTTTGCTACTGAGACCACAGTTTCGACACAATCTGTCAAAAACCGCATTCACAATATAGGTCTGTATGTTCGCCGACCATTGGCGTGTGTTACGTTAACAGCCAGGCACCGTCGCACCTGCGGGAAATGGGCGACCGAGCATGTGAACTGGAGGAGAAATGAATGGTGCTATATTTTTTCCTCAGACGAGTCCCGTTTTTCTGTTCTTGATAATAGGCGTAATTTCATCTGGAGGGAACGTAGTACAAAACACGATCCGGCGTTCGTGCACGGATCTGGAGGTGTAATAGTCTATGCTGGCATCTCCATTGATGGGAGCATCAGTCTCCATAACATTTGAAATGTGGCTCTGGACGGTCACCGAAATAAGGATGAGATTCTGAGACCTATTTTTGTCCCTTACGCTGCAGCAAATGAAGATGAACTCATGTTAATGGTTGACGATTGCAGGCCACATTGTGTGAGCTTGGTGAATGATTTCCTTTTGGAGGAAGGAATCATACGAATACATTGGCCAGCGTGTTTTCTGGACATGAACCCAATCGAGCATTTTTTGAACATTCTAGGCAGACGAATTACTGGATGCCTAGCAACCCTACAAACTCTCCAAGAACTGAAAAGAGCTCTTCTTGATTAGTGGGATAGAATACCCCACCCCTAATTAATAACCTTATTGTCTCAATGCCTCAAAGATGTTCAACATGCTGACCATCCGTGGAATCCATACACGCCACTAAAAACGATTTTCTTTTAAGAAAACACCCTTTTTTAATTTGTTTTTATTATATGCACATTGTGTTTTTTTCCTTTTGTACTCAAATGCTCAATAAAACGCATTTTTTCTTGCCAAACAATTGTCATTTTTATATTATATATCCTACTATGTCCGTCAATAATGTATCAATCCTTCATACAACTCTCCAGTTGCAGGATCAACCCACAACCTCGATATCCTTTAATTATTTTGAGCAGTGTAATTGTAGCCAATTTTGTTTAATTAATTATGATAATAGGTACTATTGTTATTATGTAAATTGGTGTTTTCAATAGGTACCAAGATATAAACTATAGGAATTGGTTTTTACGGCCAACCAAGAGGGATAATTACCGGCGCAAATTGCTGATTATGGTAATTTTTGACTATCCAGTTTTAACCTCAAGCAATAGCATTATGCCAAATTATACAGAATAGGAATTAATTTTCATTTCGATGGGAGGAACTGCTAAAATATGTTTCTCTTAATCTTACACTATAAAGTCACCAGAAAGGGCAACAAGTAATAAAATAATATAAATGTTGTAGCTTAGTTAATTGGATCTGAATAAATCTTTCACAGATCTAACACTGATTCATTGATTAGCTACTTTTTAACCGCTTCACAAAGAACTGATATATATAGCTAGTTATACCTATATCGTGTACGGTTGCGTAAGTACAATAATTTTAATGTGTTTTAATTATTTCATCAATAAGACTGTTGTTTTCGCCCATTTTTTAAGTAAATGCAATATAAGAGCAAAAAGTTCCATCTTGAAACGACTAAATAGAGTATTTAAATAATTAAACACGACCGATTTCCTACCTTTAAAGCAACTTTATTGAGTGCATAACTGTGGTGAAACTTCCACTAAAAATATTAAATACCAATTCACTAGTATATAAGATATGCTAACTTGAATCCATCCTAAGGTACATTTTGATAGATGGAGGTTGACATTGTCGATATCTACTATCCCCATAATAATTATATCCCCATATTGGTGACCCGGACGCGATATGAATTCGGCAACATCAATGAATAGTGCTCATTAAACAGTTGATTTGCTCGCAAAGTAGCGCTCACAAATCGGCTGAAGTAAATACAAGTCTAACGGTCAATAAATAAATGAAGAAAAACATTAGCGAAAGAAATAAATATTAAATAAATAAATAAACAGCAATAAACAACTAGTGGTATTCGTTCAACGAATTCTATCACCGATAAAATTCTGGAAGGGGAGTATCGTGGTTGTGGTGTAACTACCACTAAAGATATTAAATACCAATTCACTAGTATATAACATAAGTCAACTTAATTATATCTTAAACTTCCTTTTTTAATTGTTTCTCTCAATTAATTAAAAAAATTCAATATTAAACTGCACTAACATTACTTCAAATATGTATCATAAGAAAAGAAAAGCCAAGTATAACTTATTATACTTTTTCCTATCTCATTTCAAAGCAAAAATTGAAAGAAAAAAATGTCTATATATTCCTCATCAATTCTCATCAAACTTTTCCTTTTGAATTTCTCCCACAAAGAACAAGTCGGAGGAGGTGAGTGAGAGGCTTGATCAAAATGCTTCTCTTATAGAAAATAGTCGATCAAGATTGAAAATGGTAATAAGCCTAACATGGAACAGTTGGAAATAGAAAAAGAAAATGGATGAATGGCTCTAAACTCAGAAAGAAACGACGAGTGTGATTGGTGGTTTGGGCTGTCTGTCATAGATCGCTGTCCAATTGGCCTTGTCCGGTTGGTAGAAAGATGAATCTTTCGAAGAAGGACTTTTAAGTTGAACTGAATTTATTTCATTCTACCTCGTGTTTTTTGTCTTTTAATAGTCCTTGACTTTTTCAGTAATGGGTTTTGGAGACATTGCAACTTACTCTCTTTATTTCGCTGAATTTTATACCAATTTTCTCCCGAACTAAACCTTTCCTTTGAATCCATTTCATTTTTTACTTTTGTTGTATCAAATAAAGTGGATTTTATTTCGCATTTCATTCTATTTATGATTTTTTTTTGTTCGAATGGAGAAAAAGATAATTCTGTGGAGATTTATATACTTCAGAGTTTTACTTCGACTAATTATTTTTGATGAAGATAGCTGAATTGAATATACTATTGATGTATGACTCGAATAGGAAATATAATTTTTTTTCAAAAATACCATTCAATAAATATGCTTGCTGCATCCGTATTATTATAATTGGGGGAAGAAATGAACGTAGTTTACAGTTTTCTTACAATGTAACGAAACAAAAAACAACCAGTGAATCTACCTAAATGATAATATCTACATTCTGTTCGAATAGTATAATATAAATGTAATCCATGTTCAAAATAAACACAGATATAACGGTAATGTACCCATCTCACCCATACTATGGGATAAATACCCACATTATTTTAAATAAATAATCTTAAGAAACTGAAGCGGTAGGACGGTGATTGATTGAAAATTTCCTTCACTTCGTAAATAAATAAATAAAAAATAAGAGTAGACGTGACTTAGAATGCCCAGGGAAAAAATTACATCTGTTGCGCTTACATGGGCCCCTGATGGTAAAAGAACAAGAGGAAGCCCAGACTTACCATCCAGCGCATGTTTTTGGGCGAATTAAAAGAATGTAGAATATCTGGCTGGGAGGAAGCAAGATCTATTGCTGGAGACAGGAGGCGTTGGAGGGATATGCTAGAGGCCTTAAGTGCCCAAAGGCACGTAGAGGATAAGTAAGTAAGTAAGAGTAGACGCGTTTCAAGATCATCAAAAATAGGCGCTCATTTTCAAGACTTGCTAGACGTTAATGTAAAGGAACTGAAAAGATTTGAAATAAAAACGTTAAGTTGCCAACGAAAAATGTAAAAATAAAGGTGAGAAACAAAACATGAAAAACCGGAGAAGCCGAAAGAGAAAAAAAATTACAAATAGAACAAGAAAGGTGGCAGAGAGGCAAATTAGGGTAAAATTCTTTTTATTCCTATACTTGTTAATACTTTTTTGTTCCTTTACACTAACGTCGGGCAAGTCTTAAAAATGGGCTCGTATTTTTAAGCGCTTGAAGCATATCGACTTGTTGTTTCTTATTTGTTTATTTCTGAAGTGAATGAAGTTTTCAATCAGATAATGCTCGCATAATTGCTGATATAAATCCTTACTAAAGAGCTTGCAACTTAAGTAAGTTTAGGTCACAACTTAAGCTTGAAACACATTGGATATTCTTCTTCTAATGTCATTTGGAGAAAAGTAAAGCTTTTCACAGATAGCCTTAAGAAATGAGTATTAGAAGCATTTTATTTTAAATGATAAGGAGTTGAAGAGAAACTCTGATCAAAAAATCTTTAGCTGTCCAGGTTTTGAAAGGGAAATTTAAGTCCACATACACCAGCAGCGTACACATACCGAGAGCTCGAGCCCTTTATTTAATCATTTTTTAAACAAATCAATATTAGAGGCGAAGAATCGAGTCAACAGAGTTGTGAGCAGCGAATTTTATATATGGCACTGATTTCGGCAAAGTTTAAATTTAATTTTGTAGGACATTAACCCGATATTGATAAAAATAAAAATATCGGATGCAAATCCAAGATTTTTCATTTTTATCGAAGAAAATAGAAGAAAGAAAAAAACATTCTTGTGTTTTTCGAATATTCGTATACGCACACACAATTTAACTTCAATTCTTCCACCCCTGTGTTGCCGCTTGATATGTTAAATAGGGTTTGTTGGTGGTTGCCCCTCTTCCTCATTTTCCTATTTTACCTAGACTCACCGTGTGCAGACGTAAAAAACCGTAAGTTTTCAAGTAATTAGCGTGAGAAAAATATACTTCCATTACTTATGTTTTTTTCTTGAGTCATTGCACAGATTCTTTTGCATTGATTCTAGAAATTTTTATGTAAACCATTTGAAAAAAAAATGTAATTGCCCGGATAACTGATGTATTACTACATCAGCAAGCTGCAGCAAACATTCTGTAAGTTTCCTGCGTTGTTTACGTAAACTTTAAATTGTAAGTAATAATAACTTTTATTGTAAATAATAATAATTTCTATTGAAAATTATAATTCTTGTTAAATAGTTTCTTTTTAATGTCTAAATGCATGAATTGAGTAAAATTGACTAGTTTCTGATATATAATTATTCAAAGAAGTCTATTTTAACTTAGGAAAAAAGTACAGTCAAAATTACCATATATAGTTTATCGTGCTTCTCTTTCTAGAGTTACAACAAATAGTTCGAAACTTTTTACTGTAGCGCATTGGTAATGATTTTGGTAAAATCAAAAATAAAATATGGTTTTATATTATGTAATAATATTTGGTAAATGTTGTAAAGTTTGATAATTTCTCATGCTAACTTAGACCATGGCATGAAATCCATTTATTTTGTTGAGTTTAGATTTCAGTTTTGCATATTTTACTATAAATACAGGAAATATCAATACCATACAATACTAAAGTTTACCAGAACTTTTTTCTTTGTGTTTACTAGATGACCACCGGTGGCTGAGTGGTAGCGCTACGCGCTTCCGTGCCATAGGTACTGGGTTCGATCCTCGGGCCGGGCAAGGTTGACTCAGCCTTTCATCCCTTCAGTGGGTCGATAAATGAGTACCAAGCATGGGTGGGAACTAAACACTGGGGATTCCGCGTTCGGCTGATTCCCAGACCGGAATATCTGCTCCTGCACCCCAGAGTCCAAGATCAAGAAAACTGAGATGGGCACAATAGGCCTTTGCCCTCTTTGGGCTGTCGTGCCACTGAATTTACTTTTTAGTTTAGTAGCTAAATCATAATTAGAAAACATAAAGCTTTTTTAAAACATAAGATTTTACCTTAAGTTCATAATCATTAGGAATTTTTAATAGTTCTCCAGGGTTTAATGAATTTTATATTGGGTTCTGCACCCCACATATTTTTCAACAATTTTTGACATTGCGACGATAGCATTCGTAAAAAATAATACAGCAAATGCTTATAATTATGGAAATAAGCTCTGCTTAAGTTAAATAAAATGCCTTTTTTTAATATTCATAACATGTTATGATATTTTTTTAAAATTTCTTCGATGAAGCTTATTAAGAGAAACATTAAAAAACGAGGAAATGTCAAACATCTTCAGTCTGAACAATTATTTTAACACATGGGGCCAGACGATATTGTTTAAAACTTCCTTAAGGCTCTCAACATAGTTTGTTTTCGGTTTTTTATTCATACTTCCTGCATTACTTCCCGGAGCCAGCAAAGTCTTCGAAAAAATTGGAAGTTTCGATGCTCTTTATTTCCGTGTTTTTCAAGTGAAAATTGTTTTTGAAGTTTGAAAGAAATCTTTAGAGCGTGTGAGGGACGCTTAGATTCCATTATCTGCTTAAACGGTTTGGCTTGGAGGTTGTAGATTTTTTTTTACGCGGGATCGTGTATAGACTTTTGACATGAAGAGCGTTTTTAAGATTTATTTTTTTAAAGGTGCTGTTTCCGTTACTTAAGCTAGAATGAAAAATTATCGCTACTTAAAAGTTTAAAAAAAAAGACGCGTATAATCACCAGCAATTCATATTGTTGTTTATTGCAAAAGAATTAATTGATGGTTATATCTCTTAAAATTTTCAACTTCCAAGCAGCTTTTTGTTTAAAAAAAAGTTTTTTGATAATATTATCGGTTATTTATTTCTTACAGTAAGAAACTTATATCATAAAGTTATTTCAAGAACATTTTTCTTTTTGTTTCTTGTCAAATAAAATTTTATTAAACAAAATAAAAAGAATTTTAAATGTATGTGTTAAAGGCATAAAAATGTTTCGTTAAAATCTCACTTAAACCGCTTCTAAATAAATATTATATCCAAATTACGAAATATTAGAAGAGCTAGAACACATAATATTAATTTAACTAAAATTTATTTTTTTGCTTATGTCTTAAAAAAGTTTTTTTAGAGTATCATATATACATGTGTAAGATTTTTTTTCTTTTCTTTTTTTTAACTTTTAAAAAAAATTGGTTCAACGTTTAATCATTATATTTGCATTTCCAAACCATCATACAGTTTAAATTTGCTGAAACCATAATAAACTGTTAAGATGAACCATATTCCCATGGAAAGTGAACCATAGTATTGTATATTCGGCGATCTATCCTCGGACCGGGCAAGGTGGACGACTTAGCCTTTCATCCTATTAGTGGGTTGATAAAATGAGAAGCAAGCATGTTTGAGGACTGAACACTGGGGTTCCGCGTTCGACTGACTACCCAGCCAGAACAACTACTCCTACTATCCTAAGGTTAAGAAAACTTGGATGAACACAGTAGGCATTGTCTCTTTCATGGGCTGTCGCGCCACTGAGTTAAATTTAATTCGGAATCTGAAACAAGCTTAAAAAGGCTTCATTTTAGCACCATATTGACCCATCTAATCCCGGGTTGATCAGAACTTTAGACTGTACGATTTCAAGCATCGAGCAATCACTTTTTCTTACGTTATTTAATAGGGCAATAGTGTGTAGTAGGCAAATTTCAATATAATTAGTATGGAAGGTTAAGGTTGTAACAAGTTTCAAGATTTGATTGCGTAACCTTCCCAAATTTTTTATCACAATTTGTTTGCTGTTTGGTTAGAAGATCTGCGTAATGCAGTCGCTTTGTGGAATGAACATATGACTCTCTCTCTCTCTCTCTAGTAGTTTTTCATTTTGTTGAAACTACCTCGATTAAAAAAAGGCGATTTTTTAATGAGAGTATTTTATCATTTGTGTTCAATTTCTTAAAATTTTTAATTAAAATAAATAAAAAAAATATTAAGCCTACTAATATGTAAAAAATTTTTATTATAAATTTAATATTAGAAACATAACTTAATTGATAAAATCAATTTACTGCTTTGAAGAAATTATGCGTGGAAAAACGTAATATTGAAAAAAATAAATTTTTCATTGCCAAACTGCACTTTTGTATTTTTTAAATATAAATTATTGGTCCCATGACCTACTTTACTCTAATCACCACTAAGCAGAGTGAGGGATAAAATTTGCCAAGAACTATTAGTTAGAAAATTACGCTAATGCACTGAAATTATATATTGGTTAAAGATATAAAGATAAATAAAAAATACACACAAATTTGTTTTTTAAAGCTTCACTTAGGTTGCAATGACAATTTTAAAATTTAGTACACACGATGTGCATATAGAAATTTCAAACATATTGTAGTTCAGAAATTTCAGAACATATTTGATGGAAATATATAGAAGTATATATAGAAATTTCTAACATATTTGATTGCAACTTTGCTGTAAGCTATATTAAAAAAAATGCAAATTAAAATGTGTAACAATGTTTATATTTTAACTTCTTCGGGTACAATGTAAGCTTTTTTTTTTTTATCACAAACAGATATACAGCTAATTTCCTCCAATAATCTAAGCGTAAAGTTCTGTAATACTGGTTTACTATTCAGACCAATAAGAGAAAATCAAAGGTACGTATCTCGGTTCCTCTTTCATAAATCCTCAACGGAAAAAATCAAGCGGGGCTTACGATAAAATAAATAAAGTATGAGTTTATGATCAATCAGTCACCGATCAGAATCAAATCTGAAACTCTGATTAATAAGCTAGCATGCTGATTTCTGTACCAATCATTCATACGGAGTGAACAGTCTTATAGTCAGATGCAATGTGATAGAAAACATGTCATAACGTCATAGTGAATAAATAGAAAGACATTAACACTAATCACAACTACTTTTTTATTATCCTCTCATATATTTTTTCCGAGAAGAATATTGTCATACTGCATGGATTGTACTGAAGGGACTACACTTGGCACTAATATTTACATCAAACATTTCCAGAGCATTTTACAGTGAATGTGAAGACCAAATGATATAACAGCGAATTCAAAACTGCTATATTCTTTTATGATTAGAGTACTGTGGTGTATAGTTATAACTATCCCCATAAAAAAATAAAAAAACCTAATTCGGGTAATAAAAGCAAAATGACACTTTATTTAAACCATTATTTGAGGATTTTTCTGTTCCTGTTCATATGCTAACGGTCAAAATTTTAGTTCTTATTACAACAAATTTAGTAAAAAATACAAAACTGTAAAATAAAGTTTACTAATTAAGGGGTTTTTATTCCATGTTCTAAGGTATCATGATAACATAACCAAGTTTTACCACATTTGCCAAATTTTATAAAACCACACATATTATAAAACCAAATTCAATTGTTAATTTTACCGAAATCATTATCAAAGCTCTTCGATAAAAATTAATGAGCCTTTTGGATGTTCCCAGAAACATAAATTTTAACATATTCGGTTACTTTTCAAAATGCACTTTTATCAGTCTACATACCTTGTGAAATAAAAGAGAAAATATTGCTATTTGAACTGGAACAAAAGATGTAATTGAATTTCCATATTCTGTTTATATCTTTATATTCTGTTAGTTTCGACCATACTTTTTTTTATCAACGTACAGTCGGCAAAAAAAAAAAGATATCACCCTGAATAATTTTCGTTCTAATGATCGGATTTTCACGAACTAAGTGCTAATCTTAATGGTTCCTGGGGGTGACCTCAAATATGCTAATTAATTAGTGCTAACTATTAATTAAGTTACGAAATCAGACACAAAAACGTACTTTCTCTGAATAAACATATATTTTTTCTTACATATTTGGATTCTTAACCTTCAAAATATAGGGGGTAGCCGCAATCTGGGAAATATGGTCCCCATAGTTTGGTCAGGAGAGCGATTCAAAGTTCGTACCCCTTAATGTTAATTTCACTTTTTACGTTTTTAGTCATATTTTAAAAACTAATAAAGCAATTCGAAGAAAATTTCACCCAGTCATAAAACTCATTTACCCAAAGATAATTTCACGAAAAAAATAATTTTTAATAATTGTTAATTATTTTTTATTATTTAATTAAATTAAGGATGAAAAATTTTTGAATTATAAGGTATGAATTTTTTTATACCATATTAATCTACATATTTTTCAATTGAAAAATCTAAAGTTTCAACTGTTTTTATTTATTAGAAGTTGAGAAAAATTAAAATTAATTATTTTTAAAAAAATAATTTGGCGGCAATGAAGAAATGATTAAATGGGGCGATTAATATTAAAATGTGATAAGCTTGCGAGGAACTTGACTTCGCGCGCTTAGCATGAAATTTCATTCATATTTTTTTCGCTAATAATCGTTTGCTTATCTTTTCATTTTTATTTTTTTAAGCTATAAAATACGATGTTTCTTTTTTAGTCGTCTAAAATTCTATTTGCAATTTAGTAAAGAAATTTGAATAAAACATTTTATTGAATAAAATACATTTTATTCAGAGAATGTGGAGTTTTATAAAAGCATGCTTCTGATAGAATATGATTATACAACAGATTGTGCTTCTTTAATGTGATTTTTTTTTTCTCAATAACTGATAAAATTTCAATAATATACATACGAATGAATAAATTTGGAATAAAATATTCATCAATTTCTTGAATATATATTTTATAAATATTAATAAAAATACGCAGTCAACATTTTTAAGCATCTCTCACAACATCGCAAATTTCTCAAAATCTTATAGGGTAAACTAAGCAGTGAAGGAATACTTAAGCTTAGCTTGTCTTTAAAAAAAAATCATAAAAGTTTCAAAATTTGTAATTTTAGCTAAATGACGTATTTGTTATTAAATGCATGTCGACATATTTGTTATTAAATGCAAATTATGTAAAAAAAATTTAGATAACTTACATAATATTGTTTTAAGCTTTTGGTGGTTTAAATAATAAGTAGCAAGATAACCAAGTGAAGGAACAGTTCTTAAATTGAATAAACACTAAATTTTCCAGTGAATGAACACTTAATTTTGAGAATGTTTGATGCTCGTTAGGAATCCTTAGGCCACACAGATATCTGTCGCCCTGTAGATGCCTGAATTGACTGATGTTAACACAGGCGGGCATTAGGAAAAAAAAATCTTTTAAGTTTTCGTGCCCCCATTTCAGTATCTTAAGGGCCTTACGCGCTCTGTTTAAAAAGAGAGTATCATATCAGATATATATATATATATATATATACATAAAAAGCTTCAATTAATCTTTTTATGTTAGTTTCTTTGCTATAAAACTTCATCCTAATTAATTATTCTAAACGAAATACTTTCTCACACTTTTAAAAACCACATCCTGTTCTTAAATCTATTTTTGGCTCAAGTATGCATTTAATTAAGAGCAGGACATTTTTCCCTTTGCTCTTGTGTGGGAAACGTTCGATCTATTTCATAAACCAATAGCAACTACTAAGAGTTCCCTCTTTCCCTAAATTAAGACATATTACGGATTTTACTTTGCAAGATTTTCCCTAACATATAACCAAGGAGCGCAACTTTTCATGTGCACTTTCACTCACTCTCACGACTGCTCTTGTCTAATAATTAATAAATAAATTTTGTACCCTCCTTCCCGACCTATGACCTGTTTTAATCCTTCCACTCGGCAACGACGTTATATATACTATATATATATATATATATCTGATATATATATAACAAAAATAATCATAGTAGCAGTATTTGGTGGTAAATGTAGCTTATCGTAATTGAAGAATATGCTGTGCGACATTTTATGGTGAATTTGCGAACGTAAGTTTCAGAATGTATCGAAACATGTGGATGCTATTTGCTAATCATCTTTATCCAAAGAGAACCATGTAACGTAAATATCTAGCAAAATGAAGCAATTTTTTAAACAATGAATCATACAATATGCAACATATTATTTCTATATCTTATTCTTAAACATAACATATTTCAATGTTTTTAAAATGCCACTAAACATTCAGCAATTCATTGAGTTATAGAAAAAAGAAATCGTAAATTACAGAAAACCTTGTGAATGTGCATTAGAATTACTATACAATCTACATTTTATTTTTCATGCACTTTTTTTTCCTTCAAACTTTCATGCCTAGAAGACTCGATTAAAGCTGTAAAAATCATTATCCCTAAAATTTTGTATATAGCTATTATAAGTTATGTTAATTTGATTTTAGTATGAAATCCTCGAATAAACATAGCAAAAATAGCATAATGTAAATAATATCAGATAAAAAGTTCATGTATTTAAATTCTGAAAACTTATAAATCGATTCAAATTTTCTTTTCAAAAGAGATTAAAATAATTTTTTTTTTTATTTATTTATTTATTTTTTTTGCTTTTTGGACATAAATGAACTTAAAAATTGTCTATTGCCTAGAAACTTCGAGGAGTTTTCTATTAACTATTAATTAAACCTCTCAGAGCAATCACAAAACATTATTTCAATTTTTTTACAGTCAGAAATTGGTTGCCTAGCAACCTAGTAAAATTAAGCGTTTCTCTTTTGAATCAGTCAAGGGTTATCTTAAAATATTTATTTGCGCAGGCGACTTTTTTTGGCGGTTTTCTGGACTATCGCCAAATATATAAACCTTTATTGCAACCCAATTTACGACCCAATTGTTTTAAAATTTTGTCTACCCCCCCTAATTCATGTGTCTAGATTCCAAATATGTAAAAAAAAATATATGTTTATTCAGAGAAAGTACGTTTTTGTGTCTGATTTCGTAACTTAATTAATAGTTAGCACTAATTAATTAGCATATTTGAGGTTACCCCCAGGAACCATTAAGATTGACACTTAGTTCGTGAAAATCGGATCATTAGAACGAAAGTTATTCAGGGTGATATCTTTTTTTTTTTGCGGACTGTACATCCTGTAAACAAGAGAGAAAATATTGTTGTCTCAAAGAACTTAAAGAAGATCAATAGATGCAATTGAGTCTCCATATTCCATTAGTGCCTTCATATTCTCCTAATTTTGACCATAATTTTTTATGAGTGAACATAGCCCTTAAATAAAAGAGTAAATATTGTTCTTTCAAACAGTTTAAACTTAATCAAAAGTTGCAATTGAATTTACATATTCTGTTTATACCTTCATATTCTTCTAGTTTTGGCCATACTTTTTTTTATCAACGCACATACCCTGTAAAGAAAAGAGAAAATATTGTTGTTTCAAAGAACTTAAAGAAGACCAAAAGATGCAATTGAGTCTCCATATTCCGTTTATTCCTTCATATTCTCTTAGTTTTGACCATACATTTTTATGAGTGAACATACCCCTTAAATAAAAGAGTAAATATTGTTCTTTCAAACAGCTTAAACTTAATCAAAAGTTGCAATTGAATTTACATATTCTGTTTATACCTTCATATTCTGCTAGTTTTGGCCATACTTTTTTTATCAACGCGCATACCCTGTAAGCAAAAGAGAAAATATTGTTGTTTCAAAGAACTTAAAGAAGACCAAAAGATGCAATTGAGTCTCCATATTCCGTTTATTCCTTCATATTCTCTTAGTTTTGACCATACATTTTTATGAGTTAACATACCCCTTAAATAAAAGAGTAAATATTGTTCTTTCAAACAGCTTAAACTTAATCAAAAGTTGCAATTGAATTTACATATTCTGTTTATACCTTCATATTCTGCTAACTTTGGCCATACTTTTTTTTATCAACGCACATACCCTGTAAAGAAAAGAGAAAATATTGTTGTTTCAAAGAACAAAAAGTGCGATTGACTACGTTAAAAAGATCACTTTATAACTAATATTAATTGGGTGTAACAATGTAAAACAAAGTAGTCTTTAGCACCATAGAAAAAACTCCCAAAACAAAATTGATCTTACTTTCATAACGTAAGAAATATTACCCTGGCATTGAGGCTGGCTGTTAAAGACAGTGAGGCAGCGGTATTACAAGGTTGTCACTGTAGAAATCCTATGTGGGAAAAGTAATGGATGATCGCACTCTTTACCAACCCATTTATCATTTGCATGTTCTTGCTTTCTCTCGCCTTTTACGATTTTCTTGATATCGAGAAAGTGGTATTCAAAGAAAATGTAATTTGTTACGAGCTCGTATTTATGACCAGATATCCCTCCTATTCCCTTTCAAACGTATGGGACAGACACATTATTCATTCGTTGTGGAAATAACCCTTTTTTAGATAACGAGGAGGATTACATTCAGGAAAAAAAATCGCCATCCTCAAAGAAGCGTTTCATCTTTTTTTTTTAAATGCATAAATGTATGAAGTGAATTGAAGAAGGCAGGAGAACAGACTACTTTACTAAAATTATTTGTGTGAATTCGTTTAGTAGAATTAAGAAAAGTACAACGACGTACATTCGCAGTTTTTGTTTTAAGCAAATTATATTACCTGACATTTATTGAGGAATTTAAAAATCAAGGTGTTCATGTTGGAAACCACACGAAAAAAAAATTCTGGTAAAATTATCGTACTGTATAGTAAAGAAATTTCTGTTTAATAAAAACCAAAATATATGGTTTTTAAACTATTCATTTGGTAATTTCTCTGTTAGTTTAGAAACGGTTTGCAGGAAATTTTGGTTTTCAAAAAATTATTTTATTTTATTTTATAACCGTCGTTGAACAGCCGACCCAATTTTGGGTTTACGCCTACTAATGCTCAACTCTGCAGCCTTGCAATTTTGAACCCAATCCAGTAGACAAGGGAACTCATGGATCAAGTATTGGGGAAAATTTGCCTTCGCTGTGAACTTTTTGATGGAAATAACACGCATTTGAATTTCGTGGATAGGAAAACCATGAAAACCTCCCATGCTTTGCCTGACGGCCAGAGGACTCTAATGCATGATCAGTCTACCACTGAGAATATTTTACGTTAGCATTGTGGTCGGTACGAGCCGGGAGCGGAATCTATATTGACCAGCCGTCGCTGGTATTTGAACCAGGTTCATTTGTTTTTAAGACGGATGCTCTATCACCTGAGTCTTCACGACTCTTTTCAAAACAATAGTTCTTATTGCCACACAATAACAACAACATAACAACAAGAATAAAGCTCAAACAATAATCAGCCTATATTTATAATCAGCCTAGTGATTTCTTGCCACATTGCCCATGTATGTGCAAGAATTTACAAAAATCAATGAATTAGACTGAATTTATTCTTCTTATTTGAATGTACCTTGAAGACCTTAAAATAAATCTGATCATTTTGACGATACATAATTTGTACTCTAATTAGCCAAAAGAAAAATGAATTCCTTATAATAAGCCCTGAAAAACTATAAGGCGTATTTGAAAACACTGGAAACTTTCCCATTTAGCCAAACGCATTACAAAGTAAAGCCAGAATTTTGCAAAGAGCAGTAGTTTTCGACTAGTCAATTACTCAAATATCCCTTTTATTATTTTCACTTATTTAATAAACATTGTAAAATAAGTAATTGAGTCACTGAGGCGAGCAATTAAATATTTTCAGTTAATACGAGTATTTGCTTTATTACAATGTTTAAATATTGTTTTGCAATTTAAAGAGGAAGACTTTAAATTCATCAGAAATATAAATTTGATATGCATTTATTAGAACTAGAATATAAGCAACAGAGTTCTTCCTAGAAATAAAAAAGGGCCGAGTATATTATTATTGCTCTCCCTTGACAAGCGAGAAACTTATAAAAATTTAGCCAGTTTAGAATAATCCTAACAAAGTAAATATTTGTAATCAGAATTAAACCTATAAACACAAATAATTTTTGTGCGTAATTATTATTTTAACAGATAATTAATTTTTCTTCAAAATGGAATATGAATACATGAATAAAAAAGCAGTGCTTTTAAGGGATGGCGGCTTATTTTTACAAAACGGGAAGAGAGGGCGCATTTTTACAGTGGATCAAAGAATAGGCAGAGTGGGTCACCCTTCTAAAAACGTTTAGGGAAAACTCTGTAAGCACAATTTATAAAAACGTAATATTTAACTGTTGTATTTCTCAATCTCATTTGAATATTTACGAATACACTTATGCAAGTACATTTAAAAAAAATGTGACCAATTAAAAATAATTACCTCAATATTAAGCAGAAAACAATTAAATCAATTCAGAATAATTTTCTTAAAATAAAAAATAAAGCATTTAAACCAATTCATACTAAGTACCTTAATATTAAATAGAAAACAATTAAACTAATTCAAAATAATTACGCTCATATTAATAAGAAAAAATGTCAAAAATAAAAGCAATTCAAAAGTTTTCAAATGTTTTTATTGATTTTATTCAAAATACTTGCTAGTTGATTAAATTTTTAATGCTTTACAGAAATAAACTGATTTCAAATTCATAATTTGATTGTTACTTTTTACGCATTGAAACTTTTTAAAAAGTTCAATAAAATCCAGAAATGTCAATTTTTTATGCCTTAAACGCAGATATTGCAGATGGTTCCTCAATCAGATCATTATAAGCCTATCAATAAGAACTGCTAGACATAAATTGTTCCTAGCAGATAAAAAGAAATCTCTGGAATATAAGTATAATATTCCATGTTGAGTACAGGGTTTTTACATACCATTTTTTGTTTAAAGGAACTGTTCCTTTAATCAATATTTATATACATACTTTTATAAACCATATGATCTACTACGTTTCTTTTAAAATCTTGTATTGTATTGTAAAAAGTTGGATAATTCAATAAATTCTAAAAACATTCCAGTTTAAAAATAAACTCTCTTTTCTAGATTTTGTTTTTGCTTGTGCTACAGATTTCCTTTTTTTTATTTCACCATAATTTTTCGGAGGCATACAAAATAAGTTCTAGTTTTCTTTTTTTATGATAATAACTGCGATAGTTTAGACGAAGTATCATTTTCCTTCGAATTTCATTGCGTTCACTGTCGATAATTTTTATTTTAATTAGAAAAAAAACTTTGAGATATATTTAAAACAAAAAAATTTATTAAAAATAAATTTTATAGTTTTTTTTTGTCCTCCATGATAAATAACTGTAACAGTTCAATTGAAATGTATTTTTTCAGCCATTATTTATTTCACTTGGTTTTTTAATAAGTCTTTTTAATTTTATTTTATTTTAGTAAGTACTTCATTACTTCATAACTTCCTTAAACTTAAATATGAAGCCTTCTTACGACAATTTTGCTTTCTTTCAAATTTCTTTCTTTTATTTGAATACAAATATATCATAAATAAATAAATAAAATTATGCAATTTATATACAAATTGAAAGTTGCTCTAAAGAAATCAACATTGATATGATTGCTAATCTATAAGACCATCACTACTTTAATCCCAATTTAAGAATACTACTATAAAATGTAATATCTCGATATTTTACTTTCACCGACATAAAACTTTCAAAGCCTCATTTTAATCCAAGTTGATGCCATGAAAGCATCAGTGATCTCATAAAAACAGAAGAAAAAAATTTCAAAATTGAAAATATATGCTGAGTTTCCTTTGCAAAAGTAAATTTGAAATTGTTTCATACCCTGAAATGTAATGATCATTTACAAAAGAAAATGGTTGTATTCTTAGAAATGCGGGTTATGTAATGCGATTCACATAAAGCTTATTATATTTTCTTTTGCTTACGATAATAACCTTTGAAAAAATAAAAATTATAGATAGTTGGCTTTCATCCAGGCCTTACAAGCTGGATTATAATGTCGACAACTGCTATTAAATCGGTTATCTTCCTATTTATAGTAGAAAATTAAAAAAAAACATTGTAGAAAAAACTGTTGTTTTGATTGAAAGTTTTTATTGCATTATGTTATTTATGAGATTTTCACACGCAATCTCGAAGTTTAGAATGACCAATAATGCATCATAATTATCTACGAAATAAATGTGCTGAGAAAGAAGAAAAAAATTTTGAATTAGATTTTTTGATAAAAACATTCATTTAGTTTGATTGCATCAGAAAAGCAATTTTCAATTTACTATGCTTAGAAAGAGAAATTTAAAATCTCTTACGAACTCTTAATTATTATTTTAAGCTATTGAATTGGGTTTTAAAGCTTCATGACTACATCAGACAATTTTAATTTAATACCACTCTAAGGTAAAAATTTAAGGTTATATAAGGTTAACTAAGAACTGTGGAAAAAATTTAGAATGAAGACTTTTCAGTATTTCCATTTGCTCAATGAAACTATCATCTATGTAGGGCTTTCCATGAAAATGCCCCAAATAAATAATTGTAGGAACATTCCTTTCAGGCACAATTTGTTAAGCGTACAATTCATAAACCATGCAATTCATCAAGGGTAATACTCATCACTGCTACAATTGAAGGGATTTGGGATGCATCACGATAAGCTTCAAAACATTTTCACTCCTTTTGAAACATTTTCACTCCTTTTTATTTAATTATTTATTAGGAGTTTGCTATTTACTTGGAGTTCATTTGAATTCCGTATTTTGAGAAATTGATAAAGTATCTGTTTAACGCAAAAATACCTTCGTCAAAAATTACATGAATTAAGAACTTTATTAAAAACTCTTTAAGTAAATTTTAGTTCTTATTAAATACATTATAAATTATGATAAACAAAAAATGAATACCAACTTTTTGAAGGTTAAATATAACTTTTGTAAGGTGTTAAAATCCTCCAAACTTACACATAAATATCTCAGAAAATAAAGTAAAAAAATATTTGCTTGCGTTGCAAACTTTGCCTAAAGAATTATAAATAAGACTGCATTAGCAGTGTAACATTCACAGGTTTTCGTAAAAAAATCGAGATTGTTCTATAGTAAATGTGCCCTGTTCAAAACACACATATGGGGAAAAACTAAATCTCTCTGTTACATCAATAGCACCATTGCACACTGATCTTTAAAAAAAATCAGCTAACGTGCTTTTACATATTGGACAGTATCAATTAGCTACAAACTAATTAATGTGTTAAATTCCACCTTGCTTTTGTTCAGTATGAACTATAATATCTTAAGAAAAACGATAAGATGGTTCAACCTGTTTCAAATTGTTCAATAGTGTATGTGGTTTGTTAAAAAAAAAGTTTAATCTAATTTACAATATGACGTCATTAGCATTTAAAAAAACTTATCCTAAATGGCAATTTTTTTTCTAAAAATAGTCTTAAAAATAGAATTTGATTTCGAAAATTAGGACATTAAAAGTTTGTGCAGCAGAATCATTGAACATTAGAGACATGTTTGTTGACATTTGAGATTGGTTTGTATGTTGTTCCCAGCTTACACAAGACAGGGTTGACAGAGATTCCAGTTGGGAACCTCATAATCGACGTGTTAACCGTGAGAAGTTCCCATGGTATTTCTTAAAAATTATTATTGGTCTCTTAAATAATCACCAAGCAAATGAGTATGCCAGAATACAGAAACAGATTTTTTTTTTGTACTTTGGGTAAAAAATAGCAAGTTTAAAATTTATAAGTCTTAAAATTGAATTTGAAAGTGAATTCAAAGATCTGTTTGAGAGTCTTAAAACTGAAATTCCATTTCAACATTAGGATATCAAGATTTATCTAGTAAAATCAACAGGCATTGTCCAAAAATAGTTTTTTTTTCACTTATAAAATCTTTTTTCGATCATTGAGAAAAGTTTGAACACTGCTCCATGCTTGCATCGACCCCGGTAGGTGGATCACTATCCAAATTTTTATTAAAGTGGGGTTAACCAGAAGGGATTTCCATGTTTTTATCCATATAATTGTTCATATCGGTTACTTCGAATAAAAAGACTCTAAAAAACGAGTTTTCTACATTTGACAAATCCAACGAGAAGCTCCTTTGATTTTATAATTACATGAATAAGTTGTTCATGTACGACCATAAAATAAAATATAATATATTTATTTTCATTGTATGATAAAATTAGCCACTTACCATAAAAATGCACGTATTTAATTTGTATAAAAAATGCATGTAGATCCAAGCAGTTTAAAATATTATTTTCTAAGATATAAAAATAAGATAGGTTTTCGTCGAAATGCTGAAACAAGATGGATTAGGGTGAATCTTGGAGATTACCAATGACGTGTTAAGCTTTTAGTAAGGTTATAGAGAAAAAGTTTTCCTGAACAAAGGAATATAGAAAGATTTTTTTTTTATTTGCTCGATATTGAAGCTGCTTACTTACGATTAGAGTAAGGCACTTGATGGATCATGCCTTGAGCTTTCATTACAATGTATTTCCTCTCCGCGAGAAGATTTTTTTCTCCTTTTTATTAGGAAGTCAATATCAGCTATTTTGTTCTTACAGAATGTAATAATAATATAAAGTAAGAAAATTTTATTATCTTCTTATCAGTTAACTTTTCATACTTGATTGATTTAAATTTTGCAAGAATAAAAATTCTTTCACAAAAAAATGCATGATGTTTTTCCATTTACATCTCCGTAAATTCCTATAAAATTCAATTTGTACTTTCTTTTGCTATTTTGAAAACAGGTTACAACCGTTTTTTTCTTGAATATACAGGGTGCCCCAAAATTATTGGGACAAACTTAGAGGAGTCAGGAGACATAACAGGGATTACAAAGCAGGCCATGATCTCGGAAACATCATGGGAAAGTAGTATGACAGGTACAAGAAGCAAAGAGACACAAGACTGAGATCATCGGAAATATGTATTGGTCGAAAATATTACATGTGCTGTGGTAGATGATATATGAAAACGTGTCAAAAGATGTTCGAAGTTACCACCATTTCCAGAGATGCATGCGTTGCCATGGATTGGCGGGCTCGTCCAAATACACGTGGATTTTATTGAATATCCGCAGCAGCACAGGCGATTCTTGCAACTAGATCCATTTTGGAGTTCACAGACGCTGCGTATACAGCATCTGAAAAAAGAAATCCATACGGTTTAAATCAGGAGAGCGCGGTGGCCAGAGAACCGGATCACCACGCCTGATCCATTTTGTAAACAATAACACCTAACAGCGAACGAAGACAGCTAACCAAGAGTTGCTTGTCAAATCTGAATTCTTGATATGTCCTTTACCTCTCCCAAAAGTTTATTCCAATAATCTTGGGATAACCTGTATTTATTAAAAACGTCTTGATGAAAAAATACTTTGTGAAAATATATGCAAGAAGTTTACTTATCAAAAGATATTTACTATAAATAATTATAAAAAGTGTTGAAAAAAGTTATGAAAAAAAATTGATCATAGGCTTTATTTTTAATACTTATATGTAGTAATAAATATCAACGTTAAGAATATATATGTAATTTAACTACAACGCAATACTACATGACAAAAATACAACATTTAAAATTCCCTGCCTGCAATTTGACACTACGCATTTGAGTTCAAGTTAATATGCACTTCTTAACCATTTTCTAGCTTATACTTAATGAGACATCTCTTATATTTACTTTGCATACATTGTTTCCAAATTCTTTTTCTGCACTCTGCAAAAAAAATTCCGCATTAAATTCCGAAAAAAAGTTCCGGCATTCAGCTTGC
Source organism: Parasteatoda tepidariorum (assembly GCF_982258835.1). Taxonomy (NCBI): domain Eukaryota; kingdom Metazoa; phylum Arthropoda; class Arachnida; order Araneae; family Theridiidae; genus Parasteatoda; species Parasteatoda tepidariorum. Next base: position 74,775,813 of record NC_141757.1, read on the forward strand.
CGGTATTTTTTACCGTGAAGTCCATTTTTAGCAAAACATATTATGGATTATTAAATTGATATACCGTAATTTTAACAAGAAAAATAACAGTCAAATCACTGATAAAACTGAACTTATGTGTAAATATGCATGAATATATTACATATATACACATAATATTTATATACACGCTCGTGTTCATATAAAGGTATGCCTCCATACTAACATTACTTTTCGCTTAACTTCACTATATTATACAATTTTTTTACTTAATTGTTGCTTAAAGTCTAATATACCTGAAACATCAATGAGTTTTGAAATCAGAAGGTAAAATAAATTTATTTTTTAGTAGAAAACTGTCACTCCACTTTAAGAAAAATTATCAAAATAAATTGAAAAAAGGTTCATTTTTTCTGCCCCAATAAAAGAAGAAAAAAAGATCCTTTGATTTCAAAGCTTTAATTAGTCGGATTACAACTCAAAGTACTTCATTTTTTTATAAAAGGATTTTATGCTTGGAAAAGAAAAAAAAAACACGACGTCAACTTTCGAGTATGCTACTTAAGTTAAAGATAAAAAAATACCTCCTTTTACATCTAATTATTTAAAAGAAGTTCCAAAAAATAATTCAAATAAATAATTCCATAATGAAGAAAATGATGGAGTTTTTCTGTTTTAATTTTTTACTTCGATTATAAAATCAAAAATGCGAAATAAATTCTTTTATGTAACAGCCTTTATGAAAACACCACATCTGCTGTGAACGGATATATAATATAATGAGAAGATAACTAAGGAAAAAGAACTAATTATTCTAATTTTTGACTAAGCTCATTTTTACTAATTTTATGCATAAGTTAGTCTTTCGTCTTTGAAACTGTTTTATATTTTTCTTCATATAAACTAGAAAAATTAACTAATTGACCTAATTTTTGACAAAATCCATCTTTTATTTATGTCATACAAGTCTGGTGTCAAAGAAAAATATTAATTTAATTGTAGTTTAAATTTTATTTTTTAATTGATTGGGATGAGAAATTAATTAGTTAAATACTTTATTAGGTTCAAACTTAGTAATTTTAAGTAAGTGATCAAAAAATATTGAATTGCTTCTAAATGTTTAGAATTCATTGTTAGTTAATATTTAAATTCTATATTTTTCATTCTCGCATTTTTTTGTAATTCACCAAGTTTAAAAATACAAAAGAATAACGAAAGCTACTATGAATTAATATGCAATTTCGCAACACAAGATAAACTATCTGAGCAATTTTTGACGTCTTTAAAGCGTATTATGCGTTTGGCATGCTTTCAAAAATGTTTTTGTAACGTTAGCTAAGAATTAATATAAAAGAAATTGGTTTTATTTGCTTTATTTTTTTAGTTTTTTTTCATTTTCGTTTTAATATTTAGATGCAATCTATGTAACAATTGTTGACGAATGACGCAAAAAGAAAACTAAAATAATAATAAAATGGAGAACATAATACGAGTGTTTAAAGTTGAAAGTTCCATGATAAAAATCGCTACGTCACTTTCAGATAAACAAAATCTTGATCTCGATGAAAATTCTTGCCTTGAAGAAAATAAGTTCTAATAAATCTTTATTCATGAAGAAAATAATTCTAGTAAAGATGTATGATAATGACATCTGGTGAAGAAAATCATAAGTCTGGTTAATAAAACCAAAATATACGGTATTTAAACCATTCATTTGGTAATTTTTCTGTTCATATGGTAATTTACCCAAAATTATGCTTTGCAAAATTTAGTTATTACCAGACATTTAATAAAAAATAAAAATAAATAAATGAAAAGTAAATTTAACCTAAGAAATGATTTTTATGCTATGCTTTAAGGGATCATGCTAAACTTGCCAAATTTAATCACATATGATAGAACCATATTTTATTGTTAATAACAAAAACATTCTCAAAGTGCTTGATTAAAATTTGTCGAAATGTTTGGTGTTCACATAGAGCCAGACTTGCATTAAATTTTTTCATATTCTAAAAGTATAGTTGTGACTATACTTTTTTTCATCAGAGTTATTTAATCTCAGTAAGACTTTGTTTCCTATTAAATTAGTTTACAGTTAAATAAGTAGTTGGCAGCAGGATCCAAATCATAACATTTAATAGTATATTAAGCATTTTTGCAGTAATTATGTCTATTTTAAAAAGCAGAAGCTGAAATATTTATTGGTGCAAAAAACCAACTTTTTTTGTATTTTAAAAAATAAATAAATACTTTACTGGTATTTTTTAAACGTTCTCGCTAGAGAGAGTTATATTTCAGTTTGAGAGAGATATAGGATTGATTCAAGCAGTGAAACTTAATTGTGATAGCAGAGTGAAATGAAATTACGAAATTTTAAAATGGAATAAAAGTTGGTGGCAGCATGCGCACAACTCTAAACCTGCTAGAGTAAGTAATACATTAATTTTTGCGTCGAAAGTGGTAGTTACGCCGGATAAAACTTAGTTCATAAATTTCCGCCACAAACAAAATTATGGTCTTTGCGCCATTTTATATATCAACAGTAATTAAACTTCAAAGAATATAATTTTTTTTTAAAAAAAAGCTTGTGTAATTTTCAAAATATCTTAAACAAATATTAGTCGGGATTAGAAATAAAATCATCAATCCTATTTGCGTAAAAAAAACTAAGCACTTAACCAAAAACGCAAAAAAAGAAAAATAAATAAAAACATGTTTCGACACGGACTGTAATAAAAGCCTAGAATCATTCTGACACTTCCGACGTATCTCTTTAGTTCTTATAATCCCTATTTGCCAAAACTTTTTAATCTTTAACGCCATTTATTTCTTTTTAAGAGCCATGGAAGCCAAAGCATTCCGCAATTCAGCATTTTCCAGGCATCTTTTCATATACATATAAATATAAAAGACCAGATTACGGAGATTTGATTGACAAGTACGCCAGCGAAACGACAACACGAAAGGAAGACTTTTCGAAACACTTTTTTGAGGCTTCAAAACGGTTTTTAACGTCACATACAAAAAGGAAGTAGCCTCTGTAAACTTTCCCCAGCCTCAATGTCCCACCCCACTTCGAAACATGGGAGAATAGGCCCTCGATAACGTACTTTCATATGAACTATCAATTTTATGTCATGATAGGCTGGGACAGAGCGGGTGAGGAGAAGACGTTTATAAGATTTCGTGACAGGGCCTTTAAAAGCAGTAGCCCTATTTACTAAAACGTAAAAGTTTACGAGCACTTGAGTTTAGAGCTTCTTGACTACTGAACTTCTATAGCCGCCATTTTTGATCCTCTGAGTGTTTGTTTTGTTCTGGAGTATTTTAAAATTAATAATGATTAAAATTCCCCCCCCCCCAATTTTTATGTAAATTTGTTAACAAAATATGCATTGTGTTTTTGCTCTGTTGTTATTCTGATTAGATCAATTTTATTTCTTATGTATTATTACGAATTTGCTTTGATTTTGTATTAATGGAAATTGGTTCGTCTCATTTATACAAATCATCACATTATTATTTTATATTCTAACTCCACTTTTTTTTTTACATTTTAATTTAAGTTTAAAAATCAAACACATTAGTTTCCATAAATAAAATATTTCAAAAACCATTTACCAAATAAAGAGAAGATTCAGAATGTTTTTTGCGAACATAAAAAAAATATTTTTAATTAAAAGGTCTGCGACGCATAGAACTTTATATTTTTCTTTATATTTCATTTAAATTAATTGAACTAATAGTAAGTTTGAGTATTTCTTTGTATTTTTATTTCTTTGATATTTTTATTCCTTTATTTTTTGCATTATTTCGAAACGTTATATATGGTTTAAAAGATGTCTGCTATTTTAATTACTTAAATAAATTGCCATCTCTAATTTAAAATGTATTTATCACTAAGATTGTGTCTAAAGTTTCAATGGGCGTTGTTATTTAATCACTTATTTTTACTTCTCATAAAATATTGTCTCTACGCTTTTAAAGAAACAATACATTTCGGAATAAAAATGTAGATATTATATCTATCACAAATTTTTGTGAGAAAAAAATTCATATTTTTAGCATTTATTGTATTACCTCAATTAACTTCAAAAATTATTTGTCTTAATTATTTTACTTAATAAGATATTAATGATTTAGTGTAGAAATTTTCGAAATTCGCTACAAAATTATTTGCTAAGTAATTTATCTAGTTACATAGTTGATAAGGAATGCGTCAAGAAATAATGAGTTTTTGGAGAAAGACTACAAGATAGAAAATATCCTTATTTTTACTAATAAGTAGAAAAGAGTAGTTTAAGATAAAATAAAAGAATCGATATTTTCAAAATAATTTTAAAAGAAGCGATATGTTTTGCTCTTCGTATAATATTTATATATATTCTTTTTAAAACAAATTGAAATTTATGCCATTAAAATAAAATCTTAAATTTGAAACATTTCTTTCACTAAAAAAACCATAAATGTACGACTCATGTTATCAGTTTGCGTTCATATGAAACGTCGAAATAACATTTCATATTGCAAAAGCATAGCATAAGTACAAAAGCATAACATAAACAACATGGCCTCCAAGAATTATTATTATGATGAAAAATGCTATTAAATATTTCATTGTTATACAAACTGAAACTTTTTCAAGATGCTATGCCAAACTCATTTTTTAGACTATGTCAATGTATGGGAGATTTTATAACTTATTTTTGAATAGTATTTCAAAGTTTTGTACTTTAAGGGAAGCTGCTCCAGTCTTATTGTTCCTATTTTAAATACAATCGAATACGTACAAGCGACGTCACGCGTGGGATCGCCAATCAGGTTTGTTACACACCCGTGATGTCGCTTGTAGGTATCCAATTAAATCTTATCCTGAGATTGATTCAGGCTGGTAATGAACCGAAGTCTTTGCGCTAGAATATTCCCAACCATTCACTACCACGTGATTAGATGCAACTGTGTGATTAATTACAAGTACCAGATGATAACATAGCTTCTAGCTGTCCACTCTTTTGATTTTACAAAGTAAGAAATAAAGTAATAATTGAAGTAGAAAGAATTTTACAATAAAACTAAGTGTAATTTCACCAGCACTAAAACCATAACCGCCTTACTGATAGATCGTATTAAATGTTACCATCAATTTTAACATATCGTATTAAATGTTGCCGTTAATGTTATCGCATCTGTTAATATATTACCTATAGAGTAACTAGTCATGCAGAATGACAAAAATATCTCTGGGCAAAGTACGAAAAAAATTTGCCAACTTTGCTCCAGTCATTGTATAAAATGCCTTAATGTTTTTCGTTATCTATATATTCTATAAAACTAATTTTTATAGGAATATTATTCATTTCTTACTTTGCTGAATGATTTTATCATGCATTCTATAAAATGCCTGATTTCATACATGTGCGATGACATATACATATTTACGTGGCAAATTACTTATTTTTCATGGAAAATATATAATAATTTGAAAGAAACAATGAACATTTTTGAAATGGAGGATTAAAGGATTATTTTCCTTAACATGGTTGCAGATTACATGATTGCAGTTATATAAATACAAATGTTACTAATAAACCAAACCTTTAAAGACATTGTAACCACTAAATACTGTATAACCAACATAGTATAACATTGTATAGTATACAATATAACCTCTAAATACAGTGGAACCACTATATGCAATGTAAACTCTAAATACAGCATAATCACTGAATGCAGTATGACTACTAAATGCAGTATAATCACTAAATACAGTGTAATCACTAAATACGGCATAACCACTAAATCAAGTATAAGCAATTGAAGGAGTGTAACCTCTAAATATAGTATAACATCTAAATATGATATAACCACTAAATTCAATATAATCTCTAAATACAGTGAAAATAAATAAACCTCTAAATATAGATATCAATAATAAACCAAGTCCAGCAAACCGCATTAAGAGTAATTTCGATAAATAATTTTCTCGTTTCTTAGACTTAACATTCTGCTTTTATGTTTCGAACTCTTATAGTTTATTTTGAGTTACATTTTACCTAAACACAATGCCATTGAAATATTTGGATATATGAATACATAAAAGAAATGTGCTATATATCGATATCTACGCAATTTAGGTGATTTACATCAATGGGTCCCCTTACGGCAGTTTACTTACTCACATATCAGAGTCACGCTTCAATCACCTACTCCGATTACATGGTAGTAGTCACTAAATTGGGATGTCGTGGTTGTGACACTGAGACTGGAATAGCGTTGAATGTTCTAAGCTCAATGCCCTCGAGGATGTCCCCTTGGGATGCTTCAGAGAGATTAGTCGGAGTCTTGCATTAATGCATGTGATTGAAATAGACAGACTAGAAATATTGTTTAGCAACATAGCTGAGAGATATTTTACCTTCTTTTATGATATACTCTTGGAAACGCTTGAGGAACGGAGAAAAAAAGAAACAGAAGATATGAATTCAAGGATTGGATGATTTTTTTTCTTTATAATTTTTTATTAAAAATTATTTTATTGGCAAAATAAAGTTTAAAAAAATCGATTATGAAATAGTTTGAATGATACACGGATAAAAAAAATTACGGTAAAATTAGAGTACTGTATGATCAAAACATTTCCGGTAAAAAAAAAGAAAAAAAACTTACTGGTAAATAAAACCTATATAAACGGTATTTAAACTATACATTTGGTAATTGTTTCGTTGATATGACAAAGGTTTACCGTGAATTCTTGTTTTCAAAATTACAGTTCTAATTGGCACACATTTAGTGAAAATTGCAAAACTAAAAATGAAACTTATACGAATAAATGATTTTCATGCCATGCTCTAAGGTATCATGATAAAGCTATAAATTTTTATCACATTTTTCCAAATTTTATCACACATTGATAAACCCTATTTTATAGTTAATGTTACAAAAGTCACAACAAAAGCGCTTCAAAAAAAATTACCGAACTTTTTGGTGTTCTCATAGAATGAAGGTAAATTTAACTATATTTTGGTAGTTTTGAATATATTTTTTCTCAGTGAATGCAGATATTTAGATTATTCATAAAATGATTATTTTGAGGTATAATTAGCTTAATGTTCAATCAAAGCTGTATTAAGTGGAAATTTATTTTTAGCAATTGACTCTAAAATTAATTCGGTAAAAATTTAAATCAATCAAAATTACTTTTTCCTTTCGTCATGTAAAATTATTGAAAATGTAACACTTATATTAAGCTTTATGAAACAGAGAATATTATTGAATTATTGACTCACTTAAGCACTTGTAGTTTAAGTGAGAAAATGATTATTTGAGAATAAGAAAAGTACAATAAACTATTTGACGTAAGGTATTTTGTACATATTATAAGAGTTAAAATTATAATTTGATTTCATAATAAAATCTGTATAAGTGTGCTCAAAACTAAACTTGGGTAATTTTTTACGAATAAGGCTTGGTTTCAAATTTTATAAGACTAAGTGGAAGAATGGTATTAAAAAAAAGTTTGATTATTCAATGAAATTGAAAGGAAATTGATATTAATTATTATTACAGTTATAAGTGGTTAATTATTATTACAGTTATAAGTTTGAAGTGGTTATTAATAACCTATGACAAGACTCTTTTTGACAAGATTTTTGATTTGAAGTAATCGTGACCCATCGGTGATTTATACCGGTAGATTGCGAACTTTATTATTTCTGTAAAAGGAAATACTGATAAGAAAAAACTTCGTTCCCACACTGAGAAAAAGTATGAATTAGTGGAAAATTATTTTTTCGCATTTTTCAAGAAAAGTACGAAACTATTTTTTATCAAAACTATCAGAATCTGGTAAAATCTGGTAATCTGATGAATCTGATTAGTTTTGCATTTTACTAAATGTGAGGTTATAAGAACTAGAATTTTGAAAACCAGAATTTTCAGTAAGTTGTTAAAATATGAACGAAAAAATCGTTAAATGAATGGTTTAACTACCATATATTTTTTAACCAAAACGCAGTTTTCTTTGTTGCCAGAACTGTCTTTACCGTACAATGTAAAAATTTTGGGATCAAATTACGGTATTAAGTATCGGCACTTTAGGTTCATCAACCGAAAAATCCGTTTTCCCTGTAGAATTTTCTATCTTAATTTTTACAGTATTTAGAGATATTCAGTAACTTTAAGGTAATTATCATTGTAAAAATTACGGTACATCAGAATTTTTGTTCTGTAATATTTTCCGGTACAAATAGATTTTACGGTAAAAAGTATTGGCTCCTTGAATGACAGTATCATAATTTGATGCGGAATTTCTTACAGTGTACCCAATTGTATTTTTACTAGAATTTTTTCTTTATGTAGATTTCAATATCTATAACAGCATTAAAAGAAAAATAAGAATAATAAGAAAAAGAAAAATAAGAACTCAGAATAAAAACTTTTTCGGAACCAACCGCTTCTAGAAATACATGGGAAAGTAGTTCTTAATCTATGTTTACACAATATTCCACAAGACAGATATGGCTGCCAACCTGACTTCACCCCTTTATTTTTAAAGTTTTATAAAAAGAAACTCGCGTTTTATTCGAGCGCTTAGATTTTAGGACACTAAATATGTTATTATGTTTCCTATCGAGACAGGTTTCAAAGACGTGATCTTATTGGCCAAGACGGGGTCCCATGTCTTGACCTATCAAAAAACGAAATTTGACAACACCCACTTCTGAGCGTGATGTTTTATGACTAAACTATTTTATTTTTTCAACCGACCGCTGTCAATATATATTTATATTCTTTGTTTATACATAAAAATGAAAAGAATGAAGAATTTTGTTTTCTTTTCCACTTCCAACGCCGTGATACGTTTATTCCAATACTAAGTTATTTTTGGAATTTTTGTTTTTAGAATTATGGTTTTGTTTTCTTTTTATGTTGTGCAGATGACTAGAAGTACCTGTAGAAGATCCGTGTAACAAGAATAAATTATCAAAAGCTTTTGTAATCACTGTAGATTGCTAAAATGGGATAAAGAAAACAGAGTGGATAAAAATATTGAATTCTCGAGAGTTTTTAATATTAGATTATGAAGTTTTTTCTTAATACGGTGACAGATGACTCGAATTACATACAGAAATTTAATTTTATAAGAAAAAAATAGTAGAAACTTTTGTACTCATTTGTGATTAATAAATACGGATGAAAACAAAACAAATTATTATATTTCATTTTTATAAACGTAATTTTTTTATACAGTGACAAATTACTTAAAATATCTACAAAAATTTTCGTGCTAATATAACAGTCAAATACACTGTTAGATTTTTTATTCTCATATTACGGTTAAATGACCGGCAGCAGTCTGTCCATCCGATTAACCATAATGTTTATAGTTAGGAACAGTTTTTTTTTACCTTCACGGTTATAAAACCGTTTAAAACTAGAGCGGTTAAAAACCGTGAATGCAAAACTACATGGTTTTGTAACCATTTACAACTAGCCTAGTTTCTAAACCACAAAAATAAAACTTAAACGGACATTATTGCGTTGTGGGTGCAGCGCCATTTATGCGTGAATAATAGTTTTGTATTCTAATAGTCCTGGGCCACCGATTGAAAAGATCAGGATAATGGAAACTCTTCATGCATTGAAGGAATGGAATAAATATTGTGGTGTCAAATCGGGGATTCGAACCCCTATTGAGCTAGTCATGAGAATGAGCGATTAGTTCTCTTGGTATCAGTATGTACCCAACTGCACTAAAAAAATGGTTTCTTAAGGTGAGCCTATTTGACGCGTGTAGAAATCTGTTGTTTACACTGTACTAAGTAAAAAACAATCAATAAATGTTTTTTTTCTCGCCCTTAACAATTTAAATATTAACTTTTTTTATGGTTATTTGACGGTTTTGGCTGAATATGGCTATTTTAAGAAGCTACCTTTTATTTCAATTCTATTTTTATAATTACTGGAAATACCTATAGAAATTTTGTGTAATATGAGCAGTTTAGTAGAAACATTTATAATTATTCGTGATTATTAAAAAAGAATAAAACAAAACGAATAAGCATACGGAATTTAAGAAAACAATACTATTTTATTATATTCGTATCCGCTAATGTGAGGCTACGGCAAAATATTTTAATTTTTAATAAATTGTAACGTAAAAGTTTGAATTCAATTTATAAATTCATATATAAAGGGAATTATAAGTTCATATTGAAAGAAAATAGTCCCCGCTAGTTGATATTATTTTAGCCCATGCTCTTAGTCATGAAAAAATTGAGGACCTCATCTCTAAGGGACTTAGCTGTACGAGGAATGATATAACTCTAATTGCTTTTTTTTCTCTTTTATTTTGGTATACGTTACACATCGTTTTGCTTCGTAAAAAGACTATAAAACGTAGAAAATTTGAATTACAAAGGTCTTTATAAAAAAATGTGCGAAGAGAATGGTGGAATAAATAAAATAAGGATTTAATCATTATTTCGTGAGTTATCAACTGTTAAACTTGCAATAAAAAAAAAAAAAAATTAAAAAAACATGTAAACAGATGCACATGCCGCTTATATGTGACTAATATAAAAATATTTCAATGCTCAATTAAATTTAATGGAAAAATGTGAGTTAAAAATAAATGTGAGTTGAAAATAAATGAATATTGAAAATAAATAGCTAGTGCCATTTGATGTTTTTCTAGGCTATATTCTTAGGCATGAAGAAATAGATGACTTTTCCAAATGAGTTAAATAAAAGAAAAACCGTGAAACTATACGCAAACCTAGACTTCTGTTATTGTTATATTGATATTTGATCTATTGATATTTCATTTATCAAATTACTTTTGTTGCTTTTTTTATTTGTATACGAAAATAAACAATTGATTCAAATATAGTTAACCGAAATCATTTCTGATTTTAAAAGATAGTTTCTTCATATTTTTTCGAAATATTTCAATTCCTTTAAATCTTTACTTGCTACAAAATGAAGCAAAAACATAATAACGCAAAAGAATTATTTTACGAAACATAATGAAAGTATATTAATGCAGCAAATGCAAAAAACTTTAATATTACAAAAATATAATTATTGAAAATCAAATAAGTTTTTAAATAGTTTTAGAGGCACAATAGTGATAAGAGAAAGCACGCTTTAAATATGTATGGGTTAATCTGTTATTTAAAATAATCGATTTTATTCTTTAGCCTAGGAATTCATTAAAATCAAATTTTAAAAAATAATAATAACAATAAACATTGTCAGGGGAATTATTGTAAAATATTCGAAAAATGTAACCAATTTTTAAGACTAACATAGTTTTATATACATTTATTTCTCTAAAAACCGTAATTGGAGACTTTACAGAAAATGTTTTTTAACTTTTTAAATAATAATTATATTATTTTATTAACGGAAATGAAACGCAAATTTAAAATAAGACGCTTAATGTAAGTAAAACACGACTCTAAAATTATTCATCATATAAAATTATCCTCGTCATCACATCATATTTTACAATAAATTTTATTGTCTTGTGCCAGTGATTACTTAATTTGGATGGAAATTTTAGATTACATAGGGTGCATTTACTTATATTTTATAACATGGAGATAAACCATGGTAATTTGAAATGTCCATTTGAACGGCATCTGTGAACATGACCAAGTGAGCATTATAACAAATACAATCACAAGTGCTGTAGCACAGAATGTCTATGATCACATTTTGCGTTTTGGAAATAATACTGCGTTATTTAAAAGCAGAATAGATAAAACTTTTGTTTTTTGCCATGAATGCAGACTGAGTACAAATAGACACAAACTCTAATATTAAAAAATCCTATTCTTTGTCGATAAAAAGTTGTTTTAATGTGTTTTATTTTTACTTGTTGTATAAAATATTGAATAATATAATCCTACAGGCGTAAAATAAGATGGTCGTGTAAATATAGAGTAAAATAATCTGATAAATGAGTGTCGATTAAGATTTCACCGAGAAAAAAAGTATTGTCAAAACCTGCCAGATTATGGTCACATTTACCGTGATTCTGTCTCTAAGGGAACACCAAAAACCTCAGTAAATTTTAGCGAAGCTCCTTAGTGATGATTTTGGTAAAATGCACAGTAAGATATGGTTTTTATATTAATAGTGATAAAGTTTGGTGAATGTAGAAAAATTTGGTAATTTATCATAATGCCTTAGAACATGGTATAAAAACTATTTATTCGATTAAATTTAATTTTCAGTTTTATATTTTTTTTCTAAATGAATGATAATAAGAACTGTAATTTTGAAAACCATAATTTCCCGTAAACTGTTTACTATAAAAATGAAAAAAAACTACCTAATTAATGCTATAAATACCGTATATTTCTGTTTTTTATACCAGAATTAAATTTTCTTTCCAGAAATGTCCTTACTATAGAGAACGGAAATTTTATGAGAACTTTTTGTCTCCGTGTATCATTGAATTAACATAAAAAAGGAATCGAATGCAAAATACGAAATGAGACACTATTTTAAAAAATTTTAAAAAAAATTGCTTCCCACTGTCAACAAGTCTACATTTCTAGAGCTAGATACAAATAACTAATGTTACATACTCTACCATTAGTAGAAATGAGAGTAGCATATACTAATTTCTTTATCTTATTAAATTCTTGTCATAAGATGACAAACAGAATTGTGTTTTCGAATATATCAAACAAGTAACGCCAAAAAATTAAATATGATATTTCTTAGTGAAATTGTAGTATGCCTTCTTTACTAAGTCTATATTTCTGATGACGAAGAAATAAATTATCAAGGCTATATTCTTCACTTATAGAAACATAGACAACTTTTTCTAATTTCTTTTTCCTCAAGTAGGATAAAAAAACATCATGCTCCCTTATATGGCAGGGAAATTAAGAAGAAAGCAGGTCAAATAACAAAAACAAAGGCTAAATTCCAAAGAAAGAGTCGAAAATCATGTCAATTAAATCAAATGCGATACTTCTTTATTAAATCTCTATTATACTCTGTTACTAAGTCAACTTTTTTAGTGTTAAAGGAATTACTCATGCTTTACTCTTTACCTTTTCCAGAAACATGATTAACTTATATTAATTTCTTTATGTTATTAATTTTTATAATAACATAAGTAGCACCATGCCCCCTAATATGGCGTGGGAATTACGAAGAAACAAGCCAAATAACAAAAAGCAAGACTAAATTCCAAAGAAAAGGGCGAAAATCATGTTAATGAAACAAAAAGTGATACTTTTTCTTAAAACTCTGTTATGCTCTGTTACTAAGTCAACATTTCTAGAAATTACTTATGCTTTACCCCTTACCTTTAATAGAAATGCGAGAAACTTATACTAATTTCTCGATCTTATTAAATTCTTGTAATAAGATAAGTAACATCATGCTCCCTAATATGGCATGGAAATTACCAAGAAAGCAAGCCAAATAACAAAAAGCAAGACGGAATTCCAAAGAAAGGGGAGCAAATCACGTCAACGCAATAACAACCTTTCACAAAAGATGAAGGGAACTATTCTACGTTATCAGGATAGGATTGTAATTGTTAGGCTCCTTTCTTCGCCAAATCCTTGCAATAAAAATGAACGAAGAATAAGAGAGTTGCTCTCTTCATCATTTCGATTATTTCAGAGACATCTGAGATTTTTTTTTCTCTCTCTCCCCAGAAAGAATCACTAGCTTATTAGAAAAGGGAAAGGAATATATGTTAGCTGGAAATCTGTGGCTGATATTAGGTTAATGTGAAATTCCAGATGTTTCTTTTCCAGTTAAAGCGCTTGGTTCTGTTTAACTATCAAATAAGAATGTAGAATATAATATTGAGTATTTTATTCTAGTATATACAAAACAAAATTAAACTTTCTGATTAAATGGGTTTAATCATTAAAAAAATTACATCAGACATTTTTACAAAAACTCCAGGTTCGGTTTCTTCGCTTTTGGTTTATTCTAATGAAAAATTTACGAAATCTAAAAGCTATTTAAGTCTATAACGACAAATGTTTTTCGTATTTAACAAAATGTTCAGTTATTTATATTGTTTGTTATTTTTCCAAATTTTTGATTAAATGGATTCAATTATTATTAAAAAAATTACATCAAGCCTTTTTACAAAGACTCCAAGTTTGGTATCTTTGCTTTTGGTTTATTCTAATGAAATATTTACAAAATCTAAAAACTATTTAAGTCTATAACGACAATTTTTTTTTCGTATTTAACAAAATGTTCAGTTATTTATGTTGTTTATGATTTTTTCACACTTTTGATTAAATGGGTTCAATCATTAAAAAAATTACATCAAGCCTTTTTACAAAGACTCCAGGTTTTTAATTTCTTTGCTTTTGGTTAAATCTAATGAAATATTTACGAAATCTAAAAACTATTTAAGTCTATAACGACAATTTTTTTCGTATTGAACAAAATGTTTAGTTACTTATATCGGTTGTAATTTTTTATACACACTTAGAATTGTAATAAATGTAAATATAAAATGTTAAATGGCGTTTAACTAAATTACACTAAACAATCTTTGGGAACTTGGTTCTGGATTTTAAAGCATAGAAATATATTTATTTTAGACATTTTTTACCATTTTGTTTTTTTAGCAAGTTAATCTATGTTGATTTTATTTTATAACCGTCGTTGAACTGCCGACCCAATTTTATGGGTTTACGCTATTCAATTCCGTAGCCTTGTAATTTTGAACCCAATCCAGAAGACAAGGGTATATTACTATACCCTTGTCTTCTGTTCTGGATCGAGTATTTGGAGAAATTTGACTACGCGGAGGATTTTTTGATGGAGCTAACCCGCATTTGTCTTATATGGAGAGGGAGACCACGAGAACTTCCCACGGATAGCCTGACGGCAAGGGGACTCTAACCCATGATCCGTCTACCACTGAGGATATTTCACGTCAGCACTGTGGTCGTTGCAAGCCGGATGAGGAATTCGTTTCGACCAGCCATCGATGGGATCGAACCCCGATTGGAAGGCGAAAGCTCTATCCCCTGAGCCATCGCGGCTCAATCTATGTTGATTATTAAAAATGCAAGTTGATCTGTGTTACATATTTCATTGGATTTAAAATTATGATCATGAAAATAAAAGTCGTCATGTTTCAAGCTCTCAAAATATCTTACCATTATAAGAAAATTGACATTATAACCTGAAGTTTCAACCATGATTATGTTCAAATTACTAGTTCGTATGGTTGATGCTATCAGAGGTTCGAAAATTGTTCTGGCTATCATGAATACTATTTATTCCTAGACAATCTCAAAGCTTAAAATGACATCATAGTAAAGTACATGATACCCAAGTATATTCTAAGATTTATTTTAATATATCAGTATTTTTTTTAAAAGAAAAATATTCTTATTCACTGAACATTTTTACTCCTACAATTTTTAAACAATCATGGCAATAAAGAAAAGAATGATAAATACACATAATTTTTATTAATTTTCCATAAAATTTGATTTTTGGTCAAAGTACATTTTGAAAAATTGGATAAGCACTTTTTTTGCAATTAATAGATTTTGGCATAAGCAATTAAAATTGTCACATAAAATCAGAAAATAATCTTTAATAAAACGTATTTGCCTATTTTTTTGTAGCTTTAACTAATAAATCTAATTTTGAACTATGGGGATAAGGACGCCTAACCAAAATAATTTGAAAAATATATTGCTTTGCAATCTATCTGAAACAGAAAATATTTGAGGTACTACCACTTAAGTCTGTCCGGCAGTGGACTGATCGTTAAGACACGGTTCCCAGCAGATCACCGAAGTCAAGCATCACTGGCTACGGTCAGTGTGCGTGTGTGTGACCACTTCGATCAGTCTGCGTAGGGACCGAGGGTGTGCGGTATTGGTCCTCGTTAAACTGTTCTACCGTAAAGTGCTCGACTTCGCGTGCAGGTCGTCGGGCTACCGAAGCGGAGGCGCCACCCCCTCTGCAGAGGATCAAAATTGTGATGCCATGTCTTCGGATCATCCTCCGAGATGTTTCCCAGACAGTCGCCAGTAGCCCATTGTGCAGTTCCAGTGCGACGTAAATTAACAACAAGAGTAGTTTAAAGAGTAGTGGTTTAAATCACAACCAAGAGTAATTTAAATCACAACCATATTTTAAGTGAACAATCTTGTAGTGAATAATCTGTTCTCTGATAAGGTTTTCATTCTAAAATTAAAGTAAAATAACCGGGTGCAGTCTGTCCATCTAATTAACCATTAAATTTACTGTAAATTTTTTTTGCCTTTACGGTTTTGAAACCGTTTATAACTACTTTGGCCATAATTCCATGAATATAAAGCTATACGGTTTTTAACCATTTACGACTAGCTTGGTTTAGAATTTAACTGTACATTGGAACTAAGCTTTTCGTTAGGTATTGTGCATCGGAGAGAGCAGAACGGGATTGGGGGAGTACAGGACGCTGAAAACTCTTCATTTGTTGACGGGAATGGAGGAATATTGTGGTATCAACTCTGGGACTCAAACCAAGCATGGTTGATAATTAAAATGACAGATTAACCCTCTAGGTTATAATATGTACTCAGCTGCTAGGAAATATGTGACTTCATTCTGTGGAGTTGATGCGATAAAATTCTGGTTGTTTAATCGTATTAGGTGAAAGTAAATAATAAACAGTTTTTTTCACAGTTAACAGTTTGAATACCATCTTTTTTATTGTTATTTGACTGTTTTGTTTGATATGGAAAAAATAACAATGACATAAATTGTTATTTAACCATTTTTTTCGGAGAAAATTTTAACCATGTTCGGTATTTATTTCGGAAAATAAAACACATATTTTTTTTTTAAATTACTAAAGATAGATGACGTTATTTGTTGTTTATTCACTTGAAAGTAATTTAGAAAGGAGCTCTATAATTTCCAAAAAATGATTTTCATTTCCCAAAAATGATTTAATTTCTGTTTTTTTCCTTTAGAAAATGTAAAATCTTTAGTTCTTAGTATTTTGTAAGACTTTCGTGAAAATTTTTAAATTAAAATATGCTTTCCTTAAAAGACTTAAAAGAATATACAACTTCAAACACATGATAAATTACCAAGAATTACTTCGAAACATACAACACTTTTTAAAAATTTTTACTATAATCTTCACGCAATGGAATAATTTGCTTTATAATTTGTGTCTTTTTTGACTCATGAAGTTTTTATTTTAAAGAAAAACTAATTATGAAAATACAACACAATGCCATAAATGAAACACTATTACAACATTCCTTTTTTGTTACACATATATATTTGATTTTTTTTGTCTACATTCCAAGAAATGCTGAATTATTATTATTAAATCTATATTTTGAATTTTCACCTCTTTACAAGTTTTAATATTTTTGTGTTGCACAAACTTTTCGCATAACAAATGTTTGAAAATATTTGCAACTCTCTTAGTCTAAACATGTTTGTGAATCTATAGTAACCTTCTCAAATTTGAAAACTTAATTTGCTTTATATACAATTTAAGAAAAAATTTCTTTTTTCACTGTAATTAAGTTTTCTTTTTTTGCAACTAAAGTCCAGTATCATTTACTGGAAAGCAAATATATATGAATATATTTGACGATGTTCAAAATAGCTTTGAAAAACAATCAAAAGCAAATAATTAAAATAAAATAATATATGAAATAGATGCAAAAGTATATAACATTTTATAAGATTAGGTTAACAAAAAGAAAAATTCCCCCCGAAACATGAATAAAACTAATAAAATGCAACTTACTTCAATAATAATTCTAGTTTAACTTTTTTCTGCTTTAAAATGTGATAGAAACATATAGTTATAATATTTGAAAAACTTACTATATAATTCAACAAACTTTATATCATCTTCAATTTATTTATGAAAGTTAAATTTACTTTCAAATATTCTGACTGTCGCAAAACATTATTAAAGTGAGTTTGCATACAATTCTTAGTAAATATGTTTTCATGTTTTATGCTTACCCGAATGATATCAGTTGTAAATTCGATACATCCATCTCCGAATCTGAGGTTTTCCCATTTTCAATCAGTTTTACATAATGCCATCTCCAGACTCAAGTGGATTGAATACACGTAGACCATTCAACTAAAACATTGTATTGGAAGCTTTGATTGAGAATCCCATTCACAAGCACGTACGAACTTTAAGATACGTCCTTACTATACGGAAATCAGATTCCTGGATGGAATACCCGAAAAGTTTATTTCAAGAGTTAATCCTATGGGAGATAGGAGATTTACCAAAGCGAAATTTGCCTATCCCCTTTTTGGGATCAAATACAAGATGCCAATAGATAAAAGAGACCTTTTTTTCCTAACTCTCTTTATTTATCTTAGATCAAGAAAAGAAGTTTAGAATTTTTAAATGGGATTTGATTACACAATTTAATGCAGTTTAAAGTCGCATAAAAATTATTTTGATCAAGGGGAGAAAACTGTTTATGTCCATGAAAGTTGATTCTGAGAAAAGCGAATTTCAAGGCTTGAGAATTTTTAGGTACAAGCATTCGATTAAAATCGTAAAAATAAAAATATATATCTATCTGTCACAAGCAATTAGTTATATTCCTCAAAATTTTCGAAACAAAACTCACTACTGTTCCACTTAACCTTTTTTATTATGCTTTTCTTCTTTTTTCTTGTCTACATGCTGGCAGGAACCATTTTTACCTAAGAACTATCATACTTCACTGCATAATAACTCTCAAGAAAAACCCAATTATGATACGGATTAGATAAATTTTAGTAACCCTCAATAGGCAATAGATGGTGATACTATCGTTATTTTTATGAAAATGGACTTTAACCGTTCTTCCCTCCTGATCTTGAATTATTTGTAATGATAAAAATATCTACACCGAGTTTAGTACTGAAACTGCATATCTCTGAAGCACCTGTTTAAGGATTGTTTATGTTTTGTTTTTACAACACATAACGTCAGTTTTAGAGTCACTTAGTCATATATCATTTCAAATTTATAACCTATTAATAGTTAAAAACATACATAGATAACCAAAAATTGAAAATTCTGTTATCTAGTAATTAAATTGATTTTCTAATATTATAATTACTATGTTTAACAATCAATCATATTTTGCAACCGAATTTTTCAATATTAAACACTATAAAACCTTGTAGTATTGAATCTAACCCGAAAGACAAGGGAACTTCTGGATAGTTGTGACTCGTTGTTTTACAGTTGCAAACTCTTCTTCTGGGAGGAATTTTTGACTGAAACTAACTTTACGTTACTTGTAAATAAAAACTAGGATAATTGTTCAAAGTTAGGCTGATATCAAGAAAATCAATTTCTTTTCCTAAATCATTCCAATGTTTATAAGAATTTAATATTTTACTTAATCTTAGTTCGAAATTAGTAACAGTTATAAATGCCTTCGGTTTCCTATCAAACTTTATCCAGTAAATTCACTAATACAAAATCATATTCTAACTCACGTCTCCAGTTTTTTTGCATATTATTTCAATACTCGAAAAATTGAAGATTTTATTTTGTGTTTAATCAAAGTAAGAAATAGCTTTTTGAACCTTGTTATGCTTTATAACCCAAATAGACATAACCTAATCTGCATGATCAGATTTTTGCATGCAATTCCAAAATTCCAAAAATTAATGATTTTAGTATTTATTCCAATTTTGTGACAGTTATAACTCGTCTTTTGTTTTATACTATGCTAACTACACTTTACACTAACTATACTATACTAATCTAAATTTACTAATATATAGCTATCTGCATGTACCCATTTCCAAAACGTGTTAGCTAGGGTAGTCTAAGCACAACAGTTCGTGAAATCTACGTTGAGGCAAGAGCGTGAACAGTAACCACATCTGCAAGTGAGTTAAACAAGATTTGGTTTCTAGGCTATAAGCGCCTGATTTCCTATCTGGGGTTTCTGCCTCGGTCAACTTGGGACAGAATTAAGCCAAGGCATCGGAACGTGACCCTATCACGTGTTATGAAGGTCTTCGCTGAATCGAGGTGATGCACCTTTGTTAAGCAATTACTGGGGCTACGAAGATTAGAAATGCATGCATTAAGTGCGTCTTAGATATTGCATATTGTAGGTATTTCTTGTATGGCACAAAGTTAAGCAGTTACAACCTGTAAAATACTCTTAATGATTACTTCAAAGAGTTGTGATTGTCTCTTTATAGTGTGTTTCTCGATTGGATTATGTAGACAGTGATTTACTTTGAATTATTTCAAAGCTTAGTTAAAATACGAAATAATTTGAAACAGATCACCTAATTATCTATGAAATATTTCAAATTATCGAAATTATCTGATTCAACTTTGAATAGTTATGATAGTCGTTTTATGCTGTGATTTTTATCTACTTTTTGTAAACAGTGATTTGATTTAAATTATTTAAAAGCTTTATGAAAATGCGTTATAGTTTGAAACATATTGCGTAGTTATCTATAAGTTATTTCGAATTATCGAAACCATCTGATTCGACTTCGAAAATTAACGATAGTCTTTTTATGGTGTAGTTTTCAACTGCTTTTTGTAAACAGGGATATACTTTGAATTATTTCAAAGCTTAGTTTAAATACGTAATAGTTTGAAACATATTGCGCAGTTATCTATAAGATATTTTGAATTATCGAAACTATCTGACTCAATTGGATTATGTAGACAGTGATTTACTTTGAATTATTTCAAAGCTTAGTTAAAATACGAAATAATTTGAAACAGATCACCTAATTATCTATGAAATATTTCAAATTGTCGAAATTATCTGATTTTCTGTGTTATGCTGTGATTTTCATCTACTTTTTGTAAACAGTGATTTGATTTAAATTATTTAAAAGCTATATTAAAATGCGTCATAATTTGAAACATATTGCGTAGTTATCCATAAGATATTTCGAATTATCGAAACCATCTGATTCGACTTTGAAAATTAACGATAGTCTTTTTAAGGTGTGACTTTCAACTGCTTTTTGTAAACAGGGTTATACTTTGAATTATTTCAAAGCTGAGTTAAAATACGTTATAAGTTGAGACAGATTGTGAAATAGTCTATAGAATAATGCATTTTTGTTTTGAAAAAATATTTCCTTACAAACAATTTTTATATTTATTCAGAAGGTTTTCAATCATGAAAGATAATTTTATTTGGCTTATTTTACTGCGTGGATAAGTTATCATAGTAAATTTTCGATGCACGTTTTAACCATATGTTATTCTGACTTTATGCACACATAAAAATTACTGAACTTCGCTCAAAATTACAGAGATTTTTGGTATTCTTACAGAACCAGAAATATAGTAAGCTTCACCACATTCTGGTAGATGTGAGTATGCTCTTTTTCTCAGTGCAGACTAGCATAAATAACTCCAGTTTTAATCAATTGTAACGACTTATAACACTTTTCTTTAGTAGATTATAAGATAATGGATCATAGCAGCTTAGAAAATCAAATTTTCCAACTTATGGAAAAATGTACTCTGTAAAAATTTCCCGATCAAATTATGGTATCTACACTCAGGGTGCCAGTATTTCTTACATAAAATTCATCTTTACTGCAACTTTTTACAACAATTCTGATAAACCGTAATTTACAGTAACATTTACAGCAAAATAACTGATTCATGGTCATTAGATAAATATTACTGTAAAAATTACGGTATAAATTTTCACAGTAAAAATGTATTTTGATCTAAAATGGTTTTTACAGTAAAAGGATTTTACGGTAGTATAGATTATACGAACACTGCAGTCAGGATGTCAATACTTTTTACCGTAAATGAATACTTTACAGTGTGCGTAATATAATTGTTTGACGATTTTTTTCCAGAAATTAGCATCTAAAACTTATCAGAATCAGCTATTTTTTTTTCTAAACGCTTTTCTAAACATGTGTTATCAACATTAACGTCTATAAAACTGAGAAATTGGATGGCAGTTACAACTCCAATAACATAAACGTGCTATAATTTCTAATAACATAAACATGCTATATTATACAATGCTTCTCATCCGAGCCTTTAGCGCATTGTTTTAAACTTACACCAAAAATATATACTGCAAAGCAAATTATATTATTTGAATAAAAATCATATAATAATGTAAAATTCAAATCTTTTTAAATTATTTTAATGTATTTCAGTATTTATAATACAAAGTATTTTATTACTGAAACAAACTAAATAATTATTATATTATATTTTTATAATTATTTCATTATTTATAATACAAAGCTGAAAAAAGATCAAATTTACTTATAAATATTTTGAATGCATAGATAATAATGAAAAAAAAATTCTGGCGTACTTTTTTTATAAAAATACGTAAAAATACGAAATCTGCAAAAATAGTTTACTTTAATTATACATTAAAATTCTTTAAGTGTACCGATTATGAAATTTCCTTATATCACAGTCTATATGATATTTCAGCAACTTTATTTCCACGGACGACTCTTTTTTTTAAATAATTAACGAAAATGCTAATAAAAAAGCAACAATCATCATTAACATAAAATTAGCCATACATCTTAGCTTCTTTCTTCAGCTGTTTTAATACATTCTCAGTGTTTAATTGTTTCAGTTTTAATAAAAGAACTACCAGACCACGAACACTATAAATATCACTAAACTTCAGTGTCTCCAATCTACGTTAGGAGCAACGCTCTTACATAAAAGTGTCATTTAAAATGATTTCTTTTCCATTTCCTGAAACAAAAAGCGGACTCAGGAGAATCTCAAAGGCGTTCGTAATGTTCTTCCGTCCAAAAAAAACTGCTTCCCATTTTCCCAATTGCTTTGATGATTTTCTCTCATCTACGCTAGAATTGTTTTTCCTCGCGTATTAAAATAGTCCTTTTCAATCGGAGCATTCGTAGAGAAATAATTTTCAAAGAAAAGAAATACATTTTTTTCTGCCTTCAATTTATTAACTTTTTCTACTTAACGGGTAGCGAGTTTTTTCAGTTCACCTTCTGTAGATTAATCATTCATTGGAAAAGTGGACTGATGCGTCAACTGGAAAATAAATATAATTGATGAATGTGAGAGTTTTGAGTTATTAGTTTCTTTCTCTTTGATGTATTCTTATGGTGAAAAGTAACATAATTAAGCATAATGTTGTAAAATGCGTTGCATTTATCTCAGATAATTATAATGTGTCATTTTGAGAAATATGAATAATTAATAATTTAATGAAAGTTTTTAATTTGTTTTGCAGATTAAATTTGATAAATTGCTTGAATTATCGATTTTAAAAAATCTAACGCATTGTATCTAAATACTGGTGAAAAAAAATGCGCAAAGAAGTTTACATACAGCTCAAGCAATTATATTTTAAATATATTCAACTGTAGTGGGCACTCATTTAACCGGGGTGTTTGGGTACTGCTTTATCTCGAGCAACTGAAATCCCGGATAATGAAATTTGAGCAACATTTCAGTAAAAATTTTACAAAAACTATAAATGTGTAATTTTATTTTATGATCGGAACTAATTTGGCTTATACAAAAAAAATGGTGGAATTTTTGCTGCAAGAGTACAATAAAAACATAAATTGAGTTTTATCTCAGATAATTATAATGTGTCATTTTGAGAAATGTGAATAATTAATAATTTAATGAAAGTTTTTAATTTGTTTTGCAGATTAAATGTAATAAATTGTTTGAATTATCGATTTTATCAAATCCAAAGCATTGTATCTAAATACTGGTGAAAAGAAATGCGCAAAGGAGTTTACATACAACTGAAGCAATTATATTTTAAATATATTCAACTGTAGTGGGCACTCATTTAACCGGGATGTTTGGGTACTGCTTTATCTCGAGCAACTGAAATCCCGGATAATGAAATTTGAGCAACATTTCAGTAAAAATTTTACAAAAACTATAAATGTGTAATTTTATTTTATGATCGGAACTAATTTGGTTTATACAAAAAAAATGGTGGAATTTTTGCTGCAAGAGTACAAAAAAAACATAAATTGAGTTTTATCTCAGATAATTATAATGTGTCATTTTGAGAAATGTGAATAATTAATAATTTAATGAAAGTTTTTAATTTGTTTTGCAGATTAAATGTGATAAATTGTTTGAATTATCGATTTTATCAAATCCAAAGCATTGTATCTAAATACTGGTGAAAAGAAATGCGCAAAGGAGTTTACATACAACTGAAGCAATTATATTTTAAATATATTCAACTGTAGTGGGCACTCATTTAACCGGGATGTTTGGGTACTGCTTTATCTCGAGCAACTGAAATCCCGGATAATGAAATTTGAGCAACATTTCAGTAAAAATTTTACAAAAACTATAAATGTGTAATTTTATTTTATGATCGGAACTAATTTGGTTTATACAAAAAAAATGGTGGAATTTTTGCTGCAAGAGTACAAAAAAAACATAAATTGAGTTTTATCTCAGATAATTATAATGTGTCATTTTGAGAAATGTGAATAATTAATAATTTAATGAAAGTTTTTAATTTGTTTTGCAGATTAAATGTGATAAATTGTTTGAATTATCGATTTTATCAAATCCAAAGC
The DNA here is from genome assembly GCF_982258835.1 of Parasteatoda tepidariorum. Classification (NCBI taxonomy): domain Eukaryota; kingdom Metazoa; phylum Arthropoda; class Arachnida; order Araneae; family Theridiidae; genus Parasteatoda; species Parasteatoda tepidariorum. Next base: position 74,800,374 of record NC_141757.1, read on the forward strand.
ATTGTATCTAAATACTGGTGAAAAGAAATGCGCAAAGGAGTTTACATACAACTCAAGCAATTATATTTTAAATATATTCAACTGTAGTGGGCACTCATTTAACCGGGATGTTTGGGTACTGCTTTATCTCGAGCAACTGAAATCCCGGATAATGAAATTTGAGCAACATTTCAGTAAAAATTTTACAAAAACTATAAATGTGTAATTTGATTTTATGATCGGAACTAATTTGGTTTATACAAAAAAAATGGTGGAATTTTTGCTGCAAGAGTACAAAAAAAACATAAATTGAGTTTTATCTCAGATAATTATAATGTGTCATTTTGAGAAATGTGAATAATTAATAATTTAATGAAAGTTTTTAATTTGTTTTGCAGATTAAATGTGATAAATTGTTTGAATTATCGATTTTATCAAATCCAAAGCATTGTATCTAAATACTGGTGAAAAGAAATGCGCAAAGGAGTTTACATACAACTGAAGCAATTATATTTTAAATATATTCAACTGTAGTGGGCACTCATTTAACCGGGATGTTTGGGTACTGCTTTATCTCGAGCAACTGAAATCCCGGATAATGAAATTTGAGCAACATTTCAGTAAAAATTTTACAAAAACTATAAATGTGTAATTTTATTTTATGATCGGAACTAATTTGGTTTATACAAAAAAAATGGTGGAATTTTTGCTGCAAGAGTACAAAAAAAACATAAATTGAGTTTTATCTCAGATAATTATAATGTGTCATTTTGAGAAATGTGAATAATTAATAATTTAATGAAAGTTTTTAATTTGTTTTGCAGATTAAATGTGATAAATTGTTTGAATTATCGATTTTATCAAATCCAAAGCATTGTATCTAAATACTGGTGAAAAGAAATGCGCAAAGGAGTTTACATACAACTGAAGCAATTATATTTTAAATATATTCAACTGTAGTGGGCACTCATTTAACCGGGATGTTTGGGTACTGCTTTATCTCGAGCAACTGAAATCCCGGATAATGAAATTTGAGCAACATTTCAGTAAAAATTTTACAAAAACTATAAATGTGTAATTTTATTTTATGATCGGAACTAATTTGGTTTATACAAAAAAAATGGTGGAATTTTTGCTGCAAGAGTACAAAAAAAACATAAATTGAGTTTTATCTCAGATAATTATAATGTGTCATTTTGAGAAATGTGAATAATTAATAATTTAATGAAAGTTTTTAATTTGTTTTGCAGATTAAATGTGATAAATTGTTTGAATTATCGATTTTATCAAATCCAAAGCATTGTATCTAAATACTGGTGAAAAGAAATGCGCAAAGGAGTTTACATACAACTGAAGCAATTATATTTTAAATATATTCAACTGTAGTGGGCACTCATTTAACCGGGATGTTTGGGTACTGCTTTATCTCGAGCAACTGAAATCCCGGATAATGAAATTTGAGCAACATTTCAGTAAAAATTTTACAAAAACTATAAATGTGTAATTTTATTTTATGATCGGAACTAATTTGGTTTATACAAAAAAAATGGTGGAATTTTTGCTGCAAGAGTACAAAAAAAACATAAATTGAGTTTTATCTCAGATAATTATAATGTGTCATTTTGAGAAATGTGAATAATTAATAATTTAATGAAAGTTTTTAATTTGTTTTGCAGATTAAATGTGATAAATTGTTTGAATTATCGATTTTATCAAATCCAAAGCATTGTATCTAAATACTGGTGAAAAGAAATGCGCAAAGGAGTTTACATACAACTCAAGCAATTATATTTTAAATATATTCAACTGTAGTGGGCACTCATTTAACCGGGATGTTTGGGTACTGCTTTATCTCGAGCAACTGAAATCCCGGATAATGAAATTTGAGCAACATTTCAGTAAAAATTTTACAAAAACTATAAATGTGTAATTTGATTTTATGATCGGAACTAATTTGGTTTATACAAAAAAAATGGTGGAATTTTTGCTGCAAGAGTACAAAAAAAACATAAATTGAGTTTTATCTCAGATAATTATAATGTGTCATTTTGAGAAATGTGAATAATTAATAATTTAATGAAAGTTTTTAATTTGTTTTGCAGATTAAATGTGATAAATTGTTTGAATTATCGATTTTATCAAATCCAAAGCATTGTATCTAAATACTGGTGAAAAGAAATGCGCAAAGGAGTTTACATACAACTCAAGCAATTATATTTTAAATATATTCAACTGTAGTGGGCACTCATTTAACCGGGATGTTTGGGTACTGCTTTATCTCGAGCAACTGAAATCCCGGATAATGAAATTTGAGCAACATTTCAGTAAAAATTTTACAAAAACTATAAATGTGTAATTTGATTTTATGATCGGAACTAATTTGGTTTATACAAAAAAAATGGTGGAATTTTTGCTGCAAGAGTACAAAAAAAACATAAATTGAGTTTTATCTCAGATAATTATAATGTGTCATTTTGAGAAATGTGAATAATTAATAATTTAATGAAAGTTTTTAATTTGTTTTGCAGATTAAATGTGATAAATTGTTTGAATTATCGATTTTATCAAATCCAAAGCATTGTATCTAAATACTGGTGAAAAGAAATGCGCAAAGGAGTTTACATACAACTGAAGCAATTATATTTTAAATATATTCAACTGTAGTGGGCACTCATTTAACCGGGATGTTTGGGTACTGCTTTATCTCGAGCAACTGAAATCCCGGATAATGAAATTTGAGCAACATTTCAGTAAAAATTTTACAAAAACTATAAATGTGTAATTTGATTTTATGATCGGAACTAATTTGGTTTATACAAAAAAAATGGTGGAATTTTTGCTGCAAGAGTACAATAAAAACATAAATTGTTTGCTGAATTTTAAATAATTTCAAAAAATAATATCCTTATTCACAATAGCATTAAAACAAAAAGGAATCAAAGGTTTTAATTACCATTTTTTCTCAGAAAGAGATATAGAATAAATTAACGAGTGATTGGTTCAGAGAGTAAAATTTTTAAGATTTATTGCAAAAACGAAACACATTATAGAAAATTTGATATATTAGATATTTAGATTTTCTAAGATTATTTGTAAATCGCTTGGTGTGTATTGCTTAGATATCGATGTAAGCAGAAAACATTTTTAAAAACAAACTTACAAATAAAATGGAAATAAATATATAGTAATTATGCTTAAAACAAATTATTGATCTGAAAAAAAATAGACACTCAAAAACTGAAATTTTCTAAACATAAGAATTTAAAACTTTTAGCCTTCGTTTTTCAAATAGGTTATTAAAACATACATTTTTGGAAAAACAAAGAAAAAAATAACTTCACCAGCAAATAACATTAATTGAAGTTTATTTTTTGAAAAAAGCTTGTTATTTTCTTTAAATATTTGTTTGCTTTTTATTTAAAACAAAAAACAAATATTTTATTTTTAAATGCAAGTAATCATTAAGTAGGAACGAATCCAAACGGAGAATTATTTAAGAAAAACTATTTCAGAAGAAAAACTATATGTACAATTGCATGGTAGAAATAGTTATAATTCCAATAAAATTTTAGAAAGTTGAATTCAGTATGAGGAAGTAAGTGTGCTATTTAGGAATTATTTTTAATATAAAGGAACTTTTTTAAAAAATATCAATTTCATGAACATTCAATAGTTAATTGAAATGATTTTATTTGAAATAAAACAAAAATACCCTATACATTTTAAATTATAAATGATGGCCTGCATCAAATAAATAATTTTTTTAAAGAAAATTAATAGTTTGACTGGAAAATTAAATTTTTCGGGCAATAATGTAAGTTAGTAAGTATTTTTTTAGAGTTAAAAGGGATTTTCTCATCATCACTATCAATTTGATTTTTACTATTTTGTTTAAAATTTTGGTTTATAGCTTTATGACTACCAAAGGGTTAGGTATCAAGTTATATGCTAACTATTATGAATTATTCAATCTAGTACATATGGATGCCAAAATAATGATTAAATCAACTCTGCAGGATGACACGAAATAATGTGGACAAACTTAAAAATCAAACATTTGACGCAAACTCATTTTAAGAAATGTTACGATCAGTCAAAAGCAAAACTCTCACTTTTGACGAATCAGCAATCACTGAGCAGTATTTCGTTAATTTTAAGAATCACTTTGTCACAAATTTGTGCTTAAACTTAAAATCTCATCGTTGTGTACAGTGGGAGATTGTTCACTAAAATGACGAAACTCGAATTAAAAATGGACGATCGAAAATACAGTGACAAAAAAGTTGGCCATTTTTATGGTGGTCAAGGAGATGGCCTCGTGCCATGAAGATCCCGAGTTTAAAACCCTCTTCAGTCATGGGTAAAATTTATCTCTATGTTCTAACAGTCCTTCTTGTGTTATGGTACATTGATACACCTATATGGTGCCCACTATAAAGTGCTTGTAAGGGAAATTAATTTTTTACACACTTAAATGGGTATTTTTTTTTTGAAAAATGTAGTGATGAAATATTTTTTTTTAATTTGAATGAAATTCGTTTCCACGAAAAGTGACAACAGTGTTTTCGTAAATATGACGAAATTTTTCCTCGGAGCATATACCAAGAAATTGTTTCGTCAAAAACGAAGAAAATTTCGTAACATTTGAGCATCCTTTTGAAGCATACTTTTAAAGCTTTTATTCGCAGAAAGAGAATTTGAAAAAAAAAATAACCTTCTAACATGATTTTACTTTAACACATAGATCTAGCAGTACTTAAGTAGGAAGAACACTTACCTGAGAATTTAATAACCCAATAAGGTCCCTATAAGGTCATTCCCTAAACCTAAATCCAATTTATTTTCTGATTAGTTTAAGCAAAATTTTGTTCAAAACGCCAAAAGATTTGGCATTTTTGAAAAGGTATAGATCAAAAATTGAGACAGAATGTGAGTTGTGCCAATTTGGAGAAAGTATTGCGTCCATAGAAATTTCAATATTTCTTTTATAATTTGTTAACATTTATCCGAGTTTATTTCTTTTGTTATAAAAACTATTCTTCCATACAATTATATATTTAGTTTATTTTTGGAATAGTTTTTCTTAAATAATTATCCGCTTAGATTCGCTCTAATTTAAGGATTACTTGCATTCGAAAGGAAAATATTTGTTTTAAAAATAAAAGGTAAACAAATATTTAAATATAACAAGTTTTCAAAAATAACAAGTTTTCAAAAAATAAACTTTAATCAATGTTATTTACTGGAGCTAATTCTATCCTTAAGAGAAAGAATGGCAAGCTGGATCTGCAATTATAAAGTATTTAATAAATGTGGTAATTTATAAATTGAAAGCTCTTGGTTATTTTCAGTAGAATGCTTCAAGAAAATGCCACTGACAACATTAATATTTATTTATATCAATATTAACGAGTCTGTCTAATAGTATTACCCTAACCAAAAGCCAAAATGAGCAATTGAACCGAACTGTTTACTGTTAATTTTCCACGAATATATGTAAATAATTTAATACAATCGAATGACTTGAACACAGAATGCTTATACGACGATTGGATAGTTATCTGATAGTCCTTTTCAACGTATTATTACTAATCACATTCACTTTGAAAGCAATTACGATTAATTAATCGTAACTTTCTGTTTAGCATCCGTAGTCATGCAAGTTGCACAGACAATTGTTTTAATGAATCATGCACCATTTATTCAAGATATCTTTAGGTTTCGTAATTTATTACACATCTAAGCAATAGCTACGAGTTATGTTGGAAGATTTTATTGCATTTAGTGAGGAAATAAGTTTGTGTATATTAAGGAGAGCGTAAATAATTATTATTTAAGCTTATAAATACAATAAGAAAAAGTTAAGTAAAATTATACTGTAGGGTAATAAAATTTTTGTTGAAAAATCAGTGATTCTGGTAAATCAAACCAAACTATATGGTATCATTTCAATCATTCATTTGATGTTTTTACCATTAATGTGACAACGGTTTATCGAAAAGTCTAGTTTTCAAAATTACAGTTCTTATTACCATAAATTTAATAAGAAATAAAAACAGAAAACTAATTTTCCCCGAATAAATGTTTTTGATGCCGTGCTCTATGCTGTCATGATATAATTACCAAATTTTACAACATTTACAGAATTTAAAAAGTATTATAAAATCATAGTATTTTATTGTTACTTTTACCAAAGCACTTCAATCAAAATTACCGTTCCCTTAGTGCCAGAAACACGAAAAATTTGACCAAATTTTGGTAGTTTTGACATATATTTATAGTTATTTAATCTGTACATTAAATATTCTCCAGTTAATGTTAATGAGTGCTCAAAAATATCCTAATCAGCATTTATTTTCAAATATAAGATTATTACTTTAGGAAAAAAAGCAATTTGAGCGTTATTAATGAAAAACAAAGTAATAATTATTGCTGTTCTTTTTTTTGATACAATATTTCATAAATAAAAAGTTTGACTTGTATATTTAACAAGATTTTCATTATAATACCTGGGACAATCCTCCTTATTAGGACGAAAATACACCAGGTACTTCCCCCGGTACATATTTTTACCTTGGTTGGTGAAATTATAAATTTCGAAACTATTGCAGATTTTATAAAATGAATAAAATGTGAGGAAGTATTTTTTTAAATATTTTTTAAATATATTAATTATTGCAATACTGATTAAAAAAATATCACCAATAGTAGGCAGTTACAATTCATATTTCAAATCACGACAAGGGTTATTGAATACTTTTAAAATGATTTTTAATGTATATATATTACAACTGTGCTGAGGGAAAAAAAAGATATCACCAATATTAGACAGATGTTGGAACATTCATCATAGTTTTCATGAGTTACCATTTATGGTTTAGAATATGACAATGATCATTAAAAATTTTTTAAGAAGATTAAAAAAAATTTTTAAAATTACAACAACTCTGATGAATAAAAGGTATCGCCGATAAAAGGCAGATAATGAATTATTGTTTTCCTGGAAATGGGGTAACCTTGGGAAGTTTTCCTCTTTTCTGGCAACTTAAATGCATATATGAGCAAAGAAAAAGTCTTTCTCAATGCCTGATTCAGGAGTTCCTTTGGCTTTTGAGCCGAATTTAACATTGATGTTATTTATATATATATATATATAAAAGTAATTTTATTAAAATGATCCTTATTTTTTTCTGTGAAATTCAAACATTGCTTTTGTTTAAATACAAAGTGTAGAAAAAAGATTTTACATTATAAGAAACTGCAACTTATATACATTTATACTAAGTAGTCAGAATCATGCATTCCTGATGTATTTCTGTTTTGTTACTTTTTGGTATGTTGCATTCATGACTTTTAAGAAAATCCCTTTAAATGAGAAAAAAAAAGCAAAGATTCAACGAATTGGAAATCAAAGCATAACTGCATTTTCTTTCTAAAATACTTTTAATATAAAAATCAATTACATTTCATACCTTTTTTTAACTGCATTCAGACTTTGCGAACGTGAATAAATAGGGATTAGCAAAATCTTTATTATTCTTTTTTTTTTATCTGAGTTCAAAAGAGAAAATGGCAAAAAGCGAAACTAAAATCATCTGCTCTAGGGAGAAAAAAAAGTTTTGCTTGATTAAATAAATGAATACCGACTTCTGGGCAGCTGTCCGACTCACTTCATTTCACTTCAAAACTGAACAGTTTTATAAAACGGATTCGAAGTATGCCTTTTGTTTTCTTTTTTTTATTCATTCTATAAAAAGCCAGAGTGGAGTTTTTACAGCGAAACGTGTGCAATGCGGGCCGGTTAATTCAATTGTTCTCTGGAAGTTTTCAGGCTAGTGTTTTTACGCTATCCAACGGTTTTGTTTTTCTCTTTATTATAAAAGAAGTTGAGCACCAAGAGTTTGTTTATACATTTTTTGTCTGTGTTTTGTTTTCTTCATAAAAATGTTCTCTCTGCTTTCTTGTTTTGTTGTTGCAGTTACATTTTCATTGTGCAGTTATAAATGAGACAGTGAAAAAAAAATTCTTCAGATTACATGGGTCTGTTGAATTGATGACTTGGTGGAAATATGCTGAGGTTTTATAAACAAAAGATTTTGAAAAAGTAAATTAAATAAAGAACAATAAAATATGATGATTATAATTGCAAATCTATATAGTTTGAAGATTTTATAAATTTAACGGAAAGCTGCTGACTTTGTAATCTGTATCTGTTAAAAATATTCAATCAAGTAGGAGCCTTTTACTTTGAAAAATATTAAATACTTATAAAATAAGAAGAACAAATAAATTGGTTCATGAAAATAGCAAGATAGTAAAAAAAAGTTTCAATTGTTTGAAATTATCAAACAAATTATAAATACTAAATAGCTTAATATTCATACTATAATAAATTCATTGTATCAATATAAATAATATATTCATGTCTTTTTATATCAATATTTATCGATTTATTTTCAGAAAATTGATCTTAATTGTCAACATCTTAAATTTCGTAAGAATAAGTTTAGGTTAAAAATAGCTTAATTAATTTTTCTGTTTCAAAAAATATTAACTTTAACTTTTTCATACAGTATTCTTTATAAGTAAAAAACTGGAACGGTTTAAAAAGCGGCATGATATTTTATACAAAATAAATTGCGACAACTTTGAACGAGACTATTCAAAATTAAATTATGATATGTGTATTATATTGGGCTATTTGTATTATGCTATATACGTATCATAATATAATTCGCATAACTTTAAAAAAATATATGTAATAAACATAGAATAATTATTTGGTGTATTTTTGTTTAAAGATTTTAAGTAATAACGAATACAAAATATTAAGTGCTAATCAAACAAACAAAATATGTATCTTTTATACATCAATTAGACATATATGTTAATAACTTGGATTAAAATGAAGAGATTCTTCTTCTTAGGCACTACAGTCAGTTTCCGGCCAAGTCAGTCAGTTTGCCCCAACTTATTAATCGAGATTAATCATATTAATTTTTCTTGATGTATGTTATTGTAGCATTTAATTTTGAATTGAAACTTGCATACATTTGCAAAATTACAGCTCAAAGTTGCTCAAGGCAGCCACTTAGTTCATACAATAAATGTTAGCTCTAATAGCGGCAACGTCAGCCAGAGACAGAGAAAAGTTTTGGTTTTGTCTCAGTCGAATATTCCTGTAACAGACATGCGATGTGTTTGTGGTATTTTGCTCGTTTTGCTAATTAAGCGTGATCATTTCACATCACTGAAAGTTTCTTTTTGTTTAAGGCAAAGAACAAGAGCTATAAGAGGCAGCAATAGTTGTGCCTTCTCTTTAAACTGTGTCATAGCGCGTTCAATAGAAGTAAATTTAGAGTTAACAGTGGGGAATAAATTTCGAATTTTTTGAAGATGAAAAAGTTTCTCCCTTTTAAAATTTTGAATTGTTATCATAACTAAATTTTTGAGAGAAATACTTTCGCACTAAGATTTTTCTGTTTGCTTATCAGTACTCTCTCTACAGGTTATAAGTCAGCAAAGTTAGCGTATAATAACCTTCCCTACATGGCAACCTACTTAATAATAACCTACATTTTTATTAGCTATCTTATATAATAACCTGATATTTTAAATTCCATATCTAGGAGCTTTAGCCTTTAATAGTTTTTCAACATACTTCTGGTTTTTATACTTCAAAGCTATAAATTTTCATGAAATATCTGTATCAAATACAAATAAAATACTATAGATTGGACGATAAATAAATGACTTAGTCATTAATTCTCTATACCTTTTTATAAGCGTATAATTTGATTGAAAACAACAACCATAAGCTGTTAGCCCTTTGACGCAAAATTCTTATTAAACATATTTTTTATATTTTTTTCATTTTTTTTAAAAACTAATTAGGTCAAAATAAGTGAATTATGTTTATCATTTTAATAATTTGTGGTTATGAAATACAGCATGAAAAGCCGGTGTCTTTTTCTGCGTTGAAGGTAAATCGCAAACACGGTTCACATCTAAACAATTATTTTTTTCTAAATTTTAATTAATCCGAAATAAAATAAAATATTTGAAATTTCACATTGTGTTTCCAAATTATATACATTGTATTACCCATAATTTTATCTACAACTTATCTTTCTTGAACAAGAATAGATTTATTAACAGCTTCAATAACAAGTTATATCATTTCACCAAGTCATTATGAAGGTCACTTGAGTTTTACAGCAACAAAATGCATTCAATGTAAGCCCAACACCAAAAGGCTTCGTAATTGCAATTAGAAAATGCAGGAATTCTCCATACACCAAACGTGACTCTCTGTAATAGCTGAAGGTAACTAATTGGCTATCTCTCACTTAAGGACCGCTAAGGATACGACGGAGAATCATTAAAGGGAGAAAACGTAATAATTGTTTGAGCTAATGACACTGATTATTTTTCGGTAACTTCAATCTTGATCGAGAGATATTACCGTTTCCTTGAATAGTAACATCAGTACACGTTCGCTTACAGATATAACTTATAATAGAACTAATAAAGCATTCATTTCATATTCTGTTGGCATCAGACTCGGATATTGATTTGTTTGCTGTATTTTATGATCATTGGTATGGAAAATAAAAGTTCGCCAAATGAATAATTATTAAACTGCAAAAGGTTTTCTAATAGTAGCAAATAGTACAATAACAGTTTAGATGCAAAGTAGGACAATCAGTTTGAACACCTATATACAATTTCAAGTAAATTTTAGAAGATTTTTGAAATATTTATCTTATTTAATTAATAAAACTTATACTTTGAAAAATGACAGATTAAATTACGGTATAAAGTACCATCACTTTTGGTGCATTTTCCGTAAAATCAATTTTACTGTAAAATCCATTTTTAATGTAAAATACCATCATAGTGTTAAAATTACTGCATAATTAAGTACCATTATACAATAATTTTTAGAGTAATATTTTTTAATTAGAGTGATTCAGTGAATTCACGGTAATTATTACCGTAAAAATTACGGTATGCAATATTTTTTGTTCTGTAACATGTTCCAGTAAAAATGAATTTTGCAGTAAAAGTACCGGCACTCAGGTAGCCGATACCTTAATTTTATCCATAATTTTTTACAGTGTACAATCATTTCCCAACACAACCTTTTTAATTAAATATAGGTGCTTGACTATGAAGCATTCTGATTATCAATTATAAATATTGTCCAAATAAAACAAAATTTTGAGATTTTTAAAAAAAATTCAAAAACTCTCAAATTTCAAAATAAAAAAATCTCCAAAACACTCTAATTTCAAAATAAAAAAAAATTCAAAAACTTTCATATTTCATTTTTAAAATTGTATTACCAATAATTTTATCAACAATTTATCCTTAAACTATAATAACTTCATTAACTGCTTCAACAACAAGTCATATCATTACACAATGTTATTATGAAAGCACACTTGAATTTTACAACAACAACATGCATACAATTCAACATAACACCCAAAGACTTAGTAATTGCAATTAAAAAATACAGGGACTTTCCATGCACACTAAACGAAACCCTTTGAAATAGCTGAAAGTAACTAATTGGCAATCTCTCACTTAAGGACCGCTAAAGACATGAAGAAGAATCATTAAAGGAGGAAAACGTAGTAATTGTTTGAGCTAATGACACTGATTATTTTTCGGTAACTTCAACCTTGATTGTGATCGAGAGATATTACCATTTCCTTAAATAGAAACATCGGAAACGTTCGCTTAGAGATATGACTTATAATAGAACTAATAAAGTATTCATTTCGGATTCTGTTCGGATCAGACACGGATATTGATTTATTTGCTGTATTTTATGATCATTGATATGGAAAATAAAAGTTCTTCAAATGAATAATGATTAGACATCAAATAATATTTTTATAAATATATTTATTGCTTTGAGACATAATAACCCAAGTATCACCTAATATTAGACAACGTCAGAAAACAATAGAAATCTAACTTTCTTATAATAGAAATATAGAAAACGTCGCTGTTTTCCCAGCATTATTTAACGTTAAATTACATAAACTAATTTAATCTAGCTTTCACCGTAATATTATTTTGCATCGGTTTTGAGGCTATATAATATTAGATTTTGTATTTTTTGTTATTATCTTGTGTCGTATTTTATTCGGGAAATAAGCAAGGGGAAGATTTGGATGGTAGTAGAATATTTCCGCGACGTAATTTTCTGCATTGTTGTGAAGCACTAAAACATAGAACAATAGTTTTATAATGTTATCCCATGCATTATTTACTTAGTAATGCAGAAATACTAAATATAATTATATTACCAAATTGAGAAAATAATTTTAACATATTCAAATTAATTACTTGCGTAACTTAATTCTTTTAGTATCTGAAATTTTACTTAACAAAACACTTGAAACAAAACCCAAAAGCATCGGTAAAATTATTTTCAGGAAATGAAACTAAGAAAGCATCTACCCTACTAGCCATTAAAATTGCTACACTGGGAAGGAATGCAAATAACAGAATGATATTTATTGGGCACATACATTATAGTTGGAAGAACAAGGGATTTACATTTTCAGAATATTTGGATGTATAGATCCTGATAAATCACTACTCAGAACAGCCTCCCCTGGCAGCAATAGCAGCAGTTATGCTCCTGGGAGAGATTGGACAGCATGAACGAGTACAGCATTCTATGCAGCTTCAACATTATGCCACAATTCATTGACCGTAGTGACTGACGAGTAGTGGTGTGCCAGTCATTCAGCAACCATTGACCAGACATTTTCAATTGATGAGAGATCAGGAGAACTTGCTGGTCAGGGCAACAGGTGAATATGTTCTGCGTCAAGGAAGGTCAGGACAGTGTAGGAACGTAGCGTTATGGTGGCATCGAAGATAAGGCAGAGCAACTGGTCATAACACATCAGAAATGTAACGGCTGCTGTTCAAAGTGCCGGCAATGCGAACAAGAGGTGATCGGGACGCGTATCCAATGGCACCCCATACCATTACTCCATGATGAGCCAGTATCACGACGTGAAATGCAAGCTGCCATTGGGCGTTCTCCACGATTTCACCAAGCACAGATGCGGCCATCATGATGCTGCATACAAAACCTGAATTCGTCTAAAAAGACGACGTAGTTTAGTTTTCTTTTATAAATATTTTTTTTATGATATGAAGTTCCCTTTCCCAAGAAAAGTGTTCCCAGTCCTTAATTAATGAAAAAGATGATAATTTCAAAAACTCGAATGTTAGATCGAATATGTAATATTAGCTAGAAGATATGATTCAGGAGTTTAGCGTTTTCTGGCATGGCAGTATTATATTGTATCTTTCTGATATTAAATAATATCGTTTTGTTACCCGGCAAGAGGACCAGTTTGAACACGTATGTAAAAATGTTGATATAAATTTTAAATAAGTTTAAGAAGGTGCGCAAAATGTCTACCTTATTCAATTGATACGACTTATTAACAAAACTAATAAAAAATACAATAAAAATTTTGCTGATATTAAACATTAAAGATAATTTATTTGGTATACTGTAAAACATTTGGAATAAAATTACCGTAGTAAGTACCTTCACTTTTGGTGCATCATCCGTAAAATTCATTTTTACAGTAAAATATTATACGATAAAATTTACTGTAATATTTTTTAAGTCGAATGATTCAACATTAATTACTAATGTAAAAATAACGGTAAATCTGAATTTTTCTTCCGTAACAAAATGTTCCGGAAAAAATGAATTTTACTGTTAAAAGTACCGGCCCTCTGCATGCCGGTGCGTTTTGCCTTAATTTTTTACAGTGTATAAACGGTATCTTTAACTAAAGTAAAACAAAATGTCAACTCTTTTCTTAAAAATGTATGATCACGTATGATTTGAGAAACAGGCCAAGATTTGCTTTAGTCAGAAGCCACAAAGTGTTGTTTCTCCTTGCCAATTAATGGTACTGGATTTCATGGTAAAATGTGGATAAGGGGAAAAAGAATTTTATGGTAAAAAATACTGGTACCTTGAGTGCAAGTACTTTTTACCGTAATTTGCTTTACAGTGTAGTATTTATGTTTGCCCCAGGAGAATTTGTTCAACGCTTTTAATAACATTGACACTCTCTGTAATTTTTAAAATATTATGCTATTTTTGCTAAGTATCTTGCTTTTTTTAGCTATTATCTGTTTGCATACACGTCATATATGATCAATTTTCAGCAGTCAATGTATTAGTATTTTGTCGTACAGTTCAATAATTTTAGAATATAAGTCGGAAAAAAATTCTAGTTTCTCCCATATAATCAACTAAGAGCTTGTTACAATAGCTTTCTATGTAAGAGCTAAGCTAAGAGCTTGTGCTGTAAAATTACTCTAGTTTTATTATCTCTATTTCATACTTGTATTTAGGCGTTACTTTTCCAAAGTTGCTTGTTTTGCTTTAAATTGTACGACGTGAAAACTTAAGAGCTTTGTTGCTAATTTAGACATTTTCTTTTTAGGTGAGTTAATTTAAGATTTTACTTCATCGAATCTGTGTAAGCATTTTTTGAATTGATACGGAAAGGTAAGTGCATTTTATTAACGGTGGAATAAAACGGCATTATCATGACACATTTATATATCGACCACTATTGCATTTATTAATATTAATTATTTAAAAATATTCTTTAAAATAATATATTCAATGTTTTTTCATTACCGTGAGAAAAACAATATAAGCGGTGAAAAAAGTTCTGGTTAAATTATTACATTATATGGTAATAACATTTCTTTTGAAAAATCATATCTCTGAATAATAAAATCAAAATCTACAGTAATTAACTTATCCATTTGGTAATTTTTATGTTCATATGGTCTTTATGCCATGCTTAAAGGTATCATGGTAAAATTTCCAAACTTTACTACACTTACCAAATATTTCACAGATTATAAAACCTTACTTCCTTGTTAATTTGTTAATTTTGCCAAAATCATTACCAAAGTGATCTGTAAAAATTACCAAGATTTTTAGTGTTTCCCATAGAGCCAGAAACACTGTAAATTGCACTATGTTCTGACAGTTTTGACTATACTTTTTTCTCAGTACAATAAATTCTGGATCACTTTTTTTAATACTGAATGTCTGTATTAATGGAGCCTCATGAAATCACTTTTAATATATTATTATAAGAAACTGCGAAAGGGGAACTTATCATCTCAAATTTAGGATTAAAAAAATTACTTTAATGTTATAATTATTTTTTAAATTGTTTTTATAATTTTTTGATAATGTTGATTTTTTATAATTCTTTCCTTATGTTCATTGATTCAGAATCTAAATATTTAAAAATGAATATGAGGAAAAAAACGAATGTAAAATGTAAGTCTCTATCATTTTCCGATTTTAAAAGCTAAAGAAATTCTAGCAAACCATTCAATAATCCGAATGAAATTAATGCATTCAAAGAATTTGGCAATATACTTTGCATTAAAGATAATACAAAATAATAATTTATGAGTTTTAAAGCTTAATAATTTAAACTATACACTGAAAAAAAGGTATGGTAAAATTTATCAAATTGTGACAAAATGTATCGTATTTCTGGCTCCATAGGAACACTATAAAGTTCAGTAATTTTTACAAAGCGCTTTCGTAAAGATTTTGGGAAAATTAACAAGTAAATATGGTTTATAATATAGTGATAAAGCAACAAAATATGGTGATAAAATTTGGTAAATTTGATAAAATATGGTAATTTTATCGTGATGATCTTAGAGCATGATATAAAAAAAAATTATTCGCTGAAATTTATTTTCAGTTTTGTATTTTTTACTTTATGTGTGATAATAAGAATTGTAATTTTGAAAATTCCGGCAAACAGCTTCCACATGAACGGAAAAATTACCAAATTATTGGTTTAAATACCGTTTATTATTTTTTATTACCAAAACTATATCTATTTTTTACCAGAAATGGCATTACCCTTTGAACCAGCATCACATGTGAACCATTTTCTATGAACCAGAATATTTTTCTCCATGTACATAGTGCAAAATATCTTTTTCATTCAGCTTAGCACTAATTTCGTATCGAAACTTATATTCGAGATAATTTCCATATCAACATAAAATAGCAAAAAAATTTATGTTGTTAATTTTTTTATTAACTTCGATTACTTCTTATTTACTCACATTTTTAGTTTTTATTAAATTTAATTATATTACTTATTTAATAAAAAAGTTTTTATCTAAAATGTATTTTAAATCTCAATTGATTTAATTGCAATATCCATCATTTAAGTGCATCAGAAACTTAAATTTTTACAGTAAAATAAAATATATTTCTTCATTTAATCTTAGAAAAACAAATATTCTACACTGATTCAAGTTTTTTCGATGCTTAATACTGAAGCATCAAATATTTTACTATTCTTTAAATTGCTTTTATTTGGTATGATTCTTAAACTCCTTATTCAGAAAATCGTAAAACTTATTTAAGGTCGCTGAAACAATATTGTAAATATTAATCAGCTTCTTAAATTATAATAAAATAAGAACCCGAAACGAAAAGAAATTGAAAGTATTACGCCGAAACCCTTTTAAACCTACAATACTAATTTGTTTAATTTACTAGGAAAAAGATAATTTTCTTCAAAACTTCCTAAATAATGTATTTTAAGAAAAGTTAAAATTCCGTTTAAACGAGGCTCCCGACTTTACATTAGTTTAGTGCCGACTGTAGTTTAACTCATTAAGGGTTGGAAATAATTAAAATCAACTTAATGGCTCGTTAATAAATTTAATGATTCTAGCTTGTAAAATTTGTTTTGAGTTAAAATTCTACAGATTTTGCTTTAATGAATGCAATTTCCTTTACTTAAAATAGAGCGAGAGTTAATTTATGGAAAGAAATTTCTTAAGTAATACTTTGTATCAAATTCTGCATATCTTTATTTAGTTTGAAAGTTATACATTTTCTTTGAGATAATACGTTATCTTTAATTGTTTTTGCAATACATTAAGAATCATGAATTGTTTTTGCTATAATCATTGTTTTTAATAATAAGGAATGATTTGTTTAAAATTATATAATTTTATTTTAGCTTGCTCGGAGTATGTATAAAGTATAGGGCCCACTTAAATCTTAAATATTTTTTATAATAAATGAATGTTTTTTTATATTTTTGC
This sequence comes from Parasteatoda tepidariorum, assembly GCF_982258835.1. Taxonomy (NCBI): domain Eukaryota; kingdom Metazoa; phylum Arthropoda; class Arachnida; order Araneae; family Theridiidae; genus Parasteatoda; species Parasteatoda tepidariorum. Next base: position 74,817,528 of record NC_141757.1, read on the forward strand.
TACTATTTTTATTCATGATTAAATGTTGTCGCCTTTTTCTAACATTCTTATATTTTATTGATCCAAAATGACTTATTAGCTGAGGTATTCATTAACGGAGAATTAATTTTAAAATTAGTGTACATAAAAGTATAAACTTGACTAATTTTTAGGCAACCGGTTTTATATTTCCTCCCTACTGTCTTCCATCCTTACGTATTTTCAGGTACTATGAATTATTCAAATGGTTCATCGTTTCAAAAGATTAAAACCTGAATTAAAAGACTATTACCCGACTCATAATATTGTGATATATCTGTCATAACGGCATGGAAGCGTCTATTATAATGGCATAAGAAGCACGTTGAGATTTTGTTGAAAAGTTTGACGTTCGAGAAAGTTACAAGTAGGAAAGACCAGATGGATTATTGGAAAAAAGTCTTGGAGTCCTTTTTATCTCTTATTCAGACCCTGATTTTATTTTATAGAATAACAGTGAGTGGTTACATAGAACTCATCTGGGCAATGATTTTATGGACTTCATAAGTGTCATGTACAGGCCGGTTGTTATTTTATACTTTATTTTTTTCACACATTATCACCCAAACATTATGAATGATATTATGATATTATGAATACAAAATAGTATGAATGTATGTTATTTCGGTTGGGGGCATATTTAAGCAATACTTTTGAGTGATTTTCAAGATTTCGAGTGTGTGCGACATTTAGTGGAAAAAAACACTATATTATTTAAGTTAGATTTAATTACTCTTGTTTTGCTTTCACTGCGCTTAATTCCGGCATGTAAAAATCGTCGTTTTATTGAATGGTATCTTTTCGTAGCTCGAAAATATTAGTCTAGATAAAGTTTCTATGATTGAATGATCAGCTCATTCTTAACAACGGAGGCTGACTCTTTGAAGGCAGCTAGTGATCGATTTGGAATACGTTCGTAAGTTAAATTGTAATAAATTATACAATCATCTTAATATGGATAAATAAAGCGTATTCAGTTTTAAATAATTTCAATAACAGTTAAAACACTATTAATGTTACATTGACATCTGTGTTTTGTTTACATAGAAAAATTATAAGTAAATTACAAAAATCTTATGTTTTTGTACATGTACACGTACCTAATAATTCATAGTCGAAGTGGCAAATTTAAACTTAATTAAATATACTAAACAATCCATTGGCAGGGGCAAAAACAATCAACTCCAACGAAAGAGTCTACTTAATGATAACAATCTTCCTCTACGAGTTTCCTACTGTTAAAAATACGTTAACTAAGTATTTAATAATTACTATTGCATGTTCTTAATGCCTGCTTATAAATAACTACGTTTAAGCCTATACTTCTTGAATGCTTCTGAGTACACAGATAATTTAGTTCAGAATCTTATTGATACCGACATTTTTGTGGCATTCTATTTTGCATTCAGCACTTTATTTCACTCTAATACCTTTCAAACACCATTTTCTCTTTTCTCAAAAGCATTTTCAAAAATAAAATAACACATTCGAACATAAATCATAAAATTTTGTATAGCGAGAAGGTAAACTAAGATCATCTGCGTCTATTAAATAAAAAAAAAATAAATGCAGTCGCTACAAAATAGTTCCATTTTTTTCTCATTCGCTAAGCCTAACAAGACGTTCCGCGTATGCTATGAAGAATGAAAGCGTAACCAGACGATCGTATAAATGTATGCATTCGAACCAAAATATGTCTTCATCGTTGGTGAGTAGGCCATCAAAATACCATTAAGAATGCAAATTTTTGCTTAAGTTACGAATAACATATCGAGAAATCGAATCAAAAAGCGTTTCATGCAAATGCTGGGAGATAAATGATAAGCATTCCTTCCTTATATTCTGAATCTAATAACTACTGTCTGAGCCCGCGTTTAACCTAGAATAAATGGATAAATATCTTGTCATCAGAGAGGTGAATTTTTCAAAATAAAGTGTTTTCTGATTTAGCGTGTGGTGTTCGGGTTGCCTATGCCTCATGTTTGAATGTATCATGAATTTAATGGGAACGTTGTTTTTGTTCTTGATAATCAATGATATGGAAAACTTCTGAGTAATTCACAAGGTATGATTTTCTCCTTTACATACAGAGTTGACTTTAGAAGAGTAAAGGGATTAGGAGTAATATCCTGTTAAATGACATTGACAAAAAAAAGAAAGAAAAACTCAAGCTTTTAGGTTTATAAAACTGGGGGCCATGGTGATAAAACAAAATTTTACTCTTTCTAGTATTTAAAATAAATAGCTGAAGAAAATTCTTTCATTAATAATATCTAAACAATTAATAAAATTGCAATAATAAAGAACTGATAGGCAGATCATTAAGTATAGAGAGTTATTTGAATGCTCAAAATGCAATTAAAATCTTACTTAAATCAAGCATGAGCATTCAAACGGCACCATACGAACTCCAAAAGGTTCATTCATAAATTAAATCTTATGCAAAATAACAGAAAAATAAAATAAACTAAAAGGTAAATAAACAACTGAAGGAGCTGAATTTATAACACCTGTTCACGACGGGAAAAGAATTTGGTGAAATTATTATACTGTATGATAATGTCCTTTCTAGTTTATATATAATTATATACTATACGGTGTTTAAATCATCATTCATTTGATAATTTTTTTATGTATCCATATGGTACCGGTTTAAAACGTCTGGTTTTAAAAATTATAGTTCTAATTGCCCCACATTTACTGTAAAATATAGAACAGAAAAGTAAATATAACCGAATAAATGACTTTTATACAATTTTCAAAGGTATCATGATAAAATTACCAACATTAGGATATATTTACCACATTTATAGCACATTATTAACTCATATTTTATATTTAATTTTACTAATCTCATTACCAAAGGACTTCGGTAAAAATTTCCAAAATATTTGCTGTTCCCATAGAGCCAGGAACACGGTCAATTTTAACATTTTCTGACAATTTTGTTCATACTTTCTCTTAATGAAAACCATCTGAAAAGATACAAGACAAAAAATTTTGTTAAATATATATTGGAAACACTATTTTATTCCATAAACTAGTGGGCTGCGCCCCCTGCTCGTTAACGCTCGCCAACCCCCGAAAATTGCTACGCAATCTTATATGGTTTGCTTCGCTCGCTACTAACTTAGGTACATTGCAAATGCACAAAATTCTAAGAATTCAAAACAATCATTCAAATCCATATAAAAACTTTTTGTTAAAAAAAATTACATCTTTTTAGTAAATACTAAGTCATGAAACAAAATTTGAATTCAAATAATGGCATGTAATTCGTTAAACCTATTAGAAATATGCTATAGTATAATTCGTGATATAAATCAAAAATCGTCAAATAAATTCGTAATAAATTCGTGAAAAAAAGCGCTTTCGACAAAATACTAAAATAGAGATCTATCGACAAAGACTACTCGCTTCTGCCTAGCTAAATAGTATGAGATTGCCGCAGCTGATGCTCTCTGTTATTTCAGTTTCCGTTTTTAAAAGCGCTATATCTTGAGCCACCTCAGCTAGATTTGGCATGTGACATTTTTAGCGGTAATCATTGGTCGGTTCGCTGTGTAAGAAAAATAGTAACGTAAACAAAACAAATCAAACGTTGCCTACGGCGGAAAAGAAGTACAGCCAAAATCTGGGAGCCACGTAAGAGAATTATGTATATTAGATGGTTTTGTAAAGGTTTTCTATAGGATTGGTCTTTCATGGGGGGTTTTTATAATTATAAACGGCAAGTTTTGTAATAACAGTTGCTAGTACTTTTAGCAGTTCCTGTACTGAAAAGTTCCTGTACAGGTTCCTGTACAGAAAAATACAGAAAAATTATTATTTAAGAGCTGTCACATAAGTTCGTTTAAAAGTTCACTCGAATATCTTATAGTTAAACTCTTGTTTCTTAAAATGATACGAAAAAGTACTTACATATTAGTATTTCTGGGAACTATTTTTCTTTACTTCACGTTGTTTTTCAACAAACTGTAACTGTTTTTCTGTTACTGTTTTCAGCAATCTAACTGTAGTTAGTTTTCAGTTGCATTTTCTCTCAGAATGAAATGCATGAATTAATGTTTTGGAGAGTTACAATAAACTATATTCAATTTCTTTATAAAAAAAAAAGTAGCTTTATTTGTGTTATTCTTCGTGCCAATCACAGTTACTTATTTAATTTTTAAGCCTAACTCTGGAAATTAAATTTTCGTGTCAAAAGTTTCCTTTTCACTTATCTTTTTAAGCCAAATTCAAAAAACATAATTTTTTTCTTCATATTTTTATTGAAACTTGAAGAAAAGAGAATTCTAAACTAAAAAAAAAAGGATTCAGATTTTTGTAGTTATAACACATCTTTTTTTTTAAATTAATTTTATATTTTGTTCATTTTAAGTAAAAAATATAACTAGAAACGTTTTAAACTATGTGTATTTTACGATAAAAAGCCATGTTTCAAACTAGTAATTACGACTCAGAAGTAATTGAAATGTGCTTGCATAAATTATTAAAAAAGATTAGTTTCGATATTTAATTCTGCTTCGTTACTTTTTTTTAAGCTCAAAACTTGCCCATTCACTTACTCATATTCTCAGCAAATAAATTTACGCTAGATAAGTTTATTTGTATCAAATATTTACATTATGTTAAATAATATCTTAAAATGACAATTTACAGAGAATTAAAGTGGGCATTTGAGTTTTGGAGCATTCAAGAGAATTTATTCATATGAATTAAACTCGGAAAAATGGTTGTCATAACTTAGATTAGAAAACGTGACTTGTGAATAGAATTATTTCTCTTCATTTTCTAAACTGTGTTGAGTATGAATTAGTTGTAGATTTAGTTCATTCTTGTTAAAGATATTATATATGTATAAGACATTTCAGGTGTATTTATCACAAAAATGGTCAAATTATAGCAAATAGTTTTGTAACAAAATAAAATATTACTGAATTATTTTTAATGTTTTCTAGAATAATATTATTTATAAGTTATGAGCATTAAAACGTCAACTGTAAAAAATTAATTTTTCTTTTCTTGTTTTAAAAGAAAAATGTTTAAACGTTGCTGGATATAAAATTTAAAAAAATAAATTAATATAAGTTGTAAATCTGTTGAAACAGGTTACTAGACACAAAAATATAAAAAATAAATTTCATGTTTTTATTATTTCTAAGTTTAAAATGAAAATAATAGCATTTGTGTTTTTTTATTCGTTTGAAATTTGTCAATTCTTAGACTACTCTTGAGTATGCCTCTATATTTTTAAGTACATAGTTACAACTTATAAACAAATTCAACAAGCAGTTACGCATAATTGAGCTTAAATTACAAATATAAACATAACTTTCAGCACAATAAATCAGTAATGAGTAGAAGTAATAATGATTAAAACTTTAAATTCATAATAAATATTATTTGGTCTTTATCTTAAATATATAGAACAAAACTATATTTTTATGTACATAGTTACAACTTATAAACAAATTCAACAAGCAGTTACGTATAATTGAGTTTAAAATACAAATATAAACATAACTTTCAGCACAATAAATCAGTAATAAGTAGAAGTAATAATGATTAAAGCTTTAAATTCGTAATAAATATCATTGGTCTTTTTCGTAAATATATAGAACATAACTATATTTTTAAATACATAGTTACAACTTATAAATAAATTCAACAAGCAGTTACGTATAAATGAGTTTAAATTACAAATATAAACATAACTTTCAGCACAATAAATCAGTAATAAGTTGAAGTAATAATGATTAAAGCTTTAAATTCGTAATAAATATCATTGGTCTTTTCCGTAAATATATAGAACATAACTATATTTTTATGTACATAGTTACAACTTATAAACAAATTCAACAAGCAGTTACGTATAATTGAGTTTAAAATACAAATATAAACATAACTCTCAGCACAATAAATCAGTAATAAGTAGAAGTAATAATGATTAAAGTTTTAAATTCGTAATAAATATCATTGGTCTTTTTCGTAAATATATAGAACATAACTATATTTTTAAATACATAGTTACAACTTATAAATAAATTCAACAAGCAGTTACGTATAATTGAGTTTAAAATACAAATATAAACATAACTTTCTGCACAATAAATCAGTAATAAGTCGAAGTAATAATGATTAAAACTTTAAATCCGTAATAAATATCATTGGTCTTAATCGTAAATATATAGAACAAAACCATATTTTTAAGTACATAGTTACAACTTATAAACAAATTCAACAAACAGTTACGAATAATCGAGTTTAAATTACAAATATAAACATAACTTTCAGAACAATAAATCAGTATTAAGTAGAAGTAATTATGATTAAAACTTTAAATCCGTAATAAATATCATTGGTCTTAATCGTAAATATATAGAACAAAACCATATTTTTAAGTACATAGTTACAACTTATAAACAAATTCAACAAGCAGTTACGTGTAATCGAGTTTAAAATACAAATATATGCATAACTTTCTTTAAAAAATTATCCCAGGTAACCCACACCAATAAAAATAGTAAAACTCTAGTATATCAGCGAACTCTGTGGCCGAGCAGTAATCACTCGTAACATTAAATCAATAAGAAATAAATATTCACTGAACGTAAATTCACCCATTACGTGCTTGGGAGTGCGAAAGGAAGCCAAGTTGTCGACTGCTTCCATATTTGGAGCGTTTTCCTTTTTACTGTTAAACAGTTTATTTAACTATTTGCGTGCTCAATTTTCAGTCTTGGCATAATTTTCGAACGCTCATAACGCTTCTCTACTCCTTTTTCATTTTGTTTTTTACTCTTACCTTCATCTTCATCTTCAGCTGTAGTGAAGAAAAGTTGTTTATGAACAATATCTAAGTGGTGTGTAAACTTTACGGGCTAGGTAATAAACTTGGCAACTCCATCGCGCTAATGGCTCATAAAATTTACGATTTTTCTACACCTTGGGCAGTTAAAAGAATTTGTATCCCCCTCCCTGAGAGTATGTACACCGTGAGGAATTTTGTATGTAAAAAACTCTCTGGTACATCGAGCATACATGATGATGTTCTTGCTAATTTTTTTTTTTCAATTTAACTCGCAAAGAAAAAGCATCGTAAATTTTCTTACCAGACATGTTTACTAACTCATCGGTCAATTAAGGAAAATGATTTCAACTTAAAAAACTAGTAGTTTACTTTAGTTATAAACTTCCTCTAATAAAAGTACTTATTTGAACTTAAAGACTAAATATAGACAGCGATTTAAAGTTTAGATTATTTGAAACATTAGATTATATACTATGTCTTATACTGAGCATAAAATTGTAGACTTATATCAGCATTTTTAAAATTTGCAATTTTATAACTTTTTTTTAATAACAATTTAGTACATACATATTAAATCAATAACTAATTTTACACTAACAGAGAAATCAGTTTAAGGGTTTAAATGTTTTACCTTGAGCCATGATATGGTGCGATTATAGTAATAAAGAGTTAATTTAAGCCATGATTCAAGTCTAGTTTAATATTAATATCTTGTAACCAAGTAAAACATGGTTCAATTAAGTACTAAATTATTTAAACATCAAATTTGTATAATATATTTCTATTCAACTTTGCTTTATATTAAGGTAGTATAGATTTTAACATTATTGTTGTTAATACTCTTCGAAGTTTTTAACAGTGTTGGGGAGAAGATGAAATGTCAACCGAGAAAAAATTCTAATAAAATTACCGTACTGTATAGTAATGACTTAAATATATTTTTCATTTCATTATGTTTTCTTATTTCATGATATTTTAGGACAAAATTAGTGAAAAATATTATATTTAGCATTTAAATAATTCATGGTTATGAAATACACCAGTTTCTTTTTCTGTCTTAAAGGAAAAATCTTTTAAACGCTGCTCACTTTCCAACAATTTTTTTTAATTCATTTTTTTTTTAGATTAAAGCGAATCTGTTATTCATCAAAGAAATCTTATTAATTTGCAAAATCAATTATTGATAATTGTTTTAATATGATTGAAAAATATAACTACTTTCTTTTTTCTTGCTGTTTCTGCTTTTAATGACATCAGCATCAGGTTACCACAATTTCTATTTATCGTTATGTGATTGGTTCTTGGTTTATTTTCATATGCATATACATAGGCATATTTTCAAATCACCAATTATCAGAGGTGCCCCCAATTCTACTCTTTAACCAATATTTTTTCTGAAAAATAAATAATTTAGCTATCTAAGAAATCTAATATCTTTCCTCGTATCCTTATGAAATCTAATATCTTATAAAGATATGCATCTAATATCTTTTATTAGATATTAATAATTATATATATTATTAATATCCAATAAATATATGTTATTAATATCTAATAAATATATGTTATTAATATCTAATAAATGTATATAATTTTCAAAATATTATAATTGAAAATATTTTTCAAAATACATTAGTATTTTTGACACCACTATTGATCAGGAAAACTATTCATGTTCATTTTACTTGTGCTCTCGGGAAAACTAAGTTTTTATAAACAAGAGCTGTAAGCTTAGACAAGAATTGCCAGCAATTTAAATTGCAACAATGCAAAGTCTAAAAGAAAAGTCGTTTTTCCCCTATTCCTTTCGTATTTGTATTTTTCGTTGCAGAATGCTCAGAAAGCAAATTTATTCACTCAGTGTCGAATGGTTTAGAGGTCTATAAAGGACATCTATGACTTTACAGGAGTTCACAACTAAACAAATGATGAATATGATGACCAAATCTTACAATTTAGCTCAAGCAGCCTCGTTATGATATATATATATAAATATATATATAGCTCAACTAATTCAGTCGTGAACCAATTATTCCTTCATTAGTTTTATTTACGGGTAGGCTGGTGGCTATAACATTTCACATCCACTTTCCCCAAGGGAGGGGGGTGGACAAAACTCTGGATGGTTCCGGCAGATCTTACATGAAACACATCATACAGCAAGAATCACGCAAAAACAATCGCTCCTGCATTGAGTACTAACTGAAAATGACGTGAAAAAGCTCAATCGTCGCATACCTTGTAACCCTACGCATTGAGGAAAATCATTTAATGCTTCCTAATATGGAATAGAAAGAGAGAAAGATTCTAAAAATAACTCCTTTGAAATATAAATCTAATTATTATTCATTGGTATATTTACAGCCTTAAAGTTCCAGAATAGAATATCTCTACACCTATTCTTTGCCAAGGAAATTTTATGAAAAGAGTATTAATACAAAAGTATTTATAATTTCTGTATTACATATATATATATATATATATATACAGTCAAACCCCGCTATAGTGAACACGGTTTATAGTGAACTCCCGGATATAGTGAACGAAACATTCGGTCCCGTGCCTTGCTATACCCGTTTAATGTTATTTTTTGTGGATATAGTGAACCAAAAAAGTGATGAAGTTGGATATAATGAACTTTTTCTGTCATCGACTGATTTCCTTCTTCATTCTTTTGTAATAATTTTAAAATTTCTACTTCAAAATAAATATATATACCGATTTTTGAAATCATCCATAGAGGGGAATGTAGCGATAAGCATTTTTTTTTTCTTGTTTGCTTCTTTTATCTTACTGTTCCATCCCTAAACAAATCAAGTAGATGTTTTCAACCCAGGCAGATGATGCACCTGTAAAGTGTCAGTGGGATCAATATGCATTTTCTGTCAGAGGGAAAGAGTAATTATTCATTATTGGTCAAAGGGTTGGACACTAATATGAGTTGATAAGGCCATCATTTCAACTCCTTTTTGCTCTCAGCTCAATTAAATAAAGACTGCAAACAAGTGTCTCAAATTTAACTATGGCGAGCAGGAAACGTAAAATGTTCTTCATTGATGATAAAATGGGCATATTTATAAAAATTGAAAATGGATGTAATCAAGCTGATATTTACAGGGAATACAAACTATCCAAATCTACAGTTTGTAACATATGGAAAAATAGGCAATTAACAATTTTTGCTCATGAAAAAAATTTAAATGGCAGAAAAAAATTGAGAACAGCAGATCACAAGAAGCATTACTGAAGTGGTTCAGCATTCAAAGAAACCGCAATCTTCCAGTATCTGGACAAATGTCGATGGATTTGCTGAGCGATTTTGTGAGATTACTTTTATGTGCTCGAATGGTAGGTTAGACAGGTTTAAAAAGCAGAATAACAGAAATTCAGGAAAAATTATCTGAGAGTCAGGAAGTGTTTCCATATCTGATGTTGAGGATTGCTCATCAGCTAGAGATTACTAATTTTTTTTTGTACGTAGAGTAATAAAAAATAACACATTTTTTGCTACTGCATAACCTTTTTCAGTCATTTATTTGAACAATGTGTAATAAAAGGAAAGAGTTTGGGAGCCATTAGTTAAATTGTCCACTTAACGGATATAGTGAACTCCCGGTTATAGTGAACCAAAATTTCGGTCCCTTGAAGATTCACTATAGCGGGGTTTGACTGTATATATATATATATATATATATATATATATATATATATATATATATATATATATATATATATATATATATATATATATATATATATGTGCGTAATCTCTAATAATATTTTTTGAAAACAGTTTTTTAGTTCATTATTCGACACTTTTAACCTCGAAATAAGGTATGAAATCGTCTCTCAGGAGATTGCAATCAGATCAAAATAAATCCAAACGAATTCCATTCGTAAATCCCAAGCGATGAGTAAATAAAAATAAATCCCTGCAGTCTCACACATACATCGGTTTAATAAAAAAAATCAAACCGTGTTCATCCTCACTGAGAAATATCCCGACCTAAAAAGTGCCTCGACTTCCTCGCCATTTATTTCGATAGAGCTGTCAATTGCTACGCAAGAGGGGTTTTGGTAAGAAATAAATTTCAAAAATATACTTTTTGTTGACTGTTAGGGTGGGCCGGAAGTTAAGAAAGAGATTTTTTCAACAACAAAAAAGAAGGAAAAAAAACGATGTAAAAAGTAGTCCGTGTCGAGTGAAAAATAAAAGTCAAAAGTGATGGGAGAGAACTGAATTAGGAGAAAATCCTACCTATGTGACGTTCGGACATTTGTCGACACTCGCTTTATTCCTACATCCATTCCCCTTTGGGGGAGGTAGACCTTACCCCTTTTCCCATCAGTAAAGATTCTTCTTTTTTTTTATCTTTTCTCTCTGAAACGGTAGGTGTTAGTAAGGAATTCTCTACGTCAGGTTAAATTCTCCAGCCTATTTGAAGTGTGGCAAGATTTCGTAAACAAGTGGTATGGTGTAAATGATGCTTTGGTGAAATTTTTGGTGAGTATAAAATCATTATGCACCTGCATCAATATGTAAATCTAGTATTAATAAATCCAATATGAATATGGTATTTGACTATTAGGTATTTTACTTTTGTTTATGTTATTCTTTTACGTAATTTTTAAAAATTTCCTTAAATGAATTTAGCAGAATAATTATAAGCTCACCAAACAAAACAAAAATCACCATTTGAGTAATCTCGGAAAATATATCGTAATATCACGTCATTCTACCTCTGGACATAAAAAACTCATATATTCAGCAAGGAAGTGAGTTCTCTGACCCCTCCAAAGTATTAAAAAAATGAGTTCAGGCAAACCAAGAGTAAGTCATGAGGTTTCAAATAATGAAAGGAAATTTTCAAAATATCAAATTGAAAACAAATATTGAGACTATAACTTAGGATTACACAATGGGATAGTTTTCTTCGAATAATTTGTTTGCATTTTGATATTTTTAAACTTTTTAAGCAATTAAAACTTCAAGGCCTACTTTAGGTTTGCCCGAACTCTCTTTTTCTATATTTTAAATTTTAAATTAGTTATGGAGGTAAAAAAAATAATTTGTGATGGAAAGTTTCTCTTTCGGTCTATAGAGTCCTTTTAAGCAACTGCCTGAGAAGTTGATGTCTCAAATTTTTAGAATTTCAAAGATAGCGATTAATTAGCTGTTTTAACATACGCTTAGAATTTATAATGAAAATCAAATTAGATAATACCGCTGGCCATTCAGAAAGTAATAGGGTATTCATAAGTCCAATGACGTACTCTTTCATCCTAATGAATTTCAATGTTTTTTTCGTTCTATGGCGGGTACTTGTGTCTATTTCTTACTGGCCTCTTAAATGACAGAATTTCTACTCTCTTAGCGTTTTCCAGTGGGCAAGTGCTGAAAGAAAGTCCTGACATTCATACTAAATATCAACCAGTGTTAGTGCTTCGACATTGAGGTAGATCCGAACTGTAGATGATCCGATAAGATCCAAAACTATAGCACACTCGTTTCTGAACTTCATTTATACTTTATACAAGATGGGATTTTTTTTTAATTTACGTACCTCACCTTAGCCATTTTTTGATATATTGTTTTTGTTTTATCAATTGATATTTATTTTTTAATTCCAATCATTAGTACCATTTGCGTTTTTAATATTCACTATGAGGTTTCATCAATTGACACCAATTGTTCTACTGTTATTCAAACTACAGATTCATCAATTGTGTTTTTATTTTTCATTATGCTACATCAGAAATTGACATACAATGTGCTTATAACATCCTTTCTATTATTTCATCAATTATGATTTTGATAATACTATAAATAATTAAATAATATTTCATTATAAGGAGATTAAAATATAAGACAGAGTGAATAATGTTTATTCCGTCGTAATACATATGAATATGCACTGCCAAAAAATTCCGAATCAAATTACGGTAAAAAGCACGTAAAATTCATTTTACTGTGAAATCCACATTTACCGTAAGATATTACCCCGAAACTTTAACGGTATAATATTTATTTAATCACAGTGATTCGGTTATTTTACAGTTACTCTGTAAAAATTACGGTATATCAGATTTTTTGTACCCTAACAAGTTTCGGAAAAAATGGATTTTACGGAATAAATTACCGGCATCCAGAGTGCTGTTACTTTTTACCGTAATTTGATCCTTAATTTATTTATTGTGTAGAGTTAAAATTAAGTTTTTTTTTCTAATTTTTTAATAAAATATTAATTTTGAACATGCAAAGTTCTAATGAAATAGAAAATTATTTATTTTATGAAGTCGAAAGAAAAAAATATATACACTCAAGTAAGACAATGTATGATTTTAAATTATATACACCATTATTCTTCAAAACTCTTTAGGACAAAGAGTGACACTTATAGAAAAAAAAATAATCTATCTTACTTCGGATCAGTGCACACTGTAGCTCGCCTTTTTAGAAAAAAAAAGACATTAGATTCTTTTTCAATCTTAATTTTTCCCTTCTAGTTTGAAATAAATCTTAAAAAATCAAGCAATGCAGAAAATATTTAAAAAAAAATTCTGACTTTTTACTTGAAAAATTTATATGATAAAAAAATAAATAATACATTTCTCTTTTTTAATAATATTTAAATTTTTAATTTTACGTTTAAAAACTGCTTGAAGTAAATTTTTATACTTTTTAAATTAGTTTTTTATTTAATTTTTTGCTTTTAAAGACAATTTGAAGAGTAATTATAATTTTAATTCTTTATATATTTTCCTAGACAACTAACTTTTTTTTACATTTTATATTCACCATCGATTAAAAAAAATCTGCAGGAAGTCTTGCTGTACTCCTTTGACATCATAGCAAAACGCAACTATTTCTTTTTTTGCAATTCTTTTCTCTTTAATGCATTTCTCCATTGAATTCGGAGTGATGAGTCTTTATAGAATTGAAACATCTGAATTTCAGATTTAAAAAAATTAGTGCTTCGACGCATAACAACTGCACCCAAAAGCAGAGCTGCTTCCAATAAAAAATAATGCAAAAAAAAGAGAAAAGAAAGAAAGAAAGAAAGAAAAAATAGCAAGGCAAACACAAGCGAATCTCCTACCGGAAGTTGAAACCTCTTCAACTTCTGCCCCCTACCGTTGAAAATAAAGTCAATAAACTTATTTTATAAATCATTTTTATTAAAACGCAAAAAGAAAACATACAAATTCGAAATTCTCTGCTTTTAGGAACAATAATCATGGAATCATGGAAAAAACAATAAAGCATCTATTTGAAATTATTTTTACTTCTTTTGAAAACAAAATGACAAATGAAATCGCAAATGACAAAAATCTAATTTGTAATTAAGTTCGTTCAATACATGTAATTTCACACAATAAATTGTTCCTAATGCTAAACAAACACACGGCAATCCTTACCCAACGCTTTAGTATTGATTTCAGTAAAGTTAACAACAAAATATAATTTCATAATATGCGATTAAATTTGATAAATATGGTAATTTTATCGTGATACCTTAGAGCTGGGCATGAATAACAATTTCTTGGTTAAATTTACTTTTCAGTTTTATATGCTCTACTAAATGTGTAGTAAAAAGAACTATAATTTTCAAACTAGGAATTTCCGGTAAACCATTAACATATGAACACAATAAAGTGCCAACAAATGATTTAAATACCGTATATTTTATTTCTTAATACCAGAATTATGGTTTTGTTTTACCAGAAATATAATACTATGCAGCACCGAAATTTTACGGGAATTGTTTCGCTATGCCAGATGTGTGGAACAAACTTGATCACAAATAGAAATTTTTCATGTAAGTGCTACACATCAATTATTTCAGATATAAAAAAAAACATAAAAATTTTCCTGCATCATTTATTGTACTTTTTATAATAATTTCAAACATATCAGTATTTTTGGATTATTAATTTGTGCTTGCCTACACTTCAGAGGTAATTTTAAATGTAATTTAATTTTGGCTTTGCACTTTTTGTCAATTACATTCTGCCAATTACATACCGCATGGCTTATGCGGTGAAATATACTTTTCACTTCTGTATTTCACTAAATGTATGGTTATAAGGACTATTATTTTGAAAACTAGAATTTGTGGTAAACTGTTATCATACAAACGGAAAAATTACCAAATGAATGGTTTAAATACCGAATATTTTGGTTTCATTAATGAGAATTATGCTTTTCTTAACCCGAAATGTCTTTACAGTGCGGTAATTTTAACAGAATTTTTTCTTCGTGTATAATGAAGGATGACGCCCGGTGGCTGAGTGGTCGTGCTTCGCGCTCCCGTGCCACAGGTCCTGGGTTAGATCCTCGGGCCGGGCAAGGTTGACGCAGCCTTTTATCCCTTCTGTGGGTCGATAAATGAGTACCAAGCATGCTTGAGAACTAAACACTGGAGGTTTCACGTTAGGCTGACCACCTAACAGGAACGTCTGCTCCTACACTCCAGAGCCCAAGGTGAAGAAAACTGAGATGAGCACAGTATGCTTTGGCCCTCTATGGACTATCGTGCCTCTGAGTTTAGTATAATGAAGGATGGATTATTTTTATAAAAAGGAAATGACAAAAAATATCGTATTGCAAAGGTTTCAACATTTTCCTTCAATTTTTTTGGAATTGTTTCTTTTTATTTATGAATCTTCATTTTTGTGAGAAAAATTCAAATGCTGTACATTATATGTAAGACTATTTCTTGTACTAGTAAGCTTTTATTTAAAATTACAAAGTGCATTTTAAGCATTTTATATTTAAGATTTCTTCTGCTTTTTGTCTGGACGTAAGCTTCTAAATAAAGTTTTTAAATACCAAAATTCCAACGTAAACAAACAAAAGTATGAGAATTAAAGTTAGAAAAGTTTAAAACATGTCACCTCACTTAAGAAAAATAAATATTCGAATCTCTCCTAAGAAAAATATTCACTCTTTCAAGTAACTAAGACCTCCTTTTAATAAAAAAAAAAGCACTAAAACCCTTAACCTCTTCCACGAGAAGAAAAAAAAATTAAACAAAATTGAAAAAAAATGTCCAATAAAAATGTCAAAAAAATTCTGAAGCGTGCCTTGGATATCAATTGCAAATTTTTTCGATCTGCAGGGCTTCTTAGCTACCAGCTTTTCTTCTTTTTTTTATCATCTCGCTGTCTGCACTTCTGGTAGAGAACTACGAAGTAACGGATTTTGAAGAAAACTAAATCTCAGTCTCGGCATTTGGAAGGAGACGTGCTTCGATTGCTACTCCAACCCAAATACCTGCGTAACTGTCTGGGGTTGGGCCAGTAAAAAAAAGAAGAGGTTTCTTAAAATTCAGCTGCTTGTATAAATCTATTTAAGTGAAAGCTAGTTTTCCCTTCCTTCCGCTTTGGACATTTCTTTTAAGCTCTGATAAATGTGTTGATCAATATATATGGTTCTAATGAAAGCGTTGATGAATCAATAGATGTACTGGACTTTAAAAATTATTAATCTTGGGGATTCTTTATTTTAGTTGGTTTAACTTTTGCTTTTATATATACTTTTTTGTGAATCCATAGGTATGTGATAGGTGAATAAGTTTCTTATTTGATTTAGAATTTACGGATTCATCTTGTAGCTTTTCATGCTCTTTTGCACATTTTTTTTGCATGTTTTACTTATCCAAAATAATGTCAAATTTATTAAGTAACTGTATTGTATTTTAATTTAATTAAAGTAGTTTAAATTCATAATTGGAAAAATTACTGCAACCCAGCACAAGCAATTTTTTATATTGTTCGAAGTAAATATTTACAAAACTTTAAATGTTCATTAAAAAATGTAATAATAAATATTTTTACAAAGTAAATTAATATATTTTCTTTAAAACCGATTGTAATTTAAAAAACAAATATTATTACTGAGTGTTTCTTAAGCAATTTTGCTATCAAAAGCCTTTTTTGCTATCTCTTTTTATACCACTGTTCTAACATTTTATTTATGCTTCTAAAATTACCTAAAAACATAACAGAAAATTCATTATCTATCATCTCCAAAATATCATATTTTTGGTTCATTAAATAAAGCTAAAAGGCAATCAAATCAAACTGATAAATAAATTTTAAGAAGTGGTAGATATCTTTTGGTATCTAATGCATTTTACTAAGAAAGCTTAAACATGCTGATTCGAAACCTGCGAAACATTCATCTCTATCACCCACCACTTTTTAGATACACTTCTTCAACTATTTATACTCCACCAAAACAATTTTATTTTGTATGAATTACTCAAAAGCATGGCATTAGGTAAGAAATTACGTAATTAAGTCACAGGACATACATATTATATAGACTATATAGAAATAGTACATAGTTCAAGATATAATATATATTAAATCCATAAACACTTAAAATATTTCTTTAATTTGAAAAGTGCTTAGTTCGAATTGTTTGGCTTTAGACTTGCGTTCGTGCAAAATATTTGACATGCCACACTAAAGTGTCGAGCAATAGATATTCAACTTTTCTGCACTCTATCAACCCTGATATCAGTGAGTACAGCATCGAGATGTCCAGAAGAAATCGTTCACATTGTTCGTCATTGGCTGAACCTAGTTTTTCCTGAAAGAAGTCAAGATATGAGCTTATGCGATTAATTTTGAAAGGAGATGTTGGTAATTAGCTCACTGCTGCACTTCTTCACATTTATATAGTCATCAAATTTCTAATGTCCAAAAAAAATTCGCTGTAACTAATTTAAAAACCACCTATGCATTCCTTTAAGTATAAGTGTCACTCAGACTTGAGAATGGGTATCACCTTAGCTTGATGTGAAGCGGTGGCATGGTAACTTAGTTATTTCAATCAATAGCACACGTAAGACATTTATTATTTCCTAGCTGTATTATATTTCTTATAAGCTAATTTTTCTAATATGTAGTGGGAGTTTCGGACGGTACTATCCTGCTCGCAGATAAAACATTTCCTGGCTTGCCCCTTCTTCATTCCCATTAGAACAGTTACAACTTTAAAATCTTAAATTAAAAAACTTCGAATTTGAATATCTGATCGGCACTGGTGCTTATTTGCTTTCTTTGTACGAGACTGTTACTTTGTGACCTGTATTAGGTGAATCGATGAACAATCGCCATATTTTAACGTTCTGTTTCATATCGATTCTCGACGCTTGTGTTTTGGATAAAGTAGCAAATAGATCCCCATATTTCAAGCAATTTAACTTGTTTTTTGTGTTTGTAGCAATAATGTGCAGTTGTTATATCTAGTGCAATCAAATTAAATTTAAGCAGTGGACTTATTGTTAGTACTTTAACCTGTATGAGGACACAAATATCCGCCACATACGTTAAATGAATACCTTCCTCAGATTTGTAGTCGGCGTCTGAAACGTTGCTAGAAGATAAACTTTTCTTTGAACAAGCTTTTGGTACAGAACAAGCGAAGGGATGGTATGCAATTGATTTACAAACTAAAGGATTATCTTAATACTTAATGGATGCTCACGTTTTGCTGGAATTAAAATGAATTGTAACCTGAAGACAGCCTTTACAATTTAGACAGACAAGAAAAATGGCATTGCATGAAAAGCTATTAAAATCGTTGTGAATTGAAATCAGCATAGCAAACTACATCAGAAAATTATCTGCCAGATATCTACATTTTGTTTATCAGTGTTAGTTATTATTTAATGTGTCACAATTTCCACCGAAATTCAAGATCTTACCCCTAAACAAACAAATTTTACTTTACCTGATAAAGAAACATCACAAGTCTTTTCCCCGTAAATATTCAATATGTTAACCTTTGGTGATGCTGCAGATTTCGGGTCTATGGTCATTTTGCAGTTAATGGCGTTGTTTACCTTGATATACTACATCTGTGGTTAATGTAACAATTACAGGAAGATTGTGCTTCGCTTATTTTTCAACAAGATTCCCCCTCCTCTTTATCTGCCCGACGCTTGTGATTTTCTAAATAACAAGCTTCCTAGTTGGTATATTGAACGAAGGTCTGACGAAGACTGTCTACTCCTCTTATGGCCACCACGCTCTCCAAACTTAACTCAGTGTGAATGTCTGATCGAGTTACATAAAAAATCGCGGGTTTTAGCCCTCTAGACACGTGGTTTTACAGAATTACAGCAAAGAACTGTAACCGTACTTGCTCGGGGTCACCTCGAAAAAAGAAGCTCTATTTGAAGAGGGAGCCCCATTACTGATAATGATCTTCAGCTCTGGCGTTATGCATCACAATCTATGTTACAGCTGGCCTTTGTGTTGGTTTTAAGCTGTGCTGATTCTTGCACGTTATAAATAATATATAAAATCGTCAAAAGTCACTTTCTACCAAATATATTTTTTAAAACTATTTTATACAATTTAAGCTATAAGCGCTTTTTTATATCTTTTTCTTCTTAGCCAATTTCTGTTAACTGTTAGATTAGTCTATCTATTTTTAAGACATTATAACTTTTACTCCACGTCGGTAAATTTGTTTTCTGATTTCCTTCATTATTCAATAAATTTTTTTAAAAAAATTAAAATGTTTGAACAGAATGCTAGTTGCATTCATTGAATAAACTAGTTAGCTCTTTATACAATTAGAGCTTTACAACTTTTCTTTTGGATGATAATTTCCTTCGCACTAAGTTTTATGAGGTTACATGTTTGGTAATTAAAGATGCAGAAAAACCGAAGTATGTGCATAAAGTTTATATTATATTTAATAAGAATAAATTAAATTCTCGTACATTTAATACTAAAATACATTTTGTATACTCTAATTCTGTAATTAGAAAATAGTAGAAAATTTTTAATGTAAAGAAATTTAGGCAGAAAATTTTTAAAAATAACTCGTAATTCTTTTCCGGTCATGTCTTGAGGTTAACTGATGTTCTTAGTTTAAAAAGAAATTTAGTTATTGGTTTTGCTTAAAAATCTGATTTTTTTACAGTTGAAAAATTTAAATGTAAGATCTAATTTTTCTTATTCTGCTTACGATCCATACTTTGGATTATAAATATGCAGATAGATAAAAAAGTTATTTCTTGAGTTTCTCTGCACTCTTTCATAAAAAAATAACTAAATAAATTTTATTTTGAAATTATTACTAAGGTAATTCAACAATTATGTTTTCCTTTAAATGAAGATTCCCTTTTTCTATCAGAGCTTAAAACTTAATGAATAGAGTAATCTCTCTGTTAAGAACAACATTCAAACTGCTAAAATCTAAAAAGAAAGTGAAGAAACGTAGATGGATCTTGATGCGTGACGTCACAAAACGAGGGCCGATGCCCCCCTGAACTATCAACTATTCCTTTCGAGGCAGCACTGACTCGTTAACATTAGTTGCGACGTCCAGCAACATGTATCAAGAATTTACAGGATTTAGTTTCAGAGAAAAGTACGAAAGGTTTATATATTGAATATTTGTAGAAAAAAACTAGTAATATTTCATTATCATGTAAAATAAAATTTTATTGTTACATTTGCAATATTTTGTTTATTATAAACTTTCTAAACCCAGTAGAAAATTATGACACACATTGTATAGAATACAGTATTTTAAAGGAGCATTTTTCCGAAGCTAAAAAGAAGAGGTTTAAATAATTCTAAATTTAATGTTTAATCTCAATTTTGAAAATTTCATTGATTAATTGAACTCCTCAATGTAACAATTGTAAAAATTTATAATTTCGGGAATATTTTTTACATTTAGTTTGTTCCATATTTTGTGTAATTTTTAAATAAAATTCATTTAAATGAATTATGATTATTATAAATGTTTTAATAACGCTTCCAAAGCTGGAATTTCCACTTTTTCTTCTGCAAAGATATAAATACATTTTTTAAATAAAACATGATGAAAATATTTAAATATCACGTTGTAATGTTGTATTTCAATTAAAAACATTAATTTAAACATTTGAAAGAAAAGCTTAAGGCATTATTATTTTATCGCAACTTTAACCGGGATAATTAAAAATAAAATATTAATCAGAATAGGAGCCGTCATCTAAGCGACACATTTTTACGGATATCTGGTCATGAAGGCAGGAATGAAATTGATTTCACTTCACTTGGTTTTACAGTTACGGAATATTTTTTTTCTAGATTTTTTTTTAGTTCAAAATATCCCTCTGTTGCCAGCTGTTCCCAGTAAGCTTTAAGTTGTTACTGCCTTTTCCCATTTAAAGTACTAGAGACGTTCCTATTTTTAAGATAAGAAAGATGTTAGAAGAGAAAAAAGTAATGTCAAGAAAGGGAAAAGCGTTAACATTCGGGGATAAAATGTATAGAGGAAGGAAATGAACAAGCATAACGTAGCCTGTTAGCACGGCTCAGTTGCTTAAAATTCTTGAGAAAGCCATTTTTCACGATCGAATTCTGTTGAAATGAATTACTTTCTGGTGTTATAGTAGGTGCTTTAATAAAGTTCGCTGATAATGGGATTTTTTTTTAAAAGATTAAATTTGTAAAATTTAATTGAAAAGTTTTGCAATTAGTTCATGTTTTGAATTTTTTTTAAAGGTATACATTTTTTATGTTTTCATTGATTTTGAAATCAAGTTTATCATAATTAAAATGTTATTAATATTACCATATTTATTTTAGTTGCTCAATTTTATTTACTCTTATATTGGAGTTAGTTGGACAATTTTTTTGTAAAAATATCGTTTTTACTCAAGTAAGCAATCATCCTCTTTAATGGAATTATCCTGAAATTATCTCTGTAAATACAACAGACATAATTTATGGTTTGAAATTTAGTCATAATATTCCTAAGAAGAAAAATCTGTTTTATCTAACTGTATGCAGAAGTAGTAATATTAAATGAAAATGACAATAATTGCATCTATTTATTTAAAAATTCATGACTTATTTCTCAAATACGAAATTCCTTATTCCAAGAAATCTTGTTTTCCTCTTCTGAAGAAATTATGCACTTCCACTTCAACTTTATCATGCAAATTTTGCAGTTGTTATCGCTTGCAAGCTCTCGGAATTTATACATGTGTGCTGATGATTAGAATTTTAAACCAAACGTCGAATGTGCGTGTTACAATATTTCTTGCATCCAAATTTCCACAAAAGTTATTTGTTTATCAGGGCCGATTAAATGTGAAATATCAATATACCAAAATTTCTAAAGTTACTTTTTGTTCCGTTATCTGCGTATGTCATATTCTTGAAAATTAAGAGAAGACGGGAATTTCTATGTCCAATTCCTGATGTTTAAAACTATTGTCTCATAGCCTGCATTGACTTGAATTTATGTGACATTTGATTCTTGTGTGAGCTTAAGCATACGAAAAAATCAAAAAAAGAATTCGTCATTCTATCAAACTGAAGGAGTTCTACAAGCAAAATGTTTATAAAAAAATTAAAAAGATACATTTGTATCTTACGCATGAATAAATCAACGCATGGAATTTGCTTTAAAAATATAAGCAATCTTTATTAAATTCTTGTAGTGCCTTTACGTGATTTCCAAATTTTATGTAGGTTTCAAGCAGGCGATAAAATTAAAAAGTTGTGATTCGCTCAAACCTATGGAGTTCTGCAAAAAGGCATAACGTTTCGTTACAATAGAAAAATATTTGCCACTAACGCACATGCATTTTAAAAAGAGAAAACTGGGCTATGACGAAACAAGCTCTTTCAAATAGTTTCATAAAAGTATTATCATGTGATTTTTAACTATCATGTGGGTTTCAAACTTAGGATAAAATTAACCAGTAAAGCGCAATTCTTTCAAATCTATGGAGATCTACAAGCATCACGTTTCGTTACAAAGAAAGCACGTGTGTCACTAAGGCGTATGTGTAAAAGAAAAAAGTTATAACTACTGAGTTCAAGTAGCGTATTTGAACTATTGTCCCATATGTGACTTCCCTAATCTTATGAGGGTTTCAAACCGACGAGAAAGGTTAAAAATGCAATTCGTTCAAACCCCTAAGGAGTTTTACAAGCATAAAGTTTAAATACATCATAAAAAATGTACCTAATGCACATAAGTTTTAAGAAGTTTTTATAAAAACTAAAACTTTATTGAATTCAAGTAGAGTCATCAAAGTAGAAAGTTTGATTAGTGCGTATATAATGCAATTAATAGTATTTTTTAACAAGATAACTCGAATATTAAATTTTTCGCAACAAATTTTAAGAAATTGGCAAGTCTTTACTTAAAATCAAAATAATTGGATACAATTTTATTGTTTTATTAATAAAGTTTAACCCTAATCCAGGTATTAAGACTTAGGAACTAAAATTCCATACTATACATCTTCTATTCACTTTGTTAAGTAAATAGACGAGTTGCGAGGAAAAAAAATTGACTTATTTCGATTTAAAATTTTATTGTCATATGAAAAAACTAACTTATTGTATTATAGGTTTAAATAAAATAAAATCTTGCAAGTAATTCCCGAAATAACCAAACCCGATTTCAAAAATTTTGATTTACCACTTCTCATTTTTCTTTCAATATGAGCCATAAGTAATGATGATGTGAAAACGTTTTCTAATCCAGAGCAAAAAGCAAATCTATCCTTCAGGGCAGAAGTGTCAAATTGGCAATATACGTTTTAATTACTCCCAGAGCGCCAATTAAATCGATACAAGAAAATTCTTTAGTAATTATGTCTTTTTTTTTAATTGTCTCTGAAAAAAAATGAGTAAACAGTTTTAAGCATTATATCAAGTCTAATGTAAATTAGCACACACATAAATCCTAATTGGAGAAGTTTCAAAATTACTACGCATATGTGTAGTAAAAAACAAATTATAACGAAATGTTTTTCAATAAAAAATATTTGTTGTTGTGTTAATAATAGAAGTTTTAAACTTAATAACTATGTATTTCCTTTAAACTAAGAAATATCAAGCATTTGTTCTTATTAATTAAAAAAAACTCAACTAAGCGTAAGTGAATGAAACATGGATCAGAAAAAAAAATTAGGTTTACTAAGGGATTATGTATATTAGGTAATTCAACATAAAAATAAGAATGTTTAAAAATAATTATGAGTAAAATCAATCAAAATTATTAACCGCATCAAAATTATTTTCTTTATTCAGGTTCATTTAAATTACATTTATATAACAAGAGAAGAAATATGGCCAAAACTACCAGAATAAGAAAAAAATTACCGTGTTTCCTGCTCTATGGCAACACCAAACAGCTCGATAATTTTTACCAAATTGCTTTGATTTGGTGAAACTAGCAATAAAATATGATTTTAAAATATGTGGTAATGTCCGTAATTTTACCATGTTACTTTAGAGCATGGCATAAAAACCACTTATTTGGTTGACTTTTCAGTTTTGTATTTTTTTTCTAAATGTCTTATAATAAGAACAATAGTTTTGAAAAACAAAATTTCTAGTAAACAGTTAGTTACCATATGAAAGGAAAAATTAGTAAATAAATTGTTTAAATACCGTTTATTTTGATTTTATAAACCAAATTTACGTTTTTTTACTAGAAATGTTTTTACTATATAGTACGGTTATTTTACCATAGTTTTTTTTCTCCATAGAATAAATTTTGCTTTTGGCAATTCTATTCTGTTTTTAAAATTCATTTACAGTAATGAAAACTTACAATATGTTGCACGCATCTCATGACTTCCTACTTCCTGATTTTCAAAAACGTCATTTTCTCACCTACACCAATTAAACTAAAAATGAAACGGTGTTCCATACCGATTCCGAAATTGTTATATAGTAATAGAAGAAAACAATCGGTTATGTGTGACTTCCTATTCTCAAATTTTCACTAATGATATTTGTTCACCTATACACTGTAAAAGATTTTGGTGTTCAGTTGTAACCCTTTTTGCTGCTGATGTAAACTAAATACATTTTTAAGTACAGAACTGCTGCCAACGAGCACAAATTTTAATAAAAAATTAACAGTGTAATATTTGTTTAAAAGAATAATGCAAATATATTACTAAAAAGGTGTTGTTTATTGGACGAAATGTTTTTGCAATAAAATCATAAATTGATTCCAATGCACATGAAAATGTATATAGTCAGTAAGCAAACAAACTTAAAATGAATAAATAAAATTATAACAGTGAAAAAGCTAATAAAAAAATGTGACTACATGCACTGTAA
The DNA here is from genome assembly GCF_982258835.1 of Parasteatoda tepidariorum. Taxonomy (NCBI): domain Eukaryota; kingdom Metazoa; phylum Arthropoda; class Arachnida; order Araneae; family Theridiidae; genus Parasteatoda; species Parasteatoda tepidariorum. Next base: position 74,842,480 of record NC_141757.1, read on the forward strand.
ACAATTTTAGCTCACCTCATCAACAAAAATGGTGACAACTATACACCAATCTTTTTTACAGTGAATAGATTAAAATTAAAATATGCGAAACTATATCTATAATAATTCTATGTTGAGTTCAAAATTCTAATATAGTAATGGAAATCCACAATCATTATGTGTGTCTCAGGACTTTTTATTCTCGAATTTTCACAGTTGCTTGATTTGTTCGCTTGTACTAGTCATAAGAATCTGCTTTTGTTTAATATTTTCAAAGAGGTTAAATTTTGAACTGCTGTTGCATTTATAAAATGTATAGTTTCATTCTCCTTGCATTGTACTGTGTATTTGCTTACCTCCGTTACATATTTAAATTCTAAAGTAAAACGGCAATTTAAATCTCCCGTTCTGTCTATGAAGGTTTAAAAATTCATTGTCTTTAAAGCTCCGTCGAAATAACGAAAAATATCTCAAAATTCGTCAGCATGACGAATTACTTAGAAATGGGGATGAAAAAAAATTGTTTTACTAGTTCGTTTTGTAATCTCCGCTACTCAAAATCATTGAGGACTATTGTGTAATTCGTTATAGGTTTTGAATAGTATTTTATATTATAGAACATATATGATCCTTAGATTATGTGGTGAAAAATTTTAACTAGCGAAATCAATGAGAGGCACTATGGTTGTTTAAATTCCCTTTCTATATTTTTTTATTAAGAGAATCTGGATAAGTAAAAGACTTGTTTTGTAGTTTCTAATTAAAATATGTAAATACTTTTTATTGTTCTCATTATGTTTAAAAATAAGTTTGTTTATTCGAACTGGTCAGATAACTGGTGAAATTTGAAGGGCCAACAAATCTGCCGACAAAGGTCATTCCCCTGGTGGGCATTGGGGAAAAAATAGTTGAAACTTAATTTTATTTCGAGTATTGAATACTGTTAAAGCAGTTTGATCTTTCCTGTTCACCTCAAGTTTTAAGGCAGACCTGGACCTCCGCTTCTACACCATGGATGCACTGCTGGTTGTCTTCAAGAAATGCCAATAGAGGCGTTTCTTCTTGATTACAGCTCAAGGTATGTTTCTAAGCCACGAATGCGTCTCTTGTTACACGCGCGGTGGACGGTTTTAGGAGTAATAGGCAAACTATTCATGATTAGGAGAAAATATTGAGAATCTTCTGTTACAGTTTGTACCGAGCACCAGAAGATAGAAGTCTGACTTTGCTCAGGAGCCTGCCAAGCGCTTAGCTGAACATAATGGTGCATGATCACCGCATTGGTGCATGATTAGCTGAGCATGATCAAGCGGAGAGATTGAGAATCTTCTGTTACAGTTTGTACCATGAGCACCAGAAGGTAGAAGTCTGATTTTGCTCATGAGCCTGCCAAGCAATTAGCTGATCATAATGGAATGGCCTTCATGCCTAGGGTGGCCCTACTAGGAAATAAAACTCCTGACGTACTTTTTCCATTCTGTCTAGTGAATCCCCCCCCCCCAGCCACATTGAAATTGTGAGGCTGAACTTGTTGGGGAATTAACTTTATTGATTATAATATGCATTGTATTTTACTGCAATAATATATATAAGTGTTACTAATGAATCAAATGATGGCGGCTCCTTTACACCAAGAAGTGTACCTGTTTCATTGTACCAGACACAATTCTTGTTTTTAGTGTAGGGGAACAACGCTTTCGTGTAAAATTGTTGCCGCCATTTTTGGTGTTCAGAGACGCGAAAATTTCTTACAGTGTACAGAAACAAAAGTTTACCGTTTCAAAATGTAAACGGAATTTTATTTATGCAATGGGGATTATTATATTTTGAATTTTATATGCCTGTTAGTTGTATTGAATAATTTAGTAATACTTAATTTCGACTTACTTCTGTTCTGATAAGCCTAGTTCGAATTTACCTTAGTATTCTCTCTGCGCTGTATGTAGATTTGATTAACAAACTAAATTTAGAAATAATCTGATCAATAAAATAGTAGTTAGCTTCAATGAGGAAAAAATGTGAGAAGCTTTCTAGTGTAATATATTAACAAAGGTAATAAGAAAACAAAACACAAATATCTCTTATGAGAGAATAGTTTTTAGAACATTAAAAAAACTTACAAAAAGATACACTTTATTTTGCAATATGCTTTTTAAGTTAGTGTTATTTATTAAAAAAATAGACATAAAAAACTTTATTTTTTACGCTTATATAATTTAAAAACATGGTACGATTTCAGCTAATAAGCAATATTATTTATGTGCTCATTAATCAGCAGCAAAAATAGAAGCTTACTACAATATAATTGCTTCGAAAAAAAAGAAGGAAGAAAAAAATGCCCCTTTAGCGTTTATATAAACATTCTTTTGGAAGAATAAGCTTCATAAAGTTTATTTTTATTTTTAAGCTTTGATGAATGGAAAAGTGATATGAGATGAGATAGGAAGGTTTAATTCTACACTGTTTGAAATTCTGAAACGTGATATTGTTCAAACTTGCTTTAATATGGTGTTAAACTGAACCATAATATCGTACTTCTTAAAATTGATTGCATGAAACTAGTGTTCAACGTAAATGAAAATGTGATACAATTCAACATCTTATTAAGGTTATAGGACATTCGAACCATCATATGGTTCAAAATACCAATATTACAGATCAACTTTAAACTTTTTCTGAAATGGTGAAATTAGTGTTGATTTCGTTCGGAAAATATTTTAGGTTAATTTGCTGCACTCTCAAAGTATTAAAGCAATCTAATCATATTATAGATGCTTTGATCTATGATTTCGTCCAAATTAGTTGAAAACAAAATGAAATATTAAATTAAACTACCCTTTATGTTATACCATAATCTCGTGAAATCATTTTAGGGAAGTACTATAATAGGGTTCACTTTAACGTTATAATAAGGCTACAGAAAACTTAAAGTATGTCGGAATCATCTGGAAAAGAAGTTCCTCATGGATAAATAAAAATAGCAATATTAACCGTAGCAAATCATTAATACCTGAAAAGATTTATTGAAAAAGATACAACATTTCGCGATTACATCTCAACCTAAGAACCACCGTATTTATAAGACGTGCTATAATTATGGTGTTCAGTTTTTAACAGTCTAGTAGAAGTTTCAGTTTTGTTCAGTAAAAGAGGGTTGTAGTTTGGTGATAGAATTGCTTTACTTGACTATAGCATCACTTTTTTGGCTGAAGAATATAGTATTGGATATTTTCGGAAATTAAGAAATATAAATATACCATTTTACTACAGTTCTTATGAAGGAGAAAAACGATATTACCTACTCATTATCATAATTGTCCGAAATTTTTTTAACTGCGTAAATTATTATATGTATCACAATTGAAACGAACATTTCTATATAAAACATTAATTGAATTTAAGATTACTGTATATTTTAATTATAAGCAAGAAAATAAATTATTCGATAAAAATCAACTAATTAATAAAAATAAAAAAAAATTATTAAAGTAAAAGTAAGTTCTAAACATAGCTTTGCTTTTTTGAAAACTAAATAAATTTGAAATAAAATTCTGAGAATATTAATAGCAAAATTATTTCCTCACAATACATTTTAAAAAACCTAACGTCGTCTTACAAAAATGGTATATAATTATTATTCATCATTACTAGAAAAATTCCTACGTGGATACGAAAAATGTAAGAGTTTTAACTAAAGATTTATCAAATGCTCTAAGAAATAGAATTCAGTAAAATCTATTCATTAATAAACATTTTATTGTTTCATAACCGTTTACAAGCTCCTTTTACAAATCACTCTCTAAAATAAATAATTTAAAATTTCTAAATTTTAAAAAAATATTTTTCCTAAAATTTGAAGCACAAATATTTATCCATTTATCTATTTTCAGCTATTTTAAAAATATAAACTGAATAAAAAAATCTATGTATTTACGTATCCGACAAATTTTATGTTTAAATAAGAAATTCCAGATCAAGGAAAAGCCAAGGCTTTTATTTTTTAAAGTTTGCATAGAACATTAAAAACTATTTTTCAAACTTATTTCTTGTATTTCCAATATTTGCCGCATATTTTTCTCTGTTTATTCGTAAAGGTTGTTTGGCGATAAGAACTTAGAATTTCATGTTTACATTCATATTTCAAAATTTTAAAGTCATGACGCGTCTTCCACTTCTTATCAGAAAGCAAGTTTGAAGTATAACTTGATTTTTACCTCTTTGTCACGTCACACTGACTATAGAAAAGATTTAGTAGCTTTTTAGAGTAAAAAAAAATCCGTTTTTATTATTTAAAGAAGGAAGATTTTTAAAGTGCGCATTTTTATCTACAGTGGCTGCTTGAATTCTTTGACATTCGAAACCTATTTTAAAATATAAATAAATCTTAGATAAATAAACTGACATGCATGGAAATCATTTATTATTTGCTAAACTGAAAATTTATTCGTTTGTACACGGAAACGTAAATTCTACTAAATTACCGTACTGTATGGAAATGACATTTCTGGTAAAAAATGACAACATAGTTCTGGTTAATAAAGCCAAAATATACGGTATTTGAACCATTTATTCGGTAATTTTTCCTATTCACATGGTAACAATTTACTAGAAATTCAAGTCTTCGAAATTATAGATCTCATTAACACTCATTAAGTAAAAAATACAAAACAAAAAATTAAATTTAACCGAATAAATGATTTGTATGCTATGCTCTAAGGTTTTATCTTAAAGTTACCAAATTTTATTGCATATTATAAAAACATATTTTATTGCAAATTTTACAACTGTCATTACCAAAACGCTACGCTAAGAAATATCGAGAATTTTGGTGTTCCCATAGAGACAGAAATATGGTAGATTTTACCATATTCTGGTAGTTTTGACCATATTTTTTTTTCTCGCATTAAAAGAATCTTGTCATTTAGTTCTGAAAAATACATCTATTTTAAATTTTGCAACGAAATTTCTGCTTCCAAAAAATGGATGCAAAATATTACAGTAACTTCTCACATTTACTTTTCAATATTTTATTTTTGTTATAATGCTTTTTTTTATTTAGTTCTAGATTGAAATTTCCCTTGCAAACTCTCACAAGATAATGCTAGAATCTATGAGATATCACGCTAAATACTAATTTTTAAGTACCCGATATTTTGTTCCATGGGATTTATATTCATGAGGTAGTTTTAGTCTCAGCCACTGCACAAGAATGTGCAGCAAAGTTAAAATTATAATTATTATTATAATTTTCTTGAGATACGGATTTTCAAGAAAATTGGAAATAAAGGCTCAATGCTTTTAAATTCTGTGCTCCAATAAATCTGTTGTACTCATGCTTTGATCTAACTTTAATTCCATTTCACCATCTACAAGAGATCTCTCTTAATGCTCTTCCAAAGAAGAAAGACATAGTTAAGAGTCAAATTTACTTTTTTGAAAGCAGTGCTGTGCATTGTAAACATATAATATAATCACTCGCAAAGTGGTGCTATGAAATATATCTAGTCACGTGATAGTCAAAGCTAATTGGAATCGTGTAAAATCCTTTTAAGGTAATGTTTTCTGGTAGCCATAGAGTGAAGTAGTACTCTGTGTGTGTGTGTATACATATACTATCTGCGTGTTTGTCAGCTTACTGTAGAGCGTATTCCATCACCTCATTTGATTTTTGTTAAAAAAAAAATTTGTAATTGTGCTGACAATAAAAGTAAATATCATAACTATTTCATTCTGATTCCATTTCGTCATGTCTGAAAATATCCAGAATTCCGCGCGTTTAGCTTGAGTGTTTAGTTATTATTGCGTGTTAGTTGCGTGTGCAGTTATTCGCGTGTTTAGCTTGTGGACTGTGAACGTCTTTATATAACCGTTCGCACTATGACAGCGATTTTCCAATCCAGTGACTTTTAATGACCTGTTAGTTTTTTTTAAATAGAAAAAACCTAATTTTTTACTCTTTTTTTCAGTTCAGGTGATAAATTTTAAAATAAATAAAAGATTGCATTACAATTGGGACCAACTACACCTAAGAAGAAAATCTTCAAAAAATAGAATGAGACATTAGTGATCGTTGGATTGCAAATTAGCACTTCATTCATACACCGTCATTTAATTTTTACGAAATGTGTCATTTTTGACTCTTGAGTGAAATTTCCACTCCGGAAAACACAAGCGAAATGCATGTTGAGAACATAGCTAATTCTCATGCTCGCAATATTTAATTTATGCGATATTTTTTATTGCGATATCTTTCCAAAGAATTTTATTTGTTCCAGATTATTCTGCAGACCACCCAAAATTACATCACATAAAATTTCTACCGAATACATAATTTCCCTCTTGGTTGCAATTAGATAAACTACTTTAACTAAAATTCATACATTTATTTTTTCATATTTATTAAAAATTGTTTAAAAGTTTCCCTACCTAAGCTATTGAAACGCTTGTATTTAAAAGATATTAACTGTAAATATAAATGAAAAGAATTGAAAAATATTACGCTAATTAAAAAAATAAAATTTTGTTACTTACTTAAAAAAATATAACAAATTAGTTTATAATTTTAAATGCGTTTTCGTATAATTTTAGCTATCTACTAATACCTTAGCATATCTTAGATAAGACTCTTATAATAAAACAATGCATGCCGTGAATAATGCAACATTATAACGATAAAACTTTACTGCCTTAAATTTAATCATAGCCGTTCGAACACTTAACAATTCTAAGATTGCAAAATTGCAATAGAATTTTCAAGGGAACTGTAAAGCGCTCTAAAGTATTCAATGATTTTAAAAGTCATTTAAATTTTATAAAGTGTGAAAAATGCAATATTTGAATTTGTGCACATTTTTGGAAAAAAAAATAAATATGTTGTTCAGTTTATACTTTTTAATAAATTGAAAATAAGAACTGTATGAAAAATATAGCTGAAATAATTTTTTTCATAAACGATTTGCTTCGCTTTGAAATTAATAAGAATGGAATGTGTATCTATATAAAATAAAATAATGGAAGTTGACTTTCACTTAAAAATTTTCTCCGATTCCACAAATTAGACTTATTTAACTCCGAGTATCGACCGAATTCTTGGATTTAGAAGTTAAAGAGATGGAACTCAAGACTTTACGAATCGAAAAACTATTTCTTCCAATAAAGTGCTCTTGTCTTCTAAACCATCTAATTAGTTTCACCGACTAACCATTGCAACAAATGAGTGCTTAGATAAGAACAGTACTGGTAATGAAGCAAGCAAGATTCTGGGATTGGAACATGAGGGCGGATAAGTTTCCTGAAGAGTATCATTATGCAGATTAAGTCAAAGGACATTGCGTGACTTAACTTTTTTTTTACCACTCTGCAGAATGTGTTTCTGAAGAAATAATAGGAGTAACAAGACAACAGCATGATCAGAGGGGTAAATAATGTGGTTGAAAACAAACGTTGACGTTGTAGTCTGGTATTTTCAGTGAAAATACTTTCATTCTTTGGCAACTGATTGATTCCTATTCCAAACGCCAAATCGATTTTTCTTTACAGTGAAACTTAGACTCACTGAGCAATTTTTTTAAAGAATTATATTTTATAAACATAAAAATGTTATTTTGCATAAAAATAACGGTGATTAGCAATTACGATGCAACGAGAAACCTTGATATGTTGGGAAAATTATTAATCTGCTTAAGCATAAATAGAATATTTTTTTTTTACTTGCAATGAAAAATCAGTGTCTATATCAGCTTCATTACTCAATTAACTGTTATGAGCTTGCAAATGTTTTTAAACAGCCTTTATTAACTTAAGTAATGCTCTACAATAAGTTGTTAATGATGTTAATTATATCACTTACTAATGTCAGCAAGCCTGTTTGAAATCAAGCGAATTTTTAAGGCAGAATGTGCATTTGCCGTTTTTACTGTTAGATCAAGAATAGGACTTCAGCGACATATAAGTCACAGCCCGTTTTACAGGAAGGAGCCAATCATACTCTATTCATTCGTCCACAGATCGTAAGATAGACTTGAACCAGAGAATGATTAATCTCCAATTCAGTACCCCCCCCCCCAGACGTATTGATATGTTACCGGAACTTGGAGTATTTTGTGACCCAGGCAGATTTAACGTGCACCAGTCACCATTTAATACTAAGGGGGGGGGGGTTCTTTGGCCGGTGGGATTCGAATAACTCACGAACACGAGCCCAGCGTCCAACCAACCTGGTTATCCCATGCCCTGCAATAAGTTGTATGTCAGATAAAAATTACCCTTCTCAATCATATAACATTGAGAAATCTATGTTATATGATATGTTGTGAAATTTACTGATTTTCTCGAATAGAAATCTAAAACAACTTTCTTATCTGCATTTCAAATTCAATATCTAGATTCACTTCGCAGAACGACTACTATTTTGAGGTTTCTATCTTATATTTTATTGTTAATTTTACCAAAATGTTAACCAAAGCGCTTCCGTAAAAATTATTGAGATTTCTGTTCTATTTGACGTAAAAACTTATCTCAAACAGTATTTAAACGAGAAAGGTCCATAGTTTTATCTTATGTAAAAAGACGAAAAAATTATGATTTGGTCAGAATTGGCTTTAAAAAGGTACTCGAATAACATAACTATTTTGTGACTATAAATATTTTTCAATGATCTTTATTAGCTGAAATAATACTTTGCAATAAGTTTAGTGTAATATAAAAATATTATTTTCAATTACATTAAATTGAGGATTCATCGGAAAGTATATTGATTTGCTAGGATATATTCTCAAAGCAATTATTTTTATCTGCAATTCGAAATCCACATCTAATTTCACTAAGCAACTGAATTAACTATTTTTTGTAATACCAATGCCTTTGAAAAGTCTATGTTTATTGCAGCATGAATTCCTGAATTTTAAATTTTTCATTTGACTCAGAAAACAGGGTAACTCTTAAGCTCCTCACATTTGAAATCTAAAAGCATTTTAACTGTAAATAAAAGATTAGTTAGATTACTAAGTCATAATTTTTCAAGCATATCTCTATGAAGTTTAGTAAATAATCAATAATTTAGCTAAAAATACTTACAGAACTTGTCATTTATTTTGATGTAGTAACTTCAGAACAAATTTACATGATAAACATCAATAGCTACTAATTACTTAAGAAAATAGGAAATCAATGTGTTTCGTAAAGTAAAATAAAACCGAACAAGTGACGTAAGTTTACATACTGTTAAATTTAGATTTAAATTTAGATTTATATGGCTAAAACTTGCACAGAGTTATTTTTTCAACTATTAGTAGTGAATAGATAATTTGTTATCCAGTTTTTATTTACTTTACTCTCTTTTCTATCTACCTTTATATTTCTTTAATTTTGCTGTTTTCAATTTTTTACTTCCTTATTAAAGTTTCATTTTTGAAAATAATGTTCCAGAATCCAGGATTTATTTTATTAAGTTTTTAATTTATGCACTTAAACTAAGGCTAATAGTTGCATTATAAAGGTTTATTATATTTAAGCATTTTCAAAAACTCTTAAAAATGTAAAGACTGTAAACAGAGTGGCACAAACACCATTAAAATACACTCAAATAGTTTCCATCCAATAGCATTTAAACAAAGCAAAGCAAAAATTCTCTTTAAAAAGAAAACTACTATTTTGCTACGAACTGTAATTATTTAAATCAATCACCGAGAGACCAAAGAGTTAATAAAAATGTTTCAGAATGCACCAAAATGATGAACCGTTCGGGAAGTTCATTTGTTTTCTTCACCTGGTTATGCAGTTTTCTTACGAGAAAACTTCATTAAGAAAGTAACCAAAGTTTAGAATAGTTTGATGTCTGTCACATAATTCACCTTTCAAACCCGAATTCTCCATCTTTGTGCTTCTTTCTCGAAAATTCTCACTCTTTTCGCAATAGAAATAGTTTTAGATCAATAATTAAATTTTTCTTTGCTACATAGGATAAAAGTGCACTTAAATATTTCTGTTTTTAAGTATTATTAATGTTTCTAAATATTAATTTTAAATGTAAACATCATTCTGAAATGGAAAAGAAGTAATGCGATTTGTACAGTTCAGAATTGGCATTCTTTAAAATATGTTTTGTTCTGAGATGAAAAATGAAATATTAAAAATATATTAGGGTAAACTTTTTATAAACAGATTATACTCAATGTACGCCTTTCAAACTAAAGCCTTCTTGTATCCTTTTTAAAAAAATATTTTAGTGATTCCTTTTTATCAATTCTTTTGAATTGAACCTATACCCAGAAAACAATTATTGTCAAATCTACCAGAATATAGTAAAATATACCGTGATTCTGGCTCCATGGTAACATATACTCAGATATTTTACTGAAGCACTTTGGTAATTATTTTGGTAAAATTAACAAGTAAAGTTTTACAATGTATGATAAAATTTGGTAGAAGAGGTGCAATTTGGCAATTTTTCAAAGTACTTCAGAGCATGGCATAAAAACCATTTATTCCGTTAAATTTACCTTTCAGGTTTTTATTTTTTATGTAATAAAAAATAAAAATGTGTAATAATTTTTTAAAATGTGTAATAAAAAAATTTTAGTTTGAAAACCATAGTTTCCGGTACACTGTTAACATACAATTACAAACACTGTTAAACAATTACAAACACTGTTAAAGTAAAATTACAAACTAAATGCCTTTAATATCGTATATTTTGGTTTTATTAACCAGAAATAAGTTGTTGTTTTTTACCAGAAATGTCCTAAAAATACGATAGAATAATTTTATCAGAATTGTTTTCCCTGTGTAGTTTAAATTAAAAAGAGTTTTCAAAGTTGTTAAAAGTATTATTGCAAAGTTTAAATTTTTTTTTTAAAAAACAGAGAAGAAATTTTGAAACCATGCATAAAGATTAGTATTTAAGAAGTAAAAGATTGAAAATTTAGGCAGTACATGTGGATTGAGTTTTCCAGAAATTATACATAACTCTGTATTTTTTCATTGTACTTTGTTCCTAACATCTTTCTTATATCTTTCAGAGTTTACTTTGTTTAATATTATGCCTTTTAAAAAATACTTAGTTGTATTTTTAATTAAAAAAAAAGAAGAAAGTTTTCAAATTTAGTTCTAATTATAGAATTAAATTGACAAATCAATAATTATCGGAAGATTCCCAAGAAATTGTTTACTATTGGTGAAAAAGTATTTTATTTAATAAAAATGTATCAACGAAAACTATTAAATTTTTTTGAAAAATATTAGGGATATATGAAATTATGCCGGACCAGGAAAGATGCTTTTACTAATTTTACCGTTAATAGAAACATTTCAATTTTATTTTATTTTTTTCAGTTATCCCATTTTTATATACTAAATAAAATACAGTACTCAACAAATTGTAATTATGTGTGCTTTAAAATCTTTAAAGCCCCAAGCTATAATTCTTAAACATTTTAGTATTTCTTTTCAATCTATTATCAATTCATTTATCAAAAAATATTGAAAAAGTCCAGTGAACAAAATTTTTGTCTTTCAGCTACTTTTGGATTTTTTAATAACACTTTTTTTATAAAATAATCTCCTAAATTTCATTTAGTATTGAGAAAAAAAATATTAAATAGAAACTGAAATACAGAATAATTAATATTAACTGTATTTATGATATATTCATATAAAAAAGCTATAAAAAATATATTAATTATCCCATCATAAGAGTTAAACAGTTAAATATTATGCATGGATAAAGACACCTGATGCTGAATAATAACCGTAAATTGACAAATTCAGGTAGAAAGAAATTATATTATCGAAAGTTTCATTTATCATAGAGAAGATTATTCTGGAAAAGCTACACAAGAAAAAAAAAACTTTTTTTTCAGTTTTGTTTTCTTAAATTTTGAAAATTTTGTCAGCATAATCATTTTACTTTAAGCTTTTCAAGCTTATTCTTAAATATTATACGAAGAAATATCTGTCTTAAAAATTAACGCTTTTTGTCAACTAATATGTTTTTTTCCTTTCTATTGCAAATATTTAAGAAGTTTTTGCGACTTAAGGGTTACATTTTGCCCATCCATGGTCAGTACCCCTTTAAATATAGTCAAAAATGCAAGAATGAAAAAAGGTCACTGTATTTTTTAAATTGAAAGCGCTTGTAACCTAACAAGACGCCCGGTGGCTGAGTGGTAGCGTTTCACGCTCCCGTGCTACAAGTTCTGGGCTCGATCCTCGGACCGGGCAAGGTTGACTCAGCCATTCATCCCTTCAGTGGGTCGATAAATGAATACCAAGCATGCTTGGGAACTAAGCACGGGGAGTTTCGCATTTGGCTGACTAATAAACCGGAACATCTGCTCCTGCACCCCAGAGTCCAAGGTCAAGAAAACTGAGATGGGCACAGTAGGCCTTAGTTCTCTATGGGCTGTCGCTCCACTGAGTTTAGTTTTGTTACCTAACAAAGCTTATAACCAAATTTTAATATTTGAAATGTTACACACTGCTTTATTTAAGCTCATAAAAGTATGTAAAAACTTAATGTTATTTATTGATTAAAAGAATTTTTATTAAATAGTGAAACTCTCTTCAAAGTTAAGATTTTTTAAAAGAAAATATTTTTCAGTTAAAACCAAAGTTTCGTATTGAGCTGCAAGCACATAAAAAGTGTTAATTTCACCGCAGATAAAGTGCTTCAAAAACCCTTTCTAAAGATATTCAAAATGTTTTTTTTTTTTTAGAAAATCTTACCTTTTTTCAGTTTTTCGGGAAAAATTGTCTATTACCTAACAAATTTGTTGTTGACTTATTTCTTTTTTTTTTCTGAACACTCTACGCTTTATATTAAGTTAATATATTAAATATGATACATACAAACATTTATTTCAGCGAAAATGTACTTAGCATAAATATTAAGCTCTTTAAACTCCAGTTTAAGAAATAAACCATTTCTCTTCTGTTCGGCTAACACTTATTACTTAGAGGTTATTAACATTAAAACCATCATTATTATAATATGTACATAAATATGCTAACCATTAATTGAAAAGAAAACTATAACTACTATCATATTTTACTACTGTTATTTTATATCATAAATACTTTCATTTAATCACGTAGCAAGCAAAATAAATGACCAATATCAGCCTAGCACGAAAGATTTAAAAATTACGGGAATTAATTATTTCATTTCATCAGCTTATTTGTTAAATTCCATGCTTCGTCTAAGAAAATGCAAACGATTTATCAGAGAAAACTTGTTGGCGGGAAATTTCAGTAATCTTCATATTTCTCCCGGCTTATCAATGTAAAGACCTTTTCCATTCCCATACAAATATTAATCCATACAAAGAAAGAAAAAAAAACTGTTATTTGGAATAACGAAAGGTGCGCCTACACGTGGCTCTGAATACGATAAAACCACAATTAACAAATTAGCAGTTGCTCAGCTAGAGAAAATGGCGCATCGGCGCTGAGGCTCAGCCCCTAGCGCATGTATCGAAAACCGATTAAACCCGCTGATTACTGTTCGGCGCAATTAATTACACACTAAGCAGAAACAAATTAAATCTTTTATGTAATTACTAACATACAGAGGAAAGTATAAGCGAACGCGAATTTGTTTTGGAAACAAGGGCGTGGAACACTTTTCCTTCTATCTTTTCCTTTCTACCGATTTAATAAGAAGAAATTATGATCGTTTAGGGAATATTTAGCAGCTTCCAGAAAGGTGCATTATCGGCAGAGGAACGAATGGCTAAAGTATTTTTTTTAAACCAATTTCATTTTATTTTAAGCAGCATGGCTGGATGATTGCGATTGCAGTGTTTTGAAAGTATTAATTATAAATACTTAAAATTTTCCTAATTATTATATTCGCTTTAATCCTTTTTCGAAATAATGAAGATTGCTTCCAATTTATCGATAAATAAATCTATATTTAGATAATGCATTGGCTTTCATTATTGGGTGTTAATTAGTTCAGGAAATAATTAGTATGTGTTCGATATAAATTATTTCAACAGTTAAAACTTAAAAATTAAACATAAAATTGCATTTAAAAAAACTAATGTTAATCATCACACCTTTATTAAAAGTATAAATATTTATACATGCAAAAGTGGCTTTTTAATATTATTTTTTTTAACATTTCTGAGGTTACCAGGCTATTGAATGCAAGTGAAAATGTAGCCTTTACTGTTATGAAAGAATGTATGGATAAAGGGTAAAGGTTATAAACGGCTTTCTATCCATATATGTAGACTCAGATTTATAAATAGTCACCCTATGAAAGAGATTTCTAGTTTGCGTTTGTATGTAAAGTCCTTCAAATCTTACTAATATGTATGCATTTATTTATGCATTTTTATTCTTTTCTTCGTGATTTTAAATAAAAAAATATCTAATATATTTTTAATAGTTGCATAATATAATTTTTTTAATGGCTCAAAGAAATTAAAATACTATCATTTTTTTATAAAGCTCCTTGTATATTCTGAGTTTGTGCTTCTAACGTTATTCCAAATATTATTATTCGTAAAGTGTCTATTTTTTTCCTAGATGGTAGAACTCAATTTTAAATATTATTACCAATCATATTATACAACGTCAACTTAATGCTCACTTTTTATTATTTTCTCTTCTCAGTAATTTGGTTAATTATTAGATTAGTCATTCTATTTTCAACGCATGTATATTTTAATTTATATCTGTAATCTCATCTATTTCTTCCTTCATTTTAAAGTCATTTACAATTACTTTTTCTTACATTCATTCTGTACTTTTATTTCAAAATTTACGTTTATCCCATGAAGTTTCATTATATTACTATTATATTACTATTATTACTATTATATTACTATTACTACTATTATATTACTGTTATATTAATATTATATTACTATTATATTACTATTATAATACTATTTTATTACTATTATAATACTATTATATTACTATTATATTACTAATTCTATGTTTCTAATATATATAGTCGATGTATGCGTAGTAAGATAGAAAGCTTACATAATATGTATCGTAAGAAATTAGTTCCCCCATTTTTTAATGCTTACAAGTTAACAAAATTTATTTAAGAACTTCTCTTTAAAAGGAAAATCCTATTTTCCTCAGAAATGCTCTTTCTTTTCAAATCTTAAATCTATTTTACCTGCATGAACACTACAAATGTAAGGAAGGCAGTTTTACAGAAATTACTTTAGTTTCCTTGAATTTAGATGCTAATTTTTCACATTTTTATCGATCAGCTGATAAATTTTGTTATATTTACTGATTTACTACTGGTTATATTGTATGATATCACCATATTGCCAATAAACAAATTACTTTGTTTACCAATTATAACAACTATTTTTTGACACTATTGTTAAAGTAACTGAATAAAAAGTACAATAAAATAGTATTTTAGAATTTTCCTAAACCATTGCTTCCGATCTCACATACTACACTCTAAACATGTCAACAGCTAAAATTTTTTAGAGTAATATTTATTCCATGAGATGAATCAAAGTACTATCGATACTATATAAGACTAGCTCATGCTCCCTTATGAGATTAAATGCCGATTTAAAGTGATGTGGGAAAATACTAATTGAGCTCAACAAATTCAACCCATTTTTACAACCCATTTGTAAATTACATATTATTAAATTTGATTTAATAATAACATTAATAGTAAATCTTAGATAACTTTAAATTAAATTGCATTATATTGTATTCCTTATGATTTTATTCCAGATAAAAATTTTTGAACAGTTAAATTTTTTTTTTGATAAATTAATGATTGCATTATAATGCTTCATTTTTTTCATGTAAAAGAATGAAAATAAAATATTGAACCATATGGGTTTTTAAATGCTGCTCTTAATTAATGATTTTTAATTACGCTTTTGGCAATCTGGTGATCTTTGTTTTCTCAAATAATAGCAAATATCGCTGTTAGAAAATATGTAACGTATTAAGTCTACTTATTTATAATGTATAGAATCTAAAATTGATTAAATTTGCACTGTTTATTAATCAAGTATTTATTTTACTCTTGTCGCAATTTCCTAATCGAATTTCTTAGTTATTTTTATAAATCATCACATACTGGAAACATAAATCTTATTCACCTTGCATTGTTGCAACAGATTTTAAATTAATACCCCCAAATTCCAGAAGGACGGCAACATTTATTTAATAAGCAAATGCAAAAATTATGTTTGCTCAGATTTTTATTTAGATTTAGCAATAGATTATCCTAAACAAATAATGTGAATCGAATTTTTTTTGAAATTATTTGCATGTCTAATTGTTTCAAATTTGTAATAAATAAAAATAAATAATAATTAATAATTTTGATTGAGTTTAATGACATTACCATCAATAAGTTTTGATTAATTGAAGAACATATATTTATTTTATATTTAGGAAATAATTTACTTATTTTACTCTATTACAGCATTTTCTTAATTTTTATTCCTTTTTCTAGGTCCTGATTTCTGGGGTCTTTTAAATCCAGAATGGAACCTTTGTAGCAAAGGGCATCGACAATCACCAGTTGATGTTGATCCAAATAAACTTTTATACGACCCCTTTCTGAGAGTCATTCACGTAGACAAACACAGGGTAAGTTTCAACAATTTTCCAAACTTCGTTCTAAAAAAAATATCAATACACAAAATAATACCCAATTTCCACAAAAAATTTCTTTATTATTGACACGAGCGAAATTTTAAGCAAATAAACTTTCCAAGCGAAGTTTTAAACAAATTGATATTATTATTGTACAGGAATTATTATTGTTTGAAGATACAAATTATTCGATTTATTTAGGCTTAATGAAACAAATTGCTTTACGCAATTGATTGAGAATTTAGACATAAAGGAAAAAATAATATGTGTGAGTGAGTTTTCACCTCTTAACAATCTTATTATTTTCAAAAAAAAACGGTCATAAAAGTTTTCAAGAAAATTATATTAAAAATTTTTTATCTTCTATCTATGTATTTATTTTTATTTTTGTACTTTTTTTAGCTTGAAATTAAAATTCCATATGTCCATGTAACTCTGAATACACAACGTACACAAGAATAAAAAATATTTTATCACTGCACACAAACCACATGCTCTAGCCTGGAAATATCATGGCATGAGAGAAGGGAGATGAAAACTCCCCCCGTGATTTTGACGGGATTGAGAGTGAAGGGGTTTATCATAGCCAGTAATTGAAACCGGGAAATACACAGAACAAGTGAGTGCCCTAACTTCTGTATCATCCCGTCATGCTCTGAAAACGACTTTAATATCAGATGGAAAAAAATATTGCTGAACTAGCATATTGTAATTAAAAGAACCCACAAATGAGGAAATAGTTTCTTCAAATATTTCAGAGTTCTCGTTTTTTTAACAAATGTGTGATTTCGGGAGAATAAATTGACAAAAAATATCCAAATATATGTCAAGAATTGCTAAATTGCAGAGGATGATAGTTTTTTTACTAAAAGTACCGAAAAATACTTTAAAATAGAATATCGCGTTTCTTACACGAGGCAAAAAATATTCCTGGTAAAGAATATGTAGTGAGATGTAATTTTAAATCATGCTTCTAAATTTTTAATTTTAATACTTTTTATATGCATTCAAAAAGGTAATGTTATCTTATATTACTTAAAGATTTGTTTTATTCTATTAAAGAACTTTTTAAGACTCATATTGTCAGAAAAATAATTCAAAAACATGGTTATCGCAATAGAAATTTCTAGATAAATTATCGTTTGGTTAACCAAATAAATAATACTTGGACTCTAATATTTATTTGTTCTATATTTTTGCATTTTATTTTTTTGTTTATTAATTTAATTTCCCATTTCAATTGTACCAGTGATTTTTTTTTTTTTACTCAATAAAGTGTTGTTTTTCTGTGATGTGACTTTAAAAAACGTTCTGATCATTTTTTCTGACGTTTACTGAAAATCTATTTTTAACTACACATTTTCAAGAAGTTGTTAGTTCATTCACTTTTTACTTAGATTTAACATTAAGTTTGAGAATTCTTAAAAACCAATCATTTTGAAACGGTGAACTAAAATATCTTTCTGCATGTGGGAGTATGTTATAAATATTTACTTTTTGGAATTATAAAAAAAAATACTCACGCTTTAATTCTTTAAAATTTGAATGTACAAATTCTTTCAAAACTTGTTCCAGCTATGTAGTGTAGTTTATTAAAAATAATTTAATAAAGTTGCAATTTCTTTTTAATCTTAATCTACAAATCTAATCAAAACAATAATTTCTTCACTGTTTTCAGCTGATGTAAGAAAATGTACATTTATCGGCAATTTTTCAGAATCTTTTCAAAATACCTGTTTTTCCATCGAAGGAAATAACTTATTTTTGTGTACATTTTATTTCACATGTCTTACAGTGAATAGATTTGATTCTCTTCAACATGATTAAAAAAATACTTCTCCTTTGATGTCAAAAATTCCAATTCAATAAAAAAAGAAAATGAAAAATGATCGCGGAAAAAAAATTAGGATGGAAAAGTGAATTGGTAGGAAAAAAATAGTAAAAGGAAAAGCAATCTTAATAAAAGAGAGATTAAAATCCAATTCGTCAGAAGATAGATTAGAAATTGCAGATTTTCAAGTTAAGGTTTGATTGTCTCATGGCTACCTATATTTTGTAAACTTCTTTCGTTTCATAAAATCCTATTTTTTAAATAAATTTTCACTTACTAAGCAAATCAATTTCAGATATATAATCATTTCAAAGTGGTTTTCCATGTTATGTCCAAATCTATCCTAATGGTCATCTGCGTATTTTAAGTAAATTAGTCTAACTGTTCCTTTGATCAGCGGTTACCAAAAAGCGTTCCTTGGAACTCTATGGTTCCATGAAATGGGTTCAGGGATTCCGAGAGTTAAAACCGTGTTGTTGTTTTTTAACCAGTTATGATTTTTGAAACGCGTAATTTATTTAAATGCAATCAAAATTTCAGAATTTATTTAATTTTGTATTAATATTTGCAAATTTATTGCAATAAAATAATGAAAAATGAAATAGAAAACTGTTTTTTTTTAATATAAATTGGACAAATTATTAAAAGAATATGCTGCAAAAACAAACATGGATATAAAAAAATGCTTCAGGATTTCCCATCAAACTTTTTAAAATAAAGTAAACTGAATCCAAGAATAAAGAATTATATTTCTTTTTCAATGCTCATAATAGTTCATTTTCGAAAGCCATAATTCAGCTTATTTCATTCCATTTCAACTTATGCATATTCCAATAGAAACAAATTCAGAATTAAATGTCACTTCATATCTGTTAATTCAACTAGCGTCACGCTAAACCTAATTTTAAGACTATTACTTGCAAAAGAAATTCATTTTTCATATTAAATATTTAAAAAAAAACAGTTCTTTCTAGTTGTATAGTTAGGGTTTCATAGCAGAAAGAAATTGAGATCCGCTGCTCAACGCTGGTAAACATAACTACTAGAATATGATAAATCTAGCTCTACGAGAACACCGAAAAACATGGTAAGTTACGCCGAAGTTCTTTGGAAATAATTTTGTAAAATTAACGATAAAATATTGCCTTATAATATGCGATAAAATTTGATAAATGTAATAAAATTAGTACTCTACGTGTGTTTGTGTAATAACAATAAAATTAAGAGAATATAAGGAGTTCAGCACTTGCTTTCTCAGATTTGACCTGTCTTCTCTTCCAAAATGCTTTAGAAGTAGTTTAACATGTTGCATAATACCATTTTTCCACATTTTTTTTTGTTTTGTTCATAGCTTATTTTCTTTTTCTTCAGTTAGTATCTATTACCAAAATTATTAAACAGTATTGGCGTCAATATTAGTCTGGCAATCTGTCGCGCTTCTCTTAATCGATTTAATACTATTTTTTCATTAGTTTTACTTCTTACTGCATGGTTAATTTTTTGCCTCAATTAATACCTATTATCAAGTTTTACTCCTTGATTTAGAATCTATTTGCTTTAGTTTTAAAAGTTACTGAATGAATCAGTAAAAAAAAGGATATCTTAGCCACTAACATTAGTATTAAGATATTACTACATAACACGTTGCAGGTTGATAAGCTATATTTTATTGAAACGTATGTTTCTTATTTTTCCTTCTAATATTAGTCTCAAATAATGCCATATAGCATATGATAAGCTATATGTAGGTGATGTCTTTTAATATTTCGCTTCAGTAATTTTAGACTTAATGCAATTAGAAAGTTAATATTTTTCTTACATAAAGTAGCTCGAAACGTAAAAAATGCTATTAAATTTATTTGTTATGATGATTAATCTATAAAGATAAAGATAATCCATGAGCACTGGAATACGTTAAGGAACTTCAGATCTTATTTTATGTTTGTTGTTGAAGCTGCTAGGTTTGTTTTAAATATCGAAATGATAGCTAAGAAAATAAACTTTTTGATCAGCTTAAACTTTGTAAAGAAATTAATGTATTATCAATATACATATATTGGATTAATAGCTAATCCGCGCGATTGAAAGCGCGGTCTTAAAGTATTAGGGTACTAAAATTGAATTTATACTTTTGAAATCAGATCAGTAGAACAAAAGTTATAAAGATTGACTTTTTGTTTTTTCTTAGTACAGACAACTTTTAACAGTTAGTGTAGACACTTTTTTACAGACAGTACAGACACTTTTTATAGTACAGACTGTATTAAGTTGAGTTACAGTTAGACTTTGTACAGCTAGGCGCTTTTTTCTTTAGTTTCATTAGAAAAGAACATAATTAGATAACAGTAAGAGCAATATTTTTTAGAACTTGAATAAGGAAATTAAGGGTAATTCCACACAAATAATTCATCGCGATCTAATATCATATTTTTATACTTGCAAATAAAATTATGCAAGCAAAACAATTATAGTAATATCAATGCATATATATCTTTTTTTCGAAGCTATTTCAACATAATTAAGATTATACACTATTCTTCGAATTATTAATACCTCAAAAAATGTCATTAAAATAAAGAAAACTCTTTAAGGTACGCAAACAATCAGCACACAACGCAATCACGTCGGCACACACATTAAATTCTGCAGCGCGTAAATAGCGTGTAGGGTAAGGTATTTTCTAAATGTTACTCAAAATATGTATTCGGAGGTATACCTTTTCTTCTAAAGAAAATTTTCGCTCATGCGCTGTGAAGCTCTATTAGCATGAGCTTTAAAGTTGACGGGAAATTTTCGTCTTATTAAAAAGCTCTTCAATGTCACTAAGATTGGCAGATTTGGCACCACTATCAAACAATTTAGCTATAATAGGCCGACAAAGTTAGTAATTTTTTCACATCCTAATTTTTTTTAAATTGTGTAAAAAAATTAAAGTGTATTAACGGTGTCTTAATCCCTTTCAAATAGAAAAATTGTATTTAGATGTATGATGTGGAAAATTGCATTTTAATGTATCAACCTAAAATAAATAATAGTTCAAAGTAATTATAAATATCTTTTAAAATTCAACATACGTATTTCAACATACTTCAAAAGAATAAGTTTAAGTTTATTCAAATATCATAAAATATACAGTGATTTCGTGATTTTCTTTCTTGAAAAAA
The DNA here is from genome assembly GCF_982258835.1 of Parasteatoda tepidariorum. Taxonomy (NCBI): domain Eukaryota; kingdom Metazoa; phylum Arthropoda; class Arachnida; order Araneae; family Theridiidae; genus Parasteatoda; species Parasteatoda tepidariorum. The sequence goes on from NC_141757.1 coordinate 74,864,059, forward strand.
CGTCTTTTGCGCAGAAAAAGTTTTAAAAAAACTTCGAAGAAATAATTTATTCTGAGTAAAACGTATTAGCATATCGTTCTTTTTTTAAGTGTAAAAATGACGCGAACAATTTTAAAATGAATACGGAAACTTCTTCTATGTTAGATAGAAGGCTTAGATAGAAGAAATTCTTGCAGTGTCGTTACAAGAACCAATGAAGGGTAAAATAAAGGAATAAAAAGAAGAAAAAAATTGACAGAATTTCGAAACTAATGGAACGTTCTCGTAATCGTTCCATCACTTTATCGCGTCACAAGGTGGTGCTTAAAATGAAATTTTCATGCCTCCTACTCGTAACTTCGTCACAAAAATCAAGCTATCAAAATCATATCATCTTGGAGAAAAGGTAAAAAAAACATTGTTTTGCCTTTTAAATAAACATTTATTTAGATTTAGAGATTCCTAGTTGATTCAGTATTTTTTTTTCCTTCGTCAAACCATTTTATGCACCAAAGCGAATTTATTTGCAAGTCAAGTATTGCTTTGCTTTGAATAGACACAATTTTTGAATCTGCCTCAAGCAATTCTGATATCTATATTTTCTTAATACTTAAAAAAGACCCTTTTCTCACTTTCATTTTACGAAAAATAGTTATTCAAATTATTTTTTGCCAAAACTAAATTTAAAAGTAGGTATATATATTTTTAAGTAGAGATAAATAAGTTCGTAAAAAGTTTAATTACACTCTCAGAAATAGAACTCTGGCTTTTGACGATTCAGTGCTCTTTGAGCTGTATTTCGTGAATTTTGAGAAGAATTTTGTCACGAGATCACCATATTTGTTACGAAACGTGAACTCTTAAAATATTAAATACGAAATATTTGCTTAACTCAGAAGCTCATCGCAGTGCAATCCATTGTGGGAGGTGACTAATTAGAATTATGACTGGGCGATCGAAACTAGATTCACAAAACAAGCCCACCAGCCGTATGTTAGTCAAGGAATTGGCTACATTCCAGAAAGATCCCGGGTTCAAATCCTGCTTCGGGCATTGATGTAATTTTTCTCGACCATACAAAACGATATTTATCCACCTGTATGGTGCCCTCGGATAAATGATCCCCATAACCACCCGTTAAACACCATAAGACCCTACAAGTGCCACAAGGTGCGCTTCTTTCTTTTTTTTTTAATTTTGAAAATAAAACGAATGGAGAAACATTCCTTTACTTTTGATGAAATTCGTTTCCTCGTGACGACAGTAATTTCGTCATTTTGACAACATGTTCAATCGTAGCATATACCAGGAAACGGTTTCGTCAAAAACGAAGAAACTTTATCCATTTCTAGTCTGGTAAAAGAGGTTCACTGATTCAGAATACGAGATTATATAATTTTAAAAAAATGAATGAATTGATTTTAAATTCTAAAGGATGTATGTGTAGCAAATAATAGACATCTGAAATTTGAATATTATTTCATTCTTGCATTTATGTTAGCAACTATCTATTTTACAATCCGTTTTATTAAAATAAATGTATCAATGAAAATATGTTTCTGTATGAAACTGTAAAGTAAATAGTTGATTCTTCAAAAAGATTCAGAATATATAATAAGTATTATTTAATGAGATGAAAGCAATCCAATCTCGATGTCTGTGGAAATCAAAATTTACCATAATATATTTGCGTTTAGAACTATTCTTTAAGCTATTTAGCTTTTAACAAAATTCAACTACCCATTTCATTGTCCTGAACTCAGCTTATGATAAATAAATACCCGAATAATTGTTTTCATATTTATAATGCTTGGTGACATTTTTCAAACAATCTTTGATCAAACTTTTGAAGGAAGTGGTCAAATGTTTGGGATTTAGTTATTTTCCTGTTCTATCCTCTACACTGTAAAAAAACACTGCAAATTTTCAACAAAAGAATTTCAGAATAAAAACCGTTTATAGATTTTAAAAAAAACTGATTTTTTTTCTGATTTTCATCGTTACTACAAGTAATTACCAAGTGCGTTTTGTATATTTGACGGCTTAACGCTGTTTTTCATAAAACAGTTTTTCTGTTTTTCACCATAATCATCAACGGATTAAAACTGTCAATTCAAATTCTAGTTTTCGCCACACAGTTTTGGTTACCGTGAGATAGCTTTATCGTTTTTCGATTAACGATTAATATTCAACGATTGTTTTCTATACTTGTTCTTAATCTTCATAAATTATTTTATGATTCTGAACATCGTATAAATAAAATAGTGATTTGAATTCGTTGTCAAATTGATACTTTACCAGATAATTATTTGTCTATAGTTTTTCGGTATGAAAATTTTCAGATATTTTTACAAGTTTTAAACGCTTTACCACTTAAATATGGTTTCAATAAGACTTTTAAGATAAACACAGTTTACGATTTTTCTTTAAAACCAAACACTAGGGCTCCCCTGACTCAGGTGGCAGAACGCTAGCCTTCCAATGAGGCGGCTTACCTTCGAATTCTGACGTTGACCTGTCATAAGAATTATGTTTTCAGATCAAACCAACTACAATACGAACATAATTATTTTTAAATGTTTTTTTTTGTTAAAATAGCAGGATTCGTTTGTTAAAATAACAGTACTTATCTGTTTAAAAAACAGACCTCCGTTTTGCATGACATTAGTTTCTTGTAAAATAAACGGTTTTATTCTAGAACACCAGCTGACAGTTTTCTCCTGCAAATGAAACAGATTTTTTTGCAGTGTATTATTCTATGTTTTAAATATAGAAGTATTTTAAACATGTAATTTTTAGAAAATCCAATTTGTGTTTTGAAAGAAGAAGAAAAAAATTCTTTTTCTTCATAGTATCTTCAGAAAACATGCCTAAAATTCTATTGATTGTTTACAAATCTGAGAAGCTTTAAACTAATTAGATCCATTATCTATTCCCTTTACGTTTTTCTTCAAATGTCAAGCACTACAAAATCTAATATCAATTATTTCTATTTTAATGAAAGATTATCACTATCCTTATCACTAATCGAACAAGGGATAATCATCGACAATTTTCCTCTCAATTATTTCTAGATTATCTATTATAACTATAACCAATTTGCATAGCATTAATGTTTTAAAATTTCATAATTATCATAGTCACTAAATTAACCTTTGTGACAATTCAAAATAATGCTAGATAATATTGATAAAAGTATTTTTTAAGACACCAAAATAAATTACGCTATATTATAAAATTTCACACATTATTGTTTTATTAACTTTTGAACAATGTAATGTTTAGAAGTTAGTGCGATATTATAGTTTAAGTTGAACATAAATAATATTCAACTAAACTCATTCTTTAGGTTGCGTGTTCTAAGAGTTATTGTTTGAAAAGTTAAATGTAACCGTTATTCTGAAAGCATATTAAAATGATAAATTATAAGAAAGTTTTGCTTTTGCATTTTTTGAAAAACAAAATATTAAATAGTTTGTAATCAAAAGGTTTTATTTTCTTGTTTTCATATTTTACATAACCGTCGTTGAACAACCGACCCAATTTTATGGGTTTACGACTACTAATGCTCAACTCCGTAGCCTTGTAATTTTGAACCCAATCTAGAAGACAAGGGAACTCCTGGATCTAGTATTGGGAGAAATTTGCCTTCGTGGAGGACTTTTTGATGAAGCTAACCCGCATTTATGCTACATGGAGAGGAAAACCACGCGAACCTCCCACGTTTAGCCTAACGGCAGGGGGATTCTAATCCATGATCCATCTACAGCTGAGAATATTTCACGTCAGCACTGTGGTCGGTGCAAGCCGGATGCGGAATTCGTATCGACTGGGATTTGAACCCAGTTCGCCTCATTGGAAGGCAAATGCTCTATCTCCTGAGACATCGCGGCTCTTATTTTCATATTTAAAAGATACAGGGTGCCAAATAAATTCATGTTGAGTTCAACTTAAGAGGCTGTGGTATTATGGAATGCACTTTACATTGATTTGCGCCTATCAGCCATTGTAGTTTTTCATCTTTTTCGTCTCCCTCGGCAACTGATTCTTTTTTTAGTTTTGTTGCTCACCTTTATTTTACCATTTTTTGTTGGCAACTTTACGTTTTAGATTTCATCTCGCTTTTGATTCTTCTCATTCATGTCTGGTAAGTCTTGAAAATGAGAAACTATTTTCGAGAACTTGAAACATATTGACTGCTATTTTTAAAGCGAATGAATTTTTTAATCAAGTTATATCTTGCGGCTTCAGTTTCTTGGGATTATTCATTTAATACAAAGGAATGGCTATCATTTGAAATAAGAAACAAAGATAGTTAGAAAATACAAGAGAATAAGAAATATAAAAATATAAAGCGGAACAAAAAAAATAAATTTAAATAAAATAAAATGGATTACAATAAATACAATGCAATAATCTAAGAATAATTATGATAAGAAAAATAAAATAACTATTTTCCCTTTGACCCTGAACAATAAGGAAATAAAATAATTAACAAATCATGCAATTTCTTCCTTTGTACGATACGTTATACTATTTTTCAATATAAAGTTAAATTATCTAGTAATAAAATTATATTTTAATTAAAATAATACAAAAAATGAAAAATTTGAATTACAAGGGAATGATTTCTTTTAAAATAAGATACGAAATAAGATAAAAACTTAAATGAAATGGAATTCGCTAGAAATATAATTAACAGATTAAAAGCGAACTTGTTTGAAGATAACGAATAATGTAAAATTAATTTAAATATATCAGGAATATCATTACCATGCGACATCTTTTGTTTCTTACTCTAGTTAAATTTTCTGAATCTTTGTGGTTATATAAATTTAAAGACAATTAAAGTAATACATACATAGTTGTCAAAATATGTAGCCCACTCACTATAAATATAATTTGTTTCATTTCAAAAACAAAAAATGCAATAAAAAAGATAGTTAGTCCATCGGTTTCATTTTTTTAAAATAATTTCCTTGTCTGATTTCAGATAAAACAATTACACAATAATTTTTACTTATATTTTTTAAAATGTGTTTATTGTAAGTCTATGCTTTCTTAAAAATTTACAAAAAATTTATATGAATATTTTCCAGCAAGCTAAAATAGGATCGATTCATTTTTTCGAATAAATATTTTACATGCTTCATTTGTGGCATTTTTCCTTAAATTTTTGCTTTATTTATTTACATATACATTATTTTAAAAATTAATTTGTTTTAATTTCATTCATTTCAAAATTTAATATTGAAAATAACTTTTTTTAATTCAGACTAAAAACTCAATTTGATAAAAGAAGCAGAAAACAGAGTTTACACTAATTAATAAAAACATTTATCAAGTAAAATTATTAAGTATTTTTAAAAATGTAATATTTTTAAAATTATTCAGAAAAAATTATGAATTAATTTTCAATTTGTATTTTCACCAGTACCGTTTTAATTAAAATCTTGTTATTTAATTTCTGTTTTAAAACCATACACCTTTTTTCCCTAAAATTTAAAAGCGCCGATACATAAACAGTTAATTTCTACCAAACAATTATAAATTCATATTTAATGAGTTTCTTGGCTCTCCTATAAAATGAAATTAATCACATTTATATTAATATATAATTGAAGCCTAGTTAGTTAAAAAATTGAATGGAAAAGTATAAATTACATCTTTAAATACATGCTTATAAATAATGAATAAAACATTATTAATAATAGCTAAAACAAAGGCAATACTTATTCTAGCATTAAGGAAAGCGAAGTAAGATCGGGCGGTAAGGTGAGACTGGGTGCATGGATTGTGTCGAAATTAGTTCTGTTTCTAGCGGGCAGAACTGTGAAATATTCGATACTCACGGTGCCTGTGAAGATAATTTTGTTTTGCCATGTCAACTCTATAATGTTCTTATGTTTTTCAACAAGCCTTATTTATTGGACATTGCAATTATAACAATTACTTTTACACAGTATTCGTGTCGTTAATTATATAAAATGCATTTTTAGTTCAATACACGTTTACTACAGTTTCATACCCTAACAAATTAGAAAAATTTGACCTAAAAGAAACACAGTTCAGTTTCATTTCGATAACACCTACTCTGGGATGAGACCGGGTACTCCATCGATGTGTGTCAATGCTGGGCTCTCGGAAGTGGTGTTGCAATGTAGGAATAACTACATTGCATCACATGTAAATTTCATGTATGATTTTCCTAAATTGTCATATGAAATAGAAATATCTGTTTCTTTTAAGTTGTAGTATTTCTAAATTTCCTATAGAGTTAACAAGCGTATGCAGTCTTATTAGTGCGGTAAGACTTACGACTTGACTTCTGAAAGAAAAAAAAAATTTTAGAAAAAAATTCAATCTTGGAAATTTTTCTAGTCTTTGTGACTATAAATTGTAAAAAAATTAAAAAGATACATAAATGTAGAAACAAAATCATGGAAAAGAATTAAAGGAATACAAAAAGCACACTCACACTAAACACAAGCTGTGCATTTAGAAAACAAGGAAAATGTATTATTTTCTTATTAAAAAATTTATAATTATATATATATATATATATATATATATATATATATATATATATATATATATATATATATATATATATATATATATATATATATATATATATACTGAGTGGCCAAATTATTATGACCACCCCTTCAGTACGTTGTTGGGCCACGTTTTGCGCGTATTACTGCCTTAATTCCTCTGGGAATGGATTCTATGAGTTGTTGGTAGGTGGTAGAAGGTATGCCAGACCATGCTCGCTGAACTTGCCAATTGCTGCAAATTTGATGATACTAGATCCATCTGTCTGAGTCCCCGTTCAATTCATCCCACAAATTCTCAATTGGATTGATATCTGGGGATTGTGCTGGCCAACGAAGCAAGTTAAATTCTCCGTCATGCTCTTCGAACCATCTGAGGACAATGCCAGCTTTATGACAAGGAGCGTTGTCCTGCTGGAAGTATCCATCCCCGCCAGAGTACACCATTGACATAAACGGATGTACTTGATCTGAGGTGATACTTAAATACCCCTGGGCATTAAGGCGTTGTGGTACAGGAATTAAAGGACCCATACAAGGCCAAGAGAACATTCCCCATACCATAACGCTGCCACCACCAGCTTGAAGTGTCGTGGCAATGCTGTTGGGGTCCATGCTTTCGTGCTGTTTTCTCCATATTCTCATCCTGCCATCTGCGCGATGCATTTGAAATTGTGATTCATCGGACCACATGACTCTCTTCCAGTCATCTACTATCCAATGTTTGTGCTCCTTTGCAAATTAGAGACTTCTGCGCTTTTTTAAAGCAGACAGTAGAGGCTTACGAACAGGTCGTCTGCTTCCATACCCTATATGGCGCAATGTGCGTCGAACAGTCCGTTCAGAGGCGTTCACAGTTGCTCCTTGATTAAGATCACTTGCAATTTGTCGCACTGTTGCTCTCCTGTCGCACTGCACAACCCTGGCCAGCCTTCTCTTCGTTCTGCCACGAAGTCAAAACCAAATTCGTGCTGCCACGCTACCCCCTTACAATGTGAGGGAATTGCAGAACCAGTTGGTGAGCTCTTGGTACCAGATACCTCAAACTACCTATCAGCACCTTGTGGAATCAATGCCATATATATATATATATATATATATATGTATGTATATATATATATATATATATATATATATATATATATATATATGCATATATATATATATGTATGTATATATATATATATATATATATATATATATATATATATATATATATATATATATATATATATATATATATATATGCATATATATATATATATATATATGCATATATATATATATATATATATATATATATATATATATATATATATATATATATATATATATATATATATATATATATATATGCATATATATATATATATATATATATATGCATATATATATATATATATATATATATATGCATATATATATATATATATATGCATATATATATATATATATATATATATATATGCATATATATATATATATATATGCATATATATATATATATATATATATATATATATATATATGCATATATATATATATATATATATATATATATGCATATATATATATATATATATATATATATGCATATATATATATATATATATATATATATATATATATATGCATATATATATATATATATATATATATATATGCATATATATATATATATATATATATATATATATGCATATATATATATATATATATATATATATATATATATATATATATATATATATATATATATGCATATATATATATATATATATATATATATGCATATATATATATATATATATATATATATATGCATATATATATATATATATATAAAAAAAGAATAATAATAGCTGCTTTCATACACCCTTCTCTTTCTCATTTGCCTCTCTTTACTCATGGTGAGTAATAATATTTCATACTCTTCGCAATTTATAAATATAAATATGTATTATGCGAATAAAATTATATTATTTATTGTTTAGTACTCTTTCAATAAATAAGGACCTGAAGAATTTTGATTGAGTAATGGCTGATTGCCAGATAATTTTGGTCATTGTACGAGTATTTAGCTTAAACAAGAATATTAGACTAAATATCTGATGAGATAGCGGGTGAAGAAGCGATTCGAAAGTAACTGCTAAGTTGTCGAGTGGTAATGAAAAGGAGATGGTAATGCCCTATTTTAACGAAATATTGATAAGTAGATATTATAGGTAAACACAGTTAAGTAAGAGAAAAATAAATAAGATAAAACTTTCAGAACTTCGAATAACTTTATGTTAATTTTAACTGAATTTTTTATTTTTTTTGTTCTTTGTTTGCACTCAACTGTATTTCGTAATTTTTTTGAGCAAATAGAATGCATCGAATTATTAGGTACATACCTTCTTATGATGTATATGTTACCGGCAAAGTTTGGAATTCGTCATTCCAAGAATGCCAAGAATACCGGAATGCCAAGGCATTGTATATAATGCCTAAAACTAGCCGGCAATGTATGAAACGATTTATATTTCACACATTCCCTAGGCATTCTATAGAATGCCAAATTAGAAACCGGCAAAGTATAAAATACATCTCCGATTCGTCAAAATGTCATTCAAAAATGTCAAATTCAAAACGTCATTCAAGCCTGCCATGTTGCAACGAGTAGGTTAATTTCTTATTTTTTATATGAAAATTTTGTTTCCCTTTATAAGAAGGGCAAAAATTATATTTTGCACAACTTTTTATTTTCTTTACACATTTTGAAAAAATGTTTTTTAATGGCACTCTCAGTATTTTTTTTCAGATTAACATTTTTATTTTTGAGAAATGCATGTTACTGTGAATGACTGAAATCTGGAGAATGTCGACTTTCACCGGTGAATGTCAATTATCCCACTTAATTATATCTACGAATAAATTAATATCAAATTTGATGTAATAAATAATTCGGGCATTCACCAAAGCGACTATGTGATTGTCAACATTCACCGGTGAATGTCAATAACCACCGATTTCGGTCATTCAAAGCACACCATTTACATAATAACCTCATCAGGACGTTTTTTTTCATACTTTGCCTAAATAGCATTTGTCATTCTATAGAATACCTAGGTATTATATGCAATGCCTAGGGAAAGTATGTAATACTTCTCATATTTCATACTTTGCCTGAAAACATCCGGCATTATATACAATGTCTAGGCATTCTATATAACGCCGGCGTTTCATACTTTGCTGGTAACATATATATATAAATAAGTTCAAGTAGCATAACAATTAATAATTTCTTTCTTTAACTTCAAAACTTAGAGCAATTCAATTATATTATAAATAAATGTATTTATTTATTCTTTTTTTAACTTAATAATAAATTCTAATGATGAGAATGAAAATGATTTTGCATAATTACTTTGTTTTTATGACAGTTTTTCTCTTCATAACTTTTGTAGTCAATTAAGAAAAACTTCATTAAAAACGGAGTAATTAGTGTCATTCAAAGATATTGCAATTAATTTTGTGTTTATTTGACAAATCTTTGCAATAATTAATTCAATTTTTTCCCCTCCTGTTTCTTGTTCCAGTGCCATAAAAAATATTCAACACTGAAGTTTTTTTTATTATATTTCTTTTTCTATTAATAGTTTTTTCCTTCGATTGCAAACAAAAATGTACTTTTTTTTCGATTTGAAATTTCATATTCTATGCTGATTCGATGCTATTTTAAATAATATCACCACATAAATAAATTTTATGTGGTTTTAAATTACCATTTTTTTACCTTGTAGAGCTCTCAATAAAACACTAAAAATTCTTTTTTTATTGATTTCATTTCATTATTTTACTTTTATATTATTAAAACTTGCATTTGGGGAAATAGTACCAGTTTCGTTTTCAAATTTTTCGTTAAACTGTGAAAAGCTGATTTAATGTACTTTTTGTCAATTCTTTTTAAGTCCAATGTAATTCAAATAAATTAAGATTTTGTGAAATTGGTTCATTATTTACAAGCATCTTTTAGTTCACATATTACCCTAATTTTTTATCTTATTAAGTTTTGCATTTGATAATTATTTCATTCATTTTTAAGTAATGAATAAATACACTCCTCTCGCAGAATTAATTGTACTTCAATAAAAGTTAGATAATATAAGAATTTTTGTTGAAGACTAAATAGAGTTTTAAAAAAAGTACCGTACAGGTGATGAATTTAATTACACTGTAAAAAATTCCGAGTCAATTTATTGTAAAATGTACCGGTACCCAGAATGCCGGTAATTTTTACAGTAAAATCAAAATTTAAGGAACTCTCTGCTCTAATATACAGTAACTTTTACAGTCACAGTTACAGTGAAATCAGTGAATCAATCTGATTAAGTATATCGCACTGTAAAAATTTCATTACAATATTTTACGATAAAAATGGACTTTATTGTTGATGAAACCAAACTGCCTGTTCTTTATATCCGAATTTAATCCGGATTTCATTTTGTATGGAACTAAAAGTCCTATATGGCAGGAATTATTTCAACTGACTGCATTTTCGCTGTTTTTGCTGAATAAAATGCATCACGGATCCAACGCAAGAGAATAATCAAAGTTATAGACTATGCACAGTTAGCAAATTATTTAGTTTAGTTTCAACATTCTTAAAAAGGCTTTTTTGTTTTCTCAAAGTGTTCGTGAGAATGTTATACATGATGATATGGTGATGATATACTGAATCTGAAATAATTATACATGCAATTTTATAAATGTTTTTATTTAACCTAGTAATGGTGTGGCATTTTCTTGTATTATTGTTAAACAAAGTTTAACATAACCTATAGGCAAATTTCATTTCATTCAAAAGATTTTTTCTTCTACAATATTGCTTCTAGGGAGAGGTCTAATTTGCAATTGTGAATAATAATCTAATAACAAAATATTTCTATTTCAAAAAGCGAAACAAGCTGGAACTCATGGGCCCAAGAGTTATATCGATTTCAGAAATCATTTTTTCTCCCCAATACTCTCCTGCTATAAGAGTCGATGCCTAATTTATGTAGCCCTGTACCAATGAATATGCATGGGGGAAGAAGTCTAGCTTCAATTGACATAATGTAAACCAATCTCCTAAGGTTAGGCGCGGTCCCAGTGTTTGAAGGAAAAAGCAACATTCAGGGGCACAAAAACAGAGGTACTTGAAACGAGTTCATATCCTCATCCCTTCCTAACCTCTACTGAGGTTGTGGATAAGAAGAAAACTTTTCTCTCTTTATTTGTTGTTATTTTGTTATGCATTTTTACGCTATTGCTTCTATACTATTCTATTAACTAAGATACTTCTTTGAGAATATATTTATATCATCTATGTTAACTTAATCTGATAACACACTTTGGCATAGGAAGAAAGAATAAAATGGCAGTTGGCGACTATCAGCGTACCTAATTATGCATGTAGAATTGTCCACCAACTGGTGCACAGGTGAGGTACCTCGTGACTGTCACTTTGTTTCTTATGTGCTGGTTCTTAGTTCAAATGACTCTCAGCTAAATTTTAGTAAGTTACTTACCCTGCCAGCTACTTTTCTGGTATAGCGAGCAGTTTCCCGCGTTAGTTACGTAATCGAATACCTGGACTTTTTTCCCTTTCTATATTCATTGCTCTATACTATAAACAGCGTCTTGAATGAAACGTTGAACCGAAAAATCCAACTCCTTCCCAAAAATATTATGGTTGGGTTCATTAACGAGCCCATGATTTGCTTCAGTCAAAAGTAGCACCGTGTTTTTTCCCCTAGATAATATTTTTGCAATGGTACTTAAAAAATTAATAATGAATTAGATATAACTAAACATAACTAAATATCTTTTTCAGGTCAATGGATTAATACAAAACACAGGCCATGGAGTCATTTTCAGAGTGGACACCGGAACTCAATCTCCAGTAGTAAACATAAGTGGTGGTCCTTTGTCCTATAGCTACAGGGTTCAAGAAATTCATTTACATTTTGGTCGAACTGATGGACAAGGCTCAGAACATAGAGTTGGAAGCCATGCATTTCCCGCTGAAGTAAGAATGCAGCTTTGTATATCTACTTATGCACATAAATCTTTATATATATCATTTTCTACTAAAATTATTTTGTGCGACATTGTTTCAATTAATAGTATTTTTATAAAGTGTAGGAAACAAGCTGGGAAGCTTGAATAATTTTAATAATATCAAGATACTTAATATATTAACTATTTTTATTTTAATTAGAAGACATGTACAATCAGTAAATTTAACTAACTGCATTTAACATTGACCAGTAAACTTAACATTGCTGCTGTAAATTGTTTTGCTTTAGATTGTATATAACAGTAACTGAAATTATGAATAAGCATTAGCTTAAGAAGAATTTGCACAATAAAAAGATAAAAATTTGCAATCATCAGTACGATAATAAGAATCAAACGAAGTGCCTATTTTCAATATTTGTATTAAAATTAAATATATTTTCAATCAATAAAGTTTGTACATTCCTCTCCACTTCAAACATTTAAAAAAATGGCTATTTTCAGGCGATCACAGTTATTATTATGCAATGCACCAGTCTTACCTTTTTTAAGAAGCCCAGATACTTTTAGGCCAATAGGATTAGATATTGCTCAGTAAGTCAAATTTCCAGATGGTCGCAATGCATGAGCCCATTGAAATAATTTCTAAAAGATATAGCAGTTATTGCTCAATTAGACTGATTAACTATCCTTCTCTATTCAAATCTCTGGTATTATACAAAGCTCACTGAAAGACGCCTAAGACTGATTAAGTTAATCACCGTACATTTTTAATTCACCAAAAGATAGATGGGCTTCTTGTTATTACCATGAAAATTATCGAATTAAATCGAAAATAGTATAGATATTTTTAATTAGCTTGACGCATTGCAAAGTAGTGATGACTTTTACGAAGAAACGGATTTTTAAATTAGTTTATGACAAACACCAGTCTGATCAATTGTAAGAAAGGTAGCTCTTCTATATATGAGCATGTTGATAAGTTAGCATAACTGCCATTAATACCAGCACTTAGTACTTAGTTATAACTGCTTAAAAATAGAAAAAAGTAGTACTACACTGCAAAGTTTCACTCTAAAAAGGCCAAAAACTGCCAACCATGGACATGTTACTTGTCATATACATCACTGTAAAACAATTTAGTTTATTGATAAAATACATTCTAAAAAACAAAGCACTGTATTACTGTTAAAGACAGCATATGAAAGCACAAGTCATGAAATAAATGATAACAGGCAATCAGTTTAATAACAAAACCACCTTCATCAATATTCTATGTCTTGACAATGACTGTACTTATCACAGTACCAAAAAAATGTCTGGTAATTCTTGCTGCAGTATTTATGCTTTCATGCACTGCGGTATGCTATATTTTATTACAAGCGTTGATTGAACTTTGACTATAGCTTAAAAGCTCCTTTGTACTTAAGTTTACAACCTTACGTTAAAAAAAAACTAGAACTCTTAAATTCCAAATTACATTTGAGATTTAGAGATTTATGCTAAAAATATTCAGCATTTAATGGAAGTTGATTTGACAAGGAAAATTAATAGGTCATTCAATATTGAATCTATATCCCAATACATTAAGATGCCATCTAACCATCACAACTTATTACTTAATTGATCAATGTATTCACGATAAAACATCAAAAGTCACTCACAAAAAACCTCAAAAACATTAAGCAGAAATTTTCCCTTACCAAAAAATAACCTCATTTTCAGAAACTGCTGGTTCATTTATATTCATACTTCTTATCTAACTGCCAATTCCTCGCCTTTCCAAACAATAGCCTTAACTAAAAAAACTAAAAAACTATAACCTATTAAATATCTTTCCGGATAAGGAAATTCTATACTAATGAAATTAAGACTTGCCGAACAGCAACTCTCTTCACTAATCATATTTGCGGCCGTTTAAACGGATAATCTTCCACCCGGCTTTTCTCTTCCAATTTGGTGAATACTTTCTTTTTTTTTCATTCTTTATTCTCCTTTGAGACAACGCGGGTAACTAGAAAGGTAGAGAATGGGGTTGGGTAGATGAATGTAACAAACTACCCGTTTATCTTTGAAACTCAATGGAACACTTGTTCCATCATGATACTCAGCCGGTGAAGGACTTGTCACAGCCGCGCTTTATGTATCAATTAATCATTTTGAGGGTGCTTAAAAGAGCCTATTTGGATGAATGGGTTATTCGAGATTTTGAGATGTGTAATATTTTCCCTACATTTTTCCGGTCTCTTATTCATAGAGAATTTTCCCTCCGGATTTAGATTGAGTCATTTTTGATCTTGAATGTTAGATTTACTTAAATTTGATTTAGAGTTGTTGTTTTTTTTTAATTATTTGTAAATAATTTTCAGATAGTATTTTTAAAACTCAGGTAAAGTTTTTTTTTTAATTTTTTAAAAGTTTTGGATTATATTACATATTGTGACTACAAATTACGTACATTACCTATTGTGGATATTACTCTTGAAAATAAATTACGTATATAGCATACTGTAAATAATATCCATAGATATGAATTACACACATAACATATTTTGAATATTATTCATAAATATAGCATTGTTTATTTGGTCGTAACGTAGTTATAAATAAAAAGAAATTTATTGTTAAAAAAAGTAAAGCAAAATGACAACATCTTTCTGTTTCATTAAAATGAGATTGCCATGTGAAGTATTAAATATAAATATTTCTCGGTTAGCCCAATGCGAGCGAATCCTCCATTTTCTTATTTATGTTTTTTATTTTTCTCATTTTTTAAACACTGAACACAATGGACGCTCTCAAAAAATTCAATTAAATGAAAAAGTAAAAAAAAAAGTAAAATAAATTGTTGAACTTCCTTGTGTTTGGCTAACCAAAAAGCTACAAAATAACTATTTCATCTTAATTTTTCAGAAATATAAATTTATTATGAATATAAAAACTAATCAAACAGATCAACATTTCTTACCTAATAAATTCTTATGGCAATTAGATTAATAATCATAGCATTTCGCGTCCCTAAGAAGTGGTGTTTCCTCAGGGAGCGCATTGCAACAAAGTTTTTTTAATTTCAAACCTAGGAGATTACTAATAGGTATGTCTAATCTAACGTCTTTTCCCTTACCCGTCTACTGGGGACAATCAGTTAGAGATGCAACCAATTAGACTACGCTTCCATTGGGATAGCAATATGTATCGTCCAAAAAGAATAGTGCTACGGAAATTGAGTGAATGATAGCGGAATACTGATCTAGTTCAGCCTCTGATTTCCACTTTTAAATATTTACGATTATTAAATGTCTGATTGATGCTGTCTTGATTTTTAGTGAATCGTGTATGGAACATATCCGTGAATAATTTATTATTAATTTTAAATCCATCTGTTTCTGAGATAAGTTAGGTAACTAATAGAGATGTCTAAGAGGACTTCATTTCGCGAATCTGTTAACTGGTAATCCATTATTGATCAAATAGTTAGTTAGCAACCAATAGGAATACTTTTCAATTAAGATAGGAATACGTATCGTTCAATAAAAAGATAACCAGCTAGTTGCCATTCTCAGCCACAAAATTCCTGCAGTTGATTGATTTATTCCACTAAAGAATGTAATTCAGCTACTGGCTGAGACGTCTGTTATTCAATTATTCTTTTAACTAAATATTTTAATTTTATTTTCTATGGAATTATATTAAACTAAATTCAACGTAATCAAAGACTCTGTATATGGTGTCAAGAACCGTTTTTTCTAAATTACCAAGAGAAATACTGAAATAGAAAACAAAATTAGCCTCATTTATTTTGACTTGTAATAAGTAGACACACGTTTCTCCTTAATAAGCAAAATAAGAGCAAATAAATACATATCTAAAAATAGTTTCCTAAATCAAATTCTCTATTAATTCTTTAAAAAAGAAGAAACAGAAAATCCTTTAGAACCCAATATAATTTAAATATATTTGTTTGAAATTAAATTAGGCTATAATAAATCAAAAGGAAAAGTACTTCTTAACATATTGCACCGTAATAAATCTAAGATTTCAATTTAGGAATTTTAAACAAGCATGTTCTTAAGTTTAAGAGCCTCTTAAATATCACAAACTGTTCAAACAATCTCCCTTCGTTCACAGGAAATTTGCACCTTCTCTAGAATCCATATAATTGGGACCTTACTGCAGCTAACGACGCGTTATTAACATTCGGAAGACAAAATCATAATCGAGAAAAGGAGTCTATGAATAATGCATCAGCCGGCACTTTGCCCCCCCCCCCCGACGCCAATGGATGGCCACTTTCCCGCCAAGATTGATGACTACGTTGCACGATTTGGACAAACACACGTCTGATCATTATTATAAAGTTGAATTTTTTTATCCTAATTTTCTTCTCCAATTTTTTCCTTATCAAATTCTGTCTTTACATAGGTTCAAATCATGAACCCTTTTCGCTAAAAAGTGGCAGGTTTGTAAATTTTCGTCGTCTTAGATTGTTTAAAAAATACTTAGGAGATAGAATTTTTTCTGATAAGAAACTTTAATTATGTGTTAGATTTTTCTGATGGTATCTGAATTTTGCTCTTGATAGTGGGCATAAGTTTATACGATCACGTAATTAAAGTAAAACAAATAATTCCGTATGTGTCTCGTTTCGTATAACAAACTTTTTAATTTGAAATGCATACAATAAGATTCAAACAATATTTCGGATTAATACTTATTTTTACGAAATTAACGCATATTTTATTATTGAGTACTTATACTGTTTTAAAGGTTATTTTCCTTCAATTTAATACTTATTTTGCATTACGCATTACTAGGCTTGAATTTACAAACAAGCTTCAAGGTTTTACATACGTAATAGGCACAACATATTATATATCACTCTTTATTATAACCTTAATTATTCGATACATTGATTTCTTTTATAAATTATGCTGCTCTTCAATCGCTAAATATTTTGGAGAGTACTTTATATTATACTTACTTTAATATTATACTTACATAAAGTACTCAGAAAAATATTTATAATAGACTAGTACTTACAGTGTACATCACACTAATACAAAATCATTTATTTACTGAAGTTTAGTGCTCAGCAATCTATCACTTGTAAAATAACCTGAAATATTCGACCATCAATCAATTAAAAATCTTTATAATATAAATTCAATATCAGTGTAGAAAAAAAAATCAAAAATGTTGTTTAGCATGTATAAGTGTAAAGATCGACAATGGAGTTCGAAGCAGAGAAATAAGTTTCAGAATTTCGCACTCTAAGCTCTGAAGTCTAGAACGTCAAAGATTTAAAATCTAATCTCAGATGAATAAGCATACAAAAACAGATGGAACGCCATTTCAAATTAAAGGAAAACTTTCAAGTTTCTTTATTTTTTTACAGGGGAAATATGTTATAATAAATTTATATCAAACAGTTGATAGTATATGCGTCGTAGGCTAATTGAAGAATTAGGCTCTTACTAACAGTTAATTTCATTCAATTAATTTGCTATTCACCGAATTAATTGAAAAATTTAGATATTTTATAATCAGCATAATTGTTTTTAGACGTACTGCATTTAGATAAAATTACCTTAAAATGAAATGGAGAATTATATTCCATTGCCCAATATGTCTGAATAATTTCAAGTTGTTTCCGATGACCTAAAGGCTAATTGCAATGAACTGAAGAATATATAGTCGCAACAAAAATAATTTACACAAAAGGAGTAAGTTAACAATAGAAATTAGCCTCAATTTTCAGTACAAAGAGCTGGCTGATTGCCAGAAGCATCACTAAACCGAGACTGACTATTTGAGTAATTGTTCGCAATGTTTAAAATGACCCTAAAGACAGATGGACTGTTTGTAATAAGCCTAAAAATATCAAGCGGAACGGAAAAGGTCGAATACTTTTACAATTAGACAGGCACATTGTAAAATGATGGTGACATTTACTAAGAACCAAACTTTCCAATTAATATACAATATACAAGCCTGTTTTCCTTGTTCACCATACATAGTACAGTGTAGTTTTGTATTTCATAGGTTTCGTTACTTTTTGACATTTCAAAGGTGTTGAATGCTTCGTGTATCAAAATGTACCATTATTGTATACAGAGTGTACAAAAACTCATGGTACATACGTTAGGCGGCGGTTGAAGACAACAAGACAAGCACCATACAATTCGTGGTCGGAATGCAAACCATAAATCGCTGGATCACGAAACATGATGCGTCACGAAATGATGAAAAAAAAGACAGACAGAGATGGAATGAAAAGAAACGGATAAAATACAGAAAAAGATTTTATTCAGCAAAATAAAATTAACCAACATTATGTTATCACATTATGTCACACTGCTCAAAATTGCGGCAGCCAGTCTTCATACCATCAAAGGAATGATAGTCGTACCATGACGAAAACACCGATCATCTCTCTTATGGTGTCAGCAGCTATGGATATCCGGACAACAAGATCTTCTACAGAATCTATGGGACCATTTTTTTTATTTCATTTCACAGCCACAGTTAAACAGCCGAGCCAACCTTGGGTTTACGACAACTAATGTTTAACTCCGTAGCCTTATAATTTTGAACCCAAGAAATTTGCCTTGGTGGAGGTCTTTTCGATGGAACTAACCGGCATTGGCGTTACACGGGGAGAAAAGCCGTGAAAACCTCCCACGGTAAGTCTGACAAGGGAACTCTAACCCATGATCAATCTACCACATAAGATATTTTAGGTCGGCACAGCGATCCGTGAAAGAGCCGGGTGCGGAATTCGCATCGATCAGCCATCGCCGGGATTCGAGCCCGGTTTACCTCATCCC
This sequence comes from Parasteatoda tepidariorum, assembly GCF_982258835.1. Taxonomy (NCBI): domain Eukaryota; kingdom Metazoa; phylum Arthropoda; class Arachnida; order Araneae; family Theridiidae; genus Parasteatoda; species Parasteatoda tepidariorum. The sequence continues at coordinate 74,883,464 of NC_141757.1, forward strand.
TTGCTCTACCCCTTGAGCCACCACGGCTCCTATGGGACCATCGTTGTAGATAAGGCTCTGCATATGACCCCTGATGAAAAAGTACAGAAATAGAATTAAGAGTCTAGACCCAGAAGAAAAGTCTGAGCCCTATAGTATGTTACAGCTTGCATTAGAACCACGAATTGTATGATGATTCGTAATAGTTAAAGTTCACCCTCTTCCCCCTGTAGTTCTCTTCTATCCTTCTCTTACATATGTACCTCGGGTTTTGAGGCTGTCTATTTATAGTCCTTTTTCCAGGACACTATTGTAAACTACCCTAACAGATAGCTTTTATAGCTCTATCAGAACTATCAAATTCTTATAAAGTTAGTGCTCAAAATATTTTTTTTAAAAACTAACATCTATATCGTTAAAAATATATCTTCTAATTTCATATTCAAATGCACTTACTTCAAAATGCACATAATTATTATCATATGAACCCATTTTCTACTACTTACAATGTTACACATTTATACAAATGAATCTGCTAATATGTAAAGTAAAGATTCGTATTACATCTAAATCAGACAAATGGAAGAATCTATTTCAATATTCTAATCCAACGCAACGTCGGGACAACGTGAATTCTGACTCAATCTATTTGTTTCCAGGAAACATATGTTTGAATCACGTGTGACAAAGATGCAACACGAGCGGTTTTCTCTAATTCGAACAAACGCGTTCTATTTCTAATTCAAATTCTCATTCTCATTGAACTCAAATTCTCATAGAACTTCGCCATATGTGTGCACGTTAAATTTCAAATAAATTTTAGCTTAGTTCATAACTTATTTTTCAGAACTAAAATATTTATTAGTTAATTTTAAGAACTTTTTCAAAACTTTACTGATTCTTTATAATTTTGGCAGCAAGGTAAGATTTCGAATATTTGATTTCCATTGTTTCATTGTAATATCTTAAGTGGATACAGAAAATAATTTTAAACATTTTTTTAAATTCTAAGTCAACCTGATGTTTTCTCATTCGTTTGTAGAAACTCAATTTGCAATTTGATTACTAAGATTAAATTACGTTATTTTTTAGTCGTTTCTAGTGTATATTGACATAAAATTGTAACTGTTCAGTTGATGAATATAATAGTAAGAATTATTAATGCTTTTTTTAAATAAATAACTCATAGCATGCAATTAATCCTGGGACGCAGACGGCACACCAGTGTATCTTTCATAAAGCTTTTAGTCTTTTTTTCTGACACTCTAAATACAAGGAAAAAATATTTTGGAATTTTTTAATTATAAAAAACAGTTTAATTTACTAAAAATCTATTATGTTATAGAAATTATATTTGTATTATATCCAAGATCCAAAAAATATAATAAGATCCAAAATATAAGATCCAAAAAAGTACTCTGAAACAGATTTTTTCAACCATATTCAATTTAAAGATTTATCAATAATTGATTTCATAAATGAAATAAATTTCGTTGATGAATGTTTCTCTTAGATATAAATAACCGTGAATAAGTGTAAATTTGAACAATTACTATATGAAAGATTTTAACCTTTACCACAGAAAAAGGCACCGGTGTTTCATACTGTATTTCATAATCATAAATTATTGAAATAGTAAATATTATATTTTCCACTTATTTTGACCAAAATTATTATAAAATAAAGAAAAAATTATGAAAAACTAAGTTTAATAAAAATTCTGCGTAAAAGGGATAAATGAATCATATTGTGATGAAAATTGTGATCAGTAAAACATTTTTTAAATTAATGTGTTTCAACAATTATTGTTAAATAAAGAAATACATATGGAAGCTTATATCTTTTATAAGGACGCTCAGCTTATATATTTCATTAGTTAACATTATATTAACAATTATCATTATATTATTTTAATTATTCACCATATATTGTTAAATAATTATTTAAAAATAATCATTGAATAATTCATAATCTAAGTTACCAGAAATTATAAAGCAATTTCATCAATATTTCTGACATTTTAACTTTTTTTCTCTCTTAAAATGAATAAAGTTTGAGTGTACAAAACATAGTAACTAAAATTAAATAAAAATTTATTAAAATTGTCCTTTTAGTTTAGAGTATCCTATTCAACAAGCAAAATGTCTCAGTTCTATAAATATTTCTCGTATTCAGTTCTCTTTTATAAGCGATCAATATTCAGTTCTATAATACAAAATGTTCTATAAATATTTCTTCTTCTTATTTCATAAGTAATTGGATAATGTATTTTGTAATTAAAAGATTGTCTTTAAAATACTGTAAATTAATAGCTACAAATTTCCCAACACTGCTCTAGAAAAAAATTACAACTTTATAAAGTTTAAATCTCCATTTTTTTTTTTAGGAATATTGTCATTGTTTTGAGTTACGTGCAAATTTTAGCACACAAAAGTGCATCAACAAAAATATTTTGATGGAAACCATCAGCTATTTTGTTTGTTCATACAGCGATTTCATATTGTAAGATGTCGTTAAATTTGACTCAATCCTTCTGTGTAATCCGTGCAAGGCAAAATTTTTTCCATATTAACAGTGAATTATAATAAGCAATATTTTTTATTATTTATGTAACGTGAGGGGGAACAGTTAGAGTTATCAGATATAAAGATTTCAAGATTTTTTTCAAGATTAATTTCAAAACAAGTGACACTTATGTTAGAAACATATTATGTTTAATTAAAGATGCGTTATTTTTAGGTAAATAAAAGAAGCAAAACTAAATAAAAGTAAAAAATGATTTTATAAGCAATTATAAAAAATTTAACTAATAATACATTTGTTGTAAACTACTTTTTTTAAACAAAAAACTATTACAATTGATTTTACTATTTAATAAAAACCATCATAATTAACTGATTTTGTAAGACTTGTAGCTAAAATACTTTAAAAAGTAATAGTGCATCATGGGAGATTGTTAATGAGTATGACGAAACTAGGATGCAGAGCAAATAATCGAAAATAAAGATACGAAATTAGCTGACCGGACTGTATGGTGGTCAGGGAGTTGTTCTCGTACGTGGAAGATCCAGGGTCTAATCTCACTTCGGGTAAGGGTGTAATTTAACTTTCGTTGCTAAGGTGACACTAATCCGGCTGTGCTTTCCTCTATAACATGGTTATTAGAAAAGTTAGATACATTAAGCACAAGGTTTTTTTTTTAAATAGTATGACCAAATGTTACTTTACTATTGACGAAATTCGTTTTCTCAAAGAAGTTCATATAGTTATTTCGTCACTTTGATGAAATATTCGCTCGGAGCATATACTAGGAAACAGTTTCGTCAAATGCGAAGAAAGTTTCGTGAAATTTGAGTATATTTTTCACGCTCTATGAAATTTGATGATGCATTAAATAAGGCAATTTAATGATACTTCAAATAAAGAAAATTACAAATATAAAATCCAAAAATACGCATGCTAATAAAAATATATCAATCTAATAAAATTATAACTTTACAAAGCCAAATGACGTAGAAATAACGTATAAGTTTGCCTTGTTCTAAACATATCTTAGTTAAAATTATATTATTTGTGATATCTTCCAAACTACAACAACTGTTTTATATAGTTATAAAAATATTTATTTGGATTTAGAAATCAGATCTCTATATTTAACTATTAGTTCCGTCAAATTTTTCTCAAAAATACTGTTGAAAAGTTTTTTAGCTTTAATAATCTATTTCATAGCATTCATAAAAAAACTAACAAACAGTTTCTGGTGGAAATATAAGACACATGAAAGAAGATAAAAGTGTACGGAGTTATACAAATATAGTACAGTTTAGAAAACCGAAATTTAAAGCCAAATAAAAAGTAAAAATACGTTTTGATTCATTTTAGCTATCTATCGCATACATTTATAAAATCCACAGAATCATTTATCTATAAATAATCCAATATTCTGTCAAACATTGTTATATATCATCATTCATCAGTTTTACCGAAAAGCTATACCTTGTTACAAGATAAGTAGCACTTCCATTTTATTCGAATCTCATATACGCTGTATAAATTGGGATGTTCGAAGAAAATTCATTTGGAACAGACTTTAGATTCACAGTCTGTAAAACAGATTTTGTATTCTAATATGGGCCTCGGGAAATATTTCGAAAGCACCAATAGATTTGTTTGACGTGAAATTTAAATTCTTGCACGTTAAAACCAACGTTTATTGTCGTAGCTAGTTTGGATGGATTTAAATATTAAAATTGTTTTGCTTGCATGTAGTTTGGGCTATGTATATAGCGATTTCTGAGTATATAATATTTCTATGTATATATTTGTTGCCTTAATTTCTTAAATTAATTTCATTCTTAATTTAATTTTATGATTAAAAATATTTTTGAAAATGTATCTCTGTAATAAATTTCTGTTTTAGAGATAGTAATGATTTCATATGGAAATACTAATCATTGAATATTTTATAGTACAGGCAATCGAAACTTGTTATTTTAGGCTGAAAAGTTGAATTTTGGAATTATTTGTTTTAAGTTGATAACACAAAAATTAAAAAATATTTATATTTTCTTAAAAAATTTATATTTAGTCCTTTATTGAATGTATCTTTAATATCTAAAATAAGAATCCCATTATTAATTAGCAATCATAATCATGAATTTATCATTTCTATTAGATTTTTATTGTAATAAATTATGAGCTAGAAAAGCGAAAGAACGATAATTCAAATTCATACTAAAAAAATTCTAATTTAGATTAATATGTATAAATACTCAGTTTGCTGTTTATTTACATACAATGTTCTGTACATACTTTGTATCGCTAACATTATTTATAAAAAATATATAATTTTTATAAGAATTTTATCCTTTTTATAAGAATTTTATCATTTTTATAAGAATTTTATCATTTTTATAAGATTTTTCTTGTTGTAAATTTTGTGCAGAAAAGGGAAAGAAAGATAATTCAAATTTATACTGAAAAACTGTAATACGCGTTAATATGTAAATACTCAGACACTGTCAACGATTTGAATAGAAACTCATCCATAAACTAGAATTGATTTTTCCTGCATCCATTTCAACTAAATCTTATAACTTTCTTCTTTACGCATCAAGGCTTGTTTCTCAGCTTGAATTCCAATTCCACTGATTAGAATTAAATGATGCATTTTGCCGAAGACACAAATGGTGGAAAATAATATTTCAGAACAATTTTGCATAAATCAATTTGTAATAAAGTCTGTTTGAATCCTTCAAAACGTATGCTACACTGTAAGCATAAAAAGAAGCATTACAGAACAATAAAAGAGTAGTTTAAATAAATCGAATTTCGTTATTTTTTTCTTTTTTCTATGCTATATGCATTCAAAGTACAATTAGGAAAGGATTTGAATCGGCTGCAAAAGAAAAATAATGCATGTTTCTTTCCGGTTTACGCTATTTAATCAAAATTTCAATTAAAAAATTGCCAATTCTTTTGTTACATCATTTATGCAAGCAATTCATGGTGCATCCATGTCATTATCTAAAGTTCAAGTTTTAATATTTCTAAAAAAAATACGGTAGTTGGCAAATGTAAGCATACCTGGCCAAACTATTAGACACGCACTATAAGATTTTATGTAAAATCTTAATTATCAGGTGATACAATACAACTTTATTGTTTCAACGCGGCTGAAACCGGTTTACACTTATTTATGTTCGTGTATCAATTAGTTAAAGGCCTGTTTAGACGATCCAATTTCTTGGACAGAGATTGATTGATATTGATGGAAACTTGTTTTGCTTTGAGCTTGGATCGTGTAAACAAACATCCAAGAACTTGGTCCAACTTCTTGGACGATAGTATAGCATATTCTACTTTCCATCCTAGTTTTTTCTCCCTTAACCAATCAGCGTCTTAGGTTTCGTAACGTCAACAAGCTGGCAGCAAATTATGTCATTTTGTTGTGGGTTTTCATAGATTTTAGTCCAAATAAATTGATCTGTTGAGGTTTATTTGTGTCATTATGATTTTATTTGAATTTATTTAGTAATTTTAAACTTATGTAAGTATTATTTTATAATGTTGAATATGAGCAATGCGCAAGTTTTTCTTTCAACGAATCAGCGACATTCAAGAACTTGAATAGTGTCAACGAATCATCCAATTTCTTGGACAGAGAAATCCGTCCAATTTCTCGGATTCAAGAAATTGGACCGTGTAAACAGGCCTTAACATTGTAATGCAATTCGTTAAAAATAAATACAAATAGGAAGTTCATAAAAAGTATCCTGAATAAAAACTTATTACATGTATTGTTAAATATAAAAATATTGCATGTAAACTCGCGCAAAACATGCAATTATCAAAACACTGCAGTGTGTCTAATAATTTGGTCTAGTTATTATAATATAATATAATATCTGATATAATACATATTCGATATTTGTATAATATATCGTCTAATTTATCCAATCGTCAAATTTATATTATATGTCGTCTAGTTTATCCAACTGATACGCGAAAATAAACACGTGAAAACTGGTTTCAATCTCGTAAAAACAATAAAGCTGTATATTATAACCTGATAATTAAGATCCTGATAATGAAGATCCTGATAATTAAGATTCTGATAATAACCTGATAATGAAGATACACAAAATCTTATATTGCGTGGTATAATTTGGCCAGGGAGTGCACATATACAGAGCATGATTTCATTCTAAAGAAGTTAAAATAAGTTTATGCCTTAAGAGCAAGTTTTAATGATTTTACATAGTACTGTAGTTGGCAACCGTAAGCATTCATAGTTTTAATTGTCAAACGTAAGCATGATTTTACTCTAACGAAGTTAAACTTAGTTTATGCCACAATGTAAAGTGCAAAGCTTAATAATTTTATAAATTACTGCAGTTGGCAAACGAAAGCATTCAAATATACTATGATTTTATTCTGAAGAAGTTAAACTTAGTTTGCGCCACAATATAAAGAGCAAAACTCAATAAGTTCATAAAATATTGTAGTTGTCAAATGTAAGCCTACATACGTAGCATGATTTCCTTCTAAGAAGTTGTAAATAGTTTTTTATTCTTTGTATAAATCATAAATGGACATTAATTAAAGATGCTCTACTTTGACGTGCTAGCAATGCATTTTTCAAAGTAGTTTTGCCTCTGATAAAGTAGAGTCCTCTATTAACTTTACTAGTTAGTATTTTGGATTTCTTCGAATTTTTAACAAAGAACAAATTACACATTCAGTATCCAAAACTCAAAATCTAAAATTATGTCATAGATTTTAAAATATATTTTCAGATAAGTTTGAATTAAATCATTCTCGCAACAGCCCGTTGTTGGCCAGCGAGTTTATGGAGGTTAAGGCTCCACAATATCATGACCCACGGCATGATTGTGGCAATGTGGTGAGTACTGCACACTGGCCACGTTTACTTCCCAGACAAGCTGGAACCAATTGGATCTGAGGTTGGGTTGGGTGGGCTTCAAGTCGCCACTGGGGATCGAACCCCAGTTCTTCACAATGACAGGTCAATGCCTTTAACACTCAGCCATCGGAGCTCTCAGATTAGTTTAACTACTATACATATGTTGCATTAAAAGTTAGACATGGTAGAATGTAAATTAACTAAAGATAAATTATTAAAAGCATATACTGTTTGAATAAAAGAGGTAAAAAAAATTTTGTTGTCATTTACTCTACCCCTATTTTGTACTAAAAATATCTTATTGTACAAATAAATATATATAAAATGTCTCGTCAGGACCATCTTTATAATATATTTTCAGACTCGAATTTACTGTCAGAAGTCCAAATATATATCCAATAGGAGTCGTAAATTATTACTTCAGTGATGAAAAAACGTCATATAAGTATACAAAATCACTATTGAAGATGGGGCTGAAAAAAGGCTGTAGCCAGGATATTTTTTCGGGGGGGGGGGGATATGGTAAGAGGCAAGGACAGTTTCAGACATGCAAAGTAAGAGAAAAACATCGTAACAAATATTGTTTATTCTGTTGTTTGCAAAAGTTAAACTAGTAATTAAAAAATATTACATATTAATTATTTTACAATTAATAGTACATAATAATTACAATCAATTTGTAAACAAAGTTTACAATGACATGCGACGGGGATTTGAAGAAAATTTTTCGATTATTTTTTTAGGACCTTGCCCACCTATTCTTTGGCCAAGTTTAAGACAAACCGGAATATCCCGAAATATGCTTAATAAAGTTAGCCCTGGTAGCCTTTCTTCTTCAGTAGCATTTCTTGTTGCTGTTTTTACTCGTTTAAGAGTAGAAAAAGTTCTTTCTGCAGTTGCTGTGGTGATTGGCAACGTAGCCAATATTGATAACAAGCAATAGATATTTGGGAAAAGATACTGTCACATTCTTCCATTGCTGAAAGTGCCGTATCTGGTCTACTAAGGGGTTCGCGCAGGTTCCACTTTGATGCCCATACTTCCATTTCTCCCATGAGGTTTTCGATGTCAATGAAATCTGCGTAGATTCGGAAATTGCATAAATTAATATGCTGAAAAACAATTGATTTCGAGGGAGCAGTCTAACCGAAGGAAAGATGAGCCACAAGGTCAAGTGAAGATGATGCACTAGCGAAGTTGGTGTACTGAGAAAAGGTTTGATTCGACAGTTTTTGTTTTTCTTTTTACTGAGAGGCTCAAAGAAAGACTAAAAAGTTTGAATCCCAGAGTTTCAGGGGGGGGAGATGTCCCCCCCCCGTCTACGGGCCTGGGCTGAAGGCATCAAAACCTATTTGCTTACGGGTGGTAAAAGAGAGGAGTTGAAACTTTGATATCAGAAACACCTTCAAATTTCATCAGGCAATAAAACTGGTTTTAACATTTATATGCCAGCCTGCCTTATCAAATTATTTGAAAAAATTTTATAGTGGTATTATTTCTCCCCGTTTTAACATTAATTTCCGACTTCTGACTTATGGACATTTCGCCAAGGATTTCGAAAATATATATTAAGGATAGTCATTACAGAGCACTCTGTATAATAAACGGTTAATTAAAAAATAAATACATCTCGAATTCAGAGCTATTTGCTCACAATAACCAACCCTAAAATTTCACAATCGATTTTATTTTAATCAGAAAAATAATCCTCGGCAAATAACTTCAAAAACTTTAAATCCTCAGTATCAAAGCTCTGTTTTACATTTTATACTAAATTAAGAAGAAGAAGAAAAAAAATAACTCAAATCTCTAAGGTTCTAAAGAAAGAAAGAGTCTAATGCTAGGGTAGAGAAATCAGAGCTTAGGTAAATAACAAACTGGAACAACATCCTCCCCCTCTTCTTGAGCCAAACTAAGCATACTTAGAGTAAAAATAAGAGAACTTACCTCTTTCAAAGAGCAATTAACTCTTTTCACTGATGTGAAAGAGGATAGAGTAAGAGAAAAAGTGCTCCACCCCTCTTTCTCTCTGGGAGTAAGGACAGATGATCATTGATCGCGTGCTTAATTCTAGAGTAGTTAAGATAGGGACGAACCTGGACCATCTCTTCCTCCTTTTTAAGAAGTTACCGTGAGATAAAAGGTTTTTTTTTTCTCCACTATTTTAATACGTTATACGAACTTCTTAAGAGATTGGACTTTCTTATGAAAATGTTAAATGGGTATCTTGAAATGGTTTAAAATATTTTGGTATTTTAAGTGTAAGTAATTATTTTCTACTCTACTGTGGGAATTGAATATTTTTTGCTCTTACTAATTAACTTTTAACTGAAATTTGAAAATTTTATAATTTTATTCTGGTGCAATGATTTTTTAATTGATATTTTAAATTTTATATATTTTAATTTTATTCTGACGAATTGAATTATAGATTGTTTAGGGGTGTGGGGGAAGATAAAAATTTTATAAATTTAAGTTTTTGGGTCTTAAAATCGAAGCAAAATTTTTATTTTAAATTATATTTACTATGTTGTTCAGAAATTTTGCTTTCGCTTTGAAATGACAAAAATAGCTTAATGATTTTTTTTTTCAAATTATAATTTTTCAAAAAGTGCAAATTTGTTGAGATTTAGCCTCAATTAAAACCATTGAAATCAAAAAAAAATTCTCAATTTTTTTACATTTCTAATTGTTCAAAAATGCAGTTCAGTTATCTTCCATACATTTTAAAATTAAACAACAAATGCTTCACTTTATATAGACATTTTATGCATTTTTATAATCAGTTTTAAGAGAACAGGCAACAAAACTTAATTTAATAGTCATATATAACGCTTACATTAACGAGTCATTATATAGAAGAAAAAAAATTATAAATGACATTTTGATTCATAGCTATATCATGTTTTTTTCGGAATTAAGGCCTAAAGCATTATGATATCCGAGTTTAAATTTTTAAACGCATATTAGTTATTTTCCTTACATTTATTGAATAAGACTAGAGTAAGAATTATGACTTATAATTATCATTTAAATCAAAAAGTATTAAAAACAATCCATTTAACCAGGATATTTTTAAGGTAATTGTAGATAGTTCGTTTATTTTAAACTAGTTGCAGCACTAATCAAATACATAATACAAGTACAAAAGCCAAAAAAATAGACACTTTTATGACCGTTTTCTTGAAAATTAACCGATCGTTAAGGGGTTAACCTGAGAGGTTTTAGTAGTTTTCCTCTCCATATAACGCGAATGCGAGTTAGTTCCATCAAAAAATCCTCCAAGAAGGCGAATTTCTCCCTATACTTGATCCAGGAGTTCCCTTGTCTTCTGATTGGATTCAAAATTACAAGGCTACAGAGTCGGACATTAGTAGTCTTTAAACCCAAAAAATTGGGTCGGCTGTTCAACGACGGTTTTAAAATATAAAAAAATAAGAAAAAATAGTTTATCTCTCTTAAACATGAATAGTTCTCACAAAATCACTGAACATTTTGGTTTCAAAATATACAATTATTGTATTTTAATGTAAGAGTATTATGTAAGAACATTTTCTTGATCTTTTCGTTAATCGTAACGAAACAAATGATTACCTAGATTTGAAAAATAATCATCTGAACTTGAAAAAAAATAATTTAAGAAATACAGATTGTGAGACTCAATAAGAAGTAATAATTGCGAAGTAACTTTATTCCTTGAAGACTTTTATAACAATTCAAATAGGAAACGGTTTTTATTTCTATTTAAGCTGTTAGCGCTATTTATTATTTAAAATATTTTTATAAATATTAAAATTTTTATCTGATAACATGTAATCTCTCTTTCTTTCTCTTTGGCTCTCTTTTTTTTCTCTTTCTCACTTACTACTTTTACATGACATCTACTTAAGCGCGGGGTCTCAAGGTAATTATATCTTGGAGGAAACATTTTCTACAACGATGGATAAATAGTCAGTATTTAAGGCAAAAAAAAGGAAGAAAACAATTACGAAAAAGCAATTAAATTTGCAATAATCTTCGAACTTACAGGAATTTAGAAAAAAAAAATTCTCTTTAAAATTATAATAAAAATTTGTCCTATCAGCACTTCAAATTTCAACTCTATAGTTGCATTTCAATGGACAGTAGTTCGACAAGCATGTTTTTTAATACTTTCACAGCTAATATCTCTGAAACTAAATATCAAAAGTGAATTTTTTTTAATACCATCGTACTCCCTATAATTTTTTCTACTCACCTTCGTAATTTCAATTGTCTAAACTTATTGATTTTGAACAACAGAACAAAAATGTATTGTAAAGCGAAAAAAGAGAAAAAAAAGAGTGGAAAAAATTGCAGAAAAGTATTTAAAATTGCGATAAATTTTGTAGCAAAAAAGTTTTTAAAAAAACTCTAAATATGATCCTTTCAACATGCCAAACTCTGACACTGTGCTTCCTACTGCCTATAAAGCGGCCCGCATGGTATTTTTTCTAACAAGTTGAATAGTTAATACTTCTCGAACAAATCGAGTGTCATTTTTTATTTTATTTCACCGTAACTTTCGTATTCCTTTCTACACACTTTAGTAATTTCAAGTTACTGAGTCTTACAGTATCTGCTCAGCAAAACAAAACGTAAATTTAGGCTGAACACCCAAAACAGCGGCTTCAGCCCTTACGATTTTCTTAATATCCAGAGAAAGACGCAATTCATTTTTGATTCTTGTCTGAGAAATCGCTTTTACATACTAAATCTGAATTATCGTTATAATGAAGCAAATTCTGACATTATTTTTAAATTATTCGTTAACTAAATACAAGTTTATTTTCGTTAATTAATACTTTTTTGTCAATATAAATCCGTATAAAAACTTTAATATTTTTAATGACTTCTCTTTAGTACTCATTTTTTATCTTTTTCATTACTTTTCAATATAATTAAAAAACTAATTTTCTTATAATATTTATATTTCGCTTTGAGATTTTTTCTTATTCAAGCTTTACCATCGGGGTGGCGGTAAAAAGGATCAGTTTGTAAGGAATATTATGGAAAAAATAAATTTTTTAATTATAATAGTAAATTATAAAGGAAATGATTAAAATAGTATTCACATACACTAAAATACATCGCTATTTATTAATTAATCGTATAACAGTAACCATAAAAAGTTGTTCTTTAATTTCTTGACATAATTATAATTAATTAAATTCTTATTAATTTGTTTTTGAATAAAGTCTTACATATATACTTTTGTTCTTAAATATTTCCGTCTTCAAAGTTTTAAAACTATTATAATTAAATAATTGTCATTAATCTACTTAACTAGGTAATTACTCATCCTAACTTGTTTCTTTGTGATCACTGCATGTATGTCACGCGAGATTCTTAATTTTAAATCTTGATTGGAAAAAAAATAAAAGGGCATATACATGCATAAAACTATTTTTCAAGGCATAAGAACAAAATGGAATTAAAAATAAAATGACATTAGTTTCAACTTAAAATGCAATAAGATATATGGCACATTTGAAACCCTTATTAAAATTAAAAGAACTTGTTTAATTCGCTCAGATACATATATTAAATAAAATACTGTGTTGAACAACATTCAAGCTAATTTATTTAGCATTCAAAAACAAATTAAAGTTTCATTAGTTTGAATTTAGAGTAAACCAAGACGAATTGTGTTTTAAACATAAAGAATTAAAAAACCCTTTTAAAGTTGAAAAAAAGGACTAGCTAAAACCCAACAAAATAAAGTTACGTTATAAATTGATTGCATTATGAATTTAAAATATACCGTATTAACGTTTAAAAAAATAACAAATTTAAAGAAAAAAATTTTTAAATTCATGTAACTATAGTTCGTTTACCAGGAGTTGGCACTTGGTCCCACCTCTAGGACGAAGAGTTCATTTCAGAGCTGGAGTAAAAGGAGAAAAGTCTCTGCACTTGAAATTGAGACAACCTTTAATGCACGCCAAACGTAAACAGTGAATTCTTTTTCAGTCACTTACTTCGCTTTATCATCTGCCCTTACATCTTTCGTTACACTAGCTTATTAAATATATTACAACAAAATATCTCAAAAAGGTCGAACTATAAACTCAAAAGGGAGAAATATCATCAAATTTATGAAATATATAATGTTAAAAAAATACATATAAAGGCTGAGAAAAAAAAATTGTTATACGATCTCCAAATAGCAACCTTGTACAGGATTGAGCTCATCTTTCTCCTAAAAATTGCGAAGTAATATCGTCATGATGAAAGCGGAGCCACAAGTGCCATCCCCTATATCCATTTATAGGTGAACAACCTATAGCTAACTTGATATGACGTGTATTCGGGGGATACCTAAAAAATGGCATACACTGCACTGAATAACTATTTAACAGCAAAAAATAAAATTAAATTGCATCACTCAAAACATTAAAAAAAAAACTACGAAAGTTTTATTTTTCAAAAAAATAGAGGTAATAAAAAAAACTAAATTTTTATAATTATTTTATTAAATTTTATTTTATTTATTAGCTAAATTTAGATGATGCAATAATTGTTAAAATTGCTTAGTACTAATGTACATTAAGTCGAAAAATTTTTTTTTCCTTTTTATAGAAGCTAAGAAGTAAAATAATAACTATTTTTTAATTCCAACGTACTCCTAATATTTTTCCTGCACTCTTTCATAATTTCAATTCAAAAGTTTTCTAGTGTTTTCGCAACAAAATACATTGTAATGTCGAATTGAATAGCCGAGGCAGCTATGTAGACTCTTACGATTTTCCGATATATAAAGTAATTTAATATAAAAAAATTATGATGTATTAGCAAAGATCTTTTATTTATTTATAAACTCTTAATTTCCAAAAAGTTAATAACTAATCTTTTACAAAATTACTTTATAATTAAGACGAAAAAAGTCATTAATTTTGAAACATTAAAAAATAATGTAAAAAATAAATCTTCTACAAACCGTACGAATAAATGTTAAGTTTATGCATATATTTTTTTTTGCAAACAAATTAACTAGTACTCGAAACAATTTTTGTAACTCAACTATTCACCAGACAGTAAAAATGTTACAATTTAAGACAAATCACCACTTCTTGGTGAATTTATTGTACTGAAACGATGATATAAAACATTTTCCTCCGTCCCAGCATTGCAATTTACGATGGAAACTTAGCTGTTCTCATCTAAAACCAAATGGAATTTTGTCATGATATCATTTTGGCGTGAGAATCGGAATAGAATCTCGAATTGTAATACAAAAAGCTTCCAAAAACAATTCAGCGGAATAGCGTGACAACATATTACGCTTCGTGACACAAGAGTACCACAAGATTTTTTTTATAAAAACCGAAATCTTAACGAAACTGAAATCTTGGAGGAAAAAAAACGGACTTGGAAAAAAGTTTGATACATTTTTTTTTTTTGCTCAATATATTCGTTCTCTATATTTAAGAAGCAGAGGAACTCCTCCGTAATTAGATTAGAGTGGTGCATAATTCAGAGGCGACTTTCCTATGTTTGCTCTATGTTCACACGCATACCAATGTCACGTGACGTCTGACGTGTCACTGTTCCTTCACTCATTTCTCGACAAGCTTCCGATTTATGTCTGGAAATTGATCTATTATGTCTATTCTCGTATTTCTTATGAAACGTCTTGCGTTTTTTTAGATGAAGAATATATATGTCAGTAATGAGGTTGTTCAAACCCAAATATATTACTACGATGAAACATTAACATTTAGAGTATAATACAAATTAATTTACTGCGCATTGCAGTAGAGAAAAATAATGAAAATCATAAAGAATTGGTAGGAATCATAAGAAAATGTTTTTCGAAAAAAAATGCAAATTTGATGAAATTTTGCACTTTTTCCTACATGAGTAAAAGGTTTTTATCAAAGTAAACAATTTTACACCCGGTGTTGAACAATTCTGAGTTCACGACTATTAACTCCGATGTTCAACTCCGTAGTTTTGTAATTTTAAACCCAATCCAGAAGAAAAGATAACTCCTAAATCAAGCATTGGAATAAACTAGATCTTACGATGAACTTTTTGATGAAACTAACCAGCATTTACTTTACATGGGTGGGTAACCACGAAAATCTCCCACGGTTAGCCAGACAAAAAAGGAATTCCAACCCATGATCAGTCTGCCAAAAATAAAGAAACGAAAAAAAAAATTTCAATTGATGTTTTAAACAAAAATGTGATAGTTTTAAGTTGTAAATCTAAGAATAACGAACATATCATACGCGAATTACATTGCAATGGTTAAACATTAAATATAGTGTAGCCATATTCATCTATGGTTTAAATGTGTAAAGTCTCTATTACCAATTCTTATTCGAAACGTAAGAACTATGTATCGAACATAACTTCGAACAAACGTAACTTTAAATTTCCGATAGTTTCATTGCTCATAGT
Organism: Parasteatoda tepidariorum; assembly: GCF_982258835.1. Classification (NCBI taxonomy): domain Eukaryota; kingdom Metazoa; phylum Arthropoda; class Arachnida; order Araneae; family Theridiidae; genus Parasteatoda; species Parasteatoda tepidariorum. The sequence goes on from NC_141757.1 coordinate 74,899,296, forward strand.
ATCTGTTTAAAGTATGGATGTGCATTAATCCTGATACTTGAAAATGTATGGCTTGTTACGTGTCACACAGAATGAATTTTAATCGTGACCATAAAGTTTTGCAAAATTTCACTAATACTCACAATTGCAGAAGAACAGTAATCAGCTGAATACCATCATTATTACGCGAAATTCTCAACATATTTCAGTTTTTTTTAATCTATGTTAAAGATAAGAAGTATTTTTATGTTGATCAGAGTGTAAATCACCAAAAACACCTTCCGATATTCTGTGACATATCAGCAAGAGAGACCAAAATTCCCCGCGAGCATCACCAACCTCAACCGCAAGTAGTAGGTCTGATATTCTAGTTAGCAAAACTATTGCAGTTTGTTAGATTTTAAAATGTTAGGCAAGTAAATAGTAATTAGAAGAACGATAATAATTAGGAGAAACAAATTAACTGGTATATGTATTGAAATAAAAGAGTCAGTTTTTTTTTTTTAAATCGGGTGAATCAGACAAGGTCGGATACTTAGCATATTTTATTTTGTTTAAGTGTTTTTTTATGTAAGACTATTTTAGAAATGTTTTCATGCAAGACTATTGGGCATGAGCTTTTATAATTTTGAGAAAAAAAATCTTAAAGTTTTGAGAAGGGATTCTGTAGAATTTTGAGATAATCTATATACTGTGCACAAAAAATAAATGAATTACCTTAAATAACTTTTAATCTAAGGATCGGATTTTCACAAACTGGGATTCAATCATTATGGTTTGAGCTGGTGATTTCAATTATGCTAATTAATTCATGTGAACGGCCATATAAAGTTACGTAATAAGACACAAAAAGTACTTTATCAGAATAAACATACCTTTTTTTCAAAAACCAGATTTTGATTTTCAACTCTGATACTGCTGTACAAGCAAATTGTATGTGTACGTACATATATGTATGTACATACATAGTATTCAGAAGGACGGTTATTTTAGCAGATGACAAACTACTTAAAATTTTTCAACATAAATTAACTGTTTTGTCTATTATTTTGTAAGATGTATATTAAGTGGACTTTATTTCTTTGAAATCCTTTATATGCTTTTATGCTGGACGAAATCGGAACAATGTAATTCTCACATTAATAAACATTTACGAAGGAAAACAGTTTTAAACATTTACTAAATACATAACTAACTTATTAGATATTTAAAAAGTACAGATATATGATAAATAAAATTATTTTTTTGATATTTCAGAAGTATTCATAAAAACGTACATTCATTACTTAGATGCAGCTTCTTAAGCCTCTAATAGTATTTAAAATAATAGTGGAGGCTTATTATTCATTATACGGAGGCTTATTATCCTATTGTTCAGACAATGTATTAATCAATAGATCAGTGTGATTATCAAAATATTTGTTTTATTTAAAATGATAATTTTTAACGCTTTAGTTTTATTTATATGAAATGTTATTTTTGGTATATGACAAAAAAGTTTAAGAAATGAACTACTTGTTGCAATAAAAGTTCGTTATTGTTTGAATAATTATAAACTGCTTATTATAAGATCTTGTAATTGTTTAAATATGTGTTAATAGCTTTCAAGTCGTATTTATTTCACATTTCAAAATCAGATTTTATTTTTAGATGATACAAAATTTTTTCTTCTTAACTTATGTCCTAATATCGTTAGCAAAACAACTCAGTGAAAAATGCGCAACTCAACAAAAGTATAATAAAATATACGTAGAATATTTAAAGCCATAATTATTTTAGGCAATATTAACATTTCATATGTGCCTTGCATATGACAATTTTTTGTCTATGATATGCATGTATTAAAAATGCATGTATTTAGTTAATTCCTTTTTCTTTTTTTTTCTTTTTTTGATAGGGCTGTGTATAAAAAAAATTTATTATACGTAATAAAAAAAGGGAAATATTTCAATTTTTTTAAACTATTTTAAGGCAAATAAAAAAAAAATTCATGATCAAGAACCATGAAATTTTACTTTATTTCGATATTTTTACTTCACATCTAATTCAAGCTCTTAATAAAAATTATATATTCTTAAAAAATATTATCATTGATGATCTGCAAAAAATTACGGAACAAATGACGATATAAAGTAGAGACTTTAGATATATAATCATCCTTAAACCACATTTTACCATAAAATCAATTTATAATATAAAATACTATACAGTAGCTTTTACAGTAATATTTATATAATTAGAATTATTCACTGACTTTACGGTAATTATTATTGTAAAAATTACGGTATATCAGATTATTTGCGTTCCGGTAAAAATGGATTTTACGGTGAAAAGTACCAGCACCCTGGGCACCGGTATTTTTTACAGTAACTTGAGCCATATTTCTTAAGTGTATTTCAAACTATATTGTTTAAAACACTTCTTATTTATTCTTTATTAAATTTAAAATGTTTTGCAATTTAAAACCAGGTTTAACAGTTAACAGCATTGATTACATTATGCATTTTTTAAAAAGTAAATCAGCTACAATATTCCTGCTGCAGATATAACTTACATCAAAATTTGGGTTTGGGGCTGTGTATATATAATATTTTTTTTATTAAAAACCCATCTAAATATTGAAGCAATATAGTGTGATTGAAACACTATCACCTATGTCACATTGAATTTAAAAACTACATTATGTCAATTTTTTTATTCCGTAAAATGTTTCTCGGTAAAAAAGAATTTTACGGTACAAAAAATACCAACACCCTGAATGCCGGTGCTTTTAATTGCAATTTTTGCAATGTAATTCAAGCTATATTATTTAAAATTGTCCTTAATTTAATATTTATTTAATTTGAAAATTTTTGCTACGCGATTTAAAACCAGAGCTGGCTAACATTTTATGTTTTTAAGCAAAAAAAAATTAATATTCTTACTTTAGAGGCAACTTACATCAAAAATTAGAAATATGATTCTTATAATAGTTTGTAATTAAAAACCTAAATAAACATCGAAGCAATAATATGATTAAAACAAAACCACCTACGCCTCTTTGAATTTAAAAACTACGCTATAGAAATTTTTGATTCATAAAATGTTTCAGTAAAATGGATTTTACGGTAAAAAGTACCTGAGTGTAGGTACTTTTTGCCACAATATGATCCGTAATTATTTACTGTGTACTTCAAACTATACTATTTAAAATAGTCCTTATTTTATTACTTATTCATTTTAAAATGCTTTGCAATGTGATTTAAAACCAGATCATATAGTTTTCTAGTCTTTATAACATTATAAGTTTTCAACCAAATAAAGTTATTAAAATTCATACTGCGTGGATAACTTGAGGCAAAAACTGGTATTTTGATATATTTGTTACAATATGTTATTAAAAACCCATCTGAATGACGAACCTATATAACGTGATTGAAGCCCAACCACCTACGCGCCTCATTGAATCTAAAAACTGTACTGACAGAATCTGGATGTACTTAACTGATGCATGAAGATCCTTCTTATCCGGAAGTACAGCGGAAAGATGCTGAAGATCATCCTCCATCTTCTTCCGCCCACCAAAAGAGAGACGAGAGCGGAATATTGTATTTCCTGAAGGACCTTAAGAAAACCCTTTTTCCTTCGCCAAGAGAGAAAGGATTCTTCTTCTGCTTTAATGGCCACAATGCTATACATTATTGAGTGACATCGTCCAATAAAGATAGAAGTGTACAGTACATCGAGCCGTTTGGAATGGATGAGTGCGCAATTTGGATCCGTATCAGCTTGATTAAGAATATATCATCTTTTCTAATTTCGATTATCGGATGAAGGCAGGAGGGAATAAAAATATTTAGACCGGATGTGTCTTTATTATTATGGAAATGCCCCCGTATGTATTTGGCTAAGAAAAATATTTATTTTAATGTTTATTGGTAAATGTTTTTTTGTATTTGATTTTGCTGCAAATTTTCGAACATTTATTATCTGACCAGTTAAGGCTTTTTTATTGTACTACAATTATTATTCAATAAAAGTATCACTTATAGTGGTTGATTTTAAAAAAAAAAAAAGGTTTAAGCACTATAATGAATGCTCTTTATAACTAATAGATGGGATTAATCAGAAATACAGGTTAAAGAATATTAATATTTTTTATTAGTATTACTTATTAGTATTACTTATTAGTATTTCTTATTAGTATTACTTATTTGTAGTACTTATTAGTAGTACTTATTAGTAAAAATATCAGGGAAGTTAGAGCACGTAATCCGGATTAAAATTGCATAAAAAAATCAAGCCAGGAAATTTCTTTATACGCTGCTAGAGGCATTGCCTTGTTATGAAGTGCTTCTGAACAGGCCATATTAGGAAAAGAGCCCGTAGCCGCGTGGGTCAGCATTTCCGAGCTGGGTTTCGACGCAATTTTAAACTTGTTGAAATGCGAACTCCCCTTAAAATTTTGTCGCAGTACTTACATGAACCCTTGTTACATATAATACGATTTTAAACTTGTACACATTGTAGCTTTAGAAGGAAAACTCAGATTTGAAATCCCTACTCCCGAATAAGGTAATATCAAGTATTTGCGCAAAAGCAACAAAAACTTTGTTCCCTAGAGTTACTTGTTAGATGATGTTAGAAAAATCGTCTTTTAACCGTCCTCTTTTAAACTTCTGATTTTGAAAATCTTGATAAATGTAATGTTTAGTTTTGTACCTTTAAAGTTAGCAAGTTTATTGCTCACTAGTTTGAGAAAGGTGAAAGATGTATACAGAGCTATTTTTCCTCCGAATTATAATGATTTCCAACTTCTGATCTTTTTGAAGTCTTTTCTAGATTTTCGTTTCGATAATTTTGAAGAAACATTTAAATTTTACATTTAATTTAATACCTAGAATCTTTTATCTGAAAAGTATTACTTAAGTAATATTTGAGTTTAATTCTGAGAAAAAAATGCGAGACTGTAAATTTCTGTACGGAGATAAATTTTCTTAATAGTAATAAATAAGTTGGAATTAAAATTTTAAAAAAAAAACAATCAATATATCGCTTATGGGCTGCAATAGAGGCACAACTCAAAAAATCATGTTTTGAGAAATGGGTTTAAAATTTTCATTGCTAAGGAAAATGCAAAAACAAATGCTTTAGTTTGCTTAAACGAAGATTACCTTCAAGTTAAGCTAGAGTTGTGCTAGTATTATTGCTGAAAAGAATGTATATTTTCTTATTTACACCTGTTCTTAGTCCTAAACGCTTGTTTTTTGAGTTGTGTCACTATTGCAGTTCATGAGTGATATGAATCTTAAAAAAATTCTTTATCTTTATTAGTTATCATAACCCAAATTTTAATTCCAAAATGATGAATACAAATTTTTTTCTCGTAAGCAATGTTTATACCAAAATCATTATAAAACTTAATACAATATTTTTTAATAATTTTAAAATATTAGCTTTTTACATTTTAAAGTTAAAGACACTGATTCTACGGAAAGAGTTAAATAGTAGTCTTTGAAAAAGCAATAAAAATTATTAATGTTTTGTGTGCTCATATTATTTTTTTGTGCTGTTTAATATTTAAGGTAGAATTGATGCCAATAAAAATTCTTCAAAAATTATTTAATGTGAACAGATTTCATACACTTGTACAAAACAATATATACAATATTTATGAGAACATGTGTAAATTTTTGACACAGTAAAAAACATATCTAACTATACTTGAGCAATTAATGTTTACACATTATACAAAACATAATAATTTTTCTAAACTTGACCCACATTTATTTTATTATATGAGTTTTTAAGCCAACATATTCAAATGCTTTTTTTTCATACTAGCTTTTAAAAACGAAGTTTCTCACATTCTTCCATTCCTTTTCTTCAAATCGCACAACATTTTTTAGATTTGTGTGACAAAATCAAGTAGAAGCATTTTGGAATTGTATTTCGCTTTATTACCTCCACTTCAGCTACAGACACTAGTCGATTGGTCACAAAATCATCGCATTACTTAATCTTCCTTGTAAGCTCCCCCAATTCAACGCTTCGTTACTCCGTGCAATCTTCAATATTTTCCAAATCTTTCCTAATGGCACCCAGACCTTCCTTCCATAACTTTTTATTTTTGCAGCATTTGGGGGTAATCTTCCATTTGGTCGAATCTCGTTAAACCGGGAATCAGCAAAAGAAGTCACCATTAAAACTGATGTGCCCATCTAGAGAAAGGGATTCCCTCTAATACCAACATTAGCGACGAGTTGGAAAATGGACATGGCCACCTCCTCGTTGACAAGAGCTGTCCCTAGGGTGTGACTTGGCCATACGTTCGAATCTTTTCCTAAATTTCGTCTCAACCTGGGAACGATATTTTCATGCCATAATGAGTTCTTCAAAAAATATATATGTTGGAGGTTCAGGAAAGTTCATTTGAAATACTTCGGTTAAAGTATTTTAAAACTAACTACTTTTTATAATATATATTAAACTTTATTAGCAATAAGAAATTATACAAATTAAGAAATTATACAAATAAATATAATTTCTTAAAATCATATTTATTTGTACTCCTTTTCTGAATGTTAGTATAAATAATCTGTACATTATCACTATCTGCAATTTTTGACAAATAAATATAATTTCTTAAAATCATATTTATTTGTACTCCTTTTCTGAATGTTAGTATAAATAATCTGTACATTATCACTATCTGCAATTTTTGATTTCTTTTTTACTTATTAAAGATAAACTTAAAAACAAAATTTTATTGCAATTAACAGAATACAAATTCAGAAACTTATAATATGTGCATCATAAGTGCGCATATGAAACATAAAATACACCATAGACCATTCAAAATGCTTATTATGAATATGCTAAGAAATAAGATTAAAGGTTTCAAAGGTTCACTAATAATAGGGAATAAAAAATAAAAAAACAGCAATAAGTGAAATTTAAGTATTAACTTTTATATCCTGTAACCATGAGTTATCGAGTGAATAATTCAAAACTCGCTCATATTAAAATGACCCAATTGCTTGCATCAAACATTTAAAATAATAATTACCTCAAACATACGTTTAAAAGGAGACTGCTGCGTACGGTTTGCCAGGTTCTGCAAATCAGCAATTTATTCTCACTTGGCCTCAGCCACAAAATCAGTCATAATGTTTGTAACAACAGATGGAACTACAGACTGAGAAAAACTATAAAATAATGTTTTAAAAACAATTAACATTTGCTGCTGCAAACCCGGCACAATATTAAAGCAGCATTAAAAGACACCAATAATATTCTATTTTTTTCTGTAGAGTCGGTGTCTCCGTGGTAAAGCATCGGGGTAAGGAGCCAAAGTTTAGGAGTTCGAATCCCGTCTGGGGCAAGTTGCTTAAAAGAGGCTTTTGTTGAAAAATGCATCATAATTACCTATCATTCTTTCGTTAATGTTTCTCTTGTTGATTATTAGATTTCTAGAATTTTTCGATTCAAGAATTCTCTGTTCGACAATTGTATATAAACTCATGTGCCGATCCGCCTATGTAGGGGTCAGGGATCTGGAATTGTGCTTTGAGTTCTTGATAAGTCCAAAATTGTTGTAAAAACGCGTTATTGCAAAAGATAAAAGATTATTTAAATGTTTTTCAGTTTATTATCTACTGCAGAGAAAATACCACGAGAGTAAAACTTCTTTATTTGCTATTTTAACAATAATTCTTATTCAATAAACATAGGTGGCACTACTTTTAGTTTGTATTTTCAGCAAAATATCGATGAAATACTTTGGTTGGAAAAATCGTAAAGAAAATTATTTTATTCTCTTCCACTTCCTCAAATTCTTCAAATAAGATTTTAATAATAATTTGCTTTAAAAAAATCACAATTCACTACAGTCAGTAGTACTTTGGTTTCTCTAGGCACAAGCAAACTACTTCATTCTAAAGATAAAGTGTCTGGCGAACCATCAAACAACGATATAATTGTTCTGCCATGTCGTTACCCGATTTGATCATCGCCATGTCGTATAATGAACAAGTGCTCTAATACTCTTTCTGTTCTTCGCCTTCAGCAATTCCACGCTTATCTAATGTACGTCACGTTATTTCTGTTGGAATCGCCTGATGCAAAGCAGAAAACAGTCAGCAGCACCATCTATTGGTGACTTTTGAAACTAATTTTTAAACTTAAGGAAAATAAATCATATGCTATCATAAACACAACGCACCAAACCGTACATATTTTCGATTTTCTCAGACAGATTTTTAAATTCATCGGTGAATTTTCAGACACATTGTAGAAAAAACCTTATTCAACCTAACCTAAAGCTTATAATTTTATGGTAAAGCACATTATTTAGCTGAAAAACAATTTGAATGAAGCTTATGTACTATTATTGTATTGTAATGATTATTAAACATTAAATGCCACTGACTAGAAGACAGTATCAACACGATTCGCTTATGTGAAGAAGAGCCTGCGGGTCCACAAGAACACAAAGCAGAAAACACTCAGCACTATATATTGATGAATTTTGCAACAAATGTTTAAACTTGATGAAAATAAATCATGTGGAATCATAAGGACAATGCATCAAACCGTACATTTTTAAGTATTTCTGATTTTCTCCGACAGTTTTGTGAATCCATCTGTCATTTTTTTCTGACATACTATACAAAACTAATAATTTTCCATAAAAACTAATAATTTTACGTAAAGGAATATAATTTAGTAAAAATAAATTCTTATTAGTCCTTATATACTATTGTATTAACAATGACTAACTGTATATTACATTCTAGTGACTAGACGACAATATCGACACGGTTCTCTCATGTGAAGAAGAATCTTCTGGCCCATAAGAACACAAAGCAGAAAGCAGTCAGCAGCGCTATCTATTGATGAATTTTGAAACAAATGTTTAGACTTGACGAAAATAAACCATGTGGTATTATGAGCACAACGCATCAAACCGTACATTTTTAAATATTTCCGTTTTTCTCCAACAGATTTTTAAATTCATCGGTCACTTTTGTGACATACTGTAGAAAACCAATAATTTTGCATAAAAACTAATTATTTTATATAAAAGCACATAATTTAGAATAAATAAATTCTGATTAGTCCTTATGTACTATTGTATTAATAATGACAAACGTTATATTAAATACAAGTGACTAGAAGACAATATGGACACGGTTCTGCTTTGTGAAGAAGAGTCTTCTGGTCCATAAGGACACTAAGCAGAAAACAGTCAGCAGCACTATCTATTGATGAATTTTGCAACAAATGTTTAGACTTGACGAAAATAAACTATGTGGTATTATGAGCACAACGCATCAAACCATACATTTTTAAATATTTCCGTTTTTCTCCGACTGATTTTTAAATTCTTCTTTCATTTTTCTGACATACTGCCGAAAAAACCTTCTTTAACGAAAAACTAATAGTTTTACGAAAATGCACATCATTTAGCAAAAATAACTTTTGAATAGACCTTATGTATTGTACCTTATGTAATATTGTATTAACAATGAGTAACTGTATATTAAATACAAGTGACTGGAAGACAGTATCGACACGGTTCTCTTATGTGAAGAAGGGCCTTCGGGTCCATAAGTGTACTCGACTAGTTTTAGGGGTAATGCATTTCCAGTATTCAACTATATAGTGTCATTTCAAAGGCCTGAGTCTAAAGTCACTCAAGATAAAGGAGATGCAGATGATGTATGGCTTGAATTTGCATTGATTATCCGCAGTGTTAAATTTGCTTAGAATATGATATGGACTCAATATATTATTTATGCTTAGTACTGTTAAGATGCTTTATAAATTATAGATAGGAATAGCATTAAGTTTAGAATACGAAGTATTCATTAGATAAGTTGTTAAATAATTTTTGGAACACTTTGTATTTCCTTTTTGATTGATGATGTTAAAATAATGGTTTATGGATAAAAATTTTATTTGAAATTTAAATTTTTATCACAAAAGTTTGAATATTTGCTTAAGATACGGATAAAATTTAATATTATTTTTATGCAATCATATTTATATGGTTACATTAAAAGTATTTTCAAGTAGACTGTTATTATAAGTCAGGAATATTAGGTTGATTAAAACTGCGCAAATATTGCTCATTTATGAATATTTTAATTATATTAAAAATGAATGTAGTTTATATTTGATTATATTTTTTCCTTGTTTTTCTTTACTTTTCCCAGTAATTTTCAAAGTTTTTTATTCGACATATCTGACAAATAAAAATCCAATGTCTCAATTTGCGAGCAAAAGAATTGCTTACAACATTGTATTACCTACTCAAACTCCTCGTTTTAATATTTCTAGCATTTGCAAGATGATGCAAGTACATAAATAGAAACTAAAAAATTTTTTTCCTAAACAATATTTGAACTCATACATCAAGGTTTAAAGATACATCAAATCACAAAAGTAAAAAATTTTAGCTATAATCCCAATCGAGCTTAAATAAAGAAACTTAGGTATCTAAGTATTTAAGTTCCCCTGTTCCCGTGTTCTAAGTATTTCCCATGTTCGAATTCTGATTTGAAAATAAATACCATGCTTGAAAAATATTCAACACATAGGATGAGTGGCTGTTCAGGCCCTTTGAAGAAATTTAGATTTTGCAGCACATTTTGTGAAGTGTATATCTAAAACATTAAGGCTTGCGACTTTATTAAATACAAACTTGCAAAAATGAGATTCAAAACTTCTTAGATTACTGTTTTATTAAATACAAGTTTGCAATTATGACATTTAAATCTTTTAATGCTACTGCTTTATTAAATGCAAGTCTGCAATAATGACTTCCAAAACTTTTAAGATTGCAGTTACTACGCAATTTTATAATAATGACTTCCAAAATTTTCAAAAATACTGTTTTATTAAATGCAAGTTTGCAAAATGGCATCGAAAACTTTTATGATTGCTGTTTTATTAAATGCAAATTTGTAATAAGGAAATCTAAGGCTTTTCAGATTACTGTTTTATAAAATGCAAGTTCGCAAAAACGACTTCATTTTTCTTTTTCAGTGCAAGCTGCAATAAAACAAAATTCAAATTGCTGTTTTGTTAAATGCAAGTTTTCAATAATGAAGCATAAAAATTTTCAGATAATTGTCTCATTAAATGCAAGTTTGCAATAATAACATCCAAAACTTAAAGGGTTACTATTTTATTAAATACATGGTTGCAATAATGATGAATAAATGCGAGAAAAACAATGGAAGCAACTTCTGTTTTATTTATACATATATTCCACCCTTCAGAAAGGTAAACATAACCATCCCAATTTCAGTACACGGTAGCAATCAATCAATCGATCGTCAGAAGATCAGGCATCCAAAATATTCCCGACACACGAACCTCAACATCATCCTATCCCCCTTACCCCTAACCACCTACCTACACAAACATACATCACAAGCATTTGCAGCCTCAGGGCCGAAACCCTAGGGAAATTTACGAGTATTCCTTTCACCACAAGCATCCCCCTAACGGGGAAACATCAGAAATCATCATCTCGAGCTACACTCAGGTACACGAAGAAGAATTCTGCACGTGTTCTATATTTATACTTGATTTATAGTTGACAATTTTATACTACCGGATTACGAGGAGCTTAAGCAATAGATGGCGCGCAACGGACGTGAAGTTTGGCGGAGGAAAAAAAAACTGTCTCCAAACGCGATAAATAATAACGATGAGGAAAAGGGCTGAGATGAGGTTTAACAGAAAATGAATTTCCTGTTATTGGATTACACATTAGTCGAGGAAAAGCCAAAATGGGAGTAGGATACGGAAAAGGTGAAATCATCCGCCAAACATTAACACCAGAGTTTATCTGCGTTGCATACATCAGCAGTGCTCAGATGATTACTCTCAATATCTGTTTGGAGATCAGAGACAAATTTGCAGCGCCAATTTCGCCTAATCTTTGCTAAACGTGATCTTTAAAGATGAGAAATGAATGACGTGCGCAAAATGCGAAATGGGAATAGATATTTTATTTGTATCATATTTTAATATTTAACGATAAAATTGGTTTTTAAAGGAAAATGATCGTAATCATTTAAAGTACTCCTTTGATTGCATTTTAAATCAAATATTTTGCTAACTTGTCAGAATGTATTTTGCTAGTACGTTTAGGGTAATCAGGTGAAATTATTATAAAATTAAAACATCTGATTGCTAAACTGCAATAAATATCCCAGAATAAATGATGCACATACAATTTAATAGGTACTTTTCTATGATAAAAAGATTGTACTTTCTTTTTGAAGTATTATACAAATTATATTTGAATTTCTTTTCTTGTTTTTTCGGGAATGTCTTACACATAGCTTAATAAACAAAAATTCTTTAGTTTCAAATGTTCCATAAACATTAAAACAGATTTTTAAAGGGGATAGCGTCTTTGTGTTCTTATTATTATAAATTTCATCACATCAAATGACCATGTAACCATGCAAAAAATTGCGTAAGTTTTGTTAATTAGTATTTAAAAATTTTACATCTATGAAAAAAACTGCAAATTACTCAATAATTTTAAATTTTGCCAATATTATTGTTTAAAAATTTCTATATTTTAATTTTAAGTATTTTCATTAAATTGTAACTAAATAAAGTAGCTAGACTTATTGGAAATACTTTTGGTACAACCTTTACAGGTTTTATATAAGCAGTTTTTGTTTCAGATTTTATATATATTTATTTTTTAAGAATTTATTTTTTTCAGAATTACGTTGAATCATCAGCTATATTTCTTAAAATTTGTTTATAGAGTGCCAGATATCAAAGCGATATGAACAATAAAATAATTTATAATATATTAATAATATATTTAAAAAGATAACAAAAAACATTGCAAAATAATTTTATTAATAGATACATGAGAAATTAATATTGAATATTATGTCTGAAAATATTATCGAATCGAAATATATTCCTAAAAGAAAATGTTAGAAAATAGTTATTTTGATATCCTTGTCAAGTCTATGTGATAAAAACTAAAATAAACAAACTTGTAAAACTAGGTATATATCGTATTTTTCCGAATTATTGATCAACATAACAATAATAAATGCTTTCGTATTATAAATGTTTAATAATTCCCAATGATCTGGATAACTAAATTGTTCTCGTTATTTTATTATTATAGGAATATACAAAACAGCTAAACGCCTTTATTTATTCATTAATATAAATGTATGATTAATTAAACGATTTAAAACATTACAGAAAATCTTGTTATAGAAACTTTTAACTACAAGTAAAGTTAAAAATAGATAATGTGTATCATTCGTATTATATCGTTATTGGTGATGCCAATATTCTTTTCCATACATTGCTATTACGAGACATATCTCCATGAATGTATGAAAAACTATGCATATTTCGATTTTCCTCTACTTATTATAGTTTTAAATACAAGAAAATTTTAAATTAAAACTATTTCAATTGAGTTAAAAATATATAATTTGTTAGAATATTAAATACTATGAATAAAACAATACTAAATAGAATACCAGAATGAATACAATATAATTTTAAAATTATGTAATAAGTAAAGATGCATGAGTTTAATATAACTTGAGATCTTACTGAAATCAAAATGAATTTTCAACTAAATTTGTCGAACAATCTAAAGAATTTTAAATTTAAAAATTTATATTGGGCATGGTTAAAATGAGGTAAACTATTTTATAAATTTAAAAAGACTCAAAATATTTCCTTGATTCCGAATAATGTGATACTATTTTATTTGAGAAAAAAATATTAAATTATTTCTGGATAGCATATTAATTTAGTTTTGAATACATAAAAATGTATTAAATTGTTTCTGAATGGTGTACTCATTTTTCCTTAATATAGTCAATTACTTCCAAACAAAGAGTTTTTATAAAATTTTCCTACAAATTTTAATATATTTGTTTGCTGTGTGCGAAATTATTTATGTTTATGATTATTTACACATGTCTAATTATTTGCTGACGTTTGCGTTTGTTTATTTGATGCATGAAAAAATTGAAGATTTTTCTTTTTCTTTTTTTTCCTTTCTTTTATTTTTTCAACGTATGAAAGTTTTGCTGAATGAATAAGAACAATTATTAGAGAATGGGTCAAAATTAAAGAGACAGAAAATCATAAATACCTTCTTCCTGTCAATTTCCTTTATTAATATAATATTGTAAGACAATGTAAAAAGTTTTTTTTTTATATCTTTATGCAAAAAAAAACTTTATGTTTCAAGAAGTTGTTTAATAGAATAACTAACGGTTATTGTATTAAACAACGCAGTTAGTTTAAATATATATTTCACGATGAAGAAATAATTAAATCAGCAATACTAACTAATAATTAACTAATTTTCTCATTTAAATTGTCTTGTTTGATAATAATTTGATATTAATTCACAAAATTTTTGAAATTGTACTAATGAACTTTATTTTTTTAATTATTTTTTATAGTTTATTTCTTACTGAAAATGAATTATTAAGTGCTCTAGATCTGTGTATTCTTTTAACTTAAGTAAGTAACTTATATCAGTTAAATAAGTAGCTTATATCAGTTAATGTCCGTTTCGCTTTGGCGGACTGAACATTTTAAGAACAAATTCATCATTGTCGGAACGCTAAAGATTTGAAAGTGTGAAGAAGTAAGAGGGAAAATTAAATCCACTCTCAATTAAGCAATATGAGTTTTTATTCACATATTGTCTGAGTTTTGTCTGTATGATCATAAAACTTAAAATACTTGGAGTTCTACGTATTTTTAAATTTGTAATCGCCGAAGACGGCTATTATTAAATAAAAGTTTCTCTGTATTTCTAGAAACTTTTTAATTTTAAATCCTGATCAAACAACAAAAGGGATTCTATATTAAATATTAAAAAAACTGGTTTAAGAGTGGAATGTTTTTATATTAAACAAATCCAATTTCTTGCCAAATATAGTGGGAAAAAACAGGAGTTTTATATAGTTTGACAAGCTTCAACATGGTGCTAAATCAGGAGATTTAAGGGATAAATCAGGATTAATCATGATTAATGTAAATTCAAATATTTAATATCAATTCGGTGATCAAAGCAAGTTAAGCGCAGTGATAAATTGATTGACAAATTCATTTTCTATTCCTTAATTTATTTTAAATGTGTGATTTTTATAATTGTTATAATAATTTTAAACTGTGCATCACAACATGCGCAAATGACGGGAATTAAATTCTGATAATTTATTATTTGATTATTTGAGATCAAAGAAGATTTATTTTTCAAGGGCAAAACATTTTATCAATTTAATCTATTAATATTTTCAATCGATTTAACACATTGTTACAGTCTTTTTACAAGAACCTATTTAGAGCGCTTTTCAACCATTATATAGTTCAAATTTGCTGCGACCTTAATAATATGTATCATTAAGGTCTATGGTACTTTTTAAACTCGATAACACGATACGATAATTCCACAAGAACGGAAATTTGATTCAATTTAAATTACTTTATTAAGGTTACAGAAAATTTGCATCCTACTATGATTCACGATACAAATATAATGGATTTCTAAATAAGCATAATATGACAGAAAATCTTCACATCTTAGTCAATAATGTCTGTCACCCCATTTTTTCCTTAAGATGCAGTTCAATCTTTATAAATGCATACATTAACAGGATTAAAGCATAAATATTGCTATTAAATAGAATTACTAAATATAATTAATAAATATCAAAATAATAATATAATAATAAATATTATTAACTACAATCCATTAAGCCCAGTTGAAATTAAATAAAAATTGCAACTAAAGCAATTCCCTTAAAAAGAATTTTAAGATTAATATTTCTGTGTAAAAATTATTTATAACTTTAACCATGCATTTAAAATTAGTAAAGTATCATGAAAAAAAATGCCATTCCCTTTCCATCCCTACAAAAGTTATTCGTTCCAAACAACCGTATTCCTTTCGAAAGAAAGAGAGAACTTTTCCGAATTTCAACATATGCCGATGTTGGACGTTTTAGCATGGAATAGTCATTTGTGCATTGAATAACAAATAATAATAACACAAAAAGGAAGAAAACGAACTTTCAGCACGAGCTTTGAAGGAAAAGAAGAAAATGAAAATTTTTCTCAGAAGAAGGAAAAACACACACAGTTTTGCTGATATTCTTTTCATAATGTGCAGTTTTGTGGCTTTAGGCTCGAATCTGACTTTCAAATTTGAAGGGAAACATTTGGACTTATTTCTTGTCCGCCCGCAAGCAATAAAGTATGTAATCTTCTTCTGGAATTTCTTTTTTTCCCTGTTTTATTTTTACAACTTAAGTTGATAGTCATAGATAAAGTACTTTTGTTTGGTTTTGGTAATACACTAAAGAACGAATCACACGTGTCATTTGAAAATAGGTATTACTTTGTTTGCAACTTGCGTTTTTAATCGTAAAATCTTCGGAATTAATTATCTATTTTATATATTATATATATTCATAGATTATATTAGAGATTTATTCAGAATAATACGCTTTATATTTATGTCTTCAGTTGATAATAAAAGTCAGTTTTTAATAATTTTATTTGAAATAAAACTCTGTAATCAGTGTTTTGGTTCAACATACTAATAAAACTTACAGTAAAAACTAACCTCGAACCAGCTTCTTTTTATTTTTCTTACCAAACATCTCAGTTTGTTAAATATATTTTGACCTTGCTGTTGTAAAGCATTTATGTAAACACCCAAAAGGAGAAAAAAAGTCTTTTAAATAAGTAAGCTCTTGTACAAACACATATAATCTCGTAACATATTTTTAACGACTCAGTTGGGACTTTTCTTAAATAAAAAAATTGTTTCTTGACTTCTTTTTTAGTTCAGGTGACGCATTTTTAAAGAAATGAAAACTTGCATTATAATTTAAACCAATCACAGCCTAGAGAAATCTCCAAAAAAGAGCAAATCGTTAAAGGTCACTGGATTGTAAATTAACAAATGGGAAGGACTGGCTTTCCTTAAGCATTTTTCTAAGGAAACTATCTTTACATCGTTCAATGTATTTTTATTTATTTGGTAGTTAAGTAACCGTTAATTTCCAAATAGTGGTGGTTAGAGTCCGCACATTCCAAACCTCTGACCGGAGTTCAATTTTATAAAAGTCTGGCTGTGATCGGATTGCAGTTTTTCCGATAATGCGTTAATTATTCAAATTCCACTCTAATGTGAAATCCTTGACAGTTTCAGAACTGGAAATGGCGTATGATCTAAGAGCTAGAAATAAATATACATATTTATTTATTTCATACAGGTACAATTATGAAGTCTCTTGCGGATATTTTTCGTTATCTTTACATAAACTTTCTGGTTTAAATTCTGGAAAATGAACGCAGTTCGAAATGTGTATTTATAAAATTGGAACACAGTAAAAAAGGCGCCTTTTTTGTTTTCAACCTAACTTTAACAACTGCACGACGAATTACATGCTTACTAGTCCTTACTTATATAAGCATTAAACATAATCATTACGGGACAAAGTCTTGGAATTAAGCGGAATGGCTAGGTATATTGCAGATGTAACTTTTTAGGCGATATTTTAATTTTAACTCTCTAAAAACATAAAGTGAGTGAACTCTAAATTTACAGTCACTATTATAAATTTATAACACCCGTGACGACCTTGCAAAAACAACTGTGAACTTTCAAGGTCTTAAAAAACTAATTTGATGAAAACTACCAAGTGATATATGCAAATTGGCAATATGGCGTTACGAATTTATTTGTATTCATTAGTTTTTCTTCAAAAATCGAACAATACTCATAAAAAAAGATTGAAAGACGGAATCAAACCCATGTTAATTTTTGAAATAGCTATGTCATGTATAGATGCAGAAACTCACCGACGATATATATATATATATATATATATATATATATATATATATATATATATATATATATATATATATATATATATATATATATATATATATATATATATATATATATATATATATATATATAGCACTATTTTTTGTATTTCAGCAGTAAAGATAATATTTGGCGCCTGTTAAAAATCAGTGCAAATTTTATTCATAAAATATTAGAAAGCACTCTTTTTTGCAGATATAATCATGTGAGCTGATGAAGAGATTATATCTTTTCTTTATTTCGTTTTCCGGATTCTTTTAATAATCATTTTTCTTAGATGAGTAAAAAATATATATATAAATATATATATATATATATATATATATATATATATATATATATATATATATATATATATATATATATATATATATATATATATATATATATATATATATATAGCACTATTTTTTGTATTTCACCAGTAAAGATAATATTTGGCGCCTGTTAAAAATCAGTGCAAATTTTATTCATAAAATATTAGAAAGCACTCTTTTTTGCAGATATAATCATGTGAGCTGATGAAGAGATTATATCTTTTCTTTATTTCGTTTTCCGGATTCTTTTAATAATCATTTTTCTTAGATGAGTAAAAAAAAAATGCTTTCAAAAAATAATTTTGATAATTTTTCTTCTCTTGTCATTGTTTTTCATTATTTTCATATTTTCTCAATATTTTAACTTTTTTAATTTGTTCATAAATTCTGTTCAAAGAAATTATTACTTTATTCTTAATGAAAGTTTCAGAAGGAAGAGAAAAAAAAAGAATATGCGAATAAATATTTCTTGTAATATATGCATGTAAACTAATATTTCTATGGTGAAGTTGATTTCAATTAAACTGAGTTTGAACTTTTTCATAAACTCCCTGCTCATTTTATTACATTATAAGATCTCTTCAACTGAGAGTTTAATTTGATGTCGGAGGTTTGAGTAACAAATACGACGGCTGCCGAAATTGTTAGCTCTCTAATATTCGAGAATATGACGTCAGCTAAGTATCAAGCCGTAATTAGTTAGTTGATCTCACTAGTTAAAATGTACATATATTATAAACATTCTAATAAATTTCCAAAACGGCTCAGTTTACCTTTGATTGTGTTGTAATTTTCGGGCATCAATATTATCTAGTACTACTAGCAATTTAAAAAAAAATTCTATTCAAACAATTTTGATTTCGGACATAATTTTCGATGTGTGGAAGAATAATGTTCATTGATTTAAGACTTTTGATAATTTGTATCTCTAAGTAATTATCTTAGATTATTAGAGACACATAGATGAAGTAAGCTGTTTATTGATACACAACTTTTGATAACCTGTATTGCTAATTGTTTATTTTGAATTATTAAAGTCATATATATAAAAGAAAAGTCATTCGTTGATATTTGTTGAGCTTCAAATAATTTCATTGTATGGTTACTAAATTTTGCTCATTAGAGGTAGTGAGAGCTTATTATTATTTCGATTACTTGAATTTTATACAAGAAAGACAAATTGCTTATTGATTCACAATCTTTGTTAATTCTAATGTATATCTGTGCTTTCTTATTATATATATTAGCCGATTTCTTCTGTTACGATTTCTTATGTTACTATGCCCCTTGTTTGCAGAAGCTCACCATCCCTGATTATTGTTTCGATAATTATTGTTCCTTGGCTTAAAATATTTTCTTTCTACGAAAGTTGAAGTAATTTACTTAATATACACACTGTTGAAAATTTTTTTGCTAGTGCTTGTGCTTCCACTTCCCAAGTCCAACATGAATTTTCGCAAATAAAATGTTTCTTTTGAGTCAAATTTGGAAAATGGCATAAAATATATCTTATGATTCTATTTTTCTTATAATAGATACTATTAATATCTATTGGTGAACTTAATAATTTCGTTTCGGAATCGTTTTTTATGTATCATTTAAAATTAAAGACATATTTCTAGAACAAATTTTGTGAGTCCGAAGCCGTAGTTTACATTTTTTTACTAACCACACAGAATGATAGCGTAATTACAATTTGTGCATGCATCATATTTTGCATAAGGCTGAACGTTAGGTTTTAAATAATTTAACTAACTTCTTTAACAGTAAGCATATTAATGTAGTTCGCATCAAAAGAAAATACTTTCAGAATGGTTAATTAATTTGGACTCTATTTAAATTAGTTTAAGCTAAAATTCAGCGTAATAAGGTAATATCATAGAAATAAAGAAATTGCTCATTTGGCTTTGAACTCTCTGTTTGGAAAAGAATAAAAATCAAGATTCTATTTCTGACAGTGTAAAATAAGAAAAATAAATATCACGGATAAATGCTTTTAAATTTGGGACGCAAATTTTTTTTTACTGAAAAACACCTTGCTATTAGTTTTGTTATTGGGATTGTTATCAGTTTTATGCTGATAGCAACCAAAACGTATGGTAATTAATATGGAAAAACTGGTTCAGACCAAGTGGTTTTCCAGGCTGTAAAAATTTACCAACAGCTATAGAAAAACTGTGAAGCCACCAACAGATTCTTATACATAATTAGAAATGTAGTTTCTTCAAATTATCACTTAATTTTATAATTTGTAATCTTAATAGTTTTTATCATCAGTTTCTATAAATAATTAGCAAAACATTTTTAAATTTTTCAAGTTCAGTCTAAAAAAATATAAAATTAATTTTTTTCAAACATTATTAACATTTATTTCTTCTACTATTATAAAAGTTTAAACTAATCAAACATCTTTATTTTCAATTTGGTGATATTTTTAGAACATATTTATCGAATATTACCTGTGCTAATTTATGACAACTTCATAATTTTCAACTACGGAAACCGTACAATGCAAATCAAGTTATACCAAAATATTATTAAAATAAGCTAACATTCTAAATATGTCACTTACAAATATTTATTTTTCAAACAATTACAAAAACAAAGTTAGATTTTCTTCTTGTTTTTACATTGAATATATAATAAGATTTTAGATGAGTTCAAAAAGCCACAAAGCATCGAGACATAATTAAAATTCCGAAAATATTTATCGTTTTGAATTTATTATCGAATGTTTTATGGGTCCCTTTTTTCTCTTATTTTCAACAACATAATTCAAACCGAGAAAAATACTTATAAATCTCTTTGACATTTATTTATATTTGTACATAAAAAACTTTTTTTTTACTTTTGTCAGTAAAATTACAAAATAAAATAAAAGTACTTACCACAAGGGGGTATTTCACATAAATACAGTAAAACATTTCGGTGTTGTTTGAGCAACCATTTTCGATATTGAAGGTAATTCAAATTTTTTTACAGTGCAACTAAATAATTCCATGGTTTTAATGTTTTGCAGTGAACTCTTCATTGCAAAACATCAAAATCGTTATAGTTTCAAAAACTAGCACATTTCTAGTAATATATTCGCACTAATCCTTTTAAATAATTGTTTTTCCCCATTTTATATCTAACTAATGTCATCATAACTACAGTTCAGAACTTAGAAATGCATATAGTTTGCCCCAACATCAACCGTATATATATATATATGTATTAAACAGCAACTGCTGTAAATCTTTCATACATTATTGTCACTGACGAAAGAAATTGTCAGAGAAAGAAATGATTTCCGATACAAGATTTAAAACTCGAGAAGTTTCCCAGAATTGACCATTGTCCATTTATCGAAATTTCTTGACATCTCTTTTGGAAAGGACATGGATGTACAAATCATTCCCACTATGTCCGAACTTATTGGATGCAGCCCTAAAAAGGGATTTTCAAGATGTTCTATTTTACATTTGCTATTCCTCCCACGTCGCTATAGAATAAGAGAAAGTTGTAAAATACCTCAATAAAAGGAAGGTAAATCAAAATAGAACTGAATAAATTTCGCTTCTATTTTTCCTGCTCTGAATATATAAATCTAGATAGTTCCAGATGAATCAATTTTTAAAGACTATTCGTGTATAGACAGGGTACTTAGTATCTAAACAAGATGCTTGTCTATATGTGGAACCAACCTTGATAAAAATTTTTATAGTAAAAAATAAGACTCTTAAAATCGAGAAAAACATTATACATTATGGATTGTAAATTAATGTTTAATAATCATATTTGGCATGACAGCCTGTGGTGGGTCAAGGCCTACGAGTGAAGAATCCTTCAGAATAATCTATTTTTTAATCTGAGCTGCCAATCTTTCATTTAAATCAATTTAAAATCTGATACCCCAGAATTTAGCCATCTAGTTTTGCTAAAGTGTACGGAAAAAAACATGTGAAATTACCGCACTGTAATGACATTTTTGGTTAAAATACCAACAAACAAAATTATACAAAAAGAAAACATTGTGCTACAAAAAAACATTCAGGTGATAAAACCATTATTTAAATCATTTATTTGGTATTTTTCCCGTTCATATGGTAGCTGTTTATTGGAAAGTCTTATTGTTACACATTTAGTGTAAAATACAAAACTTAAAAGTAAATTTAACCGCATAAATTATTTTTATGCTATGTTCTAAGTTAGCAAGTGTCACGTGTTTATAACCATGTTTTTTCTTTAATTTTACCTAAATTACTATCAAAAATCTTAGATGAAAATTACCCAGTTTGGTTCTTTGGTGTTCTTTGGTTTCCTCTTTGGTGTTCACATAAAGCCTGAAACAAAACAAATTTTATTAAATTTTTGTTGTTTTGGCCATACTTTGTGTATGCTTTTTTTCAACTTTACTTTTGACAAGGATACTTTAAACTATTTTTAACACTATCACGAAGAAAAGCAAAGTATAATAGAAACAACATTATTGAATGTCCACACATGTATATACGCATACTACGTATGAATTAAAACGTGATATAGATGCACTGTTGAAAATTTCATGGAAAAATGGTTATATACAGTAACAATTTAATTAATTGTTATTTTATCATATTCAAACAAACTGTTAAATAACCATAAATAAGTTGGTATTCCAGATATTATCTGCATGAAAAACCATAATTTAACTGCTTTAACTTAATAATGTTAAACAACCGGAAATTTATTGCATCAACTCGACCCACCTAATAAAGCCATTTAGTTTCTTAAAACTGGGTATATATTAAAACTGAGAGGGCTAATCTGTCATTCCCATGACCAACAGAAAGGGAGTCCGTTGACACCATTTTCTAGAAATTTCAAACTGTGTAAAGGTCATTACTTAAGTTAAAAATAAAATTACATTCATTTAGTAAACTTTCATTAAGTAAGGCTTCATTACTTAATGAATACATAATATAAATATTTCGCAAACATAAAGGCAACCTTTTTTATTTAGATGAATTTTAAATTAAGAATAAATATTTAATTAAAAGAATTTTCTTTTCTTTTTTCCAGGTGCAAATTTATGGTTATAATTCCGATTTATATGGAAACATGAGTGAAGCTTCTCAAATGTCTCAAGGTCTTGTAGGAATTGCTCTTATGATTCAGGTAAATGTTTATCCTTTCTGAATTATTCATAAAATTAATTTCACTAGCATAATTATTTAAAATAAATTAAAGCTAATTATTATTTTCGTAAATTACCTAATGTAAGTCAAATTATCAAGCCTTATTAAGAAATTCCCTCCAAATAAAGTAAGTCAAAAATTTTCTTTAATCGAGCCATTTAAAAATAAATTTAGTTGCATCATCCCATTGCATAATTAACAAATATTTTCCTCTTTATACACTCTATAACCAAAAAATCGACGCACCAAGAAGGAGTTGTCCGAATGAAACGAAAATTGGTGGATAGGAAGACAATGTACAGAATAGTAAATCATTAAAATTTCAGAACAATTGAATAATTTATTGAAGAGTTACAGTAACAAATTCAATAAGGTGTTGACCCGCCTCTAGCCTGGATACAAGCTATCACACGGCGTGGCATAGACCGATAAAGCTCCCGGATGGTCTCTTGCGGTATTTCCTGCCAAATTCGATCCAATTGTCGAACGAGGTCATCAACATTCCGCGCCATTTGCAATCGCCTTCCCATCATATCCCAGACATGCTCGGTGGGAGAGAGATCTGGTGATCTGGCAGGCCAAGGAAGAGTTTGACAAGCTTGCAGACAGTTCATAGCAACATGTGCCGTATGTGGTCTGGCATTGTCCTTCTCAAAAACCAGCCCAGGCTGCTGCAAAAGGAACGGTGGCAAAACAGGTTTTAGGATGTCGTCGACGAACCGCTGTGCAGTAAGTGTACCTCTAATGACGACCAATGGGGTCCGGCTGTCAAAGGAATTGGCACCCCAGACCATAATGCCTTGTTGCGGGCCGGTGTGCAATAGTGAAGGCAGGGTCCCTCCCCCTCTGCCCTGTGCGTCTCCAAACACGTCTTCGAAGATCGTCAGGACACAGTTGGAAGCGGGATTCGTCGCCAAGGACTATGCATCCCCAGTCGGCGTCATTCCAGCCATATATGTTCAAAACATTCATGCATGCGAAATTTCAAAGCAATCGGATGATTGCTTCTTGGTACGTCTATTTTTTTGTTATCGAGTGTATTATAAACAAAAATAACCTTTAATACTTATTAAATACATTGTAAAAATATTTGTAAAATTTATGTAAAATTGTAAACTGGTGAACCAATAGAAAATCATTATGCGGGAAATCATAATTTTGTTAATCTAACAAAAATAAAAGTTGCTAAGTAGAAAATTTGAAAAGAAATATACAAATGCAAAAGCATATAATAAGATTGTGCAGCAAATTATGTGACTAATTTAAAATTGTATTTTAGATAGGAGAACCGTCAAATATGGAACTACGATTACTAACAAGCCAACTTCAACACATAATATATAAAGGTAAGTTTTTATAGCTTATCATATATTTTCTTAAGTATGATCAATAAATGTTGCGCTTATTTCTGCAATAAACAGAGGAACAATTAAAACTAACCCAATCAGTATCACACTAGATCAATAAAATAAAATTACTCAATTAGTGTCACAAAGCTAACTCAAAAGAAAAATAATTAGAATTTTTAAATAAAAAGTAATAAAAATATTATATTAATAAAATTGAATATAGAAAGCGTTTGAAAACATATGCAGAACTGAAAAAATACAGTACTAAACTATATATACAGTATATATACAATACTGTAAGAAATTACAAATCCGAGCAAAAATTCTCCTAATATGAAACGCTACTGGTATATCTAACTATGCACATTTATTTTCTACTTACAAATGTCGAGCCTAATTGCTTTGCGTGACAATTTTATTTTTATTCTGTACATTTAAATCTTGGCAAAACTGATATAATCAATATAGAAGCAACTGGAAAAAAAGTATAAAATCGCTACTAATTACGTTATTGTCAGGCATAAAACAGGCAAGAAAGTGGTTTCCTCCAGAACAAGAAGCAAATCCAAGTTGTATAAAAACAGAGTTTGGTTGTTTTCACGCACAGTACCATGCCAAGGGGAACTCATTTCATGAACGAGGTGGAATTTTAGCTTTTAAAGAAATTGGCCAGAGTGGTTCTCAAACTGCAAGAAAAATAATAAGGTCTAAGGCTTCAGTGAATCGTTACCTTAGGAATCCTGAAAGCTGTGGTAGTGCTAGTTGCACATGTGGTATTATATTCTAGTGGCACATTACCTTAAAAAACATCAATACAGGTATAGGGCAGATCAACAGACAAATAGGGCAGGTAGGGTGACATATTTTTTATTTAAAAAAAATTAGGGAAGGGTACACCGAGAAAATGTACAACAGGAAGTGGCACTTAACCTTAAAAATTATCATTGCAAGTATAAGGCAAAATTAACGATCGTCACCAGGACTTTTTCCGTCCAAAATGCACCCTATTATTTTAATAAACATGGAATTATATTATGAAAATTTTATAATATTTTGAAAAATACTTTGTTTTACGCTTTGTTTCTTAAAATGTTTTCTTCATTTCAGAAATTAATCTTGTAATATTTACCATATTTTCATAAAAGCGTAAAAAATGCCTTACATTAATATTAAGTTTATTTAATTATTTAAATCTTTAAATGTTTGAAAAACTGACCACAGTTAAAAATGATACAACTAGCCACTGGCCAGTGGCAACATTTCTCAATTTTGCCCTATAAGTGAAGAGAGTATACCGAACAAATGTATACCGAGTAGTGGCACTTGACATTTAAAAAAAATATCCATATAGAATAAACCGGGCAATGACGCTCACTTCCCTTAATTATTAAAAAATAATAAACAGGGATTTTTTACTAATATCAGTATTCCATAAACTAATATTTTCATTATTCTTTTAATATGATGATAAAATTCATGATCTCAGGTTTTAAAAAATTATCCTTAATCAATAGATAAGATGATCTATAAAAAGAAAAACGAATTGAAACTATTTTTTAATATTAAACTATAAGTAAATAAAAATATTTTGTTGTAGTTTATTTTTAAGCTCTACTAATCTCTGCAGCGACAGACTTCTGAATCAGAGCACATAACCAATAAAGCACATAGACGCAAGAACCACATAGACACATAAAGCACATAGATCAATGTACACAGATACTTAAAACATTTATATCAAAGCACATAGATACCTAAAATTACGTAAGAGTTGAAGTTTTAATAAACTATGCCGTATTAATCACACTGATCAAACTTCATTAAGAATTATTAATAATAATCGGTTAATGTGATTAATTTGCATAATTTATCATATTTACCAAAAATCATGATTATTATTAATAATAACCAGATTTATTACTTTAATCGTAACATATAAGCTACAAAAAATTTTTTAAAAATTGTGCTTACATTTTTCTGAAAATTTCAAATTTCATTCTTAAAAAACTATTTATGAAATTATGCTAAAATCTATTGCATATCTGTAGTTTACGAGAAACCTTAGTTTTTATTCGCTACTATTAAAATTACTTTTTATACTCATTATATTAAGAAATGTACTTCCATCAGACAGAAATGAAATCCATAAAAATAAAAATAAAAAATTTTTAGATTCAGTTAAATAATTAATGTTTTTCTTTTCATTATTTTATTAATATTTTATTCTAAACTTATCTCACAAATATTAAGTGAGGATGGTAAATATATAGACTTCCTTTAAACTAAGGAAAATATTTTTTTAAATTATTTATTAAATTGTTTTCAGTTTTAAGTTATTAATATTAAATATTCATTATGCACGCAAATGTACAATTAGACTAATTGAAATAAAAGAAAATATTGCTACTGGAAATGTTTTCATAGCTAATTTAAGTTAATTGCTGTTACACGCATGAAAAAAAATATTACTGATAGTTATCGTGATTTATTTAAAAAAAGGTAAAGAAACTGTTTCATCCATATATTATAACACCATTCAGTACTATAAGTATTATTTATAAAATAATATTTTCTTATATCATTTTGTATCATTTATTAAAACAAAAAGTTTTATTCTGCATTTATATAAAAAAACATTACATTAAAACAATATTTAATAAAAGTTATATAAAAAAAACATTATAAAAAAACATTAGAGGATGTTCTGGCAGACACTATATCATAATTTCGGAACCTGCGATTTCTATCTTAGGTGTCTCTCTTAACGACCTTCCTGGGTTTTAGCCTTCAACCTTTTTACTTTGTACATTTTTAACCTATATTGTTTTTACCATACGTTGTTTTAGCTACTGCTCTTACTATTACCATACTTTTACCTTCTCTTTTGTGATTTTACTTCTAACTTTATCTTTTTTGTAGTTTTTATCTGAGATATTTTGTGTTCTTATCTTAATTATCTTAGCAAGTTTACATCTTTGCATTTTATTACTAATGGTTTTTAATGTGTACTATTCATTAATTTTTGGGTTTTAAATTTATACGGTTCTTCTGACTTTTTAGTAGTTTTAATAATTTTATGAGGTCCAGTTGGCCATAGCGATCCCTTTTGATTGCAGTTTTTTTATTAACTGGTTTTAAATTGTATAATTTGGTCTTGGATTTTTATATCTTGAGTGGTTTTATTCATTTCAAATTTATGAGGGTTATTTGACCTTATGATTTATGCAGTGACATCGACTTCAGTTGTACTGTGATCGTATTTCCATTATTATTGTATTTATAATATTTTTAATTTTTGAATGTTTATATACTTTGAGAATTGTCATGGCTTGATATGTGCACAACTGTATAGACGTTGAGCATAACTAATTTTTGATGTTCTTTTTTGTATAAACTTTTGCAGGTTTATGTTGCTCCTCGCGTGCCCTTTAATAGGGCGGGTCGAGGCAAATCTTTACCTTACCTTAAATAGAAAATAAAAAATAAAGGTTATTTATAAATTATGAATATAAAATAGTACAGTTTAGCTTAAAAAGCAAAAACAAATGCATATTTTTAGTTCCATTTTCATCAATTTTACAAAAATGAGTGAATGAAAAAAATCAATTTAAAAATTGACATAGTAAGTAAGTCGTTTATTGAAATATAATATATTTACAGAACATTATGATCTCTATGACTTATATCATAATACAGTATAATTTTTGGCAGATCAAATTAATTAAATTTAAATCTAAAATAAATTATTTAAATAATACGCTGATTTCTTATGACCATTGTTAGTCAAAGAATTTAATTTTAAACTTTACTATTTCGCAGTATAGCTAATAATAGATATAACATTTAAACAGTTACAAAGTGTTACTTTAAATTACTTTTATATAAAATAATCTAAATGTACATTATCATATATGTAACATGCATAACATATATGTAACCTGCATAAATTAATAGGAATAATCAAAAAAATATATAGCGCATTTTGTTAATATGAACAGTTCGCTTTCTTATTAGTTTTATTTTAGATATGATTAAAAATAAATGAATTAATTTTATTAGTTTACATCCTATTAGTCATAGACGGCAATAGTTCTATTGACAAATTAAATTGAACATCATGAGGGAATCAAAAAATAGATTAATAACAAACATAATTGGGTGCCTGCAACTCAAGAAGAAGTGATGTGATTATGCCTAATTATGATTTAAATTAGATCTAATTGTATTCACGTAAGTGACGTCACGTGTGTGTCGAACCTGATTGGCTTCTGAATCCACTAAGTCTACAATTTACCTGCGTTGACGTCACTTGCAGGCATCCAATTGGTATGTTCTCTTAGCCAAAAAGAAATTAGACGTGAACATAATGCGACTCAAATATCAGCGTACATTTTTTATGTTTAAATTTATAAAGAAATGATAGCTACTTTATTTTACCAACTTTCGGCCATAGCGCTAAAATTAGCATAACTTTCGCCCGGTTCTGAAATGTATACAAATACAATTATGTGTCATATGCAATTGAAAAAAGGTTTTTATCTCTGTAATTTTTCTCTAAAATTGCTTTGGAATATAACCACGCATTTTCCAAGGAATAATCTAGATTTTATTGCACTATATATTTAAACAAGAGAAGATATTTCATAATTTAACTACATTTTAAATAAAAGATTAACTAAAAATTATACTTTTAAGCGCAATCTATCGATTTTAAATATTATTTTTTTCAATTGTATTTCCTGCATAGTTACAATTAAGCCAAGTCGGATAGCTTTTACGATAAAATCAATGCCAGATTTCAAAAACAGAAAAAAGTTCATTCACAAATATGACGACAAAGGAAAAAATCTTAAGCTATCGACCAATCATTTTTGCCTCTGTGATCTTTGATCCAAGCGTTAAAAGTTTACACACCTGTAAATGGCAACAGCTTTCTCCTGGCCTTCGATCGTCTGCCAGACCAACCATTTCGGTTACTTCTTTTGTTTCCTTGTTTACCGTCTTCCCTAAGCTTTGATTTTCTCAACGTTTTTCGGACGTTACTGCTAAACCGATTATCGATCATAATATCTTTCTCCAACTCTTGCTCGAGATAATCACTTTTCGTTTCTTTCTTGGATGAGTTCCACCTTTCTTCTTTTTCCACATAGTTTTTCCTCTCTTACTTATTTCAACGGAAGAAGAAAAAAAAGAATAAAGTGTGGAAAATGTTTTTCTTGCTTTTTATTACTAATGTTTTAGTACGTTTTTCCAACTCTATTTTTTGATATCTTAAGCTCTTTACCACATCTGCATGGGTTACAAATATTGATAAAAAAAAATATTTCAACTCTGAGGTTTTAAGGTAGATGTTCAGTAACATGCTTTTTTTCCGTAAATTGTACTTTTTTTAATGTTTAAGTCATAGAGCAAAAAAGAAAATCGCGTTAAGAAACATTCAGATGTTTTTACCGATAAAAGAGCAAGAAATAACTTTGTTATGGTTTTTCAGAGTCAGCTGTCACCTCATAAGCTGTTATTTAAACATTCATAGTTTGAACAAATAACTTTTTTTGCCGATTGAAATTATGGAGCTTGAATAATAAAAAAAGAGATTTTGGCAAAAATCGAAACAGATTGTCATTTTTATAAAAGCTTTGTTTTGCTTGCAGACTTAAGTCTATTGCTTTTAAAATTGCCCTATAAATACTTAACCAATAAAACTTGCTTTAAAGGGTGATCAAAAAGTTTAAGCCCGAAGCATTATTTTAAGCATTTAGACCATCTTCTGCTATATTTCTTCACCAATCTTTGAATACCTGTTTGGTGAGACTTATTTTTTCTGCTACTTGAAGAAATTCGAAATTGCCTGCGCCTTTTTTGTCCAACGGAAACCGTCTACCTTTCAATAACTTTTCTTTGAAATGACCAAAGATGTGAAAATTTCACGGTAAATGGTCAAAATTGTATATGTCATCCACTCTGGTGACTACAACTTCTCGCGAATAAAAAATAATCTGAATAAAACTCCATTGTATAGAAAAATTATTTCCGGTAAAACAAAACCATAATTCAGATAATTGAATCAAAATATAGGGTTTTCCATTAAGTAATTTTTCCATTGAATAATTTTTCCATTCGTAATAGTAATAACTTACCGGAAATTCTTGTTTTTCAAAATTATAGTTCTTATTACCACACATTTAGTAAAAATATAAGAGAAAAAAAGAAAATTTTTATACCATATTCTAAAGTATTACGATATTTCCAAATTTTTTTAAGAACTGACATTCATTTTACATATATGAATGCAGTAATTTTAACCATTTGATATCTATACATTTTACCAAATGGAATTATAATACATGCTTACACTTACATGGTTTGTTTAAAATGACGGCTTATTTAAATGGTTTATCGAAGTTAGATAGTGGTTAATTACTTATTTTTGTAAGATATTTCTAATTTATAACAAGGGGAAAAGAGACATAAATAATGACTTCAAATGTTTAATGAAAGTATTTTAAATGTACACTGAGATTTATCAAACTATGCTGACTTTTTATCGATTTTTATAGGGTAATAGGATTTAATTATTTACTTACAGGCATATGTGGGTTTCTCTGGCCAAATGTGGGTTAAATACAAAGAATGCTAGCACGAATATGCATTCAGTGTTATAGCAGGATTCAAACCCACTACGTCTACCCATTAGAGCTTTTAACGGAAAAGCATTACTGCCCTAAATTTTATTTCAAGAAAAACAACAATACTTTATTCAAACCACCGTTGCTACGGAGTATTCTCTTTCCACCAAATGCTCTATTTGTTGTTGTTGTTGTTGTTGTTAATTTACGTCGCACTAGAGCTGCACAATGGGCTATTGGCGACGGTCTGGGAAACATCCCGGAGGATGATCCGAAGACATGCCATCACAATTTTGAACCTCTGCGGAGGGGATGGTACCCCCGCTTCGGTAGCCCGACGACCTGCGTGCGAAGTCGAGCACTTTACGGTAGCACAGTTTAACGAGGACCAATACCACACACCCTCTGTCCCTACGCAGACTGATCCAAGTGGTCACCCACCCGCACACTGACCGTAGCCAGTGATGCTTGACTTCGGTGATCTGCTGGGAACCGTGTCTTAACGATCAGTCCACTGCGGGACACCAAATGCTCTAAAGCGTACAGGTAGCGAGTTTAAATTGTTGTTTTCTGTTTCTTGTGTCATCCATTGCACAAATTCTTTGCATAAAAGGCACGAACCTATATTTGTGTCAAACGGAATTAACTTGTTTATCACATCCTGGGTTATTGTTGGATTTGAACATGTTACCTGTATTTTATATAGGTTTGGCAGAAAAACAATACTGTTGTAAAGAAATTAATTAAAAAAATTACTACGCAATATTCATGATCATAACAAAGCACTATTTATTAGCTCATTTCATGTTGAAGAACAGAGAGCACAAATTAGTGAAGGACATTACCAAGATGCATCTATTTTCTATTTGTCGGTTCAAATCCTACCATGCAACAAGATTTCGCGCTTATCAAAAAGATTTGTCGTTAATGCACGGACGGTATCAAGCACAAATAATTGATTGAGCTGTACTTTCTATTTCATCCCTTGACGAGCTGGAATATGCCACCTTCTAACAATATGTCTTCGTGAACTGTTAGCTGTTTGTCACATTGCATTCGAGAACACATCTTGTTCCAGAGCAATGGAGCATCGGCATGCTTTAATTGTGATGTCATTAGACGCTACTTACCGACATCGGTATATTGGTCTAAGATAAACTTTTCACTGGATGCCACAATGAACTTGATGTTCCCAACTTGCTTTCTTTTTTCTGTGTGGTCACTTGAAAAGCTAGTATTTTTGATAGTGTGCTCCAATTCATGTGATAACGATTTGAAACTTGTTTTTTAGTTAATGGTCATATTTTCAAACTTTTCCTCGGACACGCTAATTTAAATAGCTTCTAACATTCATTTGTGTCTCTTTCCTTTTAGCATTTCAATTTCCTTACTCACCGAGACTTTCACGTTGCGTTTTCAATGAAGACGCATTATAACGTATTATTTGTCGCTTTAAGCACCTTTTAATTTTTACCAGGCACTTTCTAAACACCATGTAATAGAAATTCATATCAATGGTTATTAATAATAACTAATTAAAAAAAAGATTAACCAGTATGAGGTAACAAAGCTTTAAGTTTTCATGATTTTAGTAAAAAAAAGTATTTTAGCTGATGAATTTGACTGGGTTTTAACTGCCATTAGCCCATGATGATAGAGTTTAGTGTATTTGGAAAAAAAATACATAAGTAAGAAAAATATATAATAATATAATAAAAATGATTCGAAAAATAAGAAAAAATAATAAATCTGAGAAGCACATATGTTAATTTAAATACCCCGGAAAGAAAAGAAAAAGAAATTAAAAGCATAAAAGCACTTTTAATTCTTATGTTTATTCTAAATCGACAATTACAAAAAGTACTAGAAAATCTTTTCATATAAACTATTCTTCAAGTAATTTCATGGAAAATTGAATTAAAAGGACATGAATGTGTGACATTTAATAAACATATTGTCACCGAAAAGTATACTTTGATTACTAAAAAAAATAATTTTTAAAAATTCATTACGAAATCACTTTTTAATTAATTTAAAAAATGTGTTAATATAAATTTTTGAACGAGCTGAAAATAGCGAAAATATTTCAAAGTATGACCCTTAATAAACTATATGAACTGAAAAAAATTGCAACATTATCGATAAATTGTCTTCTGAGTTATTTAAACTAAAATCCAGATAAACAAATTAAATTCTAGATAATAATATTATAACATAAATATCTGCAACTTACATGCCTATGAAGATGATCTGGCAAAGTTAATTGCAAACTAATTCACTTAAAATAATTTTTGTGTTCTTTATTTAGGTAATTGCATTTAACAAGTGTTGACAAAAACTTCAAAAAGCTTCGAAACTATCTAATTTTATCTAAAATGACGCTAAAACCTTTAAATCCATAAGGACATACTTAAAATACTTGCAACTAAATTCATTTTAATTACCTCATTAATTACTTTGTCAAGTGTCTCTTGAAATTTATTTACAAATTTTTTGTTAGAAAATTTACTGTTTCACTAAAAAGTAACTAGTGAAAACTTTCTCATAGGAATTAATAATCTACTTTCAAACAAGAATTAATAAATAAAATTTTCTGGAATTAGTTGTTCAAATTGATTTAAAATTAATGACTCACAAGTTTTACATTTAAATTTGTGTTCATTATAAAATTAGGTTAAAATATAATAACAAAGGATTAAACAATTTTAGTTTAAAAACTAGTTATATATTTTCCTAATTTTTTTCCTAAGCGCTTTTGTTAAATAATTACACTTAGCATAATCTGTGTTCTAAAAAACGTTAAATTCCTACTTTCTAATAACTAAAATATTCTTGCTAAAACTTCATTTTTAGCTTTTATTTGTTTAGCCGAAAAGTAATTATTTTTTATAATATTCTAATTCTAATATATTCCTCTATCCTGCAATCACTTCAAATAAAATTTAAATTTTACTATGGGAACCTGTACAATATGCATAAAATAATTCAAATATTTACCTTAATTCGGGGTGTAATGCATACTTTTTGCAAACTATTTTAATTTATATACTATGCTCCAAATAAAAAATATGATACATCGTACTAAGCCTATTAAATCCGAATAGTTGAAAAAAAGACATAAGTTAAGAAATGTGCTTGAGGTGGACTAAAAAAATTTTTTTTTATAAACAAAACTTTATATTTCTAAATAGCATAAAAATTAAATGGTCTAACAGAGTTTTATATTGTCGTCAGTGCATTGTTATTGGGCGAAAAAATCACATGTTGGGATTCAGTTTTCCCTCATTGAATTCCATATTGTTTTGATTGTTATTAGCATAAAATTAAAAAAAAGTCACAAAAATATTGTTTTCCTAAAAATATTTTTGTATCTCAAATTGGAAAGCACCAGCACTTAATTACAACATTAATTCTTTTTTTTAAATTTTGATTGTTTTCTACATTAAGAGTTTAAAACTAAGTGAATAGTTTTTTATTATTATTATAACGTAATTCTACGCTACATTAAGATAAAGTTATTTAAATAGGTCTCCAATCTTATTAACCGTTATACAATTATTATTTTTTGTGCAAATAACAGTATTATTTTATTATAAATTGCAGTTAAAGTGATTCGTTAAATGAGTGAGAACTTAACGATCAGCTTCAAGCACAATATGATGCATGCAAAAATAGTATTTAATATATCCGTCCGTTTGGAAAGCGAAAATATTTAATTACGATTGTGAATTCACCAAATTTGTTATAACAATATATTTTCAATATCAAATGCTGTTTTAAAAAAAAATATTACTAAAATGTTCATTAATAGATCGAAATATAATCCTAAGGAAAACATTTGGAAGTGGGAGGAAGTGGGAACATTTGGTTTGGAGCAAACAAAATTAGTACATATATTTTAAATGAATAATTTCCCTTTTCGCAGAAAAAGCTGTTTTAAGCCAAGAAACAATAATTATTGCGGAACAATCATCGGGATTGGTGAAAAAAAGCGAACAGGGGGCCTAGCTCCCTAATAATTATCATAACTATTCAAAAAGCTTTTTTATACATTACACTCTGAAAGAAATAATAAATGGCATTGAATCCATTAAATCGTATTATGAATGAAAATATTTTTATTAAGAAATATTTTTGAGCTATATCAAAACATTTATTTTTAATAAACAAAACTTTATACGATGCATGATGCTAACTATTATGAAGAAAAAAAACAGTTAATAAGTTTTTCGACGATTGTATAAAAGGTTAAATAAGTTTCCAAACTCAACGGACTAGATCGAAAACTCAACTCTATGTTGCCACCATTTTATAACGAACTTCAAATATAAAAAAAAGATGAGTGATAAAAAAAAAAGAACATCAGCCCTTCCGCTTCATTTCCGTTCATTAAAACACGCCGACTGTCTGGAAGTTCCTTTCTAAAGAGGGAATAACTAGCAGCTATTTTATTCGTTATTCCTTCTTTTAGATGGTTTTAAGGTGGAATAAAAGTTTCCTCTATTGAAGGGTGCTCATTAAAGTAAATAATCCGAAGAGAAACGAAACTTGATGAAGTGATTAGAAAAGACGATGAGTGGCTTTAGGACAGCAGCCTTCCCCGTTTTGACCGAAGAGTTCCTCCAATAACTCTCCAGCACGCAAACCATATAGATATATGGTACATGGGGCTCATGTACAAATAAAATGTGGGATTTGTGATAACTTTTAAAAGTGAAAAAAATTCAATGAATAAACATAAAAATTCGGTAAATGGTAAGACTTCAAATAAATGGCGGGAAAAAGTTCATAAAAATTTTTGTAAAACAATTATAATTTTTTTGTTGTATTTTTTTTAAGCAGACGGTGCACAGAGACTCTTAGTTCTGGTTCTTATGAACGCATCGGAATAAATGAAACTTCTAATGTCTGTTATATAGCTCAATCGAGCGATGTTATGTTTATGTATCAGGCGAGTTTTCCATGGGAAAAATAATATGTTATGCGTAAGTAAGATGGGGGCTGTAATAAGCTAAGAAATATAAAACGTCGAAAACTCGAAGTCCAACAGACTACTTTAAAAATTAGGATACAGATTATTAAATTTAAATTATCAAAACATCAATTTTTTCCTGGAGTAAACTTAATTGCAAACCTTAATTTTTAATAAAAATAAATTCTGTAATTGCTTAATAAGAATGGTAATTATAAGACACCCTATATGTTGAGAAGTGTATTGCGTAGTTTTAATGAAAAATTAGAAATCTTTATTATCGAGTGAATAGTTCTGAAATCTTGTGGCATAAGTACTACAATTATTTATCGTATTATATAAATATGTAACAACTATTTCAAATATTTAGTTTGGGATATTTAATGAGCATCAAATGACTATTCATGATGAGTTAAAAAAAATAATAGTATTGTAACTTAAATTCTATATAGTTTTAATTACTGATCTTACTTTAATATTGCTGTGGCAGCAAAAGTAGAGACAGACACAATCATGTCAATGTTCTGGCAACAGCTGTTATAGAAGCAACTCAGAGTATGCATTTTTTCCATAAGATCCATTTGGCACTGTTTTATTTTTTCAATTTTCACTATGGAAACAAACCTACCAGAAGTCTTATTTTAAATTTCAATTGTCGTAAAATTCTTTGAAGTTTAGAAAGATTGAGAATGTAAAAATCATCACTGTATGTAAAAATAAGTTTTATCATCACTGTAAAATAGGTTTTCTCAAAATTGAGGAAAAATGTGTCAAAATAACTCCGAAGCAAATAATAGTGGAAATTGAAAAACCCATGTATCTCTCTTGACGTAAAGGTGACATATGACATACCGATAACATTTTGACTTAAGAAAACAGAATGTACTCCTTTTTGAGCAAAATGCATGTGGAGGGAGAAATATGAATCAGACATTATCCTTGGCTGACGTCTGTATTCAGCCAAGAGGGACCTCCTCTAAATAAGCTAAAAGTGGAATTACAACTACTGATTTCCTGACTATGATATTGAGACCATATTTTCCAAATGTCAATCCTTTGTACCATTGAAATCTTAAATTAGTATGTCATGATGTGTCGCTGCGGTAACCACAATATAAAGTTTTCTAACTTTCCCTGGACTAGAGGTGTACAACTATAGCGCAAGTTACTTTTTTAACAGTTTCATGTCAAATACCTTATTATTTCAATCAGTTGATTTTGTTTTATGGTCAACATCTTGTGGATCATTATCAAATTTTGTTTCTTGAACTTCTTCTGCTGTGATGATATGACAGGAAAAACAATGTCTATCCATCTAAGACCTAGCACCTAATGTATTGGGAAACATTTGACATAATTTTATTTCTTAAAAAATAATATTTTAAAAATTTCAACTTGTGTGCCTTTACAAAGCGATTGCCCTTAAAAAAAATTGTTGGACTTAACCTCATTGATCGAAATTTTTAATTACTATGAAAAATTAATAAAAATGAGCGAAATTTATTTCAAGTTACCTTTTGAGCTTTTTTATGGCAATTAAATATCTTATTATTTCAATTTAGTGGACTTCTATGATCAAGATATGAAAAAACACATGATAAAAATGCGTCATACAATATGCAAAAAATGCCAAAAATAAAACTTTATTATATTTCATGCAATAATTCAAAATAAATAAAATTAGTTTTATGAATTGATTTTTTTAAATGAATGTTTCATCGCATTAGTTTATTTTCTTATCAGTTATGTATCAAAGAAAATTTTCAAATTTTTGTCATTATTTAGAGCTTGGGACACAAGCGAATAAATGCTATTTATAAAATGCTATAGTTAATTATATTAATAAAAATAATACCTTTACCATCAATGTAAAACATCTTTTTTTTTTCAAATTTTCTCAACTATATGAAGTACACTGCTAATGTGAGCAAAGTACGAATATGTTACAATCACATTATTACATACTACACTTAAAAAAGTATGGTCAAAATTATTTGAATATGGTAAAATTTAACGTATTAGTGGCACCATCGAATCACCAAAAATTACCGTAATTTGTATCGAATCCCATTCGTAATGATTTTGGTAAAATCAACCATTAAACATCGTTTTATAATAATATGATGAACATAATTAATTTGATGAACATAATTGATAGCAGATAACGTTTTGTAAATGTATTAAGATTTGGTAATTTTATCATGATAGCTTAGAGCGTGGCATAAAAAGAATTTATTCAGTTAAATTTCTGCTTCAGTTTTGCATTTTATATTAATGTGGGGTAACAAGAATTTATGTTTGCAAAATCTGAATATCCGGTAAACCATTTCCATATGAACAGAAAACCTATGAAACGAGGGGTTTAAATGTTATGTATTTTGTCTTTACGAACAAGAATTATGGGCTGTTGTTGTTTGTTTGTTTTTTTTTGTCAAAAATGTAAGTACCATACAGCACGGTAATTTTACCAGAATTTTTTCTCCGTGCAGAGACTAATAAAATCGTGTTGCATGTGTTTTGAGTTGAAAAAGTTTTACATATTTTTTCTGTAAAATTAATTATTGTTGTATTATTATTGAAGGATTATTTTTGCACCTCAAAGATAAGTATAAAAATACTCATCATATGACTAAATACTAATCAGTGAGGTTTGAAATTTTTCTGCTTCCTATGAAGAAAAAATATTTGTTTCTTCATGTATATACTTCAAACAATTTATAATAACAAATCCCTCAAATTAATACTTAATTGATCAAACGATTGATGTACTTATTTTACATCTTTTCTTCAAAAATGTCATTATCATTAGTTTTTTATTAAAACTGTAATTAAATGACGAAAACATGTAACTTTCACTGGTACAAATCAAATTCACTAATACATTCTCTCTTTTTTAAAAATATCATTTAAAGATGTTTAAAATAAAAACAAAAGTTAATATACAAACTTTTGAATTATTTTTACTTTACAATTGGTATTTCGAAGTTAAAAATGTATAATTAATACTCTAGTGTATATTTTTTTGTTATTTATGATACTTAAGCAACCTCAATTACTTCCAAACCAAACTGGCTAAATAATTCTTTCATAACCGCATATATTAATGCAAAACTCGAAATGACAAAAGAGACTTAGTACAAATGTTTCTTTTTCGTTTCATTTTAAAGCAAAGTGTTATTGATTTTGGTAAAAAGAAGAGGAGTTAATAACAGGTTTAACTGAAAATGAACATTTTTTGCTTTTTATTCGAAACAGAATGCCGACAATTACATAATGGACGAAACTGAAATGGAAAAGTGTTTTCAAATGTTTGTGGGTGAAAACAATTTGAAGGAAAATGAAACCTCTTTCCTAAGTTGCATTCAAAGAATTATCCTAAAAAGGTTTATTTAAACAGATGTCGCTTTAAAGAGCCCTGTTTGCAAACTTCATTTTTCTCTTATGAATATTTTTAATCAAAAATTGGGAAATTAAAAAAAAAGAAAACGCACATACATAAAGGAGAAATCTCCGTTACGGATTAAAACGAAATATATTCTAAAGATCTATCTTTTTCTCCGTCTTATGAATCTAATGATTGAAGATGTGGGGAGCAGCTACAAATATAAAATCTTTACCTAAAATTACAGTTCGAACAATGAAACATATTTGAAAAATTAATATTGTAAGACGAATTAATTTTCATAGATATAAAGGGTAACGCTAATTGAAGAATTTTATATAAAAGAAGAAAAAGAAACCATAATTATTTTCCCAGCAACGGATGCAAACAAACAAAAGTAATTTGACAAAATTAAATATTGATTGGTTTTTATTTTTGTCTTTAACTCATAATGAGTTTCGATCATAATTCGAAAAATACTATGCTTTGTTTTCGTTTGTTTTATTATTCCTATACTCATGTTATAATTAAAATATCTATAATTAAAATAGTTATTTAAAATTATTTTCTCATACAACAAGAATGATCTATAACAAGACAAGAATAAACAAACATTTCTAAGTAGACATGAAGCCATCGACAAGTTATGTTTATCCATAAGAATCTTAAATTTAAAAACATGTACTCATTCTTTAAGCCTTAAAGTCAATTTTAACTGTTAAAAATGCCTATTACGTTCAAAAATATTATTTAATAAGTATATATTTTCTAAAATAATTAAATTTTAAAAATTAAGATAGTTTATTTGACATGTACTCTATTATATGCGAAATAAATAGTTAATTTGTAGATAAAACATTAGTTTTCTTGCTAAGAAGTTATTTGTCATAGAAATTTGTGAGAATGAACTAAAGAAAAATTATATTTTTACCCCTTAACATTAACAGTGACATATAATTCAGAAAAATGCGACAAAAATGGAGAAGAAAAATTTGACCGTCTAATTTTGTTCTTTAAATTGTTATAAAAGTTAGAAAAGGGTTTTTTATTGCAAGAAAAAATTAAAATGCAATAATTACTGTATTTATAATTTTTACATACACATAAAAAAGTGATGGATTACACACACATCTTATTCAAATAGAGCAAATTAAACAAAATTCTGAAACTAAATATAACATAACTCGAATAATATAATATAACAGCACACCAATATGATTTTCAATACATAAATCTTACCAATCTTTTACAATATGGTATATCCCAAAAACCCCAGCCACATTTCCCTTTCTCGACTGAAATCGTAATCGGTGAAAAACCATGACCACTAATGCCATCTATTAGTAAAATAGTGAATTAAGTATCCAAAGTAGAAACGAACGCAGTCCGGGTTTCACAAAATAGAAACGTTGATTTTTTTCCTGCCCGAAGTCAGTCCGGTCATCACAAATAATGCACGTAGTAATTGCCCGAACTGGATTCGGGTGACACTGGCAAGGGGTTAATATTTAGAAATCTGAACCAGCTGATAAATATTTTGAATAACTTAGACGTAATTTAGTGTTTCGGAGCTGGGGAAAAAAGAAAAACTGTCGTTGCCTACTACTGCTAATACGTCAACAAGGAAACTTCGTAGCCGTTTATTCACCTTTTAATTTAAATTATTTGTGACAATTTTTCAAAGAAATAACAATAAAATTAAAAACAGTAACATTAAATACAATAAAATTAAATACAATATAACAACAATAGAATTAGAATAACAATGCGAATTCTAATTGCAATTTAAAAGCTTCCAACACAAAGTAGGAAAGTGAAGATGGCTAGAAACTTCGCCAAGTGAGGTATTTGACTCCGTTTAACTTTTTGCTAGCTATGTTTTGGACAGTTAGAATAACGTCAGAACTCTCTAATTAAAGTGAGGTACAGGGTAAAGATGCTCAAATTCTTTATTCAGAAATATGATTTTGGGATGTTTAAGACTCGTTAAAAGATGTGAGATGAAAATATTTGATGACTATTCAACCTATTTTTTTCAAGGGTTATAACTTGTTTGCAAGTTTCTTCAGCACCTCTCTGTTTCCCTACTTGCATTCTGTAGTTCGAAACTAAAGGAACTTCATTATACATTCGAAACTATAGTACGTAACAATATTTCAAATATTTTTATGTTATTTAGGGATTATCCAATTAGATTTAGTTTTGTCAATATGCAGCTCAAAAGCTCAAAGTGGATTTGAATTTTCTTAAACCATTTTGGAAAAAAATATTTAGTTGTAACTCCTGTTTATCTTGTCTTGAAAAACATTTCCTTGAAAAGCATTAATTTTTGAATGTATTTTGCAATGATGGTTTGGAAGAAGTTGAAATTTTCAGTAAAACTTCTCATCATGCTAAAAGAGTTTGAGATCGGATGAAACTCTTTTAGCATGCTGACATCATACCAAGAGAATTTGTGATCTGATTAAACTCACTTAGTATGCTGACAAAATACTAATAGGTTCAGAGAACTGATTAAACTTACTTAGCAAGCTAACATCATTTTAAGAGAGTCTGGTATCTGATTAAACTCACTTTATATGCTGACATCATGCTGAGGGAGATTGGTATCTGATTAAGCTCTCTTAGCATTCTTAAATCATAAAAATAAATCGTGTTATCTGATTAAACTCACTCAATATGCTGACACCATTCTAACTGAGTCTGGGATCTGATTAAACTCAGTACGCTGACATCATTCTAAGAGAGTCAGAAATCTGATTAAACTCCTTTAGTATGCTGACAATATACTAAGACAGTCAGAAATCTGATTTAACTCACTTAATACGCTGACAGCATACTAAGAAAATCTCGAAACTGATTACACTCTTTTAGTATGCTGACATCATACTAAGAGAGTCTGGGAACTTATTAAGCTTCCTTAGTAGGTTGACATCATATAAAGCAAGTTCAAAAGAGACATTTACAAAAAGCAAAATTAAACTTCGATCATTATTTAAATTTTGCTGTTAAATAATTTTCTCATTATTTCAAAAAATAAATAATTAGTAATTGTTTCCATTGTTTCAACGCAATCATTAGAGATAATTTCATAAACATAGTTACAAAAATGAATCTTAAATTAAATAAACCCTTGCAACGTGATCACCATTATTGATTTTAACTCATAATATTACATACGCTTTAACCAAATATCCCGTGCGTACAAAAATGTATAATCGTGTTAAACATTTTCCAATTGAATAAATAGAATAAGGTTTTAGATATAAATGCATAATGCTCTCAATATATTGTATTCTAGTTCTATTGATAAATTTGTTAAGTGTCGTTAATTTTACGAGCAAATTGGTTTAGCATGTAAATTAGTAAAGTGTCAGGAGGAGATGTGAAATTAGCTGCTTCGCTAGGAGACATATATGTTTCAGTAACATTCATCTTAATACAGCACTAAAGAACTGTTAATTAACTTCTGCCTCAAATGAATTCTCATACAAATGAATAATGAAGTGCATTTTATTTTGCTAAGTTCATAGTTAGCAAACTTTGATTAGTTGAAATAGCCCCAATAGCACAAAATTATAAAGCTCGATTATCCAAACAATATTGCATTTATAAATACTATTTCACAAATTTCTTTTAAATATTGGATTTTTCCATTTAAAATTATATCAATAATGTTTTGCAAAAATTATGTATCTTATAAATAAAAGTGTTTCGAGCACTATAAAAAATAATTTTTGAAAGCTATTTTTTATGTTAAATTATCTTTTGCAAAATAAGTTTTATGATTGTGTGAAAAGGTTTATTGGATTCAAATAATTTCGAATTGGATTCGAATAATTAATAAGATTAAAGAATTACGCTAAAAACCAAATTTACTCGACTGCTCTTGTATTTCATATGATTTATTATTAAAAATGCGACTTCATTAAAATGTACGGGAAATAGAAGTTTGAAATCCGATAATCCTTATTTTTGCCCCAGATTTCATAATTTGTAGGTAGTACTAACAATTATCCAATCTAATTCTGATTAAGGTATAGAATCTAGAGCCCATGGTTGAGCGATAATTTTTGTTTCGTTTTTTTTAGTCGGCTAACTGCAAGTTTTGTTTACCGTTATTTGATTGGTTCTTAGTTAATTTTCATATATATTAGGTTTATTTTCAAATCACCAAATATAAGAGAGGCTCTCTATTCTAAACTATTACCCTAACTCTTTAAACAATTATTATTGAATCTCAGCGTATGATAATGTAATCATTAGTTCAAAAGTTATTCAGGGTGACATTTATTTTCGATTTATTTATTTTTTATTTGGATCGCTGTGCATTTTTACTTTTTTTATGAGTGATTCTTAAAGGATTTATCTTTTTTGTTTCTTCCTTTTAAATTTCATAAATAAGAAAACACATTACAATTTTCAATAATATTCATAAATTAATTACTTTTTTAATAAACGCATTTAATAAAAATTGTTTTAATAGAATCTATTAAAAATAGAGTTATATTTAAAACAGAGTCGATCTTAAGCACCATAAACATAAATTTTATCACTTAAAATCAGAAAAATCAAATGCAGTTTTACAAACATAATCTAATATAACTTATTAATATTTATTTTTGCTTTTCAAATTCAAAATAGCCAGACAATATTTTATTAAAACCTAGACATATTTTTAAGCTAATTACACAGTCTTTCATTCCAGAGTAGTATTTTCATTCAAATATGTTCCCAAGAAAATATTAAATAAATATTAGGTCTAAAAACTTTTCGAAATCAGAAATTATTTTATAGCTCATTTCCAATTTCTTTTATTCTTCAGTAAAAATTTTTCGTTCCATTAGGTAAAACATGCTGTTTTTTAATAAAAATTCAGATTTAATCCAAAAGCGAAAACACTAAATTCCATTATAAAAAGACAAATGTAAATTGTGCAAATAGAAATCTGATGCTAAAGTCTTGAAGCAAAATTCAAATAAACAACTAAACGAA
Organism: Parasteatoda tepidariorum; assembly: GCF_982258835.1. Classification (NCBI taxonomy): domain Eukaryota; kingdom Metazoa; phylum Arthropoda; class Arachnida; order Araneae; family Theridiidae; genus Parasteatoda; species Parasteatoda tepidariorum. Next base: position 74,943,992 of record NC_141757.1, read on the forward strand.
TATACAAAAAGAATAAACTTCAAGCAATTTTAGCAGAATTTAAAGAGCAAATAATGTCAAATAAATAGTCCTTCTTTTAAATGCTCTACTCATCTTTTCTTTAAAGCGCGGTTCGAGATAATCTTCCAGAAATCAGTGATAAGAAACCTGCTTTCGTATAAAATATTTTTCAATTTGTGAATAAGTCCCGTAAGAGAGAAAACTGGATAAGGGGTGGAGGAACACTGCAGCTTTTCAAAAAGATCCTGGTTTTCTCCGGAACGAGCTGGGCCCCATTACGCGTAGGGACGCACCTGTCATTTTCCGAATCCAATTATTCTCTTTCTTTTCGTATTTCAACCAACCTAATAGAAAATAATTGCTGGGTCAGGCTACTGAAAGAATTTTTCTGGAGCACGCAAGTTTTCTTTTAAAGCATTGGGGAGGAGATAGAAAAAGGAAAATTAGAAAAAAAAAGTCTCTGTGAAAGCTAATCTTTTGGTCCGTTTTATGACCTAACATTTTCGTATCCCTGTTTCGCCTTACTCTAAGCATTTGCACTATAACTGGGCTTGTAAAAGATTTTAAAGATTTTAAAAAATTGAAAAATCGTTAGCTCTTTAAAAACTAAGGATATCCATTTAATTGATGCTATAAAATGAAAGCAAATTATTCTAATTTATGTTCTTTATACTCTATAATCCCTTTAGAGAATGTATGTTTTTTAATTACTTAATTAATTAAAAACATGCATTAATTAGCAATAAAGTTAATTAGCAGGTTCAGTAAGCATGTTAATATATAGTAATCAAGTAAATTTTTCTCACTAAATTTTGAAATTACTTGTTTTTCAATAGTATTAATACTATTAATTGAGAAAAACCACATAAAATAATGTTTTACAAATAAACAACAATGAGATACAATCTGAGGCAAGAATAATTCGTGCAAATTCGTTAGTTGAATAGTATTTCATGCAGAAAAAAACTGTTTATAGTTTTCAGTTTGCAGCTTCATCTGTCGGTACATTTTGTAACTAATTTTGAAACTTGTTAAAAATAAAAGAGTTTCCTAAGAAAAACACAGCACAACGTATAAAATGTTTTTTTTTTCACTTTTTCATCAATTGATTTTTCCCACTATTGTTAACATCCAGAAGATACTTCGTGAAAATTTTAAAAAAATTTGATACAAAATATAATGAAAAATAGATTGTCGTTACTTCTTCGCATTTAGATAACGAATATAACCAAGTAAATCTGTTAACTTTTAAAAACATATTAGCAAGGTATTTAGTTTTAATAGTCTTTTACAAACTCTAACTTTTTAGGAATATAATGGTGCAAAATATATCTAATTAAAATATATTCGAACATCAGAAAATCTTATTGTATAATCCCACTACCCGCCTCTTCTTCTTTTCCTTATTTCTGGGACTCAAACAAAGGTCCATCATAATTATCCCAAAAATTGTAGATAATTCGTCTCAAAATGAGTTCTTTTTCACTAGCTTTAATGCCAATCTCATTCACTAGCAGATTATAAAATATAATATAATAAGTTATACAAGGTGTTCCATAATGGCTGCTGCTAATATATTTTCAGAATCTTTCTCAAAAATTAAGTAAAAAAAGTCTGCATATTTAGAGTCACAAACTAACATTTAAGAGCATTAAGAAAAATAACAAGAGTTAAAAATACAAAAATTATTTCGATATCAAAAAGAAAGGTTGACGCCACCATAATTATTTTGGATGCTAAACTAAAAGTTACATTTTGTTTTGTTGCTCAAAAACTACATGACTTAGAAACTTGAAATTACAGTCACCGGCTAAATTATTAGAAGTACTATAAGATTTTATGTAAAATCTTAATTATCAGGTGATACTACACAGCTTTATAGTTTTTAAGCGACTGAAACCGGTTTTCACTTGTTTACTTTCATGTATAAATTGAATAAACTAGACGATACATAACATAAATTCGACGATTGGATATTATAATAATTAGACCAAATTATTAGGCATACTGTAGTATTTTAATAATTGCATGTTTTTCACGAGTTTACATGTAATGCTTTTATATTTAAACATACATGTAATGAGTTTTTATTCAGGGGATTTTTATATACTTCCTATTTGTATTTATTTATTACGAATTGCATTAGAATATTAACCAATTGATACACGAGCATAAGCAAGTGTAAACCGGTTACAGTCGCGTAGAAACAATACTGCTGTATAGTATCAACTGATAATTAATATTTTACATGAAATATTATAGTGCGTCTAATAATTTTACCAACTGTACAATGACGTGTAGAAAAATGTACATGAAGTACAATGGAATAAAAAAACTTTAGCATTTGATAATTAATTTGAGAATGATAAACTGTTAAACTTTTATTTAAGATTGCAGAAAATTTTAAATTTTGTCTTGCTGAAAGAACTTTTTTCATTCGTTAACTTAACGCAAGATTTTATCGAAATTTCAATTGGTTCAAAAGCTATTACAACTTTAAATGATTTTTTTCGCAAATTTTAATTCCTTTTTTTTTCTTCGTTTTTGTCTTAGTAATGACTGTTTATCCATTGTTATTGATGTGATTTAAAAAAAAAGTAGCAAAAGTATCAAAAATGAAAACTATAAATAAAAGGGATAAATAAAAAGAATGTATAAAATAAAACAAAAAAAGGGATAAGTTAAATTAAACCATGAATTTCCCTTCTCCCGGGTTAATTCGGTGTCAAGGAGATTCTCAGCAATAACCAAAAAAACCTTCATGGATATTTAAGGTTCTGCGTATATTTTAACACATGCATTCTCGTCGATGCGAGCCGGAAGCAGAATTCGAATCTACCAGACATCGTTTGGATCCGAACCAGAGTAACGACACTGATAGGGAATCACTGTATCCTTTGAGCCACCATGGTTCTCACAGTGTGGATAAATACTATGCTTACTTTTACGCGTCAGCTATAAAAAAATTTTTACAAGCATGATTTAATGACTAACTCTCAAGGTATTCGCTAAAATAATTAATTATTTAAATGCTATACCTGTAAGCCATTTAATTAATAATAAAAGGCTATATCTGAGCCTAATTGAGAGCAGTATTTGACAATAGTTATTACAAAATATGAAACTAACAAACAATTAGGTTAATTTGGATAAATAAATGTACCAGTTAGCTCTTAATGAGGAAGCGCCACTTGTCTCGTACGATAACATGCGCACTCATGGATTGCTATGCAACTCTCAATCTTTCTGATATCGCCCTCATATCCACCCCTAAAAGTCTCTACAAATTTTTACAGGATACCCTGTAGAGTATTTTACCACCAAATCACATGTACCAGCGAAAATCTATCTAATATTTTTAGTAGTTGTCTAGGGAAATTCATTGAATGAAATTGGTAGTAATAACTCGTTATTCCTAAAATTATTTTTAGGAAAAGTGAGTGCAATTGCGAATAATATTTATGGTATTATTAAAAGTTAGTCGCCTCTGGATGATAAGCGTTCATTAAGAATAAAGCTTAAAATAAATATTAAATTATTCCACCTTCAGGGCACGTTTTACTGCTATACCCTACTCCAGGCTAGGAGTTTCAGCTTTAATTAGTTTTAAATACTAAATATGGAATAATAAAACAAGCTTAGAATAGAGCGGACTTTAAATTTCTCAAAATATGTCCAGCGGTCGATGGCTTTATCTGAGTTATGAAGTAATAAGTGCTATGATATTTATTCGTGAAATTCAATTTTGAAATTAAAATTTAGGAATAAATATCGTAGCCCTGAATTTTAAATGAATGAGCATAAAATTTTAAAACGAAAAGTTTTCGACTAAACTAAATGTATCCAATTTTGATCAATAAATAAATGTATCCGGATACGAGAGTTACAGGAGCAGTTTCAGATAGCTTTCATAAGTAATCAACTCGCTTCGCTATTTTGTGAAGTAATTTAATTTTAATTTTATTTCATCGTGAAAACTTAGAATAAGAATAATGAAGCCAAAGGGGCAAAGTGTTCTTTGAAATTTTAGTTAAATTTATTAATCAATTAAATAAACAATGAAATGTGAGTAAAAAGAAGAACTGTAGTTTTTTCCAATAAAAAATGTATATATATATATATATATATATATATATATATATATATATATATATATATATATAAAAAGAGAGTGGAAATGATAACACATAGCCAATCACAGAACACTTGCGGTTAGTAACGCACAAAACAGCCAATTAAAATTGAGAACCCATGTGTGTGAAAAGGATTTTTATTTTATTTTGAGTATGTCTAATAATGATGCCAGAGTTTTCCATTGTTGTCCGTGCATTTCTATTGGCTCAAAAATCACGAGGCAGGATCCAGTTTTTCCTCATTCATTTCTAATTGTTTTGATTGTCATCAGCATAAAATTAACAAAAGTCGTAAAGGTGTTGTTTTTCTTTAACCCTTTGCTTACGGTGTACCATGTTCTACCATCACATATGGTCCATATGTTGTACCAGCCGTAAGTAAAAGGTTAAATATTTTTGTATCCCTAATTTAAAATTATTTTCCAGTTTTGATATTATTAGCGAAAACTTTAAATTATGGTTGTGAACTCATCAAATTTGTTTAAACAAAATAATGTTATAAGAATATAAATGTTATTTTAAAATGATTACTTTGAAAAATCACTTCTGTTCACCAAGAGCTCTAAATGTTTATAATACTAATTGATAGTAATATTTGGAGGTGGGAAGTAGAGGCACAGGCGTAAGCAAACAGAATTCCTTTTAGTGCATACTAGGGGGCTAAGCTCCCTGTTCGCTGCCGATCACCAACCCCGATTATTGCTTCACAATAATTGTCTTCTCTTGGCAGAAAACAGTTTTTATACTAAAGTTAAAATTATTCACTTAACATGTATGTACTAAAAGGAATTCTGTTTGCTTACTCTTGCGCCTCTACTTCCCACGTCCAAATATTACTATCTATTAGTATTATAAACACTTAGATCTCTTGGTGAACAGAAGTGATTTTTCGAAGTAATCATTTTTTAAAAAAACATTTATATTCTTATAACATTATATTGTTCAAACAAATTTGAGTTCACAAGTATAATTTAATATTCTCATTAATAATAGCAGTACTGGAAAATAAGTTTAAATTAAGGATACAAAAATATTTAAAGGAAAATAATACCTTTATGACTATTGCTAATTTAATGCTGATGACAGCCGAAACAATATGGAAATGAATGAGGGAAAACTGAATCCTACCACGTGATTTTCCGACCAATAAAAATACGCCGACAACTATGGAAAACGGTGTTAGACCATTATGATTTTATGTTATATAGAGATATGTTAAGTGAATAATTTAAACTTTAGTAGAAAAACTGTTTTTTGCCAAGAAAAAACAATTATTGCGAAGCAATCATTGGGGTTAGTGAGCGGTAGCGAACAGGGGGCTTAGACCCCTAGTGTATGTATATATATATAATCTGCTATACATATAGTATAGTATAGACATACACCAAATTCAAATATTGATAAAACATTTTATAGTTTTCTGGTCCCATTTAGGACTGTTATTTTTGTTTAAAAATCTTATTGCATGGAAAAACAAACCTAAAAATTGCATGCAGGTCACAAGAAGTGATTCAAATTATTATTTTCAGTTAATAAAGCGTTAACTATTTTGCTCACTTATTTGAAATACTTGTATTTGATTGAAATACTTGTATTTGATACTTGTATTGATTTATGCTTGATTTAGCAAGTTCAATGTTCAATATAAATTCCAAAAAATGTGATAAAAAAATTTTATACGCTCTTGTATCCTTAACCATCGAATATATTTAGTTTTATCTATAGCATATCTTTAAATTTAATATAATTTTCGACTAACTTCACTAAAAATATCCAACTTTTCCCCAAAACTCTTTCTTCCTTTTCTTAAATCCATCTCTTGAAAATCCCAACCCTTGAACGTCAATATTCCTGCCACACATAAGAAAAGCCAAGAAATGAGATAAGCAAAAGTTGAAGACATATTGGTCGTTATCTCACACACACTCCTGATTGATCTTTACCCCTCCCAAAGAAAACTTCGGTATAAATTTTAAACTTTGGGGACAAAGTAGACGATGACGCCGGTCGAAGAGTCGACCATTAACCATGGGCGTGGACAAAATAGATGGAAAGGAGAACTTCTCATCCTTCTTAGAAGGTCAAAAATGAAGAGGTCTCTTAGATCGATGAATAATGGGCCGCAAATGATTTATAATTAGGGAAAGTTCATTTATTACTACCGCAGTTACTCTTGTCAGGAACCTCTAAAGCTAGAAAAGTATAATTAACTGAAATCTTAATAGGATCCTCCTTTTAAATATAAGTAACATCAGACTTTGTGGAACCACTCTCGGAACTTTACTCGAATACTTAATTTTTGTTTAAGCAAAGCTTTTGAAAAATTGACAAAGCTATTAAACACAGCTGAAACTTTGGATGTCACTGTTTGGAAATTTCATGATTTTTCTCATTCAATATTCCTTAATAAAATAGGTATTAAATATTATATTAATATACTTAATACCTGCTTTAATTTACTGTTATAAGGAGACTGTTATACCTGTTATAATACCTATTTTGATTGGACTTAATAGGGGCATCCTTTGAAAACATAAGACTCTGAGAAACCAGTCTCGGGACTCTACTCGATATTTTATTTTATTAAAGCAAAAGGGAATCACTTTTGGAAAATAGACAAAGTTATTGAATCCATTTGAGATTTTGGATGTTACTGTTTGCAAATTTCATAATTTTTCTGATTCAATATTCGTTAATAAAATGGGTATTAAATATTATATTAATACACTTAATACCTGTTGTAATTTATTGTTATAATTAGACTGTTATACCTGTTATAATATCTGTTTTAATTAGACTTAGTAGGTGCATCCTTTAAGAACATAAGACTCTGACTCGGGACTCGACTCGATATTTTATTTTATTTAAACAAAAGGGAATCACTTTTTGAAAATTGACAAAGTTACTAAATTCATATGAGATTTTGGATGTTACTGTTTCGAAATTTTTATTGATACTATTTGTAAATATTTTAAATTTTCAGATTCAAAATTCGTTAACAAAGCAGACATTAAGTATACTGTTTTTATACACTTAATATTTGTTATAATTAACTAATTTCTTAATAGGGTCCTTTTTTTAAATAAAAGTAACATCATATTTTGAAGAATCAGTCTCAGATCTTTACTCGAATATTCAATTTTCTTTAAATAAAAAGGCATCGCTTATAAAAAAATTAAATAAATTATTAAAAACACTTAAAACTTTGGATGTTTCTGTTTTAAAATTTCATAATTTTTCGTATTCAAAATGCGTTAAGTAAGCAGGTATTAAGTGCAGTTTTTAAAGTTAACAACGACAGAAGAAAGATAATTTATTAATTTTTGCTTATAGTTCCTTTTTTCAATTTAAATAAAGGGTACATTTCATGAAAATTTAAAAAAAAACTTCTAAACTATTGAAATTCACTGCTCTGGTTACTTTTATACCGTTGTAAAATGTCAAGTTATCTGGAAATTTTTAATTCTATTGTAAATAACTTTTATTTAATTTATCTGAAAATCCTAAATAAAATTAAATAGTAAAGTTAATATTTACAGAACACAGTTTTTAACTATTCATATAAAAAGCATTTAAATCCCTAAATATTTTTATTCTAACATATATCTTAACTATTTACACGTAGTAACATGGCAAACTATTAGATTTGTTTTAATTTAATAGCAAATATCTTTTATATTATTTCCTTAAGAATATGCATTTTTGCTTTTCAATTTCAACCTTTTACTTTAGACCTGAAAGTGGTAGAAAAATGACTGCTCCCATTTGCTTTAACTAAACGAACTTTTAACTTACTTATTTTATATTTTTGCTGAGTTACTGGCAACTTTCACTGGTTTTGATGAAATAAATATATGAATTGATACGAACATTCTGTAAATGCCTACTACGCGTAAATAACTTGTAAATTACTGATTTATTGACATGCACCTTAAAAGTTATCATTTTTTAATTCATTGCGTAAAGATTACATAAATAAATCAATTTAATAAAACATAAGACTTGCTATTACTATACACATGTTTTTTTATATATAACCGTTGTTGAACAGCTGATCCAATTTTTTGAGTTTACGACTACTAATGTTCAACTTATATGTTTTTTTTATAACCGTCATTGAACAGCCGACCCAATTTTTGGGCTACGACTAATGTTCAACTCCGTAGTCTTGTAATTTTGAACCTAATCCAGAAGACAAAGGAACTCCTAGATCAAGTATAGGGAGAAATCTGCCTTCAAGGAGGATTTTTTTTTATGAAACTAACCCGCATTTGCGTTACATGGAAAGGAAGACCACGAGAATCTCCCAAGATTAGCCTAGCGGCAAGGGGACTCTAACCCGTGATCCGTCTACCACTGAAGATATTTCACGTCAACACTGTAGTCGGGGCAAGGCAGATGCGGAATTCGTATCGACCAGCCATTGCCGAGATCGAATCCAGGTTCATCTCATTGGAAAGCAAACGCTCTATCCCCTGAACCATCGCGGCTCAAAAACTCATGTGTTTGGCTGAACCATATGTAATTTGCTACGGTTTTGATGAAATAAAACGCTAAATCAATGACAACGTTTTCTGAATATCTTCAATCTACGCCTAATTTTTAGTGACATATTTTTGAAAAGTTATCATATCTTAGTTCATTAAGCCTACAACCTTAATTTAGTATTAATTCATTTTCGTTTCCTAAAAATAAAGTATCTAAATATCATCATCCTTCTTAAACTTGATTACACGATATTAAATTTCAAGTTGAATGGTTAATTAACAATATTGCGAAGCAAGGTTGCGAAAACTGTGCACCGTATTATGGTTCAATATTATGATTCCCCGTTTAACTCATTTTTATGATAGAATAGCTCTTGAAAAAAATTAGCACAATTGTCTTCAGATAAAACTATTTTTTGCAAACTATTACAAGGAAATGATCGTAATCAACTTTAAGTACTATAGATAGATAGTATTTCAATGACATTGTTTTTTGAAAAAAAACACTCATAATGCATTAAAATCTTTTTTTTTTTGGCAATTTAAAATTAAATGAAATTTCAATTAAATAAATTTAAAAAGAGAAAACTAAAAAAATCATTAATTAATTAATTACAATAAGAAATTAAGAAATAAATTAAACCTACCGGTATAAACTTTTATTATCATCTATAGAGAAAACGAATTTTGCAAATAACTACAAAGACTTAAATGTCATCAAGTCTAATTATTCTTTATAAATGTCCCAATGAATTTTCTGTTTTAAAAAATCACGCAAATTTCCTTTTAAAAAATGTCGTAAATTTTTGTGGTTTAGAAATTAAATAAAAATTCATTTAAATACATTTCTAACCTTAAAAGTAAATAAATTAATATTATAATAATTTTTCAGCTATTTTTTATTAATCTACATTTTAAAAAAAATATTTACAATAAACTTTCCTGTATAAGTTATTTAATTCAATTTAACTTCAAAGTGGAATCAAATTAAGTAACAAACTCTAACTACTTTTAAATGACGAAGAAAAAATATGACGTATTTCTTTCCAAAGAGAATCTTTTGATGAAAATTTAATGAATACAAAACTTCTTTTTAATGTGTCTAACATCTTCGCATTATTATCTTTGACACTTCGTTCTATCGGTCTTCATCTTTCAAAAGCCATCAACGCTTAAAGGAATTTCGGCTTTCAAACTGACAATTAATGGTGAGAAAAAGTTTTTTTATGCCCTTAATTATGTCATTTTTTTAAGAAATATGAAAACAGATTTATACGACGACACTATTATTGACAAAAATCACTCCTACTTAGGATTGAAAGTTTGCCACCTTTCATTCAAAGTTTAAAATAAATTTTGTAAAATATTTTTTCCATTCCTTTCAACCTTAATTTACTTAAAATACAGTTAAAATATTTTTTTTCCAATGTATGACACTTAATCTCTGAAATAGTTTTTGCATTTTTTTTTTGAAATAATTAAATTAATTTAAAAAAATAATAAGCATAAAATAAATTTGTAAGAAACAAAGAATACATTTACGCTAAGTTTCAATATATCTTTCATTCGAATTAAACCTAATCTTTGTTTTAAATTTTATAAAACAATTGTATGTTCCTGATTTTTATTTTATTTTCACGAAATAATATTATATATATATATAACTTTAAATTCAAATAAATCTTTTAAACATTTTGTGAATTCCTTTTTGATAAAATGATATAAATTCTTACTTATTTTAGAAAAGAAGTAAAAGAATATAAAATTTACCTTCATGATCTCAATTACTTATTTTATACAATTTATTTTAAATTTATTTAAGCACAATTTTGCAAAAAAGAATTATTGAGGTTCGTAGTTAGTTTAATTTTTGAAACAATATATTTACCTTTTTCAGTTTAATAATTAAAAACCACTTTGGAATTAAAATCGTTTATCATAAAATGCAATTGATGACCATAATAATTTAATATTTTTGCCGAAAAAGTTGCTTTTTTTATTCTTTTGTAACACCTTAGTTCACGATCAACACTTTGTCTTGTAAATTCATAACTTATATTTGAGATTAATTTTAATTTGTTTGACTTCCTGGTGAAAACGAAATTTTTTACGTATTTATATCTGTAGAAAAATCTTTGATTTGCGAAATTGTAGAATTAGATCGCCATAAGAACTTTAACTGACTTATATAATGCTATTGCTAAGCAAATCAAAAATTTGATTATACACTAGTATTTTATGCACTAGTATAGATTATACACTTGTGTTTTTTGTAAGGAGTTCGAAATGATAATATTAAATGTAAATGTTTCGTCTGCTATAAAAAAGTAAATAAAAACATACGTAACTTTTCATTTCACTTATTGAAGTCTTAATAAACAAAGCTGCTACTTCAATATATTATAAAAAAAATTCGTTCTGAAAAACTTAAAAAAACACAAAGAATAATTTGTGATAAGTCAGCGAAAAATAATGTTTCGATCGATATTTTTATATAATTTTATGCATCATAAAATATCAAAAAAAAACATTTTTTTAATATTTAATATTTCCTTAAATGCATTTAGAGCTAAGCAAAAGGACGAAAGATAACTGTAATTATTATTCTATGCTATTAATGATAGATACAACTTTTGAATACCTTTTTGATCATACCATCACATTAACGCTTTCGGTAAGAGCAACGTATTTTGCCAGAATCCAAACTGTAAAAAATTCCGAATTAAATAACGGTAAAAAATTGCGCCTTTTACCATAAATTATTTTTTATTGAAACATGGTACAAAACGAAAAATCATAGTGTCTGTAATTTTGACAGTGATAATTACCGAATTAATCGAACTAAATAAATGCTGTAAAATTTACGGTAAAATATTTTATAGTAAAAATAGATTTTACGGTAAAATGGATATTACGGATGACGCACCTAAAGTACTGGTACTTTCTACCATTATTTTATCCGGTATTCTAACAGTATTTAGTCAGCATCAGCAATATACAGTTTAATAATCGGTACAATCTACTTCAAACTGTCAGTGGCTAATATTCCATCAACTTATATTGTATTAATTCCTCTAAAAGTATACTTGAAATGCCCTTAATATGTTTTGTAAGTCAAAACAAGTTTCACTTATCACGCGTTTAATAAATAACCTTAAGTATTAATATTAAATGTAACACTTAAACGGCATCAGCTTACCGCCATGCAATGTGCATACTTCACGGCGCGTTAAATGGCTTCACTTCTGAGGATTAGGACTGCTATAACGAAAGGGTAAATTTCCTCTGAAATATATGTAGGCGTTCTTCGTACCAACGCAAGGCATTGGAAAATCTTTATTATTATAGTATAAAGATCGCTGTTACTATTATCGCATAGTGTATTTGAATGCAGACAACTATTATGGAACAGTGATTTAGTAAAGTGAACACTACAAGTAAAATGCAGTAGATCCAATATCAGCTGCATTTCAAACATCAAATCTGTAAGAACAGAATCATTATAATATCAAAACATGTTAAAACCATACTTTAATAAAATAACTATCACCATATTATAAAATCTATATCAAGCTTTTAGAGAACATATGTTTCAAAAATGAAAATAAATCTCATTTTTTCTTCTCTGAAAATTATGATTTTTCTTTCCTCTCAAATTCTGAGAGATGCATAGCATACTGGTAACGAAATCTAGTTATCTATATCATATGCAGCTTTCATTTACAAACAAAAGGAACAAAACAACAGATTTGTATAACACTTTTTAGTAAAATTAAAGACTCAGTGTTAGAAAGAAAAATTATTAAATTATTGTTGCTGTTGGTTTGCGTTGAACTAGATCTGCACAATGGGCTAATGTCGAAGATCTGGGAGACATCCCTGAGGATGATTCGAAGACAAGCCATCACAATTTTGATCTTCTGCAAAGGGGATGATTCCCCCGCTTCAGTAGCCCAACGAAGTCGAACACTTCAGGGTAGAACAGTTTAACAAGGACCGACACCACACACTCTCAGTCCCTTTGCAGGCTGATCAAAGTGGTCACCCACCCACTCACTGATCGTAGCCAGTGATGCTTGACTTCGGTGTTCTACTGGAATCCGTGTCTTAACGAACAGTTTCACTGCGGGATTGAAAGAAAATTCATCTAATTGAGAATTCTGAAAAAATCCAAATGAACATACTTGTCTGGCATACTTACATATTCAATGAGATAAACTATATATGTAAAGGATATCCATTTTGAGTCATCTCGATAAAGAAAAAAAAGTGAAGCTAATACATCAATGGTCAATTTAAATTAACTTCATCGCATGTTCTAATATGATTCAACTACAATGAGGAAAAAGTATGATAAAAACTACCAGATAGTGATAAAATTTACAGTGTTTCTGGTTCTAAGGGAACCCCAAAAAGCTTATCAAAGTGTTCTGATAAAATTAACTTAGATAAAATTAACAATAAAGTATAGTTTCATAATATGTGATAAAGTTCGGTAAATATGCTGCAATTTAGTAATTTTATCATGATACGTTAGCACACGGCATGAAAATCATTTATTCGTTTAAATTTACTATTCAGTTTTATATTTTTTAATAAATGTCAAGTAATAAGAACTAAAATTTTAAAAACTAAAATTTTCAGTAAACCTTTACTATATGAGCATAAAATTATCTAACAAATGGTTTAAATGCTGTATGAATTGGTTTGATTCACCAGAATATTTGTTTTTTGTACCAGAAATATCATTATCAAACTATACGGTAATTTTACCAGAATAGAATTTTTTTCTCCGTTTACACTGTTAGAAATTTATCGGAAAAAGTTGTTAATTAACAATTTATTTAACTGTTATTTTATCATATTTAAACAAATCAGTTAAATAACCATAAATAAGATGGTATTCAAACTGTTAATTGGGAGAAATGCCGCTTATTAAATGATTTCACCTAATACGGTTAAACAACCTGAATTTTATGGCACCAACTAGGCCCACATAATAAAGCCACTTAGTTCCTGGCAGCTGCGTACATATTATAGCCGATAGGGTGAATCTGTCAATCTCATGACCGACAGAATGGGAGTCCCAGGGCCACAGTATTTTCAGTTGATAAAACACGACTCAAGCATAACCTGATTCCAATTTCCATTACCTAACGAAAAGACTAGCTCCAATGTTCAGTTAAAAAAAAATTCCGGTTTTCAAACCCTACTAGTTGTAAACGGCTTCAAAATCGCGTCCTTTACCTTACACTTTACGGTTAATTAGATGAACAGACTGCTGCCAGTTATTTTATCATAATTTTAAATTGAAAATTCTAAAAGTGCTGAGTTCAGCTGCATCAACTAAAATTATCACACTTTATTTCACATTAATTTTTAACTATTCTAAAACATATATACTTACCAGAACTTATCTATTTATATCAAGTGCTTTTGCGAGTCAAACTTTACCGGATATTATTAAAACACCCAATATATAACAAAGATAATAATCTATTTTTAGATACGTTATAAGAATAGTCTAGCCACTAAACTAATTCTAATTATTCAAAATAATTATTCTAAAAAATAAGTAATTGTCGAACCTATTTATATGACTGTTATGCTTATATATTTTATTAACTATTAAAATAAATCCATTGTTTAATTCTTTGGTTAAATCTTAATGCTCATAATGCCCAAGAACCATCAAGGTTCCGGTTTAAATTCTCCTTTTCTCCGTTTTTCCCACTTCTAAAAGGTTCATTAAGTGCCATTATTCTAAGAGATTTAAAAAATAAAACATTCTATTCAGATAATAGCACCTCTTTTAAAACTATTTTCTTCCCAAAGTGGGATTTTCTTTTTTTTTTTTTTGTTTTTATCTATGGGCAATTATTTTAATATGTAACGGGGAAATATAAACACCAATAGGAAATAAGAGGGGTTAACTACAAATTCCACTAATGTTATTCTTGATGGAATTAATCTTAACTAAAGCAAATGAATGTAGTTTAACTAAGAAACTTAACTGAGTAAGATTATCATAATGTGCTAAAAAAATGAGCTATTAAATGTTGTTATATATTTTTGATGGTAATTAAATGATAAAACAAACATTTTATTAATTAGGTTAAGAAAATTTGCATAATTACTGCTCTTCATTAAAATCAACCGAAGTATAGAAATGTAATTTCTTATCTTACTTATATATATATATATATATAACCCATTTGTTTGTAACGAATATATTTATATTACAACTCATAAAACGCTTTTATTCACATGTATAAAGTGATAGCTTAAAAGTTTCAATTTAATTTATTTAAAGAAAACGATAAAAGCATATTACATTTAAAAAAATATTTTTTTATAGTAATAATGTCGTTATTATACACATTGTTAAAAAAATTTCTGAACAAATGGCTAAATAATGATGTACTTAATTTTTATTTTACCATATTCAAGCAAAACAGTCAAATAAGATGGTAAATCAAACTATTAACTGTGATAAAAAACCGTTCATAAACTGCTTTCACCTAATAGGGTTAAATAACCAGAATTTTATCTCACTAAGCCCATCTAATGAAACCACTTAATGTCTTGCAACTCTGTACGTATCATAGCCGAGAGGGCTAATCTGTCAAGACAGAACTGGAGTTCGAATCCTAGCGCTGGCACCACACTATTTCAACAATTCCCTTCAAAACATGAAGAGTTTCTGTGTCCCGCACTCTCCAATGCCCATTACCTAACGAAAAGCCTAACTCCAGTACCCAGCTAAATTTTTTTACGGTTTTGAAACCATGCTAGTTGTAATTGATGAAAATTGAAAATGAAGTGAAATGAAATGAAATTGGAAATGAAAAAAATGAAAATTCTAACGGTGCATTTTTAATAGACATGTAAAAACAACGATGAAACAACTCTGGCCAGCATGAAAAAAAATAACCCCGATATTTTTTTTCTAGATTAGGCCCACTAAGAAAACCTCTAATCTCGATAAATTGATTTTTTTAAAAATTTATTTCATAAATTTATAAAGATTATACAGGGTTTTTTTATTGGATTCGCCCTACTAAAAAGAGTCCTCTAATCATGATAAAAAAAAATTTCAACATTCATTTGTTTTACACAAGAAGCAAAACAAATTTCTCGTAGTAGTCATTTTGTCGTAGTATCATTTTAGAACCGGAATTCGGCCACTATTTTAGACTTATTTTTCCATTCAAGTTATATTTTAAAAATAGAAAGAAAATTATATTTCAAACTAATTTTTGCATTTTATTGTTATGCAATGTATTCATAACTAATATTAATACATTACCTGTTAGTTATGCTATTCATCATTAAAAATTAGCAAAAAACTTCACTTTAAAATATAAAAATTATCTACGAATGTTTTATAACAAAAACCAAGCTCATATTTATTTGCATATTTTTCGTAAAAAATGAAAAGTCATCTATATTCTGTTACTTAGAATGTTTCTTTGGTTTTTGTGTAATTAAAAGTATACCTCGGACTTCATTAGCAATTATTATAAAATAGTATTTCATGAATTTTATCGTCATTTGCAGCAAAAATATGAGCTTGCGAGAAAATTTTATATAATCCGAATTTTTAGTATACAGTAGAATACTTTTTGCGTTTTATTCAGTTTAAAGGATTGAAGACCGAAAGTATTCCCATTTAGCAAGATTTACATTTTTAATACAATTTCGTAATTTGTAGTTATGTTTAGTTATATTTTCAAAACAAGAATGTCATATTCTTTAATAACCAACCAATAAATATGTACTTTTGGAACACTTTACAAAAATAAACTTAAAAAATATATATAAACCTTATGGGGAAAAAATTAATAGTTAAACACGAAAAAAAATCACAAATGAAGAAGGCAATGTAAAAACTATAAAGCTAATTGAATCACCATTCACCTTCTATTTCGTCTTTCAACTCCTATTTGTTATTTTAGGCAATTAAACAAGTTTTGATTATTTTAATACTGCTTTTCTAATTAGCGACTCATTATAGATCGATAGAGTTTTCGCTTTTGCCCTCCTTAAATATTACTTTACGATAATATTATATTTGCTTTCTTTTTACTTTATTTCGGACAGGGTTTTTTTTTAATTTATACTGTTACATTCCCCAGAAATAAAATTCTTATCTTCATGGTTTTAAAACGTTTAACTAATACTCAATTTAAAGTAAATTATGAACTTTATTTTCCCTTAATAGATTCATTGTTCATTGATATTATGTCTTTGAGAATGATATTGATTTATAAAAAAAAAGAATTTCCTTTCATTTATCGCCTCAAATTTATTCGTTTATTTTATCATCTAATATTTTTTAGAAACATAAATTTGACTGTTTGTGTATAATACCCGAATACAAAAATTCAGCAAAATTTTTGAATTTATTGATATTTTCAAAATGTAACTTTGAAAACGACTTATGAATGCTTTTATTCATGAACTAAAAATAATTCTACAAGTTTTTGGTGCATGCTTTGCAATATTTCTAATATGCAAGAACAATTCTGAAATGTACAGATCAATTTTATTTTCTCTCTATATGTATGCACAAATTTCTGAAAAAAGTAATGACATTTTTTATTAAAAATTAGGAAAGATCTTTTAAATTTTGCTTAAAGGTTTCATAAGGTATCAAGTGCTACGATGCAATGAACGGAAAACGGTTACCAAAATTTTTGTTTGATATTAATCTAACAAAAAGCAAAAACTAAGCAAAAATACAACTGAAAATCGTGATTGAACTATATTTCACTTAATAAAATCCAAATTTTAATTTATTATTGAATAAGTAACCATAATGAAGAGGCAAATAAAAGAAAACATCAAAAATCTCATTCCGACAGTTTTTATAAATATTAGAAATTGTTTTCTTTAGAAGACGATATTTTAATCTTTTAAAATAATTTTAAGTCAAAACTTATCTTATTTTAATATAGCAAGCAAACAAGCAACATTTGTTAAAGTAAATTAAGCAATTTAAAATTGTTAAGAAAATACCATTTTATATGATAAATTATATGATATTTAAACGATTATTTTTTAAATTATTTTTTATATTATTGGGACAAATGACAGAAAGTCAATAATTTCAATAATGTATCATCCTAATCATGCTAATAATAAAAAACTTTTATCTCCTTAAAATTATAATTTTTATTTAGGTAAAATTTACGATAAAATCTGGTTTTATAATATGTGATAAAATTTGGTAATTGTGGTAGAGATTTGTAAATTCAGCATGGTATAAAACACATTTATTCAGTTAAATTGACATTTCAGTTTTGTATTTTTTTATTAAATGGGTAATAAGAACTACAATTTATAAAACCAGAATTTCCGGTAATTCATTACAATATAAACGGAAAAATTACCAAATAAATGGTTTAAATACCATATATTTTGGCTTTTAACACTAGAATTTTGGTTTTCTTTACCAGAAATGTCTTTATCATGCATACTGTAATTTTACTAAAAAAAATTTTCTCCGTGTATCATTAAATATTTGTTTAACTGATTCATACATTCATTTCATAGTTAAAAATTTAAAAAACAGGCTGAACTTGTTGCTTTATGTTGCGATTAAACAGAGTCTTCTTGAATTTTTATCTCTTATATCATATATCTTTTTATCTTATTATCTTTATTTTTTTCTATATTCTGAAACTTTTCAGAAACATGGAAACGGAAATCTCATTCAAAAATATTTGTCAAATAATGACTTAAACCGTTCTGGAAATTAATTCTAGTAATCAATTACAAACTACTGTTTTTTAATTTATTTATTCTGCATAATGAAAGCAGCTTAAAACTTCCAATACTTCAACCTGAGAGACAAAAAAAAATTTATATAAGCCTGATTTAACTTGAGTATTACCAAAGTTATTCCATCTCATCCTTTGAAGAGGTTGTTTGTTTTTAATTAGAATCCTTTAAGAAGAGAAAAGAAATTATTCAGACAGACATCTCGGATAATCCAACATCATTTGCATAATTGGCGCGTTTCCCTCCCTCTCTCCTTCAATTAATAGAAGTGCTTATCATTCTGGAGGAGTGTAAAGAAAGTGATTTTAAAGAAATATTTCTCTTCAAATCTTTTACTTAATGATTAAATTATAGGAAAAATAAGTTAAATGAGAAAAAATATCTTTTTAAAACCGTTACGCTTCAGAAAAAAATTGTTCTGATTGAATTTCTATCTTCTATTCAGTTTTTACAATGTTTTAATCCTTACATTAAGTTAAGCTAGAGAAAAAAGACGAACATATTATAGATACTTTTTTAGAGTGATTAAATACCTTAAGTGATTGATAAATTAATTCCTTAAAAGTATAAGTTGTAATATCATTTTAATTGAATTAAGGTTTAGATTTAGTAATAAAAACTCGTTAAACCATGATGAGATCTTTGGTAACCATTATGGGTCAAGATGGTGAGCAATAAAATAAGTAAAACGCAAAAGCTGAATAAGTACAAAACCATTGCAATCTTTAAAAAAAAATTCTGAAAAGTATTTCAAAATGATGCTGATTGAAAACTGGGGGAAGATTAAAAGGGGATGTTTTATGCATACTCAGAGTAACTGAGGTACAGAAAAAGATTATGCTTTTCAATTAAAAAATTTATTAAAAACTGGAAGGAACCACTTCATTTTCTGCGTTCTACTTAGAAATTTCAGACAATTTTTTTGACACCAAGTGTAAAAATATCTTATCAAAACTGACTGGAAAAATCTAAGACATTGTCTTTTACTGACATCAGAGCATTCTAAATGAACTATTTTGTTCAGGGTCTTAGAGTTTCTTCGCAAGACTGTTCCATATTGTTGCTGCCAATTGCTATTTTGAAAAACAATGTTTAACAGATTTTCCACGTAGGCAACGTCATCTGTTAAAACCAATTTTAGAACTTGATATGACTGAAAACTGATTTCTTAGTCGAACGACGTAAACAACTACTTATCTGACCCTACATTTCACTTTGATTACTTTTCTTTCACTCCTAAGACTGCAGCAATTGTCTTGCATTACACTGATTTCTTTTTCGATTTTTTACATTATTTTTTTCAAATTGCAGAAATTGTGTATTTATGTGCTTTTTGTGGTACATTAATACAAAAAATTTGAGATTTCCCAGTTAAGTATCTTAGATAAATTGATAGTTTATCAACTGAACTATATTTAAACAAAACCTTTTCATGCAAGTATTTCAGTATCTACTTTCACATAACTATGGAACTTCACTTTCAGAAATAAAACTCTCACTTTTGAAGATTCAACAATTATTAAGTTGTATTTCGTTAATTATGAGAATCATTTCGTCACCAAATCATCTGATTTGTAACGAAACGCAAACTATCAAATATATGACGATAATATTTCAACTAC
The DNA here is from genome assembly GCF_982258835.1 of Parasteatoda tepidariorum. Classification (NCBI taxonomy): domain Eukaryota; kingdom Metazoa; phylum Arthropoda; class Arachnida; order Araneae; family Theridiidae; genus Parasteatoda; species Parasteatoda tepidariorum. The sequence continues at coordinate 74,964,020 of NC_141757.1, forward strand.
TCAACCCAGAACCTTATTGCAGTGCATTGTGGGAGATTGTTAAGTATAATAATGATTAGACTATAGAAACTAGAACAGCGAAACAAGCCAACCGTCTTGTATGGTGGTCAAGGAGTTAGCCACAAGGATCCCGGGTTCAAATCCTACTTTGAGCATGGATGAAATTTTTCTCTCTCTTTTCCAACTGTCTATGTTGTTGGGGCAACATTCAGAGGGCACCATACAGCAGAATGGTTAATAATAAAAATGAAAAACTATATCACCCTTTAGATATCATAAGGTACTACGAGTGCCGCATGGTATTTTTCTTTTGTAAGAAAATAGGATGATGAAACATTTCTATACTTTTGACTAAATTTTTTACCTCGAAGAATAGACGATTCTTCGTCACTTTGACGAAATATTAACTCGGAGCCTATACCATGAAACGGTTTCGTCAAAAACGAAAATAATTTCGCAAAACTTAACTGTCCATTTTCCACAGCGTTAAAGTATCTAAATATCAATCAAACAACTAAAACATTGAGATCCTAAATTGATTTAAAATTGACTTAATGAACTAAATTGATTTAAATGAAGTAATACTCTTTATTAAACTCATTATATTTTCTATTCCTAACATTTCAGGTCAACAGGCAGAACTAAAATCCCTTTCCATTCGAGAATTACTGCCTTCAACTGAGTATTACATGACATATGATGGCTCAACGACGATGCCAGGATGTCATGAAACAGTGACGTGGATTGTCATGAACAAACCTATATACATCACTAAACAGCAGGTAAGTTGTAGACTTTGACCACCCTTTTTTAAATTATATGCAACGCTGAATTTAAAAAAGGGTGGTGACTAGTTTTTTTTTCAACGATATTATCTATGAAGATTTCAGTACGGGGTAGTAATATATATAAATACAGAAGATACATATATATATATTACTACCCCGTACTGAAATCTTCATAGATAATATCGTTGAATAACCGGATGTCTTTAAAATCACTAGCAGTTTAAAAAATAAATTATTGACAAGCACTCTCTATTGCGTTCTGCATAAGAAACTAGTCACTTTTTTCAAAAAGTTTAATTATAAAGATAATCAATAGATGGCACACTCCTAGCTGAAAGAAACTTAGAAACAATGATTTCAAAATAACCACCATCGTGATTTAGTCAGAGGAACGATAAAAAAATATTGTTTTTTAGTTTGGGCAATCAACAGCACCCCTTTTTGATGATCTTATTGAAACTAATTTTTAAATTTAATCGAAATAAAATTTGGTTTTTAAAGCAAAACTCTACAAACTGCACTACTTTCTTTTTCTGTAATTTATCATCGCTAAATTTTTGAAACACTTATGAAGATGAATTTTCTTTTTTACAAATTTTTACGTAACTTTTGTATAAACATCAAATTTCATTTCAAAATAAGTATTAACAAATGCAATAAATATTTTATGCATAGCATAAACCTAAGTAAAATTATAAATTATATTAATGTTCGCGTTGGACAAACCAGTCTAGATTTTTTTATGACTAATTGATAAAAACCTTCCGAAATTTCAATTAGCTGAAAAAAGTAGTAATTTTTGTTTGTGAGGTTTTCAAAACGTTTGCAATTTGTATTCACAACAGGTGTATAATTCCTCATAAAATTTTAGCAACTATCTAGTAGAAAAGTGGTCAATATTTTGATTGATACTACATTCTATTCGGAAATAAGTTCCTTGTAAAATATTAAATATATAACTTGTAAAATATGAAATTGTCATTAGACACAGAGAACTGGTTGAAATTATATCACTGTAGCTACTAGGGTAAATAGGGTTAAAGTTTGATTGACCATACTTTCAACTTGGCATAAAAATTGGCTATAAAATTTGCTTGTAGGAATCAGAAGATGATTAAAACTTTTATCGTCATTAATCATGAAACTCCATTTGAAGTTTGAGCAATCCAGCTAGTCGAAATTTTAATTACCAATGGAAAAAGTCTACTATAAACAGACAGAAAACATTTTATGCTCGTATTGACATCAAACTCAGAACTCAAGATGATATTTAAGCAGTCTAGCTACCAGGATTATGAACAAAGTTTTGATTGATGAATAAATGCCATTTGGTATTAGTATCGCAATAAATTATACTTATAGCAGTCATTATATAATTTAAGCTTGAGAACTTTTGAACTTTTATAGACTAGAGATTAACTTTTATAGATTAATATAATAACAAAACGTTTTGTTCATAGTAGTCAGTAGTCAGAAAACGATTAAAATTTGTAACATCATCCCACGTAGAGCACAAGTTAAAGTTTGAGCTCTCAAGTTAGTTCAAAAGTGGTCGGAATTCCATTGACTGAAAGTGGTCGAAATTCAATTGACAGAAAGTTCTCTTTGAGATAATATCGAGATGCATTCTACATATAGCCGTCAGGAAGCAATTAAAACGTGCTTTGTCATCAGTTTTTTAGCTCCATTAAAGATTTGAGTGCTCTAGCTATTCAGAAAAAGATTGAAAATTTTGGTTTACAAGTTTCCACCTTCACACATATGAAAGGCAGTTGAAAAAAAGCCATAAAGTAGTTTAAACCTCTTTTTATTTAAAAAAAGAAACATCTTTTCTTTATTTAAAAAATTATGAACGAATATCCTGCAAATATTATTAGTCGTCAAAAATATTTTAAAAATATTAATTCGTCCTGCACTTAGTAATCACATTTTAAAATTTTGTAACTAATATAATCTGTCTTAATGAAGTGCAAAAATTATAAACTATTAGTTATAAAAAAAACTTGTGCCTAACTTAAACCTGATTAATTATATAAAGGATGTAATGCAAAACAGACACTCTGCTTTAATGTCAAACATTTTGTTATAGAAAAAAATTTATAAAAGAAATGATATATTTACAATATTATAGTATTTGGGGTATCGTTTACTCATTTTATACATAGTACGCCAAGAAAATATACCACTCTGAATAACTTTTGATCTAATGGTCAGGTCTTTACGTTCTAGGACACAATCGTAATAAATCAAGAGGGTTTCCTCTAGTGTTCTAATTAATTAGTGCAGGCGTTACTTTGAGTTATGAAATCAAACACAAGCAATCAAACACGCGTACTTTTTTTGAAATAACATATCTTTTTTCGAAGGTATGGTAGAAAAAAAGACTTCCAAATAATATACGCATGCTTATAAGCAGCAGACAACTACACAGTTCCGAATAGTTCTCAAAGTCATTCTATTAACTAGACTCGAAGTCGAAAAAATTGGAGAATAATAAGTAAGTACACAAGAATACGTATATAAAGCAACAAGTAATCTTTTCACTTTTTTTAGTAAGTATAAATATTAATGCTATCTTTTTTCATTAATGTATACTGTACAGTGAGATAAAGAAAAATGAACCACTCTGAATAACTTTTGATCTAATGATCGGTTGTTCAAGTTCTTGAACTCGATCTTAATAATTTAAGGGGGTGACCTCAAATATGCTAATCAATCGGTGAAGACGATGTTTCAAGTTACGAAATCAGACACAAAAACATATTTTTTCAAAATAAACTTATCCTTCTTTCAACGTATTTAGATTTCTGTCCTCCAAAATATGGGTGTTTGCCGCTATCTAAAAAATATGGCAACCATAGTTCAGTCAAAAGAGCGATCCTAGGTTTGGACCCCTTAATGTTATTATTACTTTTGCGTATCTGATCATATTTCAAGAACTTTTTAAGCGAACCGAAAAATTTGTGCAAAATTCGTATATCCGAAGATAAACCCATGCAAATAAAGAATTTTATTAACCTTTTAATTCAGTTCTTATTATTTTAATTAACAATAATCAAAAAAAAAATTTAAAGTGTAAGGTATGCAATTTCTTATATAATTTTAAAGTATGTACTATTTTAAAGTATAATGTATAATTTTAAAGTAAGTACTTTTACATGGCGAATTACAAAATTTGAGTGAAATTGGTTGAATAGTTTCTGAGAAATTGAATTATAAATACACGACTTCCTTAGAATTTGATTTCTCAGGAACTATTAGATCGATTTCTCAAATTTTGCATTTTTCCATGAAAATTACATACTTTAAAATGATGTAAAAAATTGCTCACCTTAGAATACAAAACTTTTTTGGCTATTATTAAATGAAATAATAAAAATGAATAAACAGTTACTAATATTTATTTATTGCACGGAATTATCCTTGGATAAACGAATGTTATATTGGTGTGCGCAAAGTTTTCAATTCGCTTAAAAAGTTCTTGAAATATGGCCAAGTACACAAAAAGTAAAAATAACATTAAGGGGTCCAAAACTTGGATCGCTCTCCTGACCAAACTATGGGGACAATATTTCCCAAATTGCTGCAATTTGTTATATTTTGGGGGCCAGAAATTCGAATCCATGGATAGGAAGATATTCTTATTCTGAAAAAGTACGCTATTGTGTCTGATTTCGAAACTTAAAACATCGCCTGCACCCATTAATTAGCATATTTGAGGTCACTCCCTTAAACCATTAAGATCGAATCCTAGAACGTGAAGATCCGATCATTAGATCAAAGGTTTCTCAGGGTGGTCCGTTTATCTTTCGGCACATTGTACATTAATGAAAAATATAATGCTAATATTTATTCTAATTAAAAAAAAAAGTGAAGCAATAATCTGTAGCTTTTTAGGGCCCTTATTTTATTGTAATATTAAATTATTGCATAATCATTGTAAGATTCGGAAATTATAGTAAGATAAATTACTGTAGGACATCATTTCCTCAGCACATATTTTGTGTTAAGTAAAAAAAATTTTATTTAACTAATTTCGAAAACAACTGAGATCATGAAATCATGCTTGGCAACAAAACCTAAAAGAAAGAAACAACAAAACATACTTACAAGTTTACCAAAAATCGTGGTTCTTACTTTTCCCAGAGGAAACAACTTACGTATTCTTATTTATTTACATAAAAAAGACCTTGGCAACACTATAGTTATTATTCATTTTTGTTAGGCAGTCTTAAATAATAAATTAGGCAGTGTTGTATAGTTGGTTATACATTAAGTATTTATTTAAAATAGTTTAAGATTTGTTTAGAAATAAAGACTTAGCTATAAAGATTTATTTTTGATGCTTTCTAAAAAGGCTGTAAAAAATTTAGACATAAGTGATGGTATAGAGAGGTAATACTAATTATTGGCAACCAATCATGTCTTTTTCGTGCAATAGCATATGCATGCATAAATTATACGATACTCAAGTTATAACTCGAGACGCGCATGAAAGTAGTACAGCACGTAATGGAGCATTGAGATGAGCTTTCTATCTTATTTCATGACAATAATTTAAATACTTCTGCTGCCTATTATAATGTTCCGAACTCATACATATGGTAGTTTGTGTGATCTAATGGCTGACGGACAAATTTTGAATAATTATTAAAATTCACTGCATAAAAATTTTGACTATCACGTGTTCTCCTTGTAAAAATAGTTAAAATTGAAGTACTTCACGCTCGCAACAGCTAGATGGTAAAAAATTTGGTTGTGCTGTGCATTCGACTTAGATACCATTTAAATTTGTTGGTTGCACAAGATAATTTTGAAAGATGATCAACCTGGTCGACAAAGGCGACTGCCATTGTTTGTTTCTATGACATTGTGCTAGATATACATGTGCTAAAGAATTTTTTTCAATTATAAATCAGCTGTTGTGTGCTATTTTTACGGATAAATTTCTATAATGTATATAAAAACATTAAAGATGTTGAAGTTCTCCTTTGAATACGATTTTTTGCACAGTTTATTTTGTCATTAGAATTTCGTCAAAATTTTTGACGATTAGAAAAATATAAACAGCTAATGTTATCTTTTGATTTAAATGAAGGTTAACTAGAAGAAGAAATTATGAATTATAAAAGTTATACGTTTTTTGATTTTTTTTAATTTTTCTAATAATTTAATCCTCTTAAAATATCATTAGATTTATCCAGTTATATAAAACTAAATAAAAATGTTCGATAGCTCTAAATTTACCAAAAATAACATTATTTCCTAAAAGATGTTAAAAACAACATTAATTTTAATTCCTAATTTTTTTTCATCATAATATATCTTAAATGTTGTCATTTACAATTAATTCAGAAGATTTAAGATTTTTCATTAAATTTTAATCTGATTTAATATTTTTTTAAAAATGCAAATATATTCATTTACTTATGGTGATAACTTCTAATTATTGTTTTAAACTATTGTTCATGTCATTACACATTTATCATTATTTTTTCAGATAACATTTTTTTTCTTTATAAAAAAAAAGCTTTTTCGTGATTTTTCAAGCATAATTAACTTTAAAATCCATTAAGCTTGTAATGATATCTCTCAAATGGTTTTAGTAATTAGGTGTAGAACAATTCATTTTAAAATTAAGAACTGTTGATCTATTCTTACTCAATTTTTCTTCTCCCCTCAAAAATTTTTTAGAAACATTTTTTAAACAAATACTACAAATCACATTCTGTTTTTAAATTAGGTTTGAATATTTTCCAAATTTTATTTTTCGAAAAACAAATTAATCTAAATTTAAATCTAATCTATTACTAATAATTAATCTAAAAACAATTAAAGAACTGTTAAATAATAAGGTCTAATTCTCAAAGAAAAAAAATTATGTTGGGTTCAAAATAAACTATACTTCAATCTCCATAAAGTTTTTTTTATATATTTTATCAATATTTATTTTATGAGGTTCTGTTCCAATGGGTATAATTTCATGTTGAGTCACTAAAACATTGCACAAAACATTGAAATTACGTTTAAAGTGAGTAACAGAATTAGAAATGGCCAAGAATAAAAAAATCTAAAAATTTAGCAAAATTTAGAAAAAATTTAGCTCTAAAAATTTAGCAAATTCATAGAAAATATAATTTTTTTAAAAAACCCTTAATGAAATAATTCTGATTTATTGAACATATTCCTGCAAATGAAAGTTATATATTAGTGATAAAGAAAAAGCATTTCAATCGAAATTTATCACAAGGCTTTGTTTAATTTTTGCTCTCTATTATAAAAGTTTCTGTCTAATAAATAGATGGCAGCACGGTCTTGCTGGTACTTAAAATTAATTAAAAATCATTCGTATTGTTGATGTATTATTATTATGTTATATTATTATTATATTATTATCATATTATATTATTATATTATATTATTGTTATATTATTATTATATTATATTATTATTATATTACAATATTATTATAAATTAATCGTAATTGCTCACAAATTAAACCTAGAATTTGGCGAGTTAATAAAAACAGTTTTAGACTTTTAAAAACATTTTAACTCCTTTCAAATATTACAAAAGTTACATTTGTTATGTTTCTGAGATCATTTTTCCTACATAAGGTCAATTAAAAAAATTAAAATGGAAAGAAGATTTTGCAAGTCAAATATTGCAGTTAATCATACGCATTAATTGTATGTAAAAAACCTACTTTTTCGCATCTTTAACTTAACGATTACCTCTACACTTATGATAGTTTGATTATTTGCAAACAGCAAATTCATTATTACTTTTGCAATTATAATTTTATGATTAACAGTATAAAATCATGGTTTTAGATTCGCAACTCTTTTTTCAGCTATACGCTTTAAGAAAACTAATGCAAGGTGATCTCAGCAATCCTAAAGCTCCCTTGGGTAACAACTATAGACCAGCTCAGCTCGTTCACCACAGAGTGGTTCGGACCAACATCGACTTCAATCGATCTTCGGTAAGTACCCCCCTCTTCCTCTCTTTACTTCTTTTCCTTCATCTTTTATTCTTCCTATTCGCCTCATCAATCTGACTGATTGAGCAACGTACCTCTAATGAAGCAGATTTTTCGTTTACTGCCTTCCAGCTCTCTAGTGCCAACGTCTGGAACTTTATACACAGACATGCGGGCGTTGCCACTCATTTCTAGCAAAATAAACATTTGTTGCGTTGTTATTGTTTAGGCAGTGTGGCTTGGAACCAGCTTAAGGTGATTAATGCAAGCTGTTTGTTGTGACAGAAACTGCTTTGTATGATTTCTAAAAGGAATGATTAAATTATGTATGTTTCAGGAAGTGAAAAACTATAAGTACCTTGATTGTTGTACATTTGTTAAATTAACTTGCAACTAATTAATTAAAGGAAAATTTGTATCAATTTTGATAAATATTAGTTCAATAATATTGTTAGCATATACTTAATATTTATTAAATAAATAAAGCCAAAGGCTCGATAATCAACCATTATTGAATGTTCTCAGACAAACAATGAATCAATATTATTTTAAGTTTGAATCTTTTCTTATTTTAAATTTAAATCTTTCCCTATTTTAAGCAAAATAAGCATTAGTTGTGGTGTTTTTTCTTAAGCTTTGAACCAGCTTAAAGTGAATAATGAAATCTATCTGTTCTGACCGGAGCTGCTTTGTATGATTGCTAAAAGAAATAATTAAATTCTATATGCTTCAGGAACTGAAAAGCAATAAGTATTTGATAATAGTACTTTTGTTCAATAATATGCTGCCTGTTCATTAAAGGATGATTTTTAGTATTATTGAAAAATTTCAGTTCAGTAATATTGTAAAAGGATATTCAACATTTACTAATTAAATCAAATCAAAAGCTCGATTATCAATCTATATTAAGCGTTGTCAGCTGAACATATATCATATTATTTAAAATTTAAGTGTCCCCTCATTTATAGAAAAATAAATATTTGTCGATATGTTTTTTCTTGGGCAGTGTGGCTTAAAACATGCTTAAGATAATTTGTTGTGACAAGAATCGCTTTGTATGATTTCTGAAGGAAATGATTAAATTATGTATGTTTCGGGAAGTAAAAAACTATAAGGAATCGCTTATAAATAGTTCTTTTGTACAATTAAAAAGCTAATAGTTTATTAACGAAATATTTTTTATCAATATTGATAAGAGGTATTTCAACATTATAGTATTTCTAAATTATAATAAATATTGGTTAATAAAATAGAATGAAATGCAATTTTATCAATCGATGATAAATATTGTAAACTAAAATATAAATAAGAATAATTTTTAATTTACATCTTAATTATCTAAATCGTATTAAAATATTTCAATCTTAATTAAAATTAAAAACTTTTCTCATTTCTAACTATATAAACATTTATTGGGTTGTTATCATTTTGGCAATATGGTTTGGAACTAGCCTAAGGAATAGCACAAACTATTGCATTAACAACTAGTGTTTTGTATTTTTTTCTTACAAGAAAAATTAGTTAATGTTTGTTTCAAGAAGTAAAAACTATAAATATTTGTAATAGATCATTTCTTCAATTAATAAGATTATTAATAGGATAAGATAATTTCTTCAGTTAAGAGAAGAAATATTTTTCAAATAAATATTGATAAGTGATAATTAATTAAGATTGTTAAATGATAATCAATAGTGAATGATAAAATAGTTTCATACTTTTTTTATTTAATTTCGATAAACAAAATAATATAGTTAATGAATCAAATATATTTATACATAGTATTTACATAAAAATTAAGTATACTTAAACTTTCAGTCTATTCACATCTATAGTTCATTTTTTCAGCGGTCCAGGTCTTTTCTCTGCTCTGAAAAAACTATCTAGATCTAGGTTTATCACAATGTTAAAATATTTCATTACTTTTAGGTGATTTTAGATTTTGTTTTTCAACCTGGTTGCAGAACTTAGAAACCATTCTTACCCTTTTACATCTAACTTTAATAGGAACTATTTTTTTTTTTATATTCTTTATCAATCTGTTTTTCCTTCTTTGTCCTTATTAGCTTTACGACATCAATAAAGTTTGGATTTTTTTTCCTCGCGCCACCATCCAAACTTCGAACATCTAGAATAATTGCATTTTCTGCAAGATAATGCTTTCCCATTGAAATACATGATGAAAACCAGCTTATTAGTTTATCGGTACAGGAAGGTCACCAGCTGTAAGTTCTAAAAAAGCTAAACTAACATTCAGAGAGCTTAATATTATTTTGTACATGTATACATTTAAAATAATACATTTTTATGTAATATGCATATTTTTTTACTTCATTTTCGAAAGGATTCTAAAAATATATAATAAGGAGAACATTACAAAGCGCTTCGTACCTATCTGAATTTATTCAATGTGAAAGGCTGTTTACAAATGTAAGCATAAAATGTAGTTCTTCTTATACTCTTAGAATTTTGAATCTGATATTACTGTAAATAAACGGCAGCAGCCTGTCCATCCAAGTAATTGCAAAGTTTACGATTAGGGACGTTTATTTACCTTTACAGGTTTGAAATCGCTTGCAACTGGTATGGTTAAAAAATCGTGAATACGAAACAGTACGGCTTTGTAAATTTATACAACTAGTATGATTTCAAAAGTGTAAAATGAAATGTAACAGGTCATTGGATTTTTCATTCGGTAATGGACATTGGATATAGGTTAGGGTTCAATTGTGTTTTGTCAAATCAACCATAGAATGTGTCTAGATTAGTCTATCTAGTGGCCTCATCTATCGTGTGAGATGGGAAATACTAGACTTTTGCGTTAAGCAACTCTGTGGTGTTAACATCCATGCTTAAATGACAGTTTCTATATTCCAATAGACCAGGGTCACCAATTGAGGAGTACAAAACGCTGAACTCCTCATGTGTTGAAGAATTAGAGGAAATATTGGAATGTCAATGCTGGGATTCAAAAAGTAGTTCAGCCAGTCATGAAATTGATAGATTAGCTGTCCTGTCTAAAGTATGTACCCAGCAGTTGAAAAGAACAAAGTGGTTTCATAAAGTGTTCGTCGCAGACTTATTGTTACAAGATTTATTAGCATAAGTTTTTATGTTTGACATCCGATAATGGAAAATGGAAATGGAAATTCATAAACCCTGATCACGGGTCTTAGCTTCCAGCTTTCATAGAACGTGTTCTTGGTTTTTATTAGCTGCGGGTCTAGTTGGCGCTTAAAAAGTTCAGGTTTTTAACCGTGATAGGTGAAAACTGTCAATAAACTCACAATTGACAGTTTTTATACCGGCTTCTTCTTCTGATTTGATTGAACATGTTAAAATTTACAATTAAATAAATTGTTATTAAACCACTTTTTCGGCAAAATTTCTAACAATGTATTTATAATAGTGATGAAAATAAAGTTAATCAAAACAAAATACAAGAAACCCTATCAGCGTCATTGAAATATTTAAATATCATTGAAATGTTGGTAACCCTAAGAAGCAAATATCCAATTAAATACTTTATACTATTAACAAGTGTTCTTCTGGTAACCAACCAGAAAACTAAAGTTTTTAAGAAACACACTAAAAATGTAGGGGGCAGCCAAACTCTCCCTATAAGTGCAATTTAGGACCTTTTTAGAGCGCATTAAAAACCCGAACTCAATGCACTAAAAAGGTATTTTCTACTTTTTAGTGTTAGAGGAAAAGCGAAGATCTGCGTTTTTCTTTGCGAGAAAGTAGCTCTTTTATTCCTTTCCAGTAGAGAAACAAAACATCCCCTGCCGCGAGCTCTTTATGAGAAAAACTTTCTTAGTAGTGGGCCGTATTGTAGCTCAGTTTGACTTGAAATCCCCTCCCCATACCTTAACCCATCCACCAATGTTCCCCGCGAGGCCCATGAAATTGAGAAATTTAGAACAAAGAGGGAGACGACTAGAATCCCTTTTTCAAATATGTGTTTCATATATTAGAATGTGAGTTAATATCACGCATTTCATTCTATACCCAAACTCAACTAGAACAGATGACTGCAAGCAAGGAAGAATTTATCATCGCTTTAAATGGTCATTTCTGTTCAATACTTATTTTAAAACGATCGTTATAGTAAGTGATAGCTCCCGTTGATAATGTTTAAGCGCGTATTAGCTTTTTTTTTCTAGAACTCGCCACCAGAATACAGATGTCTTTATTTCTTTCTGCGGTGCCTATGTCATAGATTATTTAAGTGTATTTGAGGATATTGTAGATGAGACCTCAGTATTACGGTCATGAATTTATAACTACGCGCCGAAAAGTTTCGAATATTATGTTTGACCTACTGTCTTTTTCTCCGCTATTACACAAAAATATATCACATAAAGATTTTCGTTGAATTGCTTTTATTGGACATAGTTTTGACACAACTTTTCAGAGAATGATTGATGCTCTTTTTTTATGCAGCGCCATTTCCTTATGCGTTTTGTATTGTTTGAAAAATATCTGAAATATCATCCAACGAATCAATATTATCTTGTTAAGTACCAATTATTGATTTGAATGGCTAATATTCTAGAATCATAAAATAAATAAATTATTAAATTTATAACAAACAGGCATTTTTGTAATTTAATTTTTTGCTCAATGACATTTTCCTCACTCGCGATGCAAGGATGTAAATAATTTTCTATAGCTTCGGGATGCATACAGCATATTGTGCTTTGGATTGATTTGAACAGGAATAACTTAATCCTCGCTTTGTTGAATATTATTTCCTTCTCCTAAAGTCAGCTTTTCGATTCTCGTTCATTAAAAAATTAAATTTGCGTGGTTAAATTCTTTTAGAAATTCCAGGATCTATTTTTGTTAACTTTTCATTCGATTGTTTTATTTGGCCTTTATCTTTTCAAAAGATTGAGTGTGGATTAATTGGACGAATTGTAGATAAATTAGAGGTTGCTTGCGTTTGCTGAATTGTTTGTTTTATTAAATTTGTATTTAATTAGTTAAGTAGATTAGTTAATTGTTTTTAAATGTTACAAAACTTTAAATCAGTTTGATTACTTGGTGAAGCTTAGGGGTATATCTAATAATTACCTATTTAAGGTGCGTTTAGCATTCCTTGAAGGTTAGTAGTTCACTTAGTAATTTTATTTTAGTAGTTTATTAGGTCATTTTAAAGTAACTCGAGAATTCATCCGCAAGAAAATTTTGAATATGATGTTAAGAGGAGGCCACACCACGGGAGAAATTTTTCATCGGAAATTTTCTTTTCTTCCATAAGTAATTCTAAACTTAAAGCATAGAAAAATTAGTTCAGACAGACCTATAGTGTAAGGCAAGAAGTTTCAATAGCTGAAAAGAAATTCTCAAAATATTAAAATGAATAGCAAAATAGATAATGAGAGAATAACTTACTTCTGATTACGCAAAGGGAAAGTTCTCTTTTAATAATTTGTTTGCATTTATTTATTTAATATTTGCTTGCATTTGCTTGGAAGAAGCTTCAATGGCTGAAAAAAAATTTCACAATATTAAAATGAATAGCAAAATAGATAATGAGAGAATAACTTCTGATTACGCAATGGGAAAGCTCTCTTTTGATAATTTGTTTGCATTTATTTATTTAATATTTGTTTGCATTTGCTTGCAAGAAGTTTCAATAGCTGAAAAAAAATTTCAAAATATTAAAATAAATAGCAAAATGGATAATGAGGGAATAACTTCTGATTACGCAATGGGAAAGTTCTCTTTTAATAATTTGTTTGCATTCTGATACTTAGAATTTTTTTTTTTCTGCAATTGAAACTTCATGACTTACTTTAGCTTTGTCTGAACTCACGTATCTATACTTAAAATTTCAATTAAGTAATGGAGATGAAATAGAATTTACGATGAAAAGTTTGTTAGCGATATAGCGCCATTTTAAATTTTTTTTCCTATCAGTAGTCGCATTTCAAACAAAAATTATAGATTTTTGCAATGCAGCCGTTTATAAGCCTTGTGTAGGATTCTTTAACTTGTGTATATTTTAAAAATTTGAAAAACCCTTCTGAGGAGCATTTTTAATAACCAAACAATTTAGCTTGCCAGGCAGAAACTTAAGAAGTGAAATTGACGAGGAAGAATGTTCTGTAATGTACACATTGTATCACTTCTTGCATGCAATTGAAGTCATCTGCAATTATCCGCGATCATGCAGTATTCGATTTGCCCATTCCTCCCCATCCCCTTTCTCAAGCGTGATTAATGCGTGTCCTGCCTGACAATGAGGAGAGGAGCATTACATTCTGAATGAAGCTATTGTGACTGTTCTATTGAGTGTCTAGGATACTGCTAATCGAATCTCGAACAAGCGACGAGAGCCGCTTTCCGATAATTAAATTGGTACCATCAAGTACTTGTAAGGATTTAGAGGTCATGAGGATTGGCAAAAGTTTTGAGCGGTGCACTTAGTGGCCTTTGTTTGTTTTCCTGCTAATCTCTTCGGCCGTGAAAGTTACTGGAAATTGATTCACTTGCTCTTTGATTTATTGCCAGAGGCAATTTAAAATGAAGTGTCTGACAAGAATATTTGAGGATGAATATTCATAGAGTGCCAAGTAGGTTTCAAGTTGAAAACAAATAAAACATAAAGTAAAATTTCTGGGATAAAAGTAGGAAGGTCTCTTTTAACAGTATGGTACTGAGATTTATCTAATGAACAACGGAGCAGCTCTAAAAAAACTAATTGTATGTTCTAAAATTAATGCCTATTTCAAATCTCTACTTCATATTTAAAATTAAAAGGAAAAAAATTGAAGCAAATTTTGTGATAAAAAAAAGAAAGATAGGGTTTTTTTAGTATAGCATAGCATGTTAAAATGGATTAAAAAGCATTACATTTAAAATAAACTGCTGATGCTTTAAATCACAAATATTGCTTTGGTTCTTTTTTTAAATTTAAGTAATAATATATTTACTTACATTTAAAATATATAAACTTACATTTAGAATATTTCTTACATTTAAATATTTTTTTTCCGAAGAGCTCTGGTAATAATTCTGGTAAAATTAACAGTAAGATATTGATTGTTTTATAATATAAGATAAAACTTGGCAATTTTATCATGAGACATTTGAGCATGGCATAAAAAACATTTATTCGATAAAATTTACTTTTCAATTTTGTATTTTTTAATAATTGTGTGGTAACAAAAACTACAATTTTGAAAACCAGAACTTCCCGTAAATCTTTACCATTTGATATTACCGGTTGAAATATTACCAAACACATGGTTTGTTGCAGAGTTTAACCATTGTTTTAGAGTTCGCATATTCCTTAAAGAAATCACGCTTTTTTATGACAATATGGTTGTCAAAAATAACGAAATTATTTTTCAAAATGAAGACTACTGAATTTTCTATACTAAAACTCCTTTTACAAGGTGATCTGAACACTTCACAAACGTATATTTTCTATCTACTTAACTTTTCTTAGAATTTAACTTTTCTTCAAAATTATAATTTCAATGTTTCGCCTTCTCAATTCAATTTGCTATTTTTTGCTTCGTTTATGTTTTGTTCGTTATTATTATAATAATACTTATCATTATTATTATTGTCCCACTTCTCTATTTTAGCAATTATTATTTTTATTTTAGTAATATTGATACATGGTATATGCTGTACATGGTACTGAATGGTGCACTTAAATTTTTGCATACAGAACTCATACGTAGTTTCCAAGTTTCATATCTTCATATTTTCAAGAAAGACATAAAATAAGTTTTGGAAAATTCTAGGATAAATTTCTAAAAAAAAATTGTCAGTTTCTTTTTTTTCTATAATTACGTGCCTCAAAACAAAAATTATTTGATAGCAGTGGAGTTATCTAAAATTTATTTTTAAAAAAAAACTCGAAATCAACCTAATTAGCTAAAGATAAATCTCCAATTTATTTTTTGCCATTGAAATAAAATTTTGAAAAAAAAGTTCCGAGAATAAATGTGTTTAAACGGTCCAGATATAAATTGATCCGAATAGAACATATCCCAAGCATAACAAATTTGTTTCCTGAACAAGTAGTATTAACTTTTATTCAGACTCAAAGTGGCTTTTTTTTTTTTTTATTTGTTGTTGTTGATTGCCCTCTTCCACTATAATTCATGAAAACTATTTTCTGAATTTGATCGTTCTCGAAGATCAGTGATGTTTCTGCTAAAATCCAAATTTACCGCCCCCATACCTCTTGGGATATTCAGAATAAGCTGACTGGCATTCCATTTATTCTTTTTGCTTTCATTTACGCCATGGATTCATTCGCATTTTCACAACTTTTCACACCCTCCTTACTCCCCTGACTTAGCTCCAAACAACCACCACACCCTTGTACGTAAACTTGTGAGTGCTTGCTTCAGTTAAGTATTACATACACTGTTTCTGAGGCATTTTATGATAAATTGGCATAGTACGCTCAAAACCGAATTACCAGGGAGAAGAATTTACATCCCTTTAGCAGCCCCACCCTCGCTCAACCCTTCTGGTTGGCAACACATGCAGACGATAGTCCGGGGGTGTGAAGGTATGGGATGTTTTAAATAATGGATGGGCGGTCGTGCAGTTTCGAGTATCGAATACCATCGGAGAGAGGCGCTTAGAGGGTATAAAATGTTCTTTTGTGCAAATGGCTCCTCTTTTTCACCGCATAAGCATCGTCGTTCCAAGTGGCGGAGAACGCTGGCGTAATTTATTTTTTTCTTACTCGTTTTAACGCATTTATTTCGTTAAAAAGAGTTAAACCACTGCGCTTATAAGTGTTTTACCTTGCGTTTTTTTTCCTTGCTACTTTTTGTATTTGAATTAAAGCTAAGAAGAGGAAAAAAATAAAGACTATATTTCTCTTTTAATGGCTTGTTTGCTGAATCTTTGTTTCATTTTTGCTTAGAAATTAACGTCGTTAGATTGCAATCATCCTTTAAATGTGCTGATATTAATTTGATGACAGTGGTAAGAACATGGTATTAAAACAGTTTTTGGAATAACTAATTATTTATCTGATAAGATTATGGTAAGAAATTATCTTCGTTAATGACAGGCTTAATGGCGAGTATTTCAATTAATTAGCACTAACGATCATTTAACTATTATCGCTAATTTTTTCCGAATTATGTTTCAGGGACATTTTTTTAATAAAAGCTTTTTCTATGAAACTAAATAAGCATAGCAATTAAAATATTTTCCCTTCAATGATTCTTTAAAAAAAAATATTTTAGCAAATACTAACAAAAACATTTGTTTAATATTCATAGACTTGTTTAAATTTTACTTAGTAGTTAACAGTAAAATGTTAAAATATTTTAAAATAAAGATACGTTTTTTTACAATAAATTAGATAAATTTTGAGTTTAGCAAGAGATACTTTTAATCCAATATAATCACTATTAATATCACTTTTTTGACTACATCATCCATAGCCAATGATTACATGTTAATAAAAAATTATTACTTTTTTTACATCGATTGCACATTTAGTTACAAATCAAAAATGATTTAGTTACTCGGAATTATTTATTAATGTATACTAATATATACACAAAAGTTTATAAAAATGCTTGCTTTTTTAGAATATTAAAAAAAATGCCAGTTTGTTTTAAGTAATTTTACGTTTTTTGAATTCACCTGTTAAAATCCTACTGATCATGTCAAGTGGTCTACATTTATTAAGATTTTAAATACTTTGCAAGATAGCAATCAATTTTTTTATCGTTATTAAATTTTTAGAATATATTATATGCGAAAACTTTTTACAACTCAGTTATCGAACTACAGTAAAAAATTTTCGAGATATGGGAAAATACGCAAAAACTAAAATTAAATCTAACCATTGGACCGCTGTCCTGACCAAACTATTGGGTCTCTATTTCGCAGATTGTGGGTACTCTCTGTACATTGAGAGTCAGTAATCATAATACGTCGAAAAAAGGTATGTTTATTCAGAGATAGTTCGTTTTTGTGTCTTATTATCTAACCTAAAATATCGTCTGCATAAATTAAGTAGCAGCATATTTGAGGTCACACCCGTGAGCTATTAAATTTGAGTTCCCAGTACGTGGAAACCTTATCATTAAACCAAAAGTTATTCATGGTGTAAAGATAGCTACTAATGTTACAGTAAACAAAGTGTACAGAGTAATGATAACCATTCAACGAGTGTAGTACAGTATCATAATATAAAGTGATAATAACCGGTGCTGCTCAATGATGAAGCAGTCATCGAGTTTGCGTAATCAAATTAAAAGGTTTTGATCCAAGAACACACAAATTTAGAGAAACGAGTGTAGAACAGTATCATAGTATAGAGTGATAATTATCGGTGCTGCTCAATGATGAAGCAGTCATCGAGTTTGCGTAATCAAATTAAAAGGTTTTGATCCAAGAACACACAAATTTCGAGAAACGAGTGTAGAACAGTATCATAGTATAGAGTGATAATTACCGGTGCTGCTCAATGATGAAGCAGTCATCGAGTTTGCGTAATCAAATTAAAAGGTTTTGATCCAAGAACACACAAATTTAGAGAAACGAGTGTAGAACAGTATCATAGTATAGAGTGATAATTACCGGTGCTGCTCAATGATGAAGCAGTCATCGAGTTTGCGTAATCAAATTAAAAGGTTTTGATCCAAGAACACACAAATTTAGAGAAACGAGTGTAGAACAGTATCATAGTATAGAGTGATAATTACCGGTGCTGCTCAATGATGAAGCAGTCATCGAGTTTGCGTAATCAAATTAAAAGGTTTTGATCCAAGAACACACAAATTTAGAGAAACGAGTGTAAAACAGTATCATAGTATAGAGTGATAATAACCGGTGCTGCTCAATGATGAAGCAGTCATCGAGGTTGTGTAATCAAAATAAAAAAATTTGATGCAAGAACACACAAATTTAGGGAAACTACATATATTTCTAAAACCTAAATGTCAGTGCTGCATTATATATTTTTTAAGTAAATAACGTTGCCATAAAAATTTATATAACTTGAGTTTAATAAATTTTAATTTTACATCTTTAATAAAGAGCGATTAAACTTGGCTGCAATTTAAATTTGTGAGTACAATAGCTCGCCAAATTGTTACATTTGTCATAAAACAATGGACTGCAGCTGAAGCTTCACGACTTACCACTTGCTTCCGAAACAGAAGTACCAAACGTTACAGAACTAATTACTTATATTCCCGTCGAAATCTCTTTCATCTTTTGCGATTTCAGTTAAGCAATTCACCCACATAACATATCCGGTCTCTCGATAAAACATAAATTACGAAAGCTTAGAGCCAGGATAGGGGTGAGGGGGGAGAAAAGCAGAAAATGACGATGGTTAAATGGTACTCAACTCTTTGGAATGTGAATCTGGACGGCATTAAATATTAACTTTTCCTAATGTTTAAACACTCGTCTCGAAATCATTAGACAGTTATTCTTGGGCAATTAAATCTACAAGCAAAATTTGTTTACAATCGCAGAGAGTTTAAATTTCCTAATTACTTGAAGATGTTTGAGGAAAAGGTCGCCATTGAAAGAGACATTTGTGCAGCTAATTAGGCCGAATATGGTTTCTCCTCTCGCGGATGACAGTTAAAGAGTATTTCAAGAGGAGTTTAGAATAAAACTGTTCCAAAGACCTTAAGAGTAATAAATATTTTGAGCTATTTATTTCAATGGAGAATTTAATTGAACGCGAAGAAGGATTTTTAAAAAAAAAAATTCCATTTTTCAGTGGGGAAAAATGTAACTCATACCGTTTTGTTTGTTATAAATTATTGTAAATTATAGTTATGTTTAAAAACCTGCGATTCTGATTAACACAACATTAAAATACAGTAATTCCACATAAAAATAAATTTTTTTATTATCTTGCATGAGTAGTATCTTTTTAAAATAATTAAATTTAATTTTAAAATTATTTTATAAAGTTTGAAATAAATAAAAATTATTCCATTGCATAATGGTATAATTTTTTATAAAAATACGTTTTAATAGCGCTAACAGTGCACTACGTTGACAGACCGTTACGTACGTTAAACAATACACTACGTTTTACCAGTAAAGTTGCTGTTTACACAGTAAACAGTACTTTTAATATTAATTGCACGAATTTAAAAATAATTTATAAAAACTCTTTATAGTACGGATGCGTGAACAGGACTTTATAGTACGGATGCGCGGACAGGACTTTATAGACAGGATGCGCGGACACAATGCGCAGAGACGAAGCGCAATCGGTTCTTACTTTAAAAATGATCCTCGTATTAACCCTTTCAAAACTTGATTAAGAGGTGTTGGAGCATTGTTTACACAAATGCCAAAAAAATTATTAAAAGTTATTTAATCAATTTCACCTTTACCAGATCTGATCATGAGTCGTGTGGTTATTAAAAACTTAGCATTGTAAATAATTGGATGAAATTCATATTAGCAATCTCGTTACCAATCGCATTTGCATGTGATATATTCTTGTTGCAACATGTTAGTAGTTATAAAAATGTGTTTAGTTGCAAGCATAAGATTATTTTTTAAAAATTCTTCTATCCCCATCTCTTATTTCTTACTAAGAAATTTCTGTTTTCCTGAATTTGAAGGCATAGATTAATTATAGAAATAAAATTTAAAGTAAAAATGGTTTGCTTTAAATGCTCGAATGTAACTGCTAGTATTTAAAGTTCTTGTAATTGAAAAATATTAATATAACTACAATATTATTTTTATATATATTTATCTGAAGTTGTTTTAATTTTTATTGTTTAAAAACCTTTTAAAAATCATAACAATAATTGCAAAAATATTTGTATATATTGTTATTTACTTTGTCAATGTTATTTCTATTGATAATAACTATATTCTATTGATCGTAGCGTTAGATAACTACAAACAAGAACTTAGATAATAACAACAAACAGAAACTTCATAGTTCAATGTTTTTTCTTTGAGGTCTGCAATATCAAATTTTTATCAGAGATTTTTATCGGAGGTTATAATTAATTAATTTCACTATGCTTAGACCCATCGCATATTGCCCGTTCCAGTTTACGGATGTCATTGAAACTTGATTTACACTTTATAGAAACCATGGGAGTACAACTGTAATGAAAAAATAAGTTCAAATTTCGACCACTAGATTTTTTAAAAAAAATGGCACTTATTAAACCCCGTTTATCGATGCGAAACTTTATTGAATCACGGCATAAACCCGATTTGCGTTCCATTATCCCCATTCACTTGTTCAAACAAGTTAAACTGCAGTAACTAGCGTTCTGTAGTAACATGCTATTGATATTCTTTCTGTGCAACATGCAGGTAAATGTCGAGCTGATAAAATAACTTCAGCAGAAACACTCTTTCTTTCTTCTGCAATCGCTTGACGGAGAATAATTATTATGGCGGTGGTGTTTAAACGTCCCTGCCAGTTTTTATTGTCAATTTCAAAATGGGAATTGGCATTTAAACTACTATTTATTGCATAAATCCTTTAATGAACCATCTCCATCTGTTGGATGAAATTCGAACTAATTTGTATTGTAGGCTTTATGTTTTCATGATTCATATTACGTATATACCGAATTTCATCGACATCCGTTAACCAAAGGAATTTCTATCCGTCAACCAAAACAGATTTTATCCGTTAACCAGAACAGATTCTATCCGTCAGCCGGAATAGGTTCTAATTGTCAATCAAAATAGGTGGGTCGAAACTGGGTGACTTCAGTTAACCATCCTGTATTTCGTATATCACATACGAAATACAGGACCTGTATTTCTTATGTGACATACGTATGTGATGTAAACCTGTTTAATCAATCCTACTTAATACTATAACTAATCAATTCTACTTAATACTTTAACTGGTTAACATCAAAGAAAAATCTCGTTTCGTAATTTGATATAACAAATAAAATATTTAAAAATTATCTTAGAAAAGAAATCTGGACTTGCTTTATCCCGAAATGCAAAATGAATGAAAAAAATTCTATAAAATGTTTAAACAAATATTATATCATACAGAAATTTGAAATTTAAAGTAACTCAATTCATAAGAAGTAATATTTTTTTTATAATCCATTACTTATTCATATTTCTTAAAATGATAAGTAAAAATATGCAATTCTTTTTGCGTTCTTAAGGAAATTGTGAAGAGTTTCCCAAAAGTATTGATATTAGATATAAAGAAAAAACAATATAAAATAGTGTCGTTTCTTTTAATTCAAATGCAAATGTTTCAATTTAAAACTAAAGAAGAAAAAAATTAAAGGTAGATTTTTATTTGAATAAAGCAAATAATAGTTAAAAGAAACCCTAAACAGACATAAAAAGTTCGTGAATACCTGGGGTTTTAGCTAACCATATCTTTCTTTTCACTTATTTGATTATTCATTTTAAATTCTCTTTATTTATTATTATTCAATATCCAAAAGTTTAATTGAATTTCGTACAACAATATAAATTTTATAAATAAGGTTTTTTTATTATTTTAAGAAAATTGTTTTTAATAAGAATTAAAAATTTTATCAACAAATCATTTGGGAAAACTAAGAAAGCAACATTCATAATGTTGTTAAAATTTTTATTTGGGTAAAAAAACATTGAAAAAATACATTATTTTACTTTGCGTAATTACCTGTAAAATGCATACTTTGACGTCCAAACGTTCATTTGTACCCCTGAGAAATACAGTCCCTTATGCAAATTTATTTAATAAATGATTTTAAGCAATATATAAGAAAAAACATTATAATAATTTTTATCTGAATGACTTTATCAGGAATCCTTCATTTATAGTTAGTTATAAAAGGTCTAAAAAACCGGGAAAAAAACATAAAGAGGTATATCATTTGCATATTACGATATACATATATCAATATAAATATCCTAAACTATGTTGGCAATTTTCAAAAATTTATCGAAGAAAATGGTTAAAATTATAAAAAAATCTTGCAGGGAAATCAAGTGACAAAGCATAATTTTTCTTCCTAAGCATTTTAACTTTAATTTAAAATTTGTTCAACAGATGGCGTTGTGAATATTAAAGCTACAAATAAAAAAGAATAATTAAAAAACATATTACTAAATGTCATTGTGGCTAGTGATTGATATTTCAAAAATATTATAATGTGATTTTCATTCGTTAAAAGATTTCGAAAAATTATGATGCAATGATGTGATTTCTTATTAGCCTTCTTTAAATTGTACTATTGTGTTTCTTTAAACTATAAATGTATCAAAAACACTTTGAACTAAAACCAGAAAGTTTTTCAAATGCATTGGCTGCAAAACTTTTTTTTTTTTAACTTTATCTGATTGTTTGTTTTTCAATCGTAAATTTTTTGAAACTAGCTATTTAATTTAGGACAACTCGCATGCGCAATATAATAAATTTCTCCTTACTTAAGAAAGTTGTTTGTCAGTTTATTTTGTAGTTTTAAATACTATTTATTATACTGTTTAACTAAATAATATTTAGCAATTACTATATTATGTGTAACTGATCCATCTGTCTAATAACGTTGCAATCTAATATAATTTTAGAGGTATTGAATTATTAGTCCTTTTGTGGCTTAGAACATGTTGCATTAACATTTAGAGAATTCATCAAAGCATTTCAAAATTAAATATATTAGAAAGCGTGTGTTTCATTGAGTTGTCCGGAAAATTAGTTCTGATTTTCAGTAAATGGTGCGTGTGCAGTATATTAGAATGATTTAAAGTAAATAGAATGCATACATAATGTAAAAGACAAATACGGAAAAAACATTGCTAATAATTAGCATATTTAAAGACTGCAATTGAATAAATATCGGCCAAAATTGTGGAATTGGGAAGACGACATACTTCATCAAGTCAGAGGACTTCCATTTTCGTCCATTGTCTCACGTATTATCACTTTTTTGTGTTAGAATGTACAAAATAAAATTTTTTGCCGAATAACCTGAGAAGATCTGGGGGGATGGTATGCTTAAATTTCCTCAAAGAGGGAAAAAGATTGTGCATTGTTAAAAATTCCAGATCAAATTACGTAATAAGGCATCATCTACAAAATCCTTTTTTACCATAAAATATTATACAGCAATATTTACAATCATATTTATTTAATTAGAGTGATTCAGTGATTTTAAAGTAATTATTGCTATAAAAACTATGGTATATCAGATTTTTTTGTTCCGTTACATGTTCCGGTAAAAATGGATTTTACAGTTAGAAAACAAGCACCCTGAGTGCCGGTACTTTTAATCATAAGTTGATCCAGGAATTTTTACAGTGTAAGCCAAATAAACTCACTCAAACTAATAATTATAACCAAACTTTCAATAAACTGTCTTTAAATTCTCCTTCAAAATTGACATGAACTTTATTTCATGTAAATGAATAATTTTATTTTGAATTGCATTGTTTTCTTTTTTTTTCACAGTAACTCTAAACTACAAACCCAAAACAGAGGATTACGGTAAATTGAAATAAGGAGAATTTAGTTTTATTTAATTTTGAATAGCAAGATTTTAAAATTTTTGGGGACATAATTTTTTTTATGAATATACATTGGTGCATAACTCCACTTGTTCATTTTGTAGAATAAATTACATCCACTTAATCTATAGTGTTTAAACATATTTTTGAGAGGTGAAAAAAAGCTTTTCCAAAACAATATCTGCATTCTATTCAACATTATTCGCAAATAAGAAAAAAATTCTGAAAGGGGATAAAGAATGAATGAAATCTCTTAAGAAGTTACTACCAGAAATTGTTCCTCTGGCGGGTATTAAAGTAAAAGTCTTTTGGATTTTATGCCGTCAATCATTTAAAATGATAAAAGGAATTTGGCGAGAACATGGCAACAGGAATTGGAGCCAATAAAATATGTCGTTCATCGTGATGAAGTGGGTGTCAAGACAGGGGACTCAAATCAGGCAAATAAATGACAATTCGATTTGAGCACGATCTCCCGTTGACAGGAAGATGGAATCAGATGCTAATGCATGATTTTTCCCTCTCTTGAACTTCCGCACAATGGGGGGTCGAATATTCATTGCAATGATAACGACAAATAAATGTCTTTCCGAACAGAACTGTATTTTGAGCATCACATTTTTGTTTGTCCTTTAGCCGAAGAGACTCATTCAAAATCGTCCTTATAAATATATTTTAATTTTGCAAAATGCTCAAATTATCTTAACCTAATGCGCAAAAATTTTAAAGCAAATCAAACATAATGGAATGGAATGTTAATCCGCTGAGCATAATACATTGACAATAAAATTTAGATTTTTCTCGTGTGAGATGGCAGCAAGTATATTTTCGCTTGCAGATTGTATAGCTAACGTCATTTAGTGTGCATGTAATTAATGATCCTGTATGTCAGGCGTGCGCTTCTTATAGTAATTGAACTGTACCTTGGTTGATGATTCTGCAGGGAGAAAAAAATTCTGCTGAAATTACCGTACTGTAACACTTTAAAAATTGAGCAAAGAATTTTAAAAAATAAAAAATAAAATTTCTATCAAAATTACCACAACGAATTTTTTATGCTGGTTATTTTGCGAGACTTTCTGTGATACCATTGCCAATATTTTAGGAGTACATTAACAAAATTCCGAACTGAAAACAAGAAATTATTCGGAAAAAAAATTTTAACAACTAAAACACTTCATTTTTTAATTTGTTTTTTACATCAGGTTTTGTTTAAGTTATCTAAAAACTCTTTGTCAGATAAATATTGCTATAAATAGCATTTATTTCATTGAATTTTGTTTGCTATCGTTCAATTTTGTATGTAATTTAATAGGCGGTAAAAAAAAATAATTTCATAACCAAAAGTAATTGATTTTGTTTTCGTTTTGCGTTTGTATTCCGTGTGTTGTTATTTTTTATTCATTTATTTATTTTTGTATTTTGTACTGATTATTTCATTCTTTTTTTCCATTTTGTTAACTTACTTGCAGTTTTAATTCTTTATATTTACTCGTGTATCTCAAATTATAACAGACATGAAGATTTCCTGTTTAATTTGTCATTACCCTTTAATTTCATTACTGTTTAGTAGGATTTTAATCTACAAATCATTGTCATTCAAGACCTCTTCCCCCTAATTTTATTAAATGTATATCATAAAATCTTAAGTTTTGGAAAAACTATATATAAATGTGAAAATTCCGAGTTTTATATTTATTATCAATTTGAAATTTAAAATTGTATCAATGCGAACGATTTGATACGCAGGAAATTTTATAAAATTTGAAGTCTCGAAAAATTGATTAAAATATATTCATATTTCTATTTATAATTAATTTAAAATTTTCCAACTTATAATTTAATCATTAAAATCTTATTTCAACTTGATTTAGCTCAGTAATTATATTTATTTTGCCGAGCTCAAAAATATGCAATGTAAAATTCTTCCGCTGCCTACATTTTAAATACGAGTCTGCTTTAATACATGTTTGAAATGATAAAAATGCATTATCCAATTTTCCGTCATTGTTCACCTATGAAAATTATAAAAACAAACTATTTGAAGCATAGCATCCATTAAATAAATAAAAAGAAACCAGTTCACATAACAGTGAGAATTATTTTCCCCATTTTCTTTAAAAAGTACACCTAATTGCTAACAATTTTCCAAGAAGTACTTAAAGCTGTTCCCAAGAGAGTACAGATTCTTTGCAGAATACTAAGAGACTAGATAGTATCTTCGTAAAAATCTGCATCTTTTTAAAAAAGGGTGTCTTAATAGGGCACACCTGGCCTAAGTTTCGAAATTCTCAAGCGTGCGGTCTTTTGCTTTAAAAATTTTACTCATGGATATTTTAGTTCTAATTTAAAGTAGTTTAAGAGGTTGTTTACAGAGAATATTTTAAAAGGAACTAAGGAGTGTTTTTCGAAAGATTATCTTTTAACAAATAAAAAGTTCATACGTATTTGCAGTTTTATGTATCCATCGCCCCACAATGAAATACGGTATACTCATGTATTCACATGTAACTCCTTATGTATCCACACATACACATAGAAATATTCAAAGGATAAACAATGGATAAACCAAAATCTAATTATGATCTACTTAATGGATAGCGTTTAGTATTAGATGCAATTCTCAATTATTTATTAATCATAAAATATTCGCCATGGGGACTACAAGTTGAGTAATATTGCATTGAGTATATCTATTGAGTATTTGCATATTATTAACTTCTATCAGCAGAAATATTCAAAGTATAAGCAACAAGTAAGTCGAATATTCATTAGATATTACTAGGCTGACCAGCACCCTCCCAAAACTAAAAATCCGATTGTAAAATTACTAAAAAGATGTTTGAAACTCACTGTTTTACCTTTCTAATTTAATATTCTGAGAACAGAAATCCCACGCAAGGAGTCTTTAACAGAAATATTTTTTTAATTAAATTTCGATTATTTGTTTCGAAATTTTGAAACCAGGATTTTAGTTTTGGGAGGACGGTGGTCAGTTTAGCATTATTTAATGGATAACGTTTATTGCGAGACGCAATTTCCGATTACTTATTAATCATGAAATATTTGTCATGGATTTACAAATAGAGTACTATGCTCATGTATTTACATGCAATTGAATACCAACAGTAGGATAAGCAGCAAATAAGTCAAAATCTCATTATGCATTACTTAATGGTTAACGTTTATTGTGACGCACAATTTCCGATTAGTTATTGAGCAAAGAAATATTTGACATTGAATCGCAGATAATGCTTCTTTTTTCAATTAATTTCTAGGTGGAGCTGTTAATATTAACAGTCACTAAAATTCAATATGTATAACTTGAGCTGCCTGCAGCAAAATAAAGTGTGTGTTTTTGTTTTTAAATTATACATATTATTTTAACTTTTTGAACTCTCATTCTTTGTCGTGAATTATTAAATTTGCCCTGATGTTTTATTTTAGAACATTTTTCGGGTTATCAAAAATGATTATAAAAATTTAAACTGGAAAATGAAAAGTTCCACATACTTAAGAGCCAAAGTTAATTACCGATATGTCTAAAATATTTCTATATGAATGGGTTTTGCTTGTTTCCTTACGTTCTCTAATGTATTTAACTAATTTTCTTTATAAATGCTTATTTTTGCACAAACTTCTGAACGTTTTATTAATGTTCAAAGATTATTCGTACATGTTCTATGCACTTACAATGACGCATCAGAATCAATTTCATTTGATAAAACGTATTCAACTTATGAATGCTAAAGTATTCAACAAATATGTATTTTTTTATTTTAAATATACTTTGCTGTTGTTACTGTTTTCGTGTCCATGGATCTTCAGATCACATCAAAGGTCTGGACTATTGCGGCCGCCAGCTTCGGCCCCTCTTGACTGAGGAGAACAGTTCTTAGATTGTCCTCAATTGGTACCCATCCCAATTTCAAAACATGTGTGGTGAGTGCGTAGCACTCGAAAATGTGTTTTGGTGCCAACATGACATCAGGGCAGTTTCTGCAGGGAACGTATGTCCTGGTCTTGTCTGGGAGAATTTTCATCCCTCTGAAATGATTGGTTCTAAGTCTTGCTATTAAGGTTCTAAGTCTTGCTATTAACGATGTCAAGGTTCTAGGGCAGTTGAAGTCAGTAATAAGTGTCTTCTTAAAGGTGTAAGGTAGGAGTCTGTTTTTGCCCGCTGCATTTGCATCTGTAAGCGTGATGGTGTTACCAAATACTTTGTAACTGTGTTTTATTGAGTATTATTCTATATTCTTAATACCACGCCATCCTCTTGCAAAATCGCCGAAAATTCAGGAAAAAAATTAATTTACCAGCTTAATATTTAACTATTGCCCGATAAACGATTAAACCTGAATTATTTATTTGTTTATTCATATATATTTTTTCCAAAAGCTTTTTTTTATTCTTTTGGAATCTCCATTTTTTTCACAATTATAGTATTTTAAATAATTCAGATTTTTCAATCAAGATGTTAACCTAGAGGTAAATCAATCAATTGTCATTTGCACCATTTCTATTGAACGATTTATATTCTCATCCCATTAGAAACGTATTCCCATTGATTGCTAGCTGTAACTGATTGATCATTGATGTGATGGATTGCCAGTGGTCCGATAAGTGAAGTGACGTCAGCTTAGACATCTCTATAGCAATGACGCAGTTATCAGTAATTTATAAGAAATAAAGTCTCACTGTGACGTGATATAATTTCTGTCGATTCTTCCAAATATAAGCTAGCACTCACCACAAAAAAGCGCAATTTAAAAAGAACAAAGAATATATCTTTTATCAAAACATGAAAAATAATAATGATAGCCTAGCATATCTGGATCTTCTTTGTTTATTAAGGACCACTATATGTTAAGTTTAGTTAAGCCTATAAATAAATAATAGAAACTGTTAAAAATTTTGGAATCAGGTTTTGCAATGAAAACTATTTTGTTGTAAAAATACATCGATAACTTCTTAATTTTCATAAACTATTATATACCATATAACACCATTATTTAAAAACATGAATATTATTGACTTTCATTCCTTTTATACTGAAAACTAAATATCCTGTAACAACTTTCATTGCATTCTACAAAATTTTTCATAAGTAAGCACATAATATGAGCTTTCGAAACTCAAAACAATTTACAAATTCAAATCTCCAAGATGCCTTACCTCTTTTAAAAAATGTATAAATCATTTACATTTCCCTTTTTATCGATCAAGCGATATCGAAAAGCCAATACAGAAATAAGAAAAGATCTTATTTTCTATTGGATTTCATACATATTCTGTCGAAATACTTGCGAATAAAAATACAAAGTTATACTTTCGAAATTGCCGTACTGGGACTGGGAGGAAAATTTTCAACCGTAGTCAAAGTTGTACAAAGAATATGCGAAACTTACATGCATAATACATGAAACATCATAGAATCTATTATATTTAACCTGTTGACATCTTAACTTGGAATATGATAATTAGATACGATTCTTTTTCTACTTTTCCCACAGCTCGGTGGGAGGGGGAACAGTAATCTCGAATTCATAGTAGAATATTTTGAAAGTGAAATGAAAAGATACCTTCTTTTGAAATCTGAACCTACGTAATTCAACTTTAAGGGCACATATTCCACAACCAATGAAAAGAGATATATTTTTCATTTTTTTTAGAATATATGTAGTGAAAATACATAGAGTGAAATATGGCTGACTGATTGGTTTCTGTGGTTATATTTGCCATTGAAAAAATGCCTACATTAGCTAAATGTATTTTGATTGAAAACTTAAAGGAATTAAAAAAAGTAAAAATAGAATTTTTGCGTTGCATATGAGGATCTGTAAAGCAATTGGTTATTATATTGACAATTTCACATAAACACAATCAGAATTGTCATATTATTATTTATTCATTTCACAAGGTGCTTCCGAAGAGTTTGGCGAATGGTCCCATACACTGTAAAGTAATATTCCGGATCAAATTGCGGTAAAAGGTATCAGCTCGCAGAATTCCGGTACTTTTTAACGTAAAATTGATTTTTACCATAACATATTTCGGAACGAAAAGTCTGATAAGCCGTAATTCTTGCAATAATAATTACCGTAAAATATCACTGTATCACTCTAATTAAATAAATACTACTGCAAAAATTACAGTATAATATTTTCAGGGTAAAATGGATATTACGGTAAAATGGATTTCACGGATGATGCACTCAAAGTGCCGGTACTTTATACCGGAATTTTTTTTATAGTGTACGTAAATAAGAACATTGGTGAAAATATTACACTCACGCTGGAAAAGTTAGAGATATGGTGACTTGTGCTCCCTAACGCGTCAATCACGACTCATTAAACAGAAATGTTCGCAAAGTAACGCTGTTATGATGAGAAAGCTTGCCACTTCGAAATGGTACAACGCGTAAACATCAAGATGCGTACGGTGTTGAAGATGAACATGGTGCCTTAGCATAGTGTGACAATAGGGCTTGGAAAAATATCAAAAGAAGCCTGTGCTTACAATTTCCAGCAGCTGTACTAACGATGACAAAAATATATTGGGTTGTTGTTGCGTCTTATTCTTCGAGGTCAGATCGGAGGCTTGACAGAGTCTTAGAAATCGTGAATTCTCAAAAAATTATATACGAGAGGAAAGTGTCATGCTGAAGCCCCACGTAGTGTAAGGTATACGAGTAGAACAGAGGAATCCGATGATGAAGAATATTTCATTTTATTTTATAACCGCCTTTGAACTCGATCCCCTGAGCCACCACGGCTCAAAAGGCATGCCAACGGTACGCGGTGTTCCCAGGTGGTCACCCTTCTAAGTACTGACAGTGCACGATGATGCTTTACTTCGATGGTCAGACGAGAAGCGACGTTTTCATTATGGTATGGCAGTTGACAGAATACTGAGTGAAAAGTTGACAAGTCTTCTGTCCAATAGTAGCATTGCTCCCTATTTGTCCTCTCATTGGCTTGCTGATGGTGATCAGAACAGCTCTGATACACTTAACTGTGAGGACACAGACAGAAGATATTACAAAATACTTGGAATGAGACGAAGAGGTGTCCTCCAGAATCTCTGATTTTTCGAGATTTTTAATTTTGAATACATTTTGGAAAATAAAAAGTGTTTTATAGATAAAGGTGATTACTTTGAATGCCAGTAAAAGTATTGTGCTTCTAACTGTCTTTATTTAATGAGATTATTTAACAAATTTTTCGAGAGCACTTTGTTAGCAAATGAAAATTTCCACCTTATTATTTGTTCATTTTCATAGAAAGATACTAACTTAGTTAAGATACTAATTTCTATTCTTTTTCTTTTAGGGTCAAAGTTGTCCAACAATGCAGAGTTCCCTGTTTTACCAAGGTAAGACCTATTAGATTTGAACTCACACAATTTTTTATAATGAAGTTATTTATTGCTGTACAAAAATAAAATATAAATTTCTTTAAACAATTTATTTAAGAGTTGTTAATTATATTATTATAAAACTTTTAGTTTAATGAATGTCACCATGAAATACATTACTTACATAGCATATTAAAAAAACAAGGCTATCCTACAACGTATTATCATTCTTTTTCTGACATTGAAAGGTTTATTGCTTTTATTATTGATATTCATTTTCTACTTCTTAGAAAATTATACTCTGTTATATATTGCTCATGGGCTGCAATAGTGGCACAACTAAAAAAACACGCGTTTTGGACTAAGAGCAGGTGTAAATATAAAAATACACATTCCTTCAGCAGCAATACTAGCAAAACTCATAATTCAACTTGAAGGTAATCTTCGTTTAAGCAAACTAAAGCATTTCTTATGAATTTTCCTCAGCAATGAAAACTTTAAACCCGCTTATCTCAAAGCATGATTTTTTGAGTTTTGCCGCTATTGCAGCCCATGAGCGAGATAATAATTGTTTACTTAAAATACTTAATACAACTTTAAACAATTTAAAACAATATGAATATATGATATTTATTAAACATTTATTACATGAAGGTCAAGATTTATATGAC
This sequence comes from Parasteatoda tepidariorum, assembly GCF_982258835.1. Lineage (NCBI taxonomy): Eukaryota > Metazoa > Arthropoda > Arachnida > Araneae > Theridiidae > Parasteatoda > Parasteatoda tepidariorum. The sequence continues at coordinate 74,996,296 of NC_141757.1, forward strand.
TTGTAATTTATTATTCGATGAGAACCTAAGATGATTTGAAGTAAGCCGACAAAAAAGGAAGCAGGCAATATTGCATTTATAAATGCAATATTGCCTGCATAGGTATATAACGAGCATTGATTGAGTATTGTTATATTTGCATTTGTTTTTAAACTAATACCCGTAAAGCACAAAATATCGAAATTTAGTTTTAGCTCTAGACTACTGTTGCAGAGGTTGACGCAAAAAAACGCTTAAAAAACGCAAACATATTTTTTATTAAGTTTTAAGAAACTAGGAACCACTATAGAACTATTTTGGGGGAGATAATAAAAATCTAAACCCACTCTACTTATATTAGGTACCTGTTACCACAATATGAAATGTTTGGCGATTTTTTACGACTTTCAAAGCGGATAAGTATCTATTTCTAAAATTTTTGAAATATTCCTGTAATGTCCCTCAAATATTATAAAGATAATTAAGAAATATTTTAAAATTAATAGGCAAGAAATATTTTCAAAGATAACACCCCAGAATTATTTCGAAAGTAACGTTACTCTAACATTTTATCGTAAACTAAAATTACATTTTCGCAAGAGTACATTTCAAAAATATTTTTGAGACCACGAACTATCTTCCGCAAATTTTTCAAACCACCTGCAACCTTTGACATTTTGTATAATATAGGAAATTATTGTATTAAAAAAACCCATTTTATTTAAATATAGTAAACTTTTAATTATTTTAATAAACTTGTTTGTATATGGCAACGAAAAGCTATTTTAATTTTAAAATTTTATTTTAACTTCAGAAACAATAAATATAAACTCTAAATAATAAATTTAATTTGTGTCCAGTCCCTAGTGATAAGACATTTACAAGCACTTATCATCAATCAAAACAAAGCATTCAATAAACATCCTGTTCTGCACCACATTAAATTTTCTCAGATTTATTTTTCACTTTTTTTCCAATCGTCCTCAAAAGCTTTCTACAAACATATTCGAGGAAATATAATAAAAAATTATTGGCCGAAGACTAAATTTAAAGCCCAAAATATATTTAAGGGAAAATATTTCTATAGAATAAAAAAAACAGCTTTAAACTTTTAGTTTGATTTCATGTTTGCTTATATTTCTTTGATTCTAGTATGATCCTATATTAGCCTAAATTTAATATGTTTCAAATAAATTGATTTAAGAAAGTCAAAAACACATTTTTGAAAATGTCTTACGCTTTTATATTATTTATTAAGCATACAGAAAATAAGAAATTTTTATCATTTAAAATAATTAAGTTTTGCTGTGCACTGTTAGAATTTGCATTTTAAAATACGGTAAAATACTGTATAAATAATATAAATAACTATATATAAATAATAATATAAATAACTATACGATTTTTAATCATTCACAAGTAGCATTTTTTCAAAATCGCAAAATAAGAAATTTAACTGGACAGGATTTAACAGAACAGGATTTAACTAGAGTAAGGTAGTGGTTGAGTTGTGTCAAATAAAGTCAAATAAACCGTGGAATGTAATTTAATTAATCTAGACGTTTTAGGGTTAAGCAGCTTTTTGGTGCTTCCATCTATGTATGAATGATATTCTAATAGTCCACGGTCACAAGTTAGAGAGCGTATGACACTGGACAAGTGTTGAAAGAAATGGACGAAGTATTGTGGTGTCCGATATGTACCCAGCTGCAAGGAACTAAGTTGCTTCAGTTGGTGGGTCTAGTTGGCTCGATAAAATTCTGGCTGCTTTACAGTAGTATTTGGTGAAAGCAGTTAATAAACGATTTTTCTCCCAATTAACAGTTTGAATACTATCTTATTTAAGGTAATTTGGCTGATTTGTACAATAACAATTAATAAATTGTTATTTAACCATTTTTTCCGAGAAATTTCTAACAGTTTACAGCTAACAAAGTTAAAAGTCACGAAATTCTTACACGGAATTTAAACAAGCAAAAAATTATAGAAACCTCGATTTCTTACGTAAACAAAGTAGAAACCAACCTTTAACAGTTTAAAAAAGGAAGGATTAAAATATTTTTTTTAAAAAAGACGCAGTATATAAGTTTCCAAAATAGGATTATAGAAATTCAGAAGCTTAATCCCCCAGATTGTTTAGAAAAACAACGCAGACTTATTATCTATCTTATTATATAAAACGCTAATACGTATGTATCAATAAAACCGATGATATTTATTTCCTCGCGTTGGCAACAGTTTTCATTTTTAATTGATAGGATTCGGCGCGCAAGAGCACGAAGTGAGCATCATATGGCTAATCTATATTATATAAAACACTAATACGTTTTAATTGATAGGCTTCGGCGCGCAAGAGCACGTAGTGAGTATCACATGTCTAATTGGGTGAATTCTCACCGAATTATCAAAAACATTCTCACAAAATTATCTTCATCGAAGCCGATGCTTTACATCCGGAGTTCAGTACTATTTCATATTGTTTTACAACACATGGCTTTAGCCCTCTGGTGGGAAAGACTTTAAAACAAAACTTACAACAGTTACTTTTCTCAACAACTGAAATTTAGAATAGTGTGATTAAAAAAAATATGCGAACTGTTTTCAATTTCAAATTAATATTGAAATGCACAGGTTTAGAATTTTATACAGTGAAACGTTTTCGGAACTTCAGTGTTCAAAAAAGTATACAAAAGCTAGACGTTAAGAACGTATCCAATGAGCGAGCAAAGCGAGCATCGGATTGCGAAGCAATCTGAAATGAACTGCGAAAGCAGTTCGGGGGGTTGGCGAGCGCAAGCGAGCAGGGGGCGAAGCCTCCTAGTAAATCTAATAATTTAGTTTTCACATAAAAAAAAGAACTTTCTGATATAATAACAGTAAAAGCACAAAATTAATTTACCCTATTAATGTGTTTTACAGCTAATTATAACAATTGGCGACAGTGAAAACAAGTATGTTGTCCAGTGCCTTACTAGCCAAGCCAAGATAAAGTCATTAATGAAGTTGTTCACCCATACCAGGCAAAGTAGAGGTGGTGGACCCTTCTAACTATAGATTCCTCATTCCTTAACATCCTTTATTTTATCCATTCATTTTATTTAAAGTTGCTGCACGTCAGGTCGTACTTTAAGGTAGGTAAATCGAAGATTCCCCAACAATTAAGTGTATTACATACTAAAACTGATTTGGATAATTCAATAGCTTTTAATAAGTATATAAATTAATAATAAGAGATTTATGAAATGAATTTTTCATGAGGATGCTATTTTAATATTTTAACATTCGTCAACGTGGATGTTAAAATCCTAACACCATTTGTTAAATTCTATTTTTTTATTTTTTTTTTTTCGACACTCTTTTGGTACAATTAATAAAAGTCAAGTAAAAAGATTCAAGTAAGATTTAAGTAAAAAAAATATAATAATTAAATATAAGTTTTAATATATTTAGTATTATTTCCAAATATGATAACCCATACGAACCTAAGTGTAAAATAAATTATGAAAATTAAAAGAAAGTGATATTAATGGGGCAGCGTGGTTTTCCAGGATTTTGCTGTGTTTTAAGGAGGTACACAGTAAAAGTCTGAAAATCGGAAGGATTTTTTAATGAATTTAGAAACGATTGCGATAATCTTTACTTAATACATTTTTTAATGTTATTGTACATATTTTCATTTTTATTTTATCATGTTACAAATACAAAAATTTGAAAAGTTAGTGCTTATAAAATACAATACTTATAACTTATTTTTCAAATTATCTACAACTTGCTATTCTCATAAATTGAAAAAAAATCATTTAATTTGATTTCGTTTTGATTTTTCTAAACTACATGGATGTAATTTTCATTGCACGTAGAATTTTTTAAAAATAATTTTTTTTCCTGTCAAAATGGCGGCGTTTTAAAAAAATTAAAAATTGACATAAAATAAGCTTCATTTTCATAAATTATTCAGAATCAGTCAACCCAATAAAAAAAAATCTCTACGCGCAATGAAAACTATATTTATTGTGAACATTGGTCAAAATTTGAAGTAAATTGGTTGAAAAATGTACTAATTCGAGGTGCAAGAAGTAAGAGAAACATAGTTTTGTGTAAATTGCATTTAAAGTTTTGTGATCAATAACCCATATAAATACATGAAATTTTGAACTAAATATAATGCATCGATGCCAAATCCAAAACAATGCTTCTTCTCCATTTTTAGTAGTCCAGTCTCAAGTGCTAGTCTAGTAATTTCTTTTGACCCTCATGTAACGTCTCATTCGTTTTTAGTGTAGCAGTCAAAATTCAGCGATCATCTTCATTTTGAGCGTATTGTTTGGCTGCTTGGTCTACATTTATTTCTAATTGCTCCAAAATTGTCCATAACCCTTTGCAACATTTATTAAAAACAGTACAGCTACACCAGTTGCAATTTCAACCATTTATATTGAATTCACCATTAATTCTTTCTTTACGTAATTTCAACTAATTATTTTAATAAAATAGTTGAAATGAGGGTATTTTACTAATGATTAGATTGAATTGATTAATTGATTAGAGTAAGTAAATACATTAATCAACTAAGCACACAAGTTAAGTTGTTCATGCATGTCATAGAAAGTCATGCGTCTAGTGCCGGACTCTACAAATCAAGCTGAAACATCTACATTTTTGCGAAAAACAATTAAATGCTTTAGTACTTAATCTTAAAAATATAAGTAATAATCTTTAAAAGATAAACTATCAAAAGTAGAAAAGCTTTTTTTTCTCTTTTTTTTACAAATTTTACTGTGTTGTTTCCCCTTAAAAAGATATATTTATGTGTTTTCACTTTCACTTCAAAATAAAATTTTGAGGGATTATAACTGCATATTTAATTTTATTCTAGAAAAATTAGGACTAACTTGAAACTTTTTCATAAAAATATTTAATCTTTCACGTTTCTACCTGTTCCTTTTTCTTAAAAATGAATTGCTTTTTAATCACAAGAGGAAATTTTTCTCAAAAGTTACTGTTTCTCAAAGTTTTAACTACTCAATGATTAAAGTCAAAGCATCCTCAGAAAGAAAAAATTTGAAATAAAATTAAAGTAAATATTTTTTTAGTTGCACGACATGCATACTTTAATGAAAATCAATTTATTTTAAAAAATTAGTAACGTGGCTCAGATTTTTTAAAAAATTAAATACATCTCCCAATTTTTAAATTTTTTAAAGTTGTAAGTTTCTGCAATATTTTTCGAAAAAACATTTGTTTTCAGCATTATGGTTCCTGCAGTAAATCTGCTCATTTAGTTACTTATATATCAAATGTAGCATTTTCTGTGATTTCTTATATGCGAAATTGAAACGAAAAAAATTCCAAAAAAATATCAAATGCAAAGATATAAATAGCATGCTGCAAATATTTTAATAATTTTCAAAACCCTTATTCAACGCACAGTTTTTTTAGTCGATTGTGAAAAAAAATTTGCCTTTAAGCTTTATCTTCAACAGATAAAAAATCCCTTGGGATTCAAATAACATGTAAACATAAAAAAGGCACGTGAAAAAGTTTTACAAAGAAGGGAAGAAAAAAACTAAATCACTGGCTGATTTCAACGGTCTAATTTCTCGGTGGCTATGTTAAAAACTCAGTGGAGGCTTGAACTCCACCCAGTTCCATTGATGGGTACCACCTTGTCAGGAAAGTACATGCAGCCTGTGCGCAATACTGACCACATTGCGACAATCATGCCGTTGGTCACGAAATTGTGGTTGCCTCCATGATCATCCTGATCTATAACAGGATATTGCGGGAATACTTCACTTCTTTAACTAGACATAGTGTATTAATTTTTAACTTCTCTGCCTCAGATTTTACACTTAATTTTACCTTTTTAATTATTATAGTTCCAGAAATTTCTGCATGCAAAACAACACAAAAAAACATTATAAATTGTTAACAACAGGTGGAAATAATACTTTTTATATTGCTCATAAAACGATTTTCAAATTTTTAGTAAAATATAATACTTTATAATAAATGCATTTTTACCTTATCTAATCTTACTGTATACCATAGATGTTTCCCAAAAAATATGTCAATGTAAAATAACAGTTTCAACAACGATTTACAGGAAATAATTACGCTTCTTAAGGAACTTTAAATATTACTGTTATATGATGAAGTCAACGTCAAAATTCTTCCATTGTTATTAGTAAAACATTTATCAATTATTAAAATAAAAATCAAAGAGATAAATTTCCTGAAATCCCCAATACGGTATCTAAGATTTCTCTGTTTATTAGAAAAATAATGAAGCTTTGTATGAATATTTTATGTTTCGATAATAGTAGCAAAGTAACTTGTTTCATTAAAATTTAATGAGAAAAAGAATATAAGATAGCATAGAACTCTTCTGACATTGTTGAGAAAAGAATCTTTTAAATAGAGATTGCTGGAAACCATTTCGAATTTTTAATTTTGAAATTTATTTATAAATAAAATAATGTAAATTTATAAACTTTTAAGCAATAAATCATTCTAGAAACCACTATCATTCTACAGTTGTGCAAAATTTTCTTTAAAATTTGAATTTTTTTAGAAAAATTAGAATAAACTATTTAAATATTTTATAAATCTTTTTTTCTATTGCTATTATTTTAGTTGGCTCCGTGTCCTTCTAAATATGCATATAAAATAATGTAAGCGAATAATCTCTTAATAAATCATTTCATAAATTATTATTCTATAGCTGTGCGAAACTTTCTATAGTGCTTAAAGTTTTTTGAAAAATTAGTTAAGACAAGCTATTTTAGTCTTTTTAACAATCTTTCCTTCATTGTTTTTATCTTAACTGGCTCCGTCTCTTGCCAAACCAGTAAATAAAATAATGCAAACCAATTATCTTTTCGGAAATAAATGATTTTATTATCTATCATTATGCAGCTGAGCAAACTTTTGTGCACAATTTAAAGTTTTTAGAAAATTTAGTTGAGATAAGGTACGCTAGTCATTTTAACAATCTTTCTTTTATTGTTGTCATTTCAGTTGGCTCTATGTCTGTCATTCCTGTGTCAAACCTGCCGACTTCATTGCCAAGCCCTTAGAAAGACTACATATGAAAATTGTACATAAATAAACTCTGTAAAGTTTATATGTATATGAGAAACATAATCTAAAATACCATCACTGTACAGATGTATTCCACCTTTAGTGCAGCTATGTTAACTACTGTCAACTACTTACAGGAGATGATGTTTGTTTCGTCAGTCAATGTTTCATTCTGCTCCCCTCCCCCTTGACTAAGAAATTTTATTTTTATGTTCATGACCCGGTTTAATAAAGAATGGAAATCAAATCTAGAAATGTAAGTAAAAATATGAGTAGATATTGTTTATCTTCTCAACGGCCATTGTAAGAGAAACACTTTCACGGTAAGTGTCAAAGAAATTCAAAAAGAGTTGTAACTTACGAATAAAGTTCCATACTTCGCAACATCTTAAGGAGAAGAGCTTATAGTGCGCGTGCACAGAAATAACTCATAACTAACATAAGAAGTTGAGAAAGGTCGTACTGATTACATATTGAAGTGCTTTTTACCAAATATTATTTTAGTTATGAAAGATAAAAACAATACATACATTGTTGTTGTAAACTTTGCAGAACGTTTGTTAGCTCCCTTGGCAGATGTAACTTCGATTAGAAGTTGTCAAAATTTCTTTTTACACACTTAACAAGTTAGATCGCACAAATTTACTATCTTTCAATCATTGCAATTAAATAGAAATTTTGTAAACTATTTCTTATTTTCTGATATATAAAAAAAATGAGCTAAAAATGACAGAGTGTAAGAAATTTTGAAAATAAAAATAAAAACTGCAGGACTAAACAAAAGCAAATCTTCCGACTTGATGAAAATGAGACGTTGTGATAAACACTCACGAATTGAAACTAACTTGAAACCTTAAGCAATATGATAATATCTATTGTTAACAGATCCATTTGCTTCAAGAATAATATCAAGATAAGAATTCAAAGTTACAATTGGGAAGAGCATTATATTGTCAAGCTACATTCATATGATGTTAATTAAAAATTAACATATATTTCGTGTTTGTATTCTGTGTTGTAATGCTGTTATATAATTTACATTTTTGTTTGGAATGTACTTGTTTTAGATTTGTCATCATTTGTACTGAATCGCATTGTTTTTATTCAGAAATTTTGAAGTAAAACGTAAAATTAAAGTTAAAATGAAAGAATAAAGGAAGTAAAATATAATGTATGAGAAATTAAAATAAAAAATTAAAGTAAAATATAAATATTTAAACATAAATGTTTATGCAATAAATAAGGGTGATAAATGTAACACATTGTTCAAATTTGTGATACACATTTAATTTTGTAAGCCAAGATGAAACCGTGGTTAAGGGACTCAGCTCTTACTGTTCTAAAACATACAAGAGTTCTATCCCTACTGTCAGCTTGAAGCTCACCTAGCTTGAAATCTAGGGGGGGTACGAGCTTGTCTAGCTTACCCGGAGCACAATGCTGACAAACTTATCATCAACGCCGTTGGAACCCTAACATTTTGTAGAGCCTCTGGGGCTAACAACTGGCTGTTGTAAGAGTGTTTTATTTAATCCTCCGCTGTGCATCAAATAAAATTCTTATCAATGCATATCCAATTTTCTTCTTAACATATCTAGTAGATATATGAGTATCCATTTAATCAAAAACATTATTTCTGATTTTTTTATTGAAAAAGCTTTTTAAAATAAAATCATTTTTGTTTGTCACATAAATAATGGAAGGTTAATTAATGAAAAAATTGAAGGAACCATTCGTTAATACAAGCAACATATATTTAAAATTTAACCTGATTCAAAACAATTTTCGAAAAAAAGATAGTTCTTCCCGCTTTATAAATAATAAAGAATTAATTATTAAGAAAACTGGAAAGAAACTGATTTCCTTAGCAGTATGTATATAGAATTTAATAATTGGACAAAACTTATGATGAAATATACTTTATGTTACTTTTAAGCTATATTATACAAAACTGTGTTTGTTATTTTCTCTGTATGAGTATTTCTTTCTCTAAATGGTAAAATGTATTCAATTTCCATATTTTTTTTAATTGTCATCAAAGTTTTTTTAGTTGTATTTATATTACAGCTTCATGTTTCATTTTCTTTTTTCAACGGTTTTATAAGTCATTAGTATTATATAAAAATTTGAAACTCATTCCTTTCATAAGCAGGAATATTTAAGTTATCATCAATGTAAACAAATGTTTGTTTCTTAAACATTTTCATGTGTATTTACCTCTACTGTTAGATATTTAAACACGTATAGAGCCGGTACAAAAAAAGAGTTTATTATACAAAGTATATTATTTAAGTTAATGGTTTAACACTTACAAGGAGAAAAATATTCTTGTAAAATTGCCGTATATGATAATGACATTTCTAATTAAAAATAATAATTCTGGTTGATATAACCAAAATATACGATATTTAAAGCATTCATTTTGTAATTTTTCCGTTAATGTGGCAAAATGTGGTTTACCAGAAATTCTCGTTTTCAAGTTCTTATTGCTACACATTTAATAAAAAATACAAAACTGAAAAGTAAATTTAACCGAATAAATTATTTGTAAACCATGATATATCTTATGATAAATTGACCAAATTTTATCACATTTACTAAATTTTATCATTTATTATAACACCGTATTTTATTGCTAATTTTAAAAAAAAATCATTACCAAAGCGTATTAATAAAATTTACCGATATTTTCGGTGTACTCAGCCGGAAACTCGGTAAATTTTACCATATCATGGTAATTTTCACCATACTTTTTTTTTCTCAGTGTAGTGTTACATATTTTTTGTCTAAGTTCCATTCAAATTAAAATAAGACTTTTACTAACCTATCTGAAGCAATTGGTATGCTTTCTGAACGTGAATTTCAAAAAAAGTGCTCCAATGATTATGTTGACTTTTTAATTACAATCACGATGATATTCTCAGTTGCATTCATTCTTTCAAAACTGTTTAAAAAAAGAAATTCATTGCATTTGAACATATGCTAAGTCTCTGTTAGAAATTTTAGAGTTTGTTGTACCATAATCTCGCTGAATGTTTCAATATAGCGTAACAAACGGAGTATGCCTAGTCACATAATCTAGTGAAAAAGCACTACGGCCGAAAATTTCTCTGTCTGTTGGCGTTACGAATGTCTGGTCATAGTCAGGTCGTAGTCAATAAAGAATAATAGCCGATGTCTTACTATCTTCTTTGAAATAGAGAACATTAATATTTTCTTTAAAAAAAAAGAACACTTTTATTCCATTTTATGAAAAAAGATGCAATGCTGAATTGATTACATTGATTGCAATAATATTCTACGGTATAACTTAAACGGAAATGTAATTAAACTAAATATATATTGTTAAATGTTGCAGCAAATTTGCACCGTATTATGGTTTTAGTTGCCAATGCTTTGTATTTGAACCATTATATTATGCAAGGTTGCTACAACCTGAATATTAAGGTGCACCATATTTTTATTTAAGTTGAACCATAGTATCGTGTAGTTAAAAAAGGTTTAATTTGCATGATCATATGGTTGAACCTGGCGCAGTGTTAAGGTTGCAGAAAATGTGACGTATGTTATGGTCCAACACTCTCTAAAATTTCTAAGAATGCAGATTGAAACTAAAATAAAGACCAAAATCAATTCCATATCATTTTATACATGTTTCTTAAAAGCTGAAGCTTAAAAATTTATATTCCGTGTATGCTATTCATTATATTATAAAATAACTAAAAAGTATTATTGAAACAATTTTCGTTCTCGATAAACTTCATTAAAAAAGATTGCGTGATTCCCTCAATCACGGTAATTCAGAGTGTTTCGAAATTTGACCGATGAATTCAGAGGGTTGACAAATGGCTTCATGAGAATGAAAGCATTAACATAGTACATAGAATTGGAAACACCATGCATGTTTCAACGTGACACTGGAAAAATAACTACCAAAGAAATTATAAACTTACTAACAAAAAAAGTTGTTTGTTTATCACAAGAATTGTTTGAATAAAACCCTCGGAAATCATTGCTCAGTCTGCAATGACGTAAAATTGATTCCCCGAGACGCTAGAGGATAACAGGTATGGTGCAATGCCTGCTGAAGCGACGACAATCCATGCTAAGAGATAATTTTTCCTGCATACGTTTTCCTTGAATTTGGTTGCGATACTCTGTACTGTGGTAAATTTTCACCCATTTGTTGCCTTTTTTAACCTCTCTGAATTCGTCGTGGAAATTTTGAAACACGCTGCAAATAAAGTTTCAAAATGTTCCAGACATAAGACTACTCGATGGATTATAATATCGGTATTCAATTGAATATACGTGTAATTATATTATCGGACCATCATTTCAATTTTCTGATATTTGTGCTGTCCATCTGTATTAATCAAAGGTGGGTAGTTATGGTAAACTTTAGATATATCGAGGAAGAGATAAGAATGATGTATTATTCTATATCGCTTCCATAGTAAAAAAGCATATCTGAATAAACACTTCCATGATTTTTAGATGGTTTTTATAAAAAATTAATGGATCTTTATATAAATATATATATACATATCTGGTGTGTGAAAATGTTTTGAAAATAAAGGTTGTTGATTATGGAAATGATTGAACTTTTTATATTTGTATTTTCATTATTTTACCCCCATTTTAAATAATTGTTAATATTTGAAAATTACTATATATTACATTTCCTTCCTTTGATAATGACTTGAATAACTAGGACAATATTTAAAACCAAATATTTTACCGCTCAAAGTTTAAAATTTTTATGTCAATCGCTTAGCCAAACATGTATCCAAGCTTGTGTGTGAAAGTTCGTTGCGTTATTATTTTTATACTCAAGCACACAGAACTGTAGGTATTAAAAAAAGTGAAAGGTATACTTCCCGATTTTTTCACAACTTAACAATAGCCACCTTATTCTCCATTTTCGGCTTCAATGAATTTTCCGTTTTGTCCATCTTGGAGACGAGAATATGTACTGTACATTAAAAGACTTTGGCAGCTTTAAAATAATCTCTGCAGCAAAAATTTTGCAGCGTGGTTGCAGCTTTCTATTCTTATTTGGTAGTCACTTAGAAATTTTCAGTAAATATGTTTCATGTAGGCCAAATGGCTTATGTAGGAGTCAGGGAACTGACCTCACATGAGAAAGGTTCTGTGTTCGAATCCCGGTCAAAGCATGGATGTTCTTTCATTCTCTGTACTTTCTGTCCTTATCGTGGGAACCAGGGCTAAAGAGAATACAAGGGCTAGTTCACACCGCTCTTAGAGCTGAAGCTACGATTTCCCTCCTCATGACGTCACTGTGTCCACAGATCTCGGAGATCGCAAGCAAAGATATGATAACTTTGCATCTTTCTCTTTGTAAAAATAAGTTAGACTTTTTCTGGTTATTAGCCTTCAAACTTTACGTAATTAACACATTATTTCCGTTCATAAACATAGTTCAAAAAGAACTTTCTTGGTTATTATATTAAAAAAATACCATTTTAAACTTATAAAATTGTTTTGCTAGTTGGTGAAAATGACACGATAAATACTTTATTTTAAAAGTTCAGTTTTAACTTTAACTATTAAGAAAAATGAAGGCATATATCGACACTTTTTTTATCTACATATTCTTTTATAAAGATAAGTTAAGTTAAATTTAGAATCCCTGATTTTAAAATATGTCGTTAATAGCAATTTGTTCATACTTAATCATTAGGAAACATCAACCTTAAACGCTAATTACTGAAACAAAATAATAATTTAGGTTCATAATGACATTAGAAATTTTACAATTGTTTATAGACATTTAAATTTACGATGATATAATTTATAGATATTTAAATTGAAGAGAATATAATTTTTAAAAAAAATCATAAATATTTAGAATAGCTACATTAAAAAATATGTTATGAAATTAGGAGAATTTCAACTATATACTATATATTTTATTTATACTTTTTACTTACATTTTAATTTTCTTTAACTTTATCTATTTTTTAATTCTTTTCAACTGCCTTTCTTTATGAAGTAACGAGGCGGTTTCTACTTAGATAATGAATTTTTATAAAAGTTCTTTACGACAGAATAAACGTATTGCTGTTTTATATTAACTGTGTCATTTCGGAATCCATTCTTTACATAGTTGTTCATTTACTTTAGGAAACACGCGAAAAATTATACTTTTTCCTTTTGTTTTTATATCAGAATTTTTGCAAGTTGCAATCGCGCAAACTGGCATTTCGATAATAGTTTTAAATTCTTGTAAATTCACTGCAAAAACTGAGGAAAGTCATTATAGAAAATAACAAATGTCTTAGAATATCTCGCAAAAGAAATGATCCAATATTAGTTAGAGATAGTAAGGCCAAACGCTCCGTTCTTGAGGTAAAAGTGCGAGCTTTGCGCCAAAGTGACGTCACTAGAGTGACGTCGGAGGATCGGCGCGGCGCGAGATACTTCAAAGGAGTGAACCAGCCCTTCTATTCTCTTTAGCCCTGGTGGGAACAACGTTGGCCCACATAATATGATGCTCATGTGAAAGAGTGGCAAAAAATGTGCACTTCAGATGCCTGTATTGACGAAAGGTCATTCCCAAAACTGGCATTGGAAGAAAAAAATTCATATGTAGTGTTTTCAAATTTGTTTGAAAGTTTATCTGTGCAATTTCAATATGCGCAATAATTTCTAGTGTACAAGGGTCCAAGTTATTTTTTGTCACACCTTGAATATCATCGTTTTATTCTTCAGATCATTAAACAATTGACAGTAAAGCAACGCTCAAATAATTTAACAAAAAAACGTGTTTCATGTTGCAGGAATCCTCAATTTTCTTAATTGATTCGTAAACAAAGGGATTTTTTTGTGTTACATTGGGATAAGCCTCATTTCTGCAAGGTAGAATTTCTAAATAAAATATTTCCTTATGATTTCCATACAGGTATATCACCAGTTATCGAATATTTCATAAGTTTCGGGGTAATATTTTCACACACAAGAAACATTTTTCTAAATCCTAGTTTGAATGTGGCTTATAATAGCATTCGTTGAAACTCTTTTATAAAATGAATTTCTCACCTTTAAATTTCAGTACAATACATGAATACAGGATATCTGCTAAGTCACCGACTAATTTTAAACTCAAATGATAAAAACATGATTTAAGAAAATCGTGCGCCTTTCGTTGCACATTCTTATTATTAAAGCAATATATTTTAAAACAAGGCATTGTGCTTACATAATTCCGAAATTTTTCACTTGGTGGTATCCATTCACCAGTCTTGTTACACTGAATTTTCATCATATACTTTGTTTAGTTTTCACAAAACTATGATTAAAGCAGTGATTTTCTGACACTAGTAATAATCATTGTACTACAGAACACACTAACTTTGAACAAAAAACGTTCGCAAAAACTCACTCAATAACGAGACTCTACAAACAAAAACACTCTTTCTGTCTATTTTTATCATACCAGGTTTTTGCCAGCTTGTGGCGAAGTTTGGAACTATTTGTCCGTGATTTGTTTTTTCAAAATGTATTGATTTTTTAATTTATTGCAGCAAGTGTGTATATTTATTCTCAAATCGTCTTTTTATTATTTGCGTTCAAAATAGGTCAGCCTCTTAATAGAGACCTAGCATATTGCCTTATAATAAAATATACGTCTCGCCGTATTTTGTTACTATAAAAAAAATATACAACTTTAACCCCTTGACGCAGAAATTTTATTAAATACATTTTTCATTATTTCGTATTAATTTAGTATTTCAGTATGTATTTGTATTAATTTAGCGTTATAAGTAAAAAATATGATATTTAACATTTCAATAATTTATAGTAATGAAATGCAGCATGAAACAGCGATGTTTATTCTGCGTTAAAGGTAAAATCTTCCAAACACGGCTATCTTCCAAACAATGATTTTTCATATTTGCCCTTATTTGCAGTTATTTAGATCTAAGAGAAATAGTTGTTCATCACTGAAATTTTCTTAAGTTCCAAAATCAATTATTGACAAATTTTTGAAAAGGAATGAAAAAAAAAATTCAAAACTTTTGTTTTTGAATTTTATATTTTAGTATAAATATAATTCCGATAATAGATTTTTAATAACTATTAAAATGGTTTTCACAATTAAAAAATATAAAAATTCACTTTTGCTAGTAATTAGAGCATCAAAATATATATATATATATATATATATATATATATATATATATATATATATATATATATATATATATATATATATATATATATATATATGTATATATATATATATATATATATATATATATATATATATATATATATATATATATATATATATATATATATATATATATATATATATATATATATATATATATATATATATAAGTGGGATGCCGTGCCTATCTCCGTCAAAGCGTTAAATTTTAATAGATAAATTCTCTGTTGCTTATCAAAATTTTTATAATTAAACTAGCATATTTTATTTTAATAAACAAATATCTTTGCATAAAAAAATAATTTCATTATCTTAAAAATAGACACTACTGGCATTAATTTTAAAACTTACAATTATATGATTCATAGTTTTTCAATGAGTTAAATGAGTCCAGATTAATGTCAATGTGTTTTTTTTTTCAATAAATAATAAATTATATTGTAAAGCTATAAAATTAGAATAAAGAATAAAGAATTTTTCCTAAGATAAAAAATTTTTAAAAAAATCAATAAGATAAAATTTGTACTTAATTTTTTTATAATAATTAAAATTAAACACTATTTTAAAAACATAATTTTTATTATCGCTTTATTATAACTCTATGGTATTGCTCTTTTCACAGAAAATATACTTTGTACTTATTAAGTATCAACAACACTTTATCTAACTATCGCAAAAACTAATTTAGTTCTTGAAAATAAAATTTTATTAAAATCGTAAAAATAATAATTTGAAATCAAAAAATGCATTCAAGTAATTAACCATTAAGTTCTCAAAAAGTTTTATAAAATAAATTTAAAACTACCTTGAAGTGCTTAGAGTTTCCAAACATTTTATTTTAAACATTTTACAACAAATCAGCAATAAAATTTCCTCGACATTTTTTTCTTGCTTTACTTTCTTTAATTTATTTCCATTGATGTAGTATCTTTCAATCTCGATTGCGTAAAGAAATATATGACTGTGCTTTAAAAATTATGAAACTCATTATTTCTAGAATCTTTCGATTGCAGTTTTTTTGCAAATAAAAACGTCATCTGGATCTTTAATCAAGAATAAAACAAATAAAAAAACATAGACGCGATAAAATATTTACAAAAATAATTCTCGAAAGTGATTAATCACAAGAAAAGCGTCTGCAATTTTTTTTTAATGTCGGAGATGATTACTTACAAAATAATTACATCAATACGAAATGCTTAAGTGATAAATGCTTTTTTTGCAACGTCTCGCTAGCTGAATAAAAATAATGAACTGTAATGAGAGTAATTGGAAGTTAATGACGTAAAAACGTCATTTGCTGAGAAATTTCAGATGATCATCTATTTCATCTCAACAAACATAAATAACTAATTATGATTAAAAAAAATCGATTTCTTTCATATATATTTAGTGTCATTTTGAAAATGATATTTATTTAAAAACAATAAACAGTGGAAAGCACTTCAAGAATAACGTAAAAGATTATAAATAAATAAAATTATAAGTACTTTCAAAATGTCTAAACATTATCTTGAAGAGGTGAGGCAATACATTTCATAAATAAAAAATATAATTACAATAATGCGTTTCTAAAGATTTGCTCCAATTAAAATGGCTTTACACATTTTTAATGCCCATTCGATTCAGGAAACATGCATTTCACGAGAAAATAACTTCCAAATGAAGATGTTATTTCATTGTGGTAATGATCATTTTAACTAAGAGTAGGAAGGTTGATGCAAAATTGAATTTAAACATGGTATTATAATCATAAGAGTATGAAAAGCTTTTGAATGTCCATCTGTTTCGGGAAACGTGCACTTATTGTGCAAATAACTTTTAAACGAAAGTATTGTTTTAAAGTGACGATGATTATTTTAGCTAAGAGTAAGGAAATTGCGTACAAAATTGAATGTATATGTGGTATTAATATTAATAGTACGAAAAGCTTTTGAATGCAAAGTTCTGTCAGGAAACGTGCATTACTTGTGAAAATAATTTTTAAATAAAGATATTGCGTCCTAGGGGTCATAGTCTTTTTTACTAAGAGTAAGGAGGTTACGTTCAAAATTGAATATAAAAATTTATTAACAATGTACTTCTGAATACAGTACAAAGATATTAATCAATTCAAAGATTACAATTTTTGAAAATAAATTTCAAAGGTTTTAGATAGCAAATTTAAAATTTAGTGCATTGATTTGCATGTAAGAGGGGAAAAAATTTAAGAGTGGGAATATTTGCAATTCTGAATATACTGTAAAAATATTTCTAAACAAATACAGCGAGAAAAAAAAGAATCTCTGTTAATCTACGTGAATTTTTGTTCGATGCATATAAGTTCCGAGGAATATTTACAGAAGATAGTAACAAAGTTGCAGAAAATATTGGTTTATCCCCATAAAAATCTTTAAATGACTTTTCTTTCAAATGTACCAATATATTGTTAATATTTTCGTAGGTAAGTAGCCACCTACACAATGTAGTGCGTAGAGTGCTCGCCTCACATGGGTTCGGCCGGGACTTCCCTCCGTGTGCTAAAAACTGGGGGATTTAAAAACTGAACTTTCTACATGGTTTGTGTTCTACTTTAATGTAATATTCCTGATGGTTCCGGAGCCAGAAAAATCTTAATGTCTGAGAAACGGGAAGAAATTTACAGAGATTTACACTCTTCATTTCTGTACAATTGCTGAGTTAGTTCTGATTAAATGTACAGAAAATTTCGATTTTAGCTCTCTGTAATTTGCATGAAATTCTTAATAAAGGATTTCTAGGATATTTTAGTGCAAAAAGTTTCAAAAGTGTATTACCATAGTGCTTTTTTCTATTTTTTAATATGATTACTCTACATTTCTTCCATACACTTTAATTTTCATTAATTACCCCCCCCCCCCCCAAATATTAGTTTGTTTGTTTCCTTCTTATTCTCGAAGTCTTGTAGGATGTTCACTTACAAATCCCAAAACCAAAAATTTTCAAAACTCAATCTTTAGTAAAATTTTTCTACCATGCCTGAAAAAATCTGTCCACAGAAAGTCGTGTGGCACATTTTAATTGAAAGAATCTTTAAAAAACAGGAAATAAAAACAGGTATTACTGAAAACAACGCATGACCGGAAATCTCTCAAAAAATAAAACTTTTATGTATAGCATTAAAAGTCAATCAATGCAACTTAGAAATATAAAAATATTTTAGTAAATTACGATCTGTTAAAAAAAGATATCATAGCAGCATGCAATTTATTTTGTATAAATTCTTGTTCGAGGGTAACCAAATACCATATCGATTAGTCACAACCCTCAGTAAAATTTCGAGTTTTTGCATTTTTTAATGAAATGAAATTTCGTGTTAGTTTTTGCTTTCATTCAAACATTAGAACGATGTCTAATAGAACAAGAAAAATATTTTCTTATTTTATATGAATTAGAAATAAAATTTTCCATCAAGCTTAAGAGGCAGGTTGTTTTGTTTAAATATTAAATTAGGTATGACAAATCAGGCAGGTTTGGTTACTTGACATTTTTAATTTTCTTGAATTTTTAGGATATGTTTTTTGTGTAAAACTATAGACACGTGCTTTTTTTTTTTTTTATTCTTGAGCCAAATATTTTTTCTCGAAGTTTTGGGGGTCTAAGCCTTACGTTTGGATGCACTAAATGCTCTAAGATGCTCTAGAATTTTGAGAAAAACACGTCGAATTATTAGTGGCAATACTTTCTACGAAACGAGTGAATCATGGCACTTACCAATATGTTATATTTTAATACGCTCATACCTATTGAGACGAAAATACCTTCAATGTATCCTTGCATCAAAGCTCAAAAATCATTCAGAAAAAGGCAATTTTTTATATTTTAAACATCAAAATCTACTAATTCTAACAATAAACCACAAAGGTATATATTTACCGTACCTAAAAAACGAGCATATGTGTTGTATATATTTGACGTGACCTTAGAGTATGAAGAAACTGAAAATTTGAAAACTTTTGAATGTCATTAACTGTATTGGCCAAAACTAGGCAAGTATGAAAAATTCTGTAAAATAAGGCTTAAGTATATCAGAAACAAAATCAATCAAAAGACTTCCTTTATAATATATCCTTAAAGTTTCACACCCGCAACTGAGTATTTGGATGCAGAAAAAGTTATGAGAATGCTGTAAATTATATTAAAAGGTGTGATTTAGTTCTAATATGAATAAATGAATTTATCACCTTCTCCCGAGGTGAGTTGCAGCTTCATCCAATACCTCCTAGAAGGGAGAAGGCCTCAGCACGGGTAACCATAAACATGAAATTTGAGAGGCCTCAGCGAGGATTAATTTAGTAGTCCGACGCAGCGAACTTAAATTGCGCTGTGCGGGGAAATATGAAAGATATTCTCACGTTTGGGCAACTAAAGGGTCTAATTTCATGTTTATGTGTAACCCGTGCTGGGGCCTTCTGTTTTCTAAGAGGTGTATCCTCATCTCAGGAGTATATGTTAACTAATCATTTCAGAATTTTCTGAGTGGTACGGGGCAATGGCTTACACTAGATAAGTAACATAATGTTTCAATTTTTTTGCTCAAAATCATTTTTTGATTTTGGGCAAAAAATTGAAACATTATGTTATTGCTTCCCCCAAATCGATTCAATTTACGAATCAGAAAATATAAAAGTTTTTACGAATAACTAGTATAGTATTTTGGTGTTCAATCAAACGTAATTTTAGACGCTATGGATTTTTCAGGGTTAATAAAATGAGATAAAAATAAATCAAATGACATCAAAACCAATTTATTATTAACAGATAAATAAATATTTAATACCTCAATTTGGGCATATTAAGTTTCCGATGCTATTCTTTACGCTGTAACGAATAATATTTAGGCCCATAAAACAAGCAATTTAAAAGTACTTAAAATTGCATTTTAAAACAGCGAATTTTGATTTTTACCTGTTTACATTTTTGACATTGCTATGTAAGCAATTAAAGTATTAAACGTGTGCAATTTTACACTTATATTTATTTTTTACGTACTATTCAATGATACGTATTCAAAGAAATATTTACTGTTATCTTTCCCTGTTCGTACTAGTAGATTTCGACTAGAAAAATCTAAAGAAAGCAGGGGTTTTTTTTCGAAGATTTGTTAATTGCCTATGACCTTTGAGGCTGAAGTCCACTGAAAGTACTTATGCCTTAAAATAAGTGTGAACATAGTAGAACAAAAAATAATGGTCAGTGTCGTGGTTTATTTGTTTCGGAAGAAGTATTTTCACTTGTAAATTGTTGCATTTTTCTTAAAATTTTAGAAGATCTGGAGTTTGTCCCCCCCCCCCAAAAAAAAACCTCAAGGAAAAATAACTTTTTTCGTAGATATTAAAAAACCACATGTTTTTTAATATTTGCGAAGTTTTACATCTTTTACACATCCTGAAAATTTCAATGAAATCAAAAATGTCAAATAATGAATGCTGCCTGACTCTATAAAAACAGGCTCTAAAGTACTGCTTCAAATTAAAGACAAATTTACTATATCACATCACTACTAATCAGAAAATTCGTACACTTCATTGTTTATTTTGAGTATAATTTTTAAAGATACAAAACATTCATCGGTCTTTTGTACCGACCAGAAGACATTCACAACGAGGGACCAATTTGTAAAATTAAGAATTCCCTTAAAAATTGATACCACATTAAACACAGTGTACAAAAAAAAGAACAAATAGAAGACATTCACAACGAAGGACCTATTTGTAAAATTAAGAATTCTTTTAAAAATTGATACCACATTAAACACAATGTACAAAAAAAAGAACAAATAGAAGACATTCACAACGAGGGACCAATTTGTAAAATTAAGAATTCTTTTAAAAATTTATACCACATTAAACAGAATGTACAAAAAAGAGAACAAATAGAAGACATTCACAACGAGGGCCCAAATTGTAAAAATAAGAATTCTCTTAAAAATTGATACCGCATTAAACACAATGTACAAAAAAAAAAACAGAAGACATTCACAGCGAGGGAACAATTTGTAAAATTAAGAATTCTTTTAAAAATTTATACCACATTAAACACAATGTACAAAGAAAAGAACAAATAGAAGACATTCACAACGAGGGACCAATTTGTAAAATTAAGAATTCTTTTAAAAATTGATACTACTAAACACAATGTACAAAAAAAAGAACAAATAAAAGACATTCACAACGAGGGACCAATTTGTAAAATTAAGAATTCTTTTAAAAATTGATACCACATTAAACACAATGTACAAAAAAAAGAACAAATAGAAGACATTCACAACGAGGGACCAATTTGTAAAATTAAGAATTCTTTTAAAAATTGATACCACATTAAACACAATGTACAAAAAAAGAACAAATAGAAGACATTCACAACGAGGGACCAATTTGTAAAATTAAGAATTCTTTTAAAAATTGATACCACATTAAACACAATGTACAAAAAAAAGAACAAATAGAAGACATTCACAACGAGGGACCAATTTGTAAAATTAAGAATTCTTTTAAAAATTTATACCACATTAAACAGAATGTACCAAAAAAAGAACAAATAGAAGACATTCACAACGAGGGACCAATTTGTAAAATTAAGAATTCTTTTAAAAATTTATACCACATTAAACACAATGTACAAAAAAAAGAACAAATAGAAGACATTCACAACGAGGGACCAATTTGTAAAATTAAGAATTCTTTTAAAAATTTATACCACATTAAACAGAATGTACAAAAAAAAGAACAAATAGAAGACATTCACAACGAGGGACCAATTTGTAAAATTAAGAATTCTTTTAAAAATTTATACCACATTAAACAGAATGTACAAAAAAAAGAACAAATAGAAGACATTCACAACGAGGGACCAATTTGTAAAATTAAGAATTCTTTTAAAAATTGATACCACATTAAACACAATGTACAAAAAAAAGAACAAATAGAAGACATTCACAACGAGGGACCAATTTGTAAAATTAAGAATTCTTTTAAAAATTTATACCACATTAAACAGAATGTACAAAAAAAAGAACAAATAGAAGACATTCACAACGAGGGACCAATTTGTAAAATTAAGAATTCTTTTAAAAATTTATACCACATTAAACACAATGTACAAAAAAAAGAACAAATAGAAGACATTCACAACGAGGGACCAATTTGTAAAATTAAGAATTCTTTTAAAAATTTATACCACATTAAACACAATGTACAAAAAAAAGAACAAATAGAAGACATTCACAACGAGGGACCAATTTGTAAAATTAAGAATTCTTTTAAAAATTTATACCACATTAAACACAATGTACAAAAAAAAGAACAAATAGAAGACATTCACAACGAGGGACCAATTTGTAAAATTAAGAATTCTTTTAAAAATTTATACCACATTAAACACAATGTACAAAAAAAAGAACAAATAGAAGACATTCACAACGAGGGACCAATTTGTAAAATTAAGAATTCTTTTAAAAATTTATACCACATTAAACAGAATGTACAAAAAAAAGAACAAATAGAAGACATTCACAACGAGGGACCAATTTGTAAAATTAAGAATTCTTTTAAAAATTTATACCACATTAAACACAATGTACAAAAAAAAGAACAAATAGAAGACATTCACAACGAGGGACCAATTTGTAAAATTAAGAATTCTTTTAAAAATTTATACCACATTAAACAGAATGTACAAAAAAAAGAACAAATAGAAGACATTCACAACGAGGGAACAAATTTGTAAAATTAAGAATTCTTTTAAAAATTGATACCACATTAAACACAATGTACAAAAAAAAGAACAAATAGAAGACATTCACAACGAGGGACCAATTTGTAAAATTAAGAATTCTTTTAAAAATTTATACCACATTAAACAGAATGTACAAAAAAAAGAACAAATAGAAGACATTCACAACGAGGGACCAATTTGCAAAATTAAGAATTCTTTTAAAAATTTATACCACATTAAACACAATGTACAAAAAAAAGAACAAATAGAAGACATTCACAACGAGGGACCAATTTGTAAAATTAAGAATTCTTTTAAAAATTTATACCACATTAAACAGAATGTACAAAAAAAAGAACAAATAGAAGACATTCACAACGAGGGACCAATTTGTAAAATTAAGAATTCTTTTAAAAATTTATACCACATTAAACACAATGTACAAAAAAAGAACAAATAGAAGACATTCACAACGAGGGACCAATTTGTAAAATTAAGAATTCTTTTAAAAATTTATACCACAATAAACAGAATGTACAAAAAAAGAACAAATAGAAGACATTCACAACGAGGGACCAATTTGTAAAATTAAGAATTCTTTTAAAAATTGATACCACATTAAACACAATGTACAAAAAAAAGAACAAATAGAAGACATTCACAACGAGGGACCAATTTGTAAAATTAAGAATTCTTTTAAAAATTTATACCACATTAAGCAGAATGTACAAAAAAGAGAACAAATAGAAGACATTCACAACGAGGGACCAAATTGTAAAAATAAGAATTCTTTTAAAAATTGATACTGCATTAAACACAATGTACAAAAACAAACAGAAGACATTCATAACGAGGGACCAATTCGTAAAATTAAGAATTCTTTTAAAAATTGATACCACATTAAACACAATGTACAAAGAAAAGAACAAATAGAAGACATTCAGAACGAGGGACCAATTTGTAAAATTAAGAATTCTTTTAAAAATTGATACCACATTAAACACAATGCACAAAAAATTAGATATTCATTGCTAATACTAAAATACCGGGAAGATATGAATTATGAGCGAAAAAATATTATAAGTAAACGGCCTTGAAGAATTTATGGTGTTTTTTTTTTTTTTTAATATATCCATATGTGAATGTAAACTCAACTTTCTCGTGATCTAATAACTTGTAAACTATGGCCCCACGAAAGCTTCAAAAAAAATTATCTTGTCATTATTGTGCCAAAATTATGCGATTATGTTTAAATTAAAACTCCAAATATGCAGTTTAAATGAAAGAAAATCCTAAATAAAAATAACTAGTAAATTAGATTATTGATATTGAAATAATTCTTATGGTACTTTTAACAAATGTAACAACCTTTATAATATCCAAATATTCTTATAAATATATAGATAATTAAAAAATCAAAATATGGTTGATAATAAATGGAAATAGAAAACTTTTATGAAGCAAAAATTTTCTAAGAAGCACTATAATACTATTTCAATCAACAGTATAATAAAAATATATTCGAATATAAAAAATCACTCTTTAACTATATAAACTATTTTAATTAGATTTTTTTTTTATTTCCAACATAAAATAAATTCACGTGTAGATCCGAAATGGGATATGTTTCTTATATACAAAGGGGTGCTTTTAATCTATGAAACAGAATATTTAACCAATTTCAAATGGAATATAATAAAATTTTCGCAATGTTTAGAAAATTGAAATATATAAAATTTACCTGTCACAGTCGTATCTCTTTAAAAATCCCATTAAAATAAACATTATTTCATTTACGAATATTGTATTTATGATACATTATTTAAAAAATCTGTTACAGAGTTACTATTTTAAATAAATTTGCAGCTAAAATATTCTTTTTTTTATCAGTAATTTACCACTCAAAAATATCTGATTTAATCCATTCGCTTTTATATGAGTTTTTTTCCACCGAGAGTTTTATAAAGATCTTAAGTAAAAACACCGGTGTTCAAAGCATACATTTTTCTATCATATAACTATTCATATCATAGAGCTGTTTTACTGACAGTAAAAAGTATGGTCAAAACTACCAGAATAAAGTAACATTTACCGTGTTTCTAGCTCGAATGGAACACCAAAAAGATTGATGATTTTATCAATGCACTATGATAATGATTTTGGTAATATTAACTATAAAATATAGTTTTATAATATGCGATAAAATTTGGTAAATGTGTTAAAATTTATTAATTTTATCATGACGCCTTAAGACTTGACATAAAAACCATTTATTTGGTTAAATTTACTTTTTAGTTTTGAATATTTTATTAAATGCGGGTCAATAAGTACTATTTTGAAAACTAGAAATTCCGGGAAACTGTTACCATTTAAACAAAATAATTACCGAATGAATGATTTGAATTCCGTATATTTTGGTTTAATCAGAATTATACGAGTATTTATAGCATAAAAAAAATTGCTAAAAATATATAAATGGTAAACAAAGAGGATTTTCGTTTTAAGAATTTCCTAAAAATATATATTTTTCAAGGAAAATCTTCAGTAAAATTGATGTTGAAAAAATGGTACCCCTCTGCATGAGTTTTATTCAAATATGGTCATAAACTCTTCAATTGCTGGCAACCAAGCAAGATTTAATATTATCAAATGTTTCTAAAAGTTTTGCGTTAAAAAACAATTGGTAATAAATAATAATTGTAGGTAATTGGGTGTTCAAGCTTTTAGACGCTTAAGATTTTAAACGTTTAAAATTTTAGTGGTTTGCATTGCAAAAACAAAATCATATATAATTAGACGTTTATGATTTTAGACGCTTAAGATTTTAGATGTTTAAACTTTTAGACGTTGCAAAAGCAAAAATTAAGATTATTATAACATAGGAAAATACATTTTAGGAATCAAAATGTTTTAAACTTTTTAATTTCCAAAACGTCTTTGTTTTTCTCCGGCTTAAATATATATCGGTGGTCCCTAGTCTCTACCTTTTTTTGACTTAATTTTTAAAAAAGATACCAAAATACATATATTTAGGGTGGTGAAAGCACATAACGTAGCAAAAATCTATGAAATGTTTAATTAACGAAATATCGAATAATAAAATAATGTTTTTTTAAAAATGAATTCAATTGTCTGTTAACCAACTAATTATTAAATTATTATTATAACAATTATTATTATCATTATTATTATTATTATTATTATTATTCTTTTATAATAATATTATAATAATAGTATAATCATTATTATAATAATAATAGTTATTATTATTATGTTAATTTGTATTTATCCGTAATGAATGTGCTTATATTATAATTAAGCATAAGATAATAAGTATAAGATTCAAGATATTAAGCATAAGATATTATGTATAAGATTCAAAAATTTCTTTTCTGAATAAAGTGTCATTATTAGTTTTTTATTGCAATTACTCTTTTGAACGAAATTCATAAATTCCAAATAAATAAATCTTTTCCACGGTCTCATTACTAAATATTTCACAAATTCCTTTTACTTCCTTTCAAATTCTGAAAAGCGAAATATTTTCAATAAATGATAACATACAAATCAAAGGTAAATTTAATTTCGGATCAGCCAAAACAATGCAAATCAGGAGAAAAGAATACACCCCCTTCCTCTTTCTCAATAATGCGTATACTTTCATTGAAAGACATAAATCCAGACGGAAAAGCGACCAAGACGCATACACACACGCACACACAAATACAAATCTTTCTTACTATTATCTTGATTCTCCGTAGAAAAAGATCATAAATTGATTTAATTACGCTTCTTGACTTTCACAAAGAAAAGCGCGCCATCTAGCGGAAACCAGAACCATCAATACGAGAAAAATGTATTGTGTTCTGGGAAAATGGGTTGTGGTTCTTGTGTGGGATGAGAAAAATGAATCGAAAGAAAGCAAAAGGAAAACATTGCTAGCAAATTGTTTGTAATTAGGGGAGCGTAAAGAGAAACGCAGTCAGTAATGACAGTGATTGTGGTTTGAGGGATATAGAAATGTCCCAAACTGGTTTCCAATTTTACGCGTTGCGGTTTCAGGTTTTTGTTCTAGATGTACGAAATGTTATAAAAAGAAACAACATGCCATGCAATTAAAGAAAAACGATAATAATAAAATGAGCCAAATGAAAAATCATGAATCATGTAGGAAAACTAAGAAAAATGCGTTTACCTGTTTATCGTATGTAAGCAAAGTTAAATAGAATTGTTTACTCCTAATACTTAAACAAAAGTGATAAAAAAAATTCAGGTATATTATTAAAGAAAAAATATTTCGTGAAATAGTAGAGATTCTTAATACAGCTGATAAAAAAAGGTTTCTGGATCGATTTTGGCTATTAAATGCTTCAAATTTTCGATATAAAAGGTTAAAACACTTCTTATATTAGCAAAAATTAAAATGATCAGGAATAACAAACAAAACAAAAATCAAATGGAAATATTTGTAAAATTATTCAGATATTAATAAAAAAGTTAATTCACTGTAAGGCTATTTTTGATTTATTAAATGTTAGTTGAACCTTTCATGCTTAATCTCAATTTCTGAGAAAACTCACTAACTCTTTAATTATTGAAAGCCTTATTTTAAGTATTAATTTCATCGTCGTTAAACAGCTGATTCAATACGACTAACAACGTTCTACTCAGTAGCTATATAATTTTGAACCCAATCCAGAAGACAAGCGAACTCCTGAATCAAGTATTGAGTAAAATTTGCCTTCGTGGAGGACTTTTTAATGGAACTAATCCGCATTTGCGTTAAATAGAGAGGAAAAACATGAAAACCTCCCAGGTCTAGCCTAACGGTAAGGAGTTTTCCAGCTTTAGCCAAACGAAACAGTAAGAGGGCCTATAATCCGTCTACCACTGAAGATATTTTACAGCAGCACAGGGGTTGGTGTAAGCCTTTTGCGGAATTCGTATCAGCAAGCCATCACTGGAATTCGAACCGGAATGCGAGTGCTCTATCCCCTGAACCACCGCTGTACATTCCTATAATTGATAAATCTTTTGAATATTTAAAATAGATCTGCGTTTAAAAATTTAATTTATTTCAGTACATAATAATAAATAAATAAATTATAATATTCTATTCATCAATTTGAAAAATTTAAGGACCTATCAATGTATCACCTTGCTTAAATTGAACCAATAGAATTCTCAATTTCTTCATCATGCATAGTTCGCATGAAATTTTAATTCATAAAATTTTAACTTTAAATTATTTTTCTCACAAAATGAGAGAAAAGAAGAGGATAACTCTATTGCCTGGTATTTAAACAGATTAAAATTTTTCAACTCCTTATATGCTGTACGCAAAATAAAAATTGGAGCATCCTCAATAACTTTCGACTTAATGGTCGGATCTTCACGTTCTAGACTAAAGAGTTTAGTACTTGTTTAAGGGACTGACCTCAAATATGCTAATTAATTAACGCAGACTATATTTTAATGTCAGAAATAAAACTCAAAAATGTACTTTCTTTTAAAAAAAAACATACCTTTTTTTCTCCGGATTCTGATTTCTGACTCCCAAAATATAGAGGGCAACCGCAATCTGGGAAATATATTCCCAATAATTTGGTCAGGAGAACGGTGGATAAAAAAAGGTAGCAAGTTTGGACCCCTTAATATTAATTTTACTTTTTGCTCATTTCTCCATATCTCGAGAACTCTTTTAAGCAAATTGAAAAATTTTTGCAAACAAATAACTTTTGGTAAATATTTGCTATTTTTTATAAATTTACTCAATAATGTTCGGAAAAATTTCTTTAATTTCAAGGCATACAATTTTTTACATTATTTTAAAGAATGTAATTTTAAAATGGCAAATACAAAATTTTATATGGCTAAATACAAAATAAGTCGAATAGCCCCTGAGAAATCGTATTCAAAATATACGTTTTTTTATGTAATTTGATTTCTCGGGATTTTATTCAGTTAAATTTACTTTTCAATTTTGTATTTCTTACAAATTATGTGGTTATAAGAACTATAATTTTGAAACCAGTATTTCGAGTAAAACGTTGTCATATAAACGTACAAAATAAATGGTTTAAATACTGTATATGTTTGTTTTTAATGCAAGAATTATGGTTTTCATTACCAGAAATGTCATTCAGTACGTAATTTTACTAAAAAAAAAATTTCTCCGTATATAGTTAGAAACGCTATATTATGAGTGGCGTTGAAATATAAAGGTTTAAATAATTAGTGTTCTTTATTTAAAGGACAGGGCCGGATGAAGCCTACGCGGGGCCCTAGGCCATTCAAATTTTTGGGGCCCTTAGATTTAATTTTTTTCGTATATTTTTTATTTATTCAAATATATAAGCATTTATATATCTTTTCATTTAAGAAAGCATATTTGAAATAAAAATAAATAATAATAAATTAAATTTTACTTTATTTTATTAAATTCCAGCTCTGTTGAATGATGAAAACGTATAATATCGAACTTGATTGACCGAACAAGCATGGTTCAATAGCAGCAAATTAGTGCTTGCCACTTCCCATGTATCAAATCTTTGCTAGCTTCAACGTCATCTAAAAATTATCTCTTAAAAAGTTTGAACAATAAGAATAATTACATAATTGTCATAATAATATAAAGGCAATAATTATTAGTATAAACAATAATAAATTAAATTTTACTTTATTTTATTGAATTAGAACTAAAAAATAATCATAAAATTTTGAAAAAAATAGCCTAGTCTGGCCTAATGGGTAATCCAGCCCTGTTGAATGATGAAAAGGTATAATATCGAACTTGATTGACGGAACAATCATGGTCCAATAGTACCAAATTAGTGCTTGCCACTTCCTATGTATCAAATCTTTGCTAGTCTGGCAGTTACAACGTCATCTGAAAATTATCTCTTAAAAAGCTTGAATGATAAGAATAATTACATAATTGTTATAATAATATAAAGGCAATAATTATTAGTATAGTTTGTCTGGGTGATAAAAGGCTGTAATATCGGAATTGGAATGCAAGCATTATCCGCCTGAAGCAAATTAGTGCATGTCAAAAACTTGCTTAACTCGCAGATTTACCGTCGTTAAAAATTTTCTCATTATAGCAGGAAGTGTTGAAAAAAAACAATCAATTAAAGTCTTTAAAACAATTAGCTATGTTTTTGTAAACTAGTGAGAAAATATATTAAAACTTGTTAAAAATGTTTTGAAGTTGATACGAACATAATTGGAACATCCATTTCTCTTCACAGCAAGAGATGACTTAAACTGAGTTAAAAACTATTTATGTGACAAAAATGCAATAAGCTAATAATAAGCGGGAAAAAGGAACTAATATATGAGTCTCAATTACTTCAGTGTACGATTTTCATCTCAATTATTTGCGACCATAACTGAAACTTTTAAATATTCCTTTTTCCTCACAACTATTCTTGCTTAGAAGACAACACCTTGCAATGACAGCTCGCCAAAGAATTAAGACTTTTACCTATATTACGAAATACTTTTGCCACTGCCAACAGCTGATGCACTTAACTCTTGTGGCACAGATAGAACTTTGAAGTTCTTTTTTTATTCTATTTAGGAAAACTATTCGGTTATTAAAAATTCTATTTTAGAGATTTTTATTTAATAAAATTTCTCTATGACTGGAAATTGAAATGGAAAATTACCTGCATGTGTAATGTCTAGTTTAGTGAAATGCTTGTTAAGAATGAAGTTAGTTTAAAATTAAAACCATAATTTTATTATTTTAAATAAACGTATGAAAATGGGAAAAACGGTGTCAATAAATGTGATAAAAAATAGAGTGTTTTGTTATGATCAAAGGTATGCTTTTATGAGTCTTACCAAAATAAAGAAAAAAATGCACATTGGCTGTCACAAATAACTATTTAAGGGAACAAAAACCAAAAACGTTATTGACATCAGAAAAATTTATACTGAAGAAGGATTCACAAGCCTGAGGAAGGATTCACAAGTCTGAGGAAGGATTCACAAGCCTGAGGAAGGATTCACAAGCCTGAAGAAGTATTCACAAGCCTGAGGAAGGATTTACAAGCCTGAGGAAGGATTTACAAGCCTGAGGAAGGATTCACAAGCCTGAAGAAGGATTTACAAGCCGGTTTACAAAGTCTTAAAATATGTTTGTTTAACGGAGAAAGCAGAAAGTTGTTGAAAACTGATTTTTTTTTAAACACCTTCAAGCTTCATTCAACAATCAAACAGGTTTTGACATTTTGAGCATACGACTTCCCTAAAAGTGATTAGTCAGATTTAAATATCGGTTTAGTTTTATCCTCCCTTAAATACTGTTTTATTTTAGTACAATGTGTATACATTTTTGCTTTTATTGGGATTTCAAAAATAAAAACAAAGAGTGGTCAATATGGAACACTCTGTATAATCACTAAATATATTAAATCAAAAATAAGACACCCATTATAAACATAAAGCTAAAAATACACAATTTTCACGCATTTGTGAAAATGTTAATCATAATTAACGTTTAATCTTCACTGAGACTATTGCATGGTTATGAACTATAATTACCATTTATCTATTTTATATTGTGTAATTATCTATTCAGTTCAACTAAATACATTGCTTCTAAAAAGAAAAAAAGAAAAAGAAGGATATTCATTACGAACTGCTGAAGGAAATTAATTAAAAGCTACTCACACAAAATTATTAAAAACATTTATAACAACTTCAATAATATTACACACTTATTATTATTGAAGAAATTGATTATAAAAACCTAAACATTGGGAGCAACTGAGTATTCCTGTTAAGCTTAAATAAAATTAATTCAAAAACGACGTTCCCGGTTTTGCCGCCGAACTTTATCCACTAGTACTAGTGAAATTTCTCTGTTTTGCTTTCTAAAATTATTTGTAGGAAAACTGTAAAGCACATTTATAAAACTTACTTTTTACTATAAAATTACGTATGCGAGAATAAAATTTGGAGTTCAGCAGAGAAATATAAGTAAAATTAATTCAAAAATTAAAAATAAAAACATCGCAGCCAATTAATATATGACTTTAATTAATAATGCAATGTTGTACGAATCAATTTAAAATATTTCCATCATTCAAAAACTTTAGATGGCTTTATCTACCATAATTTTTGACCAACAATTATTTTTGTTTTCTTTTTCATTTATTTTTGTTTTTTATATATTTTTGTAACTTATTTATTTTTGTTATTTATTTATTTATTTATTTTATTTTTTGTCAAAACAGAATTTTGATTCTCTTTTTACCAAACTTTCACTTCAAGTATTAAATAATTACAAAAATTAAAATGTCACGAATGTTTAGTTGTAAGGAAAATTCTTAAAGCACAGCTTAACTTAATTTTAATAATGATTTAAAAAGATTTTTAACTATACGCATTAATATTTATTTAAAACAAGTCAATAAAAGGTTTCTATTATATTACTACTGTGCATTATTTTCCCAACAATTGTCTTTAAAGTTCATATTTATACTTCTTAAAAACTACTAGACAGTACGCCAAAACAATGTCGTGCTCTTCATTTATGTATATAAAAAATCGATTGTATTTTCCTCAAAATTGATCCATAAAGCTTTCGAAGCAATTCAGGATAACAAAATGTAATCATAACATTTATGGCTGGATTTAAATTGGTTCAGACACAACCAGTCTATATAAGTAATTATATTTTTTGTCTTTCCCTCGCCCGTTTCATTAACGTTATCCTGAATTTTAGCAATAAACGTATTTTTGCAAAAATTTTATGAAGCAACCGAAAGTTATTACTTTTGAAATTACTTTGAAATAAAGCTAAAGAACCATAAAATAAAACTGATTAAAACAATGAATCTTATCTGGTACGAAAATCAATTATTTTTATGGAGTATAAATAGTAAACCGGAAGAAAACAGTAAAGAACTAATATAACTTTTGAGAACTATTGCATTTTCTTGGTTTTTAACAATTTTACAAAACAATTTTATTTTCCCCTTCTTATTGATTAAATCATTCTTATAAATTATTTATAAACCGACACTTTTTTTGCCAAATACTTTTCTTAAAACTAATTAAATTTCAGTAGCAATTTGTTGCGTCATATTATTGTCTTTTTAGTCCACTGATGCCTAAGTCATAATATTTTGCATAATAAATGCCTTAAATAAAATTACAAATAAATGTTATAAAGTCTGGCCTGCAACATTTTAAAAAAATACAAAAAAATCTTTTGTTCAGTTAAAATTAACTACACAAAAACTATAAAATTTATCTTCAAATTTTTTTCAGAACACCTCAAAACTTAAAGCTGAACTTGAGAATGCTTAAACGTAAGGCTTTAGTGCCTCAAACTAAAACAACCAAAACAGGGCCTTAACGTAAAACAATTAATTAAAAGTGCTGTCATTACTACACTGATTATGGTCAAAACTACCAGAATATTATAAAATTTGCTGTGTTTCTAATTCTATAAAAGTACAAAAAGGCCAATTATACTCCAAAAATAAATAATTATTTTCTGAAGAGCTTTAAAAGTAACAATAAAACACGGTTTTATAATAAGTGATAAAATTTGATAAATATGGTAAAATGATATCTTACTTAGAGCATGGTTTAAAACCATTTCTTTGGTTAAATTTACTTTTCATTCTCGTATTTTTCACTAATTGTATAGTAATTAGAACTATAATTTTAAATTATCGTATGAATGGAATAATTACTAAATGAAGGGTTTAATTACTGTATATTTTGGTTTTATTAACTAGAATTATGGTTTTTTACGAGAAATATCATTACCATAGGGTACAATAATTTTGAGAGAATTTTTTAATCAAATTAAAGCAAAATTAGAAAAATAAAACTGGAAAGATAAGAATACTTTATAGTTTATATCAAATTTACGTGGAAGAATAATTTCCGCAAGATTATTATGCATACTGAGTATCATTTTAGAAACAAACTTTGGGCACTAACGGGTTAATGCAAATTTTCTCAATTTTTTAAATTGAAAGATAAAACTTGTACAAGTTTTATTTTAAATAAATCAAAATAGCTAATTTCAAAATATTTTATAATACACTGGTTATCATAAATTAAGGAAAAATCACAAAAATAGCGATAACTCTTTCAAAAGTAAGCCAAACCGTGCAAAATTTGCATATGTTGTCCACTAAGAGTAGCTGAGTAAAATTGCAATATGCAAATTAGTGGCGCTGCACTCGCCTTACGTCATCTGCCTGGAGCATAAAAGTCCAAGTTTGAGAGAAAGCACACAAATTTTACTGTGATTGCGACATTGAAAATCTGAGATAGCCAATTCGTAATAATGACCTCTAGGCATCATTTGCCTGAAGAACTACGATGGAGAGCCATCGGGAGACTAGAGGCAGGGCAGAGTCAATCAGAAGTGGCCAGATGGCTAAATGTGAGTCCATCTGTGGTTCATAGACTTTGGAGGCAATTTCAAACCACAGATTCGGCATCTAGGAGGTTCAGTCAAGGACGGCCAACTGTTACGACCAGTGCCGATGACCGATATTTGACATTAAGTGCACGCAGGAATAGAACCGCTACTCCGACACATCTTAGATCCTCTCTTGCTGCAGCCACCGGAAGGTTGGTGTCAACGTCAACTGTGCGCAGAAGGCTCCACGAAGGTGGTCTGTATGCGAGACGACCAGCCATTTGCGTGCCGCTCACATCACGCCATAGGAGAGACCGTTTGCAGTGGGCCCGACAACATGTCCACTGGACGTCAGATCAATGGAGGCCTGTTCTCTTTACGGATGAGTCCAGGTTTAGTCTAGAAAGTGACAGTAGACGTTATTTGATATGGAGAGAACCTGGGACCCGTTATCATCCATCAAACATCCGTGAAAGAGATGCATACGGAAGAGGCAGTGTCTGTGTTTGGGGAGGCATATCCTTAGGAGGGCGCACATACCTCCATGTCTTTCCAAGGGGAACCGTGAATGCTCAGGTTTATCGAGACAACATCCTTGATGCTTATGTGCGCCCATATGCCGGGGCAATTGGTGATTGCTTCCTGTTACAGGACGATAATGCAAGACCACACAGAGCTCGCATTGTTGATGATTATCTTCAACAGGAAACAATTACTCGCATGGAGTGGCCAGCTCGATCCCCGGACTTGAATCCTATCGAGCACGTTTGGGATGCTCTAGGGAGGCGTGTATCTGCCATCAATCCGCCCCCTCAGACCCTTGCCACGCTTGCAACTGCTTTACAAGAGCAATGGCTCTCACTTCCTATTGAACTGATAAACCGCATAATTGAAAGCATCACACATCGCTGTTTGTGCTGTATTGCTTCTAGAGGCAATCATATTCCATATTAAAGGTACTTTTTCTATTGCAAACCGATACTTCCAATTTGTTTATTTTATACATGTGCTAATTTCTATACTACTATTAATGTCTGATAATTTCTTTTTATGTTGTTTAATACCTTACTATGTGTTGTATATTGTGGGTAAGTTTCATAAAATTCCATGTGTAATTTCTTGAGTTATCGCGATTTTTGTGAATTTTCCTTAATTTATGATAACCAGTTAATATATGTCAGTAACTTTCCTAGCAAAATATTCAAAACAAATTTTTAAGTAACAGCTTTTATTTACTTTATTAATGTTAGAAAAGAAAAAGACTTTATACAAATGAGTATGCATTACACGAATAAAGAAATTCTTCACAATCTCTGGACACTGAATTTAAATTAAAATCCTAATATCGGATGTTTGAAACGGTACAAATCCACTGCGACCTTTATAACGTAAACTGAACCATAGTTTAAAGCTGCGTCTATTTTTTTCTCGGATTGTACATAATTTTTTGATGAAAGTTTATTTAATGGAAAATGTATGTTCTAATTATGAAAATTTATGCAAATTATGTGTCAATAAAAATCTAGCACATTTTGTAAGATACCAAATCTTTCAGTATCGGAAGTAAATTTCATGCTAATGAATTAATATGGAATTTATTTCTGTCAAAAAATGTTTGGATAAATTCACACCAAGCAGTTGAATCATGGTACAGAGTACCTAAATTATGGTTAAACACTCAATCCATTTTTCTCGAACTGTACATTATTTTTAGATGAACGTTTATTTAATAGAAAATGTATGTTCTGATTCTAAAAATTTATAGACTATATAAAAAATTTATGTAATAAAAATTTTAGCACATTTTGTAAGATACCACAGCTTTTAGTATCAGAAATTAGTTCCATATTAATGGTAGTATTTGTATTCATTCAAAAGTTTTACTAAATATAAATACACTTGAAGGAAGAAATTTAAAGTTTGAGTGTTTTGTGTTTTCGATAGCGATTGCAAAGAATTGTATTTTTCAAAGCTTATTAAAATTGCTGAAAATTGCTTAAACTTCATTTCCAGCTTAATTTTCTTATTAAACTATTATTTACACAATTACTGATATTCAAAAAGATCCTCTGATTTCTGTTGTTAGTACAAATTTGTATTGAGATGAACTGCACTAAAAGTTTTGATCATAATCTTTCAAAATATGATGACAGTTTTCAAATACACTACTGGACAATTGCTAGGATGGATTATAATAGCAACGACAAAATTGAAGGTAGGAAAATGTTAAAATTAGCATAAGTGCGAGATACAGTGAGATGTATTTTCGTATGTAAGTTTTGGGTTGCCGAACTGGTTTGTCGCATGACAGCGCTGATAAGATATATAAAGTATTTGACGCGTATTGAGCGTTTTTGCACAAAATCAAAGTTTAACAGGAAACAATCAATCGACGAACTTGCAATTTTTGATGCTTCTTTCAGACATTATTTAGATGATTTTACACGCGACCGCATTATCGGCAAGATTGAAGAAAGCCAAAAAATAACAGATGTTGCCAAAGTGTTCAACGTGCCAGCCACAGTATTGTTTTAAGATTTTGGAAATCATTTCAAACAACTGGAATGTGTATCAGATGCCACTGGGGAGGTCATGTTCCATGTACGACGCCTGTAGAACACAGGCACATACTGGTATCGACAAAAAGGAACCGGCACAGTGTAGCCAGTCAGGTAGCAAATCAGTTCCACGCTTCTACTGGCAAGTGAAACTCCCGAAAATTGCAATGATGTCATCTGCATCTCAGTTAGCGCAAAAAGGACTGTGTACTATTGTGAGATGAGAGTGGTTTCAGTCCTCTCGCCTAATTGTCGACGCCAAAAGATCTGGCGTGAGATTGGTACTGTGTATAGTCCAACAAACATACAGGAAAAGGACCGATATTCAACATGTACTGTCATGGTAAGGGCTATCATTATGATTAATGGCCATATACCACTCTATGTCCTTTGAAATGGGACAAGGATGGCTAACGCCACACTAATGATATTATGCTACCTTATGTTCGGTTGTTCGTGGTGCTGTCGATGATAAATTTGCTCTAATAAAACAGTGCAACATGTCATCGAACAGTCGCTGACCAGGAGTGTGTACAGAGAGAGGATATTCAACACCATGTATGGCCAGCACGTTTTCTAGATCTGAATCTTATTGAAAATGTATGGGATACTTTGATAAGAAGTTTTGCTGGTCGAGATTGCCCTGCAATAAACAAGGACACCCTCACCCGTACATTGACTGAGGAATGAGACATATTGTTCCGAGAGCTGCTGAATATTATTGTGCAAAACCAGATATGTCGTCTGGAAACTTGCTTCGCCCTCCATGGTAGTCATAGCCTCCATTGACATCTTATTCCAGGATGCCTACAAATGGTATTCACATTTTTTTTACGCTTTCAGCAAAAAATGACTATTTTGTTTCTTGAACACATTTCAAAATTTCAAAGCACAATAAAAAAAATTTTGTCCTATGTCCTAATTTTCTACCATTCTTTTATTTCCCTTGGCATTTAACCACGTTTAATTTTTATTGCGCTATGCAGCCATTTGTGGTCCGTCCTTCAGCTGTGTATAATATTTTCTGGAGCTGCTGCATTGAAAGATTGTACTGTTTCTTAAAATTGATGCAGCAACGTCAACATTATTCTGACCACCCCATGTAAACCAATGCGGCTTTAACCCATCCATATATTCTTTCAAAAATCGAAACTTCCCCTTTTTCGATTTAACGTTCTGTGAACTGTTTTAGCGATCTTGCGTCACAAAATTGCGTAATATTTGGCAAAATGCTGATTCTCAAGTATGTAACGAAAATGCTGATTCTCAAGTATTTAAAGAAAGTGCTTCCTGTTTTATCGACCATCATCAACTAGCAGGCCGGGAGTTTCAGTTTCACGTTGTTTTTAATCTCATTTTAAGACAGTTTGAGGGACAGTACAGATCTTAGGGCTGTCACTTGTCAAGGTTTCTCAAGTTTAAATTCCGGTGACGACTGAGAACACATTCGGTCACACTCTTTTCATCCACTTTATTAATTTGAATACTTTGGTGAAATCGTTTTAGCTTCAAACAACTGAAGATAGTAATTTCTTCAATATATCTAAATTTTTGTTCAAAGAACATTTTAGAGTACAGTTTCGGCAAAAGCGAAGAATTTTTGCTAACTTTAAGTATCCATTTTCAACAGTTTTTTCTTGACGTTTTTTTCTCATTCATTATTATTGATTATAGATTCCTCCGTATGACGGAATATTCACTTAGAAGCACTTTTAAGGGAAGAGTTTCGTCAAAAACTAAGAAAATTTCGCGAATTTTAAGCATTTATTTCTTTTCACTTTTTTGTCTCATTGGTAAGTATCATTGATTATAATTTCCTCACTATGACGAAATATTCGTTTGGAGCATTTTCTAAGGAACTGTTTCGACGAAAACGAAGAAAATTTCATGAATTTCAAGAATAAATTTTTTTAACATTTTTTTTTCACTTTTCTCTCTCATTGATAATTATTATTAATTATAATTTCCTTAATAATGGGCCGGGATAACCTGGTCGGTAGGGCGCTGGGCCCATGTCCAACAGATCGTGGGTTCGAGCCCCGCCGGCTGAAGACTCCCCGTGTAGTCAAGTGACTGATGAACGTTAAATCTGTCGAGTCACAAAAGTCCTCCATGTTCCCATAACAAATTATTACCTCTGGGGGTACTGGATTGGAGATCGATCGTTCGCTGATTCAGGTCAAAATTACGATCTGTGGATGAATGAATGGGTCCGCCCAATAAACGGGTGTGACGTATGATGTGGCAGAAGACGAATTCTTGGCCATAGATGGCTCCACTGAAAAACAAGAAACGCACCTTCTGCCTTAAATTTGCTCGGTTTTACCAAGCAGGCTTGCTAGTGTGGCAAGTGACATTAGAAACAACAACAACATCCTCAATAAGACGAAATGCTCGTTTCCATTTTCCAGAGAGACAGCTTCGCCAAATACGAAAAAATGCATGATGAAACTACCAAATTTTACCACAATTACGAAATTTTATCCCCTTTTTTAAAACTATGTTTTATTGTTAATTTTACCAAAATCATTATTGATGAGTTACGGTAAAAAAAATAGGGGGCTTTTTAATGTTCCCAAAGAGGCAACAACACGTTAAATTTTACCAGGATAATTTTAACCATACTTTCTTCTCAGTGTGTAAACATGCGTTTTTCTCTCATTGCTTATTATTCATTACTATTCTAACTTACAAACACAAGTGTAACGCTTTTTTACTCTCTGTTTCTTAAAAGCTTTTTAATAAAAAGCGTTTCCCTTCAAAATTTATGTACTAAAACTTCAATACATATTTTATCTTTTAAAAAAAAACTGGAGCTTTTTTGTATTCATTTATCGGAGAATCTTTAGGCATAAACTCCACTCAATATTGCTTTCTTCTATTCTGTTTCTTAAGTTCTGAATTCATTTCAGATCTAGAAAAAATGCAGAGACGGAGAAATTTCACTCAACTTCTGTTTTCGAATATTACTTTCCTTTTGTCTCCAAATCTCTGTCACGCTTCTTCGGAAACGGGACTCAACTTTTCCCATACGTTTTCACTATTTTCACTTTTTTTTCTTCTTTTCTTTTTTTTAGTAAAAAAGTAGTTTTCTTCTTCTTCGCGGAGTACTACAAAGTTCATTCTAAACTCTTCGGGTTCAAAACCTTTCTTGTTTTTCACTCAGGGTCCCGTTCTTCTCCCCTGACTCCAGTTCTCTTTTACGTTCCCTTTGTTTAAGATTTTATTTTTTGTTTTGTTTTGTTTACTGCATGTTTTTCGATGATATAATACAACGCTTCTGAAACAATTCCGCTGCATCATTGCTGTAAAAAAGAGTGGAAATTCCTATTGAATCTAAGAGAGTTTTTCAGATCTCAATGGATAATGCTTTTAAAGGTAGGTTTTGTCAATAAATTTGTTACTGTAAAATAGAATGAATTCAGAGTTACGAATTGATTTGACACATGCTTTATTGACATTAGACTAATTAAAAGGAGATTTCGAATCAAATTGCCTAACTTTGAGTAAAATTGAGAGAGTAAGTATTTTTAATGATACTAAAAAAAAGAAATTTTCAGTCTAGACAGAACTAATATTTTTTTTAAAAATTAATTAAGCATTTTATTAGTAAATTAATTTATAAATTTTCTGATCAAGAAAATTAAAACCTTTCCATTTTAAATGAATTGAAGCAAAAAATAGGATTAAATTACTGTACTATAGGGTGATGATATGTTTAGTAAAAGAAACGTTTCCCGTTAATAAAACCTAAAATATAAGGTATTTAAAGCATTCGTTTGGTATTTTTTTTTCAGAAAATCTGGTTTTCAAAATTATTGTTCTTATTACCACACAAAAATATAAAATTGAAAAATAAATTTAACGGAATAAATGGTGTTTATTCCATGCTCTAAGGTATCATGATAAAATTACCAAATTTTATCACGCATTATAAAACCGTATTTTATTGTTAATTTTATCAGAAGATGTACAAAAGATCTTCGGTAAAAATTACTGATCTTTTTGAAGTGACCATAGAACTAGACACACGGTAAATTTTACCATATTTGGGTAGTTTTGACCAGGCTTTTTTTCTCAGTGCAGAATAAATTAATGGCTAGAAATGATATAAAAATGAATTTAAAGAGTTCAATGGTCAACAACTCATGTTTAATTTACAGATTAAAAAAAAACAATAATATGTGCATATAAACCTACTTTCTTTCTATTTCAGAAACCATTTTTTAATTCTAAACGTTTAAACAAAGTTATAAATTTGATATTTAATTAAAATTTTGAAATTGAAGCTTGTTACACATTTTATCAAATAAATTTGTTGAAAATTGTTCGTGAAATAAAATGTAAGAGCTATGGAAATTTTTATAAATGTTAATGTTAATCCATGTAAAAGAAAATTTATTTTAAAGAAAACATGCAAATCAGATTTCAAAAATCATGCATATGCTTCCATAGACATTTCCTTAATTTTCAAAGATATAAGAGCTCTATAAAAATTTTAATATGAACGAAAAATTAAAAAGTAATAAAATCAAAACTTTTAATGTAAAAAAATCGGAATATGATACCGATTGATGCCAACTGAAAGATAAAATATGGATGAAAACAACAAAGAATGTTTTAAAATACATTTTTCAAACTCCACCAAAAAGAAAAATAATTGAAGTGATAAAAAGATAGCAAATCCCTAAAGCGCACAGTAAGCTTTGTATATTTATTTTTGCGTTCTCATTTTGCATGCTTCCGAAATTTAATAATGATAAATATGAAAAACAATGATTCTTCCCCTTATTTGGATTATTTTCAACATTTTCCTTAAATGATGGTCCAAAATCTTTTTTAAATTGTAAGGTATACAAGTTTTTGTACATCATTTTAAAATGTGTGGATGACACAATAGGAAATCAGTCGATTAGTTTGAACGAAATAGGTCGATTAGTTTGAGTCATCAAATTAAATTTTGAAAAGTCATATGCTTAAAATGCGATTTCTTGAGTATTATTTAACCGATTTTGTACTTTGTGTTTTGTCCCTTAAAATTACGTGTTTTAAAGGGTTCGTAAAGTTTACATACCTCACAATTTGAAATTTTTTCCGTTAACAAAATAATATAATTTAAATTAGATGTTACTTAATTATTTGTAACATTATGAATCAAAAGTTATTCAGAGTGAGAAAAAAAATTTTGTGTACTGGGTAAACATGGTTATTTTTATTTTTGAGTACTCATTTTGCAGATCTTCAAACTCAGTTCTTTGCCTTATTTGGGTTCATTATTTTGCGTATTTTCCATGGTCAGTCTGAGAAGAATATTTGAAGAATTAAGTATGTTTGAAGATTTGAATGTATTTGAAGATTTGAATATAATTGAAGACTTGAATAGATAATTCTATTTTGAAATTTATTTTTACCTGTTTATTATACCACCGTTGCTGAAAACTTCATAGAATCGGAGGAAAAAAACAAGCAAATTTTTCGGAAAGTTCTAAAATGAACTTTGATAACTGAACTAATAACTGAACTAATAACTTTACTTTACTGAACTAATAACTGAACTTTAATAACTAATGAACTTCAATGAACTTTTTTTCCTAAGCATTTCATCTTTTTTTTGCAAAGGTATTAAGTTCAAAAATATCACTAGTTTGTTATTAAAAATTTTGATAAAATTAAAAATCAAAAATGTATTTTTAATAGTTGGATATAAGAATTCAAAGTAAATACTTATCAGGATGAAAGAAATATGAATAATTAAATAAATACAAGGAGAAAAGAATATGGTCAAAACTATAAAAATATGGTAAAACTTACCGTGTTTCTGTCTTTATGGGAACCCCAAAAAGCTGGGTAATTTTTACCGAAGTGCTTTGGTAATAATTTTGGTAAAATTAACAATGAAACATAGCTTTAAAATGCAAGAAAATTGGTAAATATGGTAAAATTTGATCATTTTACCCTGATTTCTTAGGGTATGGCATAAAAACTATTCATTCTGCGAAATTTACTTTTCAATTCTCTATTTTCCATTAAATGTGTGGTAACAAGAACTATAATTTAAAAAACTAGAAATTCCCGATATACCGTTACCATATGAATGAAAAAATTACAAAATAAATGGTTTAAATACCACATAATTTGATTTTATTAACAAGAATTATGGAGAAAAAAATTTTATTACAAATGTCATTGCGTCGTTGTGCTTTCTTTTTCCGTGCACTTACATTAATCTGTGGAGAAATAATTGAAGATTAAGTATTTCAATCAAATTAAAATAGAAGACAACGAAAAGTATGTAAAAGATATTTTCCGGAAGTCTGAAATAAAAATTTGGCAGCTAAATGGAATTAAATTGCAAATCCTTACTGCATTGTAAGTCTTGTATATTTATTTTTGCATATCTTCTAAATTTAGTAATAATAGAAAAAATGCTCTTCGCCTTATTTGGGTTCTTTCATTATTTCCCACATTTTCCTTAGCC
This sequence comes from Parasteatoda tepidariorum, assembly GCF_982258835.1. Classification (NCBI taxonomy): domain Eukaryota; kingdom Metazoa; phylum Arthropoda; class Arachnida; order Araneae; family Theridiidae; genus Parasteatoda; species Parasteatoda tepidariorum. Next base: position 75,039,726 of record NC_141757.1, read on the forward strand.
AACCTAAAAACAAAATTTTCCTTTTTCTTTTCGAAAATTCTATTTTGTAATTTAGATTTACCTGTTTTGAATACCACTGTTGCAGAAGATGAAAAAAAGCATAAATACAATCGTATTCCATACCACAAATAAACGTTTTTCGCTGCAGTCCTTATGAATTAAAAGCCTCACAGCGAACGCAACAGCTGCAAAAGCGAAACACGGGGGAATTTCTTTTGCTGGAAAAACTCACTTATATCTTGCAGAATTATACAATTTAGGAAACATCAGAGTGTAAATTTTCTACCGTCTTTTTGAAAACTCGTTTCTAGATGATTGAAGTGTGGTAAGAAGTTGAAATGCGGGGCGGGAAAATATCTTTGTTGAATACATTTTGCTAAAGACGTTGCAACAGTAATTTGGGGACATGATGGTGTAAAACGTATTGAATATTTCTGAATAGCGAAGAAAAAATTCGACTTGAAAGTAACGGAGAGGTTTAAATTTTATTTAATGGAAAACGTTACTAAACTGTTAGGAGTAAAAATGAAAATAAAATGTTTCATTAATAGTTAAACCTGATACGATGAAAAATGTGAAAAATCCGAGCTAGCATATTTTCGAGAAATACAAAAAGTTTTTTAAAAAATTTTGCTCAACTAACAAATTACTGCTTTAAAATTCTTTATTTTATTCAAAAACGATACTCACAAGTAAAAAGAAGCAAGTAAAAGAAGCATGAAAGAAGCTCCTGGTGTAGCAATTTTAATAAATTCAAATTCATAATTGACTTAATTTTCAAAAAATTTTGAATTAAATATTTCTTATTATTTTATTATTATAATTTAAAAAATGGAATAAAAACGTTTAATGTTAATTCAGAAAAGAAATCAATGTTTTAAAGCTTTTAATTCAGAATTAATTTTATTTTAGTGAAAGCAAAACTGTTAAAGTAATTATTTTTTATATTTTTTTATTTTAATTTAAAATTTAAACAAAATTACTCTTAAAAATCCGTCCAACTTACAAACTATTACTTTGTAATCATTTTTTATGAAAGTAATTCTGAAAAATGAAAATAACAAATCAGGATATTTTTCTTTAAAAAATATATTTTTAACAACTTCTTTTATAATTTTTTAAGTGTATGTTTAATTAAATAAAATATATTGCAAAAAAATAATTCCGTTGCAAATTATTCTTCAGTAAAACTAGGGAAGTAAATTTTAATATTGTTCTTGTGGAAAATAAAATGTTAGAATTGCCATTAAATGTCTTTCTAGAATTTTTGCTGCTTACAAACTCTTGCTTTAGAATTGTCCGTTCGAATCTTGACTTTAGTATCTTTTATTATTAATCGTTTATTAGAATCCGTTCATGTAAATAAATTAACGAACTGTATTTTAAATAACACTTTGAATTGATATTTTTCCTTCCTAATTTTCAATTGAATTTCTTTAAATAAAATGAAATGTAACAGAGTATTTCGAAAACAAAGTAGTCTACAATAAATTATTAAAGCTAATTTTGACGTTGTTCTTTGCGGAAAATAAAAATATTGAGATTTCGTATATTTTTCATTAAATAATAGAAAGTTATAATGGTGATAAAGGATTTGACGTGACTTTCAGAATTTAGACAAGCTTTACTTTATAGCATTTATTGATAAAATATAAATTTCTGCTATTTATCTATTTTGTCATTGACAATAACAGTTAGCTATTGCATCGTAACAATTGCCTGCACCTAATTTGTAACATTATATTTCAAGTATTAAATCTTATTCATAATTTTTTTTTACGCAGAAGTTTTCATAATACAATTAATTTTATTATAATGGAAATCTTTTATTCCATGCCAATGAAATGCTTTTAGATAATGTGCCGAAATTCTAAAATTATAAATTTAATATTTAGCAAATTGAAGAGTAATAAAATTTTTCAAAACCTTATTTAAGTAACATTTTTAAAATACCTTTTTTTTTCAAACTACAAGTTTACGTTTTTCATAATCATGATAATGAAACAAAATGATCTGCAAATCAGGGTCCATACTGATTATATTTTTACATTTTGAAAGCTTCCCTCATAATAATTTTAATGACGAATTAATTTTGTTATTCATATTTTGGAACTCTAATAGCATCATTTTAATCATTTTGACTTTAATAATAAAACTACAAATTTTAATTGAATTAGGTAATTTATAGAAGCAGGTAATTATTTAAGAATGAAATTTCAATATTGTAAAATTTGAAAGCTAATAAAGGCCAAAAATCTTCAATATTTCTTTAAATTCCTTCTGCAGCTTTTGTGTTTTATTTTTCTTATATAATTATAAGAACGGGTTTTTTGTCAGGTATTATCACAACGACAAATTTTATTTAAAATTGCTCAATGACTAAAATAAAAGCAATAAAAAATTTTAAAACGATACGTTTCGAGAATTTCTTATATGGCTTTATATTGAACTCAAAATCCCAATACAAAAAAATTATTCCTCTGCCCGTAAAGTAATCTTTTGTAGTGAATCTGAGTTTGTTCAACACTTTACCTTTTAAGTAAATCTGTAGGTATGAAATATACCATTCTACATACCACTATACTATTATAGCCCAAAACGTCCCATTTTTATTATAAAATAATCTTAATCTATCCAAACATACAAAATAATTTTGATTCATTCAATATTTTTCTGAATCTATGATTAAGTCACAAAATTGTTTTTATGTCTACCTTTAATCTTGAAGTTTAATCTGAAGATTATAAAATCTCAGTGCAAAAAAATTATTCCTCTGCCCGTAAAGTATTCTTTTGTAGTGAATCTGAGTTTGTTCAACACTTTACCTTTTAAGTAAATCTGTAGGTATGAAATATACCATCCTACATACCAATATACTATTATAGCCCAAAAAACGTCCCATTTTTATAACAAAATAATCTTAAATCTATCCAAACATACGAAATAATTTTGAATCATTCAATATTTTTCTGAATCTATGATTAAATCACAAAACTGCTGTTATGTCTACCGTTAATCTTGAAGTTTTAATTTTCCGAATCATTAAATTACCTTCGCTAAAGACAATACAAAGAAATGAGTAAAGGACCAATTTTTGGAATATTTACTTCGAAAATATGTAATTTTTTTGCACACTCTTAGTTTAATTATTAAAGGTTTCAATTATAATTTAAAAAAGATTTTAAATTGGAACAAAAAAGTTTTGCATGATTTAAATGCCTGAAACTGCAGCTCCTTCTAGGAATTCAGATATTCTATCCTTAGTTAATATTTGTGAGAAAAAACATTTTCAAAAATTACACTGTTAGAATTTTTATTCTAACACTATAGTAAAATTATTTCTAACAGTTTGTCCACTAAATTAAATGTAAAGTTTACCGTTTGAAACCGTTTATAACTTGCATGGTTTACACCTTTGATAAATACAAATATCAAGAACTTTTTCAACGTTTCTGCAATTTCCTGTGTTGAATAAGTAGCATCATTGCAATTGAAAGCATTATTATAGGCATTATAATAGCATAATTGAAAGCAATGCTTTATAGAAATTACATGATCAGTATAGGCTAAAAACTAACATCGTAAGACAAACGATAGGTTTATAGTTAGAAAACATCTTTCAGATTTTGTAAAACACATATGATAAATACAAATATCAAAAATGTTTTTATCGTTGCTGCAATTTCCTTTATTGTACAGGTTGCATCATTACAAAGGAAAGCATTGCGTAACTAAATATCTAAACTTGTTTGAGAAAGTGCAGTTTTTTTTAAGCATTTAAAAAATTATGCTCAACTCCTATTCGTACGTTATTATTCTTAACAAGACTGTCTGAATGCAAACACAAAAAGTACAAATAAAATTTAAAATCACACTTTTTCTCACCATGTCGAATGTTAACTAAAAGTACGAGAAAGACTTTTTGTGCAGAGAAAATGCACTATTGACAAATGCTTTAAAAAGTGATTAAATTTGCTAGCTTAAATATCCGACTTGTTGCCAATTCTCTAAAGCAAATAATTGTTTTGCGGTAAAGACAATTAATTCTCCTCAACAGAAAGCAACTAATGTAAAACTTATCTAACGTAATTGTTTGAAGAACGCAAAATGGAACAAAACAGTTCTAATGCCCATGGCGTTTCAATTCTAACTTAATGAAGTTGTTTTCTTTTTAGTTATTTTCTCATTCTAGAAATAAAATTTTTCTTTTGCTAATTCCAAAAGCTCATTAGAAGACGCTGCTTGTTTATTTTTTTTTTCGCTTTTGCATTAAGATTTTTATAAAAGATTTAGAGTCAAGTAGTGATCAAGAGGTAACGTTCTTAAAGAAAAATCAATACAACTACTACTAGTTTGCAAGCGAATTCGGTTAGATTATGGCTTACAAACTTTTCTTTTTACGTTTCAACAACTTTATTTCTTGATTAAAAATGCAATTTAAATTTCTCTAAACTTTTTTTAATTCAGACATTTATCGTAAAATATTTATTTACGTGTTTGGTTAGAAGATAGTTAAATAGCAAATTCTTCTAAAGAGATTTAATTACATGTATCCCTGTTAAATGCCTTATTTAAAGAAAGTCCACAGTCAAAATTTTAAACTTACCAAAATAAATTCTTCACATTTGACTTTTATGTATTGATTAATGAAATCTATATAACAAAATAATAATATTTCATTGGAAATTGAAACTAATATCCCAACAATTTAAAATTTCGATTTCAGTTTCAAATTTTAACATTTAAATTTTAATAAAAAAATGTTACGTGAAATGACCTGTTTTCAACCAATAAACGCTTTGCAAGTGAATTTTTCTTTCAAAACAGTTCATTTATAAAGTACTTACATTTTTATCTTTCTATTTACATTAGTATATAAAATTATTTTATACTCTATTATTATACTATACTCATATTATTATATTTATACTATTATATTTATACTATTATATGTATACGATTATATTTATATTTTTATATTCTTCCCTTCAGAATATAAAAAAGGAAGCATGAATCAAGTATCGAGACTAATTCGCCTACCAAGAAACTGTATCACATTCACGTATCAGTGAACAACGAATACAACGAATAGTTGCAATCAATATATAAAATTTTATTTTTTCATTTTATACTCTATTATTATATTATACTCATATTGTTACTTTCATACTATTATATGTATACTATCATATTTATATTTTAATATTCCTCCTTCAAGAATATAAAAAAGGAAGCATGAATCAAGCATCGAGACTAATTCGCCTACCAAGAAATTATATCACATTCACGTATCTGTGAACAACGAATGCATATAATAGTTTGCGCTGCGTCTCATTTATAGTTTCATGTTACAGCTAAAGATATTTTCAGTCAATACACAGAGAAAAAATTCGAGTAAAATTATCGTACAATATGATAATGACATTCTTGGTAGAACAAAAAACATAATTCTGGTTAATAAACGAAAATATATAATATTAAAACATTTATTTTGTAATTTTACCGTTCATATCATTATGGTATACTGGAAATTCTGGTTTTAAAAATTATAGTTCTTATTACCACATGCCACATGTATTTTATGCCATGCTCTAAGGCAGAGGTCGCCAAAGTGGTCTATATAGACCCCCAGGGGTCTATTTAACAAAAGCGGGGGTCGATCTGAGCCAGGGGGTCGAATGGAGGTCGATCCGAAACGGAAGGGTCGAAGAAAAAACAGTTCTTAATACGCAAATCACACGTACCTAATTAAATAAGTAAAATTTGTGATTTATTTTATAATTGACATAATATCAGCTTCTTTATGGAACATAAATTAATAAACGTATATTTATTCGGGTGAAACAAGTATTTACGTACCAGAGCGCAGTGGTACGAACTCTGCACTTCTGGTTTATAAGTCATATGTGCGCTTGTCCAAATGTCACGTGTGACGAGCATTGACGATACAAACGCAAATATCATACGCAGTTTCAGCTATCTTTACAAACTGTGAACAGTGTTGAATATTTGCAGTGTCATTATTAAAACTTTTATAGTTTTGGATGATTAGTTATTGCTTCGATAAAACCATTCATTTTGCTTAGATATGAATTTTAATTATCAATACATGTAAAAAAGAAGGTAAGCATTAATAATATGGATTAGTACAGTTTTTTACAGTTTTGTATTAAGTGTATCAATCAAATTGAAGCCCAACCTCTTAAATCAAGATTATTTTCCAAACTTTGTGAGGAAAACAACGAGTTATTTGACCAATTACTTCTACACACTGAAATTAGATAGTTGTCTAGAGGTGTATGCTTGCAAAGAAAAGCTCGTTGAGTTATTTGACTTCACGACAGAATTTCTCAGTGATATAAACCCTGTTCTGAGTGATGAACTCCAAAACAATAAGAGCCATATTTTTTATTTAGCGGACTTATTTGGAAAATTTAATCATGTCCAAAGCTGCAAGGGAAAGATGTAGCAATTATCGAATCTCGAACAATACTGTTAGGCTTCCAAGTAAAATTTAATTTATTTAGATCTTCATTGCTACGTAAGGATTATCAGTATTTTTCAAATTTGCGACAATTAGAAATAAAAGAAGAAGACTTTGGAATATTTACAGGTCATCTTCAAAAAATTGAGCGACGATTTCAAACTGTGCTTTGTTGATTTGGAAAACATTGACATCCCTGATTGGATTATTGTGCCATTTTCTGCTCAAATTGAAAGCGTGGACATCAACCTGCAAGATGAGCTTGCTGAATTATTATCGGATCTTGAAGCAAAGACGTTTTTCAAAAATTTAATAATAAGCAAATTTTGAACAAATATAAATATAATTCCAAAAATATGTAAAACTATACGAAATAGCTCAGTCATTTATGCTAGCATTTGTAAGTTCCTATATGGTTGAAGCCGGTTTCAGTCACGTAAATTTAATCTTAACTAAGTACATAAATAAATTAAATGTGTAGTTTTGAGGGGATTTAAGATTAAAATTGACCAATTTTGAACCCAATATAGCGAACCTTGCAAAATAACACCAGGCACACTCATCTGATTGATTAAGAAAGAGTAAATCTGTAGTTACTTTACTTATTATTTCTAATTATTTATAATTACTTACTATTTAATAAATATTAAGGTACTTAAATTTCAACATTAATATATTTTTCATAAAATTATTGTTACACAATGTACTATTACTTAAATCATAAAATAAATGTTTAAAATCATAAAGTAACTGTACAAACACAGTATCTAGTAGTGTTTTGTTTTAATTAACAGAAAATTACTTTTATGGGGGTCGATGGAGATTTCGAAACATTGCATAGGGGTCGATGATCAAAAAAGTGTGGCGACCCATGCTTTAAGGTATCATGACAAAATGTCCAACTGCTTACCATATTTATTAAATTTTATCACTCGTTACGATATTATATTTTAAAGTTGACCAAAATCTTTATCAAACGCTTCGGTAAAAATTACCGATGTTTTTGGTGTTCCCGTACAGCCAGAAACACGGAAAATTTCACCACATTCTGGTAGTTTTACCAGATTTCTTTCTCAATGAGCATTTTACTACAAGAGCACCTTATAAATCAACTAATTATTAGGCTTAAATCCTAGATTACCAAAAAGGGAATTGAACTTTGAATTACCCTAAGCCAATCCTGACCCATAACTCATGTATAGCCCATACGGTTACTCAAATTTTTCTTTCATGTGATATCCGTATAAGCCGGCTATTTTAAAGAAAATGTAAAAATAAGAGTTAAAAAAATAAATACATAATATTATGCATTAAAACAATTTCATGTAAAAAATTAATGTGAAGTGTGCTATATTTCAAAGTAGGAATATAATATATTAAAAATAGAAAGTAAAAGGCTGCTTTCCAATAATATGTTCAAAACGCTTATTTACAATGAAAACAAATTTCAGAAGATAATATAAAATTAATAAGGCATGAATAATAAGTTGAAGTATATTGCATAATAAGTTAAAAATAATATTCTTAACAAAAGAACAAAAATTCTGCAGAGATTTAACATCCATTCAATTTCCTTAAACGGTTCTTATTTTTCCTACTTTTATAAAACAAAAATAACAATTTTTCTTGGAAACTGGAAATTTAAATAAAATATACAAATTAAGTAAAAATAGCGAGTCATGAATAATGTCAATGACATGTGATTCAAAATTAAATAATGTAAATTTTGAAAGGGTTTAGGAAATCTTCAAAATAATGTATTCGAATTATTGGAGCTTAAAAGTTTAGACTAACACGATAAAGACGTAACTAAATTAAGGTAACAAAAATAAATCTCATCCAGTTTTTGGATAATGCGAAAAAAAAATGCGAATAAGTTATCTTCAATTTATTTTGAATCACTCATAAGAACATCTTATAAAATCTATTCTGAAGCAATTTTTAACCCAGAATAGAGTCGACTGTTCAACGATGATTTCAAAATAAAATATAAAATAACACTCATAAGTAAATTGTTTTAGTAACATTATAACATTTTAAATAAAAATAATTCATTTTAAATTGGCTGATTAAAAATAATAAATCTTTTTAATGTAAAGACTATTGTTGTTATTATTTTCGAAAAGAAAATATTAATTTTTGATTCGGGATTTTAACGAAAATATTGATGAGTTAAATTGACGATGTTACTTCTGTTTTTAATAAACAATAACTATCAGATAACTGGTTTCTCGCCAAAATGATGCATTTTAGAGAACGCATTATGCTATTCAAACTACTCAAACACATTGGATTATTGCGTAAATATATGTAAATATATGTTTTTTGTAATTTTTTTCAAATTGAAATTTTTTGGCAAGTGAAAAAAAATTTTGGTAATAATAATGTTAAACATTACTTCTGAAGCATTTCTCAAAATATTGTATATATTAGAAAGTACAAAATTTTTAAAAAAATTAAGAAAAAAACGTGAAATGAGAAATTTATTAATTATCAGAATATTATAAAATATTCATAATAATCTTATAATTACTTAAAAATTAATATAATTAAACGCACATGGGAAGCATTTTCAAAGAAATAAAAGTGGCGATTGGGTGGCGATAAGCAGACAATTATTTAATATCGCCATTTCTTCTATTTCATTACCCTGTGGCCAGTGTCCACACGTAATTTCCCGCTACAATTTAAAGCACTTCCTATTTTTTTTTTTTTTTTTTTTTTTTTTTTTTTTTGCTTCCTGCCAAAATTCATATAGTTTTTAGACTTTAAATGTAGGATACTGAAGCTCTTTTAATAAAATTTTCTGAAACAGTTTTTAACAGACAGTTCGTGAACATCACAATTTTACAAATTATCGTTGTTTGACTCTGAAAATTTTTAACAGTGGTTCAATTCAGTAAGTGTAAATAAAATCGCAAAACTAAGACATTTATCGAAGAAGTAAATTTAAAAAAATATTTTCAAGTAAATGATGTAAAGTACTGTAGACTCTTCAAAAGTTTTCGAAGTCAATAATTAATGAGAGAACTTTACTCCAAATTTTAAAATTAATGTAACGGAAGGATTTTACTTCAATTTTGTTTTACATTATTCTTTTTTTACAAATCAAAAAATCATGTGAAGAAATGAAATTTGGAATTTTTTATTTGGGCTATGTATTCAAAGTTAATCATAAGTTAATCATATTTGCTAATGGACATTTGTTTACGTACTTGTTCGTAAATACAGTTATAATTTTAAAAATAAAAGCGAAAGGAAAATATGTTGGTTATTTTCATTTTTTATTTGAAAAAAAAACATCATTAACGGAAACAAATTTTGAAAATAACACATAAAAGGCTTTATAATTTTCCAAAATATCAAGGTATTTTATAAACTTTCATCAAAATAATTTATTAAGAATTTTAGCGCCATAAATTTGGTTCCGCAACTGCAAGAACTGATTTCTAAAATATTTTTCTTTAAATTCACCTAATTAAAATTACTACTGCTAATTAAGTATTTTGCTGAATAAATAATTTTTTTTCAAGATTTTAAACATATCAAAAGCTTATCAAAAACAAAATGTATTTTTCGAGCAATGAAATAAAACTTTTTTACCTATTACTGATGAAAGTAGTTTCATAATTTGAAAGGTAAAATATCATATATTTTTAATATAGCTTCCTTTGAGTTTTTGGTTACCTTTTTAGTTTATTGATAAAGAAAACTCTAATTGATTTTTTGTCAGTTTTCTTTCATTTTATATAAAATTTATCTTTAAAACTTATCAATGATACACACAATTTGAAAATTTAAGAAAAATGATTGAATTTGAAGAAATGATAGCGGCCTGGCATTGGAAAATAACTTCAGAGAAATTTCTTTTGTATTCCTATCTTGTAAATATAATAGTAATTATAATAAAAATAAAGGTATATGTTTTTATTTTCTTACTTCGAATAACAACCTGTATTTTTTAGGCATTTTTTTCATTTTATATAAGACTTATATTTAAGAAAAAGTTATCAAAGATATACACAATGCGAAATTTTAAGGAAGTCAATTGAAAATTGAAAAAAGGACATAGAGCCTTCCATTGGAAAATGACTTCAGAGGAATTTATTTTTATTTCTGTCTTGCAAATATAATAGTAAATATAGTAAAAATAAAGGTGTATGTTTCCATTTTCTTACTTCAAATAACAACTTTTCAACCTCCGAATATCATCCCTGATTTTTTAGGCATTTTTTTTTCATTTCATATAAGACTTATATTTTTTAAAAAACTTATTAATGAGATGCACAATATGAAATTTTAAGAAAATCGATTGAAAATCGAAAAACTGATATCGAGCCTGGCATTGGAAAATGACTTCAGAGGAATTTTGTTTTTATTTTTATCTTGTAAATACAATAGTAAATATAATGTGAAGTCTTTGTTTCTTATTTTCTTACTTAGAAAGACAACTTTACTTTGAAAATAATCTTATTACTATAAAAAGCTAATTAATTATACTATTTAAGGAGAAAAACCGCAATTTTAACTGTCGACTTTCAATATCTAATACCTAGTGTGTCCGATAAAACAACCTGTTTCCATAGCTCAACAAATAATTCAACCAGCTCTATTCAGATGACCGATTTACACATTTAGCGACCCATTCGAACATTTCCTATTCTGGTGCTCACACTGTTAGCGTCCCTTGCTACATCAAGTCTAGTCGCATTTGATCCACCCTTTACCACCTAAACATTGCTCGGGGAAATTAGTCTTCAAACGGTCTGCAATTAAATTCGACTGAAGCCGAATTACCTGAATTCTGGAGAAGTGATGCACATTTAAATGATGGATCGGTCCATGCACAGAATACCAGAGACATCGATGATGGCTCTCCCTCATTCTCTGGAAATTCTAAAAGAGGAGAATAGAAAACCCGATTGGCGAAATATAAGATTAGCGTAGTTATGTATGATTATCTCTAAGATCAAATGCTCTATGTAATTGTTTTAGCTCTCAACATGCGATAGTCAATTAGATTATCTTAATAGATTGTAATTAATGAGATCAGGCCGTTTTGGTATGGAAACCAAATAAATGGTTATCTAATAAAGTTTCATTTACTAAATGTTGTAAAAATATATGGTATTTTTATTTCATGCATGGTACTATAGATTTATATACCTCTAAATGCACAGTTGTCATATCGCATAATGCATAGTGCTATGTAGCTATAAATATATTAATGCATTTCTTATTAAATATATTTAAAGAGCCTCATTATACAGGGTAATTCATAATTCCCTCCGGGGTTTCGAAGCGTTATAGTAAAAAAATGAAGACGAATATAGCAAAAAAGAACAAATGAAATTATTCCGAAAGTATTCAAGCTTTAATTTAAGCAGTTGCCGGTAGATGGCAGTAACATGAACCACTGAAGCCAGTTGTAGTGAAGAAAAATGGCGTTTACAGGCGGAGGGAATTATGAACAACCCTGTATAATTGTGCTTTATATTGTGCATTAATAGTATATATTTTTAACCTTATTATATTTTATAGTGGAATTATGTGTCCTATTATACGTAGAAGTATCTACAAGGTGAAAAATATTGTGGTAAAATTGCTGTACTGTATGATAGTGACGTTTCTGGTTTTAAAAAAAAAACATAATTCTGGCTAATAAAGCCAAAATATACGGTATTTAAGCTAAACACTTGGGCAGTTTTTTCATTCATATAATAATGTTTTAGCAGAAATTCTGATTTTTGAAATTTCAGTTCTTGTTACCACGCATTTAGTAAAACATACGAAACTGAAAAGTTAATTTGACTGAATAAATGGTTTTTATGCCATGCTCTAAAATTGCCAAATTGTATCACATTTAGCAAATTCTATCACACATTATAAAGCCATATTTATTAAATAATTTTACCTAAATCATTACCATAGAGCTTCGGTAAAAAATACTGAGATTTTTGGTATTCCTATAAAGTCAGAAATAGCGTAGTATAGTATAAGTAATTATTAGTAATAGTATAAGAAATACGTTAGTAATAGTATAAGTAATTATTTTTATTTTTTATCACTTTATTTAATTAAAGACGAGTAAATTTTGAAAAGTATGGCATACAAGTTACACATCAATTTAAAGAATGTAATTTAATGTGGCAAATTGTAATATTTGTACGAAATCGGTCGAATAGTTCCTGAAAAATCGAATTTTGAATTCAAAATTAAGAACTCTCCGAAATATTAAGATTTAATTTTTAGAGTTTTTCATATTGGGAACCATTCCCGTAATTTATAATACATTAATTTATTTTATTATACATTAATATTCCTAGTTTTTGCATACACTGTATCCTATAATGCAATAATGTATCGATTATACATTATTATACGGTAAATCCATTTCTCAGAAAGTGTATATTCCGTACAATAATGGGGATAAGATTATTACAATATAATTCCATATTTTTTTCTGCATGACATTTTAACTTTGTGTGGTTATGAAATCCTTTAGAAACCAAATTTGATGAATCTATATAATCTTAACCTTCCCTGAATTTATACGTTAACATTTATTTCATTTATTTATAAAAACAACTTGAGTAACTAGAACTTGAGCAAATATAACTAAACTTTTTCTTTACAAAAAATGATTTTAAAACAATTTCATTATTTTTTTACATAAATTAAACCATGTGAAATACAGAATTAGTTTAAAGTATTTGTTATATGAAACCCAATTAGTATGTAAGTTATTCATTTATTTGTCTTTCTAAAAGAGTATCTATTATTTCAACAATATATTTTGATAAGAAATATATAAAATCTAAGAATCTAATATATTTACCTTCTGATGCTTAAAACCTAAAATAATTAAAATTAATTAAAAAAATTAAAAAAGAAAGGCTTTTTTAGTTAGTCTAACACAATATTTCAGACTTATTAATAATTATTGACGATATTAACTTTTATAATTGTTTCTAATGGACTATTACAGTGATAATTTTTCTATATTTTAATAAATCAATGACCAATTTTAAATCAATTTTAATTAAATTTTTTGCTTCATGAACACTACTCTACAATAATGGAAGAGACTAGCAAAGTACGTAGTAAATGCCATTGTTGTCAGTTGCCATATACGATACCCTACAAAATTATAACGAAACTTTTTTTAAATTTTTCTGCACATGCTCAGAATAAAAGAACTAGCTTAACTACTCATATCTTGTGAAGTTTTTAACGATTTTTTTTTAATTTCAAATCAAAAATTTTGTAATTAAAATTAAATTTCTCTAAACGTTATGTTTAGTTCCATTGAGTATTAAATGAATATATGCCAAAAAAATGTAAGACGAAAAAATTAATTTTTCCTAAAAATGTCCATATCTCCATAAATAATTACTCTAGATTTATGAACACTTACGCAGCTATTAAAAATAACAACTAAAGTAATCAATACAATTTACAAGATTATTGATGGATTTTCTGTAATAGTGTGTTCAAAAATACTTGTTTTCTTTGCAATTTATTGCAGGTCTTCTAAACCTCTGAAAGCTTTAAATCTTATTGATAAGTAAAAAAAAATAGCATGAACTACACACCCCTAAAGTTACAAATAATCCTTTAAGTATTTCTTGAGAAATTAAAAAAAAATTAAAAACTGAAAGTTTCTCTTCCATTATTGTTGGGTAGTGTATAATATCATGAGAGCTATAAGGTGGTTTATCACATTTAGATTCTAAAACCGTCTCTACATTTGAAATCTATTTTCATATAATTTTTTATCGATAAACAATCCTTACAATGAAATGTTTCGATAAAAAATATTTATAACCATAGAAGCTGATACATCTACCTTTTGATGTCAAATAATTAAAATTAGTCAAATAAAACTATAAAAGATAAAAGCTTCCGTTCTCAGTTCTCCACTATACTCAATTTAATATTTCAGACAAAGATAGTACCTTTAACCGAAAATCCTCCAACACGTTAATTACCTTGGATGAAAAGATTAGTTGGGACACTTTAATCTCATAATTGCCTTATAACTTTAAGGTTTCTTAACTGTAACCATGTACATGTCTTGATGAAGTCATCTTAATTACTCAAGATATATTCCTGAAATGTGATTAGAGCAAAATGCCCGCGGTGGTTGAAAATTCTTTTGCAGGAATGTTCGGCACGTAATTAGTATTTGTTGAACAACAAAAGTTTTCTACAGAAAAAGAAATATCTAATCAAGTTAGATAGAAATGAACAAAACCTGTAATGTTTTATTATATTGTATTCTGCAAAACTGTTTCAAAAATTACCAATTAAAGATTTGCCAAGATTCTTCTGATTATGACTTTTTGAGTGCTGCCCTATTTTTATTGTTTAGATGCATGATTCTAATAAAGTTAAAAGCTAAGGAATGGGGTGTATGTTTTTTGATACGGTATTAATAAAACAAGAAAAATTGTTTAATACTCTAGGAGTGCAAAAAATACATCGAATATTTTCTTCATTATTACATAATTTTATTCCAAATATTTTCATAAAAAATATACATAATCTAAGATTCTAATATATCTACATTTTGATGCTAATAACCTAAAGTACTTTAAATAAATAAAACAAAAACTAAAAAAAAAAAAATAAAGTCTTCCTTGATGAATATAACACTATATTTAAGACTTGATTAATTTATTTTACAAAACGAAGGTAATTAAATTTCATAATAATCCCTACAAGAATGGTTTTGTAATGGACTATTATTAGAATATTTTCATGTAGATTTTTAATAAACTTATAGCATATTTAAAATCAATCGCACTTTTTTCCTTCACATATAATGTCATACGTGCTGTATGGTAGTTTATAACAATGATATTATAAAATCCTGCATATATTTTAGTTCTATTTCTAAATAATTTTATTAATCTACTTAACCTTAAATAATTTTCTAATACAATTATTATTTAAAAAAATTCGATAAAAAAAATTTATAATCTTAGAAACTGATATATCCTCCTCTTGATATCAAATAATTTAAATTAGTCCAATAAAGTTACGGCTTCCGTTAAAAATTACAAATTAAGGATTTAGCAAGTTTTTTATGATTATGACTTTTTAATTGCTTCCCTATTTTTTACCGTTTCGACGCATTATTTCATTAAAGTTAAAAGTTAAGAAATGAAGGAAGATGTTTTTAGATACGATATTAATGAAGTTAAATTTCTTATTTTTTGATTACTAATTAGAAGATTTTTTTATTATTATATAGCAATGCTGTTATAGAGTTGTTGGTATCAATATACTCGTATAACTATATTATGTATCTATACCCTTGTAATTTGATCTCAAATTAGACTTCAACTCAGAAGAGAAGAACTACAAAGTAAAATATTCCAGATCAAATTACGGTATAAAGTACCTACACTTAAATCCGTAAAATTATTTTACCTTAAAATATTATACCGTAACTTTTACAATAATATTTATTTAGTTAGAGTGATTTAGTGATTTTTACGATAATTATTACTGTGAAAAATAGAGTATATCAGATTTTTTGCTCCTTAACATATTCTGTTAAAATGGAATTCACGGTAAAAAAGTACTGACCATCTAAGTGCCAGTACTATTTACCGTAGTTTGAAAGAGCATTTTTATAGTGAATTGTGCTAGAGATCTCAGACTGTATCAAACTTAAGAGCGTCAAAAGCTTTGAAGTGATTTGTGTCCACCAAGTTTATGTAGTTTTGTCTTAATAAAATTATATGGCTGAGTATTCAAAAAAAAGTTTGCGTACATTTCAAAAATGATACTAATAATCGTGTTATAAATTTAAAATGCTATTTAAACAATCGATTTTAAATTTCAAAGGCTTTTTGAATACTTAATAATAATGGCATTCATAATTATTTATTGCAATTCGTAATTACTTTTTGAAATTCGTAATTATTTGCTACTGTTTGTAGTCATTTTCTGACTCGTAATTAGTTTTCTTTAAACTTTCTTTACACGAAAATTCATATATTTGTGTTCTAAAATATAATTATTTGTTTCTCATGATATTCCTTCCTGAATATCAGAATACGTTAGATATTTTCAGAAGGGAGCATCATATATATATATATATATATATATATATATATATATATATATATATATATATATATATATATATATATATACATTGCTTCACTAATGAAAAATCGCGCTAGATTTGCATGTTTTAGACATGGTTATTGTGGCCATTGATGCATAACAGTGTTTGAACAAAAATAAATCTTCAAATTTCATCTGTGAATCATAAGTACATTGAATAAGTCAAAACCCAAATACTTTAAAAGAATTTTTTAAATCATCTTTTTTTTTGTGTTAGTTATCCTACTTATGTCCTCTAAACCATGATTGATGACAAACCGTAAAAAGATTGATGACAAACAAAAATTTAAAAAAAAAAAATTTAATTCATCTTTTTTATACCAGTTATTCTACTTATGTCCTCCAAACCATGATTGATGACAAACCGTGAATCGTGAAAGGATCGATGACAAACGAAATTTAAAAAGATTTTTTTAATTCATCTTTTTTATACCAGTTACCCTACTTATGTCCTCTAAACCATGATTGATGACAAACCGTGAATCATGAAAGAATTTATGACAAAAGAAGATTGAAAAGAATTTTTTAATTCAACTATTTTATGCAAGTTATCCTATTTATGCCCTATAAGCCAAACAGTGGTCCGTGAAAGAGTTAATGAGAAACGAGGATTAGGCGTCAGTCAAATTTACTGCCTTTCCACTAATGAGAAATCAAATTGATTGAATATTATAAATTTTTTATAATTTCTAGGTCAACGTTAATTAATCATTATCTCCAATTAACTATTCTTTCTAATTCTTGGTCGTCATGCTAAATAAAAATTTTCTTGGAAATATATAGTTAAAAATTTACACATTTTAAAATTGCCACCTACTATTAACTTCAATTTTTTTAAAAAACAAATTGCTGAAAAACATTTAAAATCTGATTCTAAAAATTAGGGAACTTTACGCATCCTTTAAAAAATATGAGATAGTGGTCCAAGAGATTTAATATTTTTAATTTGCGGCTCATTAAGGATCAAAAGATTGGCGACCACCTCATCCTATATTGCACAAATTATCCAACTTATATACTCTAAATAACATCAAATCCTTATAAATCCTAATTTAATTCTTTCTAAATACCAACTTAACACAGAAGAGAATTATTTTATATAATACCATGACATGGTGTTACAATTTCGATTATTCTATCAATCATTAAAACTTATCTTTACCACTTTTGATACATTTCAAGTCATTATTTATGAATAGAAATGCATTAGATGCTTCGAATCATCAATTAAATTTGACTTTTTATCTATTCATTTTATGTTCATACAAAGTACTTAATAGAAAAAAATACCTAAATAAAAATTCGATAGACTAGTACACATATTTATTAAATTGTCAGACCCAATTCCGTATGGGAAGATTCGTACAAAGTATTTGTGAAAACACGCCCGTTCACCTAATTGGAATCGAATTATGTAAACGCAATTTTGATTCCCGTTTCGATTCGATTCAGTTTCGATTATCATTCAGTTGAGCTCGATTTCGTTTCGATTACTTCCGTTAATTTTATTTTTCAATTAGTTAAAGTCGTCAAGGTTTATAAGTTCGATACGTTAACCATAAACAAAATTTAGTTAAATAATTTTAATCATCATATTAAATTCATTTCATATTCATTAAAAATTTTCAATCAAAAAAACTTATAAAAAGGAAACTTCGGCAGACTAATACGCATATTTATAAAATTATTAGACAGAATCCCATATCCGAAGACTCCTACAAAGGCCTTTGTGAAAACACATATTTCTAACGCAGTTCACGAAGTTATAACAAGGTCCATCGCCGGCTCTTGTAAATCTGGAAGAGCCTGATTCTCAGGGGAGGAATTCCTGCGAACTCTACTATTTGTTACTGTCTTCTTTATCCGATAACGGTTCCCAAGAGAGGCGTTTGTCATACAAGGGACGTGCTTCAACTTCACTTCAACGCTAACGACCTTGGCACGTCGTTGGCATGCGCCTAACTTCGCCAGAGGACATGAAAATAAATATACTTGCATAACCGACTAACTTTCCAGTACAAAAGTTAGTCGCAGGAAAGTTTTCCTACAGAAAACTTCAATTTCTGATAAAGTGCTTCCCTTTCGCTTTGCGCGTTCACCTCGTGGCCCTTTGGTGACAAGGACACGTATATGCAATTATGATAGTTACGGCATAACTAATGTAGTTATTAAGGGTAAGCGGGTAAAATCGAATGTTCAGAGATGCTTTTTTTTTTTGTTCTTGAAAACATACTTTAAAGTATGATATATGAAGTATATAATAGCGAAATAAATAGATCGTTCGATGAACAGATCATTGAGTCAGCCCTATGATATAGGAACATGACTATTTAAAAAGAAAAATAGAATGGAGCAGATTAAATAATTCAGAGAGAAGGATGCTTGTGAAAACACTCATAACTTTCACTTGCATGATCGTTAGAAACTCTGGCATGATGCATAATGAAAATATTTTACAATAGGTTAGTAAGATAAAATAGAAAGAATTTTCTGAAAATTAAGTAACTTCTCAAACACCTAAAAATACGTAACTGCCGAACAGATCCTACATACATTTATTTGAATTATTGATTTACCATTTTAGCATTTTCTTTCTTTTTTTTTTATTTTAAAAGTTGAGATTCCTACACTGAAACATGAATAGTACTATACAACTAAAAAAAATGCATTACAATTTTCAGCTATGATAATGGGTACACCAAAGATCAAAATGAATTCTTAGAATCGCTTACGATTGTTGTCATATTAAAAGAAATCACAGAAGTTCGAAGATGGAAGTCTTTTTGAGTTGATATATCAAAATTATTCAAAGAATTAAGAAATGAGATTAATTATTAAAATTACTAAAAAAATATTATGCAAATGATTCATTCTGTTCATTTAAAACTAACTGTCTTTGGCAACTAGTTAGTTTACCTTTTATCTGTATATGCTGGCGTTACCTTATAAAAGCCTTTTTAACTTTAACAGCCCTACTCTGATATTTCTCTAGTATGTGAAATGCGACATTTTTAATGTGCCTTTTTATATTTTATAACCGGCATTGAACAGCCGAACCTCAACAGATTTGCGGCTATTAATTTTCACTTTAGTAACCCAGTAGTTTTTAAAGACAGCCCACAGTACAAAAAGTTACAGTAAAAAGTGGAGGCACTCAAGGTGCCAGTAGTTTTTACCGTAAAATCCATTTTTATCGGAACATGTTAAGGAAGAAAATAATCTGATGCATCGTAATTTCTACAATAATAATTACATGAAATTACTAAATCACTCTAATTAACTAAATGTTATTGTATGAATTACAGTATAATATTTTACTACAAAATGGATCTTACGGGTGATGTCCCCAGCACGAAGATGCCCCATGAATGAAGTGCCAGTACTTAATGCCGTAATTTTTTTACTGTACAGAAGAAAGTGGAACTTCTTGGGGAAGCACTGGGACAAATTCGCCTTCCTTCGTTGAGGATTAATTGAGGAACACTACGGTGCATTTCGCACAACCATCTGGAAAGGTATTCTAAGTCTTATCCCATATACTACAGAGAAATTTTACATCATACGATTCGATCAATTATCACCGGAATTCAAACCCTACTTCTGCGAGTTACGTTGACTTTGACACCAATTCTTTACATACTCTGCCACTCAAATAACACAAACTTTCTTTCAATTACGAGTTGGGGCACAAAGTGTTTTGCACTCATATTTCTTCTCTCATTCATATATCCTCTCATATTCATTCTTCACATATGAGTGGAATGCCACGTTTCTAACATGCATAAAGGGTATACTGATCAAAATGCCCCCTATTTTTCGTGGCACTCAGAATGCTCTGCGGAACTCAATGTTCGATAGTATTATAAAAAAAAATTTAGGTGAAACATCTATAATTAAAATTTAATAATCATACTTAGGTGAAATACCAAATTTAAAATGCTATTTAGGTGAAATATAACGGTAGTATTATAAAAAATATTTAAGTGAAACATCTGTAATTAAAATTAAATCGTCATACTTAGGTGAAATGCCAAATTTAAAAGGCTATTTAAGTGAAATATAACGGTAAGATTATAAAAAATATTTAAGGGAAGCATTCATAATTAAAATTAAATTATCATACTTAGGTGTATTACAAAATTTAAAAGGCTATTTAGGTGAAATATAGCTTAACATAACTTTTAAAATATTGCTGAATACTTGCTACTATCAGTTTTAAGATTCACTATCTTAGTATGAATATTTTTGTGTCTCGTGAATATATTAAAAGAATTTCTCTCATAAATTACATTGTTGTGGAAAAAAAGTCGTTAAAATAAAATATAAAGTCTGACCTGTCTGAAAGATAAAAGTCTGAAAGATAAAATAGTGCTTTTAACTCACGTCGTATCCTTACTTCTCTATGATCCCATTTTTTATCCCACTAATTGTCATTTTTTGCCCTATGAATATAATAAATACAACCTTTACATTCCATAATTGGTGATGATCTACATAAAGCCTTTTATGTGGGTGGAGCCTAATTATTGTGTGGCTCAAAACAAAATATGTGATAAAAGAATATATATAATCAAGTTAGAGAATAGATATAAGGTAAATGGAAATTAGACAAAATATGGTCAGAGAATAAATATATTTTGATCGGAGAATCAATGTAATGTGGACAGAAAATACATAGTTTGATATAATGGTGATCAAAGATAAAACCATAAAAAGCGATAAAAACAGAACGTATACTATCTTGTGAAAGTAAGAAAATTTTTCGCTGTAAATGTGATCAGAAAATAGATAGATAATGGTAAAAGAATAAATATATAGTTATTAGAGAATAGATATGATGTGCTCAGAGAATACATGCAAGAGGATCAGGAAATAAAACAAAATCGTCTTTATTCCCTCTTTTGAATGTATTAGAAATTTTTTACCATTAATAGCATTGTTGGGAAAAAGCCATTAAAAATAAAAACTTTGACCGGTTCAGAAATAATATAGCGGAATTAAATTGTATGACATTTGAAAGATAAAACGCTGCTTTTAGCGTGTGTCAAGACCTTAATCCCCTACGTCCACATTCTCAATCCAATAAATTCTCTTTTTTCGTCTTATAAATACTGGGAAAAAACTTAAGTCTTACCGGAATAAATGATTTCAAATAAAATTCTCAGAAGGAATCTTGATAACTTTTATGTTCCAAAACCGGCGATCCTCTCCATGAAGCTTTTTTATTATCTGATAAGAAAATAGATAAAATGTGATCAGAGAATGGACATAATGTGGTCAGAGAAATATACATTTCTGTTATAGGAGAATATATGTAATGTTATCATATATAAAAACAACCTTCTTTAGTCTATATTGTTAATGTGTTAAATATGCCATCATAACTGTGGTCGGAGGGTAAATATAATGTGATCAAAGTATAGATATAATTTGATAAGAAAATAGATTTAATATGATCAAAGTATAGATATAATGTAATCAGATAATGGACATAAAGTGGTCAGAAACATATAATGTTATCAGAGATAAAAACATATCCTTCTTTATCCTATCTTCTGAATGCATTAAATTTTTAAATGTGGTCGGAGAATAGATGTAATGGGATCAAAGTATCGATATAATGAGATCATAGAATCGATATAATGTGATTAGATAATAAATATAATGTCATCAGAGAACAGATAGATAGAAATTATACTCCGAAAATAGCCTCATTCTGATCAAAGAATAGATCTATAATTAATTGTCAAAAATAGATGTATTATGATCAAATAAATATATAATTAATTGTGAAAAATAGATGTATTATGATCAAAGAATAGATGTAATATGGTCAGAGAACACATATAATGTGATCAGAGAATTAAACATAACCTTCTTTATTCTACTTTGCGAATGTATTAGAAAGTATTTCACCATGAATTGCATTGTTGTGGAAAAAAGCTATTAAAATAAACTAAAAACTTTGACCTTCCCTAAGTAAATTTTAAGAAATAATATTAAAACTCGATGCGAAAAGCGGAATTAAATTGTGTGACATTTGGAGGATAAAACGGTGCTTTTAGCGTGCGTCAAGACCTTAATTCCCTACGTCCACATTTTTTATCCCATTAATTGCCCTTTTTCGCCCCATAAATATGGGGAAGAAACTAAAGCCTGCCCGGGATAAATGCTTTTAAGTAGACTTCCCAGAAGGACCCTCGATAGCCCTTACGTTCCATAATTGGCGATGCTCTTCATGAAGCCTTTTATTTTTAAATAAGCCCCTATTCCTTAGCAGTCCGTAATCGACTCCCAACTCAAATTAAGTTGTCAACCCTGCCTCGTGATGGATCACAAGTTAAGAGGGCGGGGTGGATCGTCTTTGTTGGAATAGGTGACGCCCTCTGGCGACAGTATTGTTCATTGAATCGGAAGATCGTTTGAAGAATCATAGGAAGTTGAAGTTGATGAGAAAAATTCAATTACTTAATGGATAATTTAAATGGATGGAGGAAGAAAATTGAATGATCATTTCACTGGGAAGTTTTATAATTTTAAAACAGGGTGATTAAATTAGGCGATACGTCAAATTGTCTTTCTTTTATCAATTGCAGTTTTAATATGTTATTATTCTGGAATTTTTTAGCAAATTAATGTTTAATAATGAAACAACATATTACTCAAATTTCCTTTATTGTTTTATTTTTAAACCAATAATTTATGAGAAATGCAAAATTAAACACAAAAGCATTTCTCTCTATTTAAATAGTGACTAATTTAATTCTCCTTAAATACACATTTTTATCTCCTCAAAAGAGTCTATTTACAGCTGGTATTAACTATTTGGATTCAAATTATTATTTTAAGGAAATCATTATCATTTAAAAAGCAGAGATTTCTGAAGTTTTTTTATACTGTGTTCGTTAACATGGGTCACACAAAATACTAGTTGTATTTGACAATTAATATATTTAATTTATTTACTGAGTTTACCGTATTCACTATAAGAATATAAACACTTCTTATTATATGTTTGCATTGATTTCTTTTTGATATTTATACCATGCATAATTAACATTAAGCTCTAATTTAAATTAAGAGACCCCCATTAGGGTGAAATAGTGATTTAATATTATTCATGCATAAATTCTTTTTAAAATTAAATATCTAAATCCTGGTTATGCCAGTCATAATAAAAATAATTCAACTTATTTATAAGGCAAAGATGGTTTGTTTGTCTGGCAAGCCTTTGTTACTCATTTACTTATCATATCTCGCACACAATATAATTAATTTTGTAAAAGTCATTCCTACTTCTTTATTAAAATGTAAACGTGGCAGACATTTTTGTTTTATTTTGTAGTTACTAAAGTAATTTATTAACAATAACTTTAAACACAACTATTTTACTATAATTAATTTCCAGTTTTAGAATGATTAGAAAATTTCAAGCTTTATGCTAGCAAAGGCTATGCCGAATTAATGTGATATGAAAGATGCGCGATTGAAAGAGGTATTATATTTAAAAACGGAAAAAATGGAAATCAATAAAAGAAAGGGGGGAAAAGGGAAAAGGCATTACATCATCTTCCCATTTTCGTAGTTATGTACGTATCTTTCTGTCCTTTTATTTTCCTTTATATAGTTTGTAAAATTATGATTCATGAGATAATATAATTCCTACTTTATGAATCATAATTAGCTAAATTCAACTTCTTTTCAAACCAATCATGTTCTGATTGCATTATTATTCATGTCAGCCACAGTTACCTGAATATTTATAAAAAGGGCACTTTACACAATTTACAATAAAAAGGGCATTTTACAAAATTTAGAACAAAAAAAATTTTGGAAAACTACAAGGAGAAAAAGTTTCTGGTAAAATTACGATACTGTATGGTAATCATATTTTTGGTTTTAAAGAACCATAATTCTGGTTAATAAAACCAAAGCATACTGTATTTAATCAATTCGTTTGGTAATTTCGTCGTTCATATGGTAACGGCTTGGTAGGAAATTCTGGTTTTCAAAATTATAATTCTTATTACCACATATTTAGTAAAAAACACGAATGTGAAAATTAAATTTAACCGAAAAAATGGTTTTTATGCCATATTTTAATGTATATTTTGATAAAATTACTACAATTACCAAATTTTATCACATATCATAAAACTCTATTTTACTGTTTATTTTTGCCGAAATTATCAGTAAAGAACACCATACTTCCTAGTATTCCCATACAGCCGTAAACACGGAATATTTTACCACATTCTGATAGTTTTGACCATATACTTTTTTTTCCTGAATGTAAAATTACTGAAAACAGCTCTAATTACTAATTCAGAATTTCATTCAAAATTAGCATTTAATTTTTTGTGTGAAGGAGATGCGAAACGCTCCCACTTCAGATAATCAGCTTTGCAAGCATAATTTGCAGGAACCGATCAACTTCAGTTCATTATGAAGTTATAAATTTATTTTTCCCCGTTTCATCAATAATCCAGAAGCCTCTTAATCTTGTCGGAAACACAATTATGAAAAATTAGAGCTCAGACCCAAATGAATCAAAGTGTTCAATGAAAATCAAACAGTTAGCCAACAGGAGACTTACATGTATGAAGGATTATAATCAACAATAAAAACAGGATCTCAGCGGTTTTAATTGTAAACTTTGGGTAAACTAAGTCAAGTTCAAGCAAATGTGGTTGAAACCATACAAAAATTAAAAAAAATACAACTTCTTTGCAGGGGAAAGATATTTTGCTTGAATTTTTACTTATGTAGCCAACAAATACCAGTGTTAAAACCAAACCAAACTAGGTCTTTCAAAGCATTAAAAAAAATTATAAAAGTGAAATATTCTAATTGTTTCAGAATTTTGTTTAAAAGCATTCCTAGTTACATCATTGAATTTAGTGTGTTTAGGACATTTGAAAAGCTTGCAAGAATCTTTCTGCTTTGCAAACAGAATTTACCGGTGCTGAACAACTCCGGTAGCTTTTGAAACTATGAAGTGATATTTTCCTGCCCCCTAGTTCATCATAAATCCCTTAATCTGGAGGAACAAAATCAGCAATGAAAACAGGATTTCGCCATTTTTGTTTTTTGTGCTTTTGTTAATATACTAAGTCACGTTAAGGTAAACATGACTCCTCATGGTTTAAACCACAATAAACTAAATACAACTTCTTTACAGGGGTAAGATATTTTGCTTCAATTATTACTTACAAAAACCAGCAACTTGCGTTAAAACCAAACCAAACTAAATATTTACAAACATTGCAACTTTTTTTAATAAAAGCGAAATTATTGGAAACAATTTTAATTGGATTCAAAATTTTATTTAAAACCCTTCCTCATTTCAGTATTGAATTTAATGCGTTTAGAGCATTCGAAAGGCTTGCAAGAATCCTTCAGCTCTGCAAACAGAATTTACAGGGGCCGAACAACTCCCGTCACTTTTGAAGTTATAAAGTGATCTTTTCCCGTCCCCCCTGTTCCCCAGAAATCTCTTAATCTGGTCAGAAACACAATTATCAGGAATCAGAGCTCAAACCCAAATGAATCAAAGTGGACTATGCTTCGATGAAGATCAAACAGTAAGCCAAAACGAGGCCATTATGTTCGAAGAGGACAAAAGGGAAAAGGACAGAGGGGGATCAGAGAAACAAAGTCCACAATGAAAACGGGATCGGTACCCCCTAATTAGAGACCTCCAGACAATGGCTGGTAGTGTTGGGAGCGCTTTCCTGGGTCGTTTATTCAAAAGATGTCAAGTGCAGATGCTCGCCTCTACAGAATGGTCGCCTATTGTGTTACGCTTTTCTGATATGTGTTGCATGGTATCCCTTTTAGGCCATCAGAAATGTAAGGATTTCGGTGATTGCCGTTTTGCATTAAGTCCCGCCTAATCCCGAATATGTTGTAACCGCCACTAAGTTGTCATAGTATTAAGCGCTTAATGATATCCTTAGTAATGATTTTGAGGCCTTTCTTAAGAAACAAGAGCAGCTCATGTCTGAAAACATGTCATAAAAGTCTACATACTCGTAGTTATTGACTATATAGCTGTATGATTTCAGTTTTTGTGCGTAAAGTATTTCAAGCAGTTTCAGTAAATCCTTAACTATCACGATTTTGCGTTAATGAAAAAATGAACAAAAGTAGAAATTAATGTGAATTTTAAACTACACAAAATTTTAAATTCCGCAAAAAAATAATAACATATATTGTGGTGAATAATACTATTGATTTAATGAAATAAAATTATTAACTTAGTAAAAATTATTAAATAAGTTGTCTTTCGACAAGATTTATGTTGTAGTATAAATAAAGGTATAATAAAAGGCATAAACTTGTAGTATAAATAAAGAACCAGTTAAGAAATTTAAAAAGAAAAGCTGCATATTGAATCCGGTAATGTCGAAAGTGTTAAAAATAATTTTCGAACCTTGCTTTACCTAGAAGCTCTTTAAACCTGACAGACGCACAAAGTCGTTATTTCTGCCCTTGTGATCATCTCCTGAAAAAAAAAATTACCCCACCCCAAGTTACAGTTTGATCATTAAGTATATGTATCAGGAAAGATAATGCTTTACGTGTTTTACAATCTAACAATTTATTACAATTTGACAAACTTCATACAGGAGAGAAAAAATTAGTCAAGACTTCCCGAATATTAAAAAATTTACCGTATTCCTGACTTTATGGGAGCATTTAAACGAACGATAATTTTTACCGAACCACTTTGGTAATGATTTTAATTAATTAATTTGGAGATGATTTTAATAATTAAATTAACAAGCGTTTTAGCATGTTTTATAATGTGAGTTAAAATTTGATAATTTTTTTAAAATTTGGTAATTTTATCATGATACTATTGAGCTGACATAAAAACCATTTATACAATTAAACTTACTTTTCAATTTTTATTTGTTACTAAGTGGGCGGTAATAAGAGCTGTAATTTCGAAAATTAGAGTTTCCAGTAAATCGTTACCATATGAGCAGTAAAATTACTAAATGAATGGTTTAAATACAGCATATTTCCTTTTTATTGCCAGAATTCCGGCTGTTTGTTTGTTTCTTTTACCAGATATATTTTTTTCATACAGGACGGTAATTTAGCAGAAGTATTTCCTCCACGTATGTTTTGAGAAGTACCGGAATTAAAATGACGATGCATGAAAAACTTAAAGAAAGCAAACTTGCGAAAAAATGCAACTTAAGGAAAATTTTGCATTAAATATCAGTACTTTTCTCACTGCTAGGAAATGATAATAGCTTCTCTTAGGTATAATAGGATAATATCAGATTGATTTATTTCAAAATCTAGTGTATCGATCCATATTAAATAGTTAATACTTTGTTCAAGAGTTTGAGTGTATCGGCCTCATGTTCCAACAGTGTTAAGTTAGTATTCGAAATGCGGTTTCTGCAAAACATTGCTTAAATTAGTGAAAATAAAAATATTTTTAGTTGTCCAAATATATATATTTCATAAATACATCCACATGCATAAAATATTTTTTGAAAATTACATAAATTAATTTCTTGCATTATCATGCATTATCTCCTTGCATTATCAGACAAACCCATGAAATTAGATAAGAGCAAGTAACGGCATCGTAGGAAAACCGTAGCATTTTTCGATGCAATCAGGTTTGACACACACGCGTGACGTCGCTTACATGTATCCAATTAAATCTGATGTAAATCATATGGTTCGGCATAATCATTTCACTTCTCAAGTTGCAAATGCTCAATTGCCCATTGAAAGTTCCTGGAAAAAATTGCGATGACGATACTAGAAATTTCTAATCACGTGCCTCAATCCAGTTGCAAATATTTTAGGTAAACTTACAATTCAAGAAAAAAATATAAACATCGTTAGACGCATGAAAAAGCATTATTAAAAAAAAAGCATGGACTACGCTTTCAGAATATGGTAACATTTATCGTGTTTCTGGTTCTATGGGAACATCAAAAAGCTCAGTAATTTTTACCAAAATGCGTTGGTAGTGATTTTGCTAAAATTAGCAGCAAAATATTGTTCTATAATGTGTGATAAAATTTGGTAAGTAGAGGAAAAATTTGGTAATTTATCGTGATACCTTAGAGCATGGCATAAACGCCATTTATTCAAGGAATATTTTTCAGTTTAGAATTATTTTTTTTACAAAATTTTTGCTAATAGGAACTATAATTTTGAAGACCAAAATTTCTGGTAAACCATTACAAAATGAACGAAAAAATTTACCAAATGAATGGATTAAATACCGTATATTTTTATTTTATTACCAGAACTTCGGTTCTTTTTAACCAGAAAAGTCATTACCATACAGAACGGTAATTATATCAGAAATGTTTTATCTGTGTTTTAAAAGTAATCGAACATGGATATGTTTTGTTCAGATTTGTTTTAATTTAAAGCAGTAAAGCAGTTAAGTTAAGTGGTGACAAGAAAATTTAAATAAAAGATGCGAAACTAATATTATTATTCTCTATCATCTTAGAAGCGTTCTTAAGTTGTTATTTCTGCTATATATTGAATTATATATAATTATTACATACTTATCTTAAAATAAATGTTTGATTATTATACTTCGAATAATAAACAATTATAATGAGAATTAAGATATAATAACAATATCAACAAATAAAAGTTTGTTTATTCTTAATTTCAAGGATGCAGTAATTATGGTAAACATTTTGTATTTAACTTGATTACAAAAGTTGTGCCAATTTTAGGTGATATTGAAACTTGCATACATCCAAATAATGTACTGTTTGTACCCATCACTTACAAGATCGCAATATAGTTCATATGTATTTACTTTTTGTCATCTGAATGTTAAGTATATTAAAAATTGCTTCACGTGTAGAAAAGAGATTACTAAAAATACAATTTTCATAGCCATTAATTAAATTAAAATTTTTAAAGCATTTTATCCAGATATAAAAGGTATGTTAATTTTAGATGGAGCTTGTAAAACTCTATATTAATAAAAATTTATTTAATTGATTGAATTGATGAAAAAAGGATATAAAAAACTTATATGTCAGTGTTATTTTTAAAAACTACAGTTTTATGTTAAAAAACTTATTTGTTTTTTTTTTACAAACATAATCTTATGAAATCTAAATGCAACTTTTTTGTCACCTATGCGTAATTTCTGAGGATTTTCTGAAATAAAAATTTAAATCTCAAACAAGCACTAATTTTGTGTAATAAACAGTTATTTTTTGAAAAGAAAATTATTTATCGTTAAATAATTTTTAACACAAAATACAAAGGAAACCCATTTGCAAACCCATTTTCATATAATTACAAGGGAAATTGCATATACGTTAATTGAGCAAAAAAGTTATCAAAATTACAAAAAATAACCTTCTTCGCTTAAAAAAAAATTTTATATTTAATAATGGAACACAAAAAAATTATGAAAAAACCGGTCATTACATAAATTTTGAATATATTTAGTCAAAAAAAAACTGCACTACTTATTAGTGGTGCTAATTTAAAACTTCATTTCAGATAACTTGAACTATTAGCCGCTAGAATGTAATTTCAAAAGATAGAACATTTTACTAGTACATAGGATTACAATGCCATGAAAATCTAAAATCTGCTTTTATCTATATATTCACAGCAGCTGCTTGAAAAGAAAGGGGGGGGGGGAATAAAAAGGATGTGGAATAAATGTTTTTACTATTATTTAATTGTACAAATATTTCAATTTGTTTTCTTTCCCAAACTTTTTTTTAACGAAAACTACTAATATTTAAATATGTGATGCTTTTTTTCGTGTATGTAAGTTGCTAGATTATTTATGATATTCCTAGAATTTCGCTTTCTTTTTCAACTTCAATTATTATGTTTAATTTAAGCTAGTTCGTTTACCAATCTCAAAGATATTATTTTTCCTTAATTTTTTGTGTTTTCTATTTTTATAGCAAATATTTCAATTATTTACATAAAAATTATCTTTAGTTTTAATTCATTTCTGAACATGTTGTAAGTAAATATACATTTATAATATCTAATTAGATTGTTTAAAAATGACATTTGCTTATAAATTGCAATTTTAAATTATTCTTTTATTTTTTATTTTTTTTATATAAAAGGAATTGCGCAATCATTCAAGCTTTTATACCCGTTTTCTTTACAAAGTTGCTGCTAAAACTTTTTTAAAGATACTCAAAATTAATACAAAAGTCTGCACGCATGTATTTATCCCTACTGTCCCCTTATTCATTATGTAATGTTTTAGTTTTCATTACTTAACTAAAATATTCATTAAATTATATATAACATTTTCTTCAATAGGCATTGAATAATAATCAAATATAACTGCGAAATAATGTACATAGATTGATAGCATTCTCCCATTGTAGTATTATAATACCGATATTGAATAAAGTGAAATAATATCGCAACAGCCCGTTATGGCCTGGGGGTTCAGTTTTCCTAAATTCGCAACAAGCAACATGGTCACAGGCGTGGAATTACCAATGCACTTAACTCTTTACTTCCTAAACAAGATGGTACCAATCAAGTTGAACAATATGAAACTAGTTGGAAATCCACTGAGACGCCACTGAGCATCGAACCACTGTCTTTCACAAAGGTAGCTCAGTGCCTTAAATCACTGAACCATCACAACTCGTAATACCGATATTACGATATTACTAAATCTAAATAAAATCGATAAATCTAACTCGTATGTGGAAAAAAGCATTTAGTTTACAAAGAAATTGAAGATTTTGCTTCATTTAATTTTGATTTCTTATATATTTTAAAAAAATAATTTAAATATTAAAAAAAATTGGCCCAAAGTGATAACGAAAATCAGAAAAATAGAAGATCAAATTTAATTATCCCACTCACAAATGTATTCATACTATTTCACATAGTTTAAAATTACATATGATAAACGTAGACCTTTCAAAACTAAATATTTGTTATCAAAAAATTTTGAGTGAAAAAACGAATTCTTCATCTTAACGTAGAAATATGGTGATAATGCTTTATGTCCATTATTATTTTAAAATAGTTCATTATGAAAAAGTATTTCGAGGTAAGCTAATAAATAATTTTATTTTACGTCTTACTTGATAATTTTTTTTAATATTTAATTTTATTATTTATTTTTATCATTATAAATTCTTATTATCATTTTTTATTTATACTTATTTTGATTTTAAACTATTTTTTTAAGAATAAAAAAGTTAGAAAAGACTTTTAAAATGTAAGCTAAGTTAAAAAGTTTTATGGTCGAAATTTAAGGGTTAACCCTTTGATGCAGATTTCAAAACCAAACGCTTTAAATAAAGGATTCAATCACATGATAGAAAAATCTATCTTATTATATAAAACGCTAATACGTACGTATGTATGTATGTATCAATAAAACCGATGATATTTCTTTTCTCGCGCTGACAACAGTTTTCATTTTTAATTGATTGGATTCGGCGCGCAAGAGCACGTAGTGAGCAACCAGATAACAATAACCAGAGTGAGCATTATCAGGTTGTTCAATTCAGATTCATGCACTAAAAACATGACAATATTTAATTTAAACTCAATTAGGAATTAATTAATTAATTGAAGTGAGAATGCTTTAAAAGGCCGCTGTTGAATTGATATTTTTCTACTGGGAGCTACCTAAACGTCTAAAAAACGTTTAAGTGTTTGTATTGAATGCATTGAATTTTTTTTATATTTCGCGTTTCTTTATGCATTGAATTTTCACGCTTTAAAATGCAGAATATTAGTGAAGCAATATTTGATAATTTATTTTGCTAATATGTTTCTTATTTAGCTAATGTTTTGATTTTTTCACCATGTACAATCTAAACAGCTAATATACTTTTTTAAAAGCCAATAAGAACATTGGTAGAATTCTTCTACATAAGTACAATACTATGTCTTTGATGATAAAATACTATGTCTTTGATGATAAAATACTATGTCTTTGATGATAATGTCTTTGTGCTAGAACATTGTGTTCATTGGCGAGCGAGCGCAGCGAGCCATGATTCACGGCGTGAACCAAATAGGATTGCGTAGCAATTCTCGGGGGTTGGCGAGCGTTAGCGAGAAGGGGGCGGAGCCTCCTAGTTAGTATTAAAATAAATTATTCATGTATACACCAAGAGCTTTTTATTACCTCTCCATATATCAGTAGATTTTTCATAAAATAATATTAACAAGTCAAATAAAGCAGAAAATGGATCTAGTTTCCTTGTAAATTTTGTAATATATATTATAGAACAATAAAGAGCACCACATAAAACTATAACTGTAATTTAAGCTAGCATTTCTACTTCAATATTAGTGTTAAATACATTTAATCCAGAACACCAAATGAGCTGACACTAATGACACCAGAAACAAAGCTATATGTCAACAATTTGTTGTTTTAACAATCTCACAATCTGAGAATAATTCCGCACGGTTCACAATTTTCTGGCATTATATTTGATGACGTGTCATCTTTGCTAACCAGCACTTAATCGTTCTAAATCTGACTTGCCCGTGAAGCAACAGCGTATCTCTGGAAACTCTTGGGACCTTTTGGAACGCTGGAAAATTCACCTCTAATTTAACTCGGAGTAAGAGAAATCCTTAATGCACAAACCCTGGAAGCTTGACAAATGAAGATTCTAATTAGTCCGGACCTGAGCCTTCGTATTCTGCAGCCGATGAAATGTTGATGAGTTATAGTTCCTGGATTAATACACGCGATTACTGTTTCGAAACAAGTGTACCGGACAGACCCTATTAGTGAACAAAAATTAATGAAAATTTTGCCCTCTTGCCTAATTGTTAGTCCTGAAATTATTCATAATAGTGCAGGCGTATTTGTTGAAAGTCAAATTTGAACAGTAGAAAGTTTAATCCTGTTTTATAATTGAAAAAATATTGCTTAAGTGTCTGTTAATTGTAGGCTTTAATTTTTATAGCTGAACTTTCAATATGTTATTCTGCACCAAAAGATTAACATGTCAATTTAACGATAAAACTACTACTTTGGAAACCGTTTTAATGCTAATAAACGTTTCAGAATTTAAAAAATAGATATAATGAACTCTAAATCTGCCATTTAATTCCAAACAAGTAGTAGTGTAAATATATTTCTACGACAATTCGCTTTAAACTATGTAATCGATAGTCCTGAAGTATACAAAACGTAGTATTCTAGCTCTATATGTTGAGAGTCAGGTTCGAGCAGTGGTAAATTTCATTTTTTCATAATTTCATTATTTTCTCTCACTTATTTTTTATTATTATTTCTTCTTAATACTTATTTTTAATTACAATTTATTTTTATAATTATATAAATTCATTCGGATTTTTAATTTTTTTTTTTTAAAAAAGGGCAAAAAAATTTTAAACCAAAAATTACGTAAAGTACATTTTTATGATCAAAGTTTTTTAATAATTAAAGACTAAGCATTGAATTTTAATTTAAAAATAATATCTGGGTGATATCGAAACCAAATGCTTCAAATATATGACTCAACCACATATTATAAAAAAATTTCTAATAAAACGAAGTACTGCAGCAGTATTGATAAAAGTTTAAATTTGAGCAGTAGTAAGTTTAATACTAATTTAAAATGGAAAAAATATTGCTTAAGGGTCCGTTATGATTTTTCTGTACTAAAAGAATAGTACTCAAATTTACCGATAAAATTTCTCTGAAATCCAGTAGAGTTAAGAAACATTTAAGTTTTTATAAATTATATATAATGAATCTCAGATTGTCCACTCAGGGATTCTCTCCCATTTCATTCGAAACAAATTGTTTCGCAAATATATTGCTACAGTAATTTGCATGGAAAATTTGAGAGGAATTACCATGCAGTATGGTAAAATTACCATACTTTGTATGGTAATAACAATTTCATTATGAAAAAAAAATCAATTTTTGTTTTTAAAAAAAATATACGGTATTTAAACCATTTGCTTAATATTTTTTTCCGTTCATATGGTAAAGGTTCATGGAAAATTTATGTTTACAAAATCGTATTTCTTATTGCCACACATTTAGAAACAAAAATGCAAAACTGATAAGAAAATTTAACCGAATAAATGGTTTTTTATGCCTTGCTCTAAAATATCATAACAAAACACATTTTACATCATTTGCCAAATTTTATCCCTATATTTTAAATAGTAGAGTAAATTTTATCCTAAAATTTTCCCCTATTTTATTGTTAATGTTACTAAAATCATTTCAGTTAATATTACCGAAATTTTCCGTGTTCCCACCGAGCCAGAAATATGGTATAACTTGTCACATTCTGGTTGCTTTGACCATACTTTTTTTCTCATTGTGCTTTCACCTAATTGCGAAACTAAAATTTATAAATGCATTTTGAAATTTCATTAATCAAAAACTGTGCTCATTCAAATTCTGTAACTCGTCATTAAAAGTTATATAATCAAAGTTAAAAGTTATTTAAGGTTCACATAAAAGTTTCATAAACTTTTGTAAACCTGTATGTATTATGTGTGCATGCAATATATGCGTATGTAGAACTTATATAATGCATTTTTTATTCGATAAATAAGTTTTAAAAATAAATCACGCTTGAAAATTTTTGATTCGCTTAAGATGTACTAAATATCTAGGGAAATACACAATAAATTAAGTTAACATTAAGGGTTTCGAATTTTTGACTGTTCTCCTGACTGTACTATGGACCATAATTTTCAGATTTCGCTTAGTCACCATATTTAGTGGGGAAAAAATCAACATCCGATTTACGAAAAAAATATGTTTATTCAAAGAAAGCATGTTTCTGCATCTAATTTCGTTAATTAAAATATTGTTTGCTCAAATTTGTTGGCGCGTTTCAAATTAGACTTCCTAACTATTAAGATAGCAAAAATACGATAAATATTTGATCACTAGATTAAAATGTATTTAGGCATTCCACTTTTTGTTTTGAAAACTTCACAAACCCTGTTGCTTTTTAAATTAATTTACGAGAAACGGAAAACTCTTAAAAGTTGTTTATAAAATAAGAAAAACATAATAAATACTTTCGAATTTCATAATGAACTAATCTTAACATTTTGTAAGCAGTAAGATTTATTTCTCGCAAAATATCTCTTTTCCGTTCGGCACATTTCAGACTCTAATTTAGATTCTATTTTAGACATATTTGAGACTGATCAAACGGCGACATTAAGTAAACTCATTTTCATCAAAGAGACGAAAATAATCAAATGATTCTTTTTTAAAATAAATTTCTTTGGAAAACTAGCCAGACTGAAGGCAAACAGTAATACGAGTAATTAATCTATTTGTTTTCATTCTCTAAAAATATATTAGCTTTAGTTTTTGCATTCCGTCTTAAAGTAATGATAACTGTACTAGTATTACATTTTATTTTCTTGTGTATGTAATTACTTACAAGATAGATTTAAATGTGTATAAAACCCGTTATAGTTGTACTCCTTGTGTATAAAACCGGTACCCGTTGTGTATAAAAACCGTTATTAAGAAAGGCTAAATTTCTTTTATGTCTTTAAAGTTACTTTGAGAGCTGTGTTTCTGAAAAAATGCAAGAATACAATAATTTATGAAGTTGTTAATGAATTATTTTAAAGATCAAATTTCATTATCTATTCTAACAAGTGCTATTTTTATGTTATAACTTTATATTTTGAAGTATGGTAGAATTATTGCAATCGAGAAAAGAAAATGACTTGTAGTATAACGATATTTTTACTTTCTTTTTCCAAAATATTCGAACATTAAGAAAAAATATGGTAAAATTACCATAGTATATATGTACCATATACCATAGTATATAATGACATTTCCGGTAAAAAAAAAAAAGAAAAGTAAACACATTTCTAGTTAATAAATATGGTATTTAAGACATTCATTTGGTAATTTTTCCGTTCATATGGTAATGGTTTACCATAAATCCTGGTTTTCAAAATTATAGTTCTTAATATCACACATTTAATAATAAATTACAAATATGAAAATTAAATTTAATCTAATTAATAGTTTTTATGCCGTGCACTAAGGTATTAGGAAAAATCATCAGATTTAACCACTTTTACCAAATTTTATTACAAATCATAAATCTACATATTTTATTGTTATGTTTACTGAAAACATTAATAAATCACTTCGGTCAAAATTACTGAGCTTTTTAGCATTCCCATAGAGCCAGAAATACGGAAAATTTTACCATATTCTGGTAGTTTTGGCCATACTTTTTTTTGTTGTGAAGAGTCAAAAAAAGTCTGGAATCAAATTTCGTCCTGTATCTAATGAAAATGTTGACCACTTCCCAACTGTCCAGAGAATTCAAATTTCTACTGGAGCTCTGAACCTATGATCAACCAACTTACAATCATTTTCAGATCACTACCAGCAGTTCTATCGTATTATTATCGCCAAAGTGAATATACCCTTAATCACAATCCCGAATATTTTTCGATTAGGTCTTTGTTGGATGAAAATATAAATTTCAATTGCTTTCTGGTCATGAAAAGCATAACTTTTTGCCATATTATCGTGAGGGAATTTATCGCCAATCAAAACTGCGACCATTTCTAACTATCTAAAGTTCTCAAAGCTGAACTAGTGAATGGCGTTTTGTGTCAACACAAGTTCAAATCAATTTCTAATCGCTACTATCAGAATTTATTATCAGTTTATTATTTATTACACGTAGAAGCAAATTCGAAAAATTACCGTACTGTACAATAATGTCATTTCTGATTAAAAAAATAATAATAATAAATAAATAAAAACATAATTGGATAATAAAACTAAAATATACTGTTCTTAAATCATTCATTTGGTAATTTTTAATTCATATGGTAACGATTTACCAGAAATTTTGGATTTCAAATTTATAATTCTTATTACTAGACAAAACTAATGCAGTTAACAATACAAAACTGAAAAGTAAATTTAACTGAATAAATAGTTTTTATATCAAGAACTAAGGTATCATGATGAAACTAAAAAATTTTTCCGAAAATTTCAAATTTTATCAAATTTTAACACATATTATAAAACTATGCTTTATCGTTAATTTTATCAAAATTTTTACCAAAGCACTTTGGTAAAAACTACCGAGATTTTTGGTGTTACCGTAAAACAAGAAACAAGGTAAATTTTACAATATTCTATTAGTTTTGATCACACTTTATTTCTGTGTTAACAGAATTAACCGAAAATCCAAATTTCGACCACTTCCAGAATAATTAGAATGAACAAATCTCAACTGAATCTCATTTGATTACGGTTTTCTTAAACCAATTTCCAACTAATCTTTCTTCCATGAGCTTGGCTTTTTAACACATATCTTATTTTATTTTATTTCAATTAATACACATTATCAATATTAATTGTGCATTAGTGTCAATAATAATATGCAGATATTTTTACGGTTACCCACTAAGTAGCTTTTCTACTTATTTTTGCTTTTTAGTTCAGAAGTTAATTTTTTTTATTTCAATTAATACATATTACCAACATTAATTAAGCTTCATTGTCGTTAATGATAGTATGACGATTTCTTACGGTTTTTCTAGACAAATAAATGCCTTTACTCTATTTCCTTTGCTTTCTAGTATATTGTTTATTTCTTTTATTTCAATTATTACCATAGATTACCTCAATAATTTAAGCATAATTGGCGTAATTAAGCCTCATTGGGGCCAATTTTTTATGTTTCTCCTTAATGAATTAGTACCACTTTCCCATTAATTTTTGCTTTTGAATACATAAATACTTTTTCCCACTACCATTAGTTTTAAATAAGTAATTTTTTTAGAAATACGTTTAAAAGAATTAATATAAATAAAACAAAAGCAAGTGGTATCAGACTAGGTATAAATTTGAAAGTATAAACAAGTGTTACCACGTAATGTTCATTGAATTTATCTGAGATAGCGAATATAAAATAAATAAATATTTAAGTACGTTCAATAAACCAATTTTTGATCAAACAGAGCTATAAGCTAGCAATTATCACTGATGTATCTTTAAAATATGTGAAAATTGATTCCTTAAATTTAAAGCAGTGGCTAACGCTTAACCAATCAGAAAATTCCATTTCGTTTTTCGCTCATCCTGCTAGAACGATTTGTCGTAGAATGTTTTAATGTTGACAGTGACCTTCCCCGTGCTTAAAACTACAAGTATGGCAAATTTCATCGCTTTCGGTCCGATGGTTTAGGAGTCTATAATGGACATACACACAGACATTCATTTTTTTTTTCGTGTCTATGACATAGCCGAATCAAATGTTTCCATGCGTCTTGATTACTGCTTCTACGATTTGCGTGATATTATCGTCATAAAGGTCTATCAATGAAACTTTAAGAGTGAAAGAATCATAAATCACCAGGTTAACATAAGCAATAACAAAAAGAAGCACAACGAAATTGATTAAAAAAGCAGGCGACATTTTTATAACTGTTTTGGAGTTGATTAGAGTTCCTGCATCTCTGATTCTGATAGAATTTCTGTGAAGAAATGTCAAAATCCTGTTGCGAGAAAATATGAATTATATTTTTTGTTTAAAAAGATTCACTACCCGTTACGGGATAAAGAATAGTGGAGAAATGTGAATTACCATCGCCCAAAGAATGCCCTTAAGTTTCATTAGTTCTAACGTCCCTGTATGGAAAAATCGCCTACACGGATTGAAATAGTAGAATCTATGTTTAATTAAAAATGGTTGAAAGCTTTCCGATACTTAAATAATTGTCATTTTCTTATATTAACTGAATCTTCAATCTTAGCACTCGGTTCAATAGCATATTCTTATTATTTAACACGCAAATATATCTTTCATCCACAAACCATAAATTTGATCCCAAACAGTTGTGAAGCTCAGAGTTTAGATCCGCATGATTTATCTCCACCCTTAATGAGCTGCAGCCAATTTGAAGAGGAACCCCCTTATTATTATCCAAAGCTTTCACCAAATCATTTTGAGTATATTCCTATATATTAATCTTACACCGCGTTATATCTTTTAGTATGAAGTACAGCAAAGCCTGGCATGTATAAATTGTTAAGAATAATTCAAGATAGTTCATTCAAATGTTGCATATTAATTGAATTGTAATTCATTTCGATACTTTCATATTTCTATACACGAATCAGCTTGAAGCATATTTATTTTGGAATTTAGTTACAGATTATTTATTTTAATAAATGCTAGAAAGGTAAGTTTGTTTATCAGGCATTTTTTCGATTACGTATAGGGAAATAAACAGTAATTGGTCTCAAACAAATTAATTATTTGAGTTTGGTAAAACTGTAAATAAATATCGGGTCTGAATAAGTAAACAATCCATATATTTTGCTTATTTTTATCTGTATTTCGGTTAAAACAATTTTTATTTTATTCAAAAATCCATGAACCATTTTATGTAATCATACTTTGCATTTTAAAACTTAAAATGCTCATTACCAATTTTAATAATCAAATTTGATTTAAATTTAAACAAGGTTAATAATATTTGCATATCATTTTAATAAGAGTATTTAAAAATTTGTTTGCTGTCTAAATAATATCATTTATATATAGTTATATCTATTTGTCTTCGTTTTATTTTAACTTACAAAAGCCTATAAGCAATACATTAGTATCCCATTTTTAAAATATCAAACCAAGTAAAGTTAGATAATCAGAAAAAAAAGTATCTAAAAAATCTACTCCACTTAATAATTATAAAAACATATTTTCTTTAAATTATCCCCAATGAAAAGAAAATTATCTCCTTTCAGTTGATACACAATGTGAAAATAAATTTAAATTAAAAAGGTATCTACTTCAAACAGACATTCTCCTTAATTTTATGAGAAACCGAACCTGAATGAAAAAAACTATAACTTCTGTCTTATCAAGCGATAATAAGAAAACAAAAGGCGGTAGTGGGAACT
Organism: Parasteatoda tepidariorum; assembly: GCF_982258835.1. Classification (NCBI taxonomy): domain Eukaryota; kingdom Metazoa; phylum Arthropoda; class Arachnida; order Araneae; family Theridiidae; genus Parasteatoda; species Parasteatoda tepidariorum. The sequence goes on from NC_141757.1 coordinate 75,080,282, forward strand.
TATGAAAAATAATGTATCCATAAGCTATTTTCATGTTGTTAAAAGTAATATCAAAATTGTTAATTGCAAAGAGCTTAAGAGCATAAAAAAAGCTGAGAAATTTTTTTTTCGTGAAACTTTATTTGTTATTTGACTTTAAAGCCCCGTCACAAAAATGAAGTCAAAATTAATTTTCTCCCACGTGAGCAATTAACGTAATCACACCATCAATCCAAAAAGCCGGCGCTGAGAGCAAGGGAATGGAAACATTAACTATAAGCGCGCCTGCTAAGATTGCTTCTGAAAACAATGAAGAAAAAAACATTGCTATGTTGGGGGAAAAAAAGTTTTAAAAAAAGGTGGGAAATGGCGAAAAATTAAACGAAAGGCAAAGAAAAAAAAACTCATTTACATTAAACGCCAAGCACATCTGGTAAGAAAGCTTGACCTAAAAAGTGCAACTTTGGTTTTATGAAGAGACAAAAGCATCCGATAAAAAAGCACTGAAAATATGGTGCAAAAAATAAGGGGTTGTATATGAATTTATAACCTGTAACTTAGATCTTTAAATTTTTACATACATTGTTTGTTAAACACTTCGTTATTATCATATTTCTTTGGTTATAATTGATTTACTTTTGGAACTCTCAGTTAAAAAGTATGAGACTTAAGAAAAGTTTTTTTCTAATAATTCTTGTCACTCACAGCTTCACTTAAAATACAAACATTTATCAATTATTAAGCATTTATTAGATATTAAGTATATATTCGATATTTTTCTAATATTAAATATCTATTGGACATTTATTTATTATTAAAAATCAATTAAACATTTATCTATCATTAAAACATAAATATTTATTTTCATTAACGGACTATTAGGTAAGAGAAAAAGTTACTTCTGGTAATCCTGGTAGCTCTCAGCTATGCACACTTAAAATGCAAGTAAACATTTATTGGGCATTAAATATCCATTAGATATTTTCTATTAAATATTTATCTATTATTAAAATATAGACACTTATTATCATTATTAAAGGAGTATTAGGCTACAAAAAAAGTTACTTCCGGTAATCCTTGCAGCTCTCAGCTATGCACGTTTGAAATGCAAGTAAACATTTATTAGACATTAAATATCCATTAGATATTTTCTATTAAACATTTATTTATTATTTAAATATGAATACTTATTATCATTATTGAAGGAGTATTGGGTTACAATAAAGTTACTTCTGGTAATCTTTTGCAGCTCAGAGCTATGCATGCTTAAAATACAGTTAAAAGTGCATCAGACATTAAATATCTATCAGACATTCATCTTTTATTGAACATTCATTAGACATTCATCTATGATTAAAATATAAACTTATTTTCATTATTAGAAGAGAAATAGGCTGGAGAAAAAGTTACTTCTGGTAATCCTTGTAGCTCACAGCTATGCATGCTTAAAATACAGTTAAACGCGTATTAGACATTAAATATCTATCAGACATTCATCTTTTATTGAACATCCATTAGACATTCATCTATGATTAAAATATAGATTTATTTTCATTATTAGAAGAGTAATAGGCTAGAGAAAAAGTTACTTCCAGTAATCCTTGTAGCTCACAGTATGCTTCATTTAAAATACAGATATTTATCTACACTCGATATGAGTTCAAAGCATATTTCAATTTTAACAATGATTAATAATTTAAAAAATTACTTTGAAAGTTTTTTGTTTAGTATGCGTGTTTATTAACTTTTTTAATAATAAATATATAATTAAATTATTTTTTATTATGGAGCTTTTTAAACTAGGTATAATTATGCTTTACAACTATGCAGAACTTCTTATTTTAGCAGTTAAATAAAAACATACATGCTTTTCAAATAATGAGATGGCCCCTAAACATTTTTCAAATAAAAACTACGTTTTTATTTTAATGTGATTTGCATGCTCTGTTACACTTTTTTAGCATATTTTTAATTCAGAAAAAGAAAATGTCCCCAACCTGATATTTTAAAAGTTTTTAAATGCTTCACTGTGACTATTACGGGGAATTGTTTTTATACTAATTCTGAAAAGATTATAACGTTTAATTAAATTATTACTTTTGTCATTGAGCCTCTTATTTACCACAATCTAAGTTTTCATGCCCATGTAAATACATATTCCCGATATAATTAACAGTATTTGTAATTGTAAATGCAATTATTGGTTTCTTCCACTTTCTCTGCACTGCGAAAATTCCACATCGAATTACGGTAAAATATACTGGCATCCTGAAGACGGTAAATGCAAAATCAATTTTTTAGTGAAGTCTATTTTTACCCTAAAAGTTGATACCATACTTTTTAAAGTATTATTTATTTAATTACAGTCAATAAGTGATTTTACAGCAAATATTACTGTAAAAAATACGCTCATCAGATATCTTTTGTTGTCTAAAATTTTACAGTAAAAAGTGTGCAGTCAAAGTGTGTAAAACACTTTTTATCGTAATTTATTTCTGAGTTGTGGGCATTGTATTTTTGCTTATTTAAATTTTACGTGTTATTTGCTTGTTCCTTTCTGTAAATTTATTATAAATAGCTTATATGGTCACCATAATGGATCATGTGAATCCAAGTAACTTAAATATTTCTAGTTCATTTGTCCCTTTACTTTAAAAAAAAGGAAATAAAAAATTGTTTAATAAAAAGTAAACTGAATTGTTTTAACAAGCTTTTTAATTCTTCTAATTGTATATAAAAATCTGAACGAAGTGACTTAGTTTTTCTTTGCTTTAGGTAAATTTTTATTCGTTTTAAAATCACATCGTACACAAAGAAATAAATTCTACCGTACTCTATAGTAATGACATTTCTATAAAAAATATGTTGTTGTTGCTAATTCCCATCTGGTCTGACGGGGTCAGACCAGATCAATGAATCCGTTGATATTCAGAAAATCCGAAACCAGAATGGGAGAGGAATGAATGTCATTCCAGTCCAGCCCTAAACAGTTCAAGATGTACTCAGGTGATGCCTGGTTTTGTTGGCATTTAGGGCAAAGAGGAAAGACTTTTTGATTTGCAGAAAATGTGAGACATTTCAGGTGTCCACTGGCCAGTCGGGATAAGCAGGTGTTGGTTCGCCTGTCACCAGGGAGAGATAAAGAGAGTCCTGGTCTTTTTGCTTTATACCAGTAGTGAATAGGTGGAAGCAGCCACTTTTGTTTGTTCTGGGCCTTTTGCCTTGCAAACAGTTCAAGGTATGTAAGCTCTGAGGTGGAGGGGACTGGATGGTCTAGTTCCTTCTTTGCAAGAGTGTCAGCCAACTCGTTGCCGTGAATATCGACGTGGGACGGGATCCATATAAAAAATATAATTCTCGTTAATAAAACCAATACTGCATTTAAACCATTCTTAATAAAGAGATTCATTAAATGATTTAGAACTTGACGATAAACTTCATGCAAAATCTTTGTGTAAACTTGCCAAATAATTTTTATAATACAATTTTAGTTTTAAATGTTATTTTTAAAAAAAAAATTAATACTAAACAAAGTTATGTATGTTCACTTTCATACTATTTACCTATCTAATTTGACTCAAAATAAGCACTTCATTTAAAGAAATGAAAGTTAGATGTTAGAAACAGAGGCCCAAGCAAAGGCTAACAGAATTCTGTATTCTAGATATAGTTTAATTTCAATTAATTTTTATTTATTTCAATTTTTATTGAATTAACTTCAACTTTCGTGAAAAAAAACTGTTTTATGGTAAGAAACAACAATTACTGCAAAGCAATCATCAGGATTAGTGCGCATCCGTGAAGAAGAGGTTTAGCCCAAAAGTAATTTTAAAACTCAATGCAGCTTTAATGCAATAATGAAATACATTTCGGATTTAGGCGGTTATCTACTATTAAATTTTACTTTCATAACATTTCCAGTTAGCTTCTAATTAAATTAACAAAAAAAGTTCAAGAAAATTCACTATAGAACATAATGAATGTTTCAATAAGTAAATTGAGAATTTTATCTTATTTAAAAATTTATAAAACCCATGTAACATTTATTCAGCAATAAGAAGCATTTCTAAGCTTATTTTGATTAATAAACTTTTTTTAATTTTCCAAATATTTTCAGTCAGTTTTGATTTAAAATGATAAAAAAAATATAAGTTAACATTTAAGCAAATAAATTTTTCCAGGTAAACACAATTTCAATGTTTGTTTCCAATTCGACCCGAGTTCAAATGAACTGCAAGAAATAATAAACAAGTAATAGGGGCATTTTTCTTTTCCATTCCTAAAAATACCATGTTCAAATTTAGAAAACGAAAACCAAGAAAACTAAGAAGTAATTGTTTTTTTTTTCTTTCTTTCTTTATTTTTACTTTTAAGAAACTGAAATTAAAGAAAACAAATGAAAGAACTATTTTCAAAGAAATCACTTTTACTAAAGTTATAAAAATAGATCCTGTTTCAAGATAAATATTATTTGTAAAACAGAAATCCTCATTTTAAAATAAATTATGATACTAATTTCCAAACATTATTGAAATTTTTTTGAACAGAACATTCTTGAAAAGATTTTTAAGAACACATTTTGAAATAATTGCATTAACTAGAGTTCATTATTTTTCTTACAAATATTTAAATCTTATGATGTCTTTCCTACTTTATGTTTACAATCCATAATTCATTTAATACTCAGATATTAATAAGATAGTTGAAAAATAGCAGTAAAAACAGAACTATTAACAAAATCAAAAGAATCAAGAAAATATTTGAAAAAAAATACATTATTAATGAACTCAAAAGTTTCAAAAATACACTCAAGTTCCATAAATTGAGAATAATTCTGGTTCAAACGGAAATTGAACTCTAAAGTAAAAATTTCACCTACAGAATTGATAATTCGTCACAATGATGAAAATATTATGTCATTTCAATTATTATTTCATCAGAACTGAACATTTCATAAGTCATATCAAATTTTTTGTTCTGAAACATGTTCCAGTAAAAATGGATTTTATGGTAAAAAGTACCGGCACACTGAGTGCCATTACTTTTTACAGTAATTTGATCCCTAATATTTTGCAGTGCATGTCAATGCTGTTTCTCAGTTTATTACATATTTTGTAGTGATTTTTACACTCAATTGCTAATAAGGAAAACTTTTTTAGTTAATTGTTTTTCTGGGGATTGGTTAGGAATATAAGTAAAAAGTAAATTTAAAAATGACTTTCTTTTATTTATAAAAACTATGAAAAGGTGTTCTAAATTTTTCTCTAAATTTCCATAGGTGTTCTAAATTCCCATAGGTGTTCTAAATTCCCATAGGTGTTCTAAATTCCCATAGGTGTTCTAAATTCCCATAGGTGTTCTAAATTCCCATAGGTGTTCTAAATTCCCATAGGTGTTCTAAATTCCCATAGGTGTTCTAAATTCCCATAGGTGTTCTAAATTCCCATAGGTGTTCTAAATTCCCATAGGTGTTCTAAATTCCCATAGGTGTTCTAAATTCCCATAGGTGTTCTAAATTCCCATAGGTGTTCTAAATTTCCATAGGTGTTCTAAATTTCCATAGGTGTTCTAAATTTCCATAGGTGTTCTAAATTTCCATAGGTATTCTAAATTTCCATAGGTATTCTAAATTTCCATAGGTATTCTAAATTTCCATAGGTATTCTAAATTTCCATAGGTATTCTAAATTTCCATAGGTATTCTAAATTTCCATAGGTATTCTAAATTTCCATAGGTATTCTAAATTTCCATAGGTATTCTAAATTTCCATAGGTATTCTAAATTCCTATAGGTATTCTAAATTTCCATAGGTATTCTAAATTTCCATAGGTATTCTAAATTCCTATAGGTATTCTAAATTTCCATAGGTATTCTAAATTCCTATAGGTATTCTAAATTTCCATAGGTGTTCTAAATTTTTCTCTAAGTTTTATTAATGATTCAAAAAATCTTTTATTTTGAAAAAAAATTTACATTTATGTTTGCATTAGGACATATGGAGTCATGATATGTCTTAATAAGTACCGAATATAAGTTTTTAAGATTATTATAAACTGCTTTTTAAATTCTTAAATTAATTTCTAGGAAAGTAGACGCAAATTTATAAATACCATTCCTTCTATAATTTTTTCAAACTTAAACTGAATTTTAAAAATGAAATATTAAATAACATCACATTCGTCATTGCTGGAGGAAAAAAATGTCGTTATCACCTGCAGTATTTTAAGCTTTTTAACTAGAGAAGAGATTAAGGGGTGACTTTATAACGACCCCCGTTTCTTTAAATGACGCAGCATGACATTCTTAATATTAAACTCTTAATAAAACGTTGAGTTTTTAGCACTCGCTTGTTCGTAAAAGTGAAAGAAAAAAAGAAACAAACAAATTTAAAAACAGAAAAGAAATCACCAGAAGCTAAGCCGCTTAGAAAATTTTCATTATCATCTTGTCATGAGTGTTTAACCAAAAATGTGATATCTTTACCTTTCCTGATTTTGCATACATTAAGTTTGGTTAGAGAATGATGAAAAGAATTTAAATAAGTTGAGAAGAAACTTTTCTTTCTTGCTGGAATTTGTTTTGCATAACGAAATGTTTTATGAAAAAAATTTTTTCCATTGAGGAAACTCATCCACAATTTTTGAAGTTATTTTTAATGATTTTGTTGGGTTTAATTGAAATACAAATTCAAAAACAAAATTTAGATTTTATGCTAAGTTTCTTTATGATTGTAGTGATAACCGATATGATAATTTTTTTCGCTTAATATCATCAAAGTCTAAGTATCAAATTTAAAAACAAAAATTTTAAAAAAACATCAGAACAGAAGGTTTCCTTCTTCCTTGTAATGCTTTTTTTTTAATTAAACTCTTAGTTTCCTTATTGAAGTGAACAATTGAAAAACAAAATTTAGATTTTATGCTAAGTTTCTTAATGACTGTAGTGATATACCAATATGATAATTTTTTTACTTAATATCATCAAAGTCTAAATATCCAATTTAAAAACAAAAATTTTAAAAAAACATCAGAACAGAAGGTTTCCTTCTTCCTTGTAATGTTTTTTTAATTAAACTCTTAGTTTCCTTATTGAAGTGAACAATTGAAAAACAAAATTTAGATTTTATGCTAAGTTTCTTAATGACTGTAGTGATATACCAATATGATAATTTTTTTACTTAATATCATCAAAGTCTAAATATCCAATTTAAAAACAAAAATTTTAAAAAAACATCACAACAGAAGATTTCCTTCTTCCTTGTAATGTTTTTTTTTTATTATTATTAAACTCTTAGTTGCCTTATTCCTGATGGTTTTTCTCAATATTATTACTAGATGGCAGTATATACAGAGGCATTTATAAGAGGCATTTATAACTTTCTGAATGATACGAATGCATTGATTTACACTAATTTAAGCTGCTATGCTGTCAGAGGTGGACTGCAAGACTTCCGGTTTGATTTGTTTGTTTGTTTTTTTAAGATACTGGGTGAATAGAAATATAGAGCAATGCAATTTAATTGTACTAAAAGAATTTTCATTTGAATTTGAGTTACTGAATAAACTTACGAAACCTCATAGAGTATTATTCGCAACGAAAGATACAACATTTCAAGTTGCGTTTATAATTGTATAGATAGTGACCGGTACTGGTCTGCGGTCAGTATATTGTTTTATAAATTTGTTGAACTTTTGAACGTTTAAATGAACAAAAAGTAATAAATTTTCCTTTTATTTACTGTTCCATTCAAATTTATAAGTTATCACATTATTTTTTTGTGTGTTACTATATGTATAAATATTATAAGTAAACATAAAAGCTAAAATAAATTGTAATTATTTCGTATTTAATAGTATTTTATTTTTTTAAGCTTGTTTTGCTTTGCTTTTGCAAATAAATCGCTGTTATTTCAGTGTAATATTGGGAATATTAAATATTTCTGTTAAAAATTCAATTATTACACTGAGAAAAAAATTCTGGTGAAATTACTGTCTAGTGTATCAATGACATTTCTGGTTATAGAAAAATAAAATATAATTTTGGTTAATAAAAACCAAAATATACCGCATTTAAATCATTCATTTGTTAGTTTTTCCATTCATATGATAGAGATTTACCGGAAGTTTTGGTTTTATAAATTACATTTCTTTTTAGCTCACATTTTGTAAAAAATATAGAACTTAAAAGTAAATTTAGCTAAATAAATGGTCTTTATACCATTCTCTAAGGAATCATGATAAAATTTCCACATTTACCAAGTTTTATCATATACTATTGCTAGTTTTACCTAGAGTGCCTTGAACGGGTGCACTGAAGGCACTCTAGTTTTACCCAAATCATTACCAAAGGGCTTCGATCATTTTCATGCTCCCATAGAGCCACAAGCACGGTAAATTTTACCATATTCTGGTAATTCTTTTTTCTCAATACACAAACTGTCATAACGGGTAAATAAGTGTGTTCGGAGTTACCATAAAGTTACCGAATGGATCAATTTTTTTTTAAAAAAACAGCTTAAATTAAAATTTTATTTTTATTTTTGTTTTATTGCAGATTTAAAATTTTAAATTTAAAGTAAACTATAAAATTTATATAAATTTTTTTCAAAATAAATTCTAATTTGAGCATAAAAACTAACAAAAAATTTCATATAACGCTAACAGACAGATAACAAATTGTGATGCATAAATATCAAAAAAAAATTTCTAAATGAGTAATATTTGCCGTCCATTGGCATAAAGTCATCTCCCACTGCTGCAGCGCAAGGGACTACAATAGGTCTCAAGATCTTATCCCTACATCGGCGACCAGTCAGAGTTCCATTTCGAATGATATGGAGATCTTAGTTTCCTTATTGAAGTGAACAATTGAAAAACAAAATTTAGATTTTATGCTAAGTTTCTTAATGACTGTAGTGATATACCAATATGATAATTTTTTTACTTAATATCATCAAAGTCTAAATATCCAATTTAAAAACAAAAATTTTAAAAAAACATCACAACAGAAGATTTCCTTCTTCCTTGTAATGTTTTTTTTTTATTATTATTAAACTCTTAGTTGCCTTATTCCTGATGGTTTTTCTCAATATTATTACTAGATGGCAGTATATACAGAGGCATTTATAAGAGGCATTTATAACTTTCTGAATGATACGAATGCATTGATTTACACTAATTTAAGCTGCTATGCTGTCAGAGGTGGACTGCAAGACTTCCGGTTTGATTTGTTTGTTTGTTTTTTTAAGATACTGGGTGAATAGAAATATAGAGCAATGCAATTTAATTGTACTAAAAGAATTTTCATTTGAATTTGAGTTACTGAATAAACTTACGAAACCTCATAGAGTATTATTCGCAACGAAAGATACAACATTTCAAGTTGCGTTTATAATTGTATAGATAGTGACCGGTACTGGTCTGCGGTCAGTATATTGTTTTATAAATTTGTTGAACTTTTGAACGTTTAAATGAACAAAAAGTAATAAATTTTCCTTTTATTTACTGTTCCATTCAAATTTATAAGTTATCACATTATTTTTTTGTGTGTTACTATATGTATAAATATTATAAGTAAACATAAAAGCTAAAATAAATTGTAATTATTTCGTATTTAATAGTATTTTATTTTTTTAAGCTTGTTTTGCTTTGCTTTTGCAAATAAATCGCTGTTATTTCAGTGTAATATTGGGAATATTAAATATTTCTGTTAAAAATTCAATTATTACACTGAGAAAAAAATTCTGGTGAAATTACTGTCTAGTGTATCAATGACATTTCTGGTTATAGAAAAATAAAATATAATTTTGGTTAATAAAAACCAAAATATACCGCATTTAAATCATTCATTTGTTAGTTTTTCCATTCATATGATAGAGATTTACCGGAAGTTTTGGTTTTATAAATTACATTTCTTTTTAGCTCACATTTTGTAAAAAATATAGAACTTAAAAGTAAATTTAGCTAAATAAATGGTCTTTATACCATTCTCTAAGGAATCATGATAAAATTTCCACATTTACCAAGTTTTATCATATACTATTGCTAGTTTTACCTAGAGTGCCTTGAACGGGTGCACTGAAGGCACTCTAGTTTTACCCAAATCATTACCAAAGGGCTTCGATCATTTTCATGCTCCCATAGAGCCACAAGCACGGTAAATTTTACCATATTCTGGTAATTCTTTTTTCTCAATACACAAACTGTCATAACGGGTAAATAAGTGTGTTCGGAGTTACCATAAAGTTACCGAATGGATCAATTTTTTTTTAAAAAAACAGCTTAAATTAAAATTTTATTTTTATTTTTGTTTTATTGCAGATTTAAAATTTTAAATTTAAAGTAAACTATAAAATTTATATAAATTTTTTTCAAAATAAATTCTAATTTGAGCATAAAAACTAACAAAAAATTTCATATAACGCTAACAGACAGATAACAAATTGTGATGCATAAATATCAAAAAAAAATTTCTAAATGAGTAATATTTGCCGTCCATTGGCATAAAGTCATCTCCCACTGCTGCAGCGCAAGGGACTACAATAGGTCTCAAGATCTTATCCCTACATCGGCGACCAGTCAGAGTTCCATTTCGAATGATATGGAGATCTGTGCGCCCATCAATGGAGATGCCAGCATAGATCATCACTTCCCAATCGTCAAATCTTACACTTTCGTGCACGATCAAAGGAATGTTTCTAGTGCCACGTTCCCTCCAGATGAAAATACGCCTATTATCAAGACTCGGGACAAAAACGGGACTCGCCAGAGAAAAGAATATTGCGCCATTCATTTCTCTTCCACATGCTCACGACACACACCATTGGTCAGCGAGCATGCAGACCTACAGCGTGAAGGTGATTTCGGACAATTCGTGTCGAAACTGTGGTATCAGTAGCCGAGCGATGGTGTTGTTGTAGAAGAGTGACATTCATCTTTCGGTGTCTTCGAGCCGTTAGCGTTAAGTAACGGTCTACATTGGGAGTTATTGCACCTCTTCCAGTCTCCAAAAAACATTTCCAGATCCTGATAATCACACTTTGTTAAACTTCAATGGCTTTTGCTACTTCGGCTTGTGTTTGGCCCCCCTCTAACTGGCTAACAACTCTCCAAGCTTCTAAAATGTCTTCGCTGAGACAACGCACTCATCGAAACAACGCTTTTACTGAATGTCGATCATTCTTTTCCGCTTTGTATTGAATTAAGTTGAAAGACAAATCAAATTCGCTGCCATTAAAGCATCGTCTTCGACGTCAAACTCAAAGTTTGCAAACTGCGAAGTTTGAAAATAATAAAAATTTGCATTTGTGACTCTCTTCTTCCATTATATGCAACAAGAAAAATGGCCTATGCCGTTATTTCATACAAGACTTACAATATCCTTTAATTGCTTTGTGCAGTGTATGTAAGATTAAAATTATGAAAATATAGTTATGTATTGTTCTTTTAGGGTGACGAAAAGTTTTAGAATTTAGTTTCGATATTTACAAACAACATATAACAACTTTTAACACACAGTAAAATATTTTATTAACAAAAATGTATCTTAAGAATAATTCTGAGATTTTTTGTAAATTAAGATGCAGTATTTGAGAATCGAGGGTGTAAGTTGCAGTTACTTTTTATAATATTTAATTATCATTACGATATTCACTATTATTTGATTATGTATGCCAATTATTATATTATTCAATGTTGTTATTCACAAAAATATTTTTTTTACCCGTACCACCATTTCTGTTGATTTTTATACCAAATGACCTCCTGAATTCACTTAATATGACGCCCGTTTTTCCCTCACTCGCCATTTTCTGAGATTTTCTTAATTATACCACTTACCGATGATTTTATGGTCATTTATTAAATTTGGTGAATGGAAAAGAATTGTTTTAATCAGTAAATTTTTCTTATGAACTGGATGGGTGAACATTTCTAAAACATGAGCAATTAGACGAAGAGGGAGGTTTTGAAGGATTTCTCTCCCAAACTGTAAAAAAAAAAATTCAATAAAACTGGAAATTTTTCGCAATTTTTTAAATTATTTTCTACATGAGCTTGACGCCTTTTTCTTCCCTCAAATACTTCGCAATAATAAAAATTTTTAAACATTATTTTGGCTAAAATCTGGTGAAGAGAGTGGTGTTAAGAAGCCATCGCACAGTGAATTTTCTAAACTTTCTTGCAATCGGGGATCTCTGCAAGGAAGAAAAATGTTTAGCCGTTAGATTTTACATGGGGATAATAAAAGTGCCCTCTATACAAAATGTGCCTGAAAGTGAGAAATATGAGCAGTTATAGCAATGAGGAGAATTTTGGAAAGATTTGTTTATCCTCTTAAATCGGGAAAAATCATTAAAAATAATTTTTAATCAGTTGAGTTTTTGTTTCACAATTTTTAATTTTAATTTCCACATACCTTCAAGAACCTCTTTTCTCCCCCAAACTTATGCTGCTGCTTAAAGTGAAGGGACAAGATACCGAAGTTTTTGTAAAAAAAATTTTAAGATCCCTGTACAAGATCTCTGGCCCATCCCCAGCCCTTGAAATGAATATTTGCAATTGATAATCTAAATATTAAATGCAAAAATATTATACGTTGATCCTTAAATTCTATATAATGATATCCATAACGCATTTTTTAACTTTTTTTTCGTTTGCTGTTCACAAAAATTTAGTTTAAAATTAAAGTTTTCATATAGTTTCAATTTTTTTACTGATGTACTCAGCATGAATTTTAATACCTCAGCCGATCTACGTTATTTAGAAAAATTAAGGAAATAACATTTTGATTCAAATTTTCCGCCTTAATAATGAAAACAATGAATGTTTCTTGAGAAAATCAATTAAGTCAAACTATTAGCAATTGTTCCGGATAAAACTTCTAAGATTTCTATTAATTTCCGCCACACCATTTATTTATCAGTCATGCATTCTTTAACTGCTAATTAATATCCAACCGAACTTTAGCCCATTGCTAATCTTTCTCCCATAAGCCTATTCTTCATCCTACATTTAACCCCAACCAGTGAACCACTAAACATATCTTCAGTGGCTATATAGGAAAACTGCCTCTAAAACCTATCAGATTGGTAGGAAAGGCGAGCCGTTACTCTGTGAAACCCGAGAGTGGAAGATATTGAACTGTGCATGGCCCATTTCTCCAGCACTGACGGCAGCACTTAAGCACCCCCTTCCCATCCGATAATTAAAGGATAGGGCTGCAGAAAATCAGGGCACTACGCGCCTCAAAAGACAGGAACACGTGGGCCTCGATCGGAAAGATAGCTCCCCAACGCGTCGAGCCGTAAATTTCTAGTCTAAGATTAATTTCTCGGGGTACAGCCCTTCCCCCATCTGATTACACAAGCACATTCCACGGCCTCTCTTTTCCAGGAGTTGTCTATTGCATCTCCCGGATCAGGGCAGTCCGGCAACGAAAATTGATTATTAGCGCGTGCGTAACTTGCGGCCGGATCAGCGTCAAAATGTTATGAAGGCTCCCTCCTAGTTTCATCGGAGTGATTATTTTCAAAAGTCAATTGCATGCAGGTTTAGAATATGATTGGTACCCACGGCTGTTAGCTGACGCAGATGATACGTGTAGAATCGTCTAGTTTGCTTTTAAGCGATTGTTGGATGAGTTGGTCACGTGCATTCCAATCGTCTCAATGTAATTTAACGGACGTCAGTGTTTTCGTTTAAAAGATCAGCAGCTTATCGAGCGTGTGATTGGATAATCAATCGAGATTGCGTACTAAAAGAGAGATTTTAGAATCATTTAATGTAGAAATGTCGTGTTGAAATTGTTGATTGATGTAACATTGGGTGACATTCAAGCGTAATGATTGGCTTGAAAACGCCAATGGTAGCCAATATTATCGATTCAAGTCAAAATGCGTGATATCACTAGTTAAACCAAATCCTATGAGCCCATTATTTCCAAAAAAATAACTATAAGTATTTCTTAGCAAAAATATATCCTAAAGAACACAATGTTTTAAAGAATGAAATATTATGGGAAATATTCAGTGTAATTTTTAAAGATGAATTATTCATGATTTGTGTACAGTGCGCAAAGAAATAAACAGACCACACTGATTAACTTTCGATAGTTATGTTCTAGGACTCAATCTTAATAGTTTGAGGAGATGATCTCAAATATGCTAATTAATTAGTGCAGACGATATTTTAAGTTACGAAATCAGACAAACACGCTTTCTTTGAATAAACATACCGGTTTTTCAACGGATTCGGATTTTTTACCCTCAAAATATAGGGGGTAGCTGTAATCTCGAAAATATGGTCTCGATAGTTTGGTCACTAGAATGGTCAAAAGTTTGGACTTTTGTTAATTTTGCTTTTTGCGTATTTCATCAAATTTTGAGGATTTTTTAAGCAAATTAAAGAAACTTTTGCACACAATTATAAAATTCCTTTATCCAAATATAACTCTATGCACAAAAAAATAACTTCAGTAAATATTTATAATTTTTCATTAATAAATTAACAATAGTTGAAAAGTTTTTGAATAGTAAGGTATACTATTTCTTATATCAATTTAAAGTATATAATTTAACATAGCAAAATACATAATTTGAGCGAAATCGGTCAAATAGTTCTTGAGATATCGAAATTTAAAGAAGTCGTATTTTTGAAATTTGATTTCTCAGCAAAACTATACGACCGATTTTGCTCAAATTTTGCATTTTGCCATTTGAAATTACACTCTTTAAAATGATGTAAATAATTGTAGCTCTTTTCAATCCGAAATCGTGTTGACTATTATCAAATAAAATAATAAATATTTACTGAAAGATATTTTTGCATGGAATTATTCATGGATAAACGAATTTTATAATTTTACGCAAAAAAAAATTTTCAATTCTCTTACAAAGTTCACGAAATATAGCTAAAAAATATAATTAACTTTAAGGGGTTCAGTCTTTGGACAGATCTCCTAATCAAGCTATTAGGACCATATTTTCCACGCTGAAGCTACTCCCTATAATTTGGGGGTCAGAAATCAAAATCCGTTGAAAAAAAATATGTTTATTCAGAAAAAAATACGTTTTCGTGTCTGTTTTCTTAACTTAAAATATCGTCTGGAATAATTTATAAGTATATTTGTGGTTACCCCCTCAAACCATTAAGTCTGAGTCCTAGAAAGTGAAGATCCGATCATGACATCAAAGGTTATTCAGGGTGATCCATTTTTCTTTTTTTTTCTTTTTTTTGCACTGTATATATATAGTTAATATTTAGAATAACGTAAGATACTGTAAAAAATTCCAAATCAAATTACGGTCTTAAGTACCAGCACATCAGTAGCGTCATCCGTAAAATCTATTTTACTGTAAATTCTATTTTAACCGTAAAATATTATACCGTAATTTTTACAGTAATATTTATTTAATGAGACTGATTCAGTCATTTTACGATAATTATTACTTTAAAAATTGCTGTATATAAGATTTTTTATCCCAAAACATGTTCCGGTAAAAATGGATTTTATCGTAAAAAGTACTGGTAACTTGAGTGTCGGTACTTTTTATCCTAAGTTGATCCGGAATTTTCTGCACTGTACAACTTTTGAGTTTGAATAATTAATGAGAGTGTTATTTAAATGGATTTCTTTATTTTTTTAAATATTGTATAAAGTTTTAATAAAATTAAATTTGTGAAAGTTATTAGTTGGTAGTTACTGTATTGATGATAGATATTTTGAAACACAATTAAAACTTAATATTCAAATTTAAAAGACTTCTCTATGTGTGCTACGGAGCTTTCAAGCTATAAAATTTTGATAAATTTTAGACTAAAATTTTGAGTTTCTACAAATTTCAAGAATTTTTATGAAAATCTAAGCTTGTTGGGGAAATAAAACAAAATAGGTATTAGGGTTACTTAAAGAAAACATCATGTTCTTATATAAATAATATTTATAATTCGTATGTGAGTATATGAATAATATAATAAATGAAATAGATAGGAAATATACAGCTTAATTTTATTTCTATCTAAGAAATACATTTCGTATCCATTAAAAATTCAGGATGGCTTTAAAATATTTAAGTTTGTTAGTTGATCCAAAAAGAAATTCGTTAATAGGACATTTCAAGAAAAGAAACAGCTGAACTTATTTAAGTAATAAATACAATTATCATATAAATATTAAATAATAAAAATATTAAATTACAAAAAGATTAAATAATAAAGAGAATAAATAAGATAAAGATTAAATAAGATAAATAAGCATTTACTTAACTATATATTCCAAGAACAAAAATAGATTTTAGAGACAAACAAATTTCCAAATCTTTTAATGAAGCCTGAAGTTTTTCAGTTAATGCAAAACAAAAAACTAGTCTAGGGATTTTGAAAAAAGGTAAATTGATGTTTTTACATAAACAAGGAAAATTCACTACAAAAGTGGTTAATTAAAT
The DNA here is from genome assembly GCF_982258835.1 of Parasteatoda tepidariorum. Lineage (NCBI taxonomy): Eukaryota > Metazoa > Arthropoda > Arachnida > Araneae > Theridiidae > Parasteatoda > Parasteatoda tepidariorum. Next base: position 75,096,702 of record NC_141757.1, read on the forward strand.
ATTATAATTAATTGCACATGATCCACATGGATCATGTGCAATTCTTTCTTTTTTCATACACATGAAAAAGAATTTTGATTGCATAAAAATGCCCTCTACTACTAAAAATTTGCGTCTACTAAAAAATTACTAGTCTAATAAAAAATTGAAGTTTTTTAGTAGACCCAGAACGTTTAAATTATAAAATTTTATGTAGATTAAATTGTTTTAGTTTTGTTAAAAATTGTAATTTTGAGTTAAATTATTTCTTTATAAAATAAATTTCATTTCAGAAAAGTTTTAAGATGGTTAACAGTTATTTCGATATAAATATTATCAAGATAATGAGCATATGAATTCAACATATTACAAAACATATTACAAACTTATACATTGCAAACTTTATTCTAAAAGATTACTTAATTTTCAAAGAATTTATGAAAATCAATTTATGGGTTAATATTTTTTAATATTCATCACTTAACTTTACAGCAAAATAAGATAACGTGTTTTACCACAAGTAGATATCTTAATCCCCGTAACATAACAAAGCATAAAGCCTTATCGCATTTTCCAACCCTTTAATAAAACCATCATTTCTTTTAAACGTTAAAGATTTAAACGCTGAAGGAAACTATTTGATACTCTAAAACTGCTTTTCAGTATCAAAAATCCGATATCAGAGACTTAAACAAACACAAAATCTTCTTCGTCTAGACGTCATTATAAAGTCAAAAAACGAGCTTTAGAATATATTTTGAAGCTACGCATTTCCCTTTTGTCAGAATCGTTGCTCTCTATCCAAGTATGGAAATGTGTGCTTAAGGGATGCATTTTGAAATCATTATTAATGGGATACAAGTAATTGATGATGTTTGTAGATTTTGCGCCACAAAACAGTCTCCTATTTATATTAAATATCGATTTTTTACTATGTTTAGTCTCAAGAAGCGCAACATTTTAAGCATTTCAAAATACTTCACGTTTGTCAGAAATAAGAATGGTTCATAACGGTGATAGCACGTCAGAGGCACAATCAGATGTTATAATTTTATACCATTTTTTTCATTAATTTTATTTTATGCTCACGTATTGTTCTAAGATATTTCAGGCACTTTCAACATACATTTACAAACTATATTTTTTATAAATATTTTACTTCATTTCGTGTTTCACGTGTGGGAAAAAAACCATGAAATGGCCATATAAATTCTTCATTTCTTGAAGTTTTAAGAAATTAGTGTATGCAACAATTTGAATTTTGCTCTTATGTTGTGGTTCTTCATAAATTTTATATTTATATTAACAAAATATATTAACATATATTAACAAAATATATTTTTGATAAATATTTTACTTCATTTTGTGTTTTACGAGTGGGAAAAAAACCATGAAATGATCATATAAATTCTTCATTTTTTGAAGATCTAAAAAATTTAGTATATGCAACAATTTGAATTTTGCTCTTATGTTGTGGTTCTTCATAAATTTATGTTTATATTAACAAAATATATTAACATATATTAACAAAATATATTTTTGATAAATATTTTACTTCATTTTGTGTTTTACGTGTGGGAAAAAAACCATGAAATGATCATATAAATTCTTCATTTTTTGAAGATCTAAAAAATTTAGTATATGCAACAATTTGAATTTTGCTCTTATGTTGTGCTCCTTCATAAATTTATGTTTATATTAACAAAATATATTAACATATATTAACAAAATATATTAACATATATTAACAAAATATATTTTTGATAAATATTTTACTTCATTTTGTGTTTTACGTGTGGGAAAAAAACCATGAAATGATCATATAAATTCTTCATTTTTTGAAGATCTAAAAAATTTAGTATATGCAACAATTTGAATTTTGCTCTTATGTTGTGCTCCTTCATAAATTTTATATTTTTATTCCAGTCAAATTATCATGAATTGTTACAAAAATTAAGGTAGTTTCATTTTTTTAATATGTTGTCTGGGTTGGAACGGTGACGAAAAATCCAAGTTTTTTAATTTCTTCTGTACTAACAATGATTTTTCTTGACACTATTTTCAACAATCAATGCATCTTCCTCGTAATAATCAAAGAGAAGAGCTATGACGATTCTTATGTCAGAGGTATATTCATCTTCAGTTTGACCAATAAGTTCATTCACGCTGAACTGGCATTCCTCAGAATTATATTTCAGGTATGCCCCTTTGCATAGCTAGTCTATGGTTGCCTATATAATTTTCTTGGACAAAATAAGTGGTACTCAGCTTCTTCTTTTATCGAATTTTCTGTGTTCTGTAAGCGAGTTATAATGGTTAGTGCCCTGTCATTTCTTCGTTTTTCTGTAGTGCATCTTTGCTTGAGAAGCCAAACATTCTGGAGTTAACTTTTCATCGTACATGAAGCAGTGGTTCTTAAAATTAAACATTGCTCTCTTTAATAGAGTTGTATGCCAAGTTTGTAATTATATCACAGTAAGTCGCTGAATCAAGACTGTAATCATTCCCGAATTAATATAGAATTTTTGGCATCTCTTATGCGCTGTAACTTCGTTCAAGTCCTTCAAAAAAACAGTGTGTTTTGAAAGCATGCTTAATATACACAATTTTAAGAGCGTTTCAGTTTTTTTTTTAAACTTCTAAAACCTCACCTTTTTTTAAACTAGAACTGCACATAAAATATACACTTGTTGAAAAAGTATGTTATATAAATATATTTGGCAGAAATTTCTAACATCAATGAAAAATGTGTATACCAATATACATATGCATTGTTTCAGATAGAACTTAGAGTAGACTGAAGCATCCCTTGCCTTGAGGTGTTAAAATATAATTACTTTTGTTCTACAGATAAAGAACGAGAGATATTGCTTAGAATGTCGTTATCGAACTGATGTTCTCGGCGCATTATGTTTATAAAGATGTACCAGGCATCTTTTTAAATTTATTTTCACTGAGTCAGTAATCTAACCCATCATAGTTTTCTTGCCATCACATACTTTAAAAATCTACTTAATTTAACTAAAAGTGAAATCTTAGTCCCACTTGGGAGATGAGAAAAAATGCATGCGTTTTTCGTAAAATAATACCATTACAACAATTTTCCATCCCAGAGCCGTGGTAGCCCTAAGGATAGAGCGTCGCCATCAATAAGGTGAAGAAGGTTCTAATCTCGGTGGTGGCTGGCTAATGCGAACACTGTACCCGACTAGCACTGACCACAGTGTTAACGTTAAAGATCCTCAGTGGAAGACGGCTCCTCAGTTAGAATCCCCTCTCGTCGGGCTAACCGTGAGAGATTTACATGGTTTGCCTCTCCGTGTAATGCAGATTAGTTCCATCAAAAAGTCCTTCACGAAGATTTGTTTATCCCAATGCTTGATCCAGAAATTCTGTTGTCTTCTGGGTTGAGTTTAACACTTCGAAGCTAAGGGGTTGATCATTGATAGTGGTAAACTCAGAAATGGATCGTCTGTTTAACTCCGGTTATAAAATAAAGTAAAATCCCCAACACATGAAATTAAGAGGAATAATGATTGTGTCAAATTTTGTCACAGAATTCCCTTTTAAGTCGATAATGAGCAAGAATTTGGTATTTTACACACACACACACATATATATATATATATGTAAATATAAATACAAAAAAAAACGAAGAAAATTAAGAAAAACAATAAGTTTTATTTACTGCCCATAAGCTGCAAATAAATAGAACTCATAAAATGAGTTCAAAATGTAAAGAAAACATGGAAAAAATAACAGAACAATGAAAAAAGGGGAAAAGAAAAATAATAATTAAAATAATAAAAACCCGAAAAAAAGGGAAAAAATTATTAAATAATCGGAAAATAAAAGATATAATCTTTTCATCAGCTCGCACGATTATATCCGAAAAACGGAGCGCTTTCTAATATTGTTTCAATATATCAAAAGCAAAATATATTTATACAATAGTGGGATGAGCACTCAAAAAATTACACAAATAAAATAGAATTTACAACAAATAAAATAGAACACATTAAGTAAAAAGCACATAAAAAAGTAAAGAAAATATAATGAAAGAGCAGAATAAAACAAAAAACGAAATCTGTCAAACAAATAATGAATTCAAATGAACTTACATAAACGGGAAATTCTTCAAGAATGATTAAAAATATTTTCGTAACAAGATTGCCAGAATACAAAATATGACAACAGAAGCGCAAATTGAAGTAAAAGTGTAAATAGAGGAGTTTTGTTTTATAGTGCGTTCTTACTGTAGTTTTTCTTTTTTTTTTACATTTTGAGATATATATATATATACAATATATATATACATATATGCATTTTATACATATATATATACATATAAAATCAAACAATGAAACTGATTTACGAATGAAACTGATTAGGGATTTTTTTTCAAGATAGTAGGCTCTCGTAATGGTGGGGGAAGTGGAAAACTTGGATTTTTCATCATTGTACCAACCCAGACAGCATATCAAAAAATTGAAACTACCCGAATTTTTGTAACCATTCAAGAATTCTTAGAATAGTTTGACTGGACTATTACTGATTTTCGTATTATTGAAATTTATGTTTGTGAAATTTAGCAGTTGTAAAAATATCTTACCAAAATGCATTGCAATTTTTGTACTGAAATTATGTGTGTAGTAATTTTAAAAATTTAGTATTTATTTTTTCTTTGAAATTAAAATAGTTTTTAAATTCTTTATTTTCTTGGAAATTTTAAAATATATTAGCATTTTTAAAAAAAATAGAATTTAGCTCTTTTCATCTTTTTAATATTCCATACTTATTAAATTTTATATTCATAAAATTTCTTTATAAGTCTTTCCTGTTATAAAACAATTAATTGCATAAGGTTTGTTAGAAAACCGATTATAATTTTGATAAAGTAGTTTGAAAGTAATTTAGTAATTAGTACTTTTTAAAAAATAATTATATCTTCAAAAGGAAAATAGTTTGATTCAGTCGGATTCAAAAAATAAAAACTGATAACAAATGAAGTTTTAAATTTTTTAATAATCGCAAATTTCCTATTTATTGAATCCCATATTAATAAAATTCTTGTAAGTACATTTCAATAACTGTAAAACAAAACTTTTAGTAAGTTGTATTGTGATCTTATTATCTCAATTTTATAAATTGTAATTCTTGTAATATAGTAACTTATATTAGAAATAAAATAAGTTTATAACTTGCTTAGTTTTTTAAATTTTGAAAAACTACACCCTTTATAGCAAATAAAATTTGGCCATTTTAATATTCATAAATTTCATGTTTATTGAATCTGAAGTTTCGCCATTAATTAAAGTCAGGCATACACAATAACAAAATTTGCTTAGAGTATTTTTCATCAAAGAATAATTATTTCATGAGAAATTTTTAGTAAAGACTAATACTACATTTACAGCAATTAAAATAAACAGGAAAACGTTATTTTTCATTATTTATATTTTTTAATGATGAACGAGTTTTGACTCTTTAAAAATTAGGAAAATAGTGTCTAGAAGCCTGCTTTAAGTTTTTGTAACTTTGCATTTCCAAAGAATACTTTAACCACGTACAATCAGACATTTAACTTAAGTTTCAAATAGTCAAGTTTTTGAAATCTATCAAAACTCTTTAATCAGAAGAAAAAACAACTGGAAATGCATGCATCTTAAATATTTAATAAGAAAAATTCCATTAAAATCTATAAAAATATAAAAATAAATTTAAAAAGGTAAAGCATCGTAAGTACAATAAAAAAAAACATTTTCGTAAAAATTACAAAAATAGAAAATAAAAGAAAATATGATGAAGAATTCTTCACTTTCTTGAAGAAATCCTTAAGTTTTGACGAGAAAGATAAAAAAACGTTTCCTCAAATTTCAAAAATACTTGACCGAATTCCCAATTCCACTCTTCAACGCCTAACGTATCTTTCAAAGAAAAAGAAAAGCTCCTCTTCCTCTTTTTTCCTTTTTTTTCCAAAAAAGACGCGTTCTTTCTCTCGCCGCACCAGAGAGCAAACATTTTTATTAAAAATTCTCTACATGTTATTAACTAGAAAGTGTATAAGACAGGCAAGGCACTGAAAATATAAAAAGAAATGTCTCAAACCTTGGCATTTTTCTCTCTCCAAGCTATTCATAAATTTTCCTTAGACGAAAAACAATACTTCCGGATTCAAGGAATTTCGTGAAAAGCCTGTTTTGGAGAAAAATGCCGGAATTGGCATCCTCTGAGAGAAAAAGCAGATTCTAGAAACAGTAGGTTATCGATACAGGGCGTAGCTAGGCCAAGAGAAAATGGAAGGCCTACGCTAAACATTATTGGAAACCCATTACTTAAAGTAAAAGTTGTTACTGGCCATCCAAACAGACCAATGAGCACAATGGGGATTACTTTCCCCAATAGCCTTTTCAGTGTTTTAGAGTTGGAAAAGAAAAGTAAAAATGTTTCTTTCTTCGCCAAATAACACTTTATTGTATATAATATGTAAATATACGGTACATATACGAAAGCGAATATTCGTAACTATTCGTAACAACGTAATTTTTTTTCCAAAACAAAGTAACCCTGTCAACCATGTTATTTAAAGTAGTTTTCAAATAAATACTCTTGATGTTTTTAAAAAATAAATATAAGACACTGCATGCTAAAAACATTATTGCGCACCTAAAAATGGATTTACACTTTTTTGAAACAAAGGCAAGATTCATTTCAAAAATATATTTATCGTAACTATTTTTTGCAATATAATATTTTCAAATCAAATATTGGTTGGATAAAAGAAAATCCAGTGACATTATTAGATTGTGCAAATATTAATAACACTACAATGATATTGGATACAAAATTGCTAAATATTAAACGGATTTCAGCTTTTTAGTACCAAATATTTTTGTATAAATGCATCTAATAATGAGAAATTTTGTTTCTTTACTCAAATTTAAACTTTATATACCTTTTGAATTAGCACTTACTTAAAGTATTTTATTATTTTTTAAACTACGTGTTGTTGTTTTTTTTTCAGAAAAAATTTAAAAATCCGATTAATAAAATAGATATAGTTTCGATAACAAACATCATTGTTATGTAAATGGTACGAATAACGGAAAGTAAAAAATATGTACGGAAAAGCAGGATATAACTATATCCTTGGTAGCAAAATTTGCTGAGTGAATCTGCAGCATTATCTTCAGAACTCCAAATTTGCCTGTTACCTCAACGCAGTGAGACAGAAATAAAAAAATTCAGATTAAAAATTCAGCTCTATCTAATATATATGCAGCAATATTTGCAAATATAGGACCCTAAAAAATGATGCTTAAAAACCTTATGTTGCTAATAGTCAAGTTAAATTTTATTCTATGATACATCAAAAAGGGAATAAATTTCTATGCAGTTAATACTGTAATCAAGTAACTGAAAAACAAGTTCTATATTTTTGTTCTTTGAGTTGTTAACTTAAAATTCTGAAATTTCTAATAAACAAACATATTTTATTGCACATATATTTTATTTTAAAAAGGCGAAAAAAACATTTACTTAAAGAATTAATACTTATCTCGTGCATCTATTTACTTAGAAACTAAACGAACAAAAAAATTTTTAGAGATGCTACGATTCTAGACAACTGCGATTCTAGAGAGTTAATTCCATGCTGCACAACGAAAAGAAAATCTTCACAAAGCAGTGTAATTACCCTCTTGTGAGTTTCTTTAAACCAATATATTTAATTACAAATTAATTTTACTTAATAAAAATCAAACAAAAATATTAAAATCTTACAAAAATCTACGTTTTGTTGCAATATTTTCATTTGGATTTAAACGAAACAAACTATTTTTAAAAAATCTAAACTCTCGAGCAAACTCTATGCTTCCTCATCAAAATTCAGTCTTTAACGCGTTGAATTCCATGGGGATCACCGGTGACCGGCACTGAGTTTGTTCGTAGCTCCACGGGGGTCGACGGTGACCGGCAAGCCAAGATTATTCGAAGCACATAATTCGAGTAAATTTTTAATGCTTTTAATTTTTTTTATATTATTATCGTTGCTAAAATGGTTTGAAGAAATTAATGCTAGATGGAACACACAAGCTGCGCATTCAAGCTACGCATTCAACGTGCATTAGCGTGGCATTCAACGGGTTAAAGTACACAAACCATGCAGTAAAAGCCATTAACAAATAAATTTTATTAAAATAAAAGCTTAAAAAACATTAAATCCAAAAATATTATTACGTATGTATTTTAACTTCGATTTTAACGATAAAAAAATATAAATTTTTTTAACAAGAATGCTAGAGCAAACTCTATGCTTCACCATCAAAGTGCAATTTTCAGAGCACACAATACAGTGCAATAAAAGCCCTGAGAGTTCCCATAGACAAATATAACGAGATTCATCCCACTAAAACACTCTCCAAAAGAAAGAGCTTATCGATGTCTCTGCACTTTAGTGAGGCTCTTTTCCCTCTTCGCTTCGTTTCTTTAATGGCCACTTCCCCTACTCAACCGTCTGAGAGATGTGATCCACCAGAAGTTTCTCATCACACCTCTGGAACATTAGATACATAGCTGCTTTTTCAAGATCAGTACATTGTTCAAAACACTATTCGCTTCTTCTCTTAGGGTTAACTGATGATAAATTGTAACAGCGTTTTTATGTTGGTGTTTATAGATTTTTCATCGTGCAATGTACTTGTGAACTATTTTCGGGGTTTATATACTTTTTTTTTATTGTAAAAGCTGAAAAGAGATAAATATATCATCGTCAAACAATGTGTAACACCATTTTCTGAGATCAATGGTGAGCACAATTCAAGTTAGAAAAATTTATATTTAACTTGCCGTCTTTGGTGACCACCTTGGTCACCTTTCCAAATTATTTTGTACAACACATATAATGCACTTTGATGGTAACCAATGCACAGCACAACAATATTTAAATATTCTAATTCTTCAACCCTGTGGAGCAACTACCACTATAAATATTAAATACCGAATCACTAGTATATAAGACATGTTAACTTGATTCTATCGAGAGGTACCTCTTGATAGATGAAGGTTGACGTAGTCGATTTATAATTCCCCTCAATGGTGACCCGGACGTGATAAGAACTTGCCAATATTGATGGATGGTCCACATTAAACAGTTGATTCGCTTAAAAATATACTACTTAAAAGAGAGAGAGAGAAAAATCCTGTGAAGTAAATAAAGTCTCCCGGTAATAAACAATATAGAAAAAAATGAGCGAAATGCGATAAACAAAAATAAAATGAGCAAAAATGTTATAAATAAATAAACAGCATGAATCAACTAGTGGTATCCGTTCATCGAATTCTATCCCAGATAAAATTCTGGAAGGGGGAAATGCCGAATCACTAGTATATAAGACATGTTAACTTGATTCTATACAGAGGTACCTTTTGGTCTGATATACTAGTGATTCGGTATTTAATATTTATAGTGGTAGTTACGCCACAGCCCCTTTTCCAACACGATCACCATGATTAGTTTTAAACTATATATCAACCAAATTTTTCCCTTTCTAGCTGTTGCCCTCACGGAAGTACTTCGATTTCAATTTTAACTATTTTGTTGTCCACGATATTGTATGTCGGCGATATTGTCAAAGTTTTTCATGTATTGAATTTTAATAATAATTTAAAATCAGTCAAGCAGTTATTAAATCGTGCAAACCATCTCAAGCATGAGTTCGAGACATTTTAGAATAATAGACAGCAGAATTATTAAAATTATCTTCATCTCTGTCAGAAGGTAAGATTAAAAACTCATCTTAATACTCCATTACGTGCTGTACTACTTCCTCACGCACCACTCAAGCCATAATTTGAATATCGTATAACATACATGCTTTTGCAAGAAAAATGCAAGCTCCATCACCAACGGTAAAGCGGAACCATAGCACCCTTTATGTTTCAAATTTTTACTGCCAATTTTATTTAAATTTAAATAATTAATATAACTACTATAAAATTCTGTAAAAATTCTAAATCAGGTTAAACAAATACTTAACGTATAACTAACTATTGAACACTACTTAACTAATTTATTAAGACAACCCAAGAATACGAATCTAAATAAATACTTAACATATAACTAAACTAAACTCAGTGAAGCGACAGCCCATAGAGGGCCAGGGCCTACTGTACCCATCTCAGTTTTCTTGACCTTGGGCTCTGGGGTGCAGGAGCAGATATTCCGGTCAGGTGATCAGCCGAACGCGGAATCCCCAGTGCTTAGTTCCCAAGCATACTTGGTACTCATTTATCGACCCACTGAAAGGATGAAAGGCTGAGTCAACCTTGCCCGGCCCGAGAATCGAGCCCGGGACCTATGGCAAGGGAGCACGAAGCGCTACCTCTCAGCCACCGGGCGTCTTAACATATAACTAATGTTTTTAATTTTTTTTTCATTTGTTGTTATTCCTTAAGGGTCTATGTGGAGTATTTTTTCACTCCAACAAATGATGTACACATCAAGAGCTGCTGCTAAAAGTTTTAGAAAAAAAAAGTTGTAACACTTCTTAAATAATTGCTTAAGACAACCTGACAAAATGAATGTTAACTATAGTGTTGCTAATAGATTGAGGTATACCCGAGTATATGATGCCATATAAAAGAAATATATCTATAGACTACCCAGTTATTATATTTGAAAATGAGTTTGTATTTATATATGAGTTATTTATATATGAGTTATTATTAAATATGAGTATATTTTGTTAAATAACATATATTTATTAACTTGTAATGTGTACTGTAATTTTGAACATAGATATATCATTTAATATGTCTTACCTTAAGAAGCAATTTCCATAACTGAAGATCCCTTAAAAAGTTTGATTTCCATAGTTAAACACGGGTTCAACGACCCAAAGTTACATCAATGATCTTCTTTTGAAATAATTATAAACCTGTATTATTTTGGGATGAGCAATTATTTACTTTTGCAACCGACATTTAATTGTCAAGTTTGTTTAATTGTTCTCTGTACTATGATAATTATTCCTTTTTCTCCATTTAAAGTATTTTATACGAGGTTATTTTGTAGAAGTTATCCCGTATTTGTTTTCATAGCATATTTTTTATGTGGTTATTTCTAATAGATATCATTTAATTTCTGAACATTTTGAAAGGATGGTATAGATTTTATGGATTTAATAAAGTATCACAAAAATCCTCCCAATACTTTCTTGCCTGATCGAAACCCCATGATTGCTTTGCATTATTTTTCTTCTTTAAAGTCGATATTTTCTTTATAAAACAAGAAACATATTGTTAATAAATTAGCTATCATAAGGTTTTTTATGTTTTTAAAATATTTGACCATATTAAAGTCAATAAAAAAAATTTAGCAAAGAGATAAGATACATAAATTAAAACTAAAGCTTTACTTTAAACTTTAGACTCTCTAACTAATTTTTTTTACTAAAGAGTTTCGTAAATCACCGTTAATAAGGAATTACTGATGTCATTAGACGATCTGAATTATATTCGAGTCGTTTCATTCCTTTTACTCTTATTGTTAGAACAAAAAATTTACCTGATGTAAATATTTAACTAAACATTAGTTTAACCTGACATAAAAATAAATTTTAAATATAACTAGTGGTTCAAATCATTTCGTTTGCACAAATGTATCAAACATTACCTTTAAGGTTAAAACTTTAAGGGCCTTAAAAATACAACAATTTATTTAAAAAATTGAAAGAAAATTGTAACTATAAAAACTTGAAGAAAAATTTATTCTTATGCAGATGTATTCTAAAGTGCTTAATAAATAAAAGAAAAATAATAATAAAGAAAAATAATAATAAAAATAGAAATAAAAAAGAACCGGAAGGGGAAAAAAAGTTTAAAATTTTCTTAAAAAAACGGAAAATAAAAGATATAATCTTTTTACCAGCTCACACGATTAGATCCGCAAAAAAGAGTGGTTTCTAATATTGCATCAATATAGCCAAAGCAAAATATATCAATACAATAGTGTGAGAAGCACTCAAAAAATTTTATGCAAAAAAAAAATTACAACAAATAAAATAGAACACAATAAGTAAAAATTTCCCTTGTTATCTCTACATTTTGAAATATATATATATATATATATATATATATATATATATATATATATATATATATATATATATATATATATATATATATATATATATATATATATATATATATATATATACCTCGGTCTGCGTTTCTGAACATCATCCAAAACTTCGTAAATAAAACTCTAAGGAATTGATATTCAGTAATAGCAATCCTTCAAAAATGCATGATGAATTACTTCTCTGGCATTCTGAAAGATATTGACGGCAGTCTCATTATTGATATCTAAAGTTAGACTAAAGTCAGTTATCTGCTTCCCTTACGTTTATCTGCCTTATATTCAGGTGGAGCCAATTTATTCATCGCCAAAGCTCTTTAAATAAAGTACTGCTTTAGACTAAAAGGACGGCTCAATTTATCTCATGGTTAGAATTTAATCAGCTGCAGCGCTAAGTTGTTGAGATTAATCAAGGACAGCACTTAGCCAAACTGCTCAAGAGTTTTGAAGACTAAAATGACTTTTTCGACACTCTTTCTCGCAAACTAAAATGGCAGCAGTAAAAGTGCATCTTGTTAAATATCAACTGAAGTAGCGAGGTGAGATAAACAACAATACTTTTTGATGAAATCTATATTGAAGGTGTATGTTCACGGAATGTTTGTCAATTACTCGCAATATTAGACTTTTAAAATTACAATTTATCGAAGCATTAGAAGGGAACACACATCGCTCTAGCTAATATCCTCTTGATGCCCACATCATGTTCTGTTCACCAAGATTGAACAGTACTAAGTTAGAGCCTGTTACGACATCCTTTTTCTTTGAATTAGTGTTTACAGAATATTTATTAGTAACACATGCTTTACTTTTAAAAGTACTATCTTTCGAAGCATTAGGTGAATACGCATCGCTAACAGATAGCAGCTTGATATTCTCATCATTTTTCGTTCACCAAGGTTGAACTTATCAAGCAATACAGGTTGAACTGATCAATTGGGTATAATATAGCCTACGTCACAGGTTGTGTTGTTCCTACTAAATTTAACCCATGAACGGCATTTTCTGCGAGTCTAACTTCAAGTCACAAATAAACAAACGAAGTGTTCGATCGTTTAAATAGCTGCTCGCCAGATTTTATTGCATTATAAAGAAAAGTTATTGAAACTAAATACAACTAAATAAACAACAACAACTAAAACAAATAACAACAACTACTAATAACAATAACTAAATAAACAACAACTAAATTCCATTCGTTTAGCATTGCGTCATATGTTGTTCCTACTAGATCGAAGTAGTTGTGTTTTTTTCATATTATACCCAATTTAGTGCATGTTTTTTTGAAGTCCTCTGTATTTTCTTTTAATTAGTCTCTTTTATTTTAATGCAGGACTTTTAAAACAATTTTTCATGAAACTCACAGTAATTTATTCAATCGATTGATATTGTAATTGGTAGCATTTCTTATAAATTGGTTCATGTTCAAAAGATTTTCGGCTCATTAAATGAAAAAGGAACCTACTTTAGATGTAGTCAAGAAAATTTAGAGCCTATTTTGTAGATAATTTCATCTCAAATTAAATATCATGTTTAAGATAAGGCTTTCTTCTGCATACAAAAAAATTAATAAATGGGAAATATCATGTTTTTATGGGAATACCTTTCGGAAATGAATTCGATCCATAACAAAGTATTTCAGCGTATCCTCTATAGCAATAAATCGAACACAATTTTATTTACTAAAGTTCCATTCAATTTTCTAACAGAATAGAAGATAAGTGGTTGAATTGGAATAATTATTCGAGTTTTATTTTAATGTTTAGTCTAGTCATAGTCATGTTAATGTTCAGTAACACATTCCATTTATTAAGAAGTAAGGTCAATTTATTAAGAAGGTCAATTTATTAAGAAGGTCAATTTATTAAGAAGAAGAGATCAAATTAAGAGCTGATTATCATGTTATTTAACCACAATGCATAAGCAACTTGGCGCTGAGGAAAATTTACATTCACCTTTGCAAATATTTTAAAGTGAAATAGTCTGACATGAAGCAGAAGACAGTATTCTACAGCTTTACCCAGTCAGAAGCTTTCTCTGTTGACAAATTTTGCATGTGATTCTGTAACTCTGTGAGAATAAACAAACTGGTTTCTTAGACAGTAAGCATCAAACCATACATTTATATCTCAGTAATTTTTTTAACTGATTTTTGAAATTGTTGGTTACGAAAAATGTGACGTAAATCTGAAGTTTATAATTAGAATTAAAATCAGAGTTTAAGAAACTCCGATTTCTAGTACACTATATGAAACATTATATTCCTTATATAACTTAGTAGGTATACAACGCAAATTCATCTTAAAACAAAATAAATCTTATGAAGAAAAAACTATTTTTCTGAAAAAAACAAGACTTGACATTTTCATTCGTTGTAATTGCCCGCTTCCCTGGGTTCTAAAAATGAAAGCTCAAATTCTTCTGGAAGAAGAAAAAAAAAACTATGATCATTTACTGAAAAAAATTCTTGTCGGAAAAAAACCGTTCTAATCGATCATTTTCTTTAGTCTCATAAGTCTGTTTCTGATGCTTTATATTGGCGAGAGAAAGCATTTTTAGACTGTTATCTTTAGCGTTAAAGCTTCGGTAGAGTATTATTTCTTTTTCTCCTAAGTCTATTATGCAAAGTTTTGAAGCAGATAACAATTTTCGCAAGGAAAAAAAACTTGAATGTGCATATGTACGCGCTGTCTTTCCGTTGAATTACTGCTTTTTCATGCATTTGAAAAATTACAGAAATATTCATAAGGCAAAAAGAATAAAAAATATGATTTTCGAATAAATATTACGGTACTGCCTCTGACTAGACCTTTAAAAAATATCAGCTTATTCTTATAGATATTTTAAGGAACTTTTTACAGCCATATTTCTCTTGATATTTTTTGTGGTCACTGCTACAAAAAGAAAATTTAGCAAACAAAGAAAAACAAGTAATTCAACAATGTGATGTTTTTCAACTTTTAAAGTTTTTTCTTTAACAAAAAAACTCCTTTAAAATTTATAAGTAATTAAAAAGTGTAAAAAAAATTCCTTAAGATAGCTTTTATGAATAAAATGGAAATTTGAGTAGCCCATATATTTCACTAAAAATCTGTACAACGTTGTACCAGCACCTAAAAATAAAATCGGCAATCTTAAAATTATATCGTGAAATTTTTTTTGCAATTCTTACAAGGTGTTAAATTTATCTTTCTGTCTCTGTTTCGGTTGAGAAATAATATTTTGTCCTACAAAAGGATAGAGTTTACTTTGGGCTATGTAGACTAAATAAAAAAAAAAAAACTAAATATAGCACAAATGATTGAATGCACAAAAATAATGCACAAATTTTGCATTATCAGTTAAATCAACTTAAGAAAGAAATAATTTATACGATAATATGGTTCAAATTGGTGATATATTGAGGTTTGAACGCTATTATTCTTAGAAGCGTAATGAAAGTTTCAACAGTGTTTGTAAATAGATTCATTTAACTGAAATCATCACAAAAGTGAAATCAAGGCTCCTCATCTTTAGGCTACTAAATTTACTTCTTGTCCTTTAGAAACAGCAAAAAAAATTTTAGAAAGTAGTATAATTTTTATACAACTTATAATTTCTATACAGCGTTTAAAAATTTCTAATGTTTAAAATTTTTTTAACAAAAATTACTTTTTTGTTTGGTAGGTAGACACTTTATTTACGTCGCACTAGAGCTGATTTGACAGATTTTGATAATGATTTTGTTAAATGCTGATGCTTACTTTTTCCTTTCAGTTTTAACAAGGATTCTAAAAATATATATTAAGGGCAATCATTGCAGAAAACTCTGTACTTTGGTTTCGTTTAAACCATTTTTAAAATGAAATATTCATTTATTCAGAAAAGTGTTCGCACTGAAGTTTTCTTATCGCTATCGTTTCTGTCTTCTCACTTTATTATTTCTCTCATAAATTTAAAATTTATAAAATCTGCATACAGGAAAGGTTTTTAAAACGTCACTTGTAATTAGAGTCAGAGAAGAAAAACAACTTTTGCGTTTAGGGATTTTCCTACTTCAATATATATTTTACTTCATTAGTTTTGAAAAGAAATATGTTAAAATTGCGTAACAGATTTGCCTAACACTTGCTATAAATTATTATTATTAGTATTAGTTTGAAGCCTTCATCTGAAGTCATTACTGATTTAGCACTACCCAGGAAGCAAGTATGAATTAAGAATTTAACGGACGCAAATACCATTACCTCCTCTAGACCCCTGGCTATGAACAATTACTGGAGAACGCAGAAATTATTAAAATATAACACCAAAAACTTGAATTCAAAGACATAACTAAACCGAATTCTACCCACGTCTACACTAATACCACAACATCAACAACTACACTAATACCACAACAGTTCTTCCAAATTATTGGATTGTGGATTGGAACATTGTGCCAAATTATTGGAACATTGTGCGTCATAAATTAATATAAGTACCGGTTATGGTTATATAAGCATTGTGGAAAGAAAAAATCTCACAAAGTAAATTCAAGTTTAAAATTTAAAGTGATTGATGAAATTAATTAGAAAATTATTATAGGTAGGTATTTTATTTACATCGCGCTAGAGCTGCACAATGGGCTATGGGCGACGTCTGGGAAACATCCCTGAGGATGATCCAAAAACAGGCCGTCACAATTTTGATCCTCTTCAGTGGGGATGTTTCCCCTGCATTGGTAGCCCGACGACCTATGCGCGAAGTCGAGCACTTTACGGCAGAACAGTTTAATGATTACGATACCGCGCACCCCAACACAAGCTGATCAAAGTGTCACCCACCAGCTTACTGATCACAGCCAGTGATGTTTGACTTCGGTGTTCTACTGAGAGCCGTGTCTTTACGATCAGTTCACCGAGGGACACTTTTTTGCTTGACATTTATAACTTCAAAGAAGAGAAAACAAGTTTTATAACGCAATTAAAATTTATAAATTGGATAAACAATCAATGCTTTCAACTTTACCGATTGATTTACTTTTCACTACTTTTCCAAATTTGGTTTTATTCACCAAGTAGAACCATTTTGCATTTATAAAATTCTAATTTCATTAAAATTTCGTTTAAGTTATAAGTAAATATTGATAATTTTCTGGTGCTACAAATAAATTTTAGCTCCATGGTGTAAAATTAAGGCTATAATATTAAGCAGAATAGCGCCCTTCTAAAACTAAAAAAGGTGGGAGCAAAATTTCCAAAGCGGCATTCAAAAACTCAACTTTCTAATCACGCAAAAAAAAAATTCTGTTACAGAATTTCTGCGAAGGATTTCTATTCTTAGAATATTAAATTGAGAAGATAAAACAGGAATTTTCAAAGATCTGTAGAGAAATTTTTCTACCAGATTTTATTTTAAGGGGATACTGATCAACTTAGTAATATTTTTCTCAGGCTACCTATTCTTCTCTCTATAAATTGAAAAATCTTAAGAGTCACTGCCAATGCTTTGGGTGCTTAACTTCATACAGCATTTTATTTTCGGTGTAGGAAAACTTAAAAGCTTAGAAATTCTAAGAAAACACAGAAAAGTGTTGAAGGAGTAATAAAGAAGGACTAAAAATAAATTAAAAAAACTAAACATTCTATTAGTTAAAATGTTATTAGATGTTAGGCATGTAGTAAAATAAGCATAAGCCGTTTTGCAATCCAGAAAATGCAACTATAAAATCAAAACTAGATATATTATTGAGAGCATCTTTGCTTTTGAATTTAATTTCGAGTCCCTTTTTACGAAATTTTAATTCGTTCATCAATACTACCACTTAAAAGTGTTTTTTTAGCACATTTTTTCTCACTTTTAGCTTTAAACAATGACAATTAATCCATTGTTATAGCAAAATTCATTTATCTTGCAAAATTTTTCTTGTATAAGCTTTCACTTGAATTGATGTTGAATGTAACAAAAAGAA
The DNA here is from genome assembly GCF_982258835.1 of Parasteatoda tepidariorum. Classification (NCBI taxonomy): domain Eukaryota; kingdom Metazoa; phylum Arthropoda; class Arachnida; order Araneae; family Theridiidae; genus Parasteatoda; species Parasteatoda tepidariorum. The sequence goes on from NC_141757.1 coordinate 75,114,752, forward strand.
AGAAAGATAGGTTACGTATTACTAAAGATACCTCTTTATACTGATATATTTAAAAACGCAAAATCTTGATTCAAAAATAAAAATAATGCAAGGTGACCGGGGGTTCGAATCCTAGCAATGGCTGGTCGGTACGTATTCCGCACTCAGCTCGCACCGATAGCCTTGTCTCCGTGATCGGGTTCAAAATTACAAGGCTACGGAGTTGAACATTAGTAAACGTAAACTCAAAATTGGATTGACTGCTCAACGACGTTGATAATATAAAACAAAATAAAGACGAAGTTTATTCGAAATATATCACTCCAAATGAGGTAAACTTTTCAAAAATAGGAACTGGCTAACTGCGATTTAAAATTCAAATAATTCAATTAAATTTAGAAAACGTGAATGAAAGAAAGGAAGGTGAGTACCATGATTTTGTTTGTTAATTTCTAGTACTGGTAATGCACTATTTTAAGTACAAACTTTAATTTGAAATATGTAGTCTAGAAAAGGTTAATAAAATCTTTGATAGAGGGCAGCATCATAATCACTACTGAATATCTTGGTAGTACATGATATTTATTATTGAATTCATTTAATTATACAAAAGCTATCACGCATCTCAAAAAATGAAACAACAAATTTAAGCTGTTTCTGGGTTCTAAAAAAAAATTTAGGGGACAAAATATTTAGTTATAAGCTTATAAATATAACTTATGTAACAACTAATATAACTTATAAACGTGAAATTAATGTTTAAAAATGTTACTAATTATAAAAATGCTGCAATTTCGTCGATAATTTTATGTGTTAATATATATAAATGATAAAATTAGCTTATAAAGCATGATAACTCACGATAAAATTAACACATGATAAAATTTGCTTTAATTTTAAGATTCATCAACGTTTCATAGAGAAAATAAGCACTTCTTCTAGTCAAGATAATTTGTTCCTTATTTATCCAATAGAAGGCAGCACCAAATGCATTTTTCAGACGCTTCTTCTTACATCCATTTCAAAAGTCCAACCAAGTCCAATATAATTATCTAAATTCTTATTTCATTCATTTAAGAATTATGCATGAACTAAATTTGGAATAATAAGTACAAATACTTTTGGAAGTCCCTTTAATTACGAGCAACAAAAAACAGATAATTTGCTTTAATGTTTTTTTTGTTCTTTTTTTTTTTGAGAAAATGCTTTTTATGTCCGGAACGTTTTCAAATGTTAAAATTATTTTCCGAAATTTTCTCAGGAATAAATAAATAAATCCCAACGACAAACTACGGATTTGTGCTAACATACTCACGTCACGTAAGTTTGTAACATACTGTACTAACATATCGTGTTATCCCCAAAAGAATATTTTTACCATATTATTTTTGCCTGGTGTCAATAATTTCAGTCATAAGATTATTCATTCTTATAAGTTGAATTGTTTACAATTTATTTTTTTACAATATTTTAGTTATTGATTTTGCCTTTTATAACTCTATTTCTTTATATTTAAATGTTTATAAACTTTAAAAATTCATTTTCAAACAAACAAAATACGTTTTTTCTTAAATTTTTCAAGTTTTATTTTTTATTTTTTACATTTTTAGTTTTTTAAATTAAAGAAAACATATTACAAAAACAGGGTAGTTTTATTATTATATTTTTAAAATTTTTTAAGAAGACTGTATTTTAGCACTGTATCTTTATGCTATAGATTTTTTGTACTGTATGCTTCAGAACCCTCTGACCATATTATAATTTTTTTTTTATTTACTTATCTTTATTTCCCTCGAAAACTTGCAAATGCCATTATAAATTACTAATCTGTTTCACACAAAAACATGCATTTCAAATAAATATAAATAAAAGAGTAAAAATATTTTAAAATTTAATTAAATATAAAAAATTTGAACTTCGAAATTTATCTTAATTTCTTATTATACATGAACAAGTTTTAAAATTAATTATATTTTACATGAGATATATGCATAAACTTTGCTTATTTCCAACATCTTATTGCAACAGAAAAAACATTCTTTAAAATAAAACAATTAGAATCATAAATTTTTTGTATGATACAAACATAAAAAATAACGCTTAGTTAAAAATTTTAAAACAAATTGAATTTTATTCAGGGATATACAACGGTCCTTAAACATTATAATGCTGAGATAAGTTTCTGTACTTTTCAAAAATGTAAACAAGCATTTGCTCAAAATAACTTTCAACAACTTTAATGTTTATTAAACTACAATATGTTATAGAATTTTTCAGCACGCAAACAAACAATTCCTAATATTAACAATGACTTGAAAAATTATGATTAAAAAGTATTGACTGTAATTGTGACCTTGAGAAGTCAAATAACTTGAATCATTCAGGTTTTTGTTATAAGTCAAATAACTTATTATAAGTCAAACTTGTTATAAGTTTTGTAATAAGTCAAATAACTTAAATTATTTAGGTCTTTGTTACAGTAAAAATGTTCAGAATAATGAGGCGAATATTAAGAGTATATTAAGAGAATATTAAGAATTACTAAGAATATATTAAGAATATTAAGAGAATATTAAGAATTAATGTATGCGGAACATAATTTTCACCATTCAATACTGCTTTAGATGCTTCAGATACCTAACCTCTTACGACAATTATATACTTTCTGAAATATTTAAAGAAATGAAATAAGGACCAATTCATAAAAATACACATCTAAAAACCTTTCGAAGATTTGCGACATTGTGAAGACAAGCAACTTGAATCATTCAGGTTTTAGTTGCAAGTCAAATAACTTATAAGTCAAACTTGTTATAAGATTTACAATAAGTCAAATAACTTGAATTATTCAGGTTTTTTTGTTATATTATAGTAAAAATGTTCAGAATCATAAAGCGAATTGCAAGAGTTAATTTATGGCGACCGCAATTTTCACCATTCAATACTGCTTTAGATGCTTCAGATACCTAGCCTCTTCCGACAATTACATACTCTCTGGAATATTTAAAGAAATGAAATAGGGACCAATTTATAAGTAGACACATCTAAAAGTACCGTTTTGTAGATTTGCGACATTGTGAAGACAAGCTACTTGAATTATTCAGGTTTCTGTTAGATTATATTAAAAGTGCTCAGAATCATGAATATTTGTACATTATATTTGTATATTTGTACATTAACTTAATATTTGTATATTAACTTTTCTAAGGCATCTTCAGTGACAGACAATATTGTAATCAAAGATATGGAATCAGAGATGGTTTATTGGTAAATTGGAATTACATACATTTGCAGGCTTGTGTGTTCAATTTAGGCTTATAAACCTTTGTCAAATAGAAGGACAGATAACACAATACAGAGTAGGACAGCACGAAGATGCATCCGGGGTAACAGTGGATTTCGAACCCACTACATCCAGCGTTTGGAGGGTGAAACGGCTCGGACATTGAGGACCGGAGTCAGAGATGGAGTCGGAATTAAAAACAATTATGCAATAGTTGGAAAAATTTGCTCAGCTCCTTTTGTAAGTTCAAAATGTCGGCCTGTCATAATACCCAATGGCAACACTAGAAAATTTTGTAAAACATACACTCTATTTATTAATGATGGTCATTCAGTAATTGTAATAAACTATGTATAGCATTAGTAGTCGTGAAGTCAAAAACTGGGTCGACTGTTCAACGACGTATATAATATAAAGTAAAACTATATAGAGAGGGGCCGGGATAGCCTGGTTGGTAGAGCACTGGGCTCATTTCTAATATAGATTATAAAAGTTAAATGATTGAAAATGTTTAGAAAGCCTAAATTCGCACTTTTTCAAATTCGTAACCTTAGTTGAAAAAGTTTCGGCATTATTGAAGAAGAGCAGTAATAAATCTGTCTGACTCAAAGTGATTTTGTTTTTACGATTCATATAATTAGTACAGGGAGAAGAAAATTCTGGAAAAATTACCATATTAACCGCATCCGTTAACGGAATTGCTGATAAAAAGAAAACAAACATAATTTATGGTAATAGAACCAAAATATATAGTATTTAAACCTCTTATTTGGTTTTTTTTTCCCTTCATATGGTAACAGTTGACCAAAAACTTCTGGTTTTCAAAATTATAGTTCTTATTACCACACATTGAGGAAGAAAATACAACATTAAAAAGTAAATTTAACTGAATAAATGGTTCTTATACCATGCTCTAAGGTATCATGATAAAATTTTTCACCATTAACCAAGTTTTATCCTAAATAATAAAATCATATTTGATAGTTAATTTCACCAAAATCATCATCAAAGCGTTTCAGTAAAATCTACCAAGCTTTTTGGTGTTTTCATTGCTCCAGAAATACGATAAATTTTACTATATTATAATAATTTTGACCATACTATTTTTTTCTCAGTGTAGGTAATATATTTTATAGAAATTTTTGCGAACTAAAATTCCTAGAAAATTAAGAATTCTATTTAGATGACGGAAATGGTTTTGGGGATGCTCACTTTTGGCAAAAAAAGTATCTTTATTCCGCAATTATGAATATTGCCAAATACGGAGACATATATTGAACGTGACTAACATGTAATCGAACGAAGCGAGCTTGGGTGTTTCGAAAAGCGATTCAAAAAAGACTACGTAATAGTCTTTCGTGAGCATTAGCGAGTTACTTGTTTTAACTAAATATATTTAATACTTATCGTTTTAAAAAAAAAACATGAACACGTAATTTGAAAACAATACTTAGTAATAATATTAATACTTTCCAAGAATACTGTGAAAATTTTAATAGAGAATAAGTCGGAATCTCAGTCGAGTCGAAAAGTTAAGGTTTAAAGTGGATCATTTACACTACTGATTACAAAAATAAAAGTTGAAAAAGTAATTTTATTTTATTTTATAACCGTCGTTAAAGAGCCACCCAATTTTGGGTTTGCGACTACTAATGTTCAACTCCGTAGCCTTGTAATTTTGAACCAATCCAGAAGACAAGGAAACTCCTGTATGATTTGCTATGGGAACATTAAGGAATTTGTGACTCGACTGATTTAACGTGCATCAGTCACCATTTACTACACTGGGTGTCTTCCTCCGGTGGGAATCGAACCCACAATTCGTAAATGAAATTTTTTAACCAATAAACTGCATCCTTGCACTTCAAGAGGAAGAAGATCATGGGTACCCACGCATGTGACCTATGACGTCAGTGCCAGCTGATCGCTTATAAGCAAAATGGCGTATTAAAGTTTGGGTAAGTTTCTCCTTATAAGTTAGAATGTTAATTTACATGAAGTTAATTAAATACAGCTCCGTATCACAACATGGAATTTATTGAAATATAATTCTTTCTCAGCTACATCTTTTTCTTAGCTTAGATTTATTATTTGTTAGTGTATTTTATTGTAACCGTGATATTACTTTTGTTTTGTGTACCTGCCAACTTCGATGCATAATTAGTTTATTTATGTTCTGCATGGCTTCGTGCCTATCTTTATGTTAAGTAAGAAATATATAGTGAAAAAATTGAAATCTTTGTATAAGGATATAGAATGTGTCACTTAAGAGAATTGTTACTTGACTGGCTTAATTTACTCGAAATAGAATGGAAAGAACAGTTGCTAATGTAAACAAATGCCACGATTCAACAACCAATCAGGATCGAGATACCATCACTACGTCACTTGCATCCCATTGAATCAGTTGACACATTTAGTTTTTTTCATTTTATTTACGTACAAATAAAGCAGCTGTTATTATATTGTCTAAAGCAAAACACAACGTGAATAAAACGCAAATGAAAGCATATAATTTTTTTTACTATAATTTCAGTTCTAAACACGTGCTATGTGGTTTAACCAATCGGGACCGAGGACACTAAAGAAGGTATTAGTTTATAGTACTGAAACTCTAGTATATCAATTTATATATTTTCATCTGTGTTTTATTCACGCTGTTTTTTGCCTTAGTGAATATAGCACAAAAAATACCCTTTCCTTTGTTGGATATTATTGTATTGATTTGATAAATACTGAAATTGTATCGAATCATTAACATTAAAAAACTAAAGAAAACTAGTAGTACATATATATGATTAATACTGAAGCAAAAGAAACTAATGATCAAAAGGTTAAATAACCATAAATGCGTTGATTATTTAAATACTGCAATAGTATAAACTATTAAAGAAAAACTATAATTTTTATTGTTAAATAAAAAAGGTATTTTCTCCAAAAAAAATCTGACTTCAAATTATGAATGCATAAAAACAATATTCGAAGAAGAGGTTACAGAACTTTTTAACTTGATTTATTATTCAGAAATCACGTTTCATAATTTATAAAAGAACTCACAATAAAACATTAAACATCGTTTCTCATCACGATTTGAAAAAAATAGCTACGAAGGGTTTTTTTGCAGCAACTTCCTGCTTTTTCTTTTAAAAAAAATAAACAGAAAAAAAATCCCAGTATAGAATAGTTGCCTATAATTGCAAACAAAACCACATCAGCTTGCTTTTTTATCTTGCATACAATCCTTAGAATAGGTCTCAGATAACTACAGACGATTTGCCTAACTAGTTGGTTGATTAATGATTAAATAATATCCTTATAATACCGCCTTCTCACCAAGTCGACTTTTGCAACTTTAACAATGCGTAGTATGCTTCGCTATCCCAGAGTCCACTGTGTTTATATCTATGGATGATGTACGAGGGTTTTTATCAGTTACATCTAGAAGTGAAACTCATAAGCATTTCGGGATCACGACTTTTTTTTATGGGCAATTAATTAAGTGCTGTTTACCACAAATGTTTTTCGAGTAGCGTAAAGCAAAATTTTCGTAAGTAATAGATTACAAACTATGTTATTAAAATTAAAAATTGGGTTTTTTCTTTGTTTGCTTGTTTTTTAATGTTTTTAAATTTGTTTAAATCCATGACCTGAGAGTATAGTAACCCTTTATTTTGTTTGAATTTTGTCCGTTGCGTCCATTAAATAAAGTGGTCTGGGACGCGACTAGCCGATTTCATTCTTATCCTTGAGAAACCACAGAAAAAGTTAAAAAATAAAAATAGAACCACTGATTTAAGTGAATTCATCTATTCAAGAAAAGAAAAAAGTTTCCGAGCTGTATAGTTGTTACTTTTCATTTCAGAAACAATTAAAAGGAGTTAAATAGGTTTAATCATTTTTTAACTAACTGCTTTAGAAGTACTCAGGCAGCAAAAAAAAATCTATAAAAATAATAACTTAATATAAATTATTTGATATCAAAACGAAGTTCAGCACCAGAAATTAAAATATTTAACTCATTCATAGCATATGTTATGAAACAGAAAAAAATCAAAACTTTCTCTTCCGTTCAAATAGATTGAAAACATGTTTTCTACACTTATTATTTTACTTAGTTTGTAAAAGATAATATAATAAAAGTAGAAAAAATTTTGTTCAGAATGAATAAATATCCAAGCATTATTGACCAGTATACATTTTTACATATGTTATTCCTCATACTGTTGTTTTCCTAAGATTAAAAATACAATCCGCTGATAAATTTATTATGAATCCTATTTCCAATGCATTACGACATTTGTGAATTCGTTCTTCGAGATTTCGTTGTATTCGTTGTAAATGTAAAATGATTGTTTTTATGTTTGTTAAGTTTTTCCATTTTTCTAATTAATAGATCGAAAAATAAATAGTTGCAAACAGTAGGGCTATCTTTTAAAATGACAACCTATTCTTTTATTCTTAAAAAAAGAGATTAAAATCGGTAACGCATTTATTTAGTTTTCAGAAATAATCTGAACAATATACTGGTTTGAAAAGGGTGAAATTTCTCGAAAAAAGGTTTGAAAACAGTCAACTTTTTCGAAAAGATATACATTGAATCAAAAAGATGAAAGTTAACGCATTCAATATTTTTTCTAAAAGCTATTCAATGACGCCAAACTCGAACTTCAACCCCACCTTCTAGGGGCGGGATGAGGGACAACAATGAAACATCATACTTTGAATTAAGAAAATAAATATAGACTTGTTTCAAAGTAATGTTTTTTGTTTTTTTTTTGTTTTTTTTTCTTTTTTTTATTTGAAAAAATATCTAAACAGTTTTATTTTTTACTTTTTTTTTTATTCAATCTGATGGGTTTCGATATACTATCATTTTAGACAATTTGTACTCGATTTATACGCTTTCTTTTACATCACCATCTGTGCAGCAAAATGTATGAACCTATTGGTCAAATAGGGTTACTTGTTTTCTCGAGAATCCAAATCTGCAATAAAAGAAAATAAAGGTTCATGTTTAAGATTCCAAAGTTGCCCACAACCTGCCCCCAGGAGATGAGGGGGGTAACTCGAGTTTGGTTTCATTGGGGAACTTTTAAAAAAATATATTGAATACGTCTATTTTCCCTTTTCATTTCATTTTGCGAGATATTTGGTCGCTTCCAAACTTTTTTTCATACTCTGTATATTGATAATATAAAAATCTATCTTTGTATGTTATTAAAATTGTTATAATTTGTTTACTGAAGTTGTAATCAAACAAATAAAAACAGTCTATTAATTTAAATTTAAAATCGCTACAATTTTAGAAGAAAAAAAATTAGGATAAAAAGCGAGATATCTTCCGACTATTTCGGAAGAATAGCCAGCTATTCAACAATAACATCGTACTGTTTTAAATAAGCAAATGAAAAGGTAAAAAATGCCAATACATAATAAACAGCAGAAAGAACTGAAAGTTTTATAATACATAAAACCTAAGGCTAGCATCTTTTCTCTTCTTATAAAGGCGTTTCCCTATACACTTCAAACCTATTCTTCACGCATTTCATAAACACTGAAATAAATCAATGAGATAGAAAAATCGCTCTTTATCCTATCATCTATTACATGAAAGTTGTAGTTATTAAATTTTTTCTATTCAGAAAAAGATTGAGTGGCAAGTAAACAACTCAACCATAATACTGTATCAGGTTTTAATTCTTTTTTTTTTCTAATTTGATGTGAATAAATACAATATCTTTCAGTTTCTGTGAAGCAATGACCCTTTGAAACGTGTTCAGAGGTCTTTTTTTAAAACAAAAAGGTTGAAAGTTCATATTTTAACACCGTTTTTCTTTAGTTCGAATGTTTGGTTAAAGAAATAGCTACTCACAAGTATTAAAAATGTTATAAAAAGTGCATGCTTTTCAAATGACGTTTTTTGGCTAATAATTGTAAGAAGAAAAAGGTGTGAGCAAGACATAATAGGAAGAAAAACCTTGATGCCCACTAAATGACCTTGAGACTTCAATAGGCCCATCAATCATTCGCTAAGACCAATTTATTACTAATGAACCTGATTACTACACTTCTCATAAAAACTAATTGAACCAATCCTTCTCTCTGAGGAAAACATCTTTCCTCCTTAAGGAATTCAATCTTTGGAAGGGTGTGAACGAGTAGATTTTTTCATACCTTTTTAACTGTCTTCATTTAATTTTCTCAAATACTATTCATTTTCTACGGAAATTTTTCAAAAAATTTATCAGTAAGTGAAACCTCACTTTTCCCAATGTCCTCAAATATAACAACATTTTTTTTAACTTTACCGAAATGTTATTACAATAAATTATTTTTAAAAAATTGATTTTGATTGTGACTTGCAACAAAATTCAGCCGCATACATGCTTGTATAGATACGACGTTCCCTGTTAAAACGACGTTCCCTCAAGTTTAGTTAATTCAACTTATCACTTTCATTATAGGAGATCAAAAATAACTTCAATTTTTACTAGTAGATACGATTTATTAAAATAGATTTTAATGTAATACACATTACACTTTCCTGAAATTTATTAGAAAAATACGGGCATATTTTGAATGCATTTACCATTTTGAAAATGTCGAGTTTTCAAATTCTTTCTATTCTTCTGATTTTATTTAAGTATTCTTTTCCTTCTGTTAATTTTTACTATCTGGCTCATTTTTTCGAAGTCTTTTCAGGGTGGTATTACGAGGGAATCTACTGGACCTGTAGCCTTAGCCTCCTATATTTTTAAGGCCCCTAAAAATGCCCTCTAAGGTTTATGAAGATAATTTTTTTTTCTAAACTAAAAACACTATTATATATTTTTGCAATTTTTCTTTAAAATCAGTAAACATTTTACGTATTTTTAAATGTAAAATTTGGGAAATAGATAAACAAATTATATATTAATTATATAGATAAACAATATTATATTTGGGAAATAGATAAACAAAATAGATAAACAAATTTCTTCTTTCTACCTCTCACTCTACTCTCTAATTTTATTTATTACCTTCGTTTGATTTAAATCATAAATGCTTCGTTTTTCTAACTAATTTTCAGTAACCATCAACAAAACACAATTTCCTTGGTTCTTCATTTGCAAAAATATATAAAATTTATCAAAATCATGAAGCTCTAATTAGTTTCTAACGATTTTCAAAATTTTTATATTATATAGTTTTTACTACTATATGATACTAAAAGTTTCATACAGAATCTACCTCTTCTAAGATATTTAATCAAATATTAATGTTTAATGCCATTATTTTTGTAAGAAAATTAAAAATTTCAAAGATTTTTTTTTCTAATTTTTGTAAAACAAATTATTTGTAAAAACAAGCAATTTTTTAAAAAAAAACTAACATCAATATTTAATAATGAGATAACTATTGGGTAATTATATATAAGTAGTGCCCCAATAATTACACATTAGACCCAGGCCCCATCATTAATTAATCCAACCATGAGCTTTTCAGATCTTTTTTTTCACTCTTCGAATCCTATTTCCGACCCTCAAATACAGCCTTAAAAGAAGTCAAAAAAAATTATAAATGTGCCTAAATATTTAGAAAAACCTCTATAAAAAGAAAGTTTTAAAATAATCTCAGAAAATTTAAAAAAAAAAAAAAAAAAAAAACTGGCAGCCAAATCTTTAAATGAATATTAGAAAACATAAAATTTTATCTTCCAATTATTTACCAAATTATTTAGCAATCTATTTCCAAAATTTACCGCATTTCTGGCTCTAGGAAACACCAAAAAGCTTGGTAATTTACACCGAAGCGCTTTGGTAACGATTTATTAAAATTAACAATAAAATAGGGCTTTATAATGTGCTGTTAAATTTGGTAAATGTGGTAAAATTTCCTATTTTTATCATAGCACTTTAAAGCATAGCATAAAAACCATTTTTTAAAATTATTTTACTTTTCAGTTTCGTATTTTTTTTTTAACTAAATGGGAGATAATAAGAAATGTAATTTGGAAAACCAGAATTTCCAGTAAGCCGTTATCACATGAATGGAAAAATTACCAAATGAATGGTTTAAATATCGTATATTTTGGTTTTATTAACCAATTTATTACGTTTTTTTAACCAGAAATATCATTAAAATATAGTGCGCTAATTTTACCAGAATTTTTCTTCTGTATAGAGAAAATTAAAATTAAATTATTATTAATTGCAGACAGTTTTAATTAGTTAAAATTTTACCCAACCTTATCACAGATAGTCCATCGTAGGGAAAAAAACTGTTTATAGCTAATTTAACTATGAATATTAATATGAACTAATATAAAATCTAATTTTTAATCACGAAATATCAATACATTAAATTTATGTCTCTGACCCGTATCTCTTAAACTAATATTTAACAACTAAATTAATATTTCCTATAAAAAATAAATTTCATCTTAGCTTTCAAATTTTATGCGAATAAAGAAAATAAAGTATTCGAAAGTATTTATACGATATATTTTAATAAAAGTTACAAGATTAAGGTAAAGAAAAAGAACGAAGCTTTTCGCTTAACAGAAAATTATTTTTTTCTTTCGTATTTAGGAATTTAATTAGTTTTAGTTTAAACATTAATTTAATATTTATATTAAACTAGGTTTAGGGAATTAACTTTGTGGAAATTATTTAAAAACTGTGTATAAACTTGACTATAAGAATCATAGTGTAGGGAAAGTAGATTGAATGTTATTTCCAGCTATTACTATATTTTTGTTAAATGTAAGGGTACTGTTTACTTAAAAATAATACATCTTAAGTGAAATATAATTCAGTGACTTTGACATAGAATTCTAGTAGTAAAATTTCCGCTCATATTTAAAGTAATGCTTGCGTTAATATTTTTAAAATTAATTTAATAAATTTGATTTAAAATAATCATGATTTTCAATAACTTCCCTTTTTAAAAAAATCATTCTTAATTAATTGTTATTTTAATTCCATTATAAATATTATAGAGAATTAGAACATCTGTGTTGGCAGCTTTTAGAATATTTAATTAGTGAGCTAGAGAAAATAAGATAATAGTAAGCTAGAATAAAACATAAACATTAATTCTATCTGTACTAATTAAGTTCTAAGATTTAATTCAACCTGTAAACAACATATTGAGCACTAATATCTTAACAAGTCCTATTAATATTTTTAAAGATTATAAGACTTTAATTTTTTTAGATTTTTGAAAAAAATTATTTACAAAGAAGAAACTTTTAAAAAATGAGGAAAACAATTTTTTAAATATTCAATGCGTTTTAAGTGCTAATTTCCGAAATAATTTTATTATTAAAAAAGAAGTTATGTTCACGCTTAAAAAAATGTACATAATGTAAATCGTTACTTTCGATATAAGCAAAAATAAAATGCCTAAAACTTCTATAACCAAAATTAAAAGATTTACTGTAATACACTTAGCTCAGTCATCAAATTAGAGAACTTTATTACTATAAATCTTAATAAAGAATCAAAGAAAAATTCTTAAGAACTTATAGCATTTTGAAATATATTTAATCTAATCTTATAAGCCGATACGTTGATTTCTCTTTAATTTAAGAATTTTGTCCTGATTGTTTTTGTTTTTTTATTTTTCATTGAAAACTTAAAATATATATTTTAAAAGATGCAGGAGACGATTGACATGAACGGTTTGTTGTGCACAGGAAACCAGTTTTGTCTGTTTGTTTTTTTAAACTATTTAAAATTATAACTAAGTTTGGCAATGAATGACACTGTTGACTGGGGAAAAAAGGAAAAAAACGATAAATTAATGTATTCTACTTCATATCACACCATTGCAGAAAATATTTGCAATTGCTTGCTTCTGATATTCTTGTTCCAATACTACACTATTTTACTGATACAATTGGCGGCTATTCAGACTTTTATCCTCGTGCCACAAAAATTAGCTATAATTAGTATGTTTTGAAGTATGTATGTACAGAACTAAGCCTCGCTATGGAAAATTGCAGTTTAACCCCTTTCCCAGAGGTGAGTTTTAGTTGATACACCGAAGAGCCATTACATTATGACCACCCTACAAATAACATGTAGGACCACCTTTAGCCCTCAAAACTGCTACCACCCGCCGTGGCATTGATTCCACAAGGTGCTGACAGGTAGTTTGAGTCATCTGGTACCAAGCGCTCACCATCTGGTTCAGCATTTCAATCACATTGCGAGGGGGTAGCGTGGCAGCACGAATTTGGTTTTCCAAGTAGGACCACAAATGCTCTATTGGATTAAGGTCAGGTGAATTTGGGGGCCAAGACATGACTTGAAAGTCACTGGAATGTTCCTCGAACCAATCCATGACGATTCGACCCTTATGACATAGTGCATTATCCTGTTGGTAAACACCATCCCCCGCAGGAAAAACTGCTGCCATGAATGTGTGAACCTGGTCTGCAACTATGTTCAAGTAGCTTACAGATGTCAGGGATTGTTCTATGAGGATTATGGGTCCTAATGTGCCCCATAAAAACATTGTTCCTGGGCGAGAAACCATGAAAACCTGGGCGAGCCCATTGTTATAGATGGAGGGTGGTCATAATGTAATGGCTCTTCGGTGTATATATACTTTGAAACAACCGGTACTTCATCGATTGAGGTTTGTCAAAAACAAAAAAGCACCATTTATCTAAGTCTAAAGATTAGTTTTAACAGTATGAATTGCAGCGCGTTACATTATGCGAAATCACGTTGTCGCGTCATTGGTTATCATTGTGACGTCACTGTAACACCCTCAACAAGTTCAAATTTATTTTTAATAAGACTCTAGGTTATATCAGAACGTTTTTCAATTTTATTTTATAACTAGCGTTGAAAAGCCGGCCCAATTCCGAGTTCATGACTTTAATGTTCAACTCCGTATCCTTGTAATTTTGAACCCAACCCAAACCAAACGACAAGGAAACTCCTGGATCAGGCATTGGAACAAACTAGCTTTAATGGAGTACTTTTTGATGGAACTAACTCGCATTTGCATTGCATGAAGAGAAAACCTCCCATGGTTAGACCGTTGGTAAGAGGATTCTGACGCATAATCAGTCTACCACTGAGGATATTTTACGTCAGCACTGTATTAGGTGCAAGTCGGGAGCAGAATTTTTATAAATTAGAAACCGCTAGGTTTCGATTCTAAACACCTGAATGGGTAGCAAGCACCCCTGAGCCACCACGGCTGTTATACTGGAACTTGAAATTTTCCGTGGTACTCGGACTATTAAATAATAATTATCAATGGTCCCTCAGACTGGATTTTCCAATCCAGCAGACTTTAACATCCTGCTCTCCTGTTTGGCATTTTCTTAATTAAATAAGTAATATAAATAATAAAGCTTGATCCTTGGCTTTATTTAGTTCAGGTAACAAATTTTGAAAGAAATGAAAGCTTGTATTATAATTGGGACCAACTACAGCCAAGAAGATCTCCAAAACAAAGAGCTAGTCGTAATATTCAGCTGGATTGTAAATAAGCCCCTTAAACGAGCAATTGATGTAAGAGGATAGTATGCTGTTTTCATTTTTTTTACTTTCAATTTTGTGCCTTGGTCTGTTTTATTGTCAGGAAATAGCATATTTCATCTAAATTGTGATCATTTCACATTCTTTGTATTGTAACTTTCCATTTAAATTCAATTTATTAACTATTTTTTAACGAAAAAAACTAATGATGACATGTAAATAGACCAGTTAAAATGTGTACGTATTAGTAATACTCACATACCAGTAACTAAACGCTCTTAATTTTTACCACTGCATGTTTTAAGAAAATTTGAACAAAACCAAATTTTTAAAATTCTAATTCCCCCCTTATTGTCTTAAGTATAATGATGCTTACAATTAGAATTTTTTAACTTAAATACGATTTTCTTTCCAGGAATAGATTTTTTAATTCTATCAGTTATTCATATATTTTATTCGTATATTTTTTAATTCTGTCAGTTATTCATATATTTTTTAATTCTATTAGTTATATTTATATTCATATATTTTATTCATATGTTTTTTATTCTATCAGTTATTGATATATTTTTTAATTCAATCAATTATGCATATATTTTATTGATATATTTTTTAATTCTATCAGTTCTTCATAAATTTTTGTCATACATTTTTAATTCTATCATTTATTCATACATTTTATTCATATATTTTTAATTCTATCAGTTTTTTATCTACTTTTTAATTCTATCAGTATTTCATCTATTTTCTTAATTCTATCAGTTATTCATATGTTTCATTCGGATATATTTTAATTCTATCAGATTCCTCTTGAGAAAACAAGTTGAACTCTGTCTTCGTAAAAATAAAAATTTAAAAAAAAGGCTAGTTCAACTTTTCCGCAAACAACATGAATTTTTCTTTATCAATTATTTAGGTTATTCACCGTCACAAAACATTCAAAACAACTGATTCTTAATCATATCCAACTACTTGAACTTGCATTAATCATAACATTATCAAGCAATTCTGAATCACATGTAATAGAAGTTTTCGTTTTATATAGTGCCTTCCATGTTGTACCCTCGGGATAGAATTATGAAAGATTAATACTTCACGTACGTGTCCTGTTCTTGTTTATAACAGCACACCCCTATAAATTAAGGGATGTTTGCGTAATTGGAAAAGTATATAATAATCTTAACAATCACGACAAATTATAGCTGATCTTCGTGTGAAATGTGTTACTATAATAATTACTATGCTAATCGGTCTAAAACGGAGTTGTAGGTCGGTTATTTTGTAATGTTTAACTGTTCAGAAATATTAAGCATTTGCCACGAATGAATTTTTTACAGCTACTTGCACTTTTTTTTTTTTTTTTGTTAAAAAAAAATTTGAATTTTTTTTTCAGTTTTTAATAAAAAAAACAACTGTTTTATTAATTAAATAATTGACTTATTAAAAAATATTAACACTCTAATATTACAAAATAGAGCATAAATATGCACTTAGTTCATTAACTAAATTTGATTTATAATTGTATTATTCATAAGTGATGCATATAAAATTCCGTTTTTCAATATTTGTATAAAAATTTAAAATATCTTCATGCTATAAAAATAATTTTGGCGGAATTTAACTTTCTCAATTTAATAACAAAGTTTAATCCTTGAACAGATATACAAATGACAGATTATTTGCGTAATATTTATGACGTTTTAGTTTGCATGAATAATTTTTAGAACGTTACATAGAAAACGTACTATAGTCTCATCTCACTGAAATGTTTAAAATACATATATTTTACATTTTTTAAAAATTTTCGAATGGTTCTTTGGTTATAGTTTGAATTCGAAAATGGAAAACAATCAACGTTTTAATTATTTATTAAAATTTATTTAAGAAACGTAAATTTTTTGATTTTTACATTTTTCTCCAAAAATTAAAATCAATTATTAAAAAAAAGTTGATTATGAGTGTTGAAGCTTCGTGAATATTGAAAATTAACCTTTTCAAAACCAGTCATTTATTTTCCAATAAAAGAACAAATTTCGACTTCAATCCATCAAAGAAGGTAAAAATAAGAATATTCTGCTAAAATAAAATAGAAAATTAAATTTTTGGGCAATTAAGGATCGGGCTGGACATATGCGTCATCGGGTTTTTTACACGGAACACGTATGTCCCAGTAGAGTTTTCGTCTGCGGGATATATATGTCCCGGTGGGACAGAAAGGGTTAAACATAAATATTAAAACTTAGTATCAAAACCATATATTAAAATTTAGTTCAAAAAATTATAGCGATAATTAAACCAAAATTAATTAATTGCATTTTTTTCTTTTTTCCCACAGTATTTTTGCAATAAAGTTCTGCTTAATAACTTATTCTAAATTAAATTCCAGAATTTTAGTTAATTAAAATTTTAAGCTTGATTATTTTTAATTATAATACAAAATTTAATCATTATACATATGTTTTATGAGCACATTACTCACATAACATCAAGTAAGCTAAATATAAAGATATAAATAAATTTTTAACGATAAATTTATGAGTAATTTATCAATAAATTAATTATCACGAAAGCTTGTGATTATAAACTACTTGATTCTGTTTTAAAAAAAACTATTATAGTAAATTTTTAAAAGTCTGAGAATTAGAATAGAATTAATAAGTCATATGTTATTTTCCGTTATTATTATACACTCCCGTGTTCTAATAAATAAAGTATACGTAAAAAGAAATCTGAACGTTATACTCAATAATTATTTCAATCCTTAAATAGAATGAAACATATTTTTTTTATTTAAAAATATATTTTATTCTACATATATATTTTTAATTAAAGTTATAAAATATATTTTTTTAATTAAAATTTTTGAAAAGCACGTTCGTAATTAAGTTGCACAAAAGACTTTTGTTACTTCTTTAATAACCTTTCTAACAGATGTTTCCGAACCATAATTAGGTCACGAAATAAACCTTTTATGATAGATTCGTTTTGTTTAGTATTTATTTCTCTGTCGGTATGCCTATGATTAAAACTTGTTCTTTAATTTGAATCGTATGCTTCAATTAAAATTTAATCACCTATCAACAAAAAAATTTACTTAAAACTTGATCCTTTTCAATGGAGTAAGCTTTCGAAGAACATAACTTATCTAATTAATAAACAGCAAAGAATTTTTTATGAAATTATTAAAAAGACAACAGACTAATTGGGTAGATTTTGAACTCTCTTAAAATCCTTCTAAAGTTCAACAAATATGTCCATTGAAAATAAAGATATATGTTTATATATTATTGGCTAAAAAGCTTAAATACTATGTTAGAAGCTAAAGTAAAACTAAATACATTCCTTAAACATAATTTTAACTTAATATTCTATTGATTGGAATACTTTACTTTAACCATTATTATAAATAACACGAATTCGAGAAAAACGAGAAGCACATTTGAATTTAAAATTATTCACTTTCATTCTAAGAATGAAGACCTGAAATTTAAGTTCAGGAAATATTTATAAGTTATTAAGACAATGAAACTTTTCCTTTTTGAAACAATTTACTATGCTATCGTAATATATGTAAATGAATTCACGTTTCTCTTTAATTAAACATAAAAACTATTTTTAAAAAAATGCAATATAATAATGGGGAAAGAGTAGAACATGATATTTGCAGAACTATGCGATACATCAAATACGCTTGTCAGTTTCATTTAATGAGCTTTAATCCAACGCCAACAGGGTGTATGTATTTGGCAATGAAATAGTCTTTCAAAAACATACCAAAACTAATTTGTTATTCGTTTGTTCATTACGATTCGATGAATAAGCTCTTAATTTAGAACATTTTTAAAATTAGAGCAATTCCGCTACAGTCATTGTATAATATAAAAAAAAGCAATTGAAATTCCTATTAAATTAGTTTTTCAACAAGAAATTTCTAAACAAACTTACAGATATTCAAAAAAATTGTCAAAATTTTATTTAATGCGCAATGACCTAAATTAGTTTAAAACCTTAATTTAAATAAAAAGAAGCAAACTTATAACACGAAGAAAAGGGGCCACGTGGAGGTTATATATATTAATTATATTAACGATTAACAATGACACATTATTTCTTTTTAATTTTCACGGTACGTGCCATTTTATCTCGTCTGATTTTTATTAAAGTAATTAAAGTAGGGGCAATTATTATAAAAAATCAGGAAATTCATATTTTACCATAATTACTGGCGTTCTAAAAATGTTTTATTACTTCGAATTGATATTGATAACAATGCGTGTTCAAAACTGTCGATTCCGAATTTTTTTTTCATGTTAATAACCTAGTTACATAAAAAGACTTACGTTAGCCCGTAAAAAATGTATTTTCTCCTTCTGATGCAACTGTAATGAACTTATTGCTTTATGAAACAAAAATTAAATTAATTCATAAAATTAAAGTGGTATTCATTACACCACATTTCTATTTAGACAAATGAGGTATTATTTCCAACTTATTTTTTCTTGCAGTATCGAATAAAATCTTACAGTCTATAAAATGAAATTTTTAAGTTATAAGATTATTATCCACAAAGAGTATGATTTTTAACATATAAGTAGAAAATCATGTCTAGACAAGAACGGTATTATTTCCTACATATTTTTTTCAGCTTTTTTGTCTCGAATTAAATCAAAAGAGTCAATGAACTGAATAGTTTCGAAATTATAAGGCTTTTATCTACGAAGAGTGTAATATTTAACTTATAGAATATTAATGTATATAACTTCAACTACAAAGCAACTGGTCACATTTTATTCACGTGATAATTTTTCAGCCAGAAATCAGTTCAAGTAATCAAAAGCTTTACATTGCAATTAATTTAAGAAACCTTAATAACATTAAATGAAGCCTTAGTCATATCAGGTTGTAATGAAAGTCTCCAGCCATTGCTAATATCGTCTGCGCTAACAGTTCGATAACAGACGATTTTTGGCATTTGAAAGAAATAGACCTTGCTTTTTTACATTGCTCTTAGAAATCTGTAAAAAAATATCGTTATCATTTAGTACAAGGTGCCAAAAATAGAGCTATCATCCTACTAAAATAAATCCATCATTTACTTCCAGTTTTGTTATCCAGTCCAAAAAGTCAGCTATAGAATGTCCCCGAATCCTGTCCACAGCTTCAGACACTACTGTTGTATCATATGACGCTGTGAAGGTTTGGAACAGTACAGAGAGTTTAAAAATAAGATTGACGTCATTCAAAAAAGTAGATCGATTTGACCAGCATGCGAGAACTTAAGAGAGAAAATCAGTATTCAACCACGAGAACTAGCTAAGGAGTTGTCATATCCATTAATCGCTCAATGCGCTGCATACATTTGGCATACAAGTTCAATCGCTAGATGCCGCATGTGCTGTTTCAAGCAGATGAGAACAAATGTGTTCAGGCCTGCGCTCAATATCAACGCAAGGACAACATTCTTGACTGGATTGTCACTTGAGATGAAAAGCAGACTTCAAGAACACGAGCCGTAGTTGGTGAGTATGTCTGTACAATCAACTGTAAAATGTACAGCTAGATGCTAGTTCGCGTTGACCTTGTGGAAATGTTGAGTTTTGGTGCAAGAAGGTACCACTCCATCATGGTAACACAAAAGTGTCTGCATACTCGGGCTGCATTCTGAATGGACTCGTATTACGGATTTCTTAAATAGTTCCAGGGAATTAATCAAAAAGTAAAATTAGCATTAATGATGTGGTAATCTAGCCTGCGATGATTCTCTTGAATAAACTACTCCCGCCATATTTTTCACATTGTAAATGACTATCCCTTATTTTAAGGGCCTGTGTTCTAAAACCGTTGTAAAAAGTATGTTTATGCAGCAACTTTTTGTGCTTGATTTCGTAACTTAAAATTTATTTATTTATTTATTTTCTTTTTTTTCTTTTTTTTTTTTGAAAATTAGTCAGCCTATTTAAACCTAACCTCGCAAACCATTAGGATTACATCTAATTCTCAACATTAAATCATCAGTTATTAAAGTGATAATTTTTTTCATTTTTGCACTTGGCATATTAAAAGCTACACGTCTGATATAGATCAACTGTTTAACGGTTTAATGAAATTAAATATTTATATTCTACAGTTTAAAAAGAAATCATATAACTCGTTCGAAATCGAAGAAAAAAAACATTTAAATATTTTATTATTTATCAAAAATGCATTACATTGCAATTAATTTGAGAAGCCCTAATAATATTAAATGAAGCCTTAGTCATATCAAGTTGTAATGAAAGTGTCCTGCCATTGCTAATATCGTCTGCGCTAACAGTTCGCTATTTTATCAAACGATTTTTGGCATTTGAAAGAAAGATATTTGCTTTTTAACATTGTTCTTAGAAATCTGTAAAAAAATATCGTTATCATTTAGTACAAGATGCCTAAAATAGAGCTATCAAAGTACTAAATTAAATCCATCATTTACTTCCAGTTATGGAGCAAAAGTCAGCTATAGAATGTCCCCGAATCCTGTCCACAGTTTCAGGAACTACTGTTGTATCGTATGACACTGTGAAGGTTTGGTACAGTACCGAAAGTTTAAAAATAAAGGATGACGGCATTCAAAAAGTAGATCGATTTAGCAGACCTGCGAGAACTTGTGAGAGAAAATCAGTATTCAACCACATGAGATATAGCTAAGGAGTTGCCATATTCATTAGTCGTTCTATGCATTGCATACACTTGGCTTATAAGTTCAATCGCTAGGTGCCGCATGTGCTATTTCAAACAGATAAGAACAAATGTGTTCAGGCCTGCGCTAGTTTGCTCGAATATCACATAAGAACAGCATTCTTGACTGGATTGTCACTTCTGATGAAAAGTAGACTTCAAGAACAGGACCCGTAGTTGGTGAGCCGGTCTGTACAATCGATATTAAAATGTACAGCTAGATGCTAGTTCGTGTTGACGCTGTGGGAAGGTCGAGTTTTGGCACAAGAAGGTACCACTTCATCATTGTAACACAAAACCACGTGTGTCTGCATACCCGGGCTGGACTCTGTATGGACTTATATTACGGATTTCTTAAATAGTTCCAGGGAATTAATCAAAAAGTAAAATTAGCATTAATAATGCGGTAATCTAGATGGCAATGATTCTCTGGAATGAATTACTCATGACATATTTTTCTCATTGTAAATGACTATCCCTTATTTTGAGGGGCAGTGTTCTAAGACGGTTGTAAAAACTATGTTTATGTAGTAAGTTTTTGTGCTTAAATTCGTAACTTAAATATTTTTTTGAAAATTAATCAGCATATTTAAACCTAATCTTACAAACCATTACGATTAATTGTAACATTAAATCATTAACGTTAAATCATCAACGTTAAATCATCAGTTAACATCTCAACAATAAATCATCAGTTATTAAAGTGATAATTTTCTTATTTGCACATTAAAAGCTACACATCTGATATAGATAAACTATTTAACGATTTAATGAAATGAAATATTTACAGTTTAAAAAGAAATCATGTTACTTTATTCAAAAATCGAAAAAAAAACATTTAAATATTTTATTATTTATCAAAAATTTTGTTTCATAGTTTCTCTGCATCTGTTTATGAAACCCCTAATGAAAACCAGCAATTTCAGAAACCTATCAAATAACCATTAAGAACAAGTTTGATTATTTGTCAGATTATACAACCACGAGGTCAGATAAAAAAAGAAGAACAGAAAACTGCAACTTACAGAAACATGTTCTTTAATGTTTTCTTGAAATGTAGAATGAAAAATGATTCCTCAGACTTATACGAGTCAAGTTTCTTCTTGTCGGATGTGATGAATAATATTTCTGTATCTTTCCTTTCAATGAATAATATTTCAGTAACTTTTTTAGATGATTGATAGTTGGAGAAATTGTAGCAACAATTACAATCGGATACTAAAATAGTTGAAGCAAGTTTCCTGTAAATGAATAAATTTTTGCCTCAATAGAGAATTATTTTAAATTGCATAAGTACCATTACTTACTAAATATATTCGCACTTTGTCATGATTTAAAAATTTCAAAAACTTTCATTTTATCTAATAATATTTATGCTCATTTTCCGATTTTTATGATTATTTGTATAAAGCTGCTTAATAGACTCGGATTTGATACAAATATATGTTTCTAATAAATTATTAATCAGATATAAAATCTGTGATGTCATTCAATATTAACAATTATAATAATAAATTGAAAGTCATCGTGTACTAATTAACACCGAAAAAATATGAAATATTGCTAAGAGATAAATATGAAGATTTCTTTAAATATTTACAAAAAAATTTATTTCTTACATAAGCTAGAAATTTTCATTCGAACATTGGACAACAATAATAAATTAAATGTACTTCCATGCTTTCAAAAGAAAAATAAGAAAATTCGATATCATTATAATCTATTCTTTCCAAGTAAATAAAGTTATTCACAATAAATAATATTACATGTAAAGGACTAAGACATTATCCATTCCAAAATTATTATACTTAAGGCCCTGTTTTCCTGTGCTGCAATTCTCTTAATAGAGATAAAATTTTCCGCCAATAATATTAAATTGCTCTGTGTATTAGGTACACCAATTCTAAGTCAAATTTTTTACTGTTTCAAGGACATAAGCCTTTTCTTCTACGCGAAACTTTAAACATAAACTCCATTATTTAACTTTTTTGACCCTGGATAAATTTTATATGATGTGTTACTATGACTATTCTTTACATATTAAAAAAAAACGCATTAGTACAATCAAGATTTTTTTCAGATTAACCTCTGTGTTAACAAAGGTCCATGTTGTTTAGTTGTTTCCAAAGTCTTCATTTAAAACAATTTATGATGGCAGTAAAAAATTTTAAATAACGTTTTTTAAAGTTTCGCAAATTTAGAAAAGCATGTTTTTTATGGATGATACTTAATAATAAATTTTTGATCTTTTAAAATTTCTTTGTAGAATAATTTCCAAATAGCGAAGTGACTTTTCTCATTATCGAACTTTTCTTTGAGATCCACTTTCCCTATTTCATAAAATATTTCGGAACATTTCAAACTTGTTAACGCATTTTATGGGGGAAACGACCTTAAATTGATTTTAGCAGACACTTAAATTCTAGAGAAAGAGGTAAAATCCTTTTCCCTTTTTGTTTGCATTTCATACAGGAATCCAGGTCAAAAATCAATTTACGAGAAAACGCCACAGAAATTTCTAAAGCATGGAACTATGATGTTACAGATCGAACTATTCTTAAGAATTTTGTCTAAAGCTGGATTCTTTGTCACAGCGGAGAGTTTGGAAAGTGCGGAGGACGAGAATGACGTTCCGTTAGAAGAAATTAAAAAAATATATGGGTACAGCTAAGAGAGAATCACGAAATTAATTGTGATGTACTGATTAGTGATTTTCTTTTTATTGATTCTGAAGCCACAACGACAGAAACATTAACTGAATCTGATATTTTGGACTGAGTGAAAAATAAAAACAATACAGCAATAAGTTGTGAGGAAGATGAAGACGGAAATTATGAAGAAATCACCAAAGCCTTCATATAATAAAATGTTAAAATCATTTGAAACAATTCTATGGTATATAATAATTTGCAAGATAAAAGTGTATCAATTGCTATTTTAATTATGTCTAGTGTTTATGAATTTAAAACTTGCTTTGAGTTGTTTAAGTTTTTCAAATGGTGATTTTCTATTTAAGTAATTTTCCATATAACGAGCATTTTATCGGGATTTAGCAGGTGCGACTATATTGTTATGTGTACCATCAGAAATATGTGAGCACAGAATAACAAATGTGGAGAAGTATTGAGAACAACTGGCTTAACTTAATATAGAAATTCGAAAGGAATTTATCATCAAAGTATCTTTTTTTCGCCACATTTCCCTCAACATACACTACAAAATCTTAAAGAGAAATCTGAAGAAGAAATCTTACATAATCACCAGTCTTTCTAATTTTAAGCTTTTATCGATTCTATTATTGATAAAATAACTTAAATCGTAAAGAAAAAATCCTTTTTTTTTTTCAAGAATATTCCTTGTAAAAACCACAAAAATGAAATTAAAAAAAGAGCACCGTGAGGAAAGACTAATATTGAAAATAAAAAATAAAAACATGATTAATAAATAGATATTATTTTTCATGTGAATCTGTCATATATTATTTAGTATTAAATACTCTGTTTGAAATTTCTTGAAGAAAACTATTAAATAACAATGCATTAAATTGTTATTTTTCCACATTCAATCGTAACATCAGAAATAATCATAAAAAAGATGGTATTCAAATTGTGAGTTTATTGACCAATTTTATCTAATTTTATTCGCGCTAACTAGGCCTACCTTAGGAAGCTACTTTATTCCTTGTAGCTGGACGTATGCTATCGCCAAGTGGGATAGTTTAGTCATAAGTTCTTTATTGCTTCAATTAGTTTAATCATCTCATAACCGGCTGAACGAGGGTCAGAAACCCACCGTTGACACAATATATTTTCCATTCCTTCAGCACATGAAAAGTTTTCAGTGTCCTGCACTTCCCAATTGGTGATCCTGAACTATTAGAAAGCAAAACTCTCGTTCACGCGTAGTTGGCTGCAATTTCAGAGCTAGCTAACATAAAAGTTCTAGTATTTCCCATTCTTCTCGATAGATGACACCACCAGATAAACAAATTCAATCATATCCCACGGTCTATTTGATAACACAACACGACCACCTAACTCCAACATCTAACGAAAAGCTGAACTTCAATATCCAGTTAAATTTCAATTTTGCTGTTTTGAAACCATGCTAGTTGTAAAAGTAAAAGGTTACAAAACCGTATAATTTAGTATTCACGGTCTCTTACTCTTACAAGTTATAAACGGTTTCAAAACCGTAAAAGTAAAGAACTGTTCCTAACTGTAAATTTAAGGGTTAATTCAATGGACATTTTTTCCCCTTTAATTAAATTGACTTTTATTGCCCTTTCTACTGATTATATTGTCATACTCCTCTTTTCCCGGCATCTTATCCAGGAATTCGTCTCTGCACTTCACTGTGAAAACTTTTCAATATTCTTTATGAAACTTTGTTCATGAGGTATCTTGTTTACCTGGCAAAGAAATAATTAGGTTTCTAAAAATTAAAGATTAAAAAAAAGCTTTAAAAAAAACACTGCTTTTGTAAAATTATAAATGTTAGTTGTTGAAGGCTTATTTTTTTTAAAAAAAATAGTTTAATCAATGCTATAATTTTTAAAACTAAAATTTGAACCACGCTGCAGGGCTAGCGAAACAAACTTCTTTTGTGGTTGTTTTGACCTTGCAGGCACTAAAACTAACAATGTCGCATGCCGATCGACAGTCACTATTTTTTGACCAATGAAACTTAATCTCTAAGTTTAACACTTTCTCATTGTCATAAAGAACAAACTTTTTAAACGAAAGAAAAAAACCACTTGAAGACTTATACTCCACATAAAAGTCTTTTACTCATAAAAAATGCCCTACTTTTTTTCCACTCTTTTTCAGCAATTTTAAAACCTAATATCGGCGTTTTAAAAGAGTAGCCAACGTAAACAAAGAGCATAAGTGACATTACTCGAGTTTTAACTGATTCACTGTGACTGTGCCCCCACACTCTCAATCTGGCAGATGAAATAAATGATGTCACACTGACTTCCGTTAGAGACGGAGCGTTGAAAAATATGGGAAACAGATTTCCCTTTAGAAAAGAAAAACCATCTTTTTTTCAAAAAGTCGGGAAAAAAATAAATATTTAAGAACAGAATTTTTTTTTCCTAGAAAATTTATGGGTCACGATGATAGATGTTTGAGGTCAAAATTACCGCCTACAACTTATTTTAATATTTTGTAATGACAATACTAGATGTTTAAAATCATATCTGTTTTAGAATAGTGCATAATGAATGCTCAAAATGATTCGAATCAAATAAATCTGTCAGGATAATTATCCAGAAATACATTAACTGTTTCTATTTACAAAATCATAGTGTTTAAGTGGAGTCTGAGCTTTATTCGAATCAAAAAATTCCAGATAACTCAGAATCGCCAAATTTGAATTAATTGATTAGAATCAGCATATTCCAATCAAATTGTTCAAAACAACGTGTAGGTTAAAATGAATTATTAAACTGATTTAAATCCGACAAATCTCTCGAATTAGATTAAGTTATCCAAAAATAAAAACACTAGTTCTTTTTTTTTCGAAATTAGAAATTTTATTCGAATAAACAGCGATGCATTGGAATCAACAAGCTAAAAACACTATAGTCGCATTAACTGATTGGAACAAATTTGAGTCAATAGAATTGTTGTAATTGTATTAGAGTAGACCTTCATTCATTAAGTGCACTAATCCACCAAAAGTCAAAATAATAATTCGATTTGGCTAACAATTTTTGTTGTGAAATCTTTGATTTTAAATTAAGAATTCAATTATCATTTTTTGTGTGTGTGTGTTTTATTATAAGAAAATTTCTAAATTGGTGCTCTTTAAATTCTTCCGTACAAATCTAGAATCCCCGATTTCGAGATCAGAAGAATTTATGAGCAAAAGAATAATAATTTATGAATTATTATTCTTATAATCTTATAATATAATAATTTTATAATATAATTTTCATAATTATATTTATTATAAAAATTATGTTTTTTCTAATACATTATATATAAATAAATTTTAAAATTATTCTGGACAATTTTCACTTTAGAAAATGGAGAAAATTAACACTTTCACTTAACATCCGTCACGTTCTGACTGCGCATGTCCGTTACCCATGACACAGATTGCACTTCATCGTGCATACCTGCAACACAGATTGCTCCAACTGCGCTTATTCAATTACTTTCATACCATATATAGAAAATGTTTAATATCTCTAGTAACGTCTTTCTTAAAACGTTAATGAAAAGTAAAGATAAAACTTTTTTTAACAAGAGAATTTGCAAAAGTCAAATTATATACCACTACAAATAACTATTAATTATTCATAGCCACTCGTTTATTCTAAGTAAATATTTAGTAACAAATTTTTCAAAATGAATAATTATTCATAGTAATAATCATTATCTTAAATCAACATCTCAAATTCCTCCAACGATTGCAGTTATACGAGTACGATAATCAAGCTTGATATTTTTTGTTTAATAGTAAATTAATATTAGTAATTTAATAATTAATTATTTAAGTAATCAATACTTTATTTGATAATAATTTAAACTTTATTTAATAGCAAATTTAAAGATTACTTTATGTTTTGAAATTTTAAGTTTTTTTTCTGTTAAAAAAATAAGGAAAAAAGAATGAATAAAAAAATACTCAATATGTAACTAAACATTAACTTCTAAAAAAGAAAGAAACATTTAAAAAATAATTTTCAAAACCCAAAAATATTTATTTGATTTTAAATTTTAAATAAGAATTTAAAATTTGTATTTTTGTAAAGCACTACACTTATATTAGTCATTAAAAGTTAATAACATTTTTTTTTCTCAGAAATTATATCATATTCATGTAATTCTGTTCTGTATATGGGGATTCATATCCTCTGCTTTAGAAAACAGGAAAAAATAAATGTTTCAAATGTGCCAAGCAAGCTATCTGAAATAATAAACTAACAGTCTCCACCTAAATTATAATAATAGTCTATTATAATCTTGTCAGCATAATTTTTAAGTAAAACTCCTTCAAAAAATTTAAAATTATCGATACACTTAATTACCATAAAACAACAATTTCGTCTGACTTATTTAGTTTACGTAATTCTTCATTAATTATGCATGATTAAATAAATACAAATTCATGCAACATTAAAAAAAAATTTTGATCGATCAGGACAAGGAAATTGTGACAGAATAAAAAAGAAAGAAGTACATGAATTCATTTATAATTACTTAACCTCGAAATAAGAAATCTAATAATAGGAGGTTTTTAAGAGCATATAATAAAAACTGGAATATATGAATAATTCATACTATTTTATATGATATTTCTTGGTTTAAAAACAAAAAACTCATTCTAAAACATGCATTATCTTCTTAACTTACTTTCTTTAGCATATATTACGAAATTTTAAGATATTGAATTTTTAAACTGAGTTACCATTAAATTTTTATGATTGATTTCTATTTTTAAAACCAACACTACTGTATATGTACAATATCATCCAGATTAGATGATATCAAGCTTAAAGTGAGATTACTGTATTTTGACTACTATATTTTTGCTCATTTTAGTAAAACTTATTGACTAAAATAGAATAAAAATGCTTTTTTACCTATAGTTATATAATAATTGTATGTAAGAAATGTTAAAGGTGATGCCTAAATTGTAGTCTTTATGCCACTGCAATAGATAATTTGATGAAAATTATCAAACATAATTCAATATAATATAAAATTAGCAAACATAACATAATAAATAAATATTTCTATATCATTTTCAGTTTTCATCGTAAGTCTTAATGAATATTTATAATAAGTCTTCATACTATTTCTATAATTATTCAGACTTTAAAATAAATTTTTCATAAATATTTCTGTAACATTTTTAGTCCTTATGATAAGTCACCTCGATTATTTCTATAACACCGTTCGTCTTTGCTACTAAAATTACCACTTAAATAGTCTATCTCTGTAACATTAGTCATGATAAACCTTCAAGACAGTTTCTTCTATAACATTTTCTAGTTTTTATATTTTCAATTTTTTCGCTAATTTTTTTTCCCTTTATATTAAGGCTGTTGTTTCCTAAAGGTAAGGGATAAAGCAAAATAACGTTGTATTTATGTTATGAGAAAATATATTAAAACTATCATTAAAATTAGAACAACTTACATTCCATGGATCATTTTGCAGAGTAATTTGTTTAAAAAAATCGGTAAATAACAAAGGTTTAAATCTGTAAGAAAACGATTTCAACAATACACCATTTTTTTAAAATCGGTATTGAAAAACGGTGTTTTTTTTTTATTCGTTAAAGCACTCAGTGAAAATTTCCAAATTAAATTACAGTATAAAGTAACGGCAATATAGGTGCATCATCCGTAAAATCCATTTTACTGTAAAATCCTTTTTTTACCGCAAAACATTATACTGTAATTTTTTTTATCTATTTAATTAGAGTGATTCAATGATTTTACGGTAATCATTACTGTTAAAATTACGGTTTGTCAATTTTTTTATTCGATAACCTGTTCTGGAAAAATAAATTTTACGATAAACAGTACCGACACCCTAAAAACCGGTATTTTCACAGTAATTTGGTCCTGAATTTTTTACTGTGCAATAGTTTCCAAAAAATTTTCCGTGACTAAATTAAACCATTATAAAATGCTCACTGTAACCTAAATCAATACAATATTCCTACCGTGTAAATTTCTAAAATATTTTATAAACTGTAAAAAATTCCAGATCAAATTACAGTAAAAATTACCGGTCAATACTTTTTACCATAATTTGATCCGAAGGTTGCCAGCTGGTAGCCAGTAATTTTTGCCACGTGAAGTCCATGTTAACCGTGCACTTTTGCGGAACAAAAAATCTGATATACCGAAACTTTTACAATGATATTTACTGTTAAATCACTGTAACTAAATAAATACTATTGTAACAAGTTGTCGAACAAAAGAATCATCCTTAACAATCAAAATTCTTTACCGTTTGTGTATTGGGACGCATATTGTGAAGCACTAAAGTATTATTACTGAATAAAATGGAACGTTCCAATGCATGTTTTGAGCTATAAATTATGCTAACGCAAATATTAATGCAGATTATTTTTAACTATATTTTTAGGTAAGTCCTTATTTTGAGAAGGAATAAGGATTTAATACCACCCCTTTCTGAAAACGACCAATTTTGATATTAAGTGTCTCAATTTACATATTTTAAGGCGGAAACTATATTTCCAAGAATATAATTTAAACAGTTTCCCGAAATCAATTACTCTTTTGCTTCATTTAGCTTTTATCTATTTCAATGAACTGTTGAACAATGGATTTAGTTTCGGTCAGTGATGAATAATCAAGATGTTGTGGTGAAGAACAGACAAGAAAAAAGAATGCAGAACACTTTCTTAAAGTGATGAACAAATAGGAGGAGGTGTCGCCTACGTATAAGACGACATCAGAGTTAAAACTGCTGCTTATTTAAATTATACGTTTGAATAATATCCTTGAAAACTATTACTTTGATAAATCGCAGTGCCGACCAGTCAGTCATTGTCTTCGTTTATACTGTCTGATTTTTTTTGAAAATGTGTTTGAAATTCTGACTAGGATAACTAATTTAAAAAATAAATCAGATTTATTTCATATTCTTTTTTTTTTCAAAAATTTGCATTAGTTCACTTGATTTCAAATTATTTTTCGTTTGAATAAAACATTTTACAAGGAAAGACGTTTTTTGACTAATAAGATATCAACTACAAATAAACTATCTGATGGAAAATGAGACTCTAAAACGTGAACAAATACTTATTTTTTTATTATTTTTTTTATATATACAGGCTTATTCATAATTCCCTCCGGGATTTCGAAGCGTTATAGTAAACAAACGAAGACGAATATGGCAAAAAAGAACATATGAAATTATTCCGAAAGTATTCACGTTTTAATTTAAGTAGTTCCCGGTAGATGGCAGTAACATGTACCACTGAAGCCAGTTGTAGTAAACATAAGGTTGTAGTAAACAGAGGGAATTATGAATAACCCTGTATATATAAAATGTATACTGCGAAAAATGAAAAATAGCACACTCCGAATAAATTTTGATCTTATAATAGGATTTTTGTCTACTAAGACTCAATCTTAACGGTTCGTGGTTAAATATAATAATTAATTAATGCAGATGATATTTTAAATTACAAAATAAGACACAAAAATTTACTTTTTCAACAAAAAAAAAGAAAAACATACCATTATTTTCGAAGGATTCGGATTCCTGACAATCTAAATATGGGGAGAAGTAGCAGCAATGTAGAAAATATGGCCCAATAGTTTGGCCAGGAGAGTGGTCGAAAGTGCCTACTCCGCCATACTTCTAGAAGTTTTTAATCAAATCAAAAAAAATTCCATGCATTTATATAATCCGTATAGGTATTTCCATGCACACAAAAAAAGAGTTTTTAATAATTATTAATGATTTTATTTAAAAATAGTCAACAAGAAGGAAGTTAAATTGCATATAAATTTTTAAACTAGATTAAATAGCAAAATATAAAAGTTGATCAAAATCAATAGACTAATTCTTGCGAAATCCCATTTTAAATATGTCGCTATTTTGAAACTTGATAACTTAGAAAATAATCGACTGATTACGCTCAAAGATTATATTTGGTTATTTAAAATTACATTTTTTAAAATAAAGTAAAAATTTGTAGTTCTTACAACTCAAATTAATATTAAAGGTTTTCCTTGGATAAAAAAATTGAAATAAAGTATATTTATACGTTTCTGTGTACGTTTTTACGTCGATTTCGAAACTTAATTAAAATATCGTCAGCACTAATTAACTAGTATGTTTAAAGTTAAGATCTGAAATCATTAAAATTGACTCCTTAGATTAAAATTTAATTATTAGTACTTTCAGGGTGTTCAAATAAAAGATAAAAGTTATTCAGGGTACTCCCTTTTTTTCTTGCTCACTGCACACACAGTTAAAGCTACTATTATGATAATTACTATTAATTGATGGAAGTTGCTTTCATGTATGATTAATGGGATATGATTAAAATAATTAAGAATAAACAAATCTTATTCATTTATAGTTTTACAAAATTTTTCATCTTGAGTTCAATGTATTTATTATTTTTAATGAAACTTTTAATGTGAGGGTAAAACAGTGAGTTCGGCAATCTCTACTTTACGGAATTCCTTTCTAATTCGAATTCTGCGGTTTATGCATCATAATCATGATATAATAGTCCATAAAACTGAAATAATGCTCATAAATTGATAAAAATTATTTATATTATACTATTTCTAACGCAATCTTGTATCTTAAAACGACAACTAGAAACCATATAAACAGTGAGCATATAAACAGTTACAAAATGCATGTATGTTTTTAGATTTAGTCACATAAAATTAGCATAAATCTGCCAATTGCTTAAAATAATTATATAATATTTAACTTCGATTTACTTCGGTTTTGTTCGAATTCATATAAATATTTTGTCTGTGCTAAGTGTATGCTTGATTAACAAATTAATTTTAATTTAAAGAATATTGCAGACTGGCATCCTAAATTTATGATTCTTGTCTTAGATTGTATCGTAAAAATAACTTTACCAATTTTTCTGTGTATCATATCTCACTGTAATTACAAATTTTAGTGTTACTGAATAACAAACAAGGTAGCAGCTGCTTTACGCCAAATAGCGTAAAAGAACATTTCTGGTGTCTCACTGCGCCATAAACTATCCTTAGTTTTGATTTTGATGTAGTGGAACACTTAGGGAGACACCACTTTGATGCAAAGTAGTTGCAACCAGTGTTCAACTACACAAACATGTTTTATTTGAATGTTAAATTTGGCATTTTGCGCATCTTCATGCATGAGAATAAGTTAATTGACTACATTATACACATCTTCAGACATGAGAGTCAGTATTTGCTAAAAAAAATATTTTTTCAGCTAATGGTTTTAAAATAAATTCTAAAAAGATTAAATTAAGTTTTAAACTAATGTTTAAAAGTAAATTTCTTTTTTTACTTAAAATTACTCAAAAAATTTTCCTCCCATCACCATTTTTCGAATGTATGCAACATTTTTTGAATGACATTTTTCGAATAAAAATGCTTCGAAAATACTTCTCGAAAAATGTGCGACCTCTCATCTTTATTTCAGTCAGTAGTTCTTGCGTTAAACGACCACCGTTGTTTGTTCTAACCGTTTTGCGTTAGGTTTAAACAAAAATGTTCTTTGCATTTGCGGAAAATATTTGACAGCGCGAACATCGAAATTTTTCTGACACAGCGATAGAATAAAGAACTTTTAAAAATAGAGAAAAACTAGTTTTTTTTTGTTCTGCTTTGTTTTATTCTTAATTCTAAAGGGTTTTTCTAAGACATTCCAATATCTAGTGCTACACCCTGATTCGTATTCTATTCAACTCATGAATAGAAAAATAGAGAATGGCCATAAATAAATGATAAAACTTTGTTATTTAAATAAATATATTACTTTGGTTTCGTGGAGAGAAAAAACAGACATAGCCCTGCTTAAAATCTCCTATTTTTAATTTCTGAACCACTCAAATAAATAAACAAGTTACTTTGCTCAAAAACCGTGATAAGTCATTTTAACTTTTTATTCACTATATAATCTTCCTTCTATTAAGGAAATCATAAAAACAAATTTCACAAGTCACCACCTCCGAATCAAATTAAAACCTTCTTATTAAAGCGTTCCCTCCATTTGCTTTTATTAAATAAATTAATTTCAAAATAAAAAAGTTAAAAACTAATTCAAGAGAGCCTATTTTAAAAAAATACTTAACTGAAAAACATAATTACGATTTAAATTAAGCTTTCAAGGTGACGGCGTGAGTAAAAATATAAAATAAAACGTTACTTTGAAACAGGATTTAAAAAACATATAAAAATTAAAACACCGCCTTACCCATATTTAAAATTGCTTTTTTATCGAAAGAAAAGAATTTTTTAAAAAAAACCATTTTAAGCAGGTAATGAATTGTCATGATGATTTGACATTGAAGAGGAAATTAATAAATACAACAGTACGTGCAGACTTAAAACAAACTTTCATTTATCAACGAGATAATATTTTTTTAATATCAATTAAATTTATTTAATCTTTTATTCACCCTTATCTTAATAGCTTGACCTAAATAAATAATGATGTTTAAACTCCCATATTTTATTCTCAGGTTTTAGTAAATAGGAGCAATTAATTATCTTTACACTCTTGACGACGTATTAAATTATTTTCATGGCTTAAAAGCTTAACCAAATATCTTCATTTAGCGAATATCGTGTTCAAACTTAATTACTTAATCAGATAAAGGAAGTGCGTTTGAACTAAAATTACATTGTTAAATATTTTTATAAGATTAATATGAAAAAAAATATGTATAACACGTTTCATTCATTTGACTGACTTTGATTTTTTAGTTCCAAGAAATGAAATTTTTAAAAAGAAAATAATAATTATTAAATCGATAGAATTAAGACTGTTTAAACGCCATTCTTAGACATTCCTGCTTTAGAGTTAAGTCAAGTCCCTTATAGATATCCCGAAAATGACCTATTAAAATAAAAAAAAAGAGGGATATGGAAGTGTGTGATTTGCTGCGTGCTATATAGCTAACCAACTAATTTATTCTCGCCAAGCTTCAAAATTAGTTACATAGTTGATCAACAGATGGCACTAAAAAACTATAAAGCAATGTTTTCAAAACAATTGTTTTTCTCAACAACAGCGTGGCACAGTCTACGGTCAAAATTTGCAGACTGAAATAGTTCAGTTTAGATGGTTTGACATGCTGCAAAAACATTGTTTTATAGTTTTTTTTTACCAGTCAGTAGCAATTGTTCCATCCATTGAAGAAATTTTTTAATAATTTTCAAATTTTATGCTAATAAATTTAACTTCTAGCAGAATGGAACAAATCATGCATATCTATTCCTCCTACTTTTCTTTAATTGATTTTCATCATATTATTCGCTTTTTCGACACTCGTTAAAATCTCATACTGTCTTAGTTTTCATGGAAATGTCACGAAAACATTAAAGAACAATTTTATGTTTATTCATTATTATTGTCATTCTACTTAACTTTTAATATAATTTGTATTAGTTTTTACTTTAAAGGGGATGCCAACTTGCTCCTCTTTGTGGAAATAGTTTTCCCAGTGGAAGAAAAATTTATGTTGATTCTCAGGTTTTAAATTTCATTGCAAAGTTTTCCTGTTCATCACTATACATTTAGATAATTCAAATATTCATAAAAAATGCTACTTTGTTTGAGTTCTTTTTCAGAAAGCCTTTTGAAATATAGGCGTAAGTATTTTATATTTAATTTCCAAATTAATGATATATTGCCAAGTTACTTATTTTATATTTTATTTAGCAACCAGTGTTGAACAGCTGACCAATTGCTTGGACATTCGACTTCAATATTCATTTCCATAGTCTTGTAATGGACAACTAGTATTATTTTCCCTTTGTGACGTTGAGAAATTAATTATAGTCAAAACGTAAATATTTGCCACAACTTTGTTCTAAATCTAAACAAATACTGGTTCTGCAATGTACCCAGAACCGGCTTAACCTCTATCCTAATTTAAACTCTATCCTGGTTCAAATATCAACAAAAATTGCGATAAGTATTTATATATTTACAAAGAAAACGAAGCAGTTGAGAGGTACCATCCATTACGCGTTGTCTATTTTTAAACCCAACCCAGAAGACAAGAGAACTCCAAGATCAAACATTAGATTATCAAACAAACTAACCTTCGTGTCTTTTTTAATAGAACTAATCCGCTTTTGTGTTACATGGCGAGGATACACATAAAATCTCCGGCTGTTACGGTAAAGCGGGTTCTAACCCATGACTCATCTACCACTGAGCGGAGTGATCAGTGAGAACCGTAACACAATTCGTATCGACTAGTCATCGCTGGGATTCGACCCTGGGTCACGTTATGGGGGTTAAGCTAGCAAGCATAAACGAAACCTGGCTATGTTAATAAGCGAAAAACTGACCCCATATTATGCTATTCCGCACGTACGTATATATATATGTATATATATATATATATATATATATATATATATATATATATATATATATATTTCTTTAGAAACATTTATACGTTATTTATACGTAACTTTATGTTTTATTTATACACCAAAAAAGCTACAAATTACTTTCCCGGTAGCCAGATATGAATAAACTAAGAAATCACCTCTCCCTTAATTATATCACTTACCTGAAGCGAGAAAGGTCAAACGAATCAAAGTTTCGGTCACCATCTGTCAGTCAAAGTGACGTCATGCATATAAATCCCCGCCCACTTCAACAAACGAAAACTCCAAGGATGAGGAGGAAGACTTTCTTCTCTCTTTTGTATCTTGGAATACCTTCTAAACAGCAGCTTCAACTCACCGTTTGCAGCTGCACATTAGCAATTGCTAATTGCAACAAAAATTTCTATTTCAAATTATTAAAAAATATAATTGTGCAAATATGTTTAATAACAATGTATTGAAGTTTTCTTTGATTTTCATCATTTCTTCATTTTGGAGCGTGGAGTCCAAACGAATCCCGAAATGGCACTTAAAACTAGCCCAGAGTCAAGGGTAAGTTAAAATAAAAATTATTATTTGCATTTGAAATTTCAAAATCAGTTTGTATAAAAGTATAAATGCTTTAATGTAAGATAATTATGGTTATGGTAATTACGTTCAAATTTCTTCTTTTAATAAAAACAAATGAGTTTCTTTATTTAATTTTATGCAATGAAAATAACAAACAGTGAAATTAAATTAATAAACAATTTTTTCTATAGGCGTGCTATTTTTTACTCAATATCATTTGAGCAGAAAAATTATTAATTAAAAAAAACAATATTAAAACTATTTGTTTTGAAACCAGGTAATAAATTATACTCGAATAAATGATGATTAAAAAATGTCAAGAACTTTTTGGTACATGCAAAATATTATGATTTTTTGTTTGGTTTTCCAATTTTTGATCAATGATCATTACAGCTATTACAGCAAAAATTTCATTAACATATTAACAAAAGACAACGAATTATTTTGAAAATATTTAACGTGATAAATGATTTTTTTCATTAACTTACAAATAATAGTTAAAACATCAGATTTTATCTCAATCAATTTAAATTTTAGGACTGGAACAGTATCCTATCTAGTTTTTTATTTGTTTTGGAGTACAAATAAGCAGAAAACGAATAAAATAAGCTAAATTAAGATTTTCGAGAAGGAACTTTTATAAGTGGTATCAATGTTTTTTAAAGAAGCCTAATTATTTATTGATGAATTTAGTTATTTTATTTTGAATTGAAAAATATGATGAGAATACAAATTTTAGTAAATGCATGCTCGTTTCTTAATTTATTTAATATATTGCTTCAATTGCCTTTTGTAAAAAAATATTTTTTAAATTATATAAATATTGTAATAAATAGAATTACAAGTTTAAAAAATCATCACTTGTTACAAAAAAAACTAAATAAAATCCCAAGTGTTCCCGACTTGTCCCTACTTGATCTACCGAATCCTAGGATTCTGCAGAACGTCTTTTAAAAACCATCTGAGTGAAGAGATGTAACCAGAAGGAGAAATACGAAAAAATTTCCCAAAACATGTAAAAAAGGCTTTTAAAAAATCAAACAGAAATAAAACTTTTTCTGGCTAGATATGATTTAAGCATTATTCCAATGATATCCATAAAAAACAAGTTTTAATCTTAAAAAGTTGAAAACTATAAAACTTCCAATGAAGTTATAAACATGAAAAAATTATTAAAAGGAATAATTGAAAATACGTCAACCACAATATAAAAAAAATGCAATGGACATTAAAGATTTAAGAAAAGTAAATAGATTAATAAACACTAGCTCAGTGATTCCCAAAGTGTGTGCCATGACACCTAAGGGTGCCATGAGTTGCCCCCGACTTCGAGCTAATATTTATGTTCACCTGCTCAAATCATGATCATTTGCTTCGTGTTCATCAATTTAATTATTCACTTCTTTTCATTTGCCCAAGTGCGAAAATGAATATCGAAAAAGAAATGTGAGTAGCTTTATTCAACGATTCCACAGTATAATTAATGAGCGAAAAACTCACACATCATAAAAAAGGAATTCACAGTACATTTGAGTGTATTTGTCTTCATTTATATTTTCTCTTATAAATACTTTTAATATTATGTATTTTAATTAGTTTCTAATTAATTAAAATACTTGAGTATACTTTAAGTATAATTTATTGTATTAATTATGTTTATATTTTCGCAACTTACTTCCATAGTTTCTGTTTCATAGCTTTACGCATGTGAAACATACAGTTTAAGAAGAAGAAAATATTATATTTCAAACAAAGTGCCATACAGGGGTGCCAGAGATAAGCTTAAATTTCGGAAGTGTACTGTCACATGGAATAATTTTGAAAACCCTTGCCGCAAACAAAAGTCATTCTTCTTAAAATCAATAAATTAGTTCATTAATGAATTAATCAACAAATTAGTTTTGACAATTACAAATTGTTTGAAATATTTTGAATGTATATTTCATTCGAAATATTTCAAACAATTGTAATGTAACTATTTTATTCGCTACATAAATTATAAAGGTGGAAAAAGTTGTCATGTTTCAAGAGCTCAATATGAAATTAATAAACAAAATACAAAACGCCCTTGAAACAAACAAAACAGAGTGGGAAAAGGAAACGCAAAGTTGCTCACGAAAAATGAAAAATAAATTTAAAGTGATAAACCAAATTTGAAAAACCACGGTAGTCACGAGGCAAATAAGCGCAGGAAGCATTTCCAAGGATCATTGAAGTGTAGTGAGGAACTCACATCGTTAACTAGAGAATCGGAATTTATGCGAATTATTTCCTCTTCTGTTTCGTGGAATTATTCACACCAAACTGTGAATCCCCAAAGTTATGTTACCCCACAGGTTTTAAAATTCTGTTTTAATAATTAAGTTTATTTTTACAAATTAGAAAAGAATAATAATAATAAATATGGACTTTCTTTTTGTTCAAAATATGTGTCTTATTTCATAAGGTGAACAGAGGAAGAAAATCACAATTTCAAACGAAACGATTATCAAACTACTTTAGAAAAATAAATCTTTAATTACCGTACCGGTCTCAAATGTATCACATAAGAAATAAAATTTGATTACAATTAAATTAAAGATAAGATTCTTCCGCCAGAATGAAAGCAATGAGGAAGTTATTTGTTAAAGACCTTGCTCTCTCTTCGCGTTTATATCCTATTTCGAGGCTTTGTGATTCACCGTGAAGGTTGATTTATGAATGAATCCTTATTCTCTTCCAGCCACATAAGTGAATTTTTTACACAAAAAATTTAATTTCAATTAACAAGTGATTAGGATTCTATTACACGTGAAGATAACTAATTGAAATAACATTGATTTGATACGATTTAAATTAATTTTACTTATAATTAATCTATATAATTGTTATCTACATGCATACACTGTAAAAAATTCTGGATCAAATTATGGTATAAAGTACTGACACACAGACTGCATCCACCTTAACATCCACTTTACCGTAAAATTCATTTTTACTGTGATATTAAATTTGCTAAAATTTCAAACGATATATTATGGTTTAAACTGCTCTAAAACTTTTAACGGTGTACGCAATTCGCACATACACTGTAAAATATACCAAATCGAAGTACGATAAAAAGTACCGGTATCATATAATCGATGCTTTTTACCGTAAAATTCATTTTCACCGACACATGTTATGGATCAAAATATCTGATATTCCGTAATTTTCTCAGTAATAATTACTGTAAAATCAATAAATTACTCGAATTAAATTAATATTACTAAAAAATTACTGTATAATATTTTACCATAAAAATGGATTTTAATGTTAAATGTATTTTGCGGATGATGCACCCAAAGTGCCGGTATTTTATCCCGTAATTTGATCTAGAATTTTTAGCACTGTATATTCTAGTAAAATTACCGTGATGTATGGTAATGACAATCTGAAGAAAAAAAATAGTCCTGGTAAAAAAATATATATATAGTATTTATGAACCAGTAATTTAATTAGTAATTTTGCCGTTTATATGTTTACTGGAAACACTGGGTTCCAAAATTATAGTTCTTATTACCACATATTTAGTAAAAATTGCAAAACTGAAAAGTAAATTAAACCGAATAAATGATTTTTATTCCATGCTCTGAAAAATCCTGATAAAACTACCAAAATTTGCCAAATTTATTTAATTTTATCGCATATTATAGCACTACATTTTATGGTGAATTTGACCAAAATCATTACCAAAGGGCTCTAGTAAAAATTGCCGAGATTTTACTGCTCCCATAGAGATAGAAACACGGTAAATTTAACCATATTCAGGTAGTTTTAACTATTCTTTTTTTTTTTTTTTGCTTAATATAACTCATACGTTTTCAAAAAAAGCAAGTTTGTATGTTGTCAATGTAGGAAAACTTTTTCACAAATAGTTTCTTTTTTAGCATTCCTTAATATATATTTTTTTAGCATTCTCTAATGTATTTTTTAGCATTCTTTAATAGATTTTCATTTTAACATTCTTTGACATATTTCATATTTAGCATTCGTAAAATTATTTTCTTTCTAGGGCTTACAGGTGTGTAGATTTTGATACTTAAACTGATTCCCTTGAAAATTATTTTTATAACCAAAACGCTAACTTAAGAAAAAGAAGAACATCAAAATACTATTTAGAGTGTTACACAAATGGCAAAAAAATGACAGAAATAAAAATAAAAACAGTTTTCTTAAAACAACCATCTTCAAACTCAAGAGTTAAAAAGCACTTCTGACAGATATTATGATCTGCAGGAGCATTAATAATTTCCGTATTTTTTCAAGGCTTTTGTTTTCTTTCTAAACACCATCAATCTTATCATGACACATTTCTATTTTAACAGGAACGCGAAGACTTTATCAAATTACAATTCCTTCAATAAGCATTAAAATTGTCATTTGTGACACTTAAAGGATTTTTTTTTGCATTTATAATTCTAAAACAACTAGGCTCTAAATTTAATATTATTTTAATTTAAAATAAAGATTAATCGGAATAATAATTATTATATAGGGTGTGCCGGAATCCCCATCCTATGTATATATTTTCTGAATGAAGAAAGTATCTCTATTAAGTGATGCAAATTAATATTAAAACTTGAAAAAAGAACGCTATTGAAATTTAACAAATCACGAAGAAGGTGGGATAAAAACCAGTTTAATTGCTTGTTAAAACTCGAAGATTTTTCCCTGTCATCTTTCATCACTTTTCTGCTTCCTCCAGCAAACAAAAAGGCTGTGTTGTTTTTAATTCCAACTTCTGTAGGGATTCGCTCTATTCTTTAACGTTTTTATTTTTTCCTTGTTTACATATTAAATTGAAACCTCTAATGAGTGCTCGAGCGCTCTCTTATGGCCTCAGTTTTGGCAGGAATTCTGAAAATATAAATTAAGGGTGGTGATTACAGAAAACCATGCACACAACCAATAATATAATAAATTATCTAATAGGGGATGATTCCATTAGTAAGAAGAATTCACACCTTGGCTTTCAAACTGTCCGCAATTCAAACTATTCTAATAAATTACTTATTTAAAAAAATATTAAATTTTTTTTATTTAAATTTTTAAACAGATATGAATTTATTTATTTTTTTAATTGCGAATTTTTGTTTAGTTCTTAATTAACAGAAAAAATTTTGATATTTTTATTTTATGATTGATAGCAATAAAGAATAGTCACAAATAAACTTGAGATATATTATACAGAAAAATTGAATAAATTTTAAAAAATTTAAATTAAGTATTTAATTAGATTAATATTAGAGCTTATGTCATATACTTCACATTTAGGTTTTAACTTTATCTTTAAAAAAAAGTAAGAAAAAATTGAGTTTTTTCTCTACAAACGAGTTTAAAGATTGATTGTTACAAGGGACAGTTTAGAAGTTAATATAGCAAATTTGTGCATGGTGCTAAAACTATATTTTTAAGACCTTAGTAGATTTCGCATGGCATTCTTTAAAATGATGCCAGACATTTTGCATTGGAGTTGTAACCTTGCCTGAAAAAACAAGCAAAGATAACGTTTTTTTTTTCTTTTCTTCTTTGTAAACCTGTTTTAAGTTTTAAAGTTACATGGAACACTTCAGAAAATAATTTTGCAATCTGGAATTGCGAAACTTACATTTTTTGGACCTAAGTAGTATCAGTCTTTAAACCTGCTTTAAATGTTAAAATTACGAAGGAAAATTTAGAAGTTAATGTCGCAGATTTTCGCGACAAAATCTGTATTTTTTAGCTCATAAGTAGTTTCTTATTAGGTCATCCTTCAAAATATTACAATGCACTCTGCATCAGAGTTGAAACTTTGTCAAAAAAAGGCAATCAAAAGTGAAGTTTTTTTTTTCTTTTGCATTAAGCCTACTTAAGCTTTAACGTTGTCAGACACAGACAAGGGATTGTGGGAAGAAGGAATTATCTGAAATTTTTATCTCAATGTATTTCTTCTTTTAGTACTTAATTTTTCTTTCTCTTGTACGCAGAGGATATTTAAAAGAACCATTTACAAAAGTTAAAGAGAGAAAGAAATTTTTTTAAACAAATAATAAGAACGAAATTCGAATTTACGATGGTGTTGAGCTGCGTTGAAAATAATAACTGAAATACACAATTCGAGATTTCCATGTCGTACTATCTTATTAAAAA
This sequence comes from Parasteatoda tepidariorum, assembly GCF_982258835.1. Classification (NCBI taxonomy): domain Eukaryota; kingdom Metazoa; phylum Arthropoda; class Arachnida; order Araneae; family Theridiidae; genus Parasteatoda; species Parasteatoda tepidariorum. The sequence continues at coordinate 75,158,025 of NC_141757.1, forward strand.
TGAATTCGATCCAATTGTATCCAAACAGAAAAGGGACAAATATGTCTCAGCGATAAAATAATTCTTCTGTTACAAATCGGAATTTTCAACAAAAGTGCTACTCATTAAAATATAATTTTTTAAAAAATGAGAAAAACGCCATTTTTTCTAGCGAACAATCTTTTAAATGCTTGACATTTCGGAATTACTTTTAACCTAACCAATTTTATATTTCTGTGCTTGCCTCAGTAGTTTATTAAATAAATTTATAATTTATTATTAAATTTATAATTTATTATTAAATTTATAATTTATTATTATTAATTTTATATTTTAAAATTAAATTTATAACTTATTATTAAATTTTTTTTCTCGAAGTTTATCCGAAGTTGCATTTTTCTCTAGCAAATCAATGTAAGAAAAAAGTCGCTATGTCGTATGAAAAGAACTTAGAAAAAAAAATAGGATGACAGTTAGGGGGAAATACACTCTATAGCAAAAAAATCGACGCACTAAGAAGGAGTTGTCCGGTTGAAACGAAAATTGGTGGATAGGAAAACAATGTACAGAATAGTAAATGATTAAAATTTCAGAACAATTGAATAATTTATTGCAGAGTTACAGTAACAAGTTCAATAAGGTGTTGACCCGCCTCTAGCCTGGATACAAGCTGCCACACGGCTTGGCATAGACCGATAAAGCTCCCGGATGGTCACTTGCGGTATTTCCTGCCAAATTCGATCCAATTGTCGAACGAGGTCATCAACATTCCGTGCCAGATGCAACCGCCTTCCCATCATATCCCAGACATGCTCGATGGGAGAGAGATCTGGTGATTTGGCAGGCCAAGAAAGAGTTTGACAAGCATGCAGACAGTTCATAGCAACACGTGCCGTATGTGGTCTGGCATTGTCCTGCTGAAAAACCAGCCCAGGGCGCTGCAAAAGGAACGGTAGCAAAACAGGTCTTAGGATGTCGTCGACGTACCGCTGTGTAGTAAGTGTATCACTAATGACGACCAAAGGGGTCCGGCTGTCAAAGGAAATGGCACCCCAGACCATAATGCCTTATTGAGGGCCGGTGTGGCGTGCAATAGTGAAGGCTGGATCCCCCCTCTGCCCTGTGCGTCTCCAAACACGTCTTCGATGATCGTCAGGACACAGTTGGAAGCGGGATTCGTCGCTAAAGACTATACGTCCCCAGTCGGCATCATTCCAGCCTGATCGAGCGTCGATTTTGCGCGTCTTAGTGCGTTGTTGGTGCGTCGATTTTTTTGTTATAGAGTGTATATGCTTCGTAAACGAAATTTTAACGAAGTAACAAAAATTTAATTTTAGATTAGTAGAGCTCCGAGAAAATTCTGTCAGAATATAAATTACTGAGCACGAATCAACGATCTTGAGATTCGCGGAATTACGCTAATTAGGAGAAGAATCATATGCCTTAGTTGTATCGGACATTTTAGATCTTAATTTCACAAATGCTCACATCGAAACCTATATTTTTTGGACATAAATAGTTTTTATGTGAGTCATTCTTAAAAATGGTTCATTAACTTTCCATTCTAGCTTAAACTTAGGACAGAAAATGACAGTAAATTCGAAATTTTTCTTATTAAAGTGTGTATTAAGTGTTCATGTTACAAGAGACGCTTTAGACATTAATCATTCAAATTTTTTCATTAGATTTTCTTGTCATGCAAATGTCTTCACAGCTGTATGCGAAAATGTAATTTGTTGTGTTTTATTTACCATACTGCATGAAAAAATGTATTTTATTTACCATACAACAAAGTAATTTCTCCAGACTTCTTTTTCCGCATAGTTTTGTGTCCGTTTGTTTGTTTATGTCGAAAAAGGGTCAAAATTTCAATTGGCGATAAATTTCCTTTGCCTATTAAATTGCAATAAATTCTGTTTGTAGAGTCAGAGAGTTCCAAAAGAGATTTAAGAACTCTAATTAGCCGGTTAGTCTAGTTGGTGAAAGAAAATTTTTTTTCACAGCAATCCAGAAACGCCCCAATAGATGCATAAATCTTCTAGCGTTTTGAAAATCGTCGCAAGTGTTTGTGTAGTTTTGTGTCTGGAAGGGTGCAAGAGTACACCCTTCCAGACACAAAATCAAATAAAAAAGACATCAAAGTATATTCAAATCTCTTTTCCAAAATCTCTTTCCCAAAATGTTTGGTCCAAAATCTTAGATAAAGCATATATGAAAATACATACCAAAAAAAACACGATTTCATTTTAGATAAGAAAACCCATTACAGATATAAAAAATGCATTTAAATACATTGAAATTGCTTCATTATGCTTGTTCCAAACTCTTTTTTCAAAATCTTTCAAGCTCTAAATTATGAATTCAAATCAGAATGAGCTAAACGCTAAATTAACACGCCCTCTCGTTTTATTCTCCTGATTATAAAAAAAATAAATGAAGTGGTCTGCAACCGGGTCATCCCTCCTTTCAAGGGCATGTTTAAGCATTAAATACCAACTAAAAGAAACTTCAAGGTCCCGAGTGAGTCGACATATGTCACCCATCCGTCCAATAAAATAGTATGTGGTCCATCGCAATAAACATCTGTGGGCCGAGAGCAATTTTTTACGACCTCGTAAAATAAAGAAACAATTTAGGTGACAAAGAAAAATCAACTGTGGGCGGTCTCAGTTAACGCATTTATCTTTTAACTTTGCTTAATCCAGACGGGACTTTTCAATTAAGATGTTTTAAATAAATCTTTTTTTTGTAATTTGTATTGTAATTATGTCCGTGTTACATTATTTATCGCTGAACAAAATCAAAGAGATTAACTAAGTATTTATTATAAAAAATTTCAATGATTGTATGACCATTTGACGCAGTTAAGTCACCGGTGTTCCTTTTATATATTTTTCTAACGTTCTAATTACGAGCAGAAACATATTTTGGTATTTTTTAACTCTAAAAAACAATCTAATAGTTAATAAAAAAAATTTATTAGATTATCAGAATTATAGATGTACTAAAATATAAAATTTAGTTTGAATTTTCTTTTACATTCATATTCAAAAATTTATCAATGGTAGATTTTGTAGATCTCTATGGTAAAATTTATCAATGGTAGATCTCTTAGAACTAAATAACTGCAACAAAATGTGAATTAGAAAAATTATTGCTTGGAAGTGTGCCTCCTTATGAAGATTTTCCATTTAAAGCAGAAAAAAGCACTGGTGCTTCTTGCTGTATTTCATAACCACAAGTTTTTAAAATGCTAAATATAATATTGTTCACTTTTTTATCTCATTTTCTTATCGAAATTTTATTATTTATAGTAATTAACGTTAGATTCAATTGTATTTTACTCTGTGGAATGCTTTTTACAAAAGATAGCAGGGAATAAAAAATATTTACTATATGATTCAAACTAGAGATTTGCTACAAATATACTCTATTATACTTTAGGTGTTTAACGTAAGCTAACTATTTAAAATAATTTATAATTAAATGTAATAAAAATAGTAATTTTCAGTAAATAGTAAAATTTAAACTTTTATACCGTATTTTATGGAATCGAAAGGTTTTTTATTTGAACTCCTTTTTGAAAAATCTTTTGAATTTAAATTACAAGAAAATGTCATACAAACATTTATAATAGATAAATAATGTATACAAACATTTGCCATAATCTCAAATTATTAATGTTTCATGTGTCATAATGTCATACTAATGTTATGATCTCAATTTAAGCTTATTAATAAGAAATTAATGAATGTTTTAAGCTTTCTGATTGCTTTTTAAGTCTCCCAATAGCTTTTGAATATTCACATTTTTACAATATTTTAAGTTAAGAAAATAATAACAAAATTGAATCAACTTGCTTTAATTGTCTGCTTGATTTAGGACGCCAAAGAATACACTTCAATTTATATTTAAAAAAATAATTGTCTAATGTTAATGAATGAGGTATATAAGTGTGGAAAAATTCGTTACATGGACGCAAGATTCCCTAAAATTTCTATCACAATGATTCTATAAAAGTGAAAAGAATGGGAAAAGCTCCTTTTTATGAAAGGCATTTTGAATTATTCTCAGAAATGATCGCAAGGCCTTGCAACAAATTCAAAAATAAGAATTTCTCTTCCTCGTCGCTATTTAACTTAGACAGGAGTGACATAATCCTTCTTTCGGTTTTTCCCAATTTTTTTTACCAAAAAAAAATACTAAATTTACTTGCTGGTTTAATACGGACAAACCCTAACCTAACAGCCAAGAACAATAGTTACAAATCGCACAACTCTTATTAAAATTGACATTAATTTGTCAGAAAGTGTTACGTCATATGATGACCAAACCTTCGAGGAATCACCGTACGAAATATTACGTTTTTATCTAGATTCCGCTAAAAAATCGTAAATAATTGCAAACAAAAAATACCAGGAGTGAGGGTTGCTTGAACTAGTTACAATGTATATACCTCGTGGGATGTGAGGAAATGACACTGTTCTAAGATTAGTTGTTGACTGATGAGGTAAGAGGGGAAAACTTAAATGTAATTATTCGCATTTAGATATGACAGATGGTTGTGATGAAACATCTTCATCCAGCTCGGTTTTAGTTCATTAACACTCCTAGAAATCTGCTTCTTTTTCATTTTTGTAGCCAAATTGATGTCATAAATTTTTAGGGTTCCGGAACTTTTTATGGATTTGAAAAGAAAACTAATTTCTGAAAACGTTAGAGATTAAACTTATGCATTTTGCTCTCATTTATTGGAATTTTGAAGTAAACAAAAAGTTATTTATGTAAAAATGTATAGTTTATTGAGCACGCTATAGACTAGAAATCTCCTTTTTCGTTTTTGCAGCCAAATTACTGCAATAAATTTTAAGGTTCCGGAACTATTTGTGAATGTGAAAATAAACTTTTTAACGTCAGAAATTAAACTTTTATTTAATGCAAAAATGTATAGTTTGTTGCGCAAACTATAGAAGAGATATCTCTTTCTTTTTCGTTTTTGTAGCCAAATTTCGGCTATAAATTTTAGGTTTTCCGGAACTATTTGTGAATGTAAAATAAATTGATTTATGAAAGCGTCAGAAATTAAACTTTTATTTATATTTTGATTTTATTAGAATTTTAAAGTAAAGACATAGTTATTCATGTAAAAATGTATAGTTTGTTGCTCAAACTATAGAAGAGATATCTCTTTCTTTTTCGTTTTTGTAGCCAAATTTCAGCTATAAATTTTAGATTTTCCGGAACTATTTGAGAATGGGAAAATAAACTGAATTATGAAAATGTCAGAAATTAAACTTTTATTTATATTTTGATTTTATGGGAAATTTAAAGTAAGGACATAGTTATTCATATGAAAATGTATAGTTTGTTGCTCAAACTATAGAATAGAAATCTCCTTTTTCTTTTTTGCAGCCTAATTACTGTAATAAATTTTAAGGTTTCCGAAACTATTTGTGAATGTGAAAATAAATTGAATTATGAAAACATTAGAAATTAACTTTTATTTATATTTTGATTTTATTGTAATTTTGAAGTAAAGACATAGTTATTTGTGTAAAAATGTATAGTTTGTTGTGCAAACTATAGGAGAGATATCTCCTTCTTTTTCGCTTTTTGTAGCCAAATTTCGGCTATAAATTTAAGTTTTCCGGAACTAATTGTGAATGTGAAAATAAACTAATTTATGAATTATGATTGTGATGATTTTTGATCTTTAATATTTGGCTTTCATTTATTTTATTTGTTATTTATTGGCCTTCATTATCATTATTATTTATTTTGAAGTAAAGAAATAGTTATTTATGTAAAAATCTATGGTTTATTCAGTTTAGTTTTAGCTAAAAATATAAATAGAAATTCAAAAATTATTATCAGACTAAAATATAGCTTAAATTAAAACTTTGAAGCGATATAAGTTTCATGACGAACTAATAAAATTTGAAAGAATGCGGCAGTTTTCTTGTTGTTCTCTAGACAAAGAATAAAGTTTTTTGAAAGTGAGAAATGAACCAAGGAGTTTTCATTTACAATTTTAAGTTTACTTGATCGTTTAGTTTTATTTCAAAAGGATAATTGTAAAGAAAAATAATTTCCTCAATATTTTATAGTATTAAATACTAAATTAAATCTTCGATAAATGCTTCAATAGAATTAGTTAATCTTCGATCCAATTTATGCTACTTTAGATAGCATATGAGTTTTTTTGGATCCCATATAGTTTGCATCCCACTCCGATCCTACTCTACATAAGTAGGGGAGAAAACTCTTATGCTTCTCTAGATAGCATATGAGTTCTTTTTTTCTTTTCTTTTTTTGTAGAATCCAATGTCGTGTGCATGGTGACATATGAAATTATTTTATGTAATCTTAAATAGTTTAAATCAAATTGATAACGCAAGATTGTATTTTATATCATTTCAATGTATGCACTATCTACACAGAGAAAAGGGTATGGTTAAAACTAACAGAATATGGTAAAATTTATCGTGTTTCAGGATCTATGGGAACACTAAAAAGCTCTGTAATTTTTACCAAAGAGCTTTAGTAATGATTCTGGTAAATTAACTATAAACTATGGTTTTACAATATGTGATAAAATTTGGTAAATGTGGTAAAATTTGACAATTTCCTCATGATACTCGAGAGCATGGCATACAAGCCATTTATTCGGTTAAAGTTGCTTTTCAGTTTTGTATTTTTTTGTTCAAAATAAGTGGTAAAAAAGCAAAATTTTAAAAACCAGAGTTTCCATTAAACCGTAACCTTATGTGATATGAGAGGAAAAATTATGAAATGAATATTTTAATTCCGTATATTTCGGTCTTTATTACTAGAATTATGCGGGGTTTTTTTTTTACCAGAAATGTCATTACCATGTAGTACGGTAGTTTTACTAGAATTTTTTTCTCCGTTTAATGGCATCAAATAAGCGTATTTTATATCATCCCAATAAATGTGTACCCAATTATAGCTTAAGATAGATTTGTTTTTTATTAATCACAAACTATCGTTTTACCAGAACAGCATTTCAATGGAATATTAAAAAATACAATTCATGAAAAAAATTATTAAAAAAGATTAAAAAAGCAAAACCTAACAATACAAAAGATATATTCTCCATTCTGAATATATTGAAATCAAGTTAAAATTTCAAGCATATTTGAGGTTACCTCCTTGAACCATTATGTTTGAGTCCTAGAACGTGAAGATCAGATCATTAGATCAAAAGTTAATCAGGGTAGTCTTTTTTTTTGGCTCACTGTACAAATATGTATTTATTGCAAATTGTAAAATGATATGCCGGCTTAAACAAATGAAAACAGCTAATTCAGATATTTCTAACAGGTTCAAACTGATTTTAAAAGTACCACACGTTCACCAAAAGTCAGTAAACAACTCAAAAGGGTTTATTTCATAGATCTGATTCCCTTTTAAGGTCAGCCTCAATTCTGCCAAAAATCAAATCAAGCTATTTCACATGGTTTCATGAAAGTCAAAATAACAACAGGTTGGGAAACCGCACGCTATCGCTTACTTCTTGCTGAGAAATTAGTAAACGGGTTGGGCGATAATTATCTCGCGGTATGTTATACCGTTGATAGGATTTCTTTCGATTACTTCAAGAAGGAATAATTATTATTCCATCAAAACATTGATTTATGATAAATGGTAATCCGACGTCAAAACATGATAAAAGGAAGTATAATAGATACCACTATAACAAAATGAATGTTTGATGTTTTAATTATTATAATGAATAGAGAGAAAAAAATAAGTCTGATAAAAAATATATATTACGTCATTATTTTAACCTACTTATCAGCAAAATCATTCAGATATTATTTAGTTATACCGTTTCAGAAAATTCTTACGTAACTTTTATTTGTGTCCTCTTAAAGCCAATAGTAACCACCGTAGCTCACAATGTTTTATTTATGTTTTCGAAGCTTCTTCAACTGCCGCAAAATTTTTTACAGTTTTTCTGCTCTTAAAAATGCCTCCTATGAAAATCTCTCTCGAAAAATTATATCAATTTGAGAAAATAATAGTTTGATAGAATTTTAAACATGTCTGAGTTGTTTCATCAAAAGTATTACGTATTCGCTATATTTTTAAAAATATTATATAGTTTAGTATCTGATTTAATCTTTTTGAAAATTGCCATAAAATGTGATAAAATCAGGAACTGAATTTGCAAAATAAATTTTGGGTAAAATAGAGTTCCGTCGTCAGTTTCGGAAAATGCTGTCCCGATCATGAAACAAGAATACAGAAAGTGTTAAGCAAATCATTCAATAATTAATCATTGGCTGAATTTAACACAAAGCAAAACAAATTCTATAATTTCCTACCTAATAACTAAGATGTCAGCTCAATATTTCTACTTGAAATGTATTTGTAATATTTATGATGCTTTCCAGGTGTGTAAGCAAAAGTTTCTGAAAATGGTTACAAAAATTAAGACATTTCAACGTTTCAGGAAGTAAATAAAAATAGTTCTGGGATCACTTCATTGCTTCTCAATGCAATACTAAAAAAAAAAGCCTTATTACTATGAAGAAAATAAAACACCTATGTTTAAAAATTCTAGATCAAATATAACTTGTTCATATCTGAAAGAGCATTTACACGATACAAATACTCGAAAACTAGAATTTTGAACAAAAAACATCAGCTGAAGTATAAATCAACAAATTTTTACAAAAGTATAATGCGAGAAATTTGTATCTATGTATGCTCTTCACGTATGCTGAAAATACTAGTTCCAAATTTTCTTAAATGTGAGACTTTTCGAAAATATTTCAGCATCATATAAATTAACGTTTTTGCTTTTAACACACTTTAGTTCCATCCCCAATTTTAAATGCAATATTTCTTTCTTAGACGAGATTATCCTCTTAACAAGATAGGAAACTAAAAATAGCTTTCTAATGCCGAATATTAACTCTTTTTACCACTGTGTTAGCAAAAGTTCTTGTTTATGATGAAATAAACTCAATTTTTGACTCCATGACTGCGACAACTTGGGATTTAAGGATTAAACAGAAAGAAAAAAAACTTTAATAAGAAACATGACTTTGGGTACTTTGTATTTTTAGATCCATACCTTCATTGGATGTGAGATGTTTGGAACATAATTTTTATCCGGGCTGTCAAGTCAAGTGTTAAAGATAGAAAATAAGTAAATGAGAAGAGGGGGGGAATGAGTCCTTCCAACAGCTGAAGAAACTTGTTTTTTAGTAGATCCATCGTCTTTTTGAATCAAATGAGTCAAGACAGAAACACCTTTTTCCCTTCAGGATGAAAAGAACAATGAACGAACATGAAAAGAGAAACAAAATTCTTGTTCTGAAACAAGAGCAAAAAATAAATAGGAGTATTGGATGTGGCAGTTCGTTGCCAATAGAACTTTTCAGAATATAAAAAAAACTGAAGAATAACATCCTGTTTTTGAATGCGAGACTATACGATCGATTTTGAAAACATTAATGAAAGCTGCTCTAATTTTTTTTTTACTTCTTTTGGTATTAGTCTTTACGCAGACGACATTTAATTATGATAATATTACGGATATTTCTGCAATCTCTAACTCATAAGACTATAAACTTACACTAAATAATTATGCCTTCTACATAACCTACACTAAAGCAATCAGTAAACGTTTTTTCTCACACTGAATATCATCTTTTTTACGGTTATTTAACTGTTTCGATTGAATATGGTAAAATAACAATTAAAAAAATTACTATTTAACCATTTTTTCCGAGAAATTTTTAACAGTGAGAACTGAAAACTTTTAGGATAGTGTTAATAAGTTTATATGTATTTGGAGAGTGTTAGGGATTGATAAAGGATCGTTAACAAGCTATGGATGAAATTATTATTGGATATGCATAAAATATTCCTGAATGTTTTGTTCTGGAATAAAAAATTTGTTTACATCAACTAAAGGATGTTCCGCGGTACCCTAGGGCTTCGTGGTAGAGTTAAAAAGGTTCCGCGAGTTAGTACTATTTATAACCTATGTTTTGAAACCTCTGATTATACTTAGATCCAACTTAGAGTTCATAATTTATTTCAACTTTCGGTTGTCTTTATGGAATTATTTTAAGTAGAATGCTAATGAAATAAAAATAGCATTTTTAGAGAAATATAATTTTTTTGCAACATTATATTGAACAAATTATGAAAAAAACAAGTACACATAAAATATTGCATTTTTCAAATCAAAATAACTAAATTCTTTAATAACGAATTATGCTTCCCTAATAACATTTTCAGCTTTTATAACAGTTCTTTTATGTTTTCATTTCGAAGTAAACCATAATTCAGGTTATTTTATTCACTTTCAGCTTGTGAATATACACCAAATACAAATTTTTAGCTAGATTATATAGAGTAAAGTACTACAAATTGAATTGTCGGAGATATAATTTAATTTAAGATTATTAATGATAAAACAATGAAAACCCTTCATTCCTCTAATTAGGTATTTTTAAAATAGTCTTTTGTAGGTTATACCGTTCACAACGTTATTTATAAAGTCGGGGTTTTGCCGAAAAAAGATTGATTATTTATTCTGGAAAAAATTAGGAACTGCTGGTTTACATGTTTGCCATTAAATGTTTGCATATATTTTCTTAAATTTATGTATTTTTGTAAATATGTAATTTTTTTTTAAAAAAAGTCTGAAATTTATTAATCAAAAACTTTAACATCTGAGCACATTAGTCCAGTTTTTTTCTTTGAACTTTTAACTGCAGCATTTCCTTCATCAAAGTATTGCATAGTGTAAAAATTGACAGTATGAAGAGGAGTAAAGAATTTAAATTAATGTTCACTGTTTCTCAATGAATAACTCATTTTAGAGGGAATTTTTAAACATATTTTTAATCGAAAACCAAATTCAGGTAGCAGGGAATCCTTCCAAATACTAAAATGGTCGTATAAATGGTAGAAAATTACTGATAAATCATGTTTTGAGTCTTTACCAACAGGATCTCAGCCTCTATTCACCACTCACACCTTGAACGAAAAAATTGAGAGCAATGAAATTCAGCCAAATTTATTTAAGACGGTTGTTGAAAATTTTAACAAAAAAGTGTGTGCGTACGTGCCAAAAGCCCCATATTACCCTTTTTACTATTCTATACTTAACCTTATATTGTACAGTTTAAGAATGAATAAAAAAAAATTTAAATTTTGCGACTCGTTGTATTTTTGAATATATTAATTGGTAAATATGATGTTTAATATCACTCTGTGTTAATTTTATTCTTAATTATAACTGATTAATTTTTCAGACCAAACACGTGTGCTGTAGAAGAAGTTCCAGGTACAAATAAGAAATATTGGACGGAATGCAAGTACTGGATGAACAGAGAAATTTGTGGAGTCAAAACGCAAGTCATTTTTTTTTTTACTAAATTCTTTAAAAAAATTTTAACTTTACTCCAATTTCCAAATAATTTATTCCGATTGCTCATTAAGTTGATGAAAACTTTTGAAGTTAGTTTTTTTTTAGTTTCGGTTTAATATGCTGTGTTCTCTTATAATTAACAAACAAAAATTACTTTAGAGAAATACAGTAATTGCGCCAACGTACTTTTTTTTAACACAAAAATCGCTATTTTACATTAAACAAAAACCGCAATTTTATCTGAACCAATTGTAATTACTTAAATGTCACATATTATATGAATAAAATTGCAAATTATCAAAAGCGTGAATGTTTTATTTATACCTCTTATCCATTTAACCTGAATGTATGTGTATGCCTAAGGTGTTTCGTAATGATCATCCTTCGTGCATGTTTTTTAGAGTTTCTTGTAAGAAATGAAATCAAAATCTCTTCCGAGTTTTCCTCCTAGCAGAGCGTCTAGCGGTCCCTTAAAATTGTTACAGTGTTAATTAACTTAACATCAAAGCAGTGGAAATTCATTCAGTTCAAGAAGCATTTAAATGCTAGAAATTTTCATCCCATTCATAATATAATTCTTTATATGTGTTTGAGTTAACGAATTATTGTAGCAATCAGGAAAGTTAATTTATTAAAAATCCGAAATACGTTTTAAGTCACTGTAATAATTTTTAGGGGTGCCCCGTCATGGCACCATAATTAAAAACCTTTCTCATTCAGCTGTGTAACTTATATCTCTGTCTCAACCAGAGAATCTCAGCACAGTTTAATGTTATATTATTTATTTTAAATGTGTGAAAAAAAAGGAAAATTTTAAAATATGTTTCTTGGATTGAAAAACTTTATGGATTAAAATGATAAGCCACATTTTAAAGTTGCTCAGTTGCGAGCGTTAAGGAAACAATTTCATGAATTTCACATTAGTAATAACATATCACTGTTTGTCCTGCTGTATGAAGAGTATATTTCAGAATCTATCAGGAAACAATATTAATGATTAGCTTGATGCAAAAATGTCATCTGTGTAAAAAGTGTGACCTATAACTACATTGCTCCAAGCCTTATGATATCAGATACTTTATTCGTGTGTTCAAATCATATTACCGATTCAGAAAATGTTACAGGAAAGTTTCAATGATGATATTAAATTAGAGCAGTATTCATTAATTTTTTACAAATTAGCTTTTCAAGAAATTAAAGAAAAACTTTTTTTTTCTTTATCTTTCATTTATTTGAATATTAAAAGCAATTCCATTCATTTGCAATTCATTAGCAATATTAAAAGCTTAATAGGAATTAAAACTAATTTTGCTAAATTTTGATTACAATAAAATTTATTTACCTAAATGTTAATTAACTACAAAGTTAAAGATTTCAACATGTTTAATATGGTTAGAGGTGAAGTAAATTCAATAAATACTAAAAGTCTGCATGCATTGCAACTTTAAGTTTCATTGCAACTTAAGACATTTCATTTTTCACATCAATTTTGTTTAATTTCTTAAATCTTGATAAATAACTCTATTATGTTATAGTTAAACTAGTTACCTGTAGCTAAACTGAAATAGTTAGAAAAAAATTAACAATATTATACCAAAAAATTTAATTAAAACTCACGAGGCTTTAACTATATAAAAAAAATAATTTAGCTATACAGAAATCAAATATACATTTAGATGTATGCTTTTAATTTGCATTTGAAAAAATATGTAACAAATATGTTTTCAAATGTTCTCATAAGTTTATCAAAATGAATTTTGAATAAGTCTTACTAATTAAACTTCCCAAGCATTTTTCATAATATCATAATATTAAATTAGTTTCACTCAAAAGTTAATTAAGCTAGCTTCATTTTCAGTATTTTAATTTCACTAAAGTAGTCATTTAGCTTTTAGTGTTTAATCCCTTTGCTCGAATTGAAATGTGGTTAAGTGCTACAAAAAAACTTTTTAGTATGTAAAACTATTCTTAACATAGTATTTTAAAAACATCCATACGTGTGATTTGCAAGGAGAAAAAAATTCAGGAAAAATTACAGTACTGTATGATATTGACATTTCTAGCAGAAAAAAAAATCAAAACTCTAATTAATAAAACCAAAATATAAACTGCTGTTTGTAGAAAATGCAACACCATGAAGGAATCATCAGAATCAAATGAAATTCGCAGCAAATGTCAATTATAGGATATTATGCAAATTAATAAAGTTTCAGAGCCATCGCGCGTGCGTGGCGCGCGCAGCGCCCTCTGAATTGATGCTGAAAGCGTATAAATAAAGTGCTGTAGCGGGACGTTGAAAATAGTCTATGATTATTTGTTAGTGGCAAACGTTTAGTGAGACCTGAGTATGCCTCCACGACGGAAGAATAAGAAATTCAAGCAACTTACGGAGTTTGAACGAGGGAGGATAATCGGCCTTCGAGAAGGAGGATTTTCCTATCGCGCAATAGCAGCTCGTATGCAGCGGAACAGTTCCACAGTGATGCGAGTTTGGAAGCAGTGGACCGACGAGCACCGAACAACTCGAAAAACAGGCACTGGACGACAGAAGGTGACGTCAGAGCGCGATGATCGACACCTGCTCCGCATGGCGGTGAATGATCGCACAGCTTCCTCCAGGCAGCTGGCAGCACATTGGTCTACTGCTACAGGTGTACAATTGTCGGCTTCGTCAATTCGTCGTCGTCTGCTGCGCCGTGGATTGCGTGCAAGGGTGCCATTATACAGGATTCCCCTCACGGCGGATCATCGACGGCTGCGTCGGCAGTGGGCTCTTGAGCACAGAGACTGGCGAGCTGATTGGCACCAAGTTGTCTTTTCAGATGAATCACGCTTCAATTTGTGGACCCATGATGGCCGTGTTCGTGTTAGACGTTATGCCGGTCAACGCTGCCTTCCTGAGTGTATTATTGAACGACATAGTGGTCGAACACCCGGAGTTATGGTCTGGGGTGCGATTTCGTATCATGGACGATCCAATTTGATACGAATTGAGGGTAATCTCAATAGCAACAGATACGTCCGTGAAGTGCTACAGCCCGAAGTCGTTCCTTTCCTTCAAGGCATCCCTGGAGCTATCTTTCAGCAGGATAATGCACGCCCACATGTTGCGCGGACTGTTAGAGACTTCTGTTCAGCACAACGCATGCAACTTCTTCCTTGGCCTGCTTATTCGCCGGATATGTCGCCTATTGAGCACGTGTGGGATATGGTTGGTCGGCGTCTCACTCGTGATCCGCGTCCTGCAGTTTCCAAAGACGAACTTTGGTTGCGCATACAAGCGATATGGAATTCTCTTCCTCAAGCAGATATTCAACATCTGTTTGACTCCATGCCACGTCGTATAGCAGCACTTATTGCAGCGCGTGGTGGCTGCACCAAATACTGATTTCGGACGCTTAATTTGTTTCTTTTGTTTTGAAAATTTCATCATTTATTTGTATCAGTACAAGTCGTTTCTGCATTAAATTTCATTTGATTCTGATGATTCTTTCATGGTGTTGCATTTTCTACAAACAGCAGTTTATGATATTTAAATCATTCATTTAATAATTTTCCCATTCATATGGTAAACGTTTGCTGGGGAATTCTGGTTTTTCAAAATTATACATCTTATTATCACGCATTTATAGATCTTATTTTTAATAACGTTTGATCTAAGGATCTGATTTTCGTACAATCTTAATGATTCGAGAGACTAACACTAAATATACTAAAATATTTCTTCAGGCGATATTTTGAGTTACAAAATCAGACATAAAAACGTACTTTCTCTGAAAGAAACAAACTTTTTACCGAGACATTGGGATTCTTGACTCTCAAAATAAAGGCGTAATAGCAACTCAGAAAAGAAACTTAACGTTCAACTTAAAGTTCACAATAACTAAATCAGAAGATAGATTATAATTTTGGGTTCCTCCACTTTTCACGTTTTTCACCATATCTTTAGAATTGTTTAAAAAAATAAAATAAATTCTTCACACAGTTATAAAAATCATTTATTTTGACATAATTCAACTCAAAATTGTTATTTATTTTTATTTATTACAATTTAATATTACGTATTTTAATAATTGTCAAAAAAAAATTTTAATGACAAGGTGTGCACAACGCTCAAACAGAATAACTTTTGATCTAATTATCGGGTTCTCACGTTCTACAACTCAATCGTAATGACCTCAAAGCTAATTAATTAGTGTTAAAGATAAGCATTTGCAGTTATGCTAATTAATTAATGGTAAAGTTGACCTTTTAAATTACGAAATCAGACACAAAAGCGCACTTTTTCTGAATAAATATTAATTTTTTTAATGGATTCAGATTTTTGACCCTCAAAATGCAGGTGGTAGACGCAATTTGGAAAATATTTTCCCCGTAGTTTGATCTGGAGAGCGGTTCATAGTTTGAACCACTTAATGTTAATTTTATTTTTTGCGTATTTTGTCATATCTAGAATACATTTTAAGCGAATTTGAAACATTTTTGCATACAATTATAAAATTAATTCATCTAAATATAATTCCATGCAAAATACAACTTTTAGTAAATATATCTTATTTTTTATTACTTTATTTAAAGATGGTCAAAAAAATTTGAATTGTAAAAAATACAATTTTTTACATCATTTTAATGAATGTAATTCTACATAACTAAATACAAAATTTGAGCGAAATCGGCAGAAACTTGAGAAATCTAATTTTAAAAATGTCAGATATTTAAAATTCGATTTCTCAGGAATCCATCGAAAAAAAGGTATTTTTATTCAGTACATTTTTGCGTACGTTTTTTAACGTTTTAAAGTACGTTTTTGCGTCTGATTTCGTAACTTAAAATATCGTCTTCTATAATAAATTAGCATATTTGAGGTCACCCCTCAAACTATTACGATTGAGTCCTACAACGTGAAGATCCGATCATTAGATCAAAAAATATTCAGGGTAGTCCGTTTTTTAAAATTAGATTTCTCAGGTAGTATTCGACCGATTTCGCGAAAATTTTCACTTGCAAAATCACCAATGTTGGCACCCCCTGGATACCGCCAGTAATTTGCAATCCAGAATGAACTGGCGAGATTTTGTTGTTCTTTTCTACACTGCCATACATCAACAGACATAAAAGTTTGATGTTAAAATATGTATGTATATTTTTAATAGTATAATAAGGATAATCATATTTAAGTTTTTAAATATCTGTGAACTGTTTTAAATGATTTTATAGTATATAATTTCCATTTGCTTCCATTCAGTTAAGCCTAGATCAAATTTGTCTTAATATTCTAGCTGTGCTATGCTCATGTTTGACTTACAAACAAATCTTATTTTAAGAATTAATTTATATATGCATTTATTTAATGATTCTTAAGTATCGTAAAAATAAATTTACTGACTCTTATGTGTATCATATCTTACAGCAATTATAAATTTATTGTTCTTGAATAACAAAATGGTGGCGGCCATTTTACACCAAGTAGTGTAGAAGAATATCCTTGGTTTTTGGTGTATAGGAAAACACCTAGATCCAGGATTTATGTATGAGGTTTCACTGCACCATTTGAGTGAAAAGTAGTTGCCACCACTTTTGGTTCTGTGATACACTAAATTTTTTCTTACAATGTGCATATATTTAAGTAACTAAATGATCCTTATTTCTATGTTTTTAGAGTTTTGAGATACGAATGCTGTGAGGGATTTCATCAAATAGCAAGAAACGAAGGATGCAATGGAGGTAAGTGGAAAACACTTTTTCGTATCCACGTGGAATTAAAAATAAGAAGCGTAAAATTTCACTTTTAAAAAAAATTGTTTATTGTTCTGAAGGGATCCTGCAATAAAATACCCTCTGTCGTTTTAAAAATCGACTTGAAATTCGCTTATTTGAAATTTTTCAAAGAATGACAAAATATTAAAGTAATAGTAAAATTAAACGTAAATTAAAACAACTTTTCTAATTATTGATTTTATGGAACTTAATATTTTTCGGGGGATTCTAAATTCTTACTCGATATCTCTCAATTTTTATGCGATTTACTAAAGGATAGACAACAGTTGAGACTCTCAGAATAAAAATAGCTGATCAAAACCAAACACTTGAATTTTTAATTAAATTTTTCAGATGTACTCTTGCCATCACACTCTTGTTTCACAAATTAAAGTACTAAGGGAATAAGGGCGTGTAATAACTCCCACTAATTTCACAATATTTTTTATAACCGACGTTGAACAGCAGACTACTAATGTTTAATACTACGAACTTTCAACTCTGCCGCCCTGTAATTTTGAACCCAATCCAGAAGACAGAGGAACTCTTGGATCAAGTATTGGAAGAAATATGACTTCGCGGAAGAGTTTTTGATGAAGCTAACCTGCATTTGCGTTACACGGAGAGGAAAACCTTAAAAACCTCCCACAGTTAGCCTGACGGCAAGGGTACTTTAACCCATGATCCGTCTACCACAGAGGATATTTTACAACAGCACAGTTGTTCGTCCGAGCCGGGTGCTTAATTCATATCGACCAGCTATCGCAGGGATTCGAACCCAGTTCACCTCATTGGAAGGCGAACGCTGTATCCCCAAGACAGTGTTTCAGAAACTTATGACTTTTGTGTACCCTTTCTAAATTTTTCGTAACGCTGTGTACCACTAATAAAAAAATGAATGTATTTTTTTACTATAAAAAAATTTCACAAAAGTTAAAAATCACAACTGGCTGTTGACACAAATTATTAACTATTAACTCTGAAAAAAATAGCCAATAGAAAAATAAGTAATCGTAAATTTTAATGGCTAGCTTTGTTTTTGAACAAAATTTTTTGAAATTTTCGTTTGTTGCAAGATATTTCGTATAAGAACGCGTACCCCCGCTAAACTGTTCCCGTACCCCTGGGGGTACGCGTACCACACTTTGGGTAACACTGCCTTAAGACACCGCGGCTCTTAATTTCACAATTTGTCTAAATTTAAAGCAAACATATTCTAAAAAAGGTTTGACTCACAAAAAGTGAAAATAATGTTTAATCACTCGCCAAACTAAATTATTGGAACCATATTTTCTAGATTTGAGCTACAACTAGGATAAAAAATGCAAATCCGTAGAAAACACATTTTTGTGTCTGATTTCGTATCTTAAAACATCGTCTGTACAAATTTATCAGCTTTTTCATCTTAGTAAGAATGCATTTTATTACACGGCCATTCATTAAGATCGAAAGTTATTAATGTGTTCCGTTTATTTATTTATTTTTTTCTCACCTCACTACTTCACTTCATATTTAAGTAAGCTAAGTAAGCTTCATTTTTTTAGTAATTTTTTTAGCATATTCCAAGTAAGCTAAAATACGTTTTATTTAAAAATTACCAAACATTCATATTTTTTTAATTATTTTCAGTGAAACCTATGACAGATGTAGTACGAACAGCTCGGGATATAGGAGCTACAGTATTCGTCGATTATCTGAACGAAGCAGGACTGACCGATCAACTGAAAAGCCCCGGTGAAGCAATTACTTTATTTGCACCGACAAATGAGGCTTTTGAGGTAAGCATCCAAAATCACTTCAAAATAAATTTCCTCATTTTTACAATATTTTTGTAATGAGGCAGATTTAATGTCATATATAATTATCGTCGTATCATGTCATTTGTTGACTCAATTATTCTATTATTCATTCTGATCCATTTAACCTTTTGACGCAGAATTTTCATTAAACATATTTTTCACACTTTTTTTCATCATTTTGCGCAAATTTAGGTCAAAATAAGTAAAAATATTAAATTTACCATTTTAGTAATTTTTTGTTATGAAATACGGCATTGGTCACCGGTGTCTCTTTATGCATAAAAAAGTACAATTTTCCAAGCATGACTCACTTCCGAACAATAATTTTTCCGATTTGCTCTTATTTAGATCTAAAAGAAACAGTAATTTGTGATAGAAATTTATTAATAAATTTTTAAATATAAATGAAAAAAAAAATTCAAACTGCTTTTGTTTGGATTTTATATTTTAGAACAAATATAATTCCGAGAACCTAACAGATTTTTTAAGCCACTATTAGACTGCTTTTTATGTTTAAAAAATATCAAAATTTATGTTTACTTGTCATTAGAGTGCAGGAAAAAAAATATTTAAAAGGGTCTCTGCCGGTGAGGCTAATAAAAAGTAGTAAATTTCACTCTCGGTACTTTCGTTAGTCGACTCAACTTATCTATATACACTTAACCAAAAAATATGTTCTGAAATTAGCTAAATATACATTAAAACGTGATAATTATTGTTACAAAATATTATTAAATTAATACTTACTGGTGAAGAATGCTATCATGAAAAGACTGGTTATGTATTAACGGTTAAATAACGTTAACATTAAATAACCGAAGTTTAGTAGCTAACACTTAAGTATACTAATAGACACTTATAGTAGCTAACACTTAATTTTTCAAAAAAAATATCGCAGTTCCAGCAATAGATTCAAATTAGAAGCTTTATATTAATACTATTCCTCTAATAGACATGTTTTGTTCATCCTAAATAAAACAAACTATTAAAAAAAATTAGTATGAAATGCAAATCTAGAGAATGGGTACCTATTTTTGAGCGCCAGTTTCTTGGGATTATTTGCTTACTATTATGTTACTTGTTACTGCTCTTTTGAAAATAAGTACTCTTAAACGGGATGCTGGACACTAAAGAGTTTATTATATTAAATTATAATTTTATTTATTTCAGCAGATTTAAATTCATACAGTGAACGAAATGCCGTACTTTTTAAAAAGGATTAATTGAGCAGTTTTTGTAACAGGAACACTAAAAAATTACACTTCATATTGCATTTTCTTTACAGATTTGTATATAAATCTTTTTTATAATATGGTACTATTTATTTCACTATATGACATACTATTTCACCTACCAAACTTTGGATTTCTTGATTTCAACTGAAACTTTTTATTTGTATGTTTTCTTTAATTCTCCAAACAACAATAAGTATTATCTTTTGACTTAATGTTTTTCCTGATAGAAATATTTTTTATAGACTAAAACTAATTCAGCAATAAACAGCACAGGATTTCCTACTAAATCCAAAGACAAAAGATGGAAACATAATCATTAAAGAAAAACAAACAAAAAATTCATTTCTGTCTTTTTCTGACAATCATCCTTATTAGTGTCATTAAAGTCATTTCTTAGAATAGTATGGCATGCATCTGTATCGGTCATGATATTTCAATTGTTCTTAAGGAAATGCAAAGTGCTGTTATCCCCACCTTTTAAATTTGTTGTCTATTAAATTAAGGAAATTTACTAAGAAAAAATTATTTGTTAATTTAAATACTAATATGACACAATTTTTGCTAATGTTCGTGATGATTGTTACAAAAATTGCTTGCTCTATACAATTATGAAATTCATACTTATAATCCATCTCCATAAAATATAGTTTTAATTCTTTCGTTATTGATATAATCAAATATGTAAATTTTGAGATAGTCTCAGAACTTTTTAAACGAGAGCAATCAAAATATTATAATGTGTTTTATAAGAATGATATATTTTCAGCGACTAAGTCCAGCTGATCAGGAAACCCTTCGAGTAAGTCTTTTAGAACGTGAATCGCCATTTTTATTGTATCACGTGGTCAGCGGCAGAAAACTTCATTCTAAAGATTTCAAAGGTGAACAAGAAATCGAAACCTTAAACAGAGGACATAAACTGAGGATCAACAAATATAATCATGGAGTAAGTGGCTTTATTAAAACATTTAATGCAACATTAGTCCACTCAATTTTATATATGGCATGATACAATCTAATATCAATTGCTACTTATAATATCAAAGTAATTTAACTTTAAATACTTTGATATTATAATTACTTATAATAACATTTCATAATCAAAGTGTTTACTTATTTCTTAATTTATATTATTTTGTAAGTAATATTTATCAATGTATTTAAAATAATCTTCGGGAGAAATAAATAAAAAATAAAAATGCAATCATTATTGCTTTAATTTATTTTACAACTAAAAAAATAATGTGAATCAATGGCAGTCAGTTAAGAATAAGTGACAGTCAAGCAAATTTCAAGCAGTTGTCACTGATATTAATTTCTTACATGAACTAGTTATTTTGTAACAGTTCTTTTCGAATATAAAAGGTATACCTCAAACTCCGCTCTTGACACATATTTCCAGAATCCTAACAAGAAATAAAAATTCTTCATATCTCTCAGCATTTATTAATTAACAAATTATGTTCTTCATTACAAGAGGTTATTGTAAAAGCTTTAAGATAATGTTGCTTTTTTATACTTATTTTGAATTTGTATCAATAAAAATATTAATTTATCGGGAAAAAAAATTTCCCATCATAAATGTAGGTGCGATTAATCTAATAAAATTTTTTTATTTCACTTTAATTCTAATTTATATAATTTATAATATTTTTAAGCAGAGCTTTGGAGTTGGTGGTTAAAATATTCGATTCCATTATACGCACATTTCTACATAAATAACCTAAGCATATCGTTATAAAAAGACTTCTTTGATTAATATTTATGAATTAGAAAACTATTATAAATCATTCGTACAATTCGTTTATTAATTATTACTTCATTAATATCGGTAGTTCAAAATTTTAAAAACATGTCTGTGATCTCTTTCATAACAAAACAGGAACTTAAAAACGTTGTAATAAATTAAAATCTTCGAAATTCGATTGTAATACATTTGCGATAAGTTAAAATTTAAATAATTATCATAATATTCTTTAAGGTAAACTTTATATTCACTTTTTTAAAAATATTTACCTCTTTAGTTTTAATGACATTTAAAACTTCTTTTCTTTTTTTTAACTTATGCGACCTCACTTTCAACTAACTGGAGTCGGAGGTGATCAAATCTATCCGACTCCAACTCTGAATCTCATAACCCTAGTTCTAAGCAATATTGTTGTATGCATGTAATATTGTTCTATGTATATCATGTTCTATGTATATCATGTTCTATGTATATCATGTTCTATGTATATCATGTTCTATGTATATCATGTTCTATGTATATCATGTTCTATGTATATCATGTTCTATGTATATCATGTTCTATGTAATATTATGCATAAGTTTTATTTTGAAAGACCTAGACCAGTTTTTAAGTCCTAGCATCATTTCTACCAGTCAAATAGATGACGAAATTATTTTATTATCAATTTTTCTCTTTTTACCCTGATTGTCGCCACTCTATAGTAGTTATGGCAGGTACAAATGATCCAAAATATATAAAGATTTAATTATTCTAACATTCTTTATAGATGACAACAGTTAACTGTGCTCCAATGGTCCGAAAAGACCAGCAAGCTACAAATGGCATTGTTCATCTAATTGACGAGGTTCTCATTCCTCCGTTTGGAGCTGGTGGTCGACCCTCCATACCTGAAACGCTATTCAGTGATGGCCGCTTCAGAGAAATGTCCAGATTTATGTTGACATCCAATTATGTGAATGACTTGCGCCAAGGTGGACCTTTCACTTTGCTAGCACCAACAGATGAAGCTTTTCAGAGTATTAGTGCTAGCGAACTAGATAGAATTACCAGTGATCCGGAAGCTCGTTTGGGTGAGTTTCTACCTCTAATACTAGATGTCCAAAAAAGAGTGTATGCTTTTTTTTTCTTAAATTTCAATGTTGTAAAAATATATATAATGTTGTGAAAAAGCAACAATTATATAGGAAGCAGCACATCTGATAAATGTGCCACTTTTAAATACGAATTTCGAACCAGCTTTCATTGATTTCTTTTTTGTGTAATCACATTTATGTGACAACAATTGATCTTGTCGTAAAGATGACCTCGAAATCACTTTTAGAGATGCACCGATCTAATTTTTTTGAGGTCAAGTCTATCCTAAATCCAGATTTAATGCGTCAGAAAATGTCTAACATTTTAGAAAGTTAGGCTTCGCAGATAATAAAAATTATTTGAAATAATCTATTTTCTCATCAAGATACTTTATATAATTTCATATTTAAAGCGTATTTAAGTAATAATTTTTATACTTCTTTATATTTAATAACTTAGCAGAATAGATATATAGATATATGTTTAGTTTGAGGATCGTAATCACGTGCATCAGCAGCCCGAAAATTTCTTTCATTTGATATGCCCGTCGAATTTCTATCATAAGTATGATTGATTGAACGACATTTGACTCACATTCGAGTATTTTTAAATTAAAAATTATAACACCAAGTCTATAAACATTAAAGGAAGATATTTGACGTTGTATCTGTTGTATTTTCATAATTTCCGAACTTCAAAAAAGTCGAAATACAAAGTTAGTAGGAAAACTAAAACTAGTTTTCCTACAGACAATTATGAAATTTTAGTACCCATAATGGCATATCGTACTTGAGAAAAAGCACGAAACTCGTCTAACGGTAATAGGACTCTAATCTAGAATCTGTCACTTGCATATTTCATGTCGTCACTAGACAAAAGTGACTTCAAAGAGGCTAAGAGTATTCAATTTTACTCACCAGGAAATCTGAATATTAAAAGATTTAGTTTCAAATATTATTGAATTACTGGCAATAAATCCAAATTCAATTCCTCATTCACAAACAAATTCTATCATTTGTTTCTTCCTCTATAATATACTTTTATTTTATAACCACAGTTGAACAAACAGCCCTGTGTGTGAAAGTGACCCGCCCTATAAACGGGTTGTGGTTGAGTGAATGGCGTGGCGGAAGTCGAATTCCTGGCCATAGATGGCACCACTGAAAAGCAGGAACAATCGCACCCCCACTGCCCTAACAGGCATACGACAAAAAAAAACGGCCCTATTTAGAATTTAAGACAACCGATGTTCAACTACCAATGTTCAACGAGGCTCTAACCCATGATCCGTCTACCACTGAGGATATTGTTCGTCAGCACTGTGGTCGGTGCGAACTGGGAGCGGAATTCGAATCGACGAGCCATCGCCGGGATTCGAACCTGGTTCACTTCATTGGAAGGCGAAAGCTCTATCCCCTCAGCTACCAAGGCTCTAAATTACAATTATTTTATAATTTATAACAGTCGTTGAACAGTCGACCGAATTTTCAGTTTACAACTACCAATGTCACGACTCCGTAGCCCTGTAATTTTGAACCCAATCCAGAAGAGAAGGATACTCTTGAATCGAGTAAAGAAGAAATTTGTCTTCGTGGAGGACTTTTTGAAGGAACTAATCCACATTTACGTTACATGGAGAGGAAAACCACGAAAACCTCCCATGGTTAGACTAACGGCAAGGGGTCTATAACATATGATCTGACTACCACTGAAGTTATTTTACGTCAGCACTGTGGTCGGTGCGAACTGGCAGAGGAATTCGTATCAACCAGGAATCGCTATGATTCGAACCTGGGCCACCTCGAGAGATGTACTCTATCTCCTGAGCCACTACGACTCTATACAATATACTTGTTGCACGAAGTGTTATTGACGAACCTTGTTGACTTCTTCATTCGTGACTTTGTTCATTTAAATTAAAGCAATTTAAAATGTAGGCTTTATAGCTTTAAGAGAATTATTCATGTTTTGAAAAACTTAAAAGAACAAAAAGAAATGTAATCATATTTAACGCTACTTTGCCTAAAGGAAGTTATTTTGACTGCTTTTTAACTGCTTTTTCATTTGCAAAAAATGTACAAATAATAATGCATAAATTAATATTTCCTTTCCAAGTGAAGTAAATTTTTTTATTGTTAATATTTACTAATAACTTGTTATATAACTGTAAATAATATAAAAGATATTAAAAATTAATTAAACAGATTTCTTTACGCATTATTTGTTCTTTCACAATGCAATCATTTTGACTGCTTTTGGACAATATAGGTATATACTAAGTTTCAGTCCTTCTAGTGTTAAGAAAACATTGATCTATGTTTTTTTTTTCTTTCTTTTTTTCTTCTTTTTTTTTAAGAAAGAATATGGTTTTCTTGCTTTGAAATTTTCAAAGGCGCTTTTGACTATGGTCAGTGCAAACCAGGAAAAGCAGTACGATTCAAATTTAAATAACCTACGTTGAGTGGAATATTTTCACTGAGTCATATAATTCCCAAAAAAAAAAACGTTGGAAACTTTTTACAAATGACCCATAAGATAAAAATAACCTTCAAGAATCACTTCCTCAGAAGCATCTTGAATATAAACTTATAAGTTAAGATGACAGGGAAAAATAATGAGAAGATTAATTTAACTTTATACTTCCGGTTTAAAACACTTTTTAAGTTATTATATTTAGTAAGTATTTAAGTTATAATACTTGCATTAGTTTCTCGATGAATTATAAATAAATTGCGACCATAATGTATATTTTATGTAAATTTTGTTTATTATATGAAATTTTGTATTGTTTAAATTGTTCTCTTCATAATTTTGAACATCTTATTTATATAGCTCTGATGAAAAACCATATAATTCCACATACTGTTTGCATACCAGCTGTGATTGACACTCACAAGATGAAGAATATTGCTGGTCAAAAGCTGCAACTCTCCTGCAACCAGTCCGGCGTGTATGTAGAGGATGCAAAAGTGTCAAAAGATCAAATGATGGCTAAGAATGGAGCCATAAGTGTTATTTCTAAAGTACTGATACCCGACAGATGTAAGTCTTATAATTTTTGTAATGAAATTAATTAAGATTAAATTATATTTTCATGTTTTTATAACCGTTGTTGAACACCCAACCCAATTTTTTGGATTCACGACTACTAATGTTCAACTCCGTAACCTTGTAATTTTGAACCCGATCCAGAAGACAAGGAAACTCATATATCAAGTATTAGGAGAAGTTTGTCTTTCTGGAGGACTTTTTGATGGAACTAAATCGCATTTAGGTTACATGGACAGGAAAACCTCCCACGGCTAGCCTGATGGCAAGGGGACTCTAACCCTAAGGATCCGTCTACTGCTGAGGATATTTTACGTCAGCACAAGTCGGATGTGGAATTCGTATTGACCAGCCAACGCTGAGATTCGAACTCGGTGCACCTCATTCGAAGGCAAACGCTCTAACCCCGGAGCCATCACGGCTCTATATTTTCATGTTGTTTAATTTCGGTTTTTTTTCTTAAACTATTTCAAATATTTGGACGATAGCTTTGACATGTCATTATCAGGACTCCACGATGGATGCGAATTTTTTTTTCGGTTATATCACGTAAAATCATCACGTCGGTTATATCACGTCGGTTTTTTAAAATAACTCAGGTACCATTTAAGCTTCATCAAAATGAATAACGATTTCAAATTCACTACTTTAAAATCGATATAAGAAATTTTGTTTAATACCAAGATTTTGTGCTACATTTTTAAACTTTATGTGCCCTTTATGTTACCCTTCTTCTTTAAATAATATGTTTTAAAAAAATTATAATGACATAAAATTCTTAGTTGTATTGTACTTTTCAGCCCGTAGCGTGATGTCTTTACTGGCAAGGCGTCCGGAACAAGTATCGACATTTACTCGTTTGCTGAGGAAGTCTGGCGTCGAAGCTTATCTCAACAAACCCAATATCTCAGTTACTGTCTTTGCACCTTCCAATTATGCATTCAATCAAATGCCAGAAGAAGAATTTTCTCTACTGGATGAAGATCAGAGGTGAGATTTCACTTAAGTTTAATTTTTTTTTAGACAGTGCAAAAGGACATCAAATTTCTCATTCTTATGGAAAAAAAATGCTCTTTAAACTGTTTCTAAGGCTTTTAGAGCTGATATGAAAAGACATATAAGCGAACTTTTCATAGAATGCAGAATTTTAATTGTTCTGTAATGCTGATCTATATCTCTTGCTTAACCTAAAACAATCGCATGATGTTTGACAATTAAATACCTACAAGTGACGTCATCGTTAATCATAAATCATGGAATTTGCCGCTTCAGAAGCTTTAAGGTCCAATATACACGCGTGACGTAGCTTACATGCATCCAATTAGATCCGATTTAAATCACGTGGTTAGGCATAATCACTTCACCTCTTTCTGAGTTGCAAGTGTAAGTACACAATTTCTATGTAACCAACAAAGAATTCCTAGCTTTTGTCTACAAGAACTGCCAAAATTTAACTTTGAAAGAATCAAAATAAAACATGTCAAAAGAATTTTTTTTCAATGACGTGCACTTGGGTTTATTTCCCATTGGCCTCAGAAATGGCAGAATTACTACTCTCTCATCGTGGCTTAGGCACCAGTGCCTAAGCCACGGCGGTAGAGTAGGGTTGCCCACGTCATACAACCGCAAACCCATTTATAGAACGGGCTATATTCACACAATACATAACATTGAACACAAAAATTTTAATATTTAGAAAAATAAGAATACAAGTTCAATGGCGCACTAACAACGTGTCCATAATGGGAAAGCGCCCCTAGCAGCGTAAGATGACATTTCCGGTCATGGTTTCTTATGTAATTCTTAATCTCTATGGTGTGTCTTACTTCCCCTTGAAGTTTGACGCAACATTTACGGAACATTACTTATAATGTCTTTAAACTCGTACATTTCGACAAAAAGTAGACTGAAAATTTCGTTCAGAAATAAAACTATAACTTGAAGAGAGTATCTGGCTTCAGATTTAAAATCAGCGATATGAAAGTATCTAAAATCTGTTAAAAAATCTCATGCAACGAAAAATAAAAATTGTTCGCCAGTGTAATTTTAAAAGAATACAAATTGCAATGTTTAATAATAAAATCTAGTAGCGTAATGTTAAAAAGAGGTGTCCATTTGATGAGTTACTCACGCATTTAACGCTTTTTTTAGAAAACTTGAAGAACTAATGAAGCACCATGTAGTCATAGGAAGAGTGAAAACAGAAAGTATTTCAGATAATCAAAATGTGGATTCAATTGATGGTCGAAATGCCCTCCGCTTGAAAGTATACAGAAAAGTAAGTTGTACTCTGTATGTACTCTGTAAATATATATGTTTTAGTATGTACTCTGTAAATTGATCAAACAAGTTATTTGCGAACTTAAATTATATTTTTTGAAGAAAGAGTTATTCCATTTCAATCGAATACATAATTCCATAATGATTTAAATATTCCGAAGAAGAATCAGAGCTTTGATAAAAGAGGGGTTACTAATATAAACGAGAAAAAAAAACCAATTTAGTTATTTTTCTTAACCTTTTCAGGGGCGGCAATATAAACCACAATGAGAAATATAATAGGTTTTATCTCTTAAACAAAGTGAGTTTTAATACCTCACTTTTTATTTCGAAAAATATAAAGTAAATCGCTTCATTGTGGATATGCATACGATGACTATAATTCTCTTAGCTTTTCATTATAACGAACTGCTGCTAGCAAAACTTTTTCAATTTTTTTAAATCATTATTTTTTTCTATTGCAGTTGAAGTTACTGCGTCTAACGAAATTTGAGAGTGATAACAAACAGCTTCAACGAATGAGAAAATTTCGGAATGAAAAAGAAAGATATCGAGTCTGGAGAGCTTAATTTCAAACTTCGTCTAATTGTATCAAGCTATTTTTCGTTTCAATTTTTTACTACCAAAAAAACGCACCAAACGTCACCGAAAATGCACGAATTATTAATTTCTTTAAAAATGAAAATTGAAATTTATTTTAAGTTAATTTGAAAAATTTTACAAGAAATAGCAAAATAACATTAACTGTTTATATGCCATATAATTGATAAAAGTGTTAAGTATAGCTATATTTCTCTCCTTCTCTCTCTTTCATTTTGTTACGTTTGAACTAACAAACTTTATTGAACAAATCAGAAAATGGATAACTTCAAAAATAATTAGAATAAGCATATATTCATCCCCCAGACGATGCATCCTGTCCAGATAATTAAGTAGAAAAATACATCATAAATTTATTTTAAAAAAAATAAATAAATAAAATAGAAAAACTAAGAATTACCAAGTATTTATACGCATAATACATACACTTATTGAAACTTGTTCAGACACATATTTGAAAACTAAATACATATCGCACACAACATACTATACATTTATAAATAATATGTTGTGTGCGATATGTATTTTTACTTCTGTCAATAAATATTTTTTTCAACCATAGATAAATTTTGAAAATTTCATGAGTGCCTTTTCTTTAAAAAATTATGTGTGCTTTTATTTCATGATGTGTGCTTATGAGTGCTTTTACCTTTAAAAAATCCTTACTGAATACTAGGAAAAAAAACTGTATGTTTTAAATTATTGTACATTTTATTAGTTAGAACTTTTCTACAATTTTTGAGAAAACTGTTAGGTATTATAAGTAAAATAGGTCTATAATTTGATAAACAGTTGTCACTAGATTTGAAAATGGTAGTTGGGAAATGCTGTTCTTTTTTAAAGAATTTAAAGATACGGATGAATTAATTAAAGTGCTTATGAAATTCGTAATTATAAATTATAAAATTGACATTATTAATAGCAAATAATCGTTTATTATTTTTACATTAAAACCGTCATAATCATAGGAACTATTCTTAGTTACATGGGAAATGTTGATATTTTTAAGGAATTTCGAAATGCAGATGAATTAAATGAAGTGTTTATGAAATTTGTAATAAAATTGGCATCATTAATAGCAAATCGTTTATTAATTTTATATTAAAACTGTCATAATCATAGGAACTATTATTAGAAAAAGAATGTATTATGTCGAGTACATCACACTCATTTAGTTTAAAGAAGACAAAAGAGGTTAAACTTGGCAAAATATAAATTTAAAAATTGCTAGAAGTGCTGCTTGCATTTACAAATGTTTTATTATATTGACAAGAGGAATCATAGATGCTTAAAATTTCAGGCAAAACAGAAGACTTATTTTTGTCACCAATATATTTACAAGATTCCATTTTTGATCATTTGAATTATAATTCATAAATTTGCTTTCAAAGTGTATTCTGATTTTGAAGATTGAATGACATTTTTCAATTCACTGACCAGATCCCAAGGATTTTTTCTAATTTCTTAAATGGTTTTTTTTTTCAACGAATTATAAGCAGATTTCTTTTAGTTATCCAGTTTTCTTAGGTCGTTTGTTTAGTTTAACTGAGTATTTGGAGGTACTTTTTTGTATTGATAGGTTTAAAAACTAAATTCTCAAGAGAATCCTTAAAATTCCAGTCAAAATTGTAATTCAACAAATAATTATAAAATTCAGTACAATTTATTGACATTACATTTATAGTTTTGTTAGTTGTTATTTATTATTTTAATTGTATACACTACAGAGAATCGAATAATGATTAGTAACATCATTTATAAGTATTTTTGATTTAACTAAAAATTTGCTAGTTTTGACTAAAGTATAATCAATGCAAGTGGAAAATTAAGAATTTGCTCTGGTGGATTTGTCAGTATAGTTTTGAAAATCAAATTGCCTTAAAGTAATATATTCATGAGTATGAAATTTAATATTTAAATCTTCTATGAGTACAACATTGGGATATTTGAAGTCACAGATAATTACATTTAGTTCAATATTAAAAAAAATCTATTGCAAAATCATGCTATCGATAAAGAGAGAAATAATAACTTTTACTCTTTACTATACAGTAATAAAGATTAAGCTGATATAAAGTGTAATTTTAATTTAGTGAGGTTTAGAAATTTTTCAGCAAAGACAGCAATACCATCAACGATTATTATTTCTATAATAAAAAAAATTATATCATTATTATCGACTGAATGAATCTTTTTTCATTCAGTCGTTATATAATTTATAATTGTAGATCCAATAATTGTAGATCTAATTTCCTAATTCATAATTGTAGATCCAATTATAAACGATTATTATTTCTACAATAAAAAAATTGTATCATTATTATCGACTGAATGAAAACTTTTTTCATTCAGTCTTAATATAATTCATAATTGTAAATCTAATTTCCTAATTCATAATTGTAGATCCAATTTTCAACAATTATTATTTCTACAATAAAAAAATTATATCATTATTATCGACTGAATGAAAACTTTTTTCATTCAGTCTTAATATAATTCATAATTGTAGATCCAATAATTGTAGATCTAATTTCCTAATCCATAATTGTAGATCCAAATTTCAACGATTATTATTTCTACAATAAAAAAATTATATCATTATTATAGACTGAATGAAAACTTTTTTCATTCAGTCGTAATATAATTCATAATTGTAGATCCAATTTCCTTATTCATAATTGTAGATCTTATTTTAAGTCAGAATTATAACTGATATATTATCAAAAATATTTGTGAATTCAGAAATAAAATTGTCTAAGTTAACTTCTTATATTGACATATGAAATATTAACTATATATTATAATATAATTACATAAAATATTAACTTTTAACTTACCGGTTGACGTTCGAAAATGACTTAAATCATCCAAGTTTTCAATGTCTCAATAATTTGGCAGTCCGGAGAAAATTAAGATATTTCATTAGATGAATGAAATATTGTTGATGTTACTTTCTTGTCTTTACACTGTAAATTTTGGATAATTCATCTTTTCGTATAAATATTTTCCCGTCTCGAATCTAACAGAACTTCAATCCCTTTTCAACTTTAGTTGTTCGCGAGTAACAAAACAAAGCGTTAAAATCAGGAGTGCTTATTGAAATAAATGGGCGTTGCAGTGTTCAACTTCAGATGCTGTTAGTTTATGATATTTTAGTTCATCTCGTTTAGTTCGTCTCGTATTGTTTTGCATTTTACTTAAACAACGATAGATTTTGGTTTTTCTTAATTGAAACTGGGAACTCAGTGGGCTATGATTAAATTCTCGACTGTCTAGGTATTAAAAAGAGTATCAAGCTGGGATATTTTCATTTTCAGATTCTTAAGCTACTGTTCAAAATTCGGTCTGCGAGAATACTGTTTTAATTAAAGCATATAACTTCGTATAGTTCGCCGATTTCTTTCTTTATTGCGCAGTTTCCGCGAGTTAGTTCATCATTCCTTGCTTGTAGACTTTTGGTTTTATTTTGAAGTTCTGTGATAGAATTTTTTAACTCCTTCATAACTTCGCTGCTGAATGCAAGTGAATGGGTCAGTTAAGTGAATTAGTTATTGATGAGATTCTTGAGACCTTTGTTTCATCTGAATATCTCTCAATATCATCTGAATATCATCTGAAATATCTAAATTATGACTTGATTTACTAATAGATTTACTTAGATTTAATTAACTATTTTTTTAAAAGCTAACTCAAAATATTTGGTTATTTAGCATTAATGTTATGTGTAATATATACTTTGGATAATTAAGATTAATTTTGAAAGTAGGAAAAAAATACATGCCTATGATTTCAAGATTCCATTGGATAAAAATATAATATATATTTGTATATTAATATATATAATAATACAATAGTTATAAAGTCTAAAAATATTTTTAAAAAAATAACGGGCTAGCAAAAGCATAAATAAAATAAAAGAAACACATAAAGAGATAAATTTAAAAAAATAAAAGCAGACGATAAAATTAGAACAGAGAGTTTGATAAATTTAGACTTTCAGCCAATCATTACAAACTATTACCTGGATGTATCTAATTACGTTAGGTACAGGAAATCTATTATAAATCAAATGTTCGATGCAAATAACAAACTGCTGCAAAATATAAATGAATACATTGCAAATTCTCATCAACTATTTGCGTTATATTAATTAGTACCCTACTCCCCAAAATTCTTAAATTTTTCACAGAAAGAAATGGTATCAAATTCTTTTGCGAAATACCTCAACATTATGTTTGGCCTCACATACAAAGAATATTACTCAAAAAATTATTATTACAGCAAAAAATATTTCCGTAGTAGAATTTCGCAGAATAAAAAGGGCGATATTTTTAGTTTTGACCCTGTGTGTGACCCAACTTATATTTATTTCGTTATTCGTAGAAGTTATTTATTTACTAGTTTATATTCATTTATTGTTGGATTTATTCATTCATTTAGGAGTTATTTCATTCATTAAAAATTTCAGTTAGTAACTTCTATTTATTTTATTTCATTTCATTTGATCTATTTATTCATAGGAAGTAGGAGTGGAATCTGCAATTCTCGAAGATTCTGACATCGAAGGTCAGAACGGCGTTCTTCATATTATAAATAGAGTATTAACACCACCAAATCACAGCGTCATGGAATTACTGCAAAGCAAGGTTGAATATAGGTAACTTATCGTTCACCAAAATTAATATTGCCAATTCTTTCTTTTTTCCTTAGTAATTTATAATCTTTAACTGTATATATTTTTGTTTTTATATAATGCATTATAAAACATTTTATTTTATTTTACTTTATTTTATTCATTTTTTTTATTTTATTTATTTATTTATTTTATTTTATTTATTTATTTATTTTTTATTTATTTTTTTATTTTTTTTTATTTTTTTTTTTAAGTTTGGAAACTCTAACAATAATTTTTTAACTTCTTCCGAGATAGGGTGCCATCCCCTCTGCAGAGGATCAAAATTGTGATGGCATGTCTTCGGATCATCCTCAGGGATGTTTCCCAGACCGTCGCCAATAGCCCATTGTGCAGCTCTAGTGCGGCGTAAATTAACTACAACAACAACATCTTCCGAGATAGAAGTTAGAACTAATTGAACGAAAAACAGTTTTTAAACTTTCCAACAACGTCTGATTCAGAGCCGCGGTGACTCAGAATTCGAATTCCAGGGGTGGCTGGTCGATAAGAATGCTACGCACGTTTCGCACCAACCACAGCACTGAGATAAAATATCCTCAGTGGTAGACAGATCATGGGCTAAAATCTACTTGCCATCAAACCAACCGTAGAGGTTTTCCTCTCAAACACAAATACATGTTAGTTTCATCAAAAATTCATACACGAAGGGCTAGTTTAACCCAATGCTTGATCCAGAGTCGTGGTGGCTCAAGGGATAGAGGGTTTTCCTTATAAGGAGGTGATCCACATCCCAATCCCAGCAGTGGATGTTGATATGAATTCTGCTCTGAGCTTGCACCGACCACAGTGCTGACGTAAAACATCTTCAATGGTAGACAGATTATGAGTTAGAATATCCTAGTCATCAGACTAACCGTCGAAGGTTTTTGTAGTTTTACTCTCCATGTAATGCAAATGCGAGTTAGTTCCAATCAGGGGCCCCCATCAGGGGGGAAGGTGGGCGTACGATGCGCCCACTTAAAGCTTGGGGGGGGGGAATTTTTACACTAAATAAAACGAATAGTTTGGAGGGGATGGGGGCCACTGGTTCCAATGAGTCTTCCACGAAAAGTAGTTTTTCCCAATGCTTTATTAAGGAGTTTCATTTTCTTCTAGGTGTGGTTCAAAAATACAAGGCTACGGTTTAACATTGACAATCGTAAGCTTCAAAAATGATCGACTGTTCAATTCTGATAATTAAATAAATTGAAAAGACTGATTAGAAATTTCGGTTTGTCAACTATTTCCATTTTTTTTCTCTTTTATAAACGAAACGTGCAATGTATGTTATCTTGTTTTCGATATTTATTATAAAATAACTAAAATAAGGTTTCAATAGCATTTTTTATGATAATGACTGGAATTGGGTTCTCAATCATAATAAATGATGCAAATCATCGACATAAGTTTGTTAACTCGAATCAATGTGACTCTCATTTGAATCAATAAATTCGAATTACATGATTGGAACCAAAATTCTAACAACTTAATCAGGCTTCTTAAACTTTCTGTATTCGACTCCCTTTTACTAATGGTCCCGCAGTGGATCATTAAAACACGGTTCCCAGCAAATCACCGAAATCAAGCATCACTGGCTGCGGTTACTGTGCGGGTGGGTGACCACTTGAATCAGTCTAAGTAGGGACCGAGGGTGTGCGGTATTGTTCCTCGTTAAACTGTTCTACCGTAAAGTGCTCGACTTCGCGTGCAGATCGTCGGGCTACCGAAGCAGGAGTGCCATCCCCTCTGCAGATGATCATCCTCGGGGATGTTTCCCAGACCGTCGCCAATAGCTTATTGTGCAGCTTTAGCGAGACGTAAATGAACTACAACAACAGCCCTTTTACTTATGATACATTGGGATGGTTATGTTAATAAAGTTACAAACTGTAAACTTCATAATACGTTATGATGAATGATTGAAATTTATTTTGGCTGAGGTTATGTCGTTGTTGTCGTAAGCCATCAAAGCAAGAGGTACGATTTTTCTTGTTTTCCAGTGGCGCCATCTATGATCAAGAATTTGACTTCTATCACACCCATGCGTCACACCCGTTTTTAGGACTGGACGGGCCCATTCATACATCCACATATCGCGATTTTGACTTGAACCAGAGAACGATCAATCTCCAATTCAGTACCCCCAGAGGTTTAATTTGTTGTGTGAATATAGAGAACTTTGTGATCCGACAGATTTAACGTGCTCCAGTCACCATTTACTACACAGTTTCGATCGGCTGGATGCGAACCCCCGTTCTCACTAACGTAAGTCTATCGCTCAGCCAACCATGACATACCGGCCCATCTGAGATCATACACTTGTAATATCATCTGATGTCTTACTTTCCCGACCCGGAACATATAACTTAACTTACTCTCTTTTAATTTATTTCTCACTATTATTTTTAATTCGGCGAAATCGCAACTAACTTATTTCATTCTAAAATTCGTCCCGCAGTGGACTGATCGTTAAGACACGGTTCTCAGCAGATCACCGAAGTCAAGCATCACTGGCTGCGGTCAGTGTGCGGGTGGGTGAGCACTTGGATCAGTCTGCGTAGGGACCGAGGGTGTGCGGTATGGGTCCTCGTTAAACTGTGCAACCGTAAAGTGCTCGACCTCGCGTGCAGGTCGTAGGGCTACCGAAGCGAGGATGCCATCCCCTCTACAGAGGATCAAAATTGTGATGGCATGTCTTCGGATCATCCTCAGGGATGTTTCCCAGACCGTCGCCAATAGCCCATTGTGCAGCTCTAGTGTGACGTAAATGAACTACAACAACAACAATCATTCTAAAATTCGATATTGCAACAATCATAGATTTTCCAACAGAAAAACCTTTGTTCAAAAAATTATTATTATTAAATAACTAATTTGCCTGAACTATTCTATTATCAAAGCATTTTATCTGTTAAAAATCAAAAATTATTTTAAAGAAACGAAAAGTTGACTACAGAAATTTTTTAGCTAATTTTTGTCAAGAAATAGAACAGATTTTGTAAAGCAACACTCTCTCTTTATAATCAATGATTACGATACATAATTCTCTCCATCTCCAAAATTGACGGAACACATTATTTAAAAAGCTCTGGTCAATTCGTATCTTAATCGTTCCTATTTCTTTAACTTGGTTGATAATTCATTTTACAATTAATTAAGTTCGGTACCATTTCGGAGATTCGAAACTTTATTTTAGCATCAATTATTGTTTGGAATATTTAAGTGTCGAATAATAATTCGGAATTCGAATCAAATTTCTTTCATTCGAATTTATTTAATAATCATTTTTAATTAATTTTGTTATAACTAGTATAATAAGATATCCAATCTGAAATCATTGGTTACAAAGACGCAAGAACAATTTAATTTAAATCCTGAATATTAGTTATCGATGCCTGTGAGACGGCTAGAACGAAGTGTGTTTTTCAAGGCAAAATTTTCATTTTCAGTCTTCGCATATCAATTCCAATCAAGAGCAGTTCTTGCAGTGATTGCTAATCCCATACATTACAAAAATGTCACGCGCAACTTTTATTTACCACAACTAAGGTATTGAAAATACTCCTTTCTCTCAACTTGGCATTCCGTTTCAATGATCTGAAAATTAACATTAATTAACTCGAACAAAAAAAAAAAACAAAAAAAAAGGTTCGGATCGAAAGGTACAAGATATCCTCTTTCGAATGGTCTTAATCTGTTGACATTTGAGAGGCCATTTTTTGAAACGCAGAATGTTACTATTTGTTACACATTTTTACACATTTGTTTACATTGTTACACTGAATGTTACACATTTTACTATTTATAATGAAGTGCACCTCGAATATTCATCAAGGTTTAATGACCGGGTTTTTACACAATAAGATGCGATCTTTTAAGTTACTTCTAAATAAGCATTTGTTTTTTTACGGATGCAAATGTTTGGCGTGCAAGATATGTGGAACCTGCTTTATGGAAGTAAAGTATCACAGTTGAGTACAGAGGCGAAAGATTTTCGAACTAATTGCGTGAAACAAAAGTTTATGGAGTTGAACGTAAGTAGTCGTAAACCCATGAAATTGGGTTGGCTTTTCAACGACGGTTATAAACTAAAATAAAATAAAAACAAAAGTTTATAAAACTTGTTTACCCAAGGAAAATTTTAAACACAAAAATTATTCTTAGTTAATATTATTTGTTATAAATCTAACAATAATTAAACAAAAATTGAATGGTAAATTTGATTATATATCCTCTAAAATTATGTTAATTTTAAAACCCTAAAATTTGATTGAAAATTGTCGCATGTTCCTAGTAAGAAAAAATTCATAATTTTTTTTTGAAAAAATATCTCACAAAAAAATTTTGATATTTGTTTGATTTATTTATTTTAACAGCACGATGGCTGATGCTATACACCATGTGCAAGAATATGAACCTCATTTCCTGAACACGAGGGGAAACAAATCGTTCACAATTTTCGTTCCCACCAATGATGCTTTTATGCAATTAGGAGAAGACAATTTACATTCACTGATGAAAAATCGGAGAAAATTGAAAAAAGTAAGTTCATTTATATCAAGATAAGTTTTAAAAATAAAATGAATAAAAGCTTTTCTAAAATAGTTTTTTTTTCCATTAAAAGCGAACTTTCACATTTTATAAATAACTACAAAAATAAATAACAGAGTAAAAAT
Organism: Parasteatoda tepidariorum; assembly: GCF_982258835.1. Classification (NCBI taxonomy): domain Eukaryota; kingdom Metazoa; phylum Arthropoda; class Arachnida; order Araneae; family Theridiidae; genus Parasteatoda; species Parasteatoda tepidariorum. The sequence continues at coordinate 75,196,317 of NC_141757.1, forward strand.
AGTTTGTTTTTTTTTCCAATAAAAGCGAACTTTCACATTTTATAAATAACTACAAAAATAAATAACAGAATAAAAATTTAATCGAGATTTAAAACTAAAATACACTAACGCTTAGTGACAATAAAATATTCTCATTTGCTACATTTTATTATAATGCTCCGCGTTGTTGATTCATGTAGGGTAGGTTAATCGTGATTTATAGTTTTTTCAGTTAGCATAACCATCTGTTGATGAGCTTCAACACTAATTTTTTTTAAAATTTTGTGGAAAGACACTTGGTATATAGGCCGAATGCAGTAAATAATGCTAAGCTTTCAGTTTTTCTGTGATTGATTTTTCAAATTGTCATATGTTAGACACCTTATAATATCTAACCATACTGAATTGACCACATAACTATTTTCCTTTCAGATGGTCCAAAACCATGTGGTTGACAATATGTTTTCTGCTGGATCAATTCACCGCAATTTACAATACAATGTTCGAACTGAATATCAAACTGTAAATATACATAAAGAGAAAGATGGACTCATGGTGAATAAAGCCCATGTTATTGAACCAGATGTAGTAACAAAGGAAGGAATAGTGCACTGCATTGATCAAGTATTAATACCAGAAAGGAGGCGAAAGTCATGATTTTAGAGCTTTATCATTTTCATTCATCAGTAAATACTTATTACTTCATGAAAAGAAAAGGTTAAATTTGTATCAGTCAAAACATGATCCATTTTATAAATCATTACATAAGGATGACAAAACTAATGCCCATAACTGTCTGTAGGGATTATAGAACTTAGCAAAACAAATGACTTACATCATACAATTAGAGAGCAAAATAGCGAGTCAAGAGTTGCCAGCTTGGTGAAAATAAAACGAATAGAGTTTTCACAATTGATAACAAATGTTCAAATAAGCAATATATTCTTCACCTAGACATCAATGGTTGATAAATTTTTGGTGATTTACAGCTATGATGCGAGACAATGTCCTCTGGTAGATCTCACGAAAATTACGTTTTTTAAATGCTTTTAGAGGGGGGAAAAAGCTAGACAAAAAGAGACCAGGATATTAAACTGGTCCACTGTGGCCAATCTATCTGTTTGTAAAGGCAGTGTTGAGGTAATTTTGCACTATCCTGGAGAAGCTCATTCTTAGCTCTGACTCTTTAATGTATTGTCAAAGTTGGTTGCTTTAGCAAGTTCTATCTCTCTTTACAGTTACCAGCATTAGTTTTGTTGCACCCTTCATATATTAAAAGGTAAAATAAAGAAAACAAAAAAATATTGCACATTGATATCGAAAAAAAACATAGTATAAGAGTAACATAAGTTTTACCTCTTCCATTGATAAGTATTTTGTCTCATAAATAATGCCTTGTATTGTTAATATTTGTTTTGATCTGAACTAATATATGTGTAGTAATAGTACATTTATTTCATTAAAAATCATAACAAAATGTGTTTTATGTTTTTGTCTAGTCTTGATTGAATGATTTCTTCAAGTTATACTCCTTAAAATATGTAATCAATTGAACAAAAAAAAATAAAAGTTCTTTTACAGTTTACTGAATATTATTTTTTCTTAATTTCTTAACACTAACATCTATTATAACAATTAGTATTTCACAAAAAAATAATAAAAAGTTTAATATTAGAAAATTTTTAGTTCTATAATGCATTTAGTGTTTTATCTATTTATTTTTTGAAAAAACTATTGTGCAATTTAACTTTTTTTTCATACATTAGTTACAATAAATCTTGGTGTTTAAATGTTTTGTTTCAACGAAAGTTTTAATAGAAAGATTCAAAAGTCTCAATTATAATTGACATAAAAATTAACCAAAAGTGATGTTATAGCATTTTAATTTTACATAATAATAAATTTTTACTAACAAAATACTAAACTATATGTTCTAAAAATAGTAAATTTGTGCACCAATAAAATTCAACCAAGTATAAATTAAAGAGAGCATTAAGTAGAAATCAACACTTAATGAATTAATAATAAATTCTTTATACTATCTTTTATTCATAATTAAGTTTTAGGGCAATTCAGACATAGAAAAAAAATTTTTTTTTCATTTGTTTTTATATTAAAATATGAAGCAACAACTTCATAACACACCTAAAAGAGAAGACAAAGATAAGACTTATTAACTTACATTAAATCTGACATGAATTCATAAATTAACTAATGCTTTCAGAGGAAAATTGACTGGCCTTTTTACTTTAGTATAATTTCAAGTATATTGAGCTTTAAAATCACAGTCAAAAATTCATGACAATTTATAACAACTCTTACTGCATCAGAGAAAATGGTTTTATTTTTACTCTTACATGCTTCTAATTGCAGTTCTCGGTTGCTTTCACACATTTTTAAGTTTGATTAGAAAAAATCTGGTATTGTCAATTTGTTATAAAAACAATTATTAAAAGAATCTATTAAATTATTAAACTAGTATTTAATACCACTTATTATAACATTTCAAAGAAAAAACTTACTTACTACTTGTATAATCTCACTTTGATAGAATGCTTTAAAAAAAAAGAGCAATTATATAAAAATTTAATACTATTTTCAAACATTGATAATTGGCACATATTTTAGCCAGGTAATGACTTTTATTTTTAAAGTTTCCCCCCCCCCCAAGACAAAACCAGCTTTTACTATTACAAATGCTTTAAAGTCTAGAAGAACCTATAATAATAATTCCTTTTAATGCAAAAAATTAATTAATAATTTAGCTTCATGCGCCTTTTGAAAAGTTACAAAACAGCAGTACCAAACAAATGAGTGAGTATTAACGTAAAAATTCTAAAAATCAATCTTAAAAACTTTATATTTCTTAATGAAATAAAATTTTACTAGCCAAACTAACATTTTTTAGAAGAGAAATTATTGCTACCAAATTTTTTTCTTTTATTAATATTGAGACACAGGCGTTGAGATTTAACTGACCTTAGTTTTAAATAAGCATAATCAAACCTATCATCACATTTTGGCACCAAAAAAATAAGCGCACCACGCTGAATAACTTTTGATCTAGTGATCGGATCTACACGTTTTAGGATTCAATCTTAATGATTCAAGAAGGTGAACTAATTAATTAGTGTAGACGATATCTTAAGTTATGAAATCAAATACAAATATGTACTTTCTCTAAATAAATATACCCTTTTTTGATGGATTTGGATTTCTGATCCCCAAATTATAGGGGGTATCGTAGCCACAATCTGGGAAATATGGTCCCCATAGTTTGATCAATCTCAAATTGAATTTTTTTTTATATTACATCAATATCACCCTAACATAAACAAAACAAATAATGCAAATGAAAACACTTTATTAAATAATTTTGAATAATAGATAAAACAGCATATATTTTTTATAAAAATGCAATATTTACATAGGAAGTAGTGAACAATATTTACAAATTCTGCTTAACAAGTCTGTTAAAAAGTAAAATGACAAGACTGATTAACAAACAGAATAGATATGCTTTGATGATATGTGAGAGATGAGTAAACAAATCCACAATTCTGTTGAACTTTTTAAGGAAGAACAATAAGACAAGAAGTATACGGTTGAAAACGCTTCAATATAAACAAGTTTTCTTCATTATCCGTAAGAATTCTTCTTGGTTGACCTCACCATCATTATCTCGGTCGGCTTCAGCAAGCATTTCCTAATTTTAATTAAAAATAAATCATAGATATACAGGGTTTTCAGTAATTACCACCAATAATATGTGTGTGAAAAATTCCATAAAAAGTTACCTATCACAATATTAAACAGAGAAAAAAGCATCCAAAATTCCATGAATAATTATCTAAGTCAATAACTATCAAGGAAGAATTAAAAACATGAATTAATTTGATTTAAATAATAATAAATATTTTTTTCTTCCTAACGGCAGGCACTGAACTTTTAGGTTCTTTGCCTAGAAAGATGACGGAGGTGTTACTCATTTAACGTTACTCAGTGGGCACCTGTGAACCTAAGTGATGGAGGAGAGCAACATTGCCCACACCACACTGCCACAGATACCCGCTTTATAGGGTAGGCCACATTCACACAATAAAGAACAATACACAGAGAGAAACATCCATGCCCAGAGCGGGATTTGAACCCGCAGCCACTGGCTTCGCAGTCAGGTACAATAACCACTCGGCCATCTGGCTGGTAAAATAATAATGAGGGGCATATTAAATTCCAGCTTTTCTAACTGACTGGTATAAACCTAAATATTCCCTTCAAGCATACCATATCAGTGATCAAATAAAACATTTAACAAAAATTAGACATTTAAGCAGTTTTTTGTTATTTCAGATTAAGTATAGATTTTGAAATTCCAGATATCATGTGAATTCAGCTACAGTTATGTAGATGAATGCATAACCATTGGTTTAATGTAAGAAACAATTTTTCAAAAAAAAATTAAATAAGCATTCCCCTAACAGTTAAATATTAAACTAAAAAATTGTACGATTGCTTAAAAAATTAACAATCAGTAAGGATATTAACTGGACATTAAATATATAAAATTATTAAAGTTTAAAAGGAAAAAAAAAATTCCCTCCATTGCATACCTCTTTTGACAGAATTAGAAATTTAATGAAATCAATAATATAATTTTAATAAAATAAAAATATGTAGCTTACTCTTAATTCTTCATCCGAAATATTTTCTCCCAGCTCCATTGCTACTCGTTTCAAATTTTTGAAGGATATTTTTCCAGTATTGTCATCATCAAACAGCTGAAAAGCTTTCATAATTTCTTTATTTGCATCCTTATCACTTATCTTTTCAGCCATCAACCTCATGAAATCATCATAGCAAATTTTACCTACATCAAATACATAGGAAATTTTTAAATTTCACAAAAATGTTCGGCATTATACTTATAATTGTGGTATTGTCAAGTTCCAATTTATTTTGAGAAAAGACGTAGTTCATTAAATTTTTTGTAAAGGAAAATGTTTTGAAAAAACAACAAATTAAGATGAATCAAAAGCCAAACATTTTAAAGTTATGCCAAGTTCTATAAAATTTTGAAAAATAAAAATATATATTTGATTGTACTAGGATTACATGCACTCATATATTGATTTTTGCATTAAGAAATGTGTTTTTTTTTCATGGCAAATTAAAGATATGCATAACCTATAAAAATATTGTGAACAATAGCAGGAATTATTATGAAACGCAGAAAGAAATAATGTGCTGTGCTGCTAAAAAAAATTATGAAAACCAATTAGGATTGATTCTGTTAATAAGGGAGTAGCAATACATAATAATTCCTGAAATAAAACAAAATTGTTGTTTATCACCAAGTTTGGTCAGCAAATTTGCAGTGTAATGTAAAAAATTTAATTAATACCAAGTTTACATTGCATAGGCTCCGATTCATAAAGCAAAAAATTAAACAGAGCACGACTGAAATAGGTTGCATTTTTGTTAAGATAGCAAAACTAGAGGGGGCTATTCAGAGAGAAAATATAATAAGAAAAGATGTAATTGTTAAAAAAAAATAATCATAATAAAACTTGACCACAGAAAAATAAAAAACTTCAATTGCAAGGCTGCCACTCAAATCTGGAGAAAAAAAAATTCCCTGTGTTTTCCCTGTACATATTATACCCTGTACAACAATTACTGTGCTCTTGTGTGAGCTATATTGGGCCAGAGCTCATTCTAGGCAGGGTAAACAGGGCGCAGCACCCTGCTGCCCTTTTAGTCAAAAGAATCCACCCTGTTGCCCCTGAAGTAAATTAGTGCCCTGATGTAATAGTGTCCATACCCGTTCTTTCCTCAACCCTTCTTTATTTTTCCACCAAACTGTACAATGGGTTTCTCAAACTTTTCAATGCTTTTTATTTAGTTTGTTGTTGCTGTCAATACATAGATTTATATGGGAAAGGAAAAATAGCCATCACACCCCCTTATTGCACTTATCTTTGAAAGTTTGCAGTTACTTCCACTGTCATTAAATCATAATTATTAATCATTTTAATTATTAAATCATAACTACAGACACTTAAAAACGTACATTTATTATTTTATTAATATATGCATGCATTTTAAATAAATTACTGAGATAATTAGCTCATTAACTCGATATATATGTTAATTTATTAATAAAAATTAGTAATTAATATGATTGCTTTGCTACTTCTAGTAAAATTAAAAATAAAAAAAATTCTTTTACTAATTGAAAATGTTTTTTAATAGAACGTGTAAGACCCAGAGAAAGAAATTGTTGCCTTTTTAGAATAATAATGTCCCTTTTTTAAACTTTTGCACCCTGCCCTTTTTCTGCCTAGAATGAGCTCTGTATTGGGCTAACTATATTTATTAGTTTTAATTGCTGGAAAAACAACTAAACATACTTAAAGAAATCTATCACAAATGAGATAGTTTTGTATAGCTGAAATATCATGGTTAAATATCCCATAGATTATGCTTTGAGTGGTCACCCTTTTTTAAAAGACAAAAATAAGGAACAAAATTCCCTGTATTCTCCCAGTTTGTTAAGAAAAAATCAAAATTCCCTGTATCTTCCCTGTTATTTTAGGTGATTTTTAAAGTCCTTGTATTTTCCAGGTTTTCCCTATTCTCCCTGTGAAGTGGCAACCCTGAATTGAATTAACACAAAAAAATAAAATATTTAAAATCAATATTACAACCTGAGTTGTCCTTATCTACTTCTAATATCATTTTCTTAATTTCCTCCTTTCTTGGTTCAAATCCCAAGGCTCTCAAAGCTACCTAATATAAAATTGTAACAGAATTTAACATTGGAAAAATTTTATAATTAGTACTACAGAGATGCCAACTTGCTCCGGACAGCAAATAAATATTTTAAAGTGGTAGTTCATCAATTATGATTCTTGGTTTAATAAATTCCAATTTAGTAGATTTTTATCCACCACTATTTCTAAATAATTCGTAGGCTTATATAATTCACCACTTTTTAGTACTTATGTCAAGCTATACCTGTTAAACAGCAAGCAAAAATAGCCAAATGTTTGCAAAATTTATTTTGTAGTTATTTACCGCTTTTTTAGTAGTTTTGGTGTGTCCGGAGCAGTTGGCATCTCTGCTACTATGTTAATTTTTTGGAAAATAAATTTTCATCTACTACACTGCAGTATTTTCATAAGTTGAAACTGCTTGTATATTTTTAAAAAAAATATAAAGCTTTTATAAAGAATGCAACAAAAGATTTTTGAGATGGGATTGTTAATGAAATAAAGCTTACTTTTCACCTTTTTGAATAACAATGATTTTGACAATATTCAATTTTTTAAAGCTTTAACTTGTGAAATCAAGGTGCACCTTATTGGTATCCTATAAACTTTAACTAGTAATAAAAATGGATCTATCATGAAATGGAAAGTTTTTAAGGAAAACAAATTTTCATTTAACTAAAATAGTTATTGGTCTGGACCTTTGCAAAATATATGAACATATTCCGCATATTAAACTTAATAAAACTGCACAAAAGTTAACTTAGCAGCGACATAAAACTATTTTCAGGGATGAGCTTGGTAAAAAAAGAAGAAAAAAGGCTAAAATAGAAATTTATAAATGTTGTGTGCGAAACACATTTTCAATAATTTTAAAAATAACTGAAATTTGAGCAAGAGTAAAGTGTATGTATGAACCACATATCCATAGAATATTATCAACATTTTAATCAAATAAATGGATGCATGATTTTTATTTAAATTCTGTGTAATCTGTAAAGTGTAGTTTTAAACTATGAAAAATACGAATTGTGATAAGTGATTTTCAATTCATGAATATGAATTGCGATATGTAATTTTAAATTACAAGAATATTAATCGAGATCTGTAAACAATTGCCCTTTTTATTGTTACTTGCATGAATACGAATCTCAACGTGCGATTTTTAAATCCTGTAAATAAGAATCTCGATATGGGCCTTAAACCAAGTTAATATATAAATCGCTTTGCATAATTTCACATCTTGTGAATGCCTATTATGGTACGTAATTTTAAATCATGTGAATATGAAGCATGATTCATGACTTTAAATTACACAAATATAATAGTAAATTATGTTTATATAAGTAAAAGAAAATTGTAAAAAAGTAAATTTTTTTACACAATTCAAAAAAGAATTTCTTGAAAAGGTGGTATTTTTCTAATTAATAAATTGTAAAAAGGAGATAAAAACTCATCCTAGTACTTTCACATGAATAGAATTTAAATACTTATTATTAGGCCCCAAAAGAAAATATTTTAAATATTTATGCCACAGAGATGCAGAAACTATTTAATAGAAAAATGCAGATAGATTGCAAGATGACCTAGAAAACAAAAACATGAAAAATAACTTAAATTAAAAAACACTTTTCCTTTACTCCCCTATTTTAAATACAATAGAGAGATTTTAACTAGGAAACTTGGGAATAGGATAAATTGAAAAAGCAAGTGAAGTTGCACTAGAAAAAAATTTAAAAAAAAAAACAATTTTACCTGATAAATGAAGATAATATGAAGAAAGTAAAAAAATTATATATGATATTAGGTAATTAAGCACAATATATTGGATTTAGGCATACCACTTATTGAAGTTAAAGTCAAAAATACATTTTGGCTTTGAGTAATATACAAAAACATTATTAATTCTTGCATAGATTTTTATACAGGTTCGAACTGCCTGCTATTTAGCAAATATACAAATAATACGTTTACAAGTAATACGAATACAAATAATACGTTTGTTTTCATAATTACCTTAAGATCCTTAGTTTCAATATAGCCAGCACCTTTAGTATCAAATAAATTGAAAGCGTCTTCAACATCTTTCTTTTGCTCGGTTGTCAATTCGATTTTTACGTTAGCTTTCTTTTTTGATCCACCAACAGATGATTTTCTGGAAGAGGTCTAAAAAGAATTTGTTTCCAAATCAAACACTAAAATTTAATAATAGTAATGTGGAAAACAAAATTTAAAAATGAAAGTTACAAATGATATTTTATCTTACTAATTTAATAATATATTAATGTATACCATATTGTTTTTGGCCAAGAATCTGTTATCCGTATGGAAAATATTTATTTTTGTTTATAACAAGAGAAGCGCCAAAACTGTTGTGAGTTGAGATAGACTTTCCTGAATCTAATAAATTTATTTCTTAAGAAGTATTTTCTGAAATAGGATTAATTTACTATCAAAGCCATTCATAATAATTAATTTTAAAAGAAGTAATAAAAAGAAAATAGAAACAACTTTGTATCAAAATCAATATAAGCTGTAAGCTTATGCATATTACTCGAATAGCTCTAAATCTGGTAACAGTAAGCTTACTTGAACCACAACAATTAAGATCTTTAAAAAAGATTTCCAATTTTTTTCTTTTATTAAATAAATAATTCTAGAATATTATATAATATATAATTATAATTAAATAATTTAGGAAGAAGTATCAAAGTATTTGTAAAAATGGATGTTGGAGAACTATTAAGTTATAAACCAGCTAAAGAGCCCAGAAGGGTAGCTATAGAAGATGATGATGTAGAAGTTAGACCGAGATCTAAGAGACTTGCTAACATTCCTGAAGCCCACCATGATCGCCGACCAACTAAGATGATGAAAACGCAAGATGAAAATAAGGAAAATTTTAAGCAAGATTTGGAGGGTGAGTCTGAGCTTCCTGAGGGAGAAAGTGGAGTACTGGATGACACTACTTTAAAAAAACTGTTGTTGTCTTTTGAAAAGAAAGTTTTAAAAAATCAAGAGCTTCGTATCAAGTTCCCCGACCAACCCGAAAAGTTCATGGATTCCGAAATCGAATTAAATGATATTCTCCTCGAAATGCATGTAATTGCTACACAGCCAGACTTGTACCATATATTAGTTGAACTGAACTCTGTTTCAACCATACTGGGTTTGCTTACTCATGAAAATACGGATATATCAATTGCAGTTGTCGATCTCTTGCAAGAAATGACTGATATTGATACTCTTAATGAAAGTGAAGAAGGTGCTACAACTTTAATTGATGCGATGTTGAATGCACAAGTTATTGCAGTGTTGGTGCAAAATTTGGAGCGACTGGATGAAAAAGTTAAAGAAGAAGCTGAAGGAGTACACAACACTCTTGCTATTATTGAAAATCTGGCAGAATTTAAAACGGATATGTGTGTAGATGCTGTTGAACAAGGTCTGATGCAGTGGATATTGAAAAGAATCAAATCTAAAATGCCATTTGATGCCAATAAACTCTATGCCAGTGAAATTCTGTCAATCTTGCTTCAAAGACATGATGAAAATAGGCAATCTCTTGGAACAATGGAAGGCATTGATGTTTTATTGCAACAATTGGCTTATTTCAAAAGAAATGATCCGTCAAGTGCTGAGGAACATGAAATGATGGAAAACTTGTTTGACTGCATTTGCTCCTCTTTGATGTTTCCTGCAAATCGGGAAAGATTCTTAAAAGGAGAAGGTTTACAACTTATGAATCTAATGTTGAGAGAGAAGAAGATGTCTAGAAATGGTGCTCTAAAAGTTTTAGATCATGCTATGTGTAATGCAGAAGGAGCCGACAATTGTAATAAATTTGTTGATATATTAGGTTTAAGAGCTATATTTCCATTATTTATGAAAACTCCAAAGAAGAACTGGAAAAAAGGGTTGTCTATCGAGCAACACGAAGAACACGTCTGCTCTATAATTGCATCGATGCTGAAGAATTGTAAGGGTCAACAACGTCAACGACTTTTAAACAAATTCACGGAAAATGATCACGAAAAGGTTGATAGGTTGATGGAACTGCATTTTAAATACCTTGATAAGGTGCACTATGTTGATGTTCAAATTGAAAAAGAAAAATCTAAACTTAGTGAAAGTGAAATTGATTCTGTCATGGAAGAAGAATTCTATTTACGTCGCCTTGAAGGTGGTCTTTTCACACTTCAACTTATTGACTACATAATGGTTGATATTTGTTGTTCCGGACCCCCTAGTATTAAACAGCGTGTGCTCCAGATTTTAAATTTGAGAGGAGGCTCTATCAAAACAATTCGAAATGTAATGAGAGAATATGCTGGTAATATGGGGGATGCTAATGATGCTGCTATCAGAGAAGCAGAACAACAAAGACTTTTGCAATTTGTTGATCGTTTTTAAAATCATCTGTTAATGGTCATGATTAATCTTTTACATATTCTCATATCTCCATTCTGAATTTTTACTTTTGAAAGTATGTGCTAATTATTTTATGTTTATGTATAATATTTTGTTACATTAGAAGCATTGTTTAAGGTGCATTTCTCTTATAATAAAAATTGTTCTCTGTTTGTGTAGTAATATTTACACTGCTATAAATTGCCACATTTGATAAATTAAGAAATTAAAATGACTTATCATTTTAAAGAAAAAAAATTGTTTTTTTTTTTACTATGAATGAAAGAAAAAGCATGCTGTATTATTTTTTTATAAACATATATGAAATCTTTATTAATAAACTGTTGCTTAATGCAATGTATTAATAATCCATTTTATTGTCCTAATAAGGGAAAATTGTAATAATTAGTGAGGAACTGAATAGTAGTTTGGACAAACACAGAATATTCGGCCATCAAATATTATTTGGAGATTTTAATTTTGACCAAAATATTATATATTAATACCAATATGAATATTTTATAAAACATCAATAGCATTAAAGATTTAGTACTAGCAAAATTTTAATAAATGACTGATAAAATTATTTTAATAACACCTATAATAAAAGCTCACTATTTTTGAGTTTTATTTGCTTTAGGCATTATTTAGATATTATAATCACAGTAGTAGATTATTAATCAAACAGCTTTATTGTTTTTTTTTATGAACATATATTAAAATAATTTGTTATTCAAGAGTTTTATTAAATGATATAATTGCCATTTTTTTAATTAAACCGAAATAAAATGAAAATATTATTTATAACAATGTCTTTGGCCAATAAAGTAATGTTAGCTCTTTTGAGATGGTGTTTTATAATTTTCGTACCTTTTAAATTTTTTATGTTTTTAATATTTTCCCTAAAAACTATCCTTATCTCTTCTAGTTTCCAAAAATTTTCTTTATCTAATTAAACCTGAACAATTGCAACAATAACTGTAAACTTAAATTTCATTAACATGTAAGACCACAACAATGATTACCAGATAATTTCTCTTGGGCTGAAATTAATTCGGTATTTATGATGAAGGAAAATTTTAAATGAAATTTATTACATAAAGAAGAGAAAGCAAGATTGTGTTTTTATGATTCGGTTAAATTAGGAATTTTATTCTTCGAAATCGGAATTTTTCCCCTTCCCAAAAATTTTAATTTGCTATACCCTTGGCAGGTCGTCCGGCTACCAAAGTGGGAAAACCATTCCCTTTGCACAGGCTCAAAATTGTGACAGAATGTCTGGACCATCTTCAGGGATGTTTCCCAGATCGTCGGCAATAGCCCATTTTGCATTTCTATAGTGACATGCTGCTCAACCTTAATTCTTTAAAGAGTTCTCTTGTGTTTTGAGTTCATTAGTGAAATAAATTAAAGATGTAAAGATAAAAATGAGCTAAATTCGTGAATGAGAGTAAAAAACTGTACTCATTGAATGCAGTTTTCGGACTTCCGTTCATTGCAGAGGAAAATTGAGAACCCTATTGGTTAATTTTTCATAAGAAATATTTGTCACCAATAGGTTCTCATTGTCTCTCAACAGTGATCGGAAGTGTGTGAACCACATTCAATGAGATTGGCCCTGAAGAGCCTATCTCACTTCTCGTGGGGAAAAACTTGACATACGAGCTTGAACCTGGTTGGAGAATTTTTTAGTTGTATAAATATTTCACCAATCACGTTCTTGTTAACGTCTCCGAATTCACATACGCGAATTTTTAGCGTACTTTGTGAGTGGCGCTTGGCTCTAGTTTGCACTTCCGAATAGAAATGTTCAAGTAAGGCTGGCATAACCTGACTGATAGGGGGTTAGACTAATCATGGAGAAGTCATGAATTTGATCTTTACCAGCCAGAGACTCCCCATGTACAAAATTATGACTAGTGTACGTTAAATCTGATGTAGTCACAAAGTCCAAGTTCCCGTAACAAATCTGTACCGAATCGAAGATTGATCGTGCTCTTGTTCAGGTCAAAATTACGATAGATGGATATTAAGTAAATGTGTTCTCTCTGTAAAACGGGATGCGACGTATGTACGTAGTCTCCAGAGGTCGAAATGGGCTACTGGTGGCGTAGAGCAGAACTCTCTACCTATGGCAACACCTCGCAATGCTTCATCATTAGCATATGGAGAGTCATTGGCGATCGAAATGGGCTGCAGGTGGCGTAGAGCAGAACTCTTTTCCTATGGCAACACTTCACATGCTTTCCCCATTAGTGTGTGGAAAGTCATAGAGGAAGGAAGTATGTTAATTTCTCTCTTGATTTCCATATAGATTGAAATCTTTTAACTTGAAAAACTATATGGAACTGAAAACTACATTAAACATAGTTCTAAAGAAAAGTATTATGGAAATTTTAAAAAATATTCTTATTTAATAAAATGGAAAAATATTAAGAAAAGGGAAAATATCGTAGTACATTCCTATACAACTGAAAAGAGGAGGAGAGGGAAGGGAGAAGGGCTAAAGGCATGAAACCGGTCTCTCCCCTGATGGCGTATTCGAGTGTTGCGATCGCGAATAGAAGAAGGAAGTACGTTAGTTCATGTCTTGATTTTTAAACAGATTAAAATCTTTTAAGTTAGGAAACTGTATGGAACTGAAAACTACATTAAACATAGTACTAAAAATAAACGTCTACTTTATTTACGTAGCTTTAGAACAGCACAAAGGGCTGCTATTGATGACTGTCTGGGAAACATCCCTGAGGATGATCCAAACACATGCCATCACAATTTCGATCCTCTACAGAGGGGATGGTTCTCCTGCTATAGTAGCCCGAAGACCTGCAAGTGAAGTCGAGCACTTTATGGCTTAACAGTTTAATGAGAACCGATACCGCGCTATCTCGATCCCTACGCAGGCTGATCAAAGTGATGATCCACCCACTTACAGACCGCAAAAAGCAATGTTTGACTTCGGTGTTATACTAGAATTGCGTCTTTACGATCAGTCCACTGCAGGATGAGTGATGGATTTATTTTCAACATTAATTTTAAAAGTGATGTCACCTTAAATATCTCTGACGATATTTTTTTTTTTTCATACGCTTGGCCACCTTGTCATTTTAATTTTTCCGTGTTTATTATTTCTCGCTGGCTGTACTCAACTCAACTCAACTTTACTATTAATGTTGTTTTGGGTTTATTAGAGGCTGTCTGGTAGTTGCACTGACAGCTGGGTAAAAGAAATATAGAACAAATCAGGATTATTTGTTTATAAAGATTTCGGACTTTTTGTTTTTATTAGCAATGTATTTGTTACCTTTTATTCATTTTATTAAAAATTAAATCCGGTTCTTATATGCCTGAGAATGGCTGGAGCTAAATCAGGCGTTCATGTTGTTCAATTAAAACCCATATCTGTACCAAAGAGTTTAGTTGACGGAAATAAGTTCGTTAAGTGGGATGATGTGAGTTTGCTTTTCTAATGTAACTTTAATTATAACATATGCGATCACTAAAACTGTACCTTATCTTACGCTTCTAATGTCTTATCAGCATATTATCAATGATCCTTAATAGAGTGATCTGATTGAACAATTAGATTCTGTTATCTTATGGTCTCTAACATATTTTCATTAAACTACGTCCTAAAAAATATTTCTTTTCCCAGAAAGCAAGAACAAATCATTAATATAATTAAAGTTATAAAGGTAGCTGCCAACTATATCCATGTTTGTTTATTCTTTTGATCTTCAAATGATTTCAAAAGAATAAAAATATAGTTATCAAGAAATAACAAGCTCAACTAAATAAACTTACTCTTTTTTGTATAGATTTTTAGATCTACACATTATTAACCAAATAAGATGTTTTTAAACAATTTAAAATCTACTTGTTATAAAAGTTAATGTTAAGATTTACATTGATTGCTTACTGTTTATCAATACAAATATCACAGCTTTTGAGTTTTCTATTAAGATAATAGAATATAAAAAAGCATATTTAATATCACTTAAATGAAAATTTTAACTAATTAATAATTTACAATGCTTATTGGAACTGTTTAGTTACTATTCTTTTGATTTATATGAAAAATACTGGTTTTCTGCATAGTATGACTAAACAACTGTTGTTTTCTGAACTGAGTTTGGGGCCAACTTATATAGGGAATAATATTTTGCAAACTAACATATGTGGCCCTAAAATGCAAATAGTTTCTTTTATGTTATCTGAAATGTTTCTAAAGAATTTAATTTTTAGGTAGTTGAGGAAATTCTTAAGTAAATTTACCATAGGGGGGCACAATCAGGAACCTAGGGTTCAAATATGTTCTCTTCCCACTTAGTAATATGAAATTAATTGAATAAACTTACATAACTAGCACAAACATTTTATGACTAGTGACTGGTTTGCAGAATTTCAATAAAATTTATAAGAACACTGAAATTAAAATCCAAAAATGTTTCAAAATCTAAAAGTAGTAATTCAAAGTGTCAAAATATTTGATTTTTTTAACATTTTCATTTTTTTAAAATTCTTTCTAACAAGTACATGATTTTAACAAAAATTTAAAGGTTTATTCAGAGATCACTCTAGGAATTAAAAAGGGCAGGGTGCTTCCTCACAAAAAAAGGTACTTTAAATTTTGAAAGTGCATTCACTTAACACTGTAAAAATGTATCAAAATGTGTAATATATAATTACTTAATTTGATCCTCAACAATTTTAAGTTACTGTCTTATACTGTTTTATTTGTATATTTCAAAAAGCAATTTTCACTCATTATCTAAATAAGAAGAAAAGTTGTAGTTTATAAATAATATTTAAAAGCATGCTGGGAGACAATCTGTGTATACATTTTCAGAGAAAAAAAAAGTAAACTAAAAAAAAATATTTTTTGATTAACAGTTTAAAAGATTTTTTCTGTAATTTATATTGAAAATTATTAGAATATGCACAGATAAAGGTGCATTTTTTTTTCTTCGAAAAATGTATTTATTTAAAAAATAGTTTTAAAATTAAATTTAATATACCACTTAAATAATTTATATACTCCTTTCAAAAAAAGACTAACAAAGTAAATATTTGTTATAGCAATCAGAATTAAACCTATAAACACACATAATTTTTGTGTGCAAATATTATTTTAACCGTTAATTAATTTTTCTTAAAAATGGATTATAAATTAAAAGGCAGTGATTTTAAGGGATGGCAGCTTATACATTTACAAAAAGGGCAAAGATTTAAAGACATGTATAACAATCAAAGGGTAGGTAAGGCGGGTTGCCAATCTAAAAATGCTTAAGAACACTTGTTCATTTTTAAAAATAAAGAAGTTAGAGGTGTACAACCTTTTTTTAAAGAGTGCTGATAGAAAAAAAATATTTTTCAGGGACCACAATTAAATTCATTTGTCATATCTATTGATATTAACTTGTCTCTAAAATTACATGATAAAATATGTGTATAATGTTTTTGATTTAAAAAAAAATATTAGCAGTTTTGCACAATTAGTTTTCGTTATTAAAATTATATCACCACGAGTTCACTTTCTTAGTAAAAAAAAAATCACTTTTATTAATTTTTTTACTGTCTATAAATTTAATTTTTAAATAAATCTTTAAATTACATTTGTTCTGAACATAGAATTGGCAAGTTTATACCTCTGTAAAAAAAAAAAAAAAAAAAAAAAAAATACCCCTTAAGAAAAAAGTTTCTTAAAAACCAAATGGAAAAAAGGGTAGAATTTTTAAAAAAGAAATATCAAATATTAAAACAATTTTTTAAACAGTTTAAATGCAATATATTTGAAATAATAGTTTTTAGAGTTATTTAATATCTTTTTTAAATATGTGAAAATATATAGCAACAATTAACAAAATAAATGTAATCAATTCCTTAAGAAACTAATATAACTGAAGTCCTTCAAAATATTTTACATGAATGCATATTATAAAATCTTTTTAACAATACAAAAAGAAATTTTAAAATATCATTGTCAAGTTGCTACTAAATTAATGAATTGCTTTCTACACAAAAACAATATTTCAAGTCACTTATATTAATTTTCATAATCACACATTAAATATAAATAGTCAAGCTTACTCTTTAATACTTTGTTTAATAATTAGTCTGTATAAATCTAAAATAAATAGTATCAAATATTTTTTTAGTAGAGTTGATTTAAAAAACAATACGAAATTTAATTTATTTTAAGTTATTTTTATAATACTTATTGATAAACTTATTGATATTGCTTATTTTTAGTTTATTCCATATCATCCAATTTCTCCCATTCTGTAAGAAATAAGTTTCTACATCAGTTATAAGAATAAGTTTGTTGCAGACAAAATTTAAATTTTGGTTTTGAATAGGTTTCTGTTAAGGAAAATTTCTTTAGAAAATCGAAAGACGAATCTTTTGTCACAACAAATGAGTGCTTTTGCATTTTCAAATATGTTTAATTTTGACATTTGCTTCGAGTAAATTGAAATTGGTTTTAAAATAGTCATAAGATGTAACACTTGTTTTATAGTTTTTAATGGTTAATTTTTGGATAAAAGGCACAGTAAAATAATGCTAATTTTTCAAGTTGAATTTAATATTGAGTTTTATTTCTAGAATTTACTTATTTATCACATTCTCTATATCATATACTTAAAATAATATATATATATATATTTTTTCTTCATCTAGGATGCTGCAGTTGGAACACCTGTTACTCTTAAAGTAGATAATAAAGGGTTTTTTCTCCACTGGACTGATCAAAACAAGGTTCTTATACACTTAAATTTTCTTCAAAGTAATTTTATAATGAAATTCAAAGGAATTATTTTAAGAATTTTGATCTGCGTTTCTAAATATAAAAGAAAATTGAATTGAGATAGATGGAAAACTCGCGAAATTTTTTATAAGTTTCTATATTCTAAGTTTTTACTAAACATATTATTCACATAGTGTTTTTTTTTTCTTTCCTTATATAAGGATACTTTTTAATACCCAGGTTTAATTTTGGTTAATTTCTTTACTTCTATAGATAGAAGTTAGCATGAAACTTCTAAAATGTATCACAACTTTATTAAATGTGTGAAATGTATTTTTTTAGGAAACTGAATTTGTGGAAATATCGTGTATCCGAGATGTTAGAACTGGCCGATATGCAAGAGTTCCTAAAGTAAGATATGGGCAAATTTTTTACCTACATTTTAATTTTGTATTTCGTTATTGAATTTATTAAAATTTCCACAGGAAGGGAAATTACGAGACTCTGTTACAATGGGTCCTCAAGATATCCCACTTGAAGATAAAACTATTACTGTTGTTCATGGATTTGACCTAGTCAATGTTAATTTTATTAACTTTTGCTGTATTGGAAGAGATATCGCTCAAGTAAGTTTCATTTTAGTTTATGAAACATCATTTTAAAACATGAAACAATTTAGCCTCATTGCCAAACGCAAAAAATTTAGAATTGAGTTATATTTCATTTTTTTTAAGTTTCATTTTATGTTTATTTTCTAAGTGTAAGTATGTTGGCGTTGTTTTTAGATGCATATCTTAATTTAAAAGTGTTATGTTCATTAAAGGAATTTCCTAACATTACATAATATAATTAATTTTATGAGCTTTTGTTTCTAAGTACTTTTTAAAAAGGCCATCTATTTCCTGAACCTAACAAATAACTTTTGTTTTATACTATCATATTGTATAACCACTAGCATCAAAATGTTTATTTAGCTAAATTTATTATTTTTTCCAGGAATGGACAGACACGTTAATGGAAATGGCATATAATTTACTTGCGTTAAATGCTCCTGCTACTACATTTTTAGAGAAGTTATATACAAAAATTCAATTTATGACCGATAAGGAAGGAAAAGTTCCTGTTAAAAAGTTAGTGTTTTTTTAATTTTTTATTTACCAATTACATGCCTTAAAAAATAATTTCATTTAATATTTTATAATTGTTACTTTTTAGTTTTAACTTGTTTAAAAATGACATATTAAACAGCTTGTCAATGAATAGCATTATTTAAACTGGATTGCTATGATAAAATGTTTAAATAATTGTCTTAATATTTGATCTTTCTTTTGAAAAAAATAATTTTTTTTCTTCCTTTTATCGCACTTGGGTGAGAGGAAATCTATTTTTTCCCATGCTGTTTTTTTCATGATTTTTTTCTGCATTTTTTTTCAATGTGAAAGAAACTTGCTGTCCTTGTTACAAATTAAATTTTAACTTAAGTTCATACGCTGTGGAAAATTCTTAATTATATAAAGTAAATAAAGGCTCTTCGGACTGATCTGAAAAACACTGGGTCAATTTAATTGATATATTATGTATCATTAGTGTAAACTCATCAAAAGTAACAAGTTAAGTTTAAAGAAAAACAGGCTTATAGCTTCATATATATAAATAATAATTTTATTTAAATATGTGAACATTTTAGATATAGATATTATAAAATGTAAATTTCTTATTGAAAATTATCGCACTTGGATAGATATTAGATATAGATATTATAAAATGTAAATTTCTTATTGAAATTTATTGCACTTGGATGCGAGGAAATCTATTTTTTCCCATGCTGTTTTTTTCATGATTTTTTTCTGCATTTTTTTCAATGTAAAAGAAACTTGCTGTCCTTGTTACAAATTAAATTTTAACTTAAGTTCATACGCTATGGAAAATTCTTCATTATATAAAGTTAATAAAGGCTCTTAGGACTGATCTGAAAAACTCTGGGTCAATTTAATTTGCATGTTATATATCATTAGTGTAAACTCATCAAAAGTAACAAGTTAAGTTTAGAGAAAAACAGGCTTATAGCTTCATATATATAAATAATAATTTTATGTAAATATGTTAATATTTTAGATATAGATATTATAAAATCTAAATTTCTAATTGAAAATTACATTGATTTCAACTTTTTAGTAATATAGGATGATCATTTTATATATATATATTTTTTTATTTTTCATAGTTTTTTTGTTGTTTTTCTAAGTACACTCCTGATTAATACTTCTGGAAAATGTAAGCAAATTCATG
Organism: Parasteatoda tepidariorum; assembly: GCF_982258835.1. Taxonomy (NCBI): domain Eukaryota; kingdom Metazoa; phylum Arthropoda; class Arachnida; order Araneae; family Theridiidae; genus Parasteatoda; species Parasteatoda tepidariorum. Next base: position 75,216,513 of record NC_141757.1, read on the forward strand.
CTCTATATATTCCCTTAGTTACAGAACACTCTTTCCTACCAAACATAGAATTTAAAATAGTTTGTTTTTCTCTGAATTTAAAATAGTTTGTTTTTCTGTGAATTTAAAATAGTTTGTTTTTCTCTGCATTTGGTGTACAAACATGTACTATAGTGTTTTACAGTTTATCCTCAGTATCACAAACTTGAATACCCCAAAATATTCAAAATCTGTATTCTTTAAATATCTGTTGCATTGATAGTAATTACAAAACCTCTTTTAATCAGAGTTATTTCTTAGTTGATTTTACAAAATATTTGAACCCTCCCCTCCCAATTTTTTTTTTTTTTTTAATGTTTTCTTTAACTTAAATTCTTGAATAATTTAATGAACCAGCCCTAATAAAAATGAGATTGCCTTGTTTGAAAAGAGGTTGCACGAATCATCCAGTAGAATTGTAAGATATGCCTGCTAAAATAAGAATATCCACCCATAAGTTAGGATGGAACTTTTCTAATTTAATGATTCCAAAACAACATAAAAACTGATACTTATGAGGAATTTGTTACTGTAGCAATAATTTTGCAGTATATGAATCAGGAATATATAAAAATAAAACAAAGTAGAAGAATTTCATCAAAGCTTATAAAATCTGCGAAGAACCAAAAGTCATTGACATTGTTTGAAATTATTGTGTTCCTAACTAAATAAACGTTATAGTGCTTTTATATTGTCAAAACTTTAAAAGCACTATAACATTTATTTAGTGTGAACTATAACATTGGCAGTACCATAAAATTTATTAAGTATAAAGTGTTATTATTTTGTCAAATTTAAAAATACTTGTTTTTGCTAATGTAAATGGTTAATATCTCAAAATATTTAGTGTTTCCTTTTGAATTAGTGATATCATGGTTGACTGTGTATATATAGTAGAAGGTCTTTAGAATGCAAACCTTGAAATGTGTGGCTCTGTGTTATATCGAATTTTGTGTAATTTAATCCAGTTTACTAATAATTAAATTTACCTACAAAACATGATAATATATATCTGATATGGATCAATATTAATGATTTGAATTAATATTTAAATGAAAATGCTTAAAAACACTAAAATAAGCACTTAAGTATTCATAATTGTTTTGAAAAAAATTTATTAAGTGTAGTAGAAATAATATCCAACAGATTTATTAACTGTCTCTAAAACAAACCAAAATCGTCTTTCTTTAAAGATTGTAAAGTTATTGTGGTTTATAAAATTGTGTTAGGTCGATCATCTACTGCACATACATGTATGCTTATGATCTACGTAAGTAACTTTCAATGTTTACAATAAGATTTTTCTTTTTACAGTGTTGTAAAACTGTTTGCTCAAAATAAAGATGATAAAAAGAGAGTAGAAAAGGCATTAGAGCTTTGCGGCATCTCTACTGGAAAAGTATTAGTTTTAAATTTTGAAATTAAATCTGTGTTGCTGTTCTTTTATTAGCTTGTACCCTTATTTTTAATGTTTTGTTCATATACTTACAGAATGATACTATTTGTCCTGAAAAATTCACCCTTGAAAACTTCCTAAGCTTTTATCGATATTTAACAGGCAGAGAAGAAGTAGATGCTATATTTGAATCTTTGTAAGTTTATTATAATGTACTTTACTTTAACATATCTTGCTGATTGTGATATCCATGGAATGGAACTTAATTATTTTTTAATCATTTTAGATAGATAGTTATGATAGATAGTATATGATAGATAGATAGTTTAAAGTATATCTAAGGAAATCAGACATGCTAAAATGGCTTTATTTTCACGACAAAAATCTTTTTGTCAAGGATCAGACTAGAAACAATAATATAATCTTTAGCTGTAATCTGTAATCAATAATAATTTAAAATTAGTATTTATAAGTATATTAAATACAAAATGTGTAATTGGACATATTGTTAATATGTTTTAACGAAATATGTGGAGAACTTTTGCAAATATATTGCCAAAACACTGAAATATTTATCTTTCTATAAGTTTTATCTATAAGTTTTCTAATATATAAAATTTTTTTAATCAAAATCAATCTTAAATCCATGATTATAAAAGCTAGAATTCAGATGCTGCCAATTTAGATTTTCAATATTGCTTATTAATGGTCATATGCTTATCAAATTTTGAAAAGTTACATTTTTTGTTAATTTAAAGTTTATATTGTCAATTTCATTAAATCTTTCTTATATTGAATAATGATTTCATTTTTATACAATAATTTAATATTATTCATTTCAGAATAATTTATTTTTCAAATGCTTCATTTTATAATTTATTGATATATTAATCAATCATTATAACAAAATTGATTGATACATTGTTATTATTATGTATCATATGTGGTAGATTTCTTCCCATAAAACAGCATTTATTCAAGAATCTGAGCATTAAAAAATTAAATTTACTACTCACTAAATGATGTTCGTATTTTTTTAAAAAATTAATTTTATTATTTATTTTTTATTTTACTTTTGTCTCACATACTTCTCCATTTTTTATTTTTTGCAATTTCATGCTTGATTTCCATTATAAATTTCACATGTAGTTTTGAATGATATGGTATATACAAGATATCTTAAATTAGACTGTCAAACTGGAAAATGGTTAAGGTTAAAAAATGTAATAATTTTTGCAACAAATATGCATGACAGAGTATAAATTTTTCTTCATGGATTTTTTTAGTTCAAATGTTCTGAAACAAATGGAGCTACTAGTAGTCAACTTGTAAATAAAAATAAAATGAAAGCGAGGTAATAATTTTATCAAAATACTCTAATTCTTTCAATGAATGAAAATCACATTTACGATATTTTTGAAATGTCCGCTATCAGCCACAATAGCATATCGTAGCAGGAGAACTGAACAAAATTTTTATTTATCAAATTGCAATGGGGGAGAAATTGCAGAAACAACATCTGTTAGAAAAGTTTTGAACTGAAACCAATAACTCTGGGAGAGAAATTTATGCCTTATCAAGTGAATTTGCTGCAAGAACTGTTTATTTATTTGTTTTATAGTAGTACATTCTTTTAAGCTGAATTCTTTTTTTTTATATGGATTTCAACTTATTCAACTATGCATTTAATTTATAGGACTGGTAGTAAGAAAAAAGGAATGACTGTGGATCAGTTAGTTGAGTTTTTAAATAAAGAACAAAGAGATCCACGTTTAAATGAAATACTCTATCCTTATGCTGATCCTGCAAGAGTGCGTGAAATCATAAAACAATATGAACCTCACAAGAGTTATGCTCAAAAAGGTAATTTTTCTTGAATATACACATTAGATATATATATTTAGTCTGTTTTAGAATATCTATTGGATATATATTTAGTTTAGGAACATTTTGAGAATTATTTTTTTTAAATAGTATGTTTGTGGGAAATATAAGCTTTAATTTACATATTTACAATCAATTAATGAAATTTTATACAAAAGTAATTATTATGATTTTTCTTTTTGCTTAAAACATTAAACATTGTTATTATTTAAAGACTTTTGTAGTTTGTTTTGCTGTTTTGACCAAATTTTTTTTAACTTAATATTTATGAAGTTACATATTAAAATGCCATCACTTAATGAAATTTAATAAAGATCATGTCTAATTCTTTCATTTGCCATTTTGGAAAACTATTTATTAATCAAAAAAAGAAAAGACAATAAACTTAAATTTTTTTTTTTTTTTTTTTTTAAAGCATGAAACATTATTATTCTTTAAAAACTTTTGTAGTTTGTTTTGCTGATTTGACCAAATTTTTTTACTTAAAAAGTTACACATTAAAATGTTACACATTAAAAGTTACACATTAATAAAAGTTTAGTAAAAAAATGAAATTTTCTTGTTGGTAATATTTTTTACTTAAAACATAAATTTTTTGTTTGTTTAATTTTATATGATAAAATATTTATGTCTCAATTCATCCCAATTATGTAATTCAAATTCTTTTATCTATATTAATTTTGAAGATCATGCCCATTTCTTTCATTTGCCATTTTGGAAAACTATTTATTAATCAAAAACAGAAACGACAGCAAACTTATTTTTGCTAATCGTTATCTTTTTTGAAGATTTATAAAAATTCTGTGTTGGTTCAAAGTTATTATTTTTGAAATCACCCTATCTATCTATATATAGTAAAGCAGTATACAATAACCCATTGTGAGATGGGATGTCATGGAAGTTAAAGTTCTATAATTTTGTGACCAACAGCATGATAGTGGCTATGTGATCAGCACTGTGTGCAGGTCACATTCACTTCCCAGGGAAACTGGTACCCATCGATCTAAATCTGGGTGGACTTTAAACCGTCCTTGGAGATGGAACTCCAGTTCTTTACAATGACAGTTCAGTGCCTTAGCCACTGAGCCATCAGGGCTCATCTATATGTAGTACCTGATGTATTTATATGTATATTAAGTTTATGTATTAATTTTTAAAATGTATTGATTTCTAAAGACAAATCAATCTACACGTTTTTTTTTTAGAAATTCTTACTTAAAGTAATTTTATTAATATTTATCAATAAACTCTTTTTTAAGGATTGTTATCTGTGGACGGCTTTTTACGATACCTTCTGAGTGCAGACAATGTTATAGTTGCTCCTGAAAAGTTTGACTTGAATAATGATATGGACCAACCTTTAAGTCATTATTTCATCAATTCATCCCACAACACTTATCTTACAGGTTAGTGTGCTTGTAAAAATTTGATATTCGTCACATAGCGTCTTAACTCGTATCCCTCCACATGACGAAAATTCCTCACCTAGAGGAATTTGTATATTGCAGTAAATAAATTATTATCTGAAAATGTCGACATTTGGGCCATATTGTTACAAATGTGTACCAAACATATATGTGTTAAGTGTAGGATTTCTGTCTATTGAACTAAATTTGTCAATTTTTTAAAATTTAATTTTAACAAATGAATCTTTAACTCGTGTGTTTTAAAAGCTTAAGTATTTTATGTTCAACGAACATAACTTAACTATGGCATTTTTTTATATTTAAATATAGAAATGTATTCTGAATTTGTTGTATCACAATTATGATACTAAAAAAAAAAAATTTTTTTTGCTTTTTTTTATTTTTTTTAAATTGTTGTTAGTACAAAAAAGTTTTTTTTATACCCTTTTTTAGGTGATTTTTCATGGAATACCAGCAAATATATGTATCTTTATTACATTGACTTGAGGAACTATGACTTTTAAAACTCGAGCATTTTAAATCTCATTAAGTTGCTCTCATTAAAAGCTCTTAAGCCATATAATTTTAGTTTTAAATTTTTAGGCCATCAACTCACTGGTAAGTCTTCCGTTGAAATTTATCGCCAGTGCTTGCTTACTGGATGTCGGTGTGTGGAGTTGGATTGCTGGAATGGGAAAAATTCTGATGAGGAACCAATTATCACCCATGGCTACACAGTTGTTACAGAAGTTTTATTAAAAGTATTGTGACAGTTATTTTCATTATTGAGCAAAAGTAGATTAAGCTAGTACTAGAGGAAAAAAGCAATACACACTAAATAATACAATTCCAAATTTAATTTGTGAACTATTTCATTTTGTATTAAAATTATTTTCAGTGTAACAAAAAATGCAACAAATGATACCTGTATTTGTTAATTTTCATTATGGCATTATAGCCATGTTAATTATTTAAATTTAAAAATTAGTTTTCATGAGAAATGAATCTTTTTTGTTGATGTGTTGAACAATATATAAAACACAATTCTTAATAATTTAAAAATGTAAATGATTGCATTAGTCAAGAACAGTGAGATAATTTAATTTAAAAAAGCATATTTATTCTCTAATTTTCCCACCAATTTTTTTATGTGTGTTTAATTTAATGCATATACATAAGAAGATTTTCTAAAAACAATTTTGAGAGAAAAATATATTTAGAATCTTCTATTGAAAATATTTTTGTAAGGTAGTCAGAATTCATATTTAAAATTTTTATATAAAAACTGAATAAAAAAAAGATAATTTCAATTTTTAAGAAATATTAATTTTTATTAACTGAGTGTTAATTTAACTTCTAAAACTTTGTTATTTTTATTTAAAAAAATTAAAAAATTTTTTAATGAAATTTTTATTTTTATAAAGCATAAAATTTTTATTTTTATTAAAAAAAGAAAAAAAAAATTTTTTTTTTTTTTTTTTGCAGGAAGTTCTTGAAGCTATTGCTGAAAGTGCTTTTAAAACTTCTGATTATCCAGTATTGCTTTCATTCGAAAATCATTGCTCGTAAGTTTATTTTATCTGTTTAGATAGTAATAATGAATTTCTTTATTTGGCTTTTATTTATTATTTAAATGTATCTATGTGCAAGTTGTTTTTGACAGCAAGTAGGATCTAAATGGCAAATCTGAAGGATAAAATATGTTATCGAATCCAAGAAAATGTCAGCAATAAATTACATTATAAAATATTTCCTTATCTAATTGAATGTTATGAAATCAAAATTAAAAGATATTTATTAATAAAGAAAAATTAAACAAAAAGGAAGATAACATAAGAAGAAAAGCTATAACTCTATTTCAACTGACCAATACCACTGTTAAAAAAAACTCCTCTGGTTTCATCTACTTCATTCTTCCGCTTGTCAAAATTGAGTCGCCACACATTCCCCCCCCCCCCCATTCGTTCCTTCATTTAGTTTTCAGTACCAAAGCTTATGAAAGAGGAGACAATAGCAAATTTGTTCATAATTTTAAAAAGTTGTTAAAAATACTAACCAAAAATTTAAATATCATACTCTAAGTATATTCAACAGAATCAATATCTACCTTCACATTAAATAACATGTTTTGCTCAAGCAAATTAACAGTGTCCCTTATTTTTTTTTTTATCAGTTTATATGCCTAATTTAAGGCGATGTTGTTTATCTGTAATTTCATGTGTACTGTATTTAATGTACTTTACTGTTTATTGTACTGATTTCATCAACTTTATATTTTTCTTGAAGTATTTTATTAACATCAGTATTTATCCTTTTTTTTTAAAATTATTAATAAACTATGGTTTTAAAAGTTATTTTGAAAAATAATAATTTAAGCCTTATCATTTTATCTTTCTCAAAAATTTGTAATTACGTCTTTGTTTTCTTGTCAGGCCAAAGCAGCAAGCTAAAATGGCTATGTATTGTACAAAAATTCTGGGGGATCTTCTTTTATCTGAACCATTGCCAAATTTTGAGGTAATTGCTTCTCTTCTATTGTTGTTAATCAAAAGTGTTTGTATTTAAGTAAATATCATCTCTTTTTAATTTTGTACCTCTTTAAGCTGCATATTTTTTTTTTACAATTCTACCATGGTTTTTTTAAAATTATAACATGCCAATTTTACAAACATAGATCGTTAATATACGTACAATTGAAATTCTCAGGATTGTATGAAATTACATTTTAAAATTTTGTTTGAATTTTAGTTCTATTTCATGCTATAATGTTCTTAAAGATATTTAAAAGAGGAAGATTAATCTAATTATTTTAAATTTGCCGAAGTTTTTTTTTTTTTTTTTTTTAAATTCTAATGGATAAAATTATTAAAATAACTGGAGCTGTAAAATAATACAAAAACAAAAAGGAACAATGAAAGCAGTTAGAACATGGAAAACAAAAGAGTTAATTAGTTGTACAAATAGTGGATGAATCTAAAAGTCTCCTGGCCTCTCAATGACGATTCACAAATGAAGGCTTAGTCAGATCGTGGTAAGGCAACAGATGATCCCCATCCGTAATCTATGCCAGATTACCAAGTTTTTTGATACATTGGAAACTATGCTAAGGCAGCTTAACTGCTTCTTTGGACTATCATGGTGAAACTAAACCAGGCCACCATCTTATGTCATAGCCATTTTGTGACAACAGATAATTTGTTTATTCAAAGCTTTTGAAATGTTCTAACAGCAAGATTCTTTCTAAATTCTTCTGACACAGTGTTTTTTTTATTATTACAAAAGAGACTTTGGAAGGAGATGTTTGCAGAATCAAGACACTTTTTCAGTAAATAATCAAAATTAAGCTACATAATTACTTCACCTAATTAAATTGTATATTTCATCTGTTTAATTTTAGAATTAAAGTCTTTTTACTATTTGATCTTTAAAAATAGTTGTTGCAAATTAAAAATTGTTTCTTTAATTAACTTTAAATTCTAGTTGAAGCCAGAGGAACCTTTGCCATCACCTAACCATTTACGTCGAAAAATTTTAATAAAGAATAAGAAGAAGCACTACCCTAAAAGTAAGATTTTTTTCTACCAAAGATATTTTATTTTGGAATAAAAAAATGTGATGCATTTTTATGTTTGGAGGAAAAATTGTGTGAGAATTTCTGCTGCTGAAAATAATAAGAAGGTGATCACTAGAGATAGAAATCGGGTTTAGTAAACTACTATGGGAGGAATAGAAATATGATTAGAATTGAAGTTTAATTAACATATTGCTTATTTCCAGAACAATATATTTTGCAAAAATGTGAAAAAGTATTATATTTCAGTTTAATTTTCTTCGGGTGTCATCATGGTTGTTTTGCAAGCTAGGAGAGGCACATAAACCATAGTTGAGCCATTTTGGGTAGGAAATAGTGCTAACATTTTGCCAGTGATTTTATTTTATTACAATTTTATTTTGTTTCAAAATTTAGGTTAAAATGACTTTAATGGTAATTTGAATATAAGCTAGACACTAAGTGTTATCCTTTTAACCGTTGTTAGTTTTTGTAATTTAGGTTTTGTCCCTTTTATGCATAAAAGAATGAATGTTATGATAGTTTGCTAATTTTTTCTTTGTCTTCCGAGACAGTTATAAAATTATAAATTTAAAGAAATTTTAATTCATGATACTGACATTCATCCACACATGTTTTGGGAATGTTATTTGTGATGACTATAGTAAAAGTAAATATATGCGATGTGACTAGTTTAGATTCTTTGATATATAAAAATTTTAATCTATATTTAAACCATTAATTCTGTCTTTAAACAATTTAATTTTAAATAATTTGTACTGTTTTGTCGTTTTACAAACAGGCCTATTTGAGAAATTGTGTCCTCTTTTTTCTCTTAAACATTGTTTATCTTTCTTTTTTGGGGAGAGAGCTGGCTTTGCAATGCAACAAACAGTACAGGTTAAAGTGGGACTTTTTATGTGCGTGACCGCCAATAAGTTTCTAGTTCATCCAATAAATATGTGTTTTTTCCTGTGCAAGTATAAGAAACATTATTGTTAAATAAGATTCAGATATTTTGAACATTGAATTGGACATTTTAAGCTTTATTATTTTAAATTTACATCTTTGTCTATTAATTAGTTTTTTATTCTTTCCTTGCTTTAATGATATATGTAGAATATTTTTTAATGTTTTATTACTTTTATATTAAACCCTCTGAGTACAAAGAAAAAAAAGTGTGTCTGCAACTGTTTATTTATATTTTCTGTGAGAGGAAGAAACCAGATTTGCTTCAAATTTCAATTTTTTTTTCTTGTGAATTAAATTACACATTAACATTTTTCCAAACATGATAATGTAACGATTTAGAAAAATGTAAAACTTTTTGAGATTAGTTCGGCTTTTATAGTTGTTCTTTCAACATAGTAATGCCTTATTGATGATTTATCTTTCAAAACATATTTTTTATCTCAGAAGCTGCATCTTCTAAATCATCTGGCTTATCAGAAAAGGAAGAGGAACCAGCGCTACAGCCTTCCACAACACCCGAGAAAGTTCGACCAGTTTCGTCTGCCCCTGAAGGGGAGAAAATTGTTCCTACTAAAGAAACTGTAATAACTAATGGAGTTCCAGAAATGGAAAAAGTTCCATCTGAGATGGATGACTCCAGTTCAGATTCTGGCTCTGAAGAAGAGGAACAGGCAGAGGCAGAACAACAAGTGGAAGATCAAAATGAAGTAAGAGAAATGTCAAGAATTAAATTATTTAGACAGAAGGGAACCAGTTATCTGGAATGCTCGGGACCATCGCTATCCCGGATATCTGAATTTCCCGGTTTTCTGGATCAACCAAAAAGTGCCGTTAATCGATGTTTTATCGAACCCGAATTACAAGGAAAAAGTGTAACACATTTTAAAGTAAGATAAGAAAGAAAAACACTCTTAAATTTAAAAAGAAAAAAAAGGTAGAAAAATAAAATTTTGAAAGAATTAAAAAAAATTTGCAAGTTTAGACTATAAACAAGTTTAAAAAATACAAAATTCTTATATTTATTTTTTAAAAATAATTACAATTCCTAAATTCACTAGTATAAACAAAACCAATGATTAATTAACGCATTACATTTCATACCTAATTATAGGGAGGGGAAATGATAAAATAAAAGGAAAACTTATTAATCAAAATAAAAACAACACTTGAAAATTATCGAACCGAAACGATAGGCACTAACGTAAATATTAAAACCCGGAACAAGGCAAGATCAACGGAATTTTTTCTTTAAAAAAAATAATAAAATTTATGAATAAAAAGAATTAATTTACTGAATGCAAAATTTATCATGAAAAAAGAAAATCAAGCGTAGTGGAATCAGAAAAACAATACTGCAATCTGCTTCATAATATAATCATATGTTTAAATTAATAAACAATTCTCCTTTTATTTTTTTATAAAAACACGATTTTTAACGGAAGTAGATGTGATTCCACATCAAGAAAAACTTGCAAATGATACCGTGCTTCCAAAGAATCAGAATTTATTCAAAAGAAAAATATTTTATTTTTATTAATCGATGTCAAATAGATAAATATATTTTTCTCTTTCATCTTCTGTTTACCGATATACATGTACAATGCATTTTCCTCACCCCCTCGTAAATCAAGGAGAAAACGAAATCAGCATGCCACTCCTTTGAGTTTGATTGACGACCTAAATGAAACATTCGTCCCTTCCCTGCCTCCTCTCGATCTAAAGATCTTCAAGGTAACGGAAGAAATGACGTTTCTCTGGGTTAAACGGGGGGGGGATTCTCCCCTTCCTCACATTTTCCTCTACTCAACTTCAAGGATGAGTTCAATTTCCCCTTTTTTTTCCATAATCGTTCTAGTTTAAAATGGCAGGAAAATTTAGCAAAATTTTTCCCGGTTATCTGGATACTGGATAAATGGTTCTCTACTGTACTAATTTTTTTAAATATATTTTAACTAGTTTTAGAGATAAAGTTTCAACTGAAACTTAAGATTAGCAAAAACATTTTATATTAAATTTTGTGTAATATCTATGAATCAAATTCTAATTAATTATACAGGGTGGATGAGATTTATGTGATCAATTTTGCTATTCAATTAAGTGGAAAAAGTGATCATAACAGTAAACATGTAATGTTCAAAATAATGTAAAAATCTCTCTATTGTGTATATATATATGTTTTTATTGAGTTATTATTAACTGTTACAAGTAACAGATATTGATATATTACAAAATATTGTAGGGAACTGCAGCTAAAGAGTCAGAAGCTGGTGCTGAAATGTCTGCTCTTGTTCTGTATACTCAGCCAGTGCGATTTCATACATTTGAACATGCTGAAAGTAAGTTTCTCTGATATTTTTACCTCACAGAATGTTTTATAATTAGATAACCATTAAGTCATCACAGTCTGTGCTGTAACGATTAAAAAATATTTAAACTGACCGAGAACACTTCCTCTAAACGTCAAACAGAAGTTATGTCATGTCAGCTATTATTATGTTGTAATTGAATATAGTGTGGTGATGTTCAGTTCATCACCACACACATTAAGATAAGAATAAAATTGAATAACAATTTAAAATAATATACTCTTAAGTAAGAGAACAAGATCATTAGAATGATCACTAATTGCAAGGTGTTAAAACTATTTATTTAATATAGATCATTTAAGATATTTAGAGTTACAAATTTTGTTCCAGGAAGGCATTCACTCCAATTAATAATAGGTACATAAAAAAAATTAACATGAAATTATACATTATGAAGCTGCACTGCTAATATATAAAATAAATAGAAAAATAATTAAGGGGTGATAGAAAATTTTATAATATAACTTAGCTGTTGAGGATCCTCATATTTTTTTGTGTCTTAACCTCAGCTCTCCAAAACCATGTGTCCTTTCCTTCTCTCTCACCTCCTCTAACCAAGCCCCCAAAGCATACTCAACTCTTATTGGCTGTTACCACCATCACAAAATAAGTAGGGCTATACTTGCTATTTCTTTTTTTATTTTTGGCTAAATTATTTAAGGGCAGAAAAGGGCAGGTGAAAACTTATGAAAGAGAAACTAAAACTTTAAAGTAATTATAGCAGTGCAGCAAAGATAAAAGTAACAAAACATCATAAAAGCAATACCACATATATATAAAAGTAACAAAACATCATAAAAACAATACCACATATATATAAAAGTAACAAAACATCATAAAAGCAATACCACATATATCTTTCCCCCTGGGGAAAAAAAAATTTAATAAATTTAATTTTTTTTCTTTTAAACAAAACAAAGGTCACTGACTAGTAGGATCTTTTGGAAGAAGTCACTGATTAGTTATTCTTGCATAAGGATGGTTACCGTTACAACACAAACTATGGAGTCTGATGTTGAAGAGAAGTGAGGTGGGAGAACTGAGTGATCAGGATGAGCAGTGTGTCTGTTTGAAAGTTCAATTCAGTAAATTAACATGAAGGTGTTGTGTTTTATGGATGAGGTTGCAGCAGGGATCAATGATGCATATAGATATCATGAAATATTATTTTTTTAAGACAATGGCTACCACGCAGCTGAGCATTTACCAATGAAAAGCGAAACAATCAAGAGATATTTGTGGCCTTATGATGCCTCAGGAGTACCTATCTTTCACACGCCATTGAAGAGTTCAGAAGTTAGAGTGGCCGGCATGATTTTCTGGCGAGGATTCAGCAAACACTTTCACTTTGAGACAGATCCATTCACAGGCAACAACTCAGCAGTCACTTCCATAGGACTGATCCACTCAGACTCCCAACCAGACTAATTCTGAAAGAGTTCCACTTAAACGTCCTTAAAGTTCACATTAAATTGCTTTTAGTTCAGTAACATGAAGAGATTTAGTCACGAAGCTTTCTCAATTATCATGATAAGCACTTTACACATACACAACATAAAGAATTATAATATATATATACAATGACAAAAACATAGTATAAAATAGCACATTAAATACACATTATTACAAAGTAGTTACACCCTTTTATTTTTTAAAAATCCCTGAAGATCTCTAGGTCTGACATTATATCTCGGTTCTACCACATCTGACGAATCAGATTCTGATAAAGAATCATTTAAAAATGAAACGGGTGAAATAGATGTATCACGAAAGAAATCATATAAAGAATTACTTTCTTCACTTTGAACATCTGTTTGTACATCACGATTTAATTGAGCCCTACAGGGTTGTGATACAAAATAACCAAAACTTAGTAATTCTTTCTCATTAATGGGCTTCATTAAGGCAGGATATAATTTTTTATCCGCAGCAGTGTGTCTAACCTCACACCCTTTAAGGTTATCACTAATTACAGAATTTTCTTCCTCAAATATGGAAGACGATGGAAATATTTATCTCTCTGGAATTTTTATTATACGATTGACATGAGATGTAGTAGTTTTTAATGGGTTAGCTACTAAAGTTAATTCAAACAGGACAGGGGAACATTTCTTTGACACCCTATAAGGACCATGGTTTAATTTTGAGAGTTTTTTCGAGGTGTGAACTTTAATTTTAGGTGTATGAAGATAAACCAAATCACCTAATTTTATATCTTTGATATGTCTAGTTGTGGCAGTAGAAGCAACCTGGTTATCAGCAGCTTTCTCTAAATTTTCTTTTACAATGGCAAATGCCTGTTGCAATCTAGGAATCAATTCTTGAACATAGGTAGGATTATCATTGTATGTCCTAAACTTTGACGAAAATATTAAGTCATATGGCATCACCAGATCACGACCATATACTATATATGCTGGGGTTTGCTTTATTGTACGATGGAATGCTGTGCGAAAAGCCATTAGAGCCAAGGGAACACGTTCACACCAATCTGTTTGGTTTATACTAACAAGATGGCTGAGGGAATCAATGAGTGTTTTGTTTAATCTTTCTACTACACCGTTTCCTTGCGGATTATAACTTACAGTATGCTGCTTTTGAATGCCAAGTGTATCATATACTTGCTGCATTGCTTCGGAAATGAAATTCGTTCCTCGGTCTGAGTAAAAAGTTTCCATGAGTCCATGACGTGAAATGAAATCAATCAAAACTTTAGCAACAGTAGAGCTTTGGATGTCAGGTACAGGATATGCCTCAGGATACCGTGAAAAATAGTCTGTTATAACAAGTAACCATTTATTTCCGTTTTTTGAAGTCACTAGGGGTCCAACTGCATCTATGCTACATTTTTGAAAGGGTCTACTGGCAGTTGGAATCTTTTGTAAAGGTGCCTTGTTTGAGGCTTTAAATCCTTTACGTTCAATACACGAGGGACAAGAAGCAACATAATTTTTAACATTTTTGTACATATTATACCAAAAAAAAATTTCTTTGACTCTATGAAGGGTTCTAGACAAACCTGGGTGGGCAACACTGTTATTATCATGACATTGTACTAATACAAGTTGAATTAAAGTTTTGGGAACAACTAGTTTAGGATTTAAGGAATTAACCCTAGAGCACAGTAAGACACCATTCTTTAGAAAAAAAATTGGAGAAGACGGGGAAAATTTTACATGAACACTTAATTTTCTCACAATTTTCTGGCAATGAGGATCATTTTTCTGTTCATCTATTAATTGGTTTTGTGATAGGTTAACTAACTGAAAGACTTTTAAATTGTTTTCTTGGGACTGTACACAATTTATGGTATCATTTGTTTTTAACCGCGATAGGTAGTCTGCCATAAGATTCAATTTTCCTGCCTTATGTATTACTTTGTATGAATAAGATTGCAAGGTCATTATCCAACGTGCAATCCTTGAATTATGATCTTTTAGATTTAGTACGTAAGATAAGCTCTTTTGATCGCAATAAATGGTGAATTCTTTTCCGATTAAATATTGTTTGAAGTGTTGAACACCAAAAATAATTGCCAATGCTTCCTTTTCAAAAACAGAATAATTTATTTCACTATCCTTTAATTTCCTAGAGGCAAAACTGATAGGATGCTGAAAACCAGTCTCATCTTCCTGAACTAATACAGCACCCAACGAATGTTTACTCGCATCAGTACAGAGAGCAAACTGTTTATCGAAATCTGGTAAAGCCAGGCACGGTTGAGATATTAAATGGTTTCGCAATTTTTCAAAAGCGTTTTGCTCAAGTTCAGTCCAAACAAAAGGAACCTTTTCTTTGGTAATATTAGTAAGGGGAAGAGCTAATTTCGAGTAATTTGGTATGAACCTACGATAAAAGCCTGTCAAACCAATAAATGCTCGCACCTCATGTTTACTCTTAGGAGGAAGAGCCCTTTGAATAGTCTGAATGTTTTTAGGATCTGGCATTACTTTTCCTTCTATAACACGGTGGCCAAGATAAGTTACTTCATCTTTTAGCAAAGAGCATTTTTTTGGTTTTAACTTTAGGTTTGCCTGATTGAGACGTTCAAACACAATACGCAGCTTTTCCATGTGCTCGTCAAATGTCCGACTTGCTATGATGACATCATCAATATAACAGCCAATAGATAAGTCTGACAAACCGGCCAATACAATGGACATTAGTCGTTGAAAACTAGAACTGGCATTTTTTAAGCCAAAAGTCATGCGCACATATTCAAAATTTCCAAGTTCAGTGGCGATTCCGGTTAAATGAGCATCATTGGGATGCATGTGCATCTGGTGAAAATACTCTTAAGTAAGAGAACAAGATCATTAGAATGATCACTAATTGCAAGGTGTTAAAACTATTTATTTAATATAGATCATTTAAGATATTTAGAGTTACAAATTTTGTTCCAGGAAGGCATTCACTCCAATTAATAATAGGTACATAAAAAAAATTAACATGAAATTATACATTATGAAGCTGCACTGCTAATATATAAAATAAATAAAAAAATAATTAAGGGGTGATAGAAAATTTTATAATATAACTTAGCTGTTGAGGATCCTCATATTTTTTTGTGTCTTAACCTCAGCTTTCCAAAACCATGTGTCCTTTCCTTCTCTCTCACCTCCTCTAACCAAGCCCCCAAAGCATACTCAACTCTTATTGGCTGTTACCACCATCACAAAATAAGTAGGGCTATACTTGCTATTTCTTTTTTTTTTTTTTTTTTTTTGGCTAAATTATTTAAGGGCAGAAAAGGGCAGGTGAAAACTTATGAAAGAGAAACTAAAACTTTAAAGTAATTATAGCAGTGCAGCAAAGATAAAAGTAACAAAACATCATAAAAGCAATACCACATATATATAAAAGTAACAAAACATCATAAAAACAATACCACATATATATAAAAGTAACAAAACATCATAAAAGCAATACCACAATAGATGTAAAGTAAAAAAATTCTAAATGTTGATTTCATGCCCAAATGTCGACTGATAGATGAACCAACACATTTCAAGTGCAATTACGAATTAACTGGTCATCACTCAACAACTTTTAGGCATGAGCAAAAGAGTGCAGTAAACTCCCAAATATCTACACTTCTTTTTCTTTTCTTTTTTTTTCAGTGATAAACAACATAGCATTTAGAATTGAAAATAAAATTCATAAAGATGGAATTATTTTAAGAACTACATGCTAGCAAACATTCATGTTCATAACCCAGGTGTGCACAATTGATCAAATAATAGGTATACTTTTAAACATTGCATCTTCAAGTGCAATACTTAACTAAAAACGAGCATTGAAAGGGTGAAAATGAGGAGGCATTCGTAAAGAGCAAGACAACATGAGTCATGATTTACAGTTGTTAAACTCAAAGTTGTCCTTCAAATTCAACAAATAGATTCAGCATCCAACAAAACAGTTTATTTTCCTGGATCATATTCTTACTATTCAAAGCATTGCTACTGATAGTTAGTTAGGAAATTAAGTTTTTTCCCTCTTGCCTTCCTATGATGAATGAATAATTCATATGAATAATAATAGAATTATCCTCAATCATTTATTTACTCAACGTTTAACACATTCTTGGAACTCTTATCAGTTATAAAATTGACAGCTAACAAATGATGGTAATCCCCTCACAACACTTATCCCCTTGAAAGAAAAAGAATGAAGCAGGGCTTTGAATAATTTATGGGCCACATGCATGATTTCAGAACTGCATGTGGTTGTTACATTTGCTTATTTTTAGTTTGTAGCAGATATGAGTTTTTAAAAATCATGTATGCACAGTAACTCTTTATAAGAACTAATTCACATGTTTCGAACAATGTTTTGTGTGTTCTTTTTTTCCATAGTGTATGAACACTCTAGTTAAAAGTCTGCTCCTGCAAGACCAAGAAACAAAAAAGTTGATAGACTTTTAAACAGAAATGAAAAACAAATTTATAAGGAAAAAATGTCAAGAAAATTGCTAATAACAGATATTAAAATTGATTATTTATATTTAAAAAGTTTATGATGTGTGTCTTTTTTAAATGTCTTGCAGAATATCCGTGAATTCGCTTATCTGCACTTTGTGGGCCACTCAATTCCGGGGATGATCAGGAGTTTACTGTATATTGTCACCGTTCAAAAATGTATAAATGTAGTCTGAAAAAAATTGTTTTTAAATGTGTTTATTCTAAAATTGCTTCTGCCATTTTCATGTTAATTTTTTTCAAAGTCAGTTTGGGTCAGGACTTGTTTGTTTTAACATCATAGTTTTCTGCTTGTTTTATTGAGTAGTTAGGCAGACTTTGTACATATTTAATCAAAGATATCAGCTTTTTATGTGTTAAAACCAATGAAGCGTTTGAGTTTTAAATAATCTTTATCTCTTTTTATGATAAAATAACACTCTAAAAAATAGACCTATTTCTAAAACTGTGCCATAATTAAAAATATGAAAAATTTATATTTCTAAATTACAATTTATTCGTTTGCAAACTTAATTTGTTGATTTTTTTAATATTGTTAATTTACTTAACAAATATGAACTAATATAATGTCCCACTAAATATAAAATTGTTTGGATTACTTGTAATTCTATGCAAGCAATACAAAGCTTTGTATTACTTTTATTACCATTTCACTCCGAATTCACTTAATTTTAACTTTTTCTTAATATAATAAATATTTTATTTATTAAATAATTAATAGCGTTTACCTTTAATTGTTATCTCTCTAATCTTTCCATTGCTATGTCCAACTTCTTTTTCACAATATCATTTTATTTTGCCATTTAACAACATTATTTTTGTACATAGAAAGGAACCGGTGTTATGAGATATCATCTTTTGTTGAAACACAAGCTACAAATCTATTAAAGGAGCATCCTGTGGAATTTGTTAAGTAAGTAATTCTTGATACAACGAAAACAGAGAATTCTGTTTTAAAATGTTGTTAAATATTATCTGGAAAATTTGTATATATATATATATATATATATATATATATATATATATATATATATATATATATATATATATATATATATATATATATATATATACAGTGAAACATGTGTATAACGATACTGTCTATAACGATAAACCTGTCTATAGCGATATTTCCTTGAGGTCCCGGTAAAATTCCTATTTACTCAATGTATTTTTAACCTGTTTATAGCGATAACCACTTTTCAGTTAAACATGTCTACAACGATAATTTTTCCTCTTTTGATAGTTGATAGTTCGATTCCGATTTTTCTACCGTTGGAAAACGACTCCCCATCGAGCCTAAATGTGAGATAAAAAAAATTTTTTTTTCCATCTCCTTTGTATGCAATATTCTTTCGTTGTTTCTGAGAAAAAAAGCCACTTTTAGGGGAAATTAGAGCAGTAGAAATGGGTGAAGGGTCTCATTCATGAGTAAGTCCTTATCGTTACTCACTACGGACTGGCATGTTTTCCTTGCAATAAAGTTAATTTTAATTTTGAAGTGATGGCTCGGCGTAAAGCATTATCTTTTGAAGAAAAATTAAATATCATATCGGAAATTGATCAAGGATTGAAGCAAGTTGACGCTGCTAAGAAATATGGGATTTCACAATCAACAATAGCTACTTTTTTGAAGAAAAGAAAAGATATCGAAGATGCTGTGGAAGGAAGCAAAATTGATGGTAAAAGGAAAAGATTTAAAGGTGCAGTTAATGCGGATGTAGACAAAGCTACCCTAAGGTGGTTCCACGAAATGAGACAACAAAATGTGCCAATTAGTGGTTCAATGATTGCAGAAAAAGCAAGAACATTTGCGTCTTTGCTAGGCAACAACGAGTTTAAAGCCAGCAATGGGTGGATTACATCATTTTGAGAACGTCATGGTATTGTTTTTAAAACCATCTCAGGTGAAGAAAAGTCAGCTCCAGTCAATGATGTTGCATCCTGGAAGCAACGAGAAACAGAGACTATTAAAAAAACTTATTCTCCAGAAAACGTGTGCAATGCTGATGAAACTGGCTTATTTTATCAGCTCATGCCAGATAAAACTATGGCATTTAAGGGAGAAAATTGTAAAGGCGGTAAAAAATCAAAACAGAGGTTAACTGTTCTACTTTGTGCAAACAGTACTGGAACCGATAAACTGAAGCCGTTCGTTATAGGCAAATACGCTAAACCTAGATGTTTTAAGAATGTGAAAAGTTTACCAGTTGACTACAAGGCAAACAAAAGAGCCTGGATGACAGAAGAAATATTTAACAACTGGCTGCTTGATGTGGATAAGGAGATGAAAAGAAAGAAGAAAAAAATAGCTCTCTTAGTTGACAACTGCACTCCTCACAACAATCCTCCAAGTTTGAAAAATATAAAATTGTTTTATTTTCCCCCAAATTGCACGTCGATTCTACAGCCATTAGATTTGGGAATAATAAAATGTTTCAAAAGATACTATCGAAAAAGATTAGTTCAGAACGTTGTTTATAATCTGGATAATAAACTCTTAAATCCTTATGCAGTTGATGTAAAAAATGCATGTGATTGGATTTCCGGAGGGTGGAATTCATTGACACAATCCACCATCCAAAATTGTTGGAAGAAAGCTTCTTTCGTTGAGGATAAAAGCAACGGAAACACAGAAACTGAGCTTACTGAAATCACTGATGAAGAAGAAAAATGTGTGGCAGGCTTAAATTCGATTGTCAGTGATTTCCAAAGATCATCTAATACATCATTTCTCTTTAACGCAGATGAATTTTTAAATTTAGATAATGATGTGTTGGTTTTCAGTGGTGCAAGTGATGAAGAGATTTTAGCAGAAGTTATCTCGGGTGATCAAAGTGATGAGGAAGAAGCAGCTGACTGTTCTCAAAACAGGACTCAAATTTCACCCGAGAATGCCATATTGCTAATTAACACTTTGCATAATTTTGTTGCAACATTACCAAATGTAACTGATGTTCATTTGAATTCATTAGATGGACTAAAATCTATGTGCATGGAAATGGCAATTGCTTCCAAAAATAAGCAAACAAAACTAACCGATTATTTTTCTAAATAATTTCTGTTTTGATTCATAAAATTGTAAGTAAATTTTTCTTGTGTGCTGTTTCATAATTCTAAGTAAAATTTTCATTTGGAGTCTATAAAAGAAGTTTAATTTATCATTAGTTTTAAACGTATACTCTTAAATTTCAAACCTGTCTATAACGATAACCTGCCTATAACAATATTTTATTTAGGTCCCTACAGTATCGTTATAGACAGGTTTTACTGTATATATATATATATATATATATATATATATATATATATATATATATATATTCACTTAAAAGATAAAATCAAAGGTGTTATTTTATTCCCATTTTCAATATTTTCTTTATTATAATTATATTACATTTCAATGTTCATTAATTACAAAAATAAGAGAGTGCTAATTCAGTTATAATAATTTCTCTTGACTCAACAACACTAATTCTACAATTTTACTACTCAGAATATTTATATTTTCAGAATATTTGTATTTTTATATTATTTTTTTGTGCCTTATCTCTGAAGGGTAAGAACCCTCTAAAGTTAAGTTACATTTTCTATCCGAAAATTATAAAAGAATTAATAGATTTGTGCCAAGGCTTTGTTAAGCTTTCTGTAGCTTTCAAATTAAATCTAAATTACAATTGAATATTTAGAGATTTTCTCTACTGGATTAAGTTATTTTTCTAGACATAATATTTCCATTTATATTCTAAAATGTACTCTTTTTTTTCTCTTCTCCCCATTGTAGTTATAACAAAAAGCAACTAAGTCGTATATATCCCAAAGGTACCAGAGTGGATTCAAGTAATTATATGCCTCAGGTAATTGTGATGTAATATTTGTTTATAAGCTTAAAAAATTGTGTTTAATTATCATTAAAAAATTTATTAAACATTATTGTTAAGTATAGCATGTAAGAATATATCAAATATTGAAAAAATTTAACAAATGAGAACTTTAAAGCGTTAAAATTATTACATATTAAGAGTAAAGTTTTTCTTCCTTATTCATTAAAAATAATTTGCAAAATATATACACCACTGTCCAATATCTCATCGATAATGTGTCTGTTTAAAGCTGTATTAGAACAATTTTTTTCTTCATATTTTATGATTAATACAAATTTTCTACAGGTATTTTGGAATGCTGGATGCCAGTTAGTGGCCTTAAATTTTCAAACTTTGGGTAAGAACTTCATTCATTTTTATTCAGTTTAATTATTTTTATTTGTGTTAGATTTAAAATAAGTAGACATTTTTATGCTGGTTTTGACAGACATTTGAAAGAAGCTTTAGTATGTACAGATTGCAAATAACACTTGACATGTTTATTTTTGACTGTTATTTCCAATTTGTATATTTTTGAAGCAAATGAAGTTTTTAACCGAGAATATTTTACCACTTCAGTTTCTTGGAATCATTTATTTTATTTTTAGTATGGATTTATTGCTTGTTATAATATGCAAATAAAAGCTAGAGCTTTGTGTTTTTATTGTGATTTTATATAAAACTGACAGATGTTTAATGCAATAGAAAGGAGATTTCCAGGTTCCCTAAACCAAAAATGCTATTGACAGGGTATCCGCACACCTGGAAAGTCATGAAAATCATGGAAAGTCATAAATTTCGGTATTGAACAAAATTTGTCATGAAGTGTCGTGATTTTAACAAATCATGGAAAGTCATGGATTTAGGTCGCTGAAAAATCTAATTTTTAAAATGGAATTTAAAAATTCCCTCCATTTCATGGTGTTCTAAATATCTGAATTTGTAATAAAATCCCCACTCGCAGTCATATTTTATTAAAATATAAAATGTTTTTATCATGTTCTCTAAAAGTTATGGTGTTCTTTCAAAAAATGAAAAAGGAAACATTTCTAGAGTGAATTATCTTTTAAACTTCTGTGATTTCAGAATTTTTGTTATTATTTATTTTTATTTTATCAATTTAAAATTCTAAGCTGAAGCAAGCATATTTTTTTTAAATTCTGAAATGAGAACAGAAAAATCAGGAGTATTTCTTTCTTTCTGATGAACAAGAAAAGTATCTTTAGAATATTTTTTTCTGCAGAATTATATTCTAAAGCTTTTGCTTTTGTATTTTTTCAGTTATTTTATTGCTTAAACTCTTTCTTTACTCTGTTTTTTTAAATTTAAAATCTTTAAATATGACGATGCAGAGTGCAACAGTTTTGGTTATACTTATCATTTCTGTTATTATAATGCTTTTTTAAATTTCTTGTGTTTTTGCCGGAGAAAATAGTAACTTCGTTAAGTCATGAAAAATTCTAGTAATTAGTCATGAATTTGAAAATCTAAAATGTAGCAGATACCCTGTATTGAGACTAGACCTTTCTTTATTAATTTATAAAAGTCTCATTTGCTAATTTTAGTTATTTAACTTTTCATTGTCATTTCATTAAAAGAACTAAACTGTCTCTGCTAATTTTGATCTCTTGAATATAATCTTAAGTTTTGATGTATTAAGATATTTTTTACTGAATACTTATACATATTTGTTTCTTAAAATTAAAAAATTTAATTGTTTGAAGTCTACGGAAACAGCATTTCCTCTCTCATTGAATCTCATAATAAGTTTTTTTTAAAGTCAAAACTGTTCAATTATTTTATCCTGAATAACAGTGAACTAACCATTTCATTTGATTTCTCTTTAATAAATTGATAGAGAAAGATTGAAGTATTCCGCTAAAGTTATGCTTATATGCCTCAAAATTTGAACATTTCTAAAAATTACTGTCATTCAAAAAAGAGAAAAAACAATCTATTAACATTTCTGCTTCCCATAAGCTTTGTTTGCATAAAATCAGATTCAGTCATGATTTTCAAAATAGTTTAACAGTTTGAACTTTTAGGAGATTTCCAGAAGGGTAGAATGCTTTTTTTCTTAAAGTTTACACAATGAAGTTCTGAATTTTAATCATTGTTAATTAATATTACTGAAAAGTGGTTTTAAAATTTCTGCTTTTCAAAAAGAAATAAATTGTAACATTTTTCTTGCTGAACACAGTTGGTACTAACTTTTGGGGGATAAAAATAGTATAATTTTTATAAGCTTTAGTTGTATGATTTTCACAATAATTTTATTGTTTTAGTATAATTAGTTTAGAAGTTTATGAGAAGAGGAAAAACAGTTTTCAAGTTCGAGGAATTTTTCAACGTACGGAAACCAACATCAAATGTTAATTGTTAAAAAAAAAAAGGATCTTAATTGCTATAATACCTTTAGTAGCGAGAGAATTTAAAATATATCCATAGTAAAGGTAGTGTTTATTGCATTCTGTAATGTGACTCTATATTAATAATAATCAAATATAAATTTATTGTTATTTATAATTTTTACATTTGCGTTATAACTATAAAGTACTTCATTATTTTCAAAACATCTTTTATATCCATTTTAATAAAATAAAAAAATTCTATTCCTGTATATTTTTATAGATACTTAAAATCATAATTCACATTCTTTTGGTTTTTTCTAAAATATAGATATATAAAAGTAATTTGAAAAACAATAATTTGAATAAAGAAATCTTTTTTTTATAGATCTTGGTATGCAGCTAAATTTGGGAATATTTGAATACAATGGAAGAAGTGGATATTTAGTGAAACCTAATTTTATGCGCCGAAAAGATAGAAAATTTGATCCTTTTACAGAGTCTACTGTTGATGGCATTATTGCGGGTACTGTTTCCATTAGGGTTGGTATTTTTTGCCTATAATTTGAAATAAATTTTCTCCTTTAAAGACATTTAAATTAAATTGTGAGTGTTTTTTTTTATAGATAATATCTGGTCAACTACTAACTGACAAAAGAGTAGGTACTTATGTAGAGGTTGACATGTATGGCCTTCCTGCTGACACTGTAAGAAGAAAGTTTCGAACAAAAACAGTTCCCAATAATGGTATTAATCCAATTTATGATGAAGAACCTTTTGTATTTAAAAAGGTACATATAATTTTAAAAGTAATTTTTCAATTATACTTCCTAGTTTTCAATTTTTTTTTTATTAACTGTTTTAGAATATTTTTAGTCAAGTAGTAGTTTCATGTAAAATGAATCTATTAATGCATTTTTTTTACTATTTTCTTTAACTTCTCCCCTCCCTATTCCTCTGAAGAATGAGTTATTGCTGAATGAAATTTTCTTGTTAAACACCACGCTTCAAATAATAAAATTGTTTTCTATTTTACACATCAAAAACATCACAGGGATTTTACCTCAAGGTCAAGCACTGAAGGTGTTTTTCACACATAGGATACTGAAGAAGAGCAAATGTTTCTTTTCCTTTTTGAAGTTCTATCTATAAAGAGTTAAACTTTATGAATTTGATTAAAAATCAAGAGATGTTTAGTGATAATTTCAAAGCTGTGGTATTAATGCAATTATTTGTTATTTCAAAAAAATTAAAGTTAAATAAAAGGGCAATAAATATTGTTATTTAAAAAATAAATGAATAAAAAACTTGTTAATCATTTTTAGAAATGAAACAATAATAAATATAAATAATTTAGTTTAACATTTGTGTAAAAATCCTAAAGATGTTGAAAGAAAGTATTTTAAGGAAACGTTTTTCTGAGCTGTTTGAATTCTCCCTGCAATCTATAGGTTTTTGATAGCTTTCTGGTAGGACAGCAATCATCACATTCATTTATCAGCTGGAAAATGCAGTACTACATTAAGCAGGCAAACTACTTTTAATATAAATTTAAATAAAATATGCTATTCATTTTCTTTTTGGAATATATCTAGCCCTCATATTCCTATATAAAATTTAATTTGCCCTTTGGCAATTAAACATTTAACCAATTTTGCCTTATGTTATAGTGAATGTATGTAAAATATTCAAAAACTAATTGTATTTATTTGATTATAAAGGTTGTCTTACCTGACTTGGCTTGTTTGAGGATAGCTGTTTATGATGATAATGGACGATTTATTGGTCACAGAGTCTTACCAGTTGTGGGTCTTAGACCAGGTATGTAGAATATGTTGAAATCTAATTTAATGAGTTATAATAAAGTATAATCTAATGTGATAAAAAATTCCTAAAATTTAATAAAATACAATTTATAATATTTATTATATAATTTTAGGGAAAACACAGTTTTCACAGAAAAAAAAGAGAAGGATATTATCAGAAAAAATATAAACTTCCTTTGTCATTGCATTTTAATCAGAACTAAAAATAGAAACTGGTGCAATTATTGTTTTATTTCTTTCCATGTAATTATAAATAAAAAGAGTGAAAAGTCTTAATAGAAATAAATTATTCCAGTGTCTCTTATTAGTGACTTTTTTCTTAATGTAACCCTATCAAAATCATTCACTGGAGTTTTTTTTTTTTTTAATGTGTTTCTCGTCAAACATATTTAAATCTAGCAACGAAAAAAAAAAACATCCTGTAAATAAATATTATTATTTGAAGTTTAGTGCTTTTTTTCTTCCTTTGTTTAATATTTTGAATTAGCAATTTGCGGTTTTAGCTGATATGTAATATTTGCATTGAATAACACATGAAAATTAGGTTTTGAAATTAGATCGAAATTAATCCTTTAAGTATACTTGAATTGAAGATAATGTGCTTGAAACTTTAATGTTTCATATGTTATCTAATTGAGTAGCTTACTTTAAAAACAGAAATTATGAATAATTCTTAAAAATTTATCTAGGTGAAAGCACTTGAGAATATGTCATTAATGTTTTTAGTAAATTAAAGATTAAATTATATTTAAAATTAAACGTCAAAAAATTTTAAAAAATTCACATAGAGAAAAATTTTACATAAAATAAATTTCTTTTTAAAAAAGTGTTAATGGCCTTTTATATATTGAGCTACTTGTAAACATTTGTACATCAGTTTCACGACTGAGCAATGTTTACATCATGTGGTCAAAAGCACCTAGATGTAATTACTGAATTGGGTGAATTACTGGTAAGAGAGTGATATATTAATCTACAACATTTTGTCACCTTCAAAATATTTTTATAATCTAAATTAAAACTTCATCAGTTGTAAATTAAATAAAAGCTCATAGAAGTTCACAATTTAAGAATATATTGTTTAATTTCAATTTTTGTTCACTTTCATAATTTATTTCTTTGTTTAAATTTAATTACTCTTTCTTTCCTGAAAAAAGTTATTTTCATAACTTTGTGATAAGCTTTATGTTTTAATGGTGCTATCTAAAATTTTGTGATTGATTTTTAGGCTATAGACACATATCTTTGAGGAATGAATCTGGACAACCTCTTCAGTTTCACACGTTATTTGTACAAATTACAGTTAAAGATTACATACCAGATGGCTTCTCTGGTGAGTAAGATTTGCATTTTATTATAATTAATTCACTGACTAAATGAATATTACATTGGCCTGCAAATAATCAAGATAGTTTGTTTTTATATACTTCAGGACTTAAAGTATTTCATAACTATTCTTTTTAAAATAATTGAACAGTAAGTTTTTACTCAACTGATTGTAAACTAAGGTGTGAACCAAGACTACTTTTAAGTACTGTTGCGTTTCTTAATCCTCTAATAATATAGTGATAACATTACATTTTATTTTTTTTTAGAATTGGCTGATGCTTTAGCTAATCCTATAGCCTATCAATCCATCATGGAAAAACATGCATGTCAGCTCATGGCCTTAACTGATGATGATGATGTAAGTTTATTCCATTTTTGCAATTAAATCATTGTATTTAAATAAAATTATTTATATTCTAGAATGTAAATCATTTTATATTCAGGAATATAAATATGAGGCATACAGTACATAAACCTATCGTATAGCTAGAAAGTCCTATACCTAATGTTTATGTTCCGTAATGTATTCTAGCAATTATGAGATGAACCCTTGACCTCATTGTGAGCAACCTGGCTGAGAGTGCCTCTCGCGATTACCAGACAGTACATAAACCTATTGTATAGTTAGAATGAAAGTCATATACCTAACTTTTATAATCCGGAATATGAATCCATTTTATATTTTAAAATATAAACATTAGGTATGGGACGTTCAACTCAAACTATTTAATGCAATCAAAATTTCCTTATAAATTCAAATTTATTTAAATTTCTTTAGAATATCGATGATGTGAAAGGATCAGGAAAATCACCAGCTAAGGTTAGTATTGGATCAATCGACAATACTCAAAGTACTCGCAAAGAGGACCAGACAGATTCAAAAGGATCACAGCCATCCTCTAGGCATAACACCATCAATGGAAATATTCAACGTATGACATCATCTGGCAGCACATCACCCGCCGCAATGCCTGCATTGAAACGGCAAGAAACTTTAAGAAGTAAAAAATTTTTTAAACATGCAGCTATATTTAGATCTACTAATTTATTAATTGATCACTTGAAATGGTTATTGATTAAATTTTTAACAGTTGACTTTCTTATAACTGTTCTATGTGGTATCAAGATAAGCTTTTTTAATAAAACATCTGTCAAAGTGAGGGATAAAAATGTGAGTTAATGAAAATCACGCATTTTTATCCTCGATTTGATTTGATTTTTGATTATTTTACTAATTGTATATTACTAACTACTACATTTACTAATTTAAGCACTGGTTAAATATAAATAATAATCCTTATTATTATTTAAAAACAATGCTGAAAGTAAAATATTTAATAATAATAAAAAATTGTTAATATTATTAATTATCACGAACTTATTACTGAAGAAATCGAATCACAGTTTAGATATATTTATTCGAGCTGAACACCCTCATGATTTATCAGTAATCTCATATCAAATCAAGAGTATATCAGAGTTCTTCCTAGGAAAAAAATGGAGGGGCAGGGTTCTTCCTTACAGAAATTTGAAAGGGCACTCACTTAACACCGTAAAAATGTATCAAAATGTGTAATATTATGTAATAATTGAATCTGATCCTCAACAATTTTTAAATGACCCTTTTATACTATTTTATGTATGTATTTCTAAAAGTAATTCTCAACTTATTATCGAAATAAGAGAAAAAAAATCTGTAGTTAATAAAAAGTAATTAAAGGCATACTTAAAAAAATTAAAGGCACGCACAAATTTTTTTCAAAAAAGTAAACTGTAAAAAATAAAACCAAACAATGATTAATTGATAAACAATTTGAAAGCTTTATTTCAATAATTTAAACTGAAAATTATGAGAAAATAAACATTTAAAGGTGCACATTTTTTTTTTAAGATAAAGGTATTTATTTAACATTAACAAATGATTTTAAAATTAAAAATCCTTTAAAAAATTTATTTACTTACCATTCTCCTCCAAAAAAAGAGAGAAACTAATAAAAACTGAACCAATCAAGAATAATCCTAACAAAATAAAAATTCGTAATAGTAATCAAATTTAAACCTATAAACATAGATAATTTTACCAGTGTATTATTATTTAAACAGTGAACTATTATTATTATTTTTTTTTAAATTGAAATGAATAAAAAAGCAATGTATAAGGGATGGCAGCTTATTTATTTATATTTTGCATGTGTCTTAAAAAAATTATAATTTAAAAGTTAACCTCAATTCTTAATTTTAATCTCCTTCACCATATTCTCTAAAACCCTCATTAAATGAGATTTGACTTAAATATCTCAACTTTAAGATATATTTAATGATACATAAAAATTTTTTTTTACTTAAATGAATGTTTTTATTTTAAATTAAGTGATACAAGTCAAGCAATCAAAGCCAATCCAAGTAGAACCATTTATAGCAGAATCTGACAATATTTTGTATTTTTAAGATTTGGTTCTGCTAAGCAAAAACTGAAACAAAATGTGATTGGACTTAAAGATCAACTTTCTCGTTCAAAAAAAATCGGCTTATCTGTTAATGATTTAAAAACAAAGTCTTAGATAAATACAAGAAATAAAGAAAAATACCAAAATATTAATGATCTTAACTTTGAGGGAAGTTACTATGAAAGAATAAAGAAATTTATTTATCTGGGATTGCTTGTTATCAAAATTAAGTTTAAGTTAGAAATTTGTGAAACAATTGCTTCTGGAAGGAAATGTTATGGAAGGAAATGAAATGCTTTACTTCCGAAGTAAACATTAAGCTAAAACTCCTTATTTGTAAAATTATAATTCTACCAATTGTGCTATATGGATCTGAGATATATTTTTTAAATTATGAGTGATTCTGACCCTTTAAGAATCTGTGAAACAAAATTTTATTAAGATTTTTTTTGCTGAAATATGTGAGGATGAACTTTAGAGATCCAGAACAAATAAGAAGATTTACGATAGATATAAAAAATCAGACATTGTACAGAATAAAAGGAATCCATTGGTTTGGGACATATACTGAGAATGGACTTGGAAAAAGTGTTAAAGGCTATTAGATGAATATCCAGAGGATTTAAGAGGCCTGAAACTAGATGGAAATAGCAGATAGAATTAGACTTGAAATTACTTAGAATTACCAACTACATAAGAAGACGATCTACAGAGGAGAATGGTTCGAAATCTTGTAGACCTAAAGCTTTAGAGCTTGAATAATGACCAACTTGATGTACCAAGTTTAGTTGACAAGGATGCAATTAATTGATTAATTAAACATCTTTTCAGTTTCTTAAAGGAACAACTTTGGAATTATATTTCTCTCCCTATATAATAGCATCTTTCGCTATATAATGGCATGGGAAAGGTGATTTTCTTTCATAGGGGAAAAATGAAGCCATATATTCTGGGCTGTCAAAATTTAATTTAAAATATCGCAAAAAGCAAACAATATTGTTTTCAATAAATTTATAATGCGGAAGTCAATAATATCTTCTCTTTTTAAGACCTTCAAAAGCTTTCTTTATTATATTTTCTTTAAACTGTCTACTATTATATGGGCTGTATCTGAGATAACAAAAATTGTTAAGTGGAGTGGCCAGTTAAATTGGGATCCAGTTATACAGGAATGTTGGTAATAATAAAATTTAATGTTTTTTGATGTAGTTCTTTATGTACTTGTTAATTTATACATTTTGTTCATCAGTTTTTTCTTTTAAGGGGGTCTTGCACAGTCAGTAAGAAGTTTGTCGGATGAAAATGCTCAAGAAAAGATTCCTTCCTTATTAGGTAATGATTATTGGAGTACATTTTTATTCCAGATCATAGATAAATGAAAGAATCTAGAAACAGAAAAAATATTTTGCATATTCTATAATTTGAATGCTCATCAATTTGAAATAGCCTTAAATTGCATAAATATTTTTTCATTATTTGATTATTAATTCATATTAAGGTTAATTAAGAAATAAAATAATATAGTATGAAGTATGTTGATTTATCTACTATTTACAGTTGAAGTAAAAAATCGAGATAGGCAATTTTCATTTTCTATTTTATTTGTACCACTAAGAAAAGAATAATAAAACTGATTAGAAATATACTTTGTGGTCATATTTTATAAATATTATGTGGCTTTTTTATAGAATCGGAAGAAGCTAATTTAGCTGCTGAAACTTTAGACAAAATTAGAGAACAAAAACCTGTACAAAAAGTTATAGCCAAACTTGAAAAAGACTTATTGGTACTTCGGAAAAAACATGAGAAGGTATGATGTTTAGAAGGGTTTTCTTTTTTTTGTTGATAAAATGAAACTTTTGTATACATTATTATTTCTTATGTAAGTGTAAATCTAATAGAATTTTATTTTTGTTAGCTATTTTTATTTGATTACTGTATGATTAAGAAAATTTGTAGGAACATTCAATATGTAAATAATTTGGTATTTACAAGTTAGTCAATTTCAAATATTTCAATTCGACAACACTGAGCTTTTTTTTTATTAAAGGATTTGTAATTTATTTTAGTAAATATTGAAAATTTTTACTATCAAAAAATTTTAGTAATTATACAGAAACAATACAATGTTTATGTTTTCTTGTAAAAGTTAAACACTAAAAAGAAAAAGTAACATTATAACTTGTTCTTAGTACATTTATCTTAATCTCATATTCTTAGAAACGTACCTTGTACTTAATGTTTAAAATTTGCATTTTTTTTTATAATTTTTAGCATGTATTTTTCTATGAAATTATATCTTTTTAATGTTTATTAATAATTTGATGCATCAAATTGTAACATCATGCTAATAATATAAAGTCAAATAACTATAAAGTCAAATAACTAACTATATTTTTTTTCTTTAGATAATGTCTTTTTATATATAAAATAAAGAATATTTTTGTTTAAATTTGGTTAACAAACTTCTTTCAGCTACGAGAGAAAGAAAAAGAGCAGTTACTTCTAAAAGAAGAGAAACTGATGAAAGCCCAAGAGCATCAAAAAACACATATTGTTAAGAGCCATTCAAAACTCGCAAAAAAAAGCTCGGGAATCGATGTGTAAGCAATAATTCTCTCTTTCAACTTTTATGAATTTATTTTGCCAATGATTTAAAAATATTACTTTTTTTGTTTGTTGACAGGCAGCTACTTAAGAGAAAGAGCGAAGCTGGTCTTCAAGCTATGAGTGTAGAACACCAAACAAAAGTGTGTACAAATAACAAGTACCTGTTTCACTTTTTTGTTTGCTGAAATTAACAGCTTCCCTGATTATCCTGAGTTAACTCGGATGTGTATATACAGTAGAGAACCATTTATCCGGTATCCAGATAACCGGGATACCAGAAAACCGGGAAAAATTTTGATCGGTTTTCCCGTTATTTTAAACTAGAACTATTATGAAAAAAAAGCGGAAATTAACTCATCCTTGAAGTTGAGTAGAGGAAAATGTAAGAAAGGGGAGAATTTTTTTCCCCGTTTACCCAGAGAAACGTCATTTCCTCCGTGACCTTGAAGGCAGGGAAGGGAGGAATGTTTTATTTTCTCCTTTAGGCCGTCAATCAAGCTCAAGGGTGTGGCATGCTGATTTTGTTATCTGTTTAATTTACGAGGGGGGTGGGGAAAATACATTGCATGCATATCAGTGAACAGAAGATGAAAGAGAAAAATATATTTATTTATTTGACATCGATTAATAAAAATAAAATCTTTTTCTTCTGAATAAATTCAAGTGCGGTATCATTTGCAAGTTTTTATTGATGTGGAATCACATCTGCTGTAATTAAATATCGTGTTGATGCAGATGATATGAAGCAGATTGCAGTTTTGTTTTTCTGATTCCACTACGTTTGATTTTTTTTTCTTTTCACGATAAATTTCGCACTCAATAAATTAATTCTCTTTATTCATAAATTTTATCATTAGTTTTTTTTTAAAATTCCGTTGATCTTGCCTTGTTCCGGGTTTCAATATTTATGTTAGTGCCTTTTTTAACTATCGTTTCAGTTCGATAATTTTCAAGTGTTTTTATTTAGATTAATAAGTTTTCCTTTTATTTTATCGTTTTGGTATTGAATTAGGTATGAAATATATTGCATTATTTAACCATTGGTTTTGTTTATATTAGTTAATTTAGGAATTGTAATTATTTTTAAAAAATAAATACGAGAATTTTGTATTTTTTAATCTTGTTTTTCTTGTCTAAACTTGCAAATTTTTTTATTCTTTTAAATGTTATTTTTCTCTTTAAAGTTAGGAGTACCTTTCTTTTTTTCTCTTACTTTATGCATTGCACTTTTTCCTTGTAATTCGGGTTCGATAAAATATCGATTAACAACACTTTTTGGTCGATCCAGAAAACCGGGAAATTCAGACATCCGGGAAAGCGATGGTCCCGAGCATCCCGGATAATTGGTTCTCTACTGTATTTCAAAAATTTATCATCCCGAGAAAGCTCGGGCGTAGCAGAATTTCTCAGAACATTTTGCCGCGTTTTTACTCGGTCGGAAGCAAAAAACTTAATCTGCTGTAATTTGGGAGTTTTGCTGTTGGATTGTGGAATTGCACACATGTTTTGTGGAATTGTATATACAATTGTTGCTGAATTTACATAGAAAAAAGAGTTTTAAAAAAATGGTTTGTCGCTTCACTGACGTTTGAAAAATATCACTTTGTGTTGTTCCTTGTTTTAAGAACTATTATACAAAGACTAATATTTAACTTTTTTCATTTTCTTGAGATAACTTGAAATAGTAAACTGATAGTAAATTAAATGTTTCTTACACATAAAAAAATTAAAATTTCAACTTAAAACTTGTGTATTATGTTGTGTTTCAGTTCCTTATATTAATTAATAAAATAAAAAATGTTGATTTTTTTTTGCATTTTTTCTGAAAAAAATTAGTAAGGAAAGCGGTTAACTCTAATAAGTTCTTTCATTTAATTGCGGCAATTTTTTATTGTTTTCACAAATAAAAAATATGACTTATGTTTAAGTAAAGACATTATCTACATTTTCAAATTAAAAATTAAGAGCATTTCATAAACTTGTGGAGATATATTTTATAGAATAATTGTTTTTCTATGAATACAGTTCATTTAATAATGTGCTATGAAAATTACTGTCATTGAAATATATAAAAGGCTTGAGCCAAAACTGTAATAAACATTTTTTCCTGTTATGACACTTTTACCTCTAACTGTTCCTCAGGATTAATTTCAGATCGGCACTTTACCAGTTTTCATAGCTTTTATTTGATATCTGTACAATATACAGAAGTATTTTATTTTCTAAATGAAATTATGGTATTTTTCACTGAAAACTCTCTTCAACAATTTAAAAATGGAGATTATTATTTTACTGCTCTTAACTCTTCATCCAATGTTATGTTCAGCAGAAGAGTATCTGTTTTTAAGTTAAATAACTTTGAAACTATTAATTATCAAGGAATGAAATAAATATTTTTTTTAATAGGGAGAGCTTTAAAAATTTCATACTTAATTTTTTAAATTAATTAAAAATGTTCCCAACAATCAAAATGGAAAAAGTAAGAAAAATGGCTATAATAGTAATGTACAACTCTAAAGCCTAGAGCTATCAAACAGATATTAAGAGCTTAGAAAGAGGTTATGTCTCAATAGAAGTAACGGAATCATATATCAACTTGTGCTTTTAATTTAGTCCTTATTTTTTT
Source organism: Parasteatoda tepidariorum (assembly GCF_982258835.1). Taxonomy (NCBI): domain Eukaryota; kingdom Metazoa; phylum Arthropoda; class Arachnida; order Araneae; family Theridiidae; genus Parasteatoda; species Parasteatoda tepidariorum. The sequence continues at coordinate 75,251,132 of NC_141757.1, forward strand.
AAACTAATTTTGAAAATAATGTTTGAAATTCTTACAGCTATCTCTATCAAAATTTAATCATCCCCTTTTGTAACTACAGTAGAGTCTCGAAAGTTCGAGTCTCAGAAGTCCGAGGTTCCGCTTAATTCGAGGTGCCAAATGTTCCCCCTATCAACCAAAAGCGTAGCAAAGGTACTCCTATAAGTAGCCCTATTCTTCAGGAAAAAGCTGTGTTTTTCAGAAATCAGTTCAAAGAAGGAGAAGAAGATTTCGCAGCAAGCGTTGGTTGGTTAGACAGTTGGAAAAAACGATATGGTGTACGTCAACTAAATATTTGCAGTGAAATACTCTCGGCAGATACGTCAGCTGTGCAGGCATTTCAAAAACGGATTGAAGACATTATATTGACGGAAAAGCTCACACCTGACCAGTTATATAACTGTGACGAAACAGGTTTGAACTTTAAGATGTTGCCCTCAAAATCCCTTGCTTCAAAAGAGGAAAATTCAGCTCCAGGTCACAAAAAACGGAAGGAACGATTAACCATTTTAGCAGGCGCCAATGCATCTGGAAATCATAAAATGAAACTGACTGTGATTGGGAAATCTGCCAAACCTAGAGCCTTAAAAAACATCACTAAAGAAGCCTTACCAGTACATTACCCAAATCAGAAAAGTGCATGGATGAATCGAGAAATTTTCAAACAATGGTTTTCAGAACATTTTGTTCCAGAAACACGGAAGGCATTGAGAAAAAAATTTTTTCCTTGCAAAGCAATTTTGTTTTTAGATAACGCTCCATCTCATCCCTTAAAACATGTAGAACAGCAAACTGAAGCCACCCCTGCAGATGTTTTGCTTTTGAAGCGTTGGCTGACTATCGCATCAACAAAGAGAAGTAATATACTGAAGCAACAAAAAATTGACAAATTTTTTAAATTGTAAAGAATCTTTTACGTCATTATACTAAAGAATAAAGGATTTTAAGGTAATATGATCATTTTATTTAATTTCATTTGTAGTTATTAAAAATTTTCTACTTTTTCGGAAAATCCGAGTTTTCAGTAATCCGAGGTAGTGTCAGCCCCAATTACCTCGGATTTTCGAGACTCTACTGTAATTATTGCAACGCTGTTTAGTTTTGAAACTGTTGGGTATACTTTTGCTACACACCTTTCATTTTAAAATTGAGGATTTTTCGCATTGAATGGGACAAAAAGAATATCATAGTACAAATACCGTAATTGATTTATTTAGTCAAAGCAAATAATTTATGTTTCTTCAATTATCAAAAATAAGGACATCCTTGCAAAATAAAATCTTTAGAATTTGTCAAAACATTGTTTTTTTTGTTCAAAGACAGTTTCCCATGCAATTTTGCATAGAACCACTACATTGTCACGACAATGTCACAACACTACATTGTCAATGAATGCAGCAGTTTCAGGATACTTGCTGTTAACAATCTCAGGACCAGCAGCAGCCAAAAACAAAATGGTTAAAATAATACCTAAAACTTTTTAGGCATTTGAGAAGTTTGGAATTCAATGTACCTCATAGAATGGTGTAGCATATGTTCTGGAAACTTTGACAATTCCAGCCATATATCTTTTAGGTAGCACAAGTGTTTCAACAAACTGTTGCGACTCTTTGTTTTGTGAACAAGCACATATTTACATATAGAGCTATTTTTTTCCTCGTTTTTGTCAAAATTGCTCTCCATTATTTACAATTTTGGATTGCATAAAGTACACTTGTTCTTAGGGAAAATCAGCACAGTTCTCTAAAGTTGAATATTTTTGTACCATTTCTAACATTTGTGTTTTACTCCTTTTTTTATAATAAGATTAATGAATACATATTCACCAAGATATGCAATCAAAATGCTTGTTTTATCAGTGGTTCTTTGCTGCAATCTGCAGAAAGACCATGTTGTGCCTTATTGACCTTGAGACATAAATCAGTACCCAAACGATCTCTACTCCAACATGAGATCTATATTATACAAGATCTGAAGATCTCTACTCCAACGTAAGATCTATCCTGCTAGTTCTAAACCATTGTGTATTTTTCCTATGGGGTTTTTAAGAAACAAATGTTAATGCCTCCATTTCCCCAAGACTCGTGGCAATTGAAGTTTCATACAATTGAAGTGTTAGAATAATTTACAATTTCCATATTGTTCCTCGCAAGTAGAAATGGAATTGAAATACTATATGAATATTTTTCCTGTCATAGGTGGGAAACACATAGAATATCTATAGAAACTTAGACAACTGTAGTTTAATTGTAAATTTTGTTAATCTAATTAAAATAAATGCAATTTTTTCAAGTATGCTTCCTTTTTGTACTTTAAAAAATGAAACCCCTTGTTTATAACATTGACATAGATATAATATAATTTCTAAAGGAAAAATGAAACTAGTAGTTATTTAAATTTTAAGAATTAAAGCTCACATGTGTATTGCATATTTTAATAAGAGGTAACGAAAGGAAAAGGATTAAATATTTAGACCATTATTTCCTTTACTCTTATTTTCAGCTTTAAAGAAAATTGTATTTATTTCTCGTTTTTTTTATTTATTTAATTATTTTTAATAATATTTTCTCCTATTAAAAAATGTTAAAAACGTTTCTTTTTATAGTTGGATGAATTGCAAAAACTCCATTCCCACACATTGATCAGTTTAACAAAAGAACTTTACAAGGCTGAACTTGAACTTCACCAAAAGTATCAGGAATCTGTAAGTTTGCATTAAAAAGATTTTCTTAAATAAGCTCTGAAAAAAATTAACTACATTATATTCTAAGAATTTAATCTAGGGAAGCTATAAATATCTAAAAATTTACAACTACTTGAGTTAATAAAAGAAAATTGTTACACAATATTTGATATTGTGCAATTAAATTGCTAATCTTTGAAAAATATTCATTAGAATTTTGCCAGAAATTTTATTTAAACCTTTGTAAAACTCTATTATTAATTATTTAGTTTTAAAAAACTAATGCAATAACTACATAATATAAAGTAATTACATTTTAGCTAATGGATAATTGAAGATGTTTAAAATAATGGATTTACTTCTTTGCATTTACTTGTTATAATTTTAAAGATCCTTGACTTTTTTTTTATGTTTAAATAAATGGCCTAAATTTGTTTTTTATAGTTATTTTTCTTACCTTTAATTCTTAATTTTTTGTTTAAATTTTATTTTGTGTTCAATACTTTGCCAAATTTTATAACAAGCTGCAATAAACTTTGATTAATAAATGTCCTAGTTATAAAGCCTAGATTTTTTTATAAATTCTTTGAACTTAAAAAATTCTAACCAATAAACAATTGATCTGTCCTAGATTCAAAGTTGAGTCTGTAAAAAGTTTTATTTTTTCTTAAACTATATCTTTTGTATTTAAAATTTGTGTTTGATTAAATGTTTGGCTTACAGATTTACACTGCTATGGAAAAATCATTAATGCTTTCCCAAACTGCTCAAATGGATCATTTAAAAAGTTTGCATGACAGGTAAGTTTAGCAATTTAATAAATGGTGAAATAAAATAGTCATTAATATTTTTCAACACATATTTTTCTAAATTATTTTTATTATTGTTACTTGTGATAAAAGCTGATCCAGGAAGTAAGTATGATATCTTCTTTGCATCTGACAGCAGGGAAGTCACATATGGGTTGTTACATCTTTCAACTTTAACAATACTTAAACTAATCATCTTGTTTGATTTTGTTTAAAGCCATTGTTTGTAGCAATCAATGGAAAAATCATTGATGCTTTCACAAACTGCTCAAATACAAAATTTAAAAATGTTTGTGTGTCAGTTATGAAATTTATTTTGTTGGGAACGAATTCTGTCACCCCCCAGCCTCTATTATTTGGGTTTTCTCATTTCAAAATATTTTTTGCTCACCAGCTTTTTGCAAGTGATCTAGAACAAGATAATCATACATCCATAACTATTTCGATTCATAAGTGGCTGAATACTACATAGCTGGTCTGTTGTTATTTATGCCAAAATACTAGCCCTGCCTTAATTCTCATGATGAATACGTCTTAAAATAGTTTAAAATGTATAGAATTTTCTGTAATAAAATATAAATGAAAACAAATAGCTAATCTTTTCTTTAGTTATTTTATTTATTAGTAAGTTATTGTAAGTCAGGATGCGTAGTGTTTTTTGAAGGTGTTTATTTTGTTTTTTAAAAGCCCTTAAAGGTGCTTTTTTTCATTGGGTGTTTTTAAAAAGTGCTTAATTTTCCCTTTTTCGAAATGAGATTTTTCCTTAACCATGTTGATTTTCGCTTTGAATTATGCAAAAAGACACATTTTACGTTGTTCTATTCAAGGTTCTCACAATTGATTGGACCCCAATTTATTTCGGCGTATTGTCAGTCCGTAGCGTATGAAAACGCCATTCGTTTTGTATGATTCAAAATTTCATGATTTTTGACAATTGTCAAAAACAATGCCAAAATTTTTTTATATTTTTGACATGATGGTTAAAACAAAATAAAACCGTCAATTGTCAAAAACTTTCCATCCCTGCCTAATTATGATATTTTTTTAAAGGGCTTAAAAATATTTTTTGAGTACTTGAAAAGTGCTTAAAAGGTGCTTATTTTTTGTTGAATAATTTGGCTAATCAGGATTGAATTATATAATTTACTCAATATTTTTTTGTACTTATATTTTTAGTATATTGCTTGATCTGCTAAGGGTTTTGATAGTTAGCTACTTATTTTATGTATTGCTTAATAAATTTTTTCGTGATAATTTTATGACATTTCAAAAACAAAAAATTTAGAGACTAAACCAAACATTTCATTAAATTTAATGCCCAACACAGAGCAAATGCATGACACCAAAATGAAGCAGTTATTATATTAAATGTTTGGACTGGAAAAAATATAATAGTTTATACATCAAAGGATTTCATGATCTATTTACACTTATAGCAGATAGCTGTTTAAGACTAATATAAAATTGCAGAATATTTCATCAATTAATGCCTGTTGTCTAGTATTTAAATTTATTCTCATATTTTCTATTATTATAGGGAAGTTGCAGAATTAATGAAAAGGTTAGAAGTGCAGAATAAGGAAGAAATGAAGGAACTTAGTAAAAAACACAAGGACAAGAATGAACTAGCTAGGTATATACGTTATATTTAATTTATAATTAAATTTTGATGTTTGTTTTCTAGTTTTCTTTTTCTTCATAAAAATGTTTGATGAAAAACAAAAACTTTTTTGAGAATTATTCAATAGGACACTATATATATATATATATATATATATATATATATATATATATATATATATATATATATATATATATATATATATATATATATATATATATATATATATATATAATATATAAATATATATTTTTTTTATATGTATATTATTATTTTTTTAAAGGTGTTATTTTTATTAGATTGGTCCAAATAATGATTCATAACTTGAAGAATTCTAAAAAATTTCTTCAAACATGTTAGGAAATATAAATTTTTGTTGAGTAATTCTGCAGAAGTAATTAATTCTATACATTTTTCTCTATTTATATATTTATTTTTTACGATTTACTTTTTTTATTATTTAAACTTATGAAAACCAAAAAATTATCTAAGCATAAATTACACAGTAACAAAGATATTTATCAAATTTAAAAAGCAAACAAAGGCATAATGCCAAACTATATTTTCATATAATATTAATTACAGAATTGGTATATTTTGACAGAAAAAAATGCATTGAAATTTTAGAATAATGCTAGCCATATTTTCTTTATTCTAATTAGGTGTTGAAAGATACTGCTGAGGAGAATAAACATTCAACATCAATTTGGGAATATTAAATAAATATGATTAAAATCATACCTAGAATTTTACTTTTCCATATTGAGTTAGTACTGTCAGAAGAAAAATGACCTGTTCGTATAGTAAAAATATTAAAAACAGTATACTAACTTTTAACTATACTTGAGCAATTATTTGTAATTAATTATAGCTTAATGAACTGGAAATTGTTAATTATAATTTTAGAGCAAAGAAAATTTTGACTCAAAATTTCTGAGTATGCCTGTATACATGACATAATGTCTAACTTGTAAATTGCGTGAATACAAATAGTATGAGATTCATAAATTTTGAAAATTCTTATACTTATGTTGTGTTACAGATATACGATTTTGTAAAATCAGCATACTAAAAACTTTGTTAAAATTTTGAAAAAAACTTATAAAACTTTAAACTTACTAAAATTTCACACCTATAGAAAGGTTTTATTTATAATGTTTGTAATGTTGCTGTACTTTATTATTACCAACCATTACCATATTGTTACCACTTGTATTTTTGATTTTGGGTCAGTTTTTTTTTTTTTTTTTTTTTTTTTTTTGGTAAAATTTTACATGTTGTGTTTTAGGATAAAAAGAGAATCCCATCAGAAATTAATTGAACAAGCTGTAGCTGAGAGACAGAGGGTACGAAAAACTTATTTCTCTTCATTTATTTATTTTTTAACTCGGATCCTTTTTTTTTTCAATTTTAGTTCTACAATTAACTATTTTAAAATTATTTTTGCTAATTTTTAGTTCAGCAGTTTACTTGACAAAAGAAAGAATGAACTAGAAAGGCAGCATATAGAAATCCGAAAGCAACTGGAAGATGAAAAGAACTCTGTATGTTTATTTAGTTCTATATAAGCTTCACCTAAATTGTTAATTTAAGCTCCATTGTCTGTCTCCATTGTCTTAAGCTTAATTTAAATATGTAACATTTTAATTTTCTTATAAACTGGTATTCATTTATAGTATTCTTTTCCTTTATAGATAGTATAAACTAACCAGTGGAGAAACACTTAAGCGTAACTTGTTTTTTTAAAAAAAATCATAATAATTTCAAAATTTGTAATTTAGTAAAATGACAGTGTCAGCATATTTGTTATTAAATGCAAATTATGTAAAAAAAATTTATAGGGAACTAACATAATATTGTTTTAAGTTTTTGGTGGTACAAATAATAAGTAGTAAGATAGCCAAGTGAAGGAACAGTTTTTACCAGTGAATGAACACAAAATTTTCCAGCTAATGAACACTTAATTTTGTGAATTTTTAATGCTCTTTATGAATTTGTATAAGCCATACAAATGTCTACAAGCAAGACTTTTCTTTGAATTTAAACATATAACCACAATTAACGTGGAAAATGCTAAAAAAAATTTCCAGTCATAAAATGGAAAGTAAAGTGTGATTGAATAAAAAAAAATGTTTTTCATTTTCTTTCTCATAATTTGATAGTCGATTCTGAATTACGAATGTTTACTTGATGATGATTTTTTTAAATTTATTATTATTATAATATCACTTTTTTGTTTACTCTTTTTCCTCTTATTTTTTGAAACTTTTCTTTCTTAAGTATTTTTTCTTTCTTTCTTCTCTCTCAACTTCTGTTCAGCTCTTTCAGTCTCTTTAAATGTTAGCCATTTTTCAAAAGTTAATGCAAAAGGTAATTTATTTCTTTTTCTGTTTATTTCTTTAACCTTTCTCTTTTTTCCCAATATTTGGCCAATGTAAATGGTTCTTCCAAATTTCTTCTGATTTTAAAGTGCCATTTCTCATTGGATAATAAACGGGGGAAAGAAGTTTCAAAAATTGAGAAAGATCCACATCTCCGTTGACTTATATCTAGTGGGTCCTCAGCAGTACTTACCTGTTTCTGACTTTGATTACTTGTTACTTGTTTGAATCATTTATTTTTGCAACTAAAAAAGCTACAAGAGGATCTATCTCAAAATCAATTTTCAGGATACATTTCTTATCAATGTTAGTTGTTTCAGCTTCAGTACCAAAGTTTGACTTAACCAAGTGTTCTTTTTACGATACATACTTCTACCATACTGAAAAAAGCACTGGCTATTGGATGTTTGAGAGATTAGATTCCTTGCGTTAAAAATTTACAACATATCTTGAGGAATTTCATTCTCAAGCTTTTGCATTCAAGCATTACTCTTGAAGTATGTTTTTTTTGTTGATAAGCTTTCTTACCCATTAACTCTTTGTGTCTTTTTAGCATGCATTTGTTTTTCAACATTTTCAACATCAAATGAAAAAATATCACATTTCTTAAAAGCATTTTAAATTCTAACTTCATCAATTGATGCCTCAAAAGCTTATTTAAAAATGGGTGAAAAATTCCCTCTATTGTCTTACAACTTTTTTGTTTCAAGATCTAGTGGAGGATTTCGATGAAGCTTTCAAAGCTTAAAATACACCTACATCACAAGGCTAGAGTACATTAGTAGCATTAGGTAGAAAGCTAAATAAGAGAATTTGCTTTTATAAACAAAAAACAGTTTCGAATATGAGTTTATACTCATCTAGTAGAAGCAAAATAGGGAATTTGATAACATTTTCAATTAGCCATAGATAAAGGCAGTTTGCAATATATTCGTAAACTGCTGCTGCGACCATCAATTCTGAATCACTTTTTCCGATGAAATATTTAACAGGAACTGATTCTGCAATATCTCGAGGAATTCTTCGGTAAAGACAAACTACCATTGGAGGTACTTTTTTTTTCACTAGCTGAAGAGTTGGTGAAAACTGTTATTCATTCTTTTTCTTTCCCATGAACTATGGAATATAAAGCCTTATAATTTTTAGGACCGAACTCTTATTTTATTCAACTCTGCATTCAGCTCTTATTTTATCTGCATTGTAGATTCAATCACTTTCTAAAAGGATGTCAGAGCTATTTTCTACTTCAAAGCTTCTCTGAAGTTCTTTAAAGCACTCTCGAATATTAACCTCTGTAAGGAAAGCCTTGCTTTTTGAAATTATCTATGCATTGTTCTGAGTTATTAGTGGATGTCATCTTAAAGTAAGTTTTACACATTTTTCACCTGGACAATTGTCTTTAAATGGATTTTTCCAACCCGTTTCTGCCATAACGTTAAAAACTGTATTAGGATAATTATCGGCGCAAAAGCCAGCAAAGAAATGTTCTCCAAGTTTTTATTATTATTTTTATTTAGTTTTCGATTAACAAACATAGCATATTAAGTTGCCTAACCTATGATGTAACCAACCACCACATTTATTAAGATAAATTATAATTCTTTTCATAAATTTGACCATTAAATTAGCATTTTGGAAAGAAATTATTTTAATTCCTTAATTATTCATACAACTTTTAACAGAATTTTAGGTGCCCTCTATCACAGAATTACTAACTATCTCAGAGTAAGGTTAAATCATATTTCATACATACTGTTCATTCACCAGGAAATCTATTCCCATTGAACAAGCCTGTACCTTTACTGGTTAGAAAATGTTTTTTGTATTTTTAACAGAATTTTGATGTATAATATAACTAAAGGTACTTTAAAATTTTCATCTATTTTTTTTCTATTTTCATTAACATAGAAAAATCCCAGTACATGCTCGCTTGTTCATTCATTAGTTTTTCATTGTTTGGTAATCCAATTAATAAACACCTCCTAATTTCAGAATCTTCTTATGCTATAAAGCATAACTTCAATAAACATTAAGTGTAATTTTAAATTCTCTTTTTCACAGTGAGAAAAATAAAACTTTTACATAAAATTAATTACACTTAAAACACTGACCATATAATTTTGCCAAAGAAACTAGGTGTTAGAGATATCCTAACAAATTTTTCAGCGAAGACTATGTGACCAGGTAATCCAATGCATTGTTAGATGACTTCCTATTGTTAGGTATTAAGCTACTTATTGTTAGGTATTAAGCTTTACCAATCAATCTTACTAAAAAAACTTTTAAAATCTTATTTTTAAAAGATATCTATGAAATGTTCATTCACTTGGGGGTGTTCCTTCTCTGATTGGTTTACTCTAATATTTAGAATGTAAAAGAAAAATAGAGCTAGAAAGTTTTTTTTTTTAATTATGAAATATTGAAAGAAGAAATCTATTTTTAAGTGTATCTTCTAATTTCTGTTTTGCATTCTTTAATAGTATTTTTTTTAGTAAGATAAACTTTTTTTAAATAGAAATTAAGATAATCTTTAGTCGTACTTATTTTTTTAATACAATCAAATTTTATCTCCTTTTATTTATTTATTTAAAAGCTATCATTGTTTTCTTCATTCAAAATATGTTGTTAATGATTTTATTTTGTGATTTACTTTAAGATCTTAATAGCAGAAAGTTTAAGACAATTTTAAAAATGCTCAAAATTTTGGGTTTAAAAAAAAGTTATAGTCAGTTGTGTGTGTAGAACTTATTATTTTTTTTTCTGCCCAAGTCTATTAAAGAGGTACAAAAGTTAATAAATAATGGGAAAATGTGTTATATAAACAGCTTCCTAATGTTATATTTTCTAAAGCTGATGTTCCTAAATTCTCTTAAATGCCATTTAGAGCCTTCTTCCAATAAGTTCTCTGACTAAAAATTTGCTACCATTGCATAATAAAGAAAAGTGACAAAATAAGATGTTATTCTTTTTTTTATTGTTTCAAATTCTTATTAAACTTAAATGTAATTATTTGTTTTAAAAAAGTTGTATCAATAAAGTTCTAAATCATTAAATGTTTTATCAATAAAAGTATACCTTTTATAAAATATTTTTAATCTAAATACATTAAAATTAATATTAACCAAGCTTTTTAGATGTTATTATTCTAAATTTTCACTGATTACACTACTCTATGTTCTAACTTAGTTAATGTTAAAGTTTTCTCTTTAAAAATGGTTATAAATTTACCTTTCAATTATTGTTTATTGTCATTAAAATGTAGTTACAAGTTTCCGTCCAAATTTGTTGATTTGCATGAAAATTTTAAGTATTTTCTTTTGATTCAGGCTCACGAAAGATTGCAGCAAGATTTCCAAGACAAAGTTTCCAGACTATTAATACATACAGAAGAATGTTCTTCGGATTCCAGTCCTGCAATCGAGCCGATTGAAAGGACGACATTATGAAAATTCTTGAAAGGTTCATATCTTTTCTTTCTTGAATTTAGTGTGTGAAAAAGTCATGAGTGTATTATAATATATGTGAGTATGTTTATGAATTTTAAATTTTTTTTAAAATAATGCATGATTAATTTCTCTTGCTAAACAACATGTCTGAAAATTTGAAAAATCATTTTCATAAAAATGGCAAGAGATGGAAACATACATTGTGCTACAAGAATTTGCTGTCATTGTTTTAAAATTACTTGCAAAGCTGTAACAACGTTACTTTTGCACTTACAGGAGCGAAAATAGTTCTAATTAGAATGATAAATTTTAGTATGATTATTAACAATGTAGTGAGGGAGAGCCATGACGGCTCAGGGAATGGAGCGTTCGCCTTCCAATGGGGTGAACTGGGTTCGAATCCCAGCAATGGCTTGTTAATACGAATTCTGCATCTGGCTTGCACCGACCACAGTGTTGATGTGAAATATACTCAGTGGCAGACGGATCATGGGTTAAGAGTCCCCTTGCTGTCAGGCCAACCATGGGAGGTTTTGGTGGGTTTTCTCTCCATGTAGCTGTAATGCGGGTTCTTCCACAAAGGCTAATTTCTCCCAATACTGGAGCTCCCTTGTTTTCTGGATTGAGTTCAAAATTACAAGGTTACAGAGTTGAACATTAGTAGTCCTAAACCCAAATTTGGGTCAGCTGTTCAACGACCGTTATAAATAATAAAATAAAATAGTATTAACAGAGCTGTTGTGGCTCAGGTAATAACGTTCACCTCCCAATGAAGTGAACCAGATTCAAATCTCAGCGATGGCTGGTCGATATCCTCAGTGGTCGACGGATTATGGGGACTTTTAATTTACTGTTTAAAATATTTAAAAGTAGGGGTGGAAAAAAGTTCATTTAATTCTAATTTACACTGTCTTTGCTATCATACAAAAAATATTTTACATCACTACGTTGAGTACACAATGTCACTACATGTATTTTAAGTCATGAAATACCGTCAAACCTGGGTAATATAAAACACTTGGAGACCTAAGTTTTTAATCTTCTTTGTATTGGTAGTGTGTAAAAATTGTATTATTCTTGAAAATAACATAATACACAATACAAAAATTAAAGTATGAACGTTTTTATGCATAACCGTGTAACTTTTTTTTTTTTTTACAAATGTGCTCAAAAATTGCTTATGACTGATAGCAGAAAAAAATTAATTAGTGCATTTGTTGTTCTGGTAAGCATTCAGAATCTAAATTTAACTGAGTTTGAGAATTATAAGAATAATAAGCCAGAAACAAACCTAGTTCTCTAAATTATTGTTTACTTTATTTTTTATGTTTGATTTTCTAGAAATATGCATAAAAATTTATCTAAATTTTTTGTATATTGAATGACAAAGCAAAATCGGTTTATAGTTAAGGAAAGACTTCAGATTTTCCATTAACTCAGTTCAAGAATTAAAAGAATAATATGACAAAAATAACTGTAGCATTTTAAACTCTCCTTTGATGCAAAACTATTAAATTGGTTTCTCTTCTTTGTTTTGACCTATATTTCCAAAAATTAAGTCAATCTGTGTATAAGTCGAAAAGTATGCTTTTTATTTGGAAATTCACCCAAAATTCAAAACTTTTATGTAAGTGGACGTAAAAAAATAAAATAAATAAGGTCTGCTACTCTTGGAAATAAAAATGCACCCCTCCCTCTTCTTGTAGTAATGGTAGATCTAGTAACAATTGCACAGTGGGTAAAAGAATCGTGGACCTTTTCGACATTGTAATTCAATCATTTAAGAAATGTTGCATCAATAACCATATATTTGGGAATGAAAACACAAGTGTAAATGAAAACATTCGAAGTGAGGATGATTAACTACATCCAATCTTCCGATGAATGAACTAAAATTTGCCGAACTTTATGGAGGATCTGATTCTAAAAAGGAATTAATTGGATTCTTAGTGTGTTCTTTTTCTTTTGTTTATGTATTCTCATTCACCTAAACAGATAATAATAAAAAATAATAGTATTCCTTTTTATGTGTTTCTTTTTTAATTGTTACATTTAGATATTCCATTTTTAACTATTATTTTATATATCTTTATGTTTTGTATGTACGTTTCGCGATATTTACTCAGTGTCGCTAATGCTTTCATGCTTAACAAAAAAAGAAGCATTTCTGATGACGGTGTCCTCTTGGAATTTTTCTAAGTTAGTGTATCCGACTTAACTTTTAAAAATTTGCTAACAATTCCCGTTTTATATTCGGAAATATGCAGAGTATGAATATTAAAAAAATGGACTAAATAAACAGCATTTGTATTAACGATTTTTTTTTTTTTGCAGGCAGTGGAGGTGCCAGTATTATTAAGTGAGAGAAGCTCCCTGCCTTGTGGTCTGCCTCAGTCTGATGAATTCCATCCGCCAATGCCAGGGGTCCTCTGGATTTGTGTGATTCTTGCCAACAGAATATATCTGTAACACAAAGCCAGGTGACCAGCACAACCACCGTTATGTAATATAATATATAATATACATATAAATTATACATAACATATGTACACATATTCTTGTCACAGTATTGGTGTTCTTCTCTTCAAAGGTTGTGGTTTTTATCAAGTTCCATTTTTTCTGATTATACTTGCATGACTTCTGCTGACGTCTAGGAGCAGACATAGCATCTGATGGTGAACGTTTTAAGTATTAATAGACTATTTTGATAGTATGGCAATCACATATATGTAGATTATTAAAAAATGTTATTTGCTACACTACCAACTGTAATGAATGCATTTCTTAACGTGGGAAATATGTAACATTGTAAAATAATTAACTTTGTTAAATTACTTGGAGGCTCCGCCCCCTGCTCACAACTCTTGTGATTGCTTCTCATTCATTGTTAATAAAATTTATAATTTTCATGAATTAATATAAATTAAGCCGAAATTATACTTCTTAAAAATAAATTAATTTTATTAAAACAAGACAATATTTTCTAATTTGTTTATAAATTTCTTTTATTTTTAACAAAGATTTTTATAATAATTCTTTTAAGATGTTTTCTTTTTTTTTTCAGACTTGTCTATAAATAATCAATTGCGCAAATTACTTATTTTATTTATGTTGATTGTTACTTACATTAACTTTTATTTGTGTTTGAAACAAATTCAAATTATGTGAGAGGAAAATAAATTAATTGCACACCTAGATTTCATTACATGAATATTTAAATTGATACTATTGGTAACAATTTATTTTTGAACAATTTAGAACAAAGAAAGCATTTTATAAGTTGGTAGCTCTGCATTTATTGTGATATCTACAGTGGTTAGCTGTTTTATTGTCTTCAAGTCTGCAGATCATGCAAGTTGTTCAACATTTTAGATTGTTCCTTTATTGAAAAAAAAGTATTTATTAGATACTGTATTATTTTGTAGACTTATCTTTCATAAGGCTTTGTAATATAGATAAGACTTTAGATTGCCAAATGAAATAGATTTTTTTTTCTACGTTTATGTTTTTATTGAAAGGGAAAAATTGTCTAGTAGTATTAGGGCATGTAGGCTTTTTAGTTATTTTGTTTCTATCTGATTCTATTTTTCTATATTTTAGGGAATTGATCATTCAAATTATTCTACACTGATGTGCAAAAATTAAAATATTTTCATAATCTCGACTTTTTGGTAGTCACTTGCTGTTAAATTTCTGGAAATATTTCAATTTACAACTTTTTGTGTATCTTGAAATATCATGATAAAAGCAATAAACATTTTATTTTAACCTGAAATAAGTTATAACATATATTTTATTCAATAAGGGAAACTCTTTATATTGAACTTTTTTGTAACTAACTGTGTGCCATAAATATTTCAGTGACTAACTTAGATAAATGTTAGCCATTGATTGATTTATTAGCTCAAAGAAATATTCATAAGAATAATAAGTATTCATAAGAAATATTCATAATAATTATTGAAACAATTATATGAATATGAAACAAGTTTTGGACTATCTAATTATATTTTATGTATGAAAAAATTTCCAAGGCACTCAACACTTTAGATTGTGATCTTTTAAAGTATGTCAAATTTTCTGTTATTATCTTAAGGCAAGTGTTCTACTAATTGAGTCTAGATTAGAAACTTCTTTTAATATTGCCAAGTATGTTAGAAATCATGAATTATTTTTAAAATCAATTATTTAAAGAACTAATCTTAAATTGTTGCACTTATGGATGTTAGTCCTCGAGAAGTTTGTAACTCAAGCATAGATAAAAAAAAAAAGTGTACATACTAATTATATTTGAAGAATGATAGTTAGGAATTCTAGTTTTGTGTTTGTTAAAAAATAAATAAAATTGGTTGATCAATTAAATGAACAATATGAGAAAAGAATGTCATAGTCTATTGTATGTAAAATTATATTGAAAATTTATTATAAGAAATTTTTATTACACTTACCTTATTCTATATCAATCAGTAATTGAAACATATTTAAAGAAATAATCTAGTTGAGACATTCAAAAACAGGTTTTAGTCATCTTCTAATAAAAAACTATTACTAAATTTCATAGACATTAATGTCGTTTTTATATATAAATTAATTCCTCCCTTAAATTCATAAAAAAAATTAACTTAATTTCTAACCTTTTTGCTGATGAAACTAAACAAATAAAAATGAAACTGATCGCATTTAGTTATTTATTTATTCTACTATTATTTACTCTTTGATAACTTGTTCTTTTCAATATTCAAATAATAGTAATAAACTTTTTGTGCATTTGATGACTAATATTATAATTAGTAAATAATTTTAAAAGATTTTGAAATTTTTAATTTTCTAAATGTGTAAAATTTTATACAGTGGTACCCCGATTTAATGATAACCATCTGACTAGTGTTAAAGATGCAGGAAGTGAATTAAACATATGTAAAGCCGGGGTAAAAATAGAATCCAAGTATATTTTTCCAAAATTGACATTTATGAGATGAACTGTTAAAAAAAGTTACAATTTTTTATTGTTCTTTGATTTTAGATATAATTTCAACAATATCCTTTTCAGCAATTGCTATAGTTTGCAAATTTGCTTTTTGGTAGATTTTAGCAAATGAATATTGTGTCAGAGTTTTTATTCTTTGAAACTCTCTTTTTTGGTTGTGTTTATATCCTCTGATACTTTTATTATCATCAGGACTAGGCATTAATTCAGATATTGAAGGAAATGAAAAGTAATGGGAAGCATGATATGCACGTCATCAATTTCTTCCGCCAAAAATTTTATTCTGAAAAACTGATGTTCCAGGTGAATTTGGAGAGGCCTGCTTTATTAAGCTGATTTGTAATATTTATAATATATATATTTGGAAATTGTAACTTTACATATAGGCAGTTTTCACAGACTAACAGAAAATGACACAGAAAGCGGGATGACGTACTAAACAGACACCTTAAAACCCGGGGTTCCACTGTACTTGATAGTCTAAAGTTACTTAGTTTTTCACACTTGATGGTTTAAATCCTGATTAACGAAAAAACAAACAAACATTTGTAACTGTCAAAAGCTATAAATTCCTCATTCTCATAATAATGTCTTACTTTTGCAATTTTTAAATTCATTTACTATCATTTCATAATTACACTTTCATTGAATGATTAAAATTATGTGTATTTCTAAAACTTAAATTTTAATTTTGAACAAAATACTATGAGATCCTTTTCTCTTTCATGTTGTTGTGCCAATTCAGAAATAGATTTTACTCAAGGTTGGCAATTTTATAACAGAAATATCTTTCTAAAGAATACTAATTTATTTTAAATAGAAGATTATAATATATCTGACTCTTTATAATAACTGTACTAAACAAGCAATAACATTTATTACATGTTATAATTATGTTTATTGTTCATTTACAGTTTTAAATAACTATAGCGTTAGTCAACTATTTAAATATATTGAGCATTTTAAGATATTTTTACAAATTTAACAAATTATTCTATTTATTTTTAATATTGAAACAGCTTTATTACTGAACAAGGAAAGACATGAACAAATTTCATTAGCATAGAAATTTTTATGCCATAATTTAATTAATTAAAAAATCATTATGTCATTGATTGCTTTCTTTATTTAGTAAATTATTTCTTTTGTATAATTTGCTATGAATATGAAAATAATGCATTCATTAAAAATCTAAGTCATGTTCAATAACTAACTGCTAGTTTAATAAAGTAAAAAATTAATGTATGACACACAAATAAAATATTTAAAAAAAAGATAGGTCTTTTGGAACTGAGGGAGTTCCATCACCATTGTGAGCACATTTCCAGTGTTGGCCAATATTTTTTGCATTGGTTTGTTGCTTCCAGATTGATTCATTATCCAATCTGTGTCATCTGAGTTTTAGAGTTGAGCAAAATCAATCTTCTAAGCTGATATAGGTCATGATTTGAATTATTATTTTGTATATAAATATGTCTTATATTCACTTAGCAATATATAACCATTAATTTGCTTTCTTACCTTAATATGTATTTAATAAAAATATTTGTTGCAAATGCTTTTGCAATGAATGTATTAAGATTTCTACAGTTTCAGGAAATTTTTGAGTTTGAAATGAAATTTTCAATTTTATATTTGAAAAAAAAGTAGTTAAAGTGAAAGAAGCTTTAATTTATTTTGATTAAAATATTCTCGGGTTAAGAAAAAAAATATATATATATATTCATTTAATTGATTTATTGAAACAAGTGATTCAGATCTTGATTTCTATCAGTTTCAAGATGTTTTGAAGCAACGAATCAATTTGGTCATTCAAATTATCTTATCAGTACCCAACTATACTTGTTATTATACAGAAATGGCTGTATATCTCTTTTAATTATTTTATTTGTACTTAACAGTTAGTTTTCTGTTTTAATATTCTCAAGTGCTAACATAACTAACTACTCACTTGTGAGCAAATTCTAGTACTTCAAAATGCAATTTTCAAAGAACTGCTTGTTGATTGGAATTACGCTTGATTATAATGAATTAAAAATTTATCCTATCTCTTTCATTTATAGGTTTTTAAAGTTGATGCATGTACCTGTTATATTTAATTTGGAGTGAAAATTTTGTGTGTTTGTTTCAAAATATTTGTATCAGCTATACATTTCCTGTGATCGTTTGCAAAATATTGTTATTTGAAAGACTTGATTTGCCATAGCTGTTATGTTTTTGATATAATAGTTATTGCCTGGTGTTGCATTGAGCAATATTTGTATGATTTGTTAAGTTTGAGTGTTATTTGTCTGGTGTTATATTTTTTTTTTGGACTCGTTATTGGTTTACACATTTTATAGTTTTATCTTTATTGTCTATATCTGTTTATCTATTGCTACTTCAGAGCCTAATATATTCACTATGTAGAAAATGCTTTTAGTTTTAATGGTGCTATAGGATATTTATTTTAAAAAAAGAGAGAGAATTGTCTTTAACCTTTTCAAAGTGTCAATGATATAAAATTTAATTTCATCTGATACCTTATGTCAATAACTTTTCTCTTATTTACTATTTTATTTTATATTTTTAACTACATATTACTTATATTATAACTATGATGTTATGGTTATGGAACGATAACAATTGATCAAATATTGGACTTTATACTTGTAGATTGATCACACTTAGTAAGTTATTTGAGCTTTTTATTGATGATTCAGTAAAATATTTTTTATTAAAGTCGTTCTCAGTTTGTTATGTAATTATGAAAGAATTAAACACTATTTTGCACATACACATTTGTTTATATAAGTGAATGTCTAAATTTTATATATATGTTTATAAATATGAACATTTAGCATTTTATGTATATGTGCTTATTGACTAACATAAATAATACATTTTCTTTTCAACAACTTTAGATTTATCCTTTTCTTTCCTTTTTTGTAAATTTTTTGGAATTTAAACATATCAATCCTTTTACTACTTTTTAAATATGCTTTTTTTGGTAAATTAATAATTTATTTTAGTTTTGGTGTATTAATGTAAAATATCACATTCCTCTTAAAAGTGTGTGTTATTTTGGTGTTTTTCTTATGTTATATTTTTATGCTACTATTTTTTTTTTACTAAACATTTAAAATATTTTTATTGCAAGGATTAAAGATTTGTTAATTTAGAGATTTAATGTCTTTCTAGTAATACAATACATCTATTTCGTTTTAAACAAATGCACAAAAAAAGGCTAGCATAATAAAAATGCAAGTTTATTGTTGAATTTATAGCTTAAATTTTCTAATTTAAATTTAGATATTGTTATCTCTTAATATATGTAAATCGATGTTGTGCTTAAACTTAAAATATAAAAAATAGAGCATTGAAAAAAGTAATAAATCGTTTATATTCTCCGAAACAAAAATTCAATAACTAGCGCTATGAATAAAAAATTATACTTAAATAATTTTTCTATAGATAAAGTACATTTATCTATTAATATTTATCAATACATTTCTTTTCAATTTAATAAAAAGGAACTGTTCATCCATATAGTCTGGTGCTTTTAAACTGTGTATAGTTCAGTCTGTTTCTTTGTCACAATTTTGACAAGTTGTTTATCACATTATTATGCATACATATGCATATCTCGTTATTATGCATTCATTGTATACATATGGATATTTATTTAGAAAAATAATGGCACAATACCGCTCATTGATTAAATGTTAACTTAACAAAGTTACAAAATGTGAATTTTCTGTTATGTTCAGAAAATATTCACATTTTCTTAAGATTATTTAGTCTATATTTGAGAGGAAATGGTATGTAAATTTCTATAGCTTTTATTTTTTGTGACTTTCTGTAAGACTTTGGGTACTTTTAATCAATATTTTTTCATTCTTTATCATTGAAATATTACCTTTCTTGTATTTTACTTAAATGAATGGCAATGTAATACTAACTAGTTGCTTTGTATACTGCAGTTAAAATAAGATTATAAATCTTTGTTCAAAATATTTGATAAGTATAATATACAGGAAGATAAAATTAAGTCACTCTGAAATAAAAATTCTTATTTCATTTCTTTGCAATTGTAAATAAAGAAAAAATTCGAAACAACGTTAAAAAGAATTAAAAACCTCTATAAGGGACAGAAGTTAATTTCAATGTTTTGGATATTCTTTAAGCTAGTTTAATTTTCGAAAAATATAATAAGTTTACACTGATACTCATCTGTTATATATATTTCATAGAATATATTTTTGAGCATAAAAATGAACTTGAATACAATAAAGTAAACAATTTTTCATCTCATCCAACCTTGCTTTTATGATAGATTTAAAGTAATTTCTTTGTTTTGCTTAAATTAGATTTTATTTTTACATTTTGAAAAATTTGATTATATTAGATCTATTTATCCGCATGCAGAACAAGTTATCTATATTAAATTAAAAAATTTAAAGTTTTCCAGGAACATTATAGATCCAATCAAATTATTTAAATACTAATTACTTATAGAGGAAAAACTGCATTTAAACAGTTAATATTTAAATTAAAACCAATGTAAATGTCTAGGTATATTAAGAAAAAACTGTTTTTGCATGCTTTGAATTTTTACTTAATGTTTTGAAGTATTTGTCCATGCTTTTTTTCTAAATGGGTAGTTTTTATGTAGCAAAAACTAATTCCATTCACGGTTATTCAACAGGGATCACAAAGGATAAGAAAACATATACATTTTTTGTTATTATTAGCCTAATGCAGCGAAAGGTTAAGATATAAAATTATTAGACTTTTTGATTATGTTTCAAATTATTATTTTTTACAAAATTGATTTTCTTTGATATTTGGATTTTATCGTGTATAAATGTCTCAGTTTTTGTCTAAAATTCTTTAAAGTTCGTAAAACAAGATCTTATTACTTTATTAAAAACTTCATTTGCTTTGGAAATAACAGTCTACATGTTTCAAGCACTCAAAAACAGACACCCATTTTCAAGATTTGCCAGACTTAAATGTGAAGAAACAAAAGTGATTTGAAATATAAAGCATTTTATATTTAAAATCAATTTGGTACCTTTTCATTCATGCCTGGAAAGTCTTGAAAATGGGCATCTGTTTTTGAGTGCTTGAAACATGTTGGCTTATTACCAATTTGTATATTTTTGAAGCAGATTTAGTTTTTAATCAAATAATATCTTACAAAATTAAGTTTCTTTAAGATTATTTATTTAAGATCTTATTATTTTTTTAGTACTAAGCCCTGTACTATTCTCTGTAAAAAATTTAATAGATTAATACTCTTTTTTTACTTTTACATTCACTGAGAATTCTATGCATAGTAAATGTGTTTTTTTCACTCTGTTACTAATACAATTGAAAATTAATAAACATGTTACTTTTCTTTAAAAATAAGACTTTTAGTTAAATCTCAATCAAAATAGTATCAAATATGAAATTTATTTTAATTGACAAAATAAGAAGGCTGTTTTTATTAAGATTTATTTGTTCTTATTATAACTATTAGTTTTAATCTAGACTAGGGGTCTCTAAACTTAGTAGCTTAAAGGCCACACTAAGTCCCTAAGACCAACACCAAGACAGCAAAAACGTTAGGGCTAAAGAGTCCTTTTTCCCCCTGCATAAGTTTACTTATTTTTCAAGACTACATTAAGCATTTTCTAAGGAATTAAAACCTCTATCTTAATCTCCTTGTAAGGCATTCTGAGTATTTTTACTCATTTGCTAGTTAGCTGATCATACTAGTAGCATACAAATTTTCCTTTAAAAAATAAACAGCAGCAGAGATATCTACAGTTTTTAAAAGTACTATGAATTGTAAGTTTGAGGAACAAATTTCATATCAATAATTACAATTAGGTATATAGTAATTCTTCTTTTTCTTCTGATTATTATTTTCTGAAATTTAATCTAAAATGTTAGTAAAACCAACTACATCAGTCACATACCTAGAATGTCAGGTCTATTTCTACGGGCTGGATTAGCAAATTCTATGGACCTATTTGGTTTCATGGAACATAGTTTGGAGACCCCTCTTATTGTCTATCAAAACTATTGTAGATGATGAAATGAATAATAATTTAGATCAATTAGGATTCCTAGCATCAATTATGATACCTAGCATGTCAGATCTATTGCTACGGCTTAAATTGGTAATTCCTATGGACCTATTTGGTCTCATGGAACATAGTTTGGAGACCCCGATTGTTGTCGATCCTTGATAATATAATGAATAATAATTCAGATCAATTCATTGCTTCACTTAACGAAAAATTTCTGTTTAGATCTTTATATCTCTTGTTAATTTTGTTATTGCAAATGCTCATTTTTTTTCATTCAGTTATAATTTTTATCTCTGAAGATGTTTCAACAACACTTAAAAGTTAAGATTCTTTATTGGTTTAGTAAGCACTTGTCTGTAAACATGATGCTAAAATACTTTGAATATTGTGAAACATAAAAACTTTTTTTTTATGTGTGTTAAAAATCTGAGTTTCGTTTATTTTGCCCTGTAATTGAAAAAACAATGCAAGTGCTTCACGATAGATTTAGAGAAAAGTGGCTGGTCTCTATTGCTAATGCTATGAATGCTAAAATAGAATTTTTTTTAAAAATTGAATGAATAAAGGAATAAGCAAAATCTATAAATAGGTAACTTATCATACAAAAATGACGAATACATAAAATTTAAATTTTTTGTATAGCTGATGTTGATTCTTCTAATGCGTGGCAGTATCTATGAAATAGATTTCTGATTAATTGTACTTTTACTTTAATAAGTACTGTATTTACTATCTACAATAATTAGTAATATAACATAAATTTTCTCATTTTTGATTTTTTTTATTAATAATTAATTAATTAATTAAATTATTTATTATTTTTTTATAAATAAAATGAGTTTTATCTGTAGCACATAAAGCAGCTCCTAATAAAGATTCATTGATGAAAAATAAAGTCATTCATGGTTGCTTGTTTGAATGCCTGCGACTTACAAGTTGTAGATTTGCGATCCCTGATCTAAGACAAATAAAATCAAAATAAAAATCAAAGTTGTGAAAGGAAACACTTTAAAAGTGCTATATTTAGACCAATGTAGTTGAACTATTTTTCTATTTAAAATAGCAAGGAACCAAATGCAGACCTTTTAATTGGATTAATTTCTAAAATTTTTATTTCTCCATTTTTTAAAATTTTATTGTAAATTTATCAGATTATGGTTAAGAAATGTAGATTTTAGTGTTTTTTCAGTGTTAAGAAATAGCTTTTCATATAATTAAAATAGTTATCTAGTTCCATGTATGTTTTAATTATTTTTCAGATAGTATTATCTATAAGAATGTGCAGTTTAAAATAAATGTTATGTGTAATAAATTATTTAACTCTATATTTTTATTTTGTCCTTCAAAATACTCTTGTAAATATTGTAATTTATGAAACTTTAATAATTTTCTCTCCTATCCTGTTAATTAAATCAATACAACTTTGTAAGAACAAGAAAGTAAATCCAATATTTAATATATCTTTTAGAATTTTTCAAGTGTCGTTGACCAAAATAATAAGTGCAAAATTACTTATTGACATTATATAATTTTCTTATGATCTTTCATCACGTTTCGTAAATTTAAAATGTTTATTTAGTAAAAGTGTAATTATTTATTGATCCTAACAGTATGGCATAAAGATTAGATGTTCTAATTTTACATTTGTGCAAAAACAAATAACGCAATTTCAATAGTTCGATTTTTATAAAGCTGGTGCATTTCTAAAGGAAAAAAAAATATTTGCCGTTTTTGTTCATTCTTGGGAAATTTAAATTGAATTAGAAATTTTTGTCAGTTAAATTTTTACAAAGAAAGAATGTTTGTTTCTTAAAACTTATATCCATTTATTACTTTATAAATCAAATTTAAACAGATGCCATGGTCAGTTTCACAAACTATTTGCTCAATTCAGATCAAATGTTGATAATATTAATCTAGAGTTTGTTTTTATTGTGCGTAAAAGTTCTTGCATTTTTAAAATTTGAATGGAAAGAGTTAGTTTTCTTCAATGCATATTATCTATAAAAAAAATTCGAAGCTGCAGTGATATATTATTTTATTTCACTATCACAATTGTATGAAACAATGAAATCTTAATAGAATTAAAAAAATCACTTTAGTTCTTAAAGTTTTATAAGTTTTGCACTAGTTTTTGATCACTTATGATATTTGTGTACTAAATTAAAGATTCATTTAGTCCACAAACATCAAGATTTAACTGAGATTCCTGTTTTTTCCTTCATCACATTTGCATTTATGTTACCAATAATACAGGATGATTATAATTTACATTTTTTTCGGGGTGCTTCTCAATTATTGCCTAAAATATTTCGATTAACAATATGCGGTATTATGCTCAGAATAATATATGCGGTATTATGCTTTTTCTTTTTTAATTATAATTTTTTTGGGTTTTTTCGCAGAACTAGTTTTAAACTAATCCAACTACTCTAAAAAATTAAATGTCATCAGAAAGTAAAGTACTCGATAAGCCAATAACAATCTTCATTTTAAAAAGACTTTATCTCTATTCACAGAACTGTGCTGGTTTCTGCATTAATCACCATTACATTATCCCTATCTTAGTATGCTTTCTGGCATTGCTTACAACTCTGCAAAATGTTCATCAATGCATTTTAATCCCCTATTTGACTCTCATTGTTAGTCTAGTAGGGTTTACTGATTTATGAATTTGCGGATAGAATATTGTTTGATGAATGGAGAAAAAAAAAACATAGTTAAAATGTATATGTACTTTATAATCACCCTGTATTTTCTGCTGTCATTATTAAGCTGTTATTTTCTGCTTATGCTTGGATTATAAAATGTGTTGATACATGGTATGCATATATATATATATACATACATGGTTGAATATAAATGAGATCTTGTAAATGGTTATAAGTACAAACAATTGTGTAAAGCTTCAGATGTTATTTTGTAAAAAGTAAAAGACCTTCAATCTCAAATAGTTTGAAGTCTTGTGCATAAAATCTATTATCTATAGAATCTATTATCTATAAAATCTATTATCTAATCTAAGTTTCAGAGGTTTGTAATATATAAAAAAAGATGATTCACATCGCCATTTTTCTAGTTGATCGTCAAGTGTTGGTTATTTATTGTGCTATTGTAAAAAAACTAATATCTATATATATTTTTAGAATATTCAAAGTATTGAGATGTTGAAATATATGTATTATATTTAAGATATTTGTTTCACTACGGCTTATCTTATATCATCAACTGTTTGCATTTAATATCTTATAGAAAATAAACCAGAAATTTATTTGGACTCTGAAAGAAAGAAAAAATATAGTAGAGAGTCAATTATCCGGACTGAAGGTGATCCTGTTATCGAAAAATCTGGATAGTTAGACAACTTAAATTAACGGTTATAGCAACAGTTTATAGGTAACTTCACACTTTTTGCCTAACTTAGGACTTGTAATTCTGTTAGTCTATATATAGTATTACGAATGGCAGTCTTAGAAAGTTATTTTATAACATATATTTTAAATTTAATTTTATACAAAATAGGTATGAAATACATAGAAATTCTTACATATAAATAAACATTATAGAAGTGTATATAGTACTTTTTCCCTCTATCTTTAAAACCGGGCAGAACTAATGCGGGTAGAGAGGAGATCCGTTTTTTAAAGGGCACTTTTTATGGTACAAATTAGGCCTAAATGTTTTCGGCTATTGCTTTCTAGCGGAATTCATGAAATATACTAAACATATTAATCAAAGACAGACGACTGATAATTTTGAAAATATTTAAAGTGAAGAGGGAAAAGTTTTCATAGTTTTGTCAATAATAGTCTTAAAATTAGGTTTTATGTCAGTTTAATTCGCAAGTCTAGAACAGCATCCAGCTTATTTCTGAAATTTTTTTTGGAGTATCATAAGCTAAAAATGAATAAAATAAACTGGATTATGGTTGAATTAGTCATATTTCTTTGTTGCTGGATTTAGTTATTTTATTTTTGGAATTTAAAAGTTTGTTCGGAAACACCAATACAATTTTCATAAATGCATACCTTTTTCATAACTTATTCATTGTACGAGAAAAGAAATTAAATTTTACTATTTTTTTTTCCTCTGGCATTTTATGAATAAAAAAAAATTAAATTAACATTGGATTAGTGATTGGATATAAATAAAATTAAGAGTTTCAATTCAAAATTCTTTAGGTTTTTTTTCTTCTTCCGAACGCTTTGGGAGCTGCTGATTTAAGCAATTTTTCAACCCTTTTAGAGAACCTATAAAAAGACGGATTTCCGATGTATAATAAAAAAAGGAAAAAAAATTGTTTTGGGGGAAAATGGGAAACAAAGGATGTCCTTAATTCTGTTAATCGGACAAGTTGGTTAATCGGTGTCCGGATAAAAAGTGCTCTACTGTATTTTTCTTGAGTCCAAGAAGAAGGTAGGTGAATTCTGTTACCGGTGATTCTAATTTAAGCTCTTTGTCACAGCCTCTTGCAACAATAACAACAAAAAAAGATAAAATAGCTTAAAATTTTTATTGTTACAAATGTGTAGTGTGGTTTTTATGTCTGGTTTGATGTGTTCTTTTTTATGTGTGTGTAACTTTTCCAAGTCTTATCAATTCAAAAACAGTATTTTTCATATTTTATGTTTCTTTGCATCTTCACTCCATTCTGTATTTCCCTATGCATGGGTATAAATAGAAAGATATATACCAGCCTTGAATACACTGAGTCATCGAATTTCGGAATGGTGCATATTTTTGAAATGATTGTGAGTGAAAATTTATTTATCTATGCACATTTTACAAAATAACATTCGTGGATAATAAAGAAATTTTTTAATTTAATATGCTGTCCTTCTCTTTCCTTCCTTTCTAGCAGGTAGACACATACCTGTGTTTAAAAACCGAGGATGTTTTTTTTTTAAATTTGTGTCGTTAGTTAGTTGAAAAACTCTAGCGCTTTGCTAACCGCCTTCGTCATTTTGCGATGCGTTAAGCTAATTGATAAAGTCCCCTGTTATACTCTAACCCAGTGTATCCCCAGTGGTACGCGTTCTTATACGAAGTTACTTGCAACAAACGAAAGTTTAAAAAAATTTTAATTTAAAATAAAGCTAGCCATGAAAGTTTGCGATAACGTATTTTTCTATTGCCTATTTTTTGCAGAGTTAACAGTTAATAATTAGTGGTGTCAGCAGCCAGTTGTGATGTTTAACTTTTGTGCAATATTTTTATAGTAAAAATTGCTTTAATTTTTTTATTAGTGGTACACAGCGTTACGAAAAATTTACAAAGGGTACACAAAAGTCATAAGTTTGGGAAACACTGCTCTAGCCAGTTGGGAAGTTTTTAGACTTACTGCAAAAAGAGCCCAATTATTCTTAAGACAATTTGAGAATATACCATTCATTTATTTATTAGCCTGATTTATTTCAAGCCATTTGCAACGAGCCTAAGTCTAGTGAAGGCTTATTGCAACGAGCTGAAATGAAAAGGCTTATTAAAAATAGGAACTAGCTTTATATTCTAAATTTCTAAAAAGTATTTTTAGAAAAGATTTTTTATTTAAAAACTCTGATTTAAATCAAATTTATCAGAATTTTTACCTTTTTTTTTTGTTAAGTGAAAAAAATTACGAACTCTACTTGTATGAAACATGGTATTTTGGAAAACATAGAAACGTGCAAATTTTCCACCATTTTCTGAATTCAGATCTACAGCTAGTAGATTGCAAGGCTTCCTTAAGTAGTCTCAAGCTAATATGATTTGGGTTTCATTGAAAATAAAGTAGTAAAATTAAAATTTTTAGGTACAGTGACTAGTTTCATTTTTTCAACTTTTTCTTAGTGAAATTTTTAATTTTGAGTTCAATCTTCTTGTATTTTCCAAGTTAAAAAAATTTTTTTTGAATTGAAAATTTGAATAAAGAAATCGACATCAAAAATTGTTTTTCTGAAGAAAAAAGAAAGGTTGCAGTGGTCCAGGTTATTATTTTTCTTTCTATATTTATCTGTATCGATAAATTTTAAAAATCTGAATTTAAAACTATCTACTGTCTTAAGTTCGGCTGTTTTTCACAGCGATTAAAATTTTATAATTTGTGCCACGCTTTCTTGGTTCATTATTGTTGTGGCGTAGCTACCACTACGAAAATTAAATATATGACATGCGAACTTAATTCAATCGAAGAAGGTTGGCATGGTCTATAACCCCGCCCCCACATTGGTGACCTTCGGACGTGATTTGAACACGCAGTAACGCCTACTTTGGTGGATTGTCTACATTGAACAGTTGGCTTGCTACTTGTGACTCCGGCAACATTCACCTCCTCGCGCTGTTGCTGCTCAGTCTCGTCTCGAACATACACAACGTGGATCTGCATGCGCTCGACTGCTAAAAGCAACACAAGAGGGATTACGACTGCGAAGTTAATACACCTCTCACATTCAGCACTCAAAAACCCGGTGACCTTAATTCCAGCTCTCCCGGTCTTTCACAAGTACAGCAACTAGTGGTATCAATTCATCGAATTCTGGTGAAGGAGTATTGTGGCGTAACTACCACTACGAAAATTGATCATCAATTCACTGGTAAATAAGACATGCTAACTTGATTCAATCAAGAGGTACCTTTTGATAGATGAAGGTTGGCATGGTCGATAACTCCGCCCCCCCGCACATTGTCTTGAAATCAACATTAATCTTTTTTAAATTTTTTATAGATAGTCACTGCAAATTACTTTAAAACAATTATTTCAGATTTAATCGAAGTAAGTAGCGAAGCTCGGCTTATAAAAGTTGTATATGAAAGATAGTTTAATTTAAATATCATTAATATTTTATGTAACTATTTAAAAAAAATACTTTGATTTGATTTATGTAAAATAAAATTTAAGTAATCCGAACTTTATACTTATACATAATGCCATTTGTCATGGATAATATAAATTTTGTGTTAATATGTTAAAATTACTGTAATGAATTTTTGGAAAAAGATTACTTTATAGGTTCCAAGTATTTGAAATCTAGATTAATGGTTATAATTGTCTATTAGTGTGAAGACTAAAGGGATTGACTGTAAATTACTTGGTTTTTAAGATAATTCTAATTTCCTTCGTCGGCATAAAGCGAAAGAAAAAAATATTACTAAGCACTACTAGAGCATAGTTGTTAGTTTGTTTTAAAAAAAATATTTACTACAAAAATTAATTTTTGGAAACAGACTTTTTTATGGTTACTTATAATTAAATACATGTGTTATTTAAAAACTGAGAAACGAGTAAAATATTTAAGATGGAACAGAATTCTGATGTTGTATGAGTTTATTTATTTTTTATATAATAATTTCCTATTTCAAACATAAATGACACTAATTATTAAAAGATAAATTTAGGACAAAAATTACAGGTTCAGAACTTGTTATTTTATAAATATGGCTTTATTTGTCACACATTTTTAAATGGTTTCGTGAAACATTAAATTTAATGAGACGAGTATTTTGCTTTGTTCAATAAGATTATATCAGGCTCAATGAAAAATTTAGGTATAAAAAGAAGTATTTTTTTCCTTAAAGAGTTACGAAAATTGATAAATTCTATTCAAATTATTCTTATAATCCCTCATTTTCGGATAGAAAAAATTAAACTGATGTTTCAAAATCATTTTTATGCATTATGTACAGTGAAAAAAATCCTAAATTGGTGTAATTTAAACTTCATTTATCACGCAATGATTTGATTTGATTCTGATTTGTTCATTTACGTCGCACTAGAGCTGCACAATGGGCTATTGGCGACGGTCTGGGAAACATCCCTGAGGATGATCCGAAGACAATCCATTACAATTTTGATCCTCCGCAGAGGGGATGGCACCCCCGCTTCGGTAGCCCGACGACCTGCACGCGAAGTCGAGCACTTTACGGTAGAACAGTTTTAACGAGGACCTATACCGCACACCCTCGGTCCCTACGCAGACTGATCCAAGTGGTCACCCACCCGCACACTGACCGCAGCCAGTGATGCTTGACTTCGGTGATCTGCTGGGAACCGTGTCTTAACGATCAGTCCACTGCGGGACGTATCACACAATGCAATATTAGTATAAGTGCAATGTAATATTAGTATAGCATGTATGAGTATACAAGTCGCAAGTTATCTTAAAAGTCAATTTTGCATGGGGTTGGCTTAATTTTAGAATTCATATAAAATGTAGCTCTGCGTGTTTAAAAAAACAGTACAAGGACAAATTATGATTTTCTTTTTTTAATTTTAGAAACATTAAAAAAAAAAAGAAGAAAGAAAAAACAATTTTTATCAGAGAAGTTTGAAAATGCTATGTCCATTTTCAAACACATTTTTTAAGCTGTATCCATTTTCTAAAATATACATTTTGAGCTATGTCGACTTTCTTAAAAGACCTTTCGTCCAGAATGAAAAAACTTACCAGCGATATGAGTTTCACTTTTGGTGCTGCCATCTATGAAATGTAAAGAAAAAGAAACTAATGAGCATTCTTTGCACATTTTCAAATATTTCTGTTCATTATTATTATTATAATTGCAAGTTGTCGGAGGAAATTTTATACTGGGCATAGTTCAAAATACATGTTTAGAAAATAGATATAGCTCAAAATGCGTGTTTATAAAGCAAAAAGAATTAAACCATTTTATTTTCCTTAACGAAACTCATCAACATTTTTATATACATTTTTCAAACCTTATTTCTATTAATGGCTATAGAAAGCTAAACTAGTAAGGATAACCAAATTAAATGCAGTGTTTATTTATTTATTATTATTATTTATTCATTCTATTTGCAATGCTTATTTATTTATTTAAATGCAATGTATGTTTATTTATATTTTATCTATGAAAAATGATTTTTTATGAGTTTCAAAGAAAATTACGTGGATTGCATGAGGACAAAGGAAATTTTAACTTTTCGAAAGAAAACTAAAATTCATTTAATTGTATGGTAAAGGAACTAACAGTGGGAAAAATTCAACAAAAATTATCGAAGTTCATTAGCTAGCAAGCCATCCAGAAAATACCGAATATTTTATAGTTTACTTAAAGAATTTGCAAAGATTACATTATTTTCGGGTCGAAAAAGCGTATGTACTTAAAAATGGAATAATGTGATATCATTTGTACAAATTAGAAAGAAAAAAATACTTTCCTAAAAATAATTTCTGTTGCTCATTTTTGCAGAATCTTCTGAAATCGTTGTCCTAAATATGAGTTTTTAAAATCTATGCCAACACTTCTCATTATAGTCTAGTAAAATTAAAATATTTCCTTCAAAAAATTAAAAATCAAGATTGTTTTCATAGAAAGCTTTGTTGTGTGCTCATAAATGATATCTGCTCTTCTATTCTCCGCTGCACGCTTCGTCCATTTTTTTTAATGCATACGTATATAAAACATCCTTATGTCCAATAGCTGTATTCTCATAAGAGTATTTGCAGCAACTGCCTTCGCCATTAAATGGTGAGAATCGTATAATTTTATAATCTATCAAAATAATAAATATTTTTTTTTTTTAAGCATGATACCAGATCTCGTAATCCTGAAAACAGTAGAAGTTTACCGCTTAGAAAATGGCTAACAACGAAATGTCAAATCTTTAAAATAATATTTACGCAACAAAAAATCTTAGGGTGTTCAAGCTTTCAAACCATATGCTTTTCAGATTATTCTACTGTTTATTCTATTTACTATACTCAATAACAATTAATACAAAAACACACATATGAAGAGCAAATCCATGAATATTTCAGTGGTTAATGTAGAGATGGTATTTTGTTGCAGCAGGAATTTTAAGTCAACTTTAATGGAATTAAAATCAGCGCAATTTTTTTGTTATTTGGAATCAACATTAAAAACAAGAAAAGCCCTTTTTTTATAGGTTTAAAAAACTTATTTTTAAGTTATATGCTAGTCTGGTTAAATTTGGAATACTGATTTAGCTAATTTTACAGCGCTCTTATTTATGATCAACATGTCACTATGGGAATCACTTCTATGAAGAAATTGAGGAAGTAAACCAGTACCATCAATGAATGGGTGAATTGACTAACCAGAGAATTTGTGTATAAATTGATCAGGAAATCAATAAATTGGGAATCAATTTGTAAATAAATAAATAAAAAGGTAATTTTAAAATTGCAAATTCAACAAGTCTTAAGATTCATTTCAATGCTACACGGAAGTGACGAACAGTGCGGGGGGGAAAAACACCCTGAATAACTTTTCATCTAATGATAAGATCTTCAAGATGACATCTAATGCACTAATTAATAACTGCCGACGATATTTTAAGTTAGAGCCGTGATGGCTCAGGGGATAGAGCTTTCGCTTTCCAATGAGGTGAACCGGGGTTCGATCCCGGCGATGGCTGGATGATATGAATTCCGCATCCGACTTGCACCGACAGCAGTGCTGACGTGAAATATCCTCAGTGGTAGACGGATCATGGGTTAAGAGTCCCCCTGCCGTCTGGCTAACCGTGTGGGGTTCTCGTGGTCTTCCTCTCCATGAAACGCACATGCGGGTTAATAGTTCCATCAAGAAGTCCTCCACGTAGGCAAAATTTCTCCCAATACTTGATCCAGGAGTTCCCTTGTCTTCTGGATTGGGTTCAAAATTACAAGGTTACGGAGTTTAACATTACAAGTCGTAAACCCAAAAATTGGGTCTGCTGTTCAACGACGGTTATAAAATATAAAATAAGGTATTTTAAGTTACGAAATCGAATCAAAAATCGTATATTTAAAATTCGATTTCTCAAGAACTGCTCGACCGATTTCACTCAGATTCGCATTTTGTCATGTAAAATCATATTCTCTTTAAAATGGTGTAAGAAATTGCATATGTTATGAAGTTTTTTTCAGCTATTGCGTAATAAAAAAATAAGCATTTACTAAAAGTTATTTTTTGCATGGAATTATTTTTGGATATACAAATTTTATAATTTTACGCTAAAGTTTTTTTAGTTCGTTTAAAAAGTTCTCAACATATAACAAAGTATACAAAAGTAAAATTAACATTATTAAAAGGTCTAAACTTTGCACCGCACTCCTGACCAGAATATTGGGACCATATTTCCCAGATTGCCCCTACCCCCTCATATTCAGAAATCAGAGTCAAGGTCAGAAATCAGAATCCGTTGTAAATAAAGTATGTTTATTCAGAGAGAGTACTTTTTTGTGTCTGATTCCGTAACTTAAAATATCGTCTGCACTAATTAATTAGGAACATGAAAATCCGATCATTCGATCAAAAGTTATACAGAGTGGTCCATTTTTTATTTTGCGCACTATACTAACTGTTTTGGCGATGCAATCCTGACATCATAGCTTTTATGACATGCATAAGGAACATACATGTAAATAAAAGCTGTACATAAAAAAATAATTATTATTTAATACCTTTCGCACAAGTTTTCTTAAAATTCTTGAAAGCGTACAGTAATTCTAACGTAATTTTGCTGTCGTAACTGAAAACGGCTTTTAAAAAACATTTATATATTACCGCTTATTATTAAATCAGTGTTCTTTCATTTCTCTTATTGCTTTGTTAACTATAGTTGTTATACTCCTAATTAAAGTTTGATTCTTTCGAACTACAGTAAACTAAATTCAACTATTTTTGAAGGATAACTACATACATAGTTTGTCTCAAATCCATTGTTTGAATTATTACTCTTTTCAATCGTAGTTACTTATTGAGAAAAGTCGGATAAAACCGGGTTCTTAAGGTTTATTTTTTTTTCCACAGAAAATCGGAGAATAAATTTACTTCCATTTTTAACAGCATGATAAAATAGCTCCTTAGCTACAGAAATAAAAATTAATAAATATAAAAAAACTATATTTTGGAGGGTAAATTAATAATTTTTTAGAATTATTCTAAAACCAGATATTATCTGACCAAGTCATAAAATCGGATTCATACAAAAAGTTTGAAAACAAAAGCTTTTTTTTTCCTACTGAAATATTTTGGGATATATCCGTATCGTGACAGAATAATCGCCAAGTCTTGGCAACTTCCGGACAGCGGTCCTGCGAGAAACTTAAGAGAGAAAAAAAATAGTACGAGGAGTCCCTCCGCTCGGAAGAAGTTAAACTTCGTAACCTGCGAGAAACTTAAGAGAGAAAAAAATAGTGCGAGGAGTCCCTCCGCGCGGAAGAAGTTAAACTTCGTAACCTGCGACGTTAATTGTAGAAGAATCAGCAGTCGTAGAAAGATCACTAGTTATATTCAACGACTCTTTTTCCTGCTCCGCTCGCTTCCGTGCTCTGTAACCACGGTAATATTGTGCATTTTTCCCTCGTGGACCTCTTGAACCAGTGGAAGTGCTTGTGGTTGCCTCATCGTCCCGCCATGGAAAATGTATTTGCATCAATAATGTATGTGAATGCGTCATAATGTAATTTCAAAAGAGAAAACCTAACAATCAATTGATATTCACAAGAGACGTACCCTGACATAACCTTATAAATCCGCCTCATTGTCCGTGGGATTGTTTTCCCTCATTTTTCACAATTGTTATCCACTAAATTTGAAAATAAAAAATACTGTTGAATTATATGTGTATCAAATCAAACTAAAAAAATATTTATAGAAAAACAATACTTTTATTATTTTTATGCTAGTGAGAACCAAAACAATATGGAAATGAATGAGGGAAAACTGGATCCTACCACGTGATTTCCCGGCCAATAAAAATGTAGCATTAAACGTTTAACGCAACCTTGTTGGAAGTCGCATAAGAAGTATCGCTTCAAAAAAGAAAGAAAAAAAAAATCGTAGAAAGAGACCAATTCGAATGGTATAACTTGGCATTGATCATTAATTAAATTAATTGTTCAGATTTAAAAACTGAAATCACAAATAAAAGTTTCATCATATCCTTGCAAAATGTTAAAAACTTTATGTGCAAAAAGATTGACACTGTTAACAATCTTTAGAAGAATTTTGACAATGAGTGCTATGGAATATCGTTCCCCACTCTTGTCTGACTGAAAAAGTTACGATCGTTTCCGACAGCATATTTAAGAGTAAAAAAAAAAGGCTTAGAATATTTTAAACATGATGTAAAACCTGTTTTAACAATTGAAAACAATAGCTAAAAAGAGACGTAAGTAGATGTTAAACTCACCTAAAATAAATCTTAAAGCATCTAAAAACTACAAAATTAAATTGCCGGAGTAAAAATCATAACTTTTCAAATCGAGTATTTAAAAACGTTAGAATCGACAAACAAATGCCTACTCAGTTTTTCATTCATCTGTAAATTTAAGTCATCTGTCTGGAACTAGCTTTATGCGATTTTTAATAAATAGCAGTGGCAGGGCCGGGATAGCCTGATCGGTAGGGCGCTGGGCCCATGTCCAAGAGGTCGTGGGTTCGATCCTCGCCGGCCGAAGACACCCCGTGTAGTAAATGGTGGCTGATGCATGTTAAATCAAAGTCCTCCATGTTTCCATAACAAATCAATACCTCTGGGGGTACTGATCCAGGAGTTTCCTCGTCTTCTGGATTGGTCCAAAATTACAAGGCTACGGAGTTGAACATTAGTAGTCGTAAACCTATGAAATTGGGTCGACTGTTCAACGACGGTTATAAAATAAAATAGTAGTGGCAGCCGTGATGGCTCAGCGGATAGAGCGCTCGCCTTCCATTGAGGCAAACCGGGTCGAATCCCAGTCGATACGAATTCCGCATTGCGGTTTGCACCGATCACAGTGCTGACGTGAAATATCCTCAGTGGTAGAAGGATCATGGGTTAGAATCCCCTTACCGTCAGGCTACCAGTGGGAGGTTCTCGTGGTCTTCCTCTCCATGTAACGCAAATTTGGGTTAGCTCCATCAATAAAGTCCTCCACGATGGCAAATTTCCCCCAATATTTGATTCAGAAGTTCTCTTGTCTTCTGGATTGGGTTCAAAATTACAAGGCAACGGAGTCGAACATTAGTAGTCGTAAACTAAAATAAAATAGAAGTAGCAGCAGTAATTTAGTTTAAAATGACGAATCCCGATTTTAGCCACCCACCCGGTTTTGTTCGACATTTCTCTATAATTAACAAAACTTAGACTCAATGCAACTCTATTTTCAACATTAAAGATCAAACTTCACAGACGGAACATTATCTTACTTCAACGTTGCTAAAGTGAATAATTGTTGTTACGTCAAATTCTTTGGAATTGAATATTTTCATTAATTAATGTAATGAATACGTAGTTATAACTTAAAATATCTCCGTATTTAATTTTCTTGGCAAGAATGATTGTTTGTTTGCTATAAGAAATACTTATTAGAAGCAGAATGAAAAAAAAAAAACGAAGAAATAGTTTAAATTTTTTTTCGTGTAATTATCACACACGCACACAAATTTTTTCCACCAAAAGTATAACACGCATTCAAATACGATCAATAACGCCTTAATAGCATGTTTAATTCATTAGATGTATAATTCATTTTTATTTGGATCAACCTGTAATATATTTTTTACTGTCATACAGCCTGAGGCTGCTTGCAATCAAGTTCAACTAATACATAGATATTTTTTTAAGTCAAAAGCAATGAGCTCAGCTATAAGGAAAAGTTGGAGACAAAAAAAAAGAAAAGAATACATTTTTTGCTGTTTCATTCATTATGATTTCTCGAATTTTCTCACCAATTCTTTTACGCCAAGTTATTATTTTCCTCTAACTTACATTTTCTAATCCAAAGATATTTTGAGAACTTCCAAGAAGTAGCATAATCCCTTGCACACAAAAATCGAAAGTGTAGTTCCGACTACCGAACGTGCTGAACTTTGACATGTTGATGACACCTTGTCGAACATTCTATGGCTCTTAACCTACATTCGAAAATACAATCGCTCCTCGTTTTCTTCCACTTCTTGTCGATTTCAAAACCATCCATTCAGAATTTAATTCCATTTCATCATCTTTTTTTTTTGTTGTCCAGATACTTTATAACCATGAGAACGTAAGCTATTTCCTCGAAATTCAATGCTTAAGCATATCAACACTAAAACTTTTTACTATATCAAAGAAACGTCTTTTTTACAATACAATACAATACAATACAAATATAAATATTAATATAATATATATAAATATTAATATAATATATATAAATATTAATATAATATATATAAATATTAATATAATATAATATAATATAATATAATATAACATAACATAACATAACATAACATAACATAACATAACATAACATAACATAACATAACATAACATAGCATAGCATAGCATAGCATAGCATAGCATAGCATAGCATAACATAACATAACATAACATAACATAACATAACATAACATAACATAACATAACATAACATAACATAACATAATATAATATAATATAATATAATATAATATAATATAATATAATATAATATAATACCATCATGTAATCGAAAGGAACTCGTCTGTTTTAAGCACTAATTTAAGTTTAAGGTTTATAAGAGATTTCAATTTTAGAATTTATCTTTCACTTGCTTGGATAATTGAAGGGTATAGGACAATATAATGATATTCCATACTTTCAAATCCTTCAAATGAGCATTTTCGATGAAAAGCGACAAAAATTTTCTGTGTATTGTGCTGTTATCAAGTGAAACTTCCTGAAACCTTTGAAGTACCTACCTGGTGACAATACTAAGGAATAGTTCGAAGTTTCTAAAAAATAATATGTACTTCTTATCTCTACATTGTCCAAAGACCTTTAAATTTCATTCACAAGCATTTATTTTCTCCTGAACATATATATTTTTTTAAAACCATTCTCTGCCAAAACATCATTTTGTAATTATGTGTAAGGTGTGAAAAAGTGATATTACACTTATACTTAATCTAATCAAATATTTTTTAGTATTAGCTATCTTTAAAGAAGTCTTTAAAGAAATAGCATAAGAGATTCCAAACGAGTATAATTAGTTCTCTGTTTTAATTAAAATTACTCATATTGATATAATATTAATGTACATTCATTAATATATTAGTAATACACATTAATATATTATGGTGGATACATATGAATATCGAATTAATAATCAAATTAATGTTTATAATCTAATTGGATATTTTTAGTGTTAGCTTCAGCATCAGTTTTTTAAAGAAATCTCATTTATGATTTCAAACGAAAATAATTATTTTTAAGTTTGAATTAAATTGATAGTATCGAGAATTATTAATATAATTATATATTATTGATATTTAAATTATTAATCTATTATGAGGGACAAGAAATTTTTTGCTTCTCTAAAATAAAGTCTAAAAATTGAATAATAAAGTTACCTGTCTTTATCTTTCGGTACCTCATTGGAAAAGACTTAGTATTCATATGGCTATAAAGTATAGAAAAAAAATTGCTTACATATTTCTTGCACTTAAAACTAAAAACTTTAAATTTACAAACTATTGCAGAATAAAGATCTCTTACCAAAAAAAGTTATATGTTTTATTTAAAAACAAAAGTTTAAAACTTTAAATGTTATATTATTTTCTCAAATAATTGATTTAGTTCTCTGTTTTAAATTACCCAAAATGAAGCAAAAGACAATTTTGGCTATGAAAGCATTTGTCTCTTAATATTTCAAGCTTAAACGTTCGAGCAAAGTTTCTTTTTTTTTTAATATTTAAGTATTTCGAGTAGTAACATTACTCGAAATGTATTAGTTTATATGAGGAAAAACGAATATGACGATAAACTGCTTATTTACATAGAGGATTCACAGAACACACTTGTACTTTTGCTAATTATGAGTACATTTCATTATTTGTTCAGATGTTAAAGTTTCGTACAATTTATTCAAAAACTTAGAAAATAAATGAAGAGGAATAATTCATATGCCATAGATTATAATTTTCAGGAAGACAAAGAGGAATGACCACTTTGTAAGATGTAATCAAACAACAAAGCGCCGGGTTATCAGCATCGAAGATTTACTCTAAATTCAATCGGCCAAAAGTGAGATACCTGAATACAAAATGAGGCAAACGAAAGTGAATCTGGAATCAGTCTAGAATTCTAGACATACAATTCCGCGCCAGTCATATGTCATATTTCAAAGGCTAATTGATGCCATTATTCGAAAGCATAAAACAAAGGCCAAATCGTTTGCAAATACATTTTCTCCGAAACCAAATCAAAGGCAGCTTGCTTAATTCGCCCGACATAACCCACAACAACTGAGGTGAAACGGTCGGAACAAGAGGCACACAAAGACAATGGAACCGAAAAGTGTTGCATACCTTGAGAAAATAAAAACGTTCTCTCCTACAAGCAGTCGAAGGGAGATATATTATCCAATAACCGAATTACGATTCTTTCTCGACCCACGTGAGTGCACTAACTTTTCAGTCTGTTGAATTACTGGTAATTTGATTTAATGTATCATTTTGGAAGTAATAAAAAGAAGAATTTCGGCATCTGAATCGAAACCGGTATTCACTGTACTCAATGGGTCATTACTAAAGTGTATTGCAGTGTGATATAGCTTGAGTTGCGTTAGGGTAATGAAAGGTTTATGCATGGCAGAATCTGGTGAATTCTAAATTCCATAGGATTTCTTTATTCAAATGAATGATATTTAGAACAAAAAGGAAAGCTAAAACATTCTTGATATTATCTTAGGACATAACATTAATAAATAGTCGCAACTGCTGTTGAAGAAAGGAATTTTTTTATAGTGTTTTAGGAATGTAAATTGCATAATAACATTTTTTTCAGTTATTTGAATAATAAATATGAAATCCTTGCCTTCTTAAAATATCGATAAATTGAATTAAGGTAAATTCAAAAAAGAAAACTAATATATTATTGCTATTCACGTAAGATACTATGTAGGTATATCGGTAGGTATAATATGTCATACAATTTTATGAATGTCGTAAGTCATACAGTATTTTTAAAACTTCAGTTGAAAAAAAAGTAATTTCTTATCAGGGTGTTGTAAAGTTGAATGAATATTACGTAATAACAATTCTTCATTTAATTTGACTAGTAAGTATGAAATCTTTGCCTTCTTAAATTATCGAGAAATTGGATAAAGGTTAATGCAAACAGGAAAACTACTACATCATTGCTATTCATGTAAGATATTATACCAATGTGTAGATATAATATGCCATACAATTTTGCAAACGTCATAAGTATTTTTAAAATTTTAGCTGAAAAAAGTTATTTCTTATGAGTATAAGAAGTTGAATGAATATTGTGCAATAACAATTTTTCAATTATTTGAACAATAAATATGAGTCCTATGCCATCCCAATAAAACCTTAAATCGAATAAAGGCAACTGTAATTACTCCTCGAGTAATAAG
The DNA here is from genome assembly GCF_982258835.1 of Parasteatoda tepidariorum. Lineage (NCBI taxonomy): Eukaryota > Metazoa > Arthropoda > Arachnida > Araneae > Theridiidae > Parasteatoda > Parasteatoda tepidariorum. The sequence goes on from NC_141757.1 coordinate 75,291,477, forward strand.
GATCAGCGAACCTGATTATTGAAATATTTCAGACAAACATGAGTAAGCCGAAATAAAGTTCAGAAAAGCCGTTTATCACTGGAGCTGAAAGATGTATTTTGCATCGTAGAGAAAAAACCTGCGAACAAATGGCTAAGTTTTAACAACTCATATTCTGAATTTTTCTGACTTTTTCACGAAATATCTAATTAAAAATTCTTTCGTTATTTTAAGCAATACTTTGTTTTGTTTTTCGTACTGTAACGTATCAAGCTATATTAAGAAACAGTTCTTTGTTTTATTAAAAGAGCATTCATTTCACACCACAACAAATACAGTAACAAATATAAAGTATCCGTAACGGGATAGTTGAATCTTATAAAACAAACTAGAAAAAGTGCACGCAACCGGATATATGAAAACTCAAATTCCGCGACAAAAACTAATCTCTAAAAAATCAACAACTCTCTGTTCTAATTTTATCGTCTGCTTTTATATTTTTTAATTGGGTATACTATAGCCTACGTCACAGGTTGTGTTATTCCTACTAAATTTAACCCATGAACGGCATTTTCTGCGAGCCTAACTTCAAGCCACAAATAAACAAACGAAGTGTTGGATCGTTTAAATAGCTGCTCGCCAGATTTTATTGCATTATAAAGAAAAGTAATTGATATTCGATTTTTGATTAATAATTAATTTATGTGGATAGTGGCATAGAATTTAGCATTGCGTCATGGTAAATGTTATTCCTACTAAGTGGAAGTAGTTGTGTTTTTTTTATATTATACCCAATTTATCTCTTTATGTGTTTATTTTTTTTTTATGCTTTTGCCAGTCCGTTATTTTTAAATATTTTTACTTTTATTACTGCTTTTGATAGCCAATTATTTTTTTAATATTTTTAGACTTTATAGTACATGTAGTTTTAATTTCAAGTGTTTTTATGCGATGTTGGAAGATTATGACGATGTAACTTTTCATCGGCGAGTTTGCCCATGAGCTATTTCTCAATGGGAGGTTGGGAAGATCAGTCAAAACAAAATTTATGCACCGTAAAATTTCGGCTTTGGAGATGATCAGGAACAGTTTATTCTGAGATGGTTCGTTGCGCACAATTTATAGTGGGACAATTCGTTGCGCAAAAATGTCATGAGACAATTCAATGCGGTGACAATTCATCAGATCACAAGTTGTTGCAAATGCAAAAAATCGTTGTGGGCTCATTCGTCAAGAACGCAATCCGTCGTAGGCACAATTTCTTACGGTTTTGATAAAATAAATACATCGTAGTCCAGCAGGGGCGTACGCAAGGGGGGGTTTAGGGGTTGAACCCCCCCCCCCTTGAGCTCAGACAAAGTGAAAATAATACAGACAAAAATAAAAATTTCAGTAGAAATTATGCGGGTTATTATTTTTTAAGACTATATATTTTTATTTGCCTTATGCCTACTTTTTTTTTCTCACGGTATTTCTCAGAATACTGATAAAACATTTACTATAATAGGGTTGTATTTTTGAAACCAAATTCACGTGATACTGTTACGGGCGAGCCCCGATCACTGGTTCCTTTCTGACCTGCCAGCCGCGATAGTTTTCGAGACTGGCTGGCATTCGCGAGGTCTGGAATCCTAGACGTTTTGTCGTCTTTGAGACAATTCGAAAATTTTGTAGATGCGGTTAAAAAAAATTATATGAAAGGGGGTTACATTTATTTTCGATTTTAGTCAGACTAAGAGTTATCTCTGCCGCTTGTCCTTCGGAGCTTGTTTCTAAATCTGTTTTGTTTTGGAGACTCTGTGCTCGTTGAAGTTATTCATTCCAGCTCGAAACTTTGAGATCGTAGCTTAGTGGATATTTCTGTGCCAATATATATGTATATATTTTTGCTGTTCTTGGATCTTTAGGATGTCTAAACGCAAGAATTTAACAATTTTTAATTACTTTGAGAAAAAATCACGACCTGAAATTAGTGAGGTGACAGCATCTAGTACCAATGTAAGTTTTTCTGTTGAACAGAAATGTGATACTTCCGTTGAAGAAAACTTTTCTAGCGTAACAGAATCTGATGAATGTGAAAGCGGCCCTCAAAGTGTTACTTCCCACCCATATGACATTGGACTTTTTTCAGAAGATAATACATGCGAGGATAAAAAACTGGATATACTTAAAAATGTTTGGGAACTCAATCCAGCATTTGTTTTTCCTGAAAAAGGAAAAAGAAAATTGAAATTTCAGTACAAATGGCTTTATCGCTGGAAATGGCTTGCATATTCAGAGGTTAAGGGTGGTGCTTTTTGCAAATTTTGTGTACTTTTCGCCCCAAGTGGTGCCGGTTCTGGAAAGCAACCTTTAGGCCAACTGTGCAATGTAAAATTTGACAACTGGAAAAATGCTGTAGAGCGATTTTCTGAACACGAGAAATGTCTTTATCACACTGCTGGGACATTAAACGATATTTTATTTGGAAAGATGAAACCTGTGGATGAACAAGTTGACAGTGCAGCAAGCAGAAGAAAATTAGAAAATAGAAAAAACATTACTCCAATCATTGAAACCATCCTATTTTGTGGAAATCAAGGTCTCGCTCTAAGAGGACATAAGGATTCGGGAATAATTGCTGAACAACCAGGTGAAGAGAACGACGGAAATTTTCGGGCATTGCTTCGTTTACGGAGTAACAACGATTCGACTCTTAAGAACATTTTAGAGTCAAGCAGAAAAAATGCTCAGTATACCATACCAGCCCTCGATTTCAGAACGAAGTTATTGAGGTTTGCAATATTTTAATCCTGCAAAAACTAGTCAGCAAGATTAATGATGCAACTTGCTTTTCCATTCTTGCAGATGAAACAACTGATATTGCAGGTATAGAGCAATTATCGTTATGCGTTCGATATGTCGATAAAGAAAATTTTAACATCACCGAGCAGTTTTTGCAATTCATTCCGGTGCATGACTTAACCGGAAAAGCAATAGCAACAACAATATTAGACCAATTACAGTCTATGAAAGTTGATATAAAAAAGTTACGTGGACAGGGGTACGATGGTGCTGCATCAATGAGTGGAAAAATTAATGGTGTACAAGCCCACGTAAGAAGTATTGTCCCATCAGCACTCTATGTACATTGCTCTGCTCATAGCCTCAATTTGGCTGTATCAAATGCATGCGAAATAACTGGCATTAGAAATTACTTAGGGACAATTAAAACATTATACGACTTTTTAAATACGCCAAAAAGACAGTATGTCCTATCTTCAGCAATAGAGGAGATGGAAACCAGCTCTAAGAGGGAGAAAATTAAACAGCTATGTGCAACCCGTTGGATGGAAAGATACGACTCAGTAACCGCTGTGGTGGAACTTTTCGAGCCTGTCGCCGAAACACTACAAAAAATATCAGAATGGAAGGATAAGGAATCAGCTACCCAGGCTAATTCTTTACTGTGCACAGTATCTAATTGCCAGTTCGTAATATCTCTTTTGTGCATTTACAAAGTTTTCACCATAACAATCCATCTCTGTAGATACCTACAAAAAACAAGCATAGATTTGATAGAGGCAGTGAGTCTTGCAGAAGATGTCATTAAAGATCTAAAATTAATGCGTGAAAATGCCACTGAAACATTCTCTGAAATATTCAACTCTTCTTCTCTTATGCTAACAAGCATTGGATCTTCCACTTCCATGCAAATCCCTAGAATAACAGGAAGACAGAAAAATCGCGATAAGTTTCCCTCATCGACACCGGAAACATATTTCAAAGTTAGTGTTTTTATTCCATTTATAGAAAATTTTATAACACAATTAAACTTAAGATTTGTATCGCATCGTGATATTTTGAAAGGATTTCAGTGTCTTCTACCTGCCGATCCTTTCATTTGCCAACCTTCAAACATAAAGGCTTTTGAAGCATTAGTGGAATTTTACGCTGGAGATTTGGATACCTGTAAAGAAAGCCTTAAGTCTGAACTAAAACTCTGGTATAAAAGATTAAAAAGGATTAGTGAAGACGGAGGTAGTGTTCCAAAAACTGCGGCGGATGCTCTTGGAATGTGCAGTAAAGATATAACACCAAACATTTTCAAACTCCTAGAAATATTGGTCGTTCTACCTGTTTCAACGAGTGCAAACGAAAGATCCTTTTCGACCTTGCGCCGTTTGAAGACTTATTTACGCAACTCAACGGGAAATAATAGAATGAATGGATTGGCGCTCTTAAGCATTCATAGAAAATTTACCCCAGCTGTCGAAGACATTTTAAACGAACTTGCAAAAAAACCCCGTCGTTTGGATATTACAGTATAGATCAATAAATTTTTAGCGTGTTTGTATACTAGTTTAATTCCCTATTTGTTGGTAAGTCATTTTTTAGTTAAATTCATTGGTTTTCTATGGAATATTCACATTTATATGGTTATTATTTAGGTAGCTGTTACAGTATGAGTAGTTTTTTCTGGCTTGATTTATTCCTACTTTTTAATAAAAATAAAATATTTTACCTCTTATTATAAAAAAAATTATATTCTTAAACTTAAAAAATAAAAACAAAATTTAACTAAACAATGTTGTCTAAATAAAAAGTCAAAATTGTCTAGCTGTCTAAATTAGGGAAGTAATAGTGCTTTATTACATACTCGAATTTCTTTTAGTAATTTCTGAAAATTATGACCCCCCCCCCTTGAAAAAATTCTGCGTACGCCACTGTAGTCCAGTAATTATAGTAATAAAAAGGGTGAAAACCCCTGTTCTCTCTCCTGTACGCTTTCCCCTTTTTGAGGGAAATGGAGATGATTTGAGGTGAAGAATTGAATGTTTTTCCAAACAGGCGAGTGAGATTTTTTCCAATGCATTTTTTCATGCTGAGTTATTTGAAACCAATCTCGAGACGAATGAAATGATAGTTTAGAATTTATATGGGTTTTATGTATACGAAAAGTACAAATTTGTATTTGCACCAATTTACGAATTCATCTCACAGTGCTCTCTAAACAAGTGAAACATTGTTTCCTTTATAGTTTTTTACGTTAAATGGAATGAGAGTATGCAAGAGTAGTAAATAGTTTAAAAGTTGGTGTTTTATGTATAAAAAGTACTACGATTGACATGTATTTATGTACACATTTTATATTGTTATCTAGAGACTATCTGAACAGGTAAGGTATATTTTCCGAGGTAATTTTTCATGCTGAATTGATGGAAATTTCATTGAAGTCAATGGGAGGCTTTGAAATTAAAGACATTCTACATTGTAAGTACAATTCTAAAATTAACACTTTTTAGAAAGAAAAAAAAACATCACAAATGTGGAAATATTAGTCCTTTTGATTTGTTTGTTTCCAACCAATTAAGCGAGAAAAAATACATGGCAAACAATACTTCAACTGCCTGTATAACAACGTGAGATGCGTATGCAAGAGCAGAATTGTATATTTTGTACACAAAATCTTTGTAACTATTTATCTTATTAATTCCTGCTTTATTTTATCAATTCAGCATAAAAAATAACATCGGAAAAAGTACCTTACACGTTCAGATAGCCCCTACATAGCAATGTAAAAAAGTGCTCATAAATTTTGAACTATTCGTTCTTTTGACTAGTGTATAGACTCATTTGATTCATCATAAAAATAAAAATAGATAAGAAACAATGCCTCACTTCTTACAGGCAACAATTCAAACTTGTACTTTTCCTATATAGTCCATTCTAACTTCTTAACTATTCGATCATCTCAAGATTAATGCCATTTTTGTCAGATCATCTCAAGATTAATGCCATTTTTGTCAGATCATCTCAAGATTAATATAATTTGTCAGATCATCTCAAAATCATTTAATTCAGTGTAAAAATATACGCCGGAAACAATGACTCACTTGCCTTTCTAGAAGAAATTGTATTTCCCCCCTCATATGTCCCCTGTTTCCCAGAAAAAAAAGGGGGAAGTGTGCAGAGCAAAGTCTGAGAGCTTTCAGATCATAACGAATGACGTAAGAATTACATGAGAGACAACATATAAAGACATTGCAAAACTTTATATGTAAAAATGCATTTTGCATTAATTTTTCCGTAGAAAGAGAATTTTACTGGACCATCTATTTACGGAGACAAAACTCTTGCTCTGTCTACAAAAGCTAATTAAATATTTGATTTATGGCCGTTAAAATATTATGAAAGCAACTGAAGGGCAAGAGTTTTGGTACTTTTAAAGGGACAAAGAGGTAGCATAAGAGCCGTTGTGACTCAGGAGCTCACGCTCGCCTCCCAATGTGGTTGCTCGGGTTCGAATCCCAGCTAAAAATTTCATTTATAATGAAATTTTTAAAAATAAAGAAAAACGTAATAAATAGCGATTGAAACCCCTTATTTGTATCATTACGAGTCTCGTCAACAAGAAAATTAATTCTTCTTATTGAGTCTCACAATCTGTATTCCTCAAGTTAATTTTTTTCAAGTACAGATGATTATTTTTCCAATATAAGTAGACGTCTATTTCGTTGCGATTAGCATATTAATAAAATACAATAACAAAATGCTACAATATGTTACAGTAATTGTAAATTTTGAAAACAAAATTATCTTTGTTTTTGCAGAAAATATTGATGTTTAAGGGGGAGGGGGGGGGAAGGAATGAGAAACAGGTAAGCTGTTTGGCTAGCGATGCCTCCTTGTTACATAAATATCAAAAATGGTCTGTGCAAATTTTCTGTTAAGCGTTCAGTTACGCTGTATATTTCGCTTTCGACTTTTAGTAAGTTAACAAGGTTATTTAGGTTATAGGTTATTTACAAAATTCATCATTTTGTTTTTATTAATTTATCAAAATATCCTCAGCGGTAGACGGATCATGGATTAGCTTCCCCTTTCTGTAACAAAGAACTTCATGTAACACAAATACGGATTAGTTCTACCATAAAGTCCACTCTATGCAGTTTACTTGATCCAAAAGTTCCCTTGTCTTCGAAATTGGGTTCAAACTTACGAGGCTACTAAGTTGAAGATTGGTAGTCGTAAACACAAAAATTAGGTCGGCTGTTCAACAACGGTGATTAAATATAGAATAAAATGTTTGCGTACAACACTAAAACCCCACTACTTTTTGGTAAAATTCGTAACAATTTGGTAAGGAAAGAGTAGAAAAAAAAAATTCTTTAATAAGTTTTAGAGGTCTAGATTTTTGACTACCGAAGGAAAACACAAAAAAAAATTTGTAAAGAACTTTCTACTAAGAATGTCATAAAATTAATTAAAACACAATTTTGTGTTATGCATTTATTATTCAATGCATTATTTATTTAAATGATGCATTATTTATTTTAATTTATTTCTAAATTAGTTAATTACAGTACAAAGTCAAAGTAAAATAGCAAGAAGTTATGAATTTCTTACGTATGCAGGGAAAGGGTTTGTAACTTTCTTATTTTGCTAAGAAGGAGTTAAAAATTGCCAGAAACATGTCTACATAATATTTTACCAGCACGACCTCCCTTCCTCTGCGATTTTCGGTCAAAGAAAAGTTATCTAGGACGAGGAAGAGTTTTCAAATTAGTTTGTTTCCGTATAAAAATATACTTCTTTTCCAAAAAAAAAAAAATAATTTTCGTTATTTCACTTTAATTTTTTTTTAAATTTACACATTTTCCTGTAAATTTACCGATATTTGCATAAAGAATCGTGATGTAGTTCTGTGTAACATTTATTTGATTTGAATAACTCAAAACCTCTAAAAAAAATTAGTATTTAAAATTGCAATCGTTCATTAAAGTTTGAGACACAATCGCTCATTTATTGTTATTTCATATATTTTAACCCGGAAAGAGTTAAATCCGTTTATTTCACAATTACTTATTTGATGCATAATTGTCACCCCCACTGAGATATACGTTATATCCTGCTGACTACCGACACACGAAATGAGAGCAAATGAGGAAGTAATTCTGAAAAATAAAAAGTTTTAAAACTGGGATTCTCATAAATTCGATTTACTTTTCCTTTTGGCTTCATTTCTTTCTTGCTAAGAAAACAATAAAGGAATTTGTGAATTAGGGCGTAATCTACAATCGCTGGGCGACTGAAGTAATATTCCTTCAATAAAAGAAAACTCACTGTACTGAGTGTAAATATTTACTGTTATTCCGAACTTCTAAATTTCAAACTGGTTAAAAGTTGAAATTGTGTTCACTTACGCTTGCGAAAAATTTGTTTTAATTAAATTTAAAAAAAACTAAGTGGGTTCCTTAAATTGGGCCTTAGGTTTCCTTTTTTTCAAACGTTAATTTCAATTTTTTTAAAACATAATTATAAAACTAATTTTTGTTTTCATAATAAAAAAGGAACTGTACACCTGAAATGTAACATTTAGATCTCCAGAAAATATACAAAACTTCAATTTTCAACACGATCTTTAGGTTATGTTTTTATGTAGATTTCGGGTTAGATTAAGATTTCCTTGCAGATTCCGAGTGTTTCAGTGGATTTCTAAATGTTATGATTTTAAATATAATTTTCTGTTACATTTTAACGTCTTTAATCTTGAAAATCGAAATTTGTATCCTATATATGATTTAAAAGAATTTATTTACGTTCTCGATAAAAGAAATGAAATAAAATTTTAGGCTCATTTCAGAAAACAACAAAAGTCCTTTTTTTATTATCTCTAATGCTCTCATCTATCGAAGAGAAGTATGTGCAGTGCGCAAAAGAGAGAGAAAAAAATTATCATCCTGAATAGCTTTCGATCTAATGCTCGGATCTTTACGTTCTAAGATTCATTCCTAATAGTTCGAGGGGTTGTCCTCAAATATGCTAATTAATTAGTGTAGACGACATTTCAAGTTGCGAAATGAGATACAATAGATACCAATCAGATATATAATACATATGAATGAACATGCCTTTTCTTCGACGAATTTGTATTTCTGACACCAAAAATATTGGGAGTAGCAGCAATCTAGAAAATATGGTCCAAAAGGAATAGAAAAAATGCTTCTCAGGAGAGAGATCCAAAATTTGAGGCCTTTAATATTAATTTTTTTTCACCACATCTCAGGATCTTTTTAAGCTAATTTTAATTTTGCATACAATTATAAAATTCACTTATCCAATGATAATTCCATGCAAAAAATAACTTTTAGTAAATATTCAGTATTTTATTTAATAATAGTCGTAAAATTTTGAATTGTAAGGCATACAAATTTTTAAATCTTTTTAAATAATGTAAATTTTCATGGCCAAATACAAAGTTTAAGAAAAGTCGATCAAATATTTCCTTAGAAATCGAATTTTAATAATGCGACTTTTTTAAAATTCGATTTTTTCAAGATCTATTAGACCGATTTTCAATGTTCAAATTCTGTGTTTTGCCATCTTAAATTAAATTCTTTAAAATGGTGTAAAAAATTTTATACCTTACTATTCAAATATTTTTTTGGCTATTAATAAATGAAATATTAAAAAAATAATAAATATTTACGAAAAGTTTATTTTCGTATGGAATTATCTTTGAATAAACAAATTTGATAAATGTGTGTAAAAGATTTCCAACTCTCTTAAGTTCTCGAGATATGACGAAGTAAGCAAAAAGTAAAATTAACATTGAGGGGTCCAAACTTGATACCTCTCTCCTGGCCAAACTATTGGGACCATATTTCCCCGATTGTGCCTACCCCATTAATTTTGGGGGTTAGAAATCCTAATCCGTCGAAATAATATGTGTTTATTCAGAGAAAGCACGTTTTTGTGTCTGATTCCATAATATAAAATATAACTAATTAGCCTATTTGAAGTCACTCTTCTTTAACCATTAAAATTAAGTCCTAGAACGTGAAAATCCGATAAGTAGATCAAAAGTTATTCAGGGTAATCCGTTTATTTTTGCTCACTACAACTGGTGAAACTTTATGCAGTACATCCATACTGAAACATTAAAAGAAAGAAAGAAAAGTTAGATGCATTGTCATCGGAATCCTGGTACAATTCCTGAAATACAGAATTTGGCATTGAGTTGGAGTTATGTTTCAGTAGGTAATAAAAGGTTCACATAAAGTGTTATATTTAGTAAACGCAGTTTCCTTAAGTTTTAACATAATCTCTAATTCACTAAAATGTCACTAAACGTGTTTTTCCACAAAGTTCTTCTTTAATTATAAAGAATGTTTGGAAATGAATTGCTAATGTAAAACACGATTAGGGCAGCAAAAATATCGTCTGTCAATAACTTATAAATCCATTCGAATTTTTCCTGGTTTTTCTTTCTGCAATCACATGATATAAGTCATGTGATAGAAATTAGTACTAGTTGTTGCTAAGATTTACTGTTTATACCGTTCGCTTTCGAATTATTTTCAGTCCCCAGGCAAGAAGCGACCTTGATTGCCAACCCACTTTTACAAACTGGAAGCCACTTTTTTTTATTTTTTCAAACGATGCGGTCTGATAGAAAATAATTATAATCGGATGTTTTGTTTGAAAAGAGATTTTTAATTCTTTTTTGAAAAACACTGTAATGCCTGAATAGGTAATTGTATTCTGAGAGTCAAGGCCCAGCTTTAATACATAAAACTGACATTATCCGATAAAAGAAAACGGAAAAAAATGTTAAAAATAGGAAATTCTTTTGTTGTATTCACGCGTCAGAGGATAAATTCTGTTACCAGTTTTATTCATTAATAAAACTTCATCAGTTTTAGGTTAATCTTTTTGATATGTTTTTAAAAGAATGCAATGAATAAACTCTATTTATAACTCTGAAGTACCGGTTGATGAAAAAAATATTCTGAAAAAGTATACGTGTGTATTTTATTAAATCAGTAGGATACATTTTGTAATTTGTCATTTTTTTGGCATGTTATTGTTTTTATTCCCACAAATGTTTTAATTCACCCTCATTGCATAAGCATGTATCATTAATTTTGTATTCGATTTCTTTCATATTTGTTAAAAGTATCATTAAAATGAATTTAGGCATTGTGGGATGCAAAAAGAAATAAATAAGAAATTCTACTCGTTGATGAGACTTGTAACAATTCAAATAGGGAACAGTTTTAATCATTACTTATTATTATTCTTTTTTAACTTTTAGAAATTTCAAAATAAAAGTTAAGTTTTATATCAGGCAACATATAATTTCCCTCTCCTTCTCTCTATTTATTTATTTACTAGCTAAATACCAGTTCTTCGTATGAGGCTAATAAAAAAAATCAATTAATCAGTACTAAACAGCACTGCAAAATAATGCACAAAACTGAGAGTCATATACCGCCACAATTGAAGAATTAAATAGTAATAAAACCATAAGTGACATTTCTGGGGGTATTCATAAATTAGTGAAAATAGCATGAAGTGGATGCATCAATATTGGCAAGTTTAATGTAGCAAAATTGTTTTATACTTTCCCTTTAATATTGGCGTAACTAATCAATATCTGTTTTTTTATTTTCAAATTAAGCAGTGGTAAATAAATTAAATAAAGTAATTATTAGACCTGTCTTCTAATAAATCAATCGGTAATAAAATAGTTCGGAGACGACTTTTTTTTTTCTTCTAACGCCGATTATAGCCGCTCTGAAAATATCACTTTCTTGTTTTTTCCACAAAACTCTTCAATAGGTAAAGCTAAAATAATCTAATTTTTTCATTTATTACCCATTGGCAAAATGGGTTTTGTTTTGGATTTCATGGCGTCCTTACTTTTCAACTACAATAATCAAGAGTAATAGTAAACAGCAAGCATGCGTTGCTATGGCGACAGCTGCTGTTAGATAATTTTTTTAGAATTCTTTTTTTTAAATTTTGTTATGCATTAAGTTGATGAGTTTATTTTTGAGATATGGGACCAGAGAGATCCCATAAATGCTTATTGAGTTGTGAATAAAAGAGAATTTCATTATTTGAACGATATTTTTGTTTTTTATTGTTTCAATTAAGAATGATAAATTCTAACCTACTGTTCAAACTGGATCGTTTTCAATACTAATTAGTTGAATATCACAAATAAAGAGTGTTTAAACTGATTGACGCGGTCCCAAAAGTTCGAGTTTAAGCAAGAAAAAAACGATGCCAAGGCCTAACCGAGGCTGAAAAAGCGAAAGCCAAAGAACGTAGACGGGAATACCTTAAGCTAAGGCTCCTATACTATCTAGTCTAATTCAGGGGCTCTACCTTAAGAATTACACACAAACGGAAAAACGAAAGGATTCCGTATGCAAACGCAAGCATGAAGCCCGTCCCTCACAAAAGTACCAAAGTAGTTGAGAGAATTGAACCCTACCGAAGAGCGAATATTAACTCTTCGAACCCCTTTCATGCAAATACGAGAACTGGGTGTTGATCACCAGTTAGGGATAAAAGGATCCATTGTCAACGTACCCAATAACTTGCACAAGACCGTAGACTGTCTTCCACGCAATATAAATGATTCATTCATTATTCATGTAAAATTTAAAAAATGCTTAGCTTTCAAATCATATTTCATGTATGAACTTGTGAATCCGAAACGGGTGTATGATGCAGCTTACAATCTCCATCAAACACCATTGTACCAATCCGAAAATGTTAATATTGATCTCTATTGGCTGTTCAATGTCTATTCAGTCGTCAAAAGAATTTACACGGTATGTGTCTGAGCTGCATTTAAATATGTCTGCAAAATTGTGCACCAAGCAGTTCAGGATTAACAGTTAAAGATGTCCAAGATGAAAACACAATAAAGTTTCTTTTCCAAAAAAAATTAGACAACAACCATTTTGCCAATGGGTAAACTGTGATCACAATTTTCTTCATTTTGTAGTGAATCGTATTATTATTTGTTGTTCTTAACGGTAGCTTTAAGTTATTATATTAAACAAGACACGTTTTTTGTAGTTCATTTAAGGAGAATTTGAGATTAATTGTATTTAGCATATATCACTTGGCGTGATCACATTGGACTCAGATTAACTCAGCACAGTCAAAATGTTTTACAGTTACCCAAAACGTTTTTCTCCTTATTTTTGCTTTTTAGTACAGAAGTTACTTTTTTTATTTTAATTAATGCATATTACCAACATTAATTAAGCATCATTGTCGTCAATGATAGTATGACGACTTCTTACGGAATTGAATCGCTAAATTTAAAACAATGGCTAATGCTTAACCAATCAGAAAATTTCATTTCGTTTTTTGCTCATCCCGCTGGAGCGGTTTTCCGCAAAATGTTCTAATATCGACATTGACCTTCCTTGTGCTTTGAACTATCTGTATGCCAAGTTTCATAGCTTTTGGTCGGTTGGTTTAGGAGTATATAAAAGACATACACACAGACATTCATTTTCATATATAAGATAGTATAATAGAAATAATAGGCAGATTCAAGTGGAGACATTTTACACTGAAGGTGCTCACTTTTAACCATCTCCTTATTGGAAAAAATTTGCAATACCAGTATCAAAATGATACTGGAACCAGTATGAATTATACCGGAACCAGTATCATTATACTGGAACCAGTATGAATTATACCGGAACCAGTATCATTATACTGGAAATTCAGAACCCAGTATGAAATCATACCAGAAATTTTGAAACCCAGTATGACCTTATACTGGGAATTTCAAAACCAGTATGGCACCATACTGGACATTTCAAAACCGATATGAGACCATACTGGAAATTTTGATACCGGGCTTGAGACATACTGGGCATTTCGGTACCGGGTTTAAAACATACCGGAAATTTTGAAACTGGCAAACAAACATGCGGGAAATTATGAGATAATTTTTTTAACATACTGGAAATTTTTATACCAGTTTTGATAGATACCGGTAATTTAAAAAACAGTACTAATTCTTATTGGAAATATTTAAACAAGATTTTTTTTAGATGTGGATAAATGACATAATTAAAACAATGCAGCTTAAGATAGTTTTTTGTCTTTTTATTAATATTATGAATTTGTAAATGCTATTAAAAAATTGAAACACAATATTATTCCAACTCAGGAATATAGAAAAAAGCATACTTTTTCTTCTACAAAAAATTACCTGATACCGGATGTATCTGATACCGGCTTATGAAACACCGGTTTTGGTATGATACTGGGTCTGGTACAATACCGGACCCAGTATCATACCGGAATCGGTGTTTCATAAGCCGGTATAATTTTTCTAATACCGGTAATTTTTTCCAATAGGGCTCTGCTACATACTATGTTATTATTTAAGTTATGAATACAATTATTGGTTTTTAAATATTAAATCCTTTTATTAGTTTGTAAATTCTGATATAAGTGGCTCCTATTACCAATCACGTATTACTACTATTTTACAAATTAAATAACTCTGCTTATTAACCATTTTATACTTTCTTTCTCATTTTCAAAAAACCAGATTTTGTTTGGAAATTTTCCACTTTCTCGAATTTTGAAACTAATCCATGTTGTCATAGTATGTGTAACTATCACAAATAGAGTTACGCATTTTAAATAACTTTACAGCGGTGACCTGAATAGTGACGGTACTTAATTTTTAGATTTTGTTTCTAACTAGCTCACGTAGATATGATTTCTGATGTTTTTCAATTTCTTTTCTGCTTTGTCTCAAACGCACGTAACACAGTAATAATCATTTTTCATATCATGCAGAATTTGGCCGTAATTGAAATAATTAAGGGATAGCTCCTCTAGAATATAAAACTGGATATTTTTGGGAGAAGCGAGAAAGTTATTTTACACATTAAATGTACATCTTTTAAAGTTTGTATCACAATATTATGTAAATTTTAATGCTTTTAAGATAAAGAAACAGGAATCTTAAATCGTCAGTCATTGCTTCGAAAATCCGTCCAACGTGCGAACACCCAAACTAGAACGAATATTAAAATATTGAAACATTACATTTTAGAAACGAATATTAAAGGGAGATCGCCTGTTAATTGAAAAATGCCAATTATTTTTAAAAGGCTGCATGTTTGTAGTCTTAACAAATTTCTAGAAAGGAAAAAAATGTCTATGTTTAGAAAAAAAATATTCCAAACACTTAAAAAAATAACCCTAATGAATAAATGAATAATTTCGTAGATTTAAAAGCTCTCTGAAAATAGGCACCAAACTTATTTTAAAAAAGGGTTTCAGGGGAAATTAAATTTGGTACCTGCAACTCGAAAAGAAGGCGATCACTGATACACAGATACGTAACCTATGACCTCAGCGTTAGCCGATCGTTTACGTTTTATTTTATTTTATAACCGTCGATGAGCAGCCGACCTAATTTTGTGTTTACGACTACTAATGCTCAACTCCGTAGTCTTGTAATTTTAATCCCGATCCAGCAGACAAGGGAATTCCTGGATTTGGTATTGGGAGAAATTTGCCGTCACTATGATCGGTGCGCGCCAGGTGCGGAATTCGAATCGTCCAGCTATCACTGTGATCGAACCCGGATCACCTCATTGGGAGGCGAGCGCTCTTCCCCGTGAGCCACCACGGCTCAATCGTTTACGTTTATCAATAATATGCCGTGTTAAAATCTAAATATCTTCATACAATTTAGAATGTTAAATAACGTGAAGTTAATTAAATACAGCGCCGTATCGCACATCGAATTTGTTAAAATTCCGATTTCGTCTATGTCTTTTACTTAATCTAGATTTATTACTTGTTTATGCATTATTACCGTGATATATTTTTGCTTCGTGCACCTGGCAACATCGCTGCATACCATACTTAGTTCATGTTCTCCATGGATTCGTGCCTGTCTTTGTGTTAAGAAATATATAGTGAAAGAATTGAAATCTTTGTCAAAGAAGATGGATTGCATCACCATTGAAACTTAATACTGGACGGGCTTAGCGTACTCGAAATAAGAATGGAAAGGACAGTTGTTAACGCAAACTGATGCCATGTTTCAACAACCAATCAGGATAGGGATACCCACAATACGTCACTTGCAGATATCCCATTGAAGTATGCGTGTGTCGAATTTTCAAAAAGTTGAAATTGTTCCACAATTATTTCGCTAATAAATAAGTAAATAATTAAATTATTATTACCTTTTTTTTAAAAATTTGATATAAACTTTTTTAAACGTAAAGGAAAAAAAACGTAACGTTCATAAAACGTAAAGAAGCATACAACATATAAAACTATAACTGAGACTTTAATGGAAAAACAGTTAACTGTCATTTCTGTGACTTTTAGAGAATCAGTTTAAAAATGTCCCGCAGTGGACTGATCGTTAAGACACGGTTCCCATCAGATCACCGAAGTCAAGCATCACTGGCTACGGTCAGTGTGCGGGTGGGTGACCACTTGGATCAGCCTGCGTAGGGACCGAGGGTGTGCGGTATTGGTCCTCGTTAAACTGTTCTACCGTAAAGTACTCGACTTCGCGTGCAGGTCGTCGGGCTACCGAAGCGGGGGTGCAATCCCCTCTGCAGAGGATCAAAATTGTGATGGCATGCCTTCGGATCATCCTCCAGGGATGGTTCCCAGACCGTCGCCAATAGCCCATTGTGCAGCTCTAGTGCGATGTAAATGAACAACAACATCAGTTTAAAAATGTGCAGAACTGTTTAGTACGCAGTTTTTAAGGATTAATATCCGCTTTATTGTATAATTGGTAGAACCACTTAATGTTCTATATTTATTGCTCCAAATACAAGTTAAATAGACCTGACAGAGAATTTTAGAGAATCGTCCAAAAAAATTTATAGAATCATCTTGAAACTATTTACACACTATGTAAGCACTTTTTTTGCCTTAATTCATTTTGATACATATAATCTTTAGAACAAATTATTTATAAGTGCAATTTACTTATAAACAAAGTGAAAAATCTTAAGTTAAATTCCAAAGCTTTTCATAATAAAAATGTGTGTCATTGCTATTGGCTGCCAAAATATTTATATTATTTTATTACATAATCTTTAGAATAAATTATTTATAAGTACAATATACTTATAAACATAGTGAAAAATCTAAAGTTAAATTCTGAAGGTTTTCATAATAAAAATGTGTGTCATAAAAATGTGTGACAAAATATTTATACAGTCATTTGTCACCGCTAATGACTTGTGAGTATGTGTTGTTATTCTAAGTAAGAATTAAAATTTCATTTGTTCAAACTGACGATAAAATGTTTTAATTACCATCAATCTCAATGGAACAAATAGTGGAACATTCATCCATTACCGTCAAAACTGCATTATCCTGTTTGATTTTTTGAAAACACCCTCCGCATTCGTTCGCAAGGAAAAATGTTAATTGTATTCGAATGGGAAATCAGTTTAACCCAAATTATTTTAAAATATAATCATTTATGAAGTTTCGTTAAAAAGATATTTAACCATTTCGATTTAAAAAAACAGAAAAAGAAACAACGAGTTTAAACTTTTTCCCGCTGTATGTTTGAAAAAAAGAATTATCTAACTAACTTTGTTTCCGGTTCATCAGTCCGTTAAATTCAATTAAACAACTTATCTAACAATTTCTTCAAATTTTCTTTTGGCATTTTCTCTAATGGCTTTAAAATGAACTATTCATGTTTCTTCGTAAAAAAAAGTCAAACTAAGCATGTTTCCGTCATTTATGAATTGTTGATGCAATCTAAACTTCAGCAGAAAGTTGATTACAATAAAAAAAAAGAAATATATCTCACTAATAATCATGATTTTTTAAAAAATAATAATAAAATAAACCACTGCACTGTATTTAACATTTTTTTCATTATTCTTAATCTTTAATTCGATAAAATTCCGACTAATTACTAAGATTTAAAATTATTTCAATTGCCAGAAAAATTTAAACAATTTATATTGATTTCATTTAATACAATTTATTTAGGTTAACTAATTTTTTCACTAAAAAATTTCAATATAATCTGCGCACCTGTTAGAAAAAGAAAATAAACAGAAAATAAAGAAACATACTGTCTTTCCGAAAAATAAATATTTATATACTGTTTCCAAACAATAACTCAGTTTAAATTAAACTTTAAAATAGAATAATATTCGCTTCGCTGATTTTGAAATTATTTTTTAGCTACATCAATATTCTTTTATGTTGAGCGGTTCTTCAAGAAATAATAGTTAAACTAGCCGCCAGCTGTGGTTTTATTATAAACTATTCGAGAATAAAAGTGAATTTGCATTCTATGTATGTCAACCATCTTAATTTTTGAATTCAGGCATTGTTCTAGTTTCTAAGAAATTTCTCATTTTAAGGAAAATATAAAGGTTTCTCCCCATATGCATTGATATTGTTTTATAACGCTTAATTGGAGATTATTTAGATTAAGCGGGCAGGTTTGAACAATAAGTGTTTAGAAAGGTTTGCAGAAAAGAACATGTAATAAAACAATGAAAAAGGTTTTTTTTTTATCTAAGCAAACATTTTATAAAAAATTTCACATTTTTCATTATACATATTTGGAAATGTATTTCAAGTATCCAATTAAAATAATTCGTTGAAAATTAAGTTCTATTATGGTCTATGATTTAATTTATTCACAGAAGACATCTGCTGACGTCCATTTCCATAAGTGAACTAAAAGTTAATTTTCAATAGATATGAGAAAATTTTTGCGGAATATAGGAAAAGGCGGGGTACAATAAAACATACTTTATAAAGTCATTCAAAATTTCACAGACTGCTGCACGTCAAATGGTACTAATACAATTTCGCGTTCCGTTTACTGATCCGATTTAGAAATATTTACATTTACACTTCTTCAACACTAGTAAATGTAGAGTTTAAGATTTTAAGAACTGAAAGTAAATTTGATTTCTATATGTATTTTTTTTTCTATACGTTATATGCATACCCTTCAACTACTACGGAATTTCCGTAGTTTCTGAAATTATTTTTCATAGTTTATATAAATATTTTAATAAATGGCTATTAAAGGAATTTTGTCCACCAGTGCCCATAAATAATGGAAGCAGATGTACAAAAGGGGAAACACATGATCATTCTCACACGTTTTGATTTAAAAAAAATTATAATTGATTCATGTTGTGTTGTTGTTGATATTTCTAATGCCCCTCGATATTATCAGCAAAGCCTGTATAACAAAGCGAATTTTAGACAGAGGGTTACGCATTGTTATGCATTCAAAATTGTGACTAGGAAAAAGTTTGTGACTAGGAAAGATAATTTCCGTTATGCTAGGATTTTCATTCATTTTTATTTTAGTCTCTTTTTTAATGAAATGGTGACTTGTTAAACGAAAATTATGGATTACCATTTAATGTATCAAAAATTAAAAACTACCTAAAAACAATCCTAACGAAAACTATATTAATAATAAATTAACTATTAAGTTTAAAATTAATTGGTTATAAATTGAAGACTTCGAACAAATTTTGAGACACATTGTTTCCAGCTTACATGTGAACGTCAGAGTAAAATTGCAATTTATATCAGTCTTAACTTATTACGTAAAAAGATTATTCAAATGTGCATACGGTTGATTTATTTATTTATTTATTTTATTTTTTATTTTTGGAAAAAAAAATATAGTGGCTAGATTTTTACTTTATGAAGAATTGGTGCATTTTATTCCGAAAACAAAAAAACTCTTTATTCCTAGAAACAGTTTACTCTAAAAAAAATTTTTCATTCATTTTCTTTCAGTACATGTTTTCAAGGAAAGAACTAAATAATTGCTAGATAACTAGAAGCAAATATGGATTGTACTAACTTCCTTTGCCAAAACAAAAATGTTGGGGGAAAAAGAGTTTATTGTCGATAATAACTATGCTGTGGCAATTGTTTAAGTTTTGTGATTTTTTTTCAAATTACGAAAACGGAAAATGTACTAACAGCAGAATTACAGTCTCATGTTCATTTTTTACAGATATAGCTTTTCTGTCTTAGGCATATATATTTTTAGTTTTAATAACTGATATTATCCCGTATGTTTTTATCGCTGGGAAATTCCATCATTATGGACGCAGCTATTACGTATAAAATATTTTAGTATTTTTTTTAAAAAAATAAGTTAGAATTATTGTAAATTGCACTACGTTTCATTTGAATAAAAATAAAAATAATTTACAAACTGATTTACTTTTTTTACAATGAAGTCATTTTGCATTTAAGTCTAAACATGTGATGTTTCAAAATCGGCAAAAAAAAAATTAAATGGATTCTATATGCACGTTATAAATGTTTTAAATATCTCTTTCAAAAACACTTGCTACAAATATCCTCAGACCTTTTTATAGCCGAATTTTCATAAAAAAAATAATTTTTCGAAGTGGAATATCTGAATTAAATTTTAAATTGAATTGCACGTACTTAATGTACTATACTAACACCATATTAAAAATATAACTTTGTACCCGAAAATGTCTATTATAAATTGTAAAAGTAGAGTAAAGTGAACTGAATATGATAGAAAAATATATAACATAACAAATTAAAATAAAAAAAAACAATATTAAAATCAGAGTAGTTACAAAACCCATTTTAAATCAACAATAGAAGAAACTACAACATAGAAGTAGTTTCTTCTACTACATAGAAGAAGCTACTGATTAAAATCAACAATAGAAGTTGAAAAAGTGAAAGCTGAAGAATTTGAATCAGCAAAGTATTTACAGTATATTTACAAATTTTAACAGCTGGACTAAAGGTAAAAATTTATTTCTACTTAAGTAGTACAGTTAGTAATCTTTTGAAGATAATATAAAAGATTTACTGTTGAATTCGATAAATACATTTTAAAGACTGCAACAAATAGTAAAAAAATAAGGTACTCACTTAGTAATTAGGCGCAAAAGATCGGAAGAAACAAGGTAATAAAATTTAACACAGTTGAGACTTCTAAGCGTTTATTATAATGACTTGAAAAACACAATTTATTAGAGATCGCAAAATGAAACGAACTGCATGGGCAGCAAACTGTTGTCATGTGCAAAATCAGACTGATTCCTTTTATTTTTTTAAGATTAAAATGAAAATTTTCAGAGATTACAAATAAAATTGCTTTTTTCGTCTAGAACGGAACTTTTAATGAAGTGAAAACTCATAGCGAAATCTCAGAAAAACGTTAGTAATTTCAGAATACAATTTTACAGAGCGAATAAAAAATTCTACACGTTTTGATAAAATTTTGTGCGTAAGTTTCTAAACTGCGCAGCATAATATTTGTTATTCTGTTATTATTTTAGTTTTTAAATAATTAAAGACGAACAATCTAGCAAAAATCTTTTAAAATTTTTTGATTATTTATTTGTTTTATAAAAATCAATAGAAAAAATTACAAAAGGAATAAGAGTTTAATATTTTCTAGGCTGCTAAGTTTTGTCGCCTGATGCGTCGTTTGAAATCTATTTCAAAAATGGTGTTTATATTCGATTCCGTAATTTTTACTCTTTTTTTTTCCTGATTATATTGTGCATTTTAAACTATTTCTTAATAATAGCTAAATGTTTTATTAAAACGCGAGTGTTTCCCGAATATCCTTTTGACAAAACTCTTTCATTTATTGTATATAGTGGGCAAAAAGTGGACATCCTGAATAACTTTTGATCTAATGATCGGATTTTAAAGCGCTAGGGCTCAATCCTAATGGTTCCAGGGCCTGGTTTTACTATTTAAATGTGCTAATTAATTAATGTAGATGCTATTTTAAGTTACGAAAATTTACACAAAAACGTGCTTTCTCTGATTAAACATATTTTTTTTTCTTTGACGGATTCGGATTCTTGTCTACCTAAGTATAAAGGAGTAATCCGTAAAATATGGCCCCATTAGTTTGATCAGGAGAAAGATCAAAATTTAGGGCAACTTTATGTCAATTTTACATTTTTGCGTATTTCGTCTTATCTCGAGAATTTTTTAAGCGAATCAAAAAATTTTACACACAATCATAAAATTTGCTTATCCAAAAATAATTCCACCCAAAATATAACTTTAAATATAACTTTAAGTAATACTTAATTGTTTTTATTGTTATGTTAAATAAAAGTCAAAGAATTTTTGTACACAAATTTATACGACATTTCAATTCGATTAAATAACAAAATACAAAATTTCAACGAAAGCAGTCAAATACATGAGAAATCTAACTTTAAATATAATTTTCTTTTAAATTATAACTCAGAAGCTATTTCATCGATTTCGTTCACATTTTGTATATTGCCATTTAAAATTACGTGCTTAAAAAACTTACAACTAAACATATCTGAAAACTCAATTTTTTTCGTCGATTAATAAAGAAAATAATATAAAATATTAAATATTAATTTAAAAATAATATTTTGCATATTTAACTTAAATAATTTTATAGTTGTGTGCAAAAAATAAAAAAAAAGAAAGAAAGGTCCATTCGCTTAAAACAATTCTCGAGACAAGGCGAAATGCGCATAAAATAGAATTAATATTAAATGGCCAACTTTCGACCGTCCTCCTAATCAAACTTTCGGGACTGTATTTTCAGAAATACCGGAGACCCTATATTTTGAAGGTTAGAAATCCATATTCCACAAATAGGGTATATTTCTTCAGATTAAATAAGTTTTTGTGTCTGATTCTGTAAACTGAAATATCGTCTGTTCTAATTATTTAAAATATTTAAGTTTACGCCCTTTAACCTCAGATTAAGATTGAGTCTCAGTTCGTGAAAATCCAATTATTAGATCAAAAGTTATTCAGAATTTTCTTTTTTTTTAGCACTGCACAGTATAATATTAATAATAAAATAAATAAATAAACGAACACCGAGAATAACTTTTAAGCCAATGATCAGATTTTAAAGTACTACTTGGACTCAATCTTAATTGTTCGAGGAGGTGATCACAAATATGCTAGTTATTTTATGCAGATGATATTTTCAGTTACGAAATCAGACACAAAAACTTGCTTTCCTTTCTTTAAATAAGTATATCTTTTTTTTCCGGACTGATTTAGATTTCTGGCCTTAAAAATATTGGGGATAGCCGCAATCTGAGAAATATGGTCTCAATTGTTTGGTTTGAAGTGCTGTTCAAAGTTTGGAACCCTTAATGTTAGTTTTACTTTTTGCGTATCTCTAGAATATCTCTGAAATTATCTCTGTTATATCATGAAATTATCTCTGTATAAACGATTTTTATAATTGTAAGCAAGAATATTTCAATTCGCTTAAAACGTTCTCGAGAATATGCAAAAAATAAAATTAAGATTAAGGGGTCTGATCTTTCGATCGCTCTCCTGACCAATCTATTGGAATCATATTTCTCAGATTGCTGCTACCTCCGATATTTTTAAGGGCAGAAATCCTTATCCGTCAAAGAAAAAGGTGTGATTATTTAGAGAAAAAACATTTTCGTGTCTGGTTTCGTAACTTGAAATATCGTCTGCTCTAATTAATTAGCATGCTTAAGGTCACTCTTTCGAACCTTTAAGTTGAGTCGTGGCTCGTGAAAAAAGTTATTCAAGGTGTTTCGTTATTTTTTTTTTTACCTTCCATGCATTTAATTTGATTGTTTTTTTAAATGTATTTTTTGTTATTTTGCATTTCACTTTCAGTAAATTTCCATTTATTCGACTTAGTATTGTTTCAAAAATAATATAATTTCTTTTTAATGAAAATTAGAGATATCCAAAATAAATCTTATTTATCTACCAATATTTTTATACTTAGCATTTGTGGAAGATTAGAATCGAAATGAAAAGCTCATTGAAGATTAGCTGCTCGGTGGAGGATTCGATGAAAAAGAGAAGTTCTAAAGGCATTTTAAAAAAATTAAGTTTACAGATATTGCAATTGACGTAACATTTCTTTAATCAGCAATTGAAGAAGTACTAAAAACTTTTATAAGCGCAAAAGCTAAATTTCAATTTAGATGATTAGAAAAAATTACATGGTGTGTATTATTATCACGTTTATGAATTTGTTTTGAAAACAGAATCATGAAACAAATTGGTCTTTTTTTCTTCCTTTAAAAAAAAAAAAAATAAAAAAAAAAAAAAAAAAACAGTTTCGTACAATCAATAAGATAAGAACACACTTCATTTAGTACACTAAGGATGCCCTTAAAAGTTTTAGTTTTTAAATGGGTGGCAGACTGGATACACGTGCTGATTAAGTATAAATAATTTTAAGATTATTCTGCTATTCCTCCGACATTTTTTCATTCGCCAACGAGAACTTATTATAATTTAATTTCGACTTTAACCCCTCCAAAAAAAGTACCCTAATCTTTGAATACACCATTAGAGAGGCAACAAGTCAGTTTTTTTTTTTTTTTTTTTTTTTAATCTAAGTTAACTATCTGCAAAAATTATTTTAGAACGTTAAAGTTTTAAATCTCATGTCATCCCATTTGAACCAGCATGTCAACAGCAATTTTTGCTTTAACTCAAAAATTAACATTTTATCGTAATTATTAAAAACACTAAAATGAGTGACATTTTTTTTCTAAAGATAAAATTATTTTAAAAAATCCATAAGTGGTTTTATTGTACACACACGCGATTCATGCTAAATTATTTGAAAAAAAAAAGTTTTTTTTTTCTGGATATAGAAAAGAAAATCGAATGATCGAAATGGAATGCTGAAAGGGAAGAGACCTATTTCGCCCCAAAAAATATCTCTCTTTATACACAATATATCTGCCAAAATACCAAGAGTGGAAATGGCGCAAAATAACAACCGGACATTCTTTTCTTGATTTATCCTGAGGGCAGTTAGAAAATTTGAGCAGGAATATCACGACCTTTGGTAAGATGATGATTTTTCTTGCCAACTTTTATTCAGCTTTGAAAATGAATTAAATAGCAAGAGAAATCGAGGCCGTCCTACTAGCCCACTGCTGAAAACGACAACGTAAGACCGCCCTCTGGCGGTGATCGAAGTAGGTCGCCGGTAAACATGGAGAGTTTGTTTTTGCATCCAGTTTCGTTGTGACTCAAGATCAGAACAGGAGGAATACAGCGTGTTTCCTTTGGTGGGTTCACTCCTTGGTGATGAATTATAAAATATAACTAGTGATTACTATTTTTGTGATTTGACAGGTATGCAAATTTATTTTAATCAATGTTTTGTATTATTCACAATAGTATGCAAATTTATTTTAATTAATGTATTCATCTCAATTTTTATTATTTTTTGATATTCTCTTATTTGTATCAACTCATTTTTTTAACAAACTGTTTCTAATATATATATATATATATATATATATATATATATATATATGTATATATATAAAGAGAGAGAGAGAGAGAAATTATTAAAAAATGTTTTTAAAAAAATTTTGAAATTTAAAAAGAATTGGAAAATGAAATTAATAAGCAAAAGATATAATCTCATCATCAGCACACACGATTATATCCGAAAAAATATATCCACAAATTTAAATTTTTTTAAAATTAGTGAATAATTTTTAAAAACATTTTTTTTATAATTTTTTCTTCTCCTTTAAAAATCTTTATATCTTTTTTCGCCATATTTTTAACTTATATATGAATAAATCAGCATTTCAGTTGGGGCATTTTCAAAAAGAAATGCTTAAAATTTATGATTCCGTTGGTACATAATTGATAGTAAAGAAAAAAAATTATAGAATATGTTGGAACTTAAAATATAGATTTGATCAAATATAGATTTGATATGTAATTTAAAAGAACTTAAGTTCTTTCAACAAATTTTTCCAATTTTCTAAACCTCCTCTTTAATTTCATCCCAAACAAAAATTGGGTTTTCAAAAACTTAAAAAAATGTATGTAACCATCTGCGTTGAAACTTAAAATATAGATTTGATTACCAAATGGCGTTTAAAATAATTCACGCCCCTCCAAAAATTTCTTCTGCTTCTCTATGCCCTCGCATTACTTACAACTTTAGCAATTTTGATTGATGAATTATAAAATAATTTAATAATAAAATATTTTAATAATAAAATGATTTAATAATAAAATAATTTAATAATAAAATAATTTAATAATAAAATAATTTAATAATAAAATAATTTAATAATAAAACTTATATCATAAAAATTAATTATATTTATTATTATTAAAAATAAAATTTAAATTTTTTAAGTAATTATATTACAAAGTTGTTTTTATTTATTTATAACTATTTATTATAATTAATTGAAATAAAAAATTTTAAAAATGTTGATAGTTTTCCAATAATTTTTATTTATTTATTTTTTGCAATGCTGAAAGTTTGATACCTTATAATTATGATACTTATCAAGTATTTCCAAGACAACACAAAATAATAATGAATTGTTTCGATATTTAATTTTATGATTATTGCTTTGGTCAAATGAATAAAATTATTTAAAATTGAATTTCGCAAACACAGAGATAGTTCATAAAAATGCATAAAATTACTTATATTAAATTACTTATGGTAATAATAAACATGCTAAATTAATAAAATTGGTAAACACAAATAATGAAATTGTAAAACGAATTTTTTCTTAACAATAACAATGGTAAATTATAATATTTTAAGTCGTTTAATCATCATAGTATGTTTGTGCACTGATTGTTAAGTTCTAACTCTTCCTAAAGAAAAATAATCCAATTCTAAATGTAGTTTGAATTTAGTACTTAAGCTTAAAATAGATTAAGTATTAATTCCATTTTGTTATAATTAAGTGTATGTAATGCTTTAAATACCAATATACTTTTTTACATTGTACATTTTCTCATTGTGTAGTTACATCTTATTCATAATTTTTTTTTCAAGATGAACATATTGCACATTTTCCTTAAGACTAACTTAATCAGATAGAAAAATAAAATTCTGACACATAGATCTCAAACAGTTAGAATGCGCTTTTTGCATTATCTCAAGATATTCTTTTAATTCATTTCTTGGTTTTACCAAAACATTCTTTTCGAATATGCTACCACAAGAGCATAATTTTCAGTAAAAAGAGCATTTTAATTACGATAATTAGCTTTATCAAATCCAAAAATCGGTATTATAATAATTCTATTCACACACCATTTATTTTAGATTATAATATTTTAATATTTACCTAAAACGTTTACGCAGTTACGTATAAGATTATGTGATTTTAATAAACATTATAAATAATGTCTTAAAATTATCAGTGCATTGCCTCATAATAAAATGTAACATTTGCTTTATTTATGAAATAACATGTGAATTCAAATATCATTATTCTTCATCCTCAATTCACAAAATCTTGTTTCTTTGATTTACTTCTATTAAAAATTTTAATTGAATCATTCATCTCCTAGACAAATCAAGCTCACATGGATAGAAATTTCATCCCTAATCCTTATTCACGAAATGTGTGTCTTCAATTTACTTCGACCAAAAGTTTTCAGTGAACCATTTATTCCTTAGACCAAAAATTTACTCTCTTTTTATATTTACTAAACTCATCCTCACACCACTTTTAAAATATCAAAATCACACGTTCGAAATTGCTTTCATCAGATCATTTGGGTGAGAATAGAAACATTATCTTATCCTTAATTCACGAAATTCTTCAATTTACTTCAATCAGATATTTACATCAAATCATTTATTCGTGAGACAAATATTTTCTCTTCTTTTATATTTACTAAACTCTACGTCACACCACTTTTAAAATATCAAAATCACACGTTGGAAATTGCTTTCATCAGATCAATTGGATGAGAATAGAAATATTATTTTATCCTTAATTCAAGAAATTCTTCAACTTACTTCGATCAGATATTAACATCGAATCCTTTATTCGTGAGACAAATATTTTCTCCTCTTTTATATCTACTAAACTCTCCGCCACACCACTTTTTAAAAATTTAAATTATACATTCGAAATTGCTATCATCCGATCAAGCTGATAGCAAAAGAAATATTATACATGATCCTTAATTCGCGAAATATGTTTCATCAATTCGCTTCAATCAAAAATTTGCACCGAATCACTTATTCGTTGGACAAAAATGTTCTCTTCTTTTATATTTACTAAACTCACAGTCACACCTTGTTCACAAAATTAAATTTACGCATTCGAAATTCCTATTATCCAATCAAGCGTATATGAATGGAAAAATTTTATTTCTCTCCAAAATAACGTAAAACCTAATTTTTTTTAAAAAAGCTGCACTAAAAAGAAGTGAACGAGTTCAAGTTTCTTCTTTATCTTATGTTTGCATTCTTATATTTGAACTTACCTAGTATTGGATACCATGTTTTGAATTAATTAATAAATTTGCCAAAAATAAAAACTTAGTACTTTGTTACAAAAAAAAAAGAACTTTAAAATAAATACTCACTATTACTTCAATATTTTATAAATACTTATGTACTAAAACAAATTCTGAATTAAAAAATTTTCTTTGCTACTGACTTACATTTGATTTGTATTAGAGCGCTAAAGCTCTTTAATCTAGTTGAATAACATTTTTAAATATGCTTAAACATTTTGTTTTGTGATCGTTTAAAAGTTGAGAAACAAGAAATATATATATTTTCATATGAAGCAACGAAATTGCTTTATTTTTACTGAAATATTTCGAAAAATAATTATAAGCTGAAGAATGAACTTCAAGTGAATAACTTCAGCTTTTTAAGAAACACGGGCGAGCGTAAAGCAAACCTTGGGTGTTATCGAGCGGCAGCGAACATGTGGTGCTCCCTAGTTTTAATAATACACTGAACAGGCATTTTAAAACAGAGATAGCATCAAATTTCTCAGATAGTGTTTCATTGGACACACTTATCAATATCTCTTGAACAACAAAGTATCAAAATAGAGCATTTCAGCCAATTAGTGAGAACAAAATTAATGAAAACAAAAATTAATAGAAAACTAGACATTTAATAGAAAACTAGACATGACTATTATTTCTTAAAAATAATAAAAATATTAATTCATATTTATTGTTCAAAATGTTATTCTTAAATTTAAAAACTAATTTCGCATTTATTTTTTTAAGAAAATAAAAGATATATTTTTTTATTAAACGATTATTTAGAAAATAAGGTTTAGAAGCCGCATATTATTAAAATTTAAGTATCTACATTTTTTATCATATTCAACTTTATCCGTTCGATAAATAGTTTATCTAAATAAAAGTTTTAAAGCAATAACATTTTCATCATAACGGGTGTAATTTTCTGCATAACTCGGAAGACAGGAGAACTTGTAGAGCAAAAGAGAATCATGTAGCGGCTCAAGTTCAAATTCACAGAGGATTTTTTCTATTTTTATATATTACCCGAACATTAAATATTAAAAAAAATTTACATCAAATCGATTACCATGCAAGTTTTTTTAACCAAGACACCGAAATTTAACCTATTTTTGGAGCTTAATATGTGAGCTTGAACCTATTTTGGAGAAACGATACATTATTTTTTTCCAAAATTTACAAATTAATATTTAAGGAGCCATACATATTTCTACTGTAATTCATGACACATATAATTTCTTAAACTTAACTACCTCGCTTAATTATTCGAATAAATTACCGGAGAGAATTTGTTGATATTCCGAGAACAGACATCACCTGCTTTGATTGTTACGATAAGACACCTTTTCGACCTTGAATATTTCTTGCCTAATTCACCTGATCTAGATGCGTGGATCATTCCTGCTTTAAATGTATCTTACGTGATTTAAATATTTAATAACTTTCAAGAGGAAGTTAAATCAA
This sequence comes from Parasteatoda tepidariorum, assembly GCF_982258835.1. Lineage (NCBI taxonomy): Eukaryota > Metazoa > Arthropoda > Arachnida > Araneae > Theridiidae > Parasteatoda > Parasteatoda tepidariorum. Next base: position 75,321,054 of record NC_141757.1, read on the forward strand.
TTGATCGTGACATTTATATCACTGATTTTGTTACTTACTTTTTCCGTTAACGGAAGAGGTAAATATTCGGCCTCCATATGCGGGCGTTGATATATTTTTGAAGGATTTCATTGACACTAAGTATCTAAAACTAATAACCCTTTTGTTAGGATTGAAGAATACTTTTAAAAAAAAATAGTTTTTGATGATGTAGCGTGTTCTGCATGAGGCGTGTTCGCACATCATTGAGATTAAAAAGAATAAGAATGCCGTTATTATTCTTAACAGTACCTTGAGTAAAGACAACTAACTGTGACTACTAGTTATTTGTATTTTACATAAAAGGGAAAAGCTACTATATAACTGAAATATTTGTATTGATTCTACGAATTATGATTTTATGTTAATTTTACACTGCTTGGCCTTTGTTGTCACATAATTTTAATAAGGTGACCTTTTTAAGACCAGATAATATAGTTTTATAATTTTGGCATTTAATTTTGTTTTTTTTTTTCTATTATTGTTTTCTAATTTTTAGTCAAGCGTTAGGATTTAAAGATGCAAAACTGAGTTTGCATCGTTTTTAAAAATCTATTGTTTCAATTTAAATTCATGAAAAATGCATTAAATATATCTATAAAATAAAGCATTCCCACAGCCGTCTTTTGAGGGCCAGGGAGTTAAGATTTCTATGACCAACGGTAGGAGGATAGCAATGCGTTCCACACTGCGTGCCGACCACCTTTACTTCCTAGACAATATGGTGCCCATCAACTAAAAATTGGGTCCGCTTCAAGCCATACCAGTAATCAAACTCCAGTCTTTCAAATTGAAAGCCACAGAGCTTTAACTCCTATGCCTTTACGGCTCCTATATTGTATACATGTCATTTATATATTAATGACTTTCAAGATCAGGTTAATTCAATTGATCGTGACATTACTATAACTGTTTTGTTTCACACTTTTTCCGTAACGGTAGACGTAAACAATAGACCTCTATACTTGAGCGTCAATATAGTTTTGAAGGATTTCATTGACACTAAGTATCGCCAACTAATAGCCCTTTCTGTGTTAGAGTTTTTAAAAAAATAGTTTTTGATGAAGTAGTGCTCTGCATAGGGCATGTTCATGCATAGTTGCAACAAGGGATAACAATGCCGTAATTGTTGTTATCTATCTTGAGTAACTAAACGTTGCTATTATTTGTGTTTAACAATATGGGGAAAAACTACTATACAACCGAAATATTTAAAAATATTTTTCGAATTATGATTTTATGTTAATTTTACGTTACTTCTTGCGTGTCACTGATAGTAGTAAGTACCCGTCATTTTAAAACGGCGGCTTTTTATGAACAGATACTATTTTTATTATTTTTGACATTTAATTAGGCCTTTTTTTAAAAAAAAAATTGAGTTACGCTTAACGATTTAAAGAAATAAAACTTAGTTCGTATCGTTTCAAAGAATCTATTGCATTAAATTTAAATTTATTAATGAGAAATGCATTAATATATCAATAAAATTCGCGAAACAGCCGGGGTGTCGTGTGGGTTAAGGCTCTTTAATTTCATGACCAACTATAAGATAATAGCAATATGGTTAACTTTTTTATTGCTTTTATTTCAAACATAAGCTGGTACCTATTGATCTGAAGCTGGATGGGCTTCAAGCCGTCACCGGGTATCAAACCCAAGTTCTTCCAAGTTCCTTAAACACTGTGCTATGGCGGCACGTGATTATGTCTACATGTTGTTTAAGAATTAATGATTTAAAAGAGGAAGTTAAATCAATTGATCATGACATTTTTATATAATTGATTTATTATAGAAAATTTTCACTAAGATCAGACGAGAGCATTTGGCCTCTATACATGGGCGTCAATGTACTTAGTTTGAAGGATTTCAGAGACAACTAAAACAATTTGAAGCTTATAATCCATTGTTATAAGAGATGAAGAATACTTTTAAAAAAATTATTAATTTTTAATTAAGTAATGTTCTGAATTGAGGCGTGCCCGCGCATCATTGAAACAGGAGAAAAGAATGCCGTTATTGTTCTTTACTACCTTGAGTTAAACAACACAACAGAACTACTAGTTACCTTGTGTTAAACATAAACAGCTTGCCGAAATGATTGTAGTTATTTCTTGAATCAAGATTTTATGTATGTTTTCTATCAATGTCTTTTGCGTGCCACTGATTTGAAAGTATCCATTTTAAGTACGAATGAATTCTTTCACGACTTTTTTAAGCAATACTTTTTTTTTAAAACGTGACTTTAAAAAAAACATATCATGTTTAAATGGAAACGTTAATTCATTGTTTTTATGACTTTTTATTCATTTATTTCATTTTATTTTATTTAAATTGTTGGACACCTCCTCAATGATTTAAAGCAACCATACTGGCTCAAAATCATTTTTAAGAGTCACTTGCTTTTTTGTTTAAATTTATTTACGTAAAATATCGAATATCACAAAAAAATAAAAAATAGCTCGATATCTTTACTCGCAAAGTGTTGGCATAGAATTATTTCATAAAATTAAGGCGATAAATAACGAAAATTTTAAAAAGTCATAATTTATTACATTTATACATGCTTATTATTATATCACCGTAACTCTTCTTTTTGAAATTGTATCTGTTTTCATGGGCTTTGGACAAATTCTGGTACTTTTCATCATCACAATATGTTTGTTACCTTTTTTCAATGCTACTTTTTTTTTTTTTTGATTACCTCGCCTATTATGTTTGAACACTCAAACTCCTAAATTCTATTTTCTGAGTAACTACCATTGTTAATTTCAAGATTTCACTAAATTCTTTGAGACCTGTGTTGCCATGGATCGCCACCAAGCCTACTTTTTTGAATCCTCTTTTTTTTTCACTGAGAGGTTACGCGCGTGCAGTTTTCTCCGGATGCCCCCTGACGGGTCAAGACGGGGTTAAGTTTTGATGATGATGCTTATTATTATACACTTAACATTAACATACATTAACATGATAAACATTAACATTTATACACAGATGTTAATAATTGTGCAAGTTTCTCTAAACTCAATTATGTTCTTGTTAATCATTACTCTTGAATGCACTACAAACAAAGCAAATATATTACGGTTTTAAAAATGTTTTAAGCACTTCGAAAGAGGCGTGTTTGCACCTGGTTGAAACAATAGATTAAAATGCCGCCATTGTTTTTTCTTACCTTGAATGGAACAACGGAATTATTTGCGAACTAATGGTTAATGAAAAAGTAAACTTCAGTGAAATGTTTACAGTGGGTGACCTTACTGACTTTTTTTTCTGGTTAAACTCATGCTATAATGTTCTTTTCGTGTTTTACGTAACCGATAGTAGTTCGATGTTTATTGTCACAATATTTGCAATTACAAGTATTGGAAAGGCTGATCATAATAATTTACGTGGGAAATACTAAACATTTTCTACTGCGATAAGATGTAAAAAAAAAGTTAAGATTTAAGTCCTTTGCTCTTTAAATTAACATAAATCAATTCATTACTTTATGGGATATTTTTCATTATTGCTTTTATCTAAAGTAAAAATACTCAGTATAAAAGTTTTGCAGCTATATTTAGTGTTGGAAAAAATAAGAATCAATTGAGATATTTCTTAAATTGATTTATCTGGTATGTAAATTAACTATTTAAAACATTAAGTAAACTTTTTAATTTTTGTTAGGAATAATATTTTTGTTTGGATCTACCTTTCCATTTCAATATATTCATGCAATATTACATAAAACTTATTAAAATCCTTATATTTTTTTCGAAGTAATTTATCATTTAAAATTCATCTTCAATTTTAAGGAAAACAGCTTAACAAAATTCAAAAGATGTTTAAGAAAATATCACACTAATAATAAATTTAATTTGCATATACGTATGTAATTAGAATATTATATAATTTGCCACGTATTTATTCAGCTTGAATTAAAATTACGTTTTCAAATTCACATTTTTATGATCAATAGCCGGTATCTTGAAGATAATGTATTAAAAAGGAGAACAAATTATTTTAAAGCTTACAGAATCTGCAATACATAAATTAACTATTTGTATAGCAAATTAAATTTTAATTCAGCGATGCATTCATTTGAACTATTCGGTTGACATTAACTATTAATTGGATATTTGATATTAATTACTCAATTGAACTCTTTATTTTACATTAACTATTTATTTCATATTTAATATTAACTATTCATTTGAATTATTTATTTGACATTATTATTTTGCTTTATTAATATTTTAAGATTTTTTATTCTTAAATTAAATTTTTAAAAACGAAGTACATTAGCTAATAAATTATCTCCTTGTCACAAAAAGTGCCGTATATATTACAAACACCCGCTTTGAAAAATTGTAAATATTATTATTTACTTACTTATTACCGCAAATATATATTTGTCTAAATTAAGTTGATATTTCTTTCCGTTATCATCCACTTAAGCTAAAAAAAAGACAGTGTTCTAAAACTTAAAATTTAAATATAAAAATTCACAGTATTTGTTAATATTTTATGATGGACAGAGCTGAAGTGTTCTGCAAAATAAATAATAATAATACACTTGAGTTTTAGTTTTTATATTTTTTATTTTAAAAAAATTGAATTGTTCGTTTAAACAGACGCTAGGCACAAATGGGTTAAAATAAATTTACTCGGTAAATAAAAATTTTTTTAACTTTTGTGATAAAGAGAGTTATATCATAAACCTTTTCAACGCTTGAATTGTTTTTCAAAAAATGTCTTATTCAGCAATCAATTTCATATTAAATATATTCTCCCAATAACCCACAATAATCTTCTCTTTTTTATTTACTATTCTCCAATGCCTTAGTTATATAAATGATTTCAGAAATTTTGACCAAATAAAATCGGTATTTTTCCCAAAGGGAATCATAAAACTTTTATATAATTGCCACTTTATTTTCAAGCCTGAGTGAATTTAGAATTTATTTTATACATTTATTATTGTTTTAGTGTTGTTGCCTTTTATATTTATCTGCTTTTTATTCGGAAATTGTAGAGGTCAGTAACTCTAAATTGCCCATTAAAATCTTCTTTTGGTGCATCGTGATATTATTGCCCCAAACGATATGGGGCAATAATACTGAATGTTATATTTCTTGACTTTTTCCAGTGCTGATTTTGAATGCAGCATATCTAATATATCGGTACATCTTAATCTGTGATAAGGATGTTTAGGTTTTTTTTAAAGTTTATCAAAACAAGCAAACAAAGTTTATCAAAAAGCATTTGTAACATCATTATTTGATCATTATCCTTTTTGAATGAGTGATTTTCTATGAATTGCAACTTTAAGTTGCAGGTAATTGGAAAATTGTTTGTGAATAATAAATTTTTAATTTTATTTTGAAGCAAAAGTTTGGTTAAAGTGTGCTTTTTATATTATGTTCATTAACTAGGGGGTTTCAACAACTGCTCGCTGCATTCGCAGTTCCTTTATCCTCGCTTTGTTCGCTCATTCAATGCCAGTTTATTTTGGTACAGTTTTTTGTGAATATGATAGTACTCTTTATCAAATAAAATTCTAAATGTAGGAGGCATATACATCCTGTGAAACCTTTGATTTGTATACATTTTGGCTATAAAAAAATTTATTACCACAATTAATTAAGCATCATTGGCAAATGTAATATATTGGCGATTATTTTACTGCCTTCCTGCATTTTTCTCGTAAATTGTAAGAAAAGGAAAAAGGTATGATTTTTTTTATTTAAATTTGATAAAAATTTTAAGAAATGAGCAACGTTTTTCAAATTAAGTAGTAGTATAAAAGTGACAGCTCTGAAAATTTACATACACAATCGTAAATTAGGGAGTTTGAAGATGCAAAGTGAACTAAATTAAATTAAATAATAAATCAAAGGAACTCGTTCTAGAAAAAAATGGCTAAAAGCTTCATTTATAGTTATTGAAGAGACATGTCTAAATAAAATAGTTCACAATTGAAATAGATTTTTTTTTTTAAATGCCGTTGTGTAGATGTAGTTTTTTAGTTTGGTTTTTCTCTTTCGTGCTTAAGGCTGCTCACTCGCTTAATATTTCAAATTTCTGGTCTTTCTTGACAATGCGAAAAACAAATTCTATTTGTTTGGCTACATTCATAAATATTAGGTGTTTTATACAATATAGAAACGAATCTAAATCTGTAAAAATTACATTTTCATTCATCAGATATATTTTTTATTTTTTTTATTTTATTATCGTCGTCGAGCAGCTGAACCAATTTTTGAGTTTACTACTGCTAATGTGCAACTCCGTAGCCTTGTAATGTTGAACCCAATCCAGAAGACAAGAAAACTCTTGAATCAAGTATTGGGAGAAATTTGCCTTCGCGGAAGATTTTATTGATTAAACTAACCCTAATCTCTAATTGTTTTAAATGGGTTCACCATTTGTTTTCAATTGTTAATACGCATAGTTTTTACATCACATTCAAAACATGCCAAGGCTTTCTTTTTGCTGTTAAATGAAACTTAGGTATCCAACAGAGAGCTTTTGAGTCGAACATGATCTGGGGGCATATGATGTCTTTAGCATTGTAGAGGATCATGATTAAAGTTTTATTCGTGACAGGGCTGGATTACCCATTAGGCTAGACTAGGCCATGGCCTGGGGCCCCCAATGATTAGTGACCCCCTTGAAATGGATTTGTTGAAAATAAATTTTAAAAATTAAGAGAAACAATGATTTTTCAAATTTCTTCGAAATGTTATTATTATTTTTAGTTCTAATTTAATAAAATAAAGTAAAATTTAATTTACTATTATTTATTTTTATTTTAAATATGCTTTCTTAAATGAAAAGATGTATAAATATTTTTATATTTGAATAAATAAAAAATATACGAGAAAAAAAATTATTCTAAGGGCCCCAGAAATTTGAATGGCCTAGGGCCCCGCATACGTTTAACCCGGCCCTGATCCGTGATTTCTGTTTTTATATTCGATCAACTTATTTTTAACGATGAATTTCAACCATATTCCTTATGTTCCTTGATTTTTTAAACACTTATATAAGTTTCTCAAAGTAATAGTGTCTTAATAATAATTTGTTGCTATAAATAAATATTTTGGTAAAAAAAATTTTTTTTTCATAATTTAACATGTTTTTTTTTTCATTTTCTTTTTTAATTATTTACCTGTTTCATCCGGCTAGGTCAGATAAAACCAGATATCAGCGTACTTACAAAAAATTAATAACGTTTCCTTCAAAAGTTTTTTTTAATTGAATAATTTTATTTTCAAACCTAAGAGGCTATTTTTTTCATTCAAATAAACACTAACCTTTAATTAACACTACAACTTAATAAACACGAAACTTTGATTTCAGAGTCTCTTAGGAAAAAAAAAACCTAATTACTCGGTTTTGCCCAACTTTCTTCGAACTCTTTTTTGTAATACAGTCAAATCCCACTATAGTGAACATGGTTTATACTGAACTCCCGGATATAGTGAACAGAATTTTAGCTCCCGTGCCTTACTCTACACATATAATAATATTTTTTGTGGATATAGTGAAACAAAAGAAGAGAGGAAATTGGATATTATGAACTTTTTTCTGTCATCGACTGATTTTTCCTTCTTCATTTTTTGGTAATTTTGAAATTTCTACTCTCTATACATATACCGACTTTTAAAACCATCTATTGAGTGGAATGTAGCCATAAACATTTTTCCCTGTTTACTTCTTCTCAGTTTCCCATCGCTAAATAAATGCCATCCCTAAGTTTTCTGTACGCAAGACGAAGAGTAATAAAAATAAAAGTTAACAAATTTTTTTACTACATATTGATTTTTGATCATTTTTGTTTTTCTTTTTCTTGGTCAATTATTTAAATAATGTGTAATAAAAGGGAGCAGTTCGAAAAAATTAGTTAAAATTGCTTGCAGTACGGATATAGAGAACTCCCGGTTACAGTGAATCAAAATTTCGGTCCCTTGAAGGTTCACTATAGCGGGGTTTAACTGTATTATAACTCTGAAACTTCTCTACCACTTCCCCTATATTTTGATGGTGAAGAATCCAATCGGAAAATGGTATATTATTCAATGAAAGCTCGCTTTTGTGTCTGATTTCGTAACTTAAAATAGCGTCTTCACTTATAAGTTTGCATATTAAACATAAAAATTGCATGTTAATACGTAAAAATCCGATAATTTGGTCAAAAGTTATTCAGGTATTCCGTTTCAAATTTACAGACTGCGCACAATGCCTTTGTTTAAATGTTCATGTTAGCTTTATAAGAATTAAATTTTAGTTTTCTTATTTTGCGTTAGCTAACTTTACTTAGTCGTCTCATTTCTTGCAGGAGTTTGTAATTATCAAAAACACCCGTACGATTCAGATTTTTTTCTTCATATTTCTACGTATCAGTTTAGTTTAATACTATCTTTTTTATTAAACTTTTTTCATGTCTTATTTTTACCTGAGTATTCTAACAACTTTTTCCTGTGGATTTTTGTTTTTGAAATTATATATTTACGTGCTGATAAATTAGAATCCTAATGAATGTCTTCTGCTATGAACTACTAAAACATTTTCAAGTAAACAGAAATTTAGAATAAATAAAGAAATATGCTTCTCATTTAGAAACCAATGATTATGAAATATTTACTGTTTGTTTCAGTATAAATAAACATAGTGTTATGGAAAATTATCTCGCCAAGCTCACATTCAATAATGGATCGAAAACAATATTTTAATGAGAAAGAAGTGATGTGTAGCACGTTTGTGCATGGAAAAATAACCATTTGGACCCTAAATGTGAATGACCTGAGATGAGATTTAACACAACTCAGGAGAGCTTTCTCATGCATTGTGAGAAAAAGGCTCCTAATGACATAATATTTGAGAAGATTTTACGAGAAATGGCATCAGTCAACAAACTGTATATGACCGTTGGCGAAATGCTACTAAATGGTGAAATGCACAAAATTATTTCTCAAGGAAACAAAGCAGCTTTCAGAAACAGCATTGTTCAATTTTTGTTGTCATTTAAATCCAGTTCTAAAAGGTGATTTGCTCCGCCGTATCCTGCCAACTGTGACCCCTTTAAATCTGGATATACAACTTACAAGTCGCGTTCTCACTGCAATCTAACGTTGTTAATTCTTGTGTTTATTGCTTTTAATCAGATTTTCATTTCTTTTTTCTCAGGTGCTGGATAGAATGTTAATTTTGTTCAATAATGTTTTCCGGTTTAAAAACTTAGTCGGAACTAAATTAATACAAACAGTTTTTTGTAATGAAGTTCATTAGAAAGCAACACAACAGTGAAATTTCCATTTTTTAAAGATAAAAATTAACATGATCTAAATGTATACTAACTTAATGATATTTTTCTTAAAGTGTTAGTCGAAATTCACACAAATTTGATTTGCATTGACGCGTTTATAGGTAAAATAAACTTTACTAGATTTTAAAAAATATTTTCCCAAATCTGTATTTTCCATACGCGCAGTAACCATAACTTCATCGATAACCAATTAACATTAAAATAAACCTATTTAATTCTAAAATTGACAGCATGCATAACAAACTTATGTAATAATTGTCGTTGTTTTTAAGACTTTTTCCTTATACGCGCCTTATGATTTTTGATTAACACTAGATTGTCCAAGGAAGTCATTTTGACTGCTTTTTAGTTTCAATTAGAAAAACAATGATGACACAGTTTCTTAGAATTTTGTGACTTTTTGTTCAACATATAATTTTTTATTGTTAATATTTACTAATAACTTGTAATATAACTGGAAATAATATCAAAAATATTAAAAATTAATTTTAAACAATTTTCTTTATACATTAGTTATTCTTCCACAATGCAGTCATTTTGACTGCTTTTGGGCAAAATAGGTATTTTAGTCTTCCTAGGGTTAATTAAATGATTAAATCGAGTTTTTAAAAAAAATATTTCAAAGTCTGATTAATTAAAAAATATTTCAAAGTCTAAGATCAAAATCAAAGTTCACAATCAAAGTCTTTAATCAAAAAATATTTCAAAGTCTGATTTAACTTAAGTAAAAACTATTAATAAACGCATCAAGAAACATCCTGCATGAAATAGAAATTACTTTCTAGTCTTGTACATGTTGCATGCGTAGACTAATTGACAAATCCAATTATACGCGAGAAACCACCAGCATTTTTACAATGCGCCAGGCTGTTTGGAAAAATCTCTATATTTCTTATTAGCATGATTCTGTTATATTATTGCAGTGAGTCCATTTACTTTAAGAAAATAAATCTACCATTGCTCTCAAATAGCTTTATTTATTTCCGGCAGTTTGCAATAATCCGAGAGTAATGAAAGCTTACTGTAAATGGCCTGGTTTGTTCTAATAAGCCTAATTAAATTCAGTTTGATTGAGTAATTCTTTGATAATTATCTAATTATCAAAGATATTCTGTATCTTTAATAATTGTGTGATATTTTGTTAAGAGTCAACAAAACATCAGGCAATTTAGAAAATGCTGAACTAGTTCAAAACTATTCAACTACACTGTAAAAAAGAAACCCGGATAAAATTACTGTAAAATGCATCCAGAGTCCAGGATTAGTTTTTACCGAAAAATCTATTACTACAATAAAATTTTACGAAACAAAAGATTTCATAAGCCATAATTTTTATAGTAATATTTATAGTAAAATCACTGAATCACTTAGTTAATTAATTATCACTGTGAAATATAAGGTGTAAAATTTTAAGATAAAAATGGATTTTACGGTAAAATTAATTTTAAGAATGATGCTTTTAAAAAGCCGGTACTTTTTATAGCGTAATAAGGTGCATTGCAAAATGCAAGCACCATTTGCTAAAAGAATTTTTTTTCTCCATTTCCAAGAGATTTCTTCCTACTTTTTTTTTTATTAGCCTGCGACATATGTTAATAAAGATTGAAGAAAATCAATTAAAAATTAAAGAAAAATCGTCTCTTAAGAATAAACATTTCATTAATTGTGAAATATATCATCAAACCAAATACATAGATTGATTAAATATTCTGCGAGTTCACCGTGAATCAGGTAAAAAAATCTCGAAGTTCAAACACCTGGGTTAAAGACCTCTATCCAAGCATGAAATGTCAAATCTCTCAATACATGACTGAAAATTCCATTGTAATTTAGAAATGTCCGCATCTGACACGAAAAGGCGTGAGTTAATACCAATCTAAGTGCATTTACAAAAAAAATAATAAATAAATAAAAAAAAATAAAAAATAACATAATAGTTTTAATTGTGAGAGAATACTTCCAGCTTTTGAGAATTCTCTGACCTGCAGAGCTGCAAACCGTTTTTCAGGTAAAGAGAAACCACATTCTTCTAAATTACGTAATTCTTAATTATACTATTTAAAAAATAAATGTTTTATTTATTTTTATAAAACAATTATCCTCTAAAATTCTCAAACATTTACTTGCAAACAAATCATTTATTGGGTTACATTTATCAAAAAAGTTTCTAAATATGTCAAATTTCAAACTAAAAATTTCTAAACAATTAAAATATTCGTGAAATATTATCTAATTTTATATTTCTTTTTAGTAGTAGTTTTGTTCTTGTTGTTAGTGGAATATGTATTTTGGAACTTTCGTAATTTTTGCCCTTTGACGCTGATGGGACACAAGTGTCCCATTTATGTATTTTTTCTGGCACTCTAATTACAAGGAGAAATTTGTTTTGGCACTTTTTTTAACTACAAAAAAAAATAATAGTTACTGAAAAAACCTGTTAGATTATCGGAATTATATTTGTACTAAAATATAAATCCATAAAAAAGTACTTAAATTTTTTTTTCATTCATACTTAAAAATTTAGCATTAATTAATTTTGTAAATAAAAGAAATTTTAATGATAAATAAATAACTTACTTCTAATTATAACTTACATCTAAATAATTCCAAACAAGGGCAAAAATTATTGTTTGGAAGTGAATCATATTTGGAGGATACCTTTAACGCAGAAAAAAGACGCTGCTGTTTCATGTTGCATTTCATAACCATAAATTACTAAAATGCTAATTATAATATTTCTTCCTTATTTTGACCTAAATTAATAAAAAATAATGAAAAAGCATTAAAAATGTTTAATCAAAATTCTAAGTCAAAAGGGTTAAATTCTCAAATTGTTTAAAAAAACTTTTAGTTAGTCGGATAATTTAATAACTTAATATGATAATGGAACATTTTTAAACACTATTAAAGAATTATTTGGTTGAATGTTAGTATACAATATAATTTTTTTCTCCGAAGAATTAAAAATAATGCTTTTGAATAAGAGAAAAATTTTAAATAGCATCCTGTTATTTCTGTGCATATTAAAGTTCAGTTCATAGACCTTCACAGACTCTCCATGAGTTCTTCAGTTACTAGCTTATAAATATGTTTTTAGAGAATAATTTTTTTCCTTAACAACGTCAGTATAAAAAAAAATAATCTAGATTTTTGGGAATTTCTACTTGAAATTTAAAACGGAAATATTTCTCGAAGCCGAAAAGAAATATTAAACCAAATGATTCTATTTTAAAATGTATTTATTAAATTTAAAATAACGTCTGGTTCTATGTCGACATCAGAGCCACAGATTTGATATCATATAAAAAAGAGAGCTGTTAGACATATGATTAAGCTATAAAATTTAAGTATAGCCCATCCAGTCTAATAAAATTGTAGAAATTTTTTTTTTTAAAATCTGCACTGTTTATGAAAGTTGTTGGCACAATTATCATCGCTTTGTTAATGGAGAGAATTAAGTAATTAATAGATATTTCCTATGAGTAAAATATAAATAATCTCGATGATTCCCGAAATTAGAAAAAGTATATTATTTAATTGCAGTCATTTGATGTAATAAACAATAGAATCGTGAAACAAGCATTGTTAGATAATTTTTATTACCGTCCCTAATCACAAATTATTTAATTAACAGAAAAAACAGGTTGTTCATAGGAGGAATTTCTCATGCATGCATTTCACTACTTATGAGCTAAATTATTATGCAAACCAAAATGCGAATTATACTATGAATTTGTGAAGCTTGGTGAACAACTTTCTCTATTTACGCCCCATTATTACAAGTGGCTATCATTAATTCTATTGGAAGCCACAAACATGAATTGATGGCAGAAAATTATACCTTTCTGAATTACGTACGTTTCGATTATCGAGTCGGTTCGATTAATCTCGATTGAAGAAAAAGTCTTCTTTGATTATACAAATATTTGATTAATCGTGAAGATCAGTAAAAAAATATTTAAATAGTTTTTCAAGCATTTAGAAGATATGCATGAAATGTGCAAACCCAATTCTCTGAGTTTTCATAAACATTGCTTATTATTCTTTCTGCATAATTGAGCAAATACGTGCACCGAGAAGTTAATTAGAAATTTCACCACGTCTGAAAAGTACCTTTTTGTTTTTAAATTGTCTAGTATAACAAGATCTAATGCATCGAATTATTTTAATGCGAGGAATGTTTCTGATCGCTGTAGAATAAAGTAATCAACGCTATTTGGTATTTTCCAAAACTTAATACGTAAGATTTAGATTAGTTATTAGAGTAATTGTAAAGAACTAAGATTTGTACTAAGGTTGATTACTTTATGAAGCAATTTTAGAGTTGTTATTATCTAACACGGTTGAGACAACATTTTGTATTTTCCTAAAATGCAATAGCAAGCATAATAAATAAAAATGTGAAGCATACTTGCATCTTTCGTGGTGAGAAGCATGCATTGAAACTTATTGATAACAGACAAATAACACACTGAGAAGGAAAAAAAACTAAACTACACTGAGAAAAAAAGTATGTTTAAAACTACCAGAATGTGGTGAAATTTACATGTTTTTGGCTCTATATAAACACCAAAAAAATAAGGTAATTTTTACCGAAGTCCTTTGGTACAGACTTTTTGCCAAAATTACCAATAAAATATGGTTTTTATTACCGTGCTGCTTGTTAGTAAAGGTGGTAAAAGGTAAAATCGGCAATTTTAGCAGTGCTAATATAGTTTAAGATGACGCAAAAATTTTGATTTTTATAACCTCTATTTTATGTGGCAAACACTTGCTAACTTTGTTTCTCGTCAGTTACTTGCTTTTTTTTCCTTCGTAAGCTGTAAATTAACATTTAAAATTATAATTCTTTACATTTAAAATTATTAAAAAAAAGCATTTGCAAAAGTACAAATGCCTGGTTAAGACTGAACTAAATCAGTTACTAATACTACATCAGAGTAACCGGCCGTAACCCTGGATGCAGCTATTTATTTATGCATATTTATTTATTTGTGTGCATAAAATTGCGTTGTTTTTAAAACTGCAATGAGTTCTTAAGCTGTTCTTTGTATTTACAAAGAAACCCACTTATAATAATAAATAAATAAATAAATAATAAATAAATCCCACTACCTCATAAAAGATGGTTAACACAGTCACTCTAATATGATATATCTGATTTTAGCATCACACTTTACACACTTAGCACACTTTAATTAAACATTTAAAGCTATCATTATTGCCCTTTCAACCCTTGATGTAATTGTGACATTATTTATTTGAATAAAAAATGGTTAACAGTCATCTAACTCCTATTAACCATATAAATGAACTGCCATTTTAAATAAACCGTAGATAGTGTAAACAGGTAGGTAGATATCTAGTTACTTTATTTACGTCGCATAATAGGCTATTAGCGACGGTCTGGGAAACATCCCTGAAGATGATGTGAAGACATGCCATCACAATTTGTGATGACCACTTCCTCAATTTAGACATATACCTGAAGGGGAAGGAGCAATTTTCTCCAGATCCCTTTACTCATCATGGTGACCGACTACGAGACTTCTGATTCTACAGATTTTACGAGCACGTGTGTCGCATCTACTCGGAGGGTCTTAATGCGGTCGAGGATCAAGCTCCAGCCTCTCTGGACCGGAGTCCGGTTCTCAAACCACTGAAGTACAACCACACATAAGTGTAAATAGATTTTTACCCTTCTATTTGGTAAGAGACAAAAGCATCAAAAGGTTTAAAATACCAAACAAATGATAATATGATTGAGAGTTCTGAAAATTATTTTGGTAATTTGATCATCATATTTAAGAGAGTGACCTCAAACATGCTAATTAATTAGTGCAGACGATACTTTATTTTTCGAAATCAGAAACAAAAACCTACTTTTCCAGAATAAACATATCTTTTTATCGACGAATTCTGATTTCTTACCCTCAAAATATAGGGGGTAGACGCAATCTGGGAAATATGGTCCCCATAGTTTGATCAGGAGAGTGGTTCAAAGTTTAGACTCCTTAATGATAATTTCACTTTTTGCGTATTTCACCATATCTCGAGAACTTTTAAAGTGAATAGAAAAATTTCTGTACACAATTATTTCATGCAAAAAATAATTTTATGCAAAATATAACTTTTAAAAATATAACTTACTTGTTTATTATTTTGCTTAATAATTGTCAAAAAAAATTTTGAATAATAAGGTAAGCAACTTTTTGCATCATTTTAAAGAATGCAATTTTAAATGACAAAATGAAAAATTTAAACGAAATCGGTCGAATAGTTTTTGAAAAATCGAATTTTTTTTAAGAAAAAGCGTACATTTAAAATTTGATTTTGAGTCATACATTTGAAACTTGAGGTCACGCCCTCGAACCTTTAAGATTGAATACTAGAACGTGAGGATTCGATCATTAAATCAAAAGTTATTCAAGGTGGTTCGTTTTTTATTTTGCGCACTTTACATAATAGAGAAGTTAAAGAAGCTGTGACTTAATGATATTCTGGGAATCGAACTCGAATGTCTTTAATTCACATTCTTTTGGAAGCTGGTAATACCTTATCTACTACAGACATTAAACCATTTCAACATCTCAATGCGGTGAAAAGTCAAACAAAATTTCCTAATGACAGTTCATCACGTGCCACAGATAATGTCCATTTCTTCAACTGGACGGGTTAGCCAAATCTTATCGAAAATCTATCAATTTAGCTTCCTTCCAGAAAAGTGTGGCTTTTGGATTAGACTTCTTGTAACATTATTCTATTTTTCATGCGGAGCACGTAGCATTCGCAGCAGCCGACACCTCCCAGACAATTGTTTTAATACGAGTTCGAAACAATAGACTATGTCAAAAATGGGCTAAAAATCAAATGCAAAGAAGTGCTTTTAATCTCAATGAGACGGCTTCTATCCTTCATTATAAAAATGAATCAGATATTTTGAACAATATGAAAACTTAGACAAAGCATTTGAGAAAAATTTGAAATTTTGATAACATTCATACAATTGTTAAATAAGCACAAAGAATAATATAAGACTTTCAGTAGAGTATTAATTGATTTCTCGAAATTTTAAAAAAAAATTGTTTTGTTGAATATCAAGTATGTGTGTTACTTTTAAAAACGTAAACATACTGATAATGCGAAATTTATTGTTTACAAAAAATATTAGATAATGTCTTGAAGTAGTTACATGTTAAAATGTTAGTAAAAGTAGTAAACACCTCATTCCAATATTGGTTTATCTCTATTTTGCCATTAGTAGAACTTTTTAATTTAATAAAATATTTCAATTAGGTTTTATCTTGTATAGTACTTGATCATAACATAGAAAAGTACTTTTTTGATTGTTATCTTTTATCTTGATATTTATAAAAGTGTATCGTATTTTATCAGGTGAGGGGAACAAAGCTTTTTCGATTTTATACACGAAGAAAATAATTCCGGTAAAATTACCATACTGTATGGTAATGACATTTCTGGTTAAAAAAAAATCCATAATTTTGGTAATAAAACCAAAATATATGTAAATTAAGTCATTCATTTGGTAATTTTTCCGTTCATATGGTAACAGTTTACTGAAAACTCTAGATTTCAAAATTACTGTTATAAATTTGTAAATATGTGTATAATTTTGCAAATATTCTTTTGTTATTAGCTTAAGTATCTCAGACAAACCTTAAATAGACATTTTAATTACAAAAGTTTTAAGGAATTCGCATAATTCTGTAGTTATTTAGAGAGAAAATAACGCTTAGTGCATTTCTTATGAAAAATTCGGTTTGGCGACATTTTTAACCTGATAATAATTTTGGCAACTTGGTAATATTTAACTACCATTTTGACAGTGAAATGATAGTTCTGGAAAATTGTAGTTTCGAAACGTTTACATTAGCGTTACAATTGTAGTTTCGAATATTTACGTCTACGGAGTTATACGAGAATTGTCTAGTCTAGATTCATGTCGAAAGTTCCGGAGACTCGTCGCCAAGCCTATATAAATACACAGTGTGTCTTCTTATAACCACACATTTAGTGAAAAATACAAAACTGTAAAGTAAATTTAACCAAATAAATCGCTATGCTTTAAGGTATTATAATAAAGTTACCACATATTACGCCTTTTATCAAATTTTATCATATTTTATTATAAATGTATCAAAATAATTTCCAAAGCGCATCAGCAAAATTACCAGGGTATTTCGTGCTCCCGTAGAGCCAGAAATATGGTAAATTTTACTATATTCTGGTAATTTCGACATGCTATTAATGGCATTTCTGGTAAAATGGTAATAGGAAACATTCTGGTAATTACTGACATTTCTGGTAAAAAAATTAATTCCGGTAATAAAACCAAAATATACGGTATTTAAACTATTCTATTAGGTATTTTTCCCGTTTATATGACAACAGTTTACCAGAAATTATTGTTTTCAAAATTAAATCTCTTATTACCACACATTTACTAAAATATACAAAAATGAAAAGTAAGTTTAACAGAATTAATGATTTTTATGCCATGCTCTGAGATATCATGATAAAATTACCAAAATTTTCGCAATGGTTACCAAATTTTATCACATATTATAACACTATACTTTATTGTTAATTTTATCAAAATTATTATTAAAGAGCTTTGGTAAAAACTACTGAACTTTTTGGTGAGCCTATAGCCAGAAATACAGCAAATTTGGTATTTTTGACTATATTCTGGTATTTTTGACCATGGTTTTTTTCTCATTGTAGAATGTTTTTTTTATTGTCCAAAACATTTTATACTAACTTAAATAGTAGTTCAAAAATCTAGTATGTAAACAAATCTAAAAAAAAGTAAAATCAATTTGGTACAAAGTAAAAAATTAATCAAATGTTAAAAAAAAGAAATTGATCTTCTGACATTTTTATTTATTTCAGAAAACTTTTTTTCGATATTTCAGTTGCCAAACATCCCCTTATACAAACCTGTTGCATTAAGGTGATTAAACTACTTTCTTTATTCAGACGAAATCAGTTCTAATTCCTTATACGAAAAGTTCACGTTCTATTATTAAATTTGAAACATTATCAGATACTTGGCATAAATTGCGACATCTTCTCACTTTCTTTTACGGATGAATAATTATTATATTAGGATAAAAATAAAAAAATGAATGCTACATAGTTGGTAACAGTAATTAGGAATAAAAAATAAATATATCAATTGCGTTGAAGCTTATAATAGAAACAGTGATAATTCTCACAGTTTAATAGCAAAATGGTAGCTGGTACCGAAACTCTCTATTAATCTGCTAATTCAAAATTTCCTCTTAAGTGTTGTAATAGCTTTTTCATTTCCCATAAGGAAATAAAATTAGCTGACCCAAGTGTAAAACTTGGAAAAATTGTACTTAAATAAAAAATTCCCGCTTTAATATGCTAATTTTTCAAAGCAATTAAAATATTACAAAAAATCTGTGTTTGTATACCCAATTCATTAAGTTTGTGCATCAATGTGAAGGCAAGTAATTTTTTTAAAGAAATTAATGTGGATATAGATACAATATTTGTAGTAAATGAAGACAATTGTTATGGAGGGAATTTTAATGGGATAAAAAAATAACCTAAAAAATGCAAATTGAAATTTCTTTTTGTTATTTTTACTTAAAGAAAAGTTTCAATGACAGAATGTAATTATTTTCAGATTATATATAATTTCGGGGATTTTAACAATTTATATCCGATATTTACAGATATCTATTAAAAATTATGAATATTATTTCAGATATTATATGTTTACTGATATTTAATATACCCTTTCCATAATAATGATTAGTGATTATTCTTGAACAATAGGCTTTATTTTTTGAGAACTCACTGTATATATGGGTGCGTAAGTCGATAAAGTAGTACATTCGTTGATCGTGAAATATCGATACATTCTAAAGAATATGAACAACTCTGTATCAATTTATCTATTTCAAAAACTGTTTTCAATACGTTACATACAATTAATTTTGCATTTTTTTCTCATCAAATTTTCTTTACATATAAAGCTTTTTTAGAAAACAATACTTTAAATTGTGTTCTGAAAAAAAATTAAGAAAAAGAAAAGTTAAATAACGATAATTTATTCAAAAATACCATAAAACTTCTAAAATGAATGAAAACTTTTGAAATTTACCATAAAGTTACAAATTTAAATATTCCAGTAAATCTGCTGTGTCGGATTCTGTAACTTTAGCAGTGATGTTATGGGGATACCACTGTGCAATAGATTCTACATACATTATCCTCATCTGTTATCCTATCCTTCGAAATTCCATGCTTTTCAAAAGATTTTACTGTACCACATTTTGCAACGTGTTTAGTATCATTTGACACATGAAGCGTTACGCATACAGCAGCGCGGGAATTTCCTGTTTTTTTAAGTGTTTTTGATGCGAAATATTTTTAACTCGTAACAATTTTATATACTTTTTTTTTTAAATTTTAGAAATGTTCATATTTTATTTTTTCAGCAATCGACTTGGTCTAATCGACAAAGTATCCTTACATTCGATCGACAGTGATCGAATGGGAAGATACTTTTACACCGGGGTTTACGGTAATTTTTTTTTAATACAGTTTAACGATTGTACTAAGCACTGATGCATAAACTTTACTGTGCTAAAAATTGCTCTCTTTTTATTTTAATGAGAGAAAATAAACTTTTATGAGGAAATTATGTAAGTGCTGTTCGGTTTATCACAAAGTAAATATTTCTGAAGATTTTTATGGATAAGACTTAATTTTTGGATAACTATTTCTCCTTTTTTTCTGTTACAACATAGAAATTATAAGCTTTGCATGACATAATTGTTCTGAATAAGCTATGAGCGTGGAAGTACTAAAATAATAAATTAAAAGTATCACAAGCATTAAGAAAACGTTTTACGCTGAATTAACTTACTTTAGAAACAAAAATACAGCAAAATAAACTTGTGGTATCAGATGACTTTAGAAATATTAATTTGGTGACGTAGTCTGCGAATGCTGTCACGTTAAAGTCGTTCATTGAATTTATCTGACATAGCGAATAAAAAATAATTAAATATTAAAGTAGCTGCAAAAGACTTTTTTTATTCAAATAGAGCTATAAGCTTGCAAATATCACTGATGTGTGTGTATGTATGTATGTATATATATATATATATATATATATATATATATATATATATATATATATATATATATATATATATATATATAATACTATCTTACACGAAATTATTTTATTATTTTTTGAACTCATCCCTAGTTTTAATATCTTTAGTTTGGAACTTTATCACATTTTTATAATTTAGAATGTTAAATAAAACTAGTGATGTTGAATAAACCTTCATATTAGAATATAAAAGATTTTAGCCCATATTCTATAATACTATAATTTCCAAATTACATTATAAAAACTTCAAAATAAGTTTATAGCTCTGTTTTATTTTTCCTGCTAAAGATTAATTCAAACGGAAAAGTGACAAACTCGAATCTGTATAATTCTTAGTTTCCATAAATGAGCTAACCATTTACAAATGAATGCAATTACAGGCATACTAATTGTAGATTTTACCAGTAAATGAAGTATTTAAAGTCTTATATATAACAAGTTTTCTTCAAATAGTACATATTTATAACATTGACTTCTTATTAACAAGTTTTCATAAAGTGTAATTTAAATATCTGAAAAGTTTTTATAAAGTGCAAATTGGAGTATTCTCTAAGGGTAAATAGATGACAATGATTCTTATATTATTTCAAATCTTATCTTAATTATTTTTCTTTAATTTCCAAGATTAAGACAGTTAATTTCTTTAACTAAGTGTCGTGAATTAAAAATTCTTTAAAAACTTCATCATTAAATAAATATTAGTTTTTTTAAATTCTTTACTATAATATTTTTTAAATAGAATAATATAATATTATAAAAAAACAACAAAGGAAAAATCAAGTTTCAAACTAGATTGAGCAATTTTGAAGTTACAAACAAAGTTGCATTCATTTAAGAAATAATAAAAGTGTAACAGTTTTTTGTAATGTGATCTTTCTACCACCTTTAACCTACAATGGACTTACAAAAATCATCAAAAGTTTTAAGAACAATAGAAATCAAATTGAGTTGTTATAGCCCTAAGTCATTTGATATCGAGATATATCATGCTTTCAGATAAAACAATAGTTCAAATAAATTATATTTTGAAAAAAAAATATTAACCTAACTATAACATGTCATTAGTTTGGAAATTGCATACTATACACAGTGAAAAAGGATGAAAAGTGAAAATCTTAATAACTTTTGATTTAATGATCGAGTTTTCCCATACTAGGCAATATGAATGGTTCGAGAATTCAACCTCAAATGCTAAATTTAAACAAAAAATAATTTTAACAGGAATTAAGGCTGTCGATTTTTTATTAGGACTTCTTTTAACTCAATTTCTCTTTTGGCGTATTTCGCTATGTCTCAGGAACTTTTAAAACGAATCGTAAGACCTTTGCACACAATTATAGAACTCTTTCATCCAAGGTTTATTCTAGGTAAAAATTAATATTTGTAATTATATGTTGTTGTTTTTTATTATTTAATTTGCTTACGGTAAAATCCATTTTACCGTAAATTCAATTTCTACTGTAATTTTTACAGTATTATTTATTTAATTAGAACGATTCAATAACTTTATAGTAATTATTACCTGTAAAAATTGCGGTATGTCAGATTTTTGTTTTGGTAAAAATCCTCCGGTAAAAATGGATTTTACGGTAAAAAATACCAGCTCCCTGAGTACCGGAACTTTTTATCGTAATTTGATCCCGAATTTTTTACGATGTACGTTTTCTTTTGAACTCTCATCCCTTTAAATCTTACCAACAAGTTTTTATATAATAAATTTAAAAATTAAGATCTTGTAAAAGGAAAATGCAAACAAACATCCCATTAAATCGTACCTACAAGTTTTTGTATAATAAATTTGAAAATTAACATCTGGTATAAGAAAAATGCAAACAAGCCTATACATGAAAGTCAGATTTAACCTGAACATTTAATTAAAAACAGTGAAACATTTTAGCAAACAAAATTCATTAAAAACTAACACAAAATTATAGCTTATTTAGAACGAATTCTCAAGGAAGTAAATATTAGCTACATTGTAATTAAACTGATACAGATTTCTAATAATTTAATCAGTTAACAAAAAAAAACTTTTTAATAACAAAAATTTTTTTATTTAAATATAAAAAAATATGAACTTGTAAATATAAAAACTTCATTCGCTTCCACAATTATTAAGATAAAAAAAAAGTCAACTTTTCCCACCTTTTTTAAATTTTTACTGCAAATGACGTTTCTACATTATCAAGTATGTATTTCCGCTTCGATTTCTAGGGTTTATTTATTTAAGGATAGTATTTTTTCACTCATTAGAGGACATGCTTCTTTGAGCTTTAAAAAAAAAAAATACAATTTTCACTGTTTTGAGATACATTGGACTTCGTATAAGTTTTTTTTTTACGAAGTTAGTTCGAAAATATTTATCACTATGTCAAGCCCTATTATTACTAAGTCCAACAGGTGATGTCAATGCACTTTCTTTTCGAATTCGTCATCAGCCTACTTAATTTTACGCAATTCTAAAATAACAATTAAAATTTTTAAACCTTTGAACCTTTAAAGTTCAAGTTAAAGCAAATAGCTTCCAGCTCTAGCCATGAAAAAACATCCTCTCTCTCTCTCAAACATAACATGATGCTTCCCTTGCAGGTGTAACATTTGATCAGCATATTTCACCCACACAAAGTTTAGCTAAGAATTTTGGTGTCAAAGATCAAGCAAGAGTTTCGTGACTTGAAAACACAAATACAGCATTTTATGAAGTGCAGCCGAACAGAATGATTATTCATACAGGAAAAAAACTGGAAAAATAATAATGTCTAAAAAAAAACTAATACTTTCTTTACACGAAAGTGTCAAAGGGCAATTCACTCTCTTTTTCATACAATATTAAATCTACTTCTAACGTTATGCCCTATTCGAAATGTTTTGTAATTACAGATACTGAAATTATTTATTATAAATTGAAACTCTGTAAAGAGAAATAACTATAGCATTATAATAATGACATCCTTTGATGTAAATAAGTAAAATGATATCTAAGGGATACAGTTCAGAAAAGCGCAGCTGAATTTTATATTTATGAACCAATTCCTATAAATAATCTTTGTTTCCCATCATCTTGATCTATAAATAAGAATTAAATCTTAAATGGTAATGAAACGATTTACTTGTTTTTATGCCGTACAGTGCTGCGAACACCGTAATAATTTAGTTCATCAATAAACATGTTAAAGAAAGAACAAAATACTATAACTAAATATTGAACCGGTTTCGGAGAAGAAATTTCTATTTAGTACTGCTTTAAAATAATTTTGCAGAAGAAACATTCATCATGCGTCCAAAGGTTTTTGTCTTGCGTTTCATAGCGGATGCTGAGAAAAAAATTTGGATAGAAAATAAGAAGAAAAAGAAAACTTGTCAGATATTGTTAATACAGTAAAATAGTGAAAATAATACATGTTCTTATAGCTGTATGGATTTGACAGTTTGAAAGAATTTTTCAAAGTTATATTTATGCCCCTAAAACAAACAAACAGAACTTAGTTTTGAATAATTTTTACTTAAACGAAAATTGGCAATTGCAAAGCTTATTTCATTTCCATGAACAAATTAAGCATGCTCTATTTCGCAAATAGACACCTCTGTCCTTGATCAGCTATGTTCAAGATTATCTTAAACAATAGATTTTATGTAATCCAAAAAATAGAAACCAAGCACGTAAGTTGAAATTAGTAGAAAATATGAAATAGCTAATCACACCATGAAAAACCTCAATAAAATGGGTACACATGATTCACTAAGTAAAATTCTTTATTTAGTAAATATTTTTAAAAAATCACACATAAAAAAATAAAATGGCGAAAATTGGTATTGTATTATTACATATTAGTTTAATAAAAAATTATTTATCATAAAAGCGAAAATTTTGCAACAGCCTGTTGTGGGCCTAGGGAGTAATGGAGGTCAAAGCATCACAATTTCGTGACCAACGACATGCTACTAGCAATGTGGTCAGCATTCCGCACCAACCTCCGTTACTTCTCAGTTAAACCGGTACTAATCGATCAGCGTGGATATCATTCCACCGCCCGGGATCGAACCCTAGTAGTACTTCTCAATGACAGCTCAGAGCCTTAACCACTGAGCCATCGCTACGCATGGAAGTATTATAGTTTTAAACTAATTTATTAGAAATTTACTTAGTTAGTATTTATTTATTTCTCATTTCTAGGTTTTAAACTAAGTTTACTAATAAGAATTTATTTAAGATCTTTTAATGAAACTTTTCAGAAAATTTTCTGCATGTCATTATTATTCTTTTTAATGAACGGCAATCTGTTTGTGTGCCATTTCTTAGATTAGATTTCTTATATTTATTAGCTGATTATCATTATAATAAATTCAATGCATTCTTATTATGTATTCAATTACTATAATTCAAAGCATTCAACAAATATTTGGTAGTAAAAACGAAACAACGTAAAATATTTTAAGTAATTTCGTCAAATCCTGTCATTGTTATCAGTTAAAAATATTTTGTTTCATTTGCTTTTTAAAACTTATGCATATTATTTAGAGTATTTTAATATAGTTTGCACTTAAAAATGTGGATATCTGAAAAGCTATGTGTATTAATCAAAAGATTAGACAGTATTTTTTTGAAATTTTCTTCAATCAGTCAGACAAGTTTCTTCCACAATTTCAAAATTACTGACGGTTAATTTCAAAATCCTCTTTTTTTTTTTTTTTAAATTTACTGAAAATTTTATTTCAGCCATTTTTGCGTCGACAGATTTACTAGAAATTGTTTATCATAATTGCTTTGTGATGTTTCTTTTTTTTTGTTACAGTCCTTTTAAGTGTTAAATAATTTTTAAAAAAATAATAATTAATAAAGTATTTTGGATTAGGCTCATTCCGTTATAAAACTAGTTTCTTTTAGCTAATTTTGAAGAAGAAAAAATGTAAGAAAGCTTCTATTAGCTCAAAATGTTTCAAAATGCAATACACTGAAAAATTCCAGATCAAATTATGGAATGAAGTTCCGGGGCTTTGGGTGCATCATTCGTAAATTTCACCGTAAAAACTAGTTTCATCGTTAATTATTATGCCGTAAATGTTACAGTAATATTTATTTAATTGGATTGATTCAGTGATTTTATGCTAATTATTACTGTAAAAATTACGATATATCAGATTTTTTGTTCCTTGATATGATCGGGTCCAAAAAAGGATTTTACTATTAAAAAAGTACCGCCAATCTGAGCACCTGTATTTTCTACCGCACTTTGAACCAGAATATTTTACAGTGTAGACTTACCAAAGAAAAAAGTTCAAAGAATTGTTTTAGACATTAAAATTAAATTAAAAGTTCAGTTAACGCCTCAGCAATCTTAAAAATAGCTTCTTGAACAAATACTCTTACAATATTGTGTATAATGGTATTTTTTTTAAAAATAAATAAATAAACCGAATTCATCGGAATTTTTTTTTCTTCTATTTTTTCAGCCAAATAATTTGTATTAGTATTCAGGAAAGGCCAAAAAATAACTTATCAACCACGAGATCTGATCACGGCCTTTTGATGATCGTGCAAATTTATCTTCAAGTTAGTTACACATCGTTTGTTGGGCATTGGCTTCCAACTAAGTTGGATGAACTTCTGCTTTTGGACTGAACTTTCTCATACTCATTTGTTATATTTTGAATATTCGGATATTAAAGAATATTTATTTTTCAATAATGCGTCTAGTGTTATCGACATTTAAATATTTCGGTAAATCCTTTGTCGTACTTCATATTTTAATAAAACTTACTTGAGACTATTTTGCTTTCAAATTGTCCTTCTATCGTCCCAAAATCATTTGTTATAATTTAATTTTGTGGGTTGCAAAATGATATTTGTTACTAAATATGCATTGAAAGATCTTCCACGTTGCTTGGTAAGTCTACCTTCTAACTAAAAACTTTTATCCATACAGATTTGAAATTATTTTGAATCTTGATCCTACTCATACTCATTTGTTGAATATTCAAATGTTAAAACAATATTTCTTTCTATAAATGTTTATGTTATTCTTATGAATGTTGTTCTTTTTAAAACCATATCTACGACCATGCTTAACTTTTTTAATCAAACTTACTAGAACTATTATAATATTAAGTTTACAGTAAAATATTATGTTCAAATACCCTAACTGTGCTTGTGAATATCATAAAATGTCTGAGCAAACACTATTTTAATTAGATTTCGAACCAATATTTTGTTTATATCTACTCGTTAAACTGACAAATTTTGTCAGAGAACGCTAATTTTAAAGTTTAAAACATCAAGTTTTTTCCGCACACTAATCGACTATTTTTATTGCTTGGAATGCCTTTAGGAACAGTGTTTAAAGAATTGAAGCCATTTAAAAAAATATAACGAATAAATTCTTGGTTTTTCGTTTAATTAAAGAAAAATGCTTACAAATTAAAACCAACCGAGATGTTCCTGTAAAATTATAAGTTATCTGGTAAAAAAAAAAAAAAAAAAAAAAAATAATTGCTCTTAAATAAAGATTTTAAAAATATTGTATTCTGCAGTGCATGTTGAAAAGCATTTCATATCTTATCACATACGCCTTTACAATCACATCAAATAGTTAAAACATATGGTTCCAATATTTTTACGAAAAATTTGAAACTACTGCTTAAAAATCTCTTTATAATTAATAATTTATTGCAGGAATTTGATGATATGAACTTTATTTTATGATACTTATATAGTAAAGTTAGCGCAGCATTGCGAACTAGAAATTTGAAAGAAAGAACAAATCCAAAAGTTGTTTTTTTGAAACATCAAAATAAAATGTAATTTTTTTCCCTATATTAATTATTTGTTCTTAACGGGACACCTGCAAGTGACGTAGTGTGGGTATCTCGTTGATTGGTTGGTCAAACGTGACATTTGTTTACGTTAGCAACTGTTCTTTCCATTCTATTTTAAGTAAGCCAAGACCTTCAAGTATTAATTCTCTTAAGTGACGCATTCTAGATTCTTTCACAAAGAATTCAATCATTTCACAAGTATTTCAATTCTTTCACTACATATTTCTTACTTAACACAAAGAAGTCATGTAGAACATAAACAAACAAATTATGAATCGAAGATGCCAGGTACACAGAACAAAACTATATCACATTTGCAATGAAATACATTAACAAATAATAAATCTGAGTCAAGTAAAAGATATATATGAGAAAGAATTAAATTTCATCAAATTCTATGTGCTATACGGTGTTGTATTTAATTACCTTCACGATACTTAACATTCTAACTTATGTGGAGAAACTTAGCTCCACTGTTTGCTTACATACGATTAGCTGGTGCTGACTTTAACTGTCACATGTGTGGGTATCCGTGATGCATGTTATCCTTACACAGTTAAGAGGAGCTATACTGCGGGAGAAACCTTATTTTTCATCGGAAATTCTATTTCACCTCCATAAGTAATTTAAAGTACAGAAAAAGTGACTTTAGCTGAAACTTACAGTGCAAGGCATGAAGTTAAATTGCTGAAAAGAAATTTTCAAAGTTCAAAATGAAAACAAATTATGAGAGGATAACTTGGGATTACGCATTGGAAAAGTTATCTTCCAATAAGTTGCTTGCATTTTGACATTTTAAATTTTTTTTTTCGGCAATTGAAACTATTTCATAGCTTAATCTAGATTTTCCTGAACTTACTTTTCCCATACTTTAAATTTTAAATTAGTTAAGGAGGTGAAAATGAATTTCCTATGAAAAGTTTCTTTTTGCGGAATAGCACATCCTCTTAAACTGGTTATCAAATAACCGATGAAAAAAAATTCTTTCCTCCTTGTTCTTGGCGATGTTCTCTTTATTCAGCTTTTAAATTTCTATTAAAAACAAGTTAAAAGATGTTTTATACAAGGAATGTTAGCAATGTCCTCCATTTGCATGTTTAAGTGTTGTAATGAGCAAATAATAAATCCTTTTTTTTTTCAATTTATTCAAAAATTCGACTGATTGCGCAATCATGCACGAAATATTAAAGTATTTATTCTTCAAACACTTTAACAATCTACTTTTTAAGTATTAAACAAAATTTTTCTCCACGTATCTTCTAAACAAACCATTTTATATTTCGTATAAGAACTTTTATTGCATATAAAAAGTGAGGATATCACCATGATGTTTCACCTGTAAAAGAGGCGTTACTCATTTATTCCTTTCGGTTTTTCCCTGATCAGTCATTATTATTTAACAACTAAAATTACGATAGTAAAGTCTACTGATATAAAAACGTAAAGATTAGAAAAAGAAAAAAAAGCTAAATCGTTCCTTATCAACTTTTAACTTTTTATTCTATTTTTAGTTTTTGCTATTCATCTTTGTAAGTCAAAACATCATCAGTTTAAGAAATGGTTATAATCGCAACCAGTTTGTGTATGCACGAGAAATTTTTTTAGGTATGAGCCTAATGAATAACTAAAGACAGAATTCATTAAATGTAACTATTGATTATTTATTGTTTTATATTTTCCCCAACTTCATTTTCTTTAATTAATATGTGGTCAGAAGTGATACCTACTGTTATAAAAATCGGCCTCGTATAAGAGTAAAGTAAACAAAAAGAAGAATCACAGTTGTAATTTTGGCTCGCACCAGAAATAGAATAATGAAGTTCTACAGAAGATTAATATTGTTATCCATTACCACGAATTCCGTTTAACATTTGTATATCAAGAAGATTGACGTAACTGGAGTACGCAGACAAAACAAAGAAAAATATTTTTTTTTCTCCAAATTTTCTTCAATTATTAAGATATTTTTCCGCTTTATCCCTCATCGGTGTTCAAAATGAAGAATACTATTATCAAAGAACAATCGTAGAGTTTCGAGGGCAAAACAAAAATTCACTCAAAATCACTGAATTGTTTATTCATTATTTTGTCTTCCGCCAAGAAAATGAATATTCTAATGTTTTTGGCACGCTTGGCATGTTTCCCTTTCTTTCTAAAAACCATCAACAAGTCACGCATAATCATATTTCGGGTGTTTTTCGGAAATCGAAGAGTTTCACCTATGTTTTGATGACCTACATTTTCTATTCATCCGAAACGATGCGAAGGATGACTAACTGCTTTTAGTGCTCATCTTCATTGTTGATGACCTTCCTTTTCGACTAATTAGGCACGAGCTCAGAAAATGTGTTTATTTATCCTATAATTTCATTAACACTTTCCACGAATTTTAAAGCAGTATCTTAACTAGATTCATGTTATTATGAATTATTG
The DNA here is from genome assembly GCF_982258835.1 of Parasteatoda tepidariorum. NCBI lineage: Eukaryota > Metazoa > Arthropoda > Arachnida > Araneae > Theridiidae > Parasteatoda > Parasteatoda tepidariorum. Next base: position 75,350,810 of record NC_141757.1, read on the forward strand.
CGTTTCATATTATTACGAAAAGTACTAAAGAAAAATAGCTACGTAATATTAATGTTTTAAAAAGAAAGATGAACTTTCAAATTTTACGCAACTTACAGTTCTACGACCATGACTTGTTACTTAAATACATTCTTAAAAGTGGAGATGCAAGCTAGAATTTGGTTTTGATTACGGAATACGAGAAAAAATTTTGAAAACTACTGAAATTTTCATTTGCAAGCTTTTTAAAATGATTAAATTTTTTTTTTTTTTGCGTATATTTTTAACTGGACAACCAAACCCTTACCTAAATAACTTTTTTGCAATTATAAAGCACCTTCTAATTTTTCCGTTTTTACAGGAACTTATTTGTTTGTCCATAAATTAAATTTTAAATGCGTGTATAATAACTTTTATGTATGAATATAAGTAAAATAGCTCTGATAGTTTTACAACCTTAGATTAAAAATTTTCATTGTTTCAAGGGGTAAAATGTAATTTACGAAATATCAATGGAAGCTTTCCCATTTGAATATTACCGAGGAAATTCCACGGAAAAACTATCACCCTTTCTATTGATAAATGGCTAACTATGGAAAACATGCACACAGATTGACATCCCTAAATATGTCTGATTTTATCAACTGAACATATTTAAAATGGAAAATTATAAAGCGATTCTGATTACTTTTCAATTCGTTTTCCGGTGTTTTTTTTTTCTTCTAATTTTAAAGTTTTATTTACGAATGAAATTAGGTATATCTAGATATCAAACTCTCAAAATATTTATTTATTTATTTTAGTAAATCGGGTTATAAATTATTTTCCCGCGTATTTTACCAATTATTTAAAATTTATTTGTTTTAAAATCAATTAACCGTAATTTGTATACAAAAAATTAAATCAAGAACAGTGTTTTTCCCTACTAAAATGGTGTTAATAATCTATATTCTATAATGCTATAATTTGCATAGATTTATCAATTTAGAATAAGTCAATTTAAATTTAAAGGTAAAAAATTGTTTTTTAAAATATATACTTAAAGAACTTTAAAAAAAATCAGTTTGGTGACACGAAGTCTGCTGTTATAATGTTAATTTGCTATTATAATAATGCAAACATTACGTTCAAAGCAATCATTACATTCCATGCGAAAAATATTACGTTAGCTTTCAGATTTTATTAAATTTTTAAAAAAAAATTTGCTATATAAATTTTCTTACCCAAAATATGTTTTGGTATCTCATATTCAAGTAAAAAAGTTAATATTAGAGAAAATGCACTTTAAAAAAAAAAATATTCTTCATAAAAATTATTTTTTCTTAAAAATATTAAATTTCAAGTCTCTTAATCTTTCTAATATATTATTTTACAGTAATAGTTTGTAAGACGCACAAAGTGTAATTTTAATATTTTTCTCCAAGATAAATTCTCTTAAACATTAACATTAGGAGAAAACCACGTATAGAAGTTTTACATATGTACATTTTTTTAGCATAGATAAGCAGAAACTATTATGTGTTGAATATGCCGAGATCTTTTCCGGAACTGATAGTGTATTAGTAGAACTATATCAATATATTTTTTAAATGTTCGCTTTCAAGTACTATAATTAATTTTTTTTAATCCAGCCAACTTCAAAAAAGAAAAAAAAACATTAAATAACTTTTGATCTATAATAATCAGATTTTAAGAGGTTATGGGGGGTTTGCCATAAAAATGTTAATTAACTAGTGCAGAAGTTAAGATATCAGGCACAAAAACGTATTTTTATGAATAAATATGAGACTTTTTGTTTTGTTTTGTTTTTAACTTGAATTCATATAAGTTATTTTTTTAAATGTTTTAACTGTTTAATTTTTGTTTCAGAAATCAACTTCAGCACAGAGTACAAAATTTTTTATTGAAATGTTGCTCTTTCAACGATGGAGATGATTTTATTGAGATAAGTCGTCATAAAAGTAAATACATGTTTTTATCTGTTATAATACCTTTTGTTTTAAGTATAGTTCCTTGTATTAGTTATTTAAATATCGGTTACAATTATTTAAATATGTATTTGTTAGAAAAAATACTATTTAACAATCACCTGACCTGATATTAAATGTGTCAAAAAAATTACAAAAACAAATGCTTTTTTTCGTTTCCTTTATCAACCATTCAAATTGACTTTTAGTACGTGAAAATCCAATCATTAGATCAAACAATATATAGGGTGTTCGTTTATACATATTTCTTTAAGTTTTCTACTTATAAATTATGTAATGATACAGAGATCACAATTTATAAATAGGTGAACTAAAAAATTTTTTTAATACTATTCAATTCTCTTAAAAGAATTGGAAAGTAAGCAACTTTTACCGGCTTATCTTTGCCTCTCATTGAGAAGTCAAAAAAAGACCATTAACTAAAATAAAAGAAATTGCAACAGGTGTTGCGAAGAAATTCTTCGCACCTGTGACATTTGTCAGTGTAACCTATCTGAAACGATTTATTTATCACTTAAGGAACATTAAAAGTAGCTGAAGCCATTTGTTAAGCAATCGACCGTAACAGCCGGAACTAGGAACATCGCTACCAGGACAAAATCTTGATGTTCGTGCTTGTCCATTTAATCCGGAATGTTCCGGCGATGGTTTTATTGAAAATAAATAAACATGTCAGGACAAGAATGGGAAACAGCACAGAACATAGTTCCACATGAAAAGCGTGTCGTTTCAATTCTAATTTCAGACGATCACACCTTTGAGGAAACAAGACTTGTCTGCTCTGAAACAATTGGGCCGTAAATGAGAAACAAGAATATAGGCGATTTTTTTTTGTAATGTGATAAATTTATATTGATTGTTTTTCCTTTGTTACATGTTAGCATAGTTATGCTCTATTGTTATATAAGCAATTATGTTTTAATACTGACAGTTAGTCGAGGATAGAATGTTATCTATTTTGTAACTTTTCGTATTATTATTTTTTTTTTCGTGTTTCTTTTCATTAATAATCTAAATTTAATATGTAATTCAGAAAAGTTTATATACCTTTTTTATACCTTATTGCCGAAAATTATATTTCTTCGTTGAAAAAAAAATGGTGTTAAGAAAGCTTTAAAAAATATCATATTATTATTAATTTAAATTATTTTGTTAAAATAAATAATTAAAGTTCCGCCTCTGCTCTTTATCGCTTCCCATTTTTTTGTTTTTTATTTTTTTAGGGGATCTTTCAGTGAAATCTCATTGTTATTATTTTCTTCACGCTAACTGGGATAAGCTTTGCTTTACGGTATATTTTCTGAAGAACTTCGTACAAAAATACATAAAAAAATTAAGTATACAAACATTATGTACAATAAAATACGATAGTTTAAAGATTAATTTAACTATCTTTTAAAACCACCGTCATCCAATTTGGTGGATATTACTATAGTTTATTTTATATATTTATATATCAAATATATTTATATTAAATATATATATAATATATTTATATATCAAATATATTTATATTAAATATATATATAATATATTTATATATCAAATATACCATATATCAAATATACCAAATATATCAAATATATATCAAATATACCAAATATATTAAATATATATCAAATATACCAAATATATTAAATATATATCAAATATACCAAATATAACATACCAACGTGCATTTTTTCCAAAAAATTGTTTAATAAAATCACAGACGTGCCGTCAAATAATTTTGACTTCATGATTATTGGGAAAATAATAATACTTAATACTATCAACTCACAACTCTTTATTTACATTGAAAAGAAAATACATTTTGCAATGTCTCAGTTATACGCGTAATTCAACTTAAAGTAGCATCAGTGAGACTTATGTTATTGCAGATTAAATGACAAATAACTTATATTAGGTTGTAAAATATTAGTTTAAGCAGGACTGTTGATTTTTTTGCTAGTTATTTATTGTTAGCTTGTTTTTTATGGTTATTAATTGTTCTTTTAGCATTAATTGTTTATTTTTTTTATTAATAATTGCTTATTATTTTGTTTGTTTTTTTGAATTTTAATTTAATTGTTACATATGCTTCATAGTGTGTGACATTTGTGTAATAACAATTCAGAGTGCAATAACAATTGTGATCGGTGGCGTGCCCAAAATATTGTGTACGCGTGCCATAAATGGCACGCGTGCCATTGGTTCGCCATCCCTGCCCTAGGTTAAAAACCTGCCTCAAAAACCTAAAAGATTTCATTACTTTGTTGAAATGTTATTCTTACGTAGTGTTTAAAGTTAAATTTTAAATGCTACTTTTTTTATAATTTCATATGTGTTAAAAGTGCCTTGAAAAAACTTTTTTCTATGTAGACATACTTTAAATATTTATGTAATAAAAACATTTTCCTATGCATTCAAATATTTACGTAGTAAAAAACACTATATCTATGTAATTAAATATTTATGTAGTTAAAAACACAATAGTTGTGTATTAAAATATGGATGTAACAAAAAGGCCAATATATGCAAACAAAAGACCTTCTGGAAACTCTTTAGTAGTAAAATTGCTCTTAAAGAAGATATTCTTGCAATAATAAAAAAAAAACTTTAAATATTCTTATAATTTATGCCATCATTCTTTTTTATGTATAAAATATCAAAAACGGAGTAGTATGAAACTTTAAAAGCAAAATTTATGTAAGTGCAGAATCCTCAGAATCTTTTTCTATTTTAATATATTAAAATTATTATTATTTTTAAAATTCAGATAGTTAGACTAATAAATGAATCCACTTTTATAACTTTGATTTCATGCAATTGTAAGAATATAAAATTTGAGAAAAAAACTTGCAAATTATAATAAGAAAAAAAACTCTTCCAATTCAATTATCTAAAATAATAATAGTTTAATGCCGTGTCTAACTTGAAGTTCAGATGTGTTTATAACCCGAATCACGTTTCAACCAAATCCATGATGTTCCAGTACCATAAACCATAATACCATAGTTCCCAATTTTTACGAGGCTTTTAATGTTTCTATATGTGTTCAGGTGAAAACTCTTCCTCTGGGCAGTCCCCGCAAATCCTGTAGGTCCTTTTACTGTCTTTATAAATTTTCATACCACTCAATTGGCCAGTTCTCAATCGAATAATGATCTGAATAATTTCTCTGCATTAATTTCGGAAATTTAATGATTCATGTTGATATGTTTTTCTCTACATCTGAATCTGAATCTTGAAAAATAGTTATCAGGCTATATTTCTGATTTCATTGCATTGAGTCAACTTCATTTCGTGAGAAGATGAGAAAGAGAGAGAGAGAGCTGTTAATTAAAATAAAACCTGTTAAAGAAATTCAAATGCGGCTTAAAACTATAATTTTGAATTACTATATATTATCTATTTTTACTGAGTGGCCCAAAATCCAACCGACAAATTCAGAGGGGTGAAAAAAGTTATCAAGAGCATAAAAACTTACCACAGAACATAGGGTCGCAAATAACACCCGAAGGGGAAGGCGCATACTTCAGAAAAAAATATCACTATAAGTAGTCATAAAAATATTTTTGCAAGACATTTTTTTTAAAAATTCATTTTATAGTAATAATAACCCTCAAATAAACATTGAGTATAATTATTGTAATATTGAATATAACTATTATATAATTATTGATAGGGAGCTATTTTTTTGTATTATTAAGATGAATTTCATTTTAATGTGATAAGTATTATAAGTCATTATCAATGTTTCAATTCAGTAACTATTGATTGAAGAAGCGATTTTCATCGTCTTAAATAAAAATAAAATTAATGATTACAGATACCCGAATACCTCATCACAGCAGTGTTTTTGTTTCTTATCATAATTTAAAAAATTTTGTGGTGAGTGTATGATAGGGTGCATTTATAAATCTTGCGGGGTAGAGCACCAAACTGTACGTACGCCGCTGGTCTCAAACCACGTTTAAAGGTAGAAAATCAAGCTAAAAAACAAATAGTAAATATGTTACAAACTTTCTATCTGCTAAAAGATTTCTTTGATTAATTATTAAAGTATTTGTTTGAAGTGGGGCCCGTTGACATCCTTATACAGTCTTTAACAGCGAAAAAATTATTCTCGGGCGAGATCTCGAAAATGTCTTTCAAATGTACTTTTAATGCCTGTCGAAGTGACGTCAATCTGCACCATAGGAACCTCCAGTAAGTCCATAGTCGTCACATAAACTAGTCGTTTAAGGTGACTGTATGGCATTGAAAAAGTCACGCAGATGAAGGTCCGGAGATCGTGGAGGCCATGCAAATGGTTTTGCATGGCTCCCGTCCCTAATTTCAGAATTCATATGCATTTATCAAAATCCCCCCCCCCCCCAAAAAAAATTTGTTTGCGACTCCATGCTCTATAGTAAGTTTTCATCCTCTTCATACTTTTTATCACATCTCTGAACAAATTTTGAACCTAACTGCACTGAGAAAGAAAGTATGATCAAAATTACCAAAGTATGATAAAATGTAACGTGATTGGCTCTATAGGAACACCAAATATCCTCTTAATTTTTACCGAAGCACTTTGGTAATGATTATAGGTAAAAATTAGACTTAAATATAGTTTTATAATATGTGATGTGGTAAATGTGGTAGCATTCGAAACATTTTTCGTGATACCTTAGAGCAGTGTTTCCCAACCTTTTTTGTGTCATGCCCCACTCAAGCCTTTCTAAAATTCTTATGCCCCCCCATGTGACAAACACATAATTTTTAATATTAAAAAATTGATTTGTTCACAAAAGAAACTTAAATGATAGATTTCAATGAGAAATCTCTAGGAAACTGTTGACGAAACACAGTAAGTAAAATTTCGACTTATAATGAAACTTATAATGAAAAACTAAAATTCAAATTCAAAATAATTTTCATAAAGATTTTTCTATAATAATTTAATATTTTAATTTAGAGAGACCCTTGCGCTTGATGCTTGTGACACGGAGATTTTATGTTAGTTTCCAATTTGGTTAGCTTCAGCCTCAAGTCTCCCCACTGTGTTATATCCAGGCGATTTCCTTTTTTTTTTCTTTTCTTTTTACCAGTAAATCATTTACAGCACTAAATCCACATTCAGCTAAATATGAAGAAGAAAACGGTAACAATAGTTTTCTTGCATATTTGGTTAAATTTGGGTATTTGATTTCTATTTCCTCACAAAGCCATGCCATCACTCCTTTTATATAAAATAAAATTTTAACTGACTTATCATTTTACATTTCTGAGAGTTCTTCTTCATACTGAATATTTCATATACCAGACAAATGCACTAACATTGGCTGCATCATCCGTGTTGAAAAATCAATTTGTTTTAAATCAGAAAATCTTTCTTTTAAATCAGCCGATAGAATTTTCAGATTATCGACAATAACAAGTAAAGCGGTATCATTTACTTTTAATTTTTGGGGACAATTAAACTGATCTAAGTTTTTGTTTTCAGACTTAACTCAAAGGGTAATGAAACCAAATATATTCGTTTTTGTATCAACAAGAGTTTTATTTGTTCCTTGAAGTTGCTTATTTAATATATTTAGTTTTTCAGAGATATCGGCTAAATAACTCACAAATGCTTTACCATCGACTGTTAACAGATACTTCATATCAGGTTTGTCACTTCAAAAATCACCAAGAGTATCAAACAGTTCCATGAATCTTTTCAAGCAGTTCCCTTTAGAGAGCCATCTTACTTCAGAGTGAAGTAAAAGTCTCACATGGTCTGCATTTTGTTCTTCACAAAACAACTTGAAGAGGCGCTCAGATTTGGCATTAGCTTTAATAGCATCGATACACTTTATTACTGAATGCAAGTACTTCATTTAGAACAGGCGAGATGTTTTTGGCTACCAAGTTTTCCCTATGCACAACTTTTCCCCATACAATAACACAATGCACAAGAATCATTTCTGGATTCTCATCTTTCATCAATTTTAAGTAGCAATTTTTCTTGCCCATCATATTAGGAGCACCATCTGCAGCACAAGATGTTATATTTTTCATTGGTATATTATTGACATCTAAGTAGTTTTTTTTAGCTTATTATATAATATCTTTGGAGGTAGTGGTGCTTTCTAATCTTTTACCGAACAGCATTTCTTCAGCAAAATGCCCTTTATCAATATATTTTACGCAAGTTATCAATACTGCCACACTGTCTATCGAAGTTGATTCATCCATTTGCACTGAGAATTTTCTTGTTTTTAGCTTGTCAACAAGTTGTTTTTCAATATCTTCACTCATTTCGTCTATTCTTCTGCTAACAGTATTGTTATTGAGTGGCATAGCTTTTACATCTTTTTCAAGAACCGTATTAAGAAATGCTGATATTGACGGTATTATTTAATTCTCTCCTATAGTATGATTTCTTCCAAATTTAGCGATGAATAAAGAAATTTCATAACTAGCCTCACGAATACAGTTATGAGTTGAAGTGTGAGCAGTAAATAAAGACTTTACTGTTGCATTACAGGCATAAATCACATACTATGGTATTGATTTCTATCACTGAATGTTGCGAAACACTACAGAAGTTGCGACGGGCCATTCAGATGCGAACAACTGCATTGTTTAGCGAAATTTTAAAGTGTCAAGGAGTCTACGCGGAGCCTGCCATATGCCGCAGGGAGGTCAGTTAACTTAACGACGCCAAAAACCCAGTTGATATTTTGGTCTCATCAAACGAATTTATAATATTTATTGGCCGCAATTATTTAAGAATTTGCTTTTTTTCTTTCAATTTTGGAACTGAAATCTAGCATTGTATTTAAATGGCCCGAAGCAAATGGGTAAAACTCTTGTCGAGTCCATTTTCGAATTGCCCCCCTTAACAATCAAATTGCCCCCCAGTGGGGCGTGGGCCCCACGTTGGGAAACACTGCCTTAGAGCATGGCATAAAAACCATTTATTCGGTAAAATTTACTTTTCAGTTTTGTACTTTTTTTCTAAATGTTGGGTAATAAGAACTGTAATTTTGAAACCTAAAGTTTTCGGTAAACTGTTACCATGTGAACTGAAAAATTACCAAATGAATGGTTTATTTACCGTTTATTTTGGTTTTATTAACCAGAACTAAGGTTTTTTTTTTTTACCAAAAATAAAATACAGTACGGTAATTTTATCAGAATTATTTTTCTCTTTGTGTGTGTTATCACAGGCGTATACATTATCTATATTATTTTAAAGTTTTAAATACATTTTATTTAGAACTCAATTCATATAACATATTTCCTATCCCCTGTCCCATAAACTTAATTTTAGTGACAGAAAACAAGGTGGTGTGTATGGAGACTTGAGATTAAAACTTTCCGGTTTTGAAATTTTCAAGATTTGAAAATCAAACGAACAAAATAATTTTTACTGTTTTTTTCATTTTAAAATAATTTAAAATTTCTGCAGTGTTTTAAGTCTGGGATTGAAATAATTGAATAAGAATGAAAAGAAATTCACATTGAGCATTTCATTCTTAAAAGAGATCAAAATACTGAAAAAATAAATTAATTCTCGTTTATCTTTATTTTTCATTAAATTTAAAACTTAACTTCTTATTCATTGGCAAAATTATTCAATTCACCAAGAACTTTTCTCTTGGAGAGATCAAGGTATTGTTTAAGTGAATGATAATAAAAAATTTACTGCAGTTATTGTCGATTTAAAATGTTTGTTCAAGGTTGACAACATTCTTTTTCGTCTTGATCATTAATTTTACCTTCAGTAAAACGAGAATAAAGACGCAGTAAAATAGCACCGTTAGCTGAAATTATGCTTTTCCAAGATCATTTAAAATATTTGTTGACATTAAAAACCTGTTTCATAATCTCGTTTGGATTTCAATACGTAATTCCATCATGGTTTTAATAATATTTTATTTTCCAAGAATATAATGGAACCAAAAATTATTTTTCTAGATTTTATTAATAAAATGTTTATTTTATGAACAGATAGTTATAATAGCAATAAGACTTTATCAATAAACTCTTTGTTTATTGCTACTGTCGTTTTTTTTTTCTACCACTGCAAATGCTGTTAAATATAAGACTAAATTTCAGAATGATCCAAAAATAACTAAGAAAAAATTATTAATAATAGAAAGTCTAAAAAAGTAGTTATCAAAAAACTAATTCATATGCTATAATAAGTGAAATTAAATAAACGATAATAAAAGAATTTCAAAATAATAATAATAATAAAGCTTTACTCTCATATTAAGTCAGTTTTATATTTTTCTTAGATAAAAAATGATGGAATAAATTTTTTAAAACTTGTATTGCTTTCATCAATCGAAGCTATTTTGATAATTTGATTTGAATAAATTCCTCGGGGTGATCTTTAAACTGTTCAAGTTTTCTCAAAACGAAATGAAGTATCTTATTTAGTAAGTTTTAAATTGTAATACCAACCTTTTCGATCGTGTGATATTACAATTTAAAGCTTACTAAATATGAAACTGAGTTTTCCTTGAGCTGAACTTTACTGAGTTTTGGAGAAAATAGAATATGTATTTTTTATTGAAGTTGAACCTGAACTGGATTGAACAATCATTAAAGGAACCTAAATGATGTGTGATTGATATCCTCAACAAAATTAGCACATTAAAAAGTGATCGCAGAGAGCGTGCAATACACATTGACCCAATTTTCATTTTTCTTGCTCTAAAACTGTCTTTTAACCTACTGCCTTGAGCTTTAGGGAGGTAAATCCAGGTGGGAAAATATTCATTGATGAGTAAAATTGTAAAGATTTATCGAGAATTAAAACATTAAAGATCTTACAGGAATCCTTAATATTTTACCAGCAATGTATTTATAGGAATGGTGTGACTGAATTAAAGTTTTATTTTTCATTGGATTGCGATGCAGATTTCAGAATTAATCTAAAATAGAACTGTGGTAATGCCCAAAACTCAGTAGGGATTAACTAAATTTTTTCTTAAGCCTCTCCTATATTATTCTTAATATCTGAAAGCTTAAAATTAAAATTTTCTGACAGAAAGTTCCTGAATTGGTTTTAAAATACTATATCTTACACTTACAAGCAATTGATTTTTGAAAATTTAATTATTTCCTATAAAGAGTAATATTGAAACATCATACACTGCTGAAAAACAAAATTCGAAAATTCTTATCAGAAAATGGGGTACTTATCGGTTATAGGGATCATGAAGCCAAGTTGAAACAAATTTGTTTCTTTGTGTGAGCGAACTGATACTGGTTTACCAGATACTGGTTTACACATAGGTGTATCAAACGCGACAATATCGCGATCATTAATGATAACACTATATAACTAATACAAAAATATTGCGATCATTACTAATTACTATGATTATCGAATACGATAATATCGCGAATATTATACGCAACAATAAATATTCAATACGATATTATTTTGAGTGTTGAAAAGTTTTATTTGGAGTATGAAAATATTGATGCATTTAAAAAATTAATTTTAAAAAATTACGATATAAAGGTAAATAACGATATTTTCTGACAATGCATAGCTATGTTTAAATTTGGCACTTATCATAATAGGGTCCAACGTTCGTGGTCCCTAAACCGTAAGTACCGAAAATGATTCTTAAAAGGCGAAATAAAGAAGGAAATTCTAAACCGAATGGTTTAAAAAAAAATCATTTTTTTAGCATTTTTTTTAACCGAACTGCAGTATCATATTCAATAACAGCAAAACGTTTTATGATTTAATAAAACACTTAGAAAATGGCTGTAATCAGGAAATATGACATATATTTATTTAGAGAATATAACTTTGAAACTATACTCGTACTTCAGCTTGAGAAGTCTTGCTAAAACTACCATTTTTATAATGCTCAAATCGTTTTCTAGCTGATTTGATCACTATCTATTATTAGCATTTTAAAACAAACTAACAACTATAAATATTTGAAAGCTTAAGCTGTTGACTCTTTTTCTATCCTTTGTCAAAAACAAGTTAAAAGTATAGTAAAATTCACGAAATTTCAACTTACCAAGGACAAGAGAAGAAAGGAAGCTATTTCATAAGTTCAATATATAAATAAACTTCTGTTACTTAATGGGCGTTTATTGTGAGAATCGGAGGTAATTTTTCAGAGAATTCTAACTTAAACAATTTAATGAAATAAACTTTTTTTATGAACTCTTCGGATTATAATCACAGCGTGTAATTCTAGCTTTTTAAAATTCGTTTGATACACTAATTTATCAATATTTTCGCAATTTTTACTTGAGTTTTGTCAAAATATATAACAAATTTAGGAAGCAATTGACACTTTTCAAACGCAATGGGGAAAACACAATATTTTAAGCAAACGATTCCAGTCTTGGTGCACTTATAGAATCGTTTTCTAAATTTCAATTTTTTGTATTGATTAAAATACGTATAACGTATCAAGGAAATTAATTTTTGGATTATAAGTTATTTGCTTATCAAAATATGAGTGTTAAGTAAAATTAAAACGAAGCTATAACATATCTCCTTGAAAAAATATGAATATAAACTTTGTTCTATAATTTAGCATCAGGAACCTTAAGACTATGGTCCAACTTTAAAATGTTTCAGTAGGACTGTGTTAAAATGTAGCTTTGAGCTTTTAAAATACAATATACAAACTTGTAACGTAATATTATTTGCAACCCAAAAAAGTCCTATTCCTTTTCTAAATAATTAATTTAGAATGTATAGTTTTTCTTTTTGCTGCTCAAAATTTGTTAGGGTACTGCTATTTCCCTTACTTCTATACGAAAAATTATGCATTTCGACACCACGTACAGCTTCAAGTTGAGATGATTTCATGTGATAGATAATTATAATCTTGTATTGCAGTTTAAAATTATTTCGACAACACTTTTTTTTAATTTAGAAATTTAATTATAATTTAATATTTTGCAGAGACATATATTTTAAAATAAATACTTAATGGGGGAAATAAATTCGAAGAATTCGAATTTATGAACGCATAAAGTCAAATATAAATAACTTTCAAATATAGCCAGAATTAGGTTCTTTTCCAATTGATATTTGATTTTAAAAAAATTTTTTACACTTTTCTAATAACTATTTTAAATTTTAATTACTTTGAATTTTTTTTCCAAGTGGAGGGGATTATCAAATTTTGCAATATCTGTTTGTGGGTTTTTGATAAAAGTAAGAATGTGGAAGTAGGCAATAAATTCCGATATCAATTCTAATGCGAATTCCTTTTCTTGGTTATTTTTATTCCATCGACATCAGAAATAAAGTGATTTTAGTATCATATCAAATAGCATTTTTGTAGTGTATATTAGATTTGAAAATTTCATTTGAGACGACTTCCCGATACATTTATTTTTCTGTATATTATTCAGTATTTTAATGCTTGCAACTTCAAAAAGGAAGTAAAGGAAAGATGTATATAAAAGGCTACAAGTTAATATTTAAGAGAGGAATTCACAAAAATAATTTCGACGCCTGTTCGAATCACTAGTGAGGAAGGCTACATGAAAGTCACAGAAACTATGTGACTCCTTATGAAACGTGAAAGTATTACTTATAATCGCCTTTCGATTTCTCTTTGTTTTTTTTTACATTTAATATTAGTTAAATGTAAAAAAAACAATACCGCGCTTTGTTTCAGGTGACGTGACTCAGGTTCAAATCTCACCGGTAGTTGGTTGATATGAATTTCTCTCCCGGCTCGCACCAAACGCTGTGCTGACGCAAAATATTCTCAGTTGCAAAAGTACCATGGGTTCGAATTCTTTTGTCTGGATAATCGTGAGAAGTTTTCCTCTCCATGTAAAGCATATGCGGATCAGTTCCATCAAAAAGTTCCCCGCGAAGGCTAGCTTATCCCTGTTAAAGCTCCCTTGTTTTTTGGGTGGGATTCAAAATTATAAGGCTGCAGAATTTATATTATATATATAATATCACTGACAAAATATCATAAGAATATTACTAGGAGTGTAGTTTTAACAAATATTTTTTATGATTTCAGGTTTTCTGTCCCTGAAATGGAAAAACAGGGCACCATGAAAAACCCTGATGGTCTGCTGGCCTATAATGGGAGACCATCACTCTTTTACCCAGCGATGAAAACTGAAATTGACGATGAAATCGCATCCCATAGTGGTTTCCCTAGCCGTCTAGCGAGCGGTCTAGGCACTGCTAAATTTCTTTGCGGTGCTTGTCTTGCTTTATTGGGAGGAATGGCAGTTTATGTTCAGGCATGGTCTGCCTGGATGTACGGAGGTATATGGAGTGGACTATTTGCCATTTTTACAGGTCTGTGCATTATTTTGACTGCGCGGAAACAGAAACCACAAAGAAAAGCGTTACTAGTGGCACTACTCGTTTTGTCTGTACTTGGATTTTTTAACACAGGACTTTTAGCCACATTTACTGCCATGGGACTTGTAGCAGAAGTATATATGGAAGATGTAGCTGGTGTGCTAGTGTGGCGTGGAATATCAAATGCGTCTCCATTTGTCGTACAGATGCTTCTTTTGACCACAGCAACTGTGGACTGTCTACTTTCTCTTGCTTGTTGTGTAATCAGTGGTCGAGAAGTCTGCTGTTGTGGGCAACCAACTCCAGCGCTTATAAACACACAAAGACGGGATCGCCTCATCAGCTGGTTGGGATCACAACATGGTGCAGCACCACCGCAAAAAGTATTAAACCTTCCTCCAGTTAAGTTGGTTCCATCAGTTCGCCAACCTAATCAAAAACGGAATAGACCAAAAACGCCATCCACTATGAGGGTATTACCTCCCAGTGGAGACACCAATGAATCGATTCCATCATCGAGTGGTGGTGCTTCCAATCTTCCTTTGGTGAAATCAGACACCAAGTCAAGAAGAAGGGGTGAGCGTAAAAACAAAAATGAAAACTCTCCCCCGCATTCAGAACGAAGAAAGCCTGCAAATGATTCAAGTTCCAGAGATATAAATGACGTACGACAAAATCCTATAGTCATTGATGAAAAATATCTTGCATTAGACAAAAAGTTGTCAGAAGAGTTTATCGATCGAACTTGGAAAAACTTCTAATATACAGTATCGATATATTTTACTCGCAATTGTTTTAGAAAGAGAGTAAATATTGAAACAGCGCACTCATTAATAAATTAAACAGTCATATGATATGGGATAGCGTTGTTGACAATATTAGGCTGTTGCAAACATAAATGAGCATAAGGTTGTTCCTGAAAAGTTCTCGCAGATAAGTTTATATTTTAATTTTTACAAATTATAAGAACAAAAAGTTTGTTCTAGTTGAGTAGCATCTGTCATGTAAAAATATGGAATAAAAACACGATTTTGTCTATTGATACCAGTCATAGTACTAAAGGAAGAAGTATAGTGCTAAAGAGCTTTACACAATTCATACGGATGAACAAAACCACAACATAATCTGCTCCAACAAAAACTTTTGAATACGTCGAAGCTTAATATATTTATTAAAGCTCCAACTTACTTTTAACATTCTCCAACCAATTATTTTTATTCAACTTGATAAGATGATTTTTCGAATAAACTACCGATTACGGAAGGGGAAAATCAGTATATTTCTTAATTCTCTACTCCGGTTTAACATACTGCCAATTCAAAAAACTTCACAAAAAGTTACAATACTTCAAAAGTTTGAATGAAAAAATTCCTATCATGTTTACAATTTTTATACTGTTATTTCTTTTAATACCATCATTTGCTCTCACATGCAATTTTGTATCAAAATTTTAAAGCCAAGTTATAGTATTTATTATAATTGTAAATTAAGTTTTACTCGTTTTACATTGTTCTGTTAAGTACTGAAATTATAACAAGTTATAGACTTGTCTTTAGTACATAGAGCTAGAGTTCATTTATCTAACTTAAGTTAGATAGAAAAACTCTAGGTAGAGTTTCTATATCTAACATTAGATATAGGAACTTCACCTAGAAGTGACTTCAAAACAACAACAAAATAAATTAAATCCATTTCAGTAAGTAAAAAGATACATGTATATTTTTTTCTAAAAAAGTACATCTTTTTATCTATTTAATCTTAAAATAAGGTAAAACAAATCACCTTTTTTCAAATAATCTCAATATTGGTTGAAATCACAGAAATGACTTCTGTACTTAATATAGCAAAATACAATTCTTTTTTATATTAAAAAATACTAATTAGTTTATAATACAGAATATTTTAAGCTTAATTGAATGAATGTTATTTTTTATTTGTTGTAATTGTGTGCTAAAATTTTATAGCACAGTTGTTATATGATGTTGTATAAAAAAAAGAACAATTCAATAAAATTTGTTCCATAAAAGCGATTGTGACTTTGCATTGGTTCTCTTTATTATAGTTTCTAATTTAAGTAAACTGTAATGCAAATTTTTTCAAGTGCCAGTAATTTATGTTTTTATACATATCATACACATAATTTCTATTTTTAAATTTTGTGGCGTGCCAAGAAAATTTTACGGTATGGCATAGTTATCACCCCTGGCTTAGACCAATAAATCATTTTTAAGAAATATTCTTATTTGCGATAGAATAATAAAATAAATAAAAAGTTTAAATCAAAGAAAGCAAAGGTATCTTCAGATTTGTAAGACTTTCGTAAAATAATCGCATACAGAGCAAGTTAAACAGTTAAAAAAAAAAAATTTACAAGAGAAAACACAAAGTAAATTTTCTTGAGATAAAAAAATTACAATGTTTTAATTATTTAAGAATTAAGATATTTTACCTAACTATGAATTGGGAAGAAAGAAAAATTGAAGACAAGCTAAAACTTTCAGCAATATAGTATTTTATTGTTAATGCCATTTTATACATCTAATATATTAGGCAGTTTATTGCAGAAATATTATTGACTTTGATTTACTTTTTACAGAAGACAGATCAATTTGTTCTACAAATTATTTTTAATGAAATAATTAAAGTTTTTGCTTACAGGTACATTCTTACAAAACTTACACTGTATATCTTACCAATGTACAAGATCTGAAAGGTGACATTTTTCTCAAAATAGTGCCTTTATGAAAACAGTTGCAAAAAGGATATGCTATTTCTATACACCAAAATACACTTGAGTCGGATAATGATGATTAGTAAGCACAAAAATATAAATTATTCTAGATTAAAGATAGATATTCTTTGACATTATAGAAAAACAAAAATTAATACACAAGATTTATGAAAATGGATTAAAAAAATTAATTTACAAATATTAACATGAAATTAAAAATGAAAATACAAATTTAAATGATTACTATTAAATGAATTCATGAATTATATGCTATGAATTAGTTTAAATTAATTAATAAAAAATATACAACCATATTTAAAATGCTTCATATGCGTGATTAGATTTTTTCTTTATAAAAATTAAATTAATATTTTACAACTTGCTTCCATTAGAAATCCTAAAATAAAAAATGAATTCAAAAAACTATATTTGTTCTTAATTTCGAATATTATATTTTTATCGAATTAATATTTTAATTCTGAAAAGCCTACTTTAGATATCAAAAACTTTTTCTTTAGACTTTCTAGTCATTAGTTTCAATGAAATTTTGAGGTTATTCACATCTCATGCTCCACAAAAGTTTTTTTCCCCAGAAACGTTTTAAAGAAAAAATAATCACACTAGTTAGTTATTAAAACAGCTAAAAGTAATGACAGCAAAATATAAGAAAAATAAGGTAATAAGGTGCTATTACTTCCCTAGAAATAAAATCTCATAACTATACCAATAATTTAAGAAAATCTATACACTCTATTGTCATTTTAACTTATTTAAGTCAAATTTCATTTATCACACACAAAAAAAATTAGCCTTACTTAGTTTTCAGAATATGAAGAATATCCAATATAAATTTTAAAAAAAATACAAGAAAATTAAAACCTATATTTAAATTGTACGAATTTTGTACTGTTAAAGAGATACTTTTATAAATATTTTATTAGGAGGTATGAAAATGTTTAGCCTTAAACAAAAGCTTTCAACAAAATAAGAAATATGTATAACATAGATAAAAATATGGGTGGTAGTAACAAATGGATTTTTACTTGAATCACTTTGACAAACATGTTACCAGCACATAAAAGTCAAATTATAGACAAACAAAATGTATTTGAAAATTGTAATATTCAAAATATGTCATGAATAACATATGCTTAATAACAAGAACACCACTGTAATTATCTAGAAAAAAAACTTGTTGTTCTAGATTTATTGGTGACGTAATAAATAAAGATACAATAATTTTTACATTTTGTATATTTTGAACTAATATAACAGGATTTCATATAGGTTGCTTTGTAATTGCCGCCCTTAATATATATTCTTAGAATTCTTTTCCAAAATGAAGAGGAAAAAGTATACACATTAGGGGTTGGTATACCTCCCTTAAATATTAAAAAGTATGCATATTAATTAATATGTAAACGTGGAAAAACTAAAACACTATCGAAATCAAACAAATTCTAGCTTTAAGTATAAAACAAATTTAAATTTTTTTTAATTTATTCTAGTTACATATTTTTACATTGATAAATTAGTCGAGATAATTTTTAGTGTATTTTTAATTTCAATAAGACTTTCAATTAATACTTTTAAAATATAATCAAAGGTGTATACTGTTAGATTGCGAATGCAAACGTTTAAAAAAGTATGAATTTTAAAATGTTCACAGAGGTGTTCCTTTTAGAAGCACATATCGAGCTTGCTTCTCAGTCACTAGATTATGCATATATTTTTTCAATAAACTATCAAGAAACAAAGTGAATAAGAAATTCAAGAGTAAAAAGTTCAACTAATAGATTTTGACAAAGAATACTAGTGATATAATAAATCCCCAAAATTGCTTAAAGTCAAGTCACTTGTTTTATCCCAGTCTATGTGTAAGTTTAATGGACCTTTTCTCAGAAAACATTAATTAATTAATTAATTTCTCAGAACTTATATATACTCAAAAACTTATATTTTGTCCACTTATCAAGAAACAGATAATAATACACAGTATTTTTTTTTTTTTTTAATTTTCAGTCATTGATTCTTTATTTACTTTTTATATCAATTTTTTAGTAAAATAAAATTTGATTGAATTTTTTAAATCTTGAAACAAAAATTGTATTTTTTGAATGCATATGAACTAGGTAATTAAATATTCTCCATCACTTAAAGAAACCTTAAATTACAACTTTAAAAAATATTTTCTTTTAAATTTTAAAACAAAATAAATTAAAAAATAAATAAAACATACAAATTGAATGTTAAGTTATTTTAATAAATACAATATTTAAATACAATCTAATATTAAATAAATATAAAGATTGTATTCAATAAATATTAAATACAATCTTTTCTTTTTTAATTTAATGACTGATATTCATTTTGC
Source organism: Parasteatoda tepidariorum (assembly GCF_982258835.1). Lineage (NCBI taxonomy): Eukaryota > Metazoa > Arthropoda > Arachnida > Araneae > Theridiidae > Parasteatoda > Parasteatoda tepidariorum. Next base: position 75,370,171 of record NC_141757.1, read on the forward strand.
AAATTTTGAAAGAAAAATACCAATACAGAAGAAATATAAATTGAGCTCATTTGTATAAAATTAAAAAAATGTCAATGAAGTTAAAAATAAGGAATACAGAACTTTGAAATAGCACATTAGAAGAAAAAAAAATCTTATATTCTATATCTCCAAAATTTTTATGTTATATCATATTAAAGAAATCTTATAAAAGCAAATAAAGATTTAAAAAGTTCTGTTACTTAGTAGTGAAAGAATTCAGTAAAATAAATAATAAAAGTTTAAAAAATTAAAAATTTATAAAAAAAATTTAAAATTTACTTAAATCCTGAACAATACATTAATAAATCATAAGTATTTAAAATACAATGTAAAAAAGAAATTTGGAAAAAAATTTCTTTAAGAAATTTAAAGTTGAGCACTATCTACCACAAAACTTTTGAAGACTTAAATGTTTTATGGTTAAAAATTACAATTGGTATCTTATGAATAACAACAATCTTTTGTAAATACAATAATTTAATTATAGTATATTAGTAGATTAGGAAATTAAAAAAATCTGAATAAAGCAATTAAAGAGTTTAGAATAAATTCTGTAGTTTAGTATTAAAAGAATTCAGCAAGAAAAATAATAAAACTAAATAAAAGTGAGAAAACTCAATTTTCAGAATTTAGAAATTTATATATAATTCCAGTACAATGCATCTAAACATGATAAGTATTCAAACTTTAATAAAAAAAAATTCTAAAAAGAACGAAGTTGAGTACTATCTGATACAAGACATTTGAAGACTTGACATGCTTATAATTTTAACTAAATAAAAATTATATAGATCTTATGTTAATATGATTGTTACATTAATAGAAGTGTCACATATTTTCACAGCAAACAACTTACAGTATTTGATAATACTTCTATTCATTCATTTTGTGCGTAATTTACTTTGTTAATTTAATTTAAAATAAAAGCCACATTAGCAAATTTTAATTTTTTTTTTTGAAAAATCTAAATGAATAATGACCATAAAAAAAACAATATAATGCATGACGTAAATTCTTCTTAAATATAATCACTCAATAAAGCAACAAAATTTAAGTAGATGAAGGAAGGGAAAATAACAGTTACCTGATACAGCAATGAATGTTGCATAGTATACAATATGCAGATAAGCTCTATGAAAAGTACTAATGAAATAGCACTACAAGCTGAATCAGTTACTTAAAAAAAACAATCCAACAAAAATATAAATTATTCTTAAAGAAATGTTAAAACTTGAAGACCAGCTTCTAAAGACATATATAGTATATATTATTTCAACTTATGTCATAACTCACATAGATATGTACAAAGTAACGATTAAGAGTGCTTGGGAATTGGAAATTTCACTTTTGTTTAATTTTATAGAAGCTATATAATTTTAGAAATAAATATTATAGTTGATGATACCAACATTGAAGAACAGCATTCCAATTTTAAGTATAACTTGCATTACTTAATTTTCAGGAGTTAAATGTTATAAAATTAGTTAAGTTACGGAAGTTAAAGAAAAAAAAATTTTAAAAGAAAGAAAAATTATTTTTTTGATAAGAATATACACATAATCAGAGGTGCCAACTTTAAAACTTAGCTATCAATAATAAAAGAGCAATAATTCAGAAAACGCTAACAAAAACCAAATAAGCACATTTTTAAAGTGTTTTTACTAGGTAATTCTATACAGGTATATACCTAATATTAATATTATGAATAAACTACATATTAAAAAGAAATTACTACATATAATTTATTTGAATATTTTCAGCAAACAACAAAAATTCATAACTCTCGGTACATAAAGAGAAAAAACTTATTTTTAACAAATTATTACGAGAATTATCAAAAATCATAATAGTTGACACCTCTTCATAACTGAAATCTATTACACATTGAGAAAAATTCAGTATTTAATTTAAAAAGTAAGAAGAAAATTACATTTCTTTGACCTTTATGTTCCCAAACAACTTCTTAATATAAATGAACTGACTACTGACATAAATGCTCGCAAAATTATTACCACATCAATATATAAATGCATAATTCTTTAAAGCTATTTATTAGCCATAAAATGCAAATCAGTCACAATAGATATAAATTAATCACATTTATACCATCACTAGGAAATAAACTTTAAAAAATTATAATAGTATCTTGCATAGTAACAAATTTGTATAAATATACAAAAACATAAAAAGCTAGACATCACATGCTCATAAGTTAGCTGTTAGTAATATGAGTAATTACTAGCTTCTAGAAAAAATTAACATTATAAAATACAAACAAGAAAAATAATAATAAACATATATAAATTAAAAACCAAAATCATTTAAATAATTGCACGCAAATGCTAATTTATTTAAATCTTAAAATTAAAGAAAATTTTATTTTTGTGAGTTCAAATTTTAAAAAAAAAAAAAAAAAAGACAATAATTTAGATTTTTTTTTTAAAAAAAAGGGATGATATTATTATAAGAAAAATAATTCAAACTGCAATGTTAAAAATGTAGAAATGGCATATGTTAAATTTGAAAAAAAAAACTTGAGAAAAAATTTCTAAAAAGAATGAGGAGGTTACTTAATATTTTAGTACTACAGATTTTAGTAATAAAAAAAATGATTATATAATATTTTGCTACCATAAACTTTTACTAAAGTCATATTTAAAATAAAACAATTTGACTCATATGAATATGGAAATCTGAATTTAACTGATTCCTTGATTCCATTTACTAAACTATCAAATTATTTTTACTGTTACATTTTGGAAATTAAAAAAATAAAAAGATATGAAAATAAAATGCCCAAATTTTGATTCCAAAAAGTATTGCATACTACTTATTGATGCTGAAGGAAACTATTATATGTCCATAAGAATACACTTCGTTTTTTAAAATATAGCAACAAAAAAGAAAAAAGGATAAGATCTACATTTTGAAAAATAAAATAATAATGAAATAATAAAATACTATTTCTAAAGAATTAAAAAAAAAATTGAGCTTTATTACCAGTAAGTTTAGAAACAAAAAAAATCACACTTTGCAAATAAACATAAATATTCTTATAATTATCAGGGGGAAAATCATATAACAAAACGGTATAAATAATATAAAGTTGACAGCTTAAATTATTATAATTTTAGTGCTTAAATCATAATAAAAGAAATTAAAACATACACTTGTGATGAGTGTACAGCTAAACAAATGAGGTAATCACACTGATAAAAATATATGTTACTTGAAATGGTCAAAGTTACAATAAATATACCACAGCACATTTTACAATCACAAGCACAAATTAGAGAATTTGCATATTTTTTTTTGGCAGTTATGATGACGATGAAGTGTGCACTGGAAAATGATCATTGCACAAAAAGATGCATAAATTTGAATTCTTACACTATCATGATTTATATCCGTTTCAGCATATGATAATTGCATTTCATAAAACTTCATACTAAAATACAAGTTCACAGTTCAAACCGTAGTACTGTATGAACTATGACTGTATGTAACTTTTTGATCACCAGGCTCAAGTGTAACATCTTCAGTAGATGCTAAATTAATAGCAATACTATCGGCAACACTCAACTGTTGGCTGTGACTACGGCTCAGGCTGGAACGACTGAATCTATCTTCTGATGCCATTGTTTCTAAATCAGAAGTGACAGCCCTGAAATCATCAGCTGTAGTAGCAACGCTTTGTCCATCAGCTGGACTATCTTCATCTTCATACATCAGTATATTAGAACTTTTTGCGCCATCAGCTATTGCCTTTACAATAAAAAAAATTATAATAGAAATGTAATCACCAGATATGCAATAATGCAATTTAAACATCTATTTACATGATAAAGACTCACCATTACATATAATTTTTACTTATAAACTGTAAATGAAAATACTCAGGAAAAATTGTAACATTAAGCGACTTAAAAATAAAACAATAAAACTTTACACTTGATTCAACACAAAAAACTCCTCACAAATCTATATATATATTTCTCTTACATGGCAACAAAAAAAGCCTCATTACAATTCCCCGAATGGCAATGCTAGAAAATCGACCAATGATTGCCTCTAAAAATGTCACATGCTAAATCTAGCTGAGGTGGCTCAACATATAGCGCTTTTAAAAACGGAAACTGAAATAACCATAGAGAGCATTCTCACCAATGGGATCTCTTCTGAAATTCACCCTCTCAGCTGCAGCAATCTCATACTATTAAGCTAGGCAGAAGTGAGTAGTCTTTGTCGATAGCGCTTTTTTTTTCATGAATTTATATATTACGAATTTATTTGACGTTTTTTTATTTATATCACGAATTTATTTGTTTTATTATTGTTATTAGTTATTCATTGAATAATGAGTCTCAGTCGAGCTGTTACGCTTTTAAGATTTTATACTACAGCACATTTCTAATAGGTTTAACGAATTACATGTCACTTATTTGAATTCAAATTTATTTTAATGACTTAGTATTTACTAAAAAGATAAAACTTTTTTTAAAAAAAAAAGTTGTATGGATTTGAATGATTATTTTGAATTCTTAGAATTTTGTGCATTTGCAATGTACCTAAGTTAGTAGTGAGCGAAGCGATCTTGGTTTGCTTCGCAAACTATATAAGATGGCATAGCAATTTTCGGGGGTTGGTGAGCGTTAGCGAGCAGGGGGCGCAGCCCACTAGTATAAATTATAAACTCTACACTTCATAACATTTAGTAACTTTATAGAAAGTAAAATAATAATGATAATGTGCTGTTATAACAAATTCTTTTAACAATGGTTTACTTTGATTTTTAAAAATATAACCAAACTTTTATAGTTATCACTTTCACTCTCTTCCCTGCCACATTTAATATAAAAAGGCAATAAAAAATGTTTTATCAAGCTATAAAAATATTTATTTATGTTGCCGAATTTAACTATCACATATGAATATTTGATTTTGATTTATGCAACTTTCAGTATTTTTCTTTTTTAAAGATATAAAATATTTACTTTTCCTCAATGACAAATAAATAAATAAAATTGAACAGATACTTAAATATCCAGTTTTTCAAAATATATAAATGTATGTATAAGTAAATATATATATATACTCTCATTAAAATGAATAAACTATAATAATCCATTAAACTAAAATAAACATGTGCAAAAGATGCAAATAAAAAGATCAACATAGCCAACAGATTTTGCTGTTCGTTATGTTGTTATAATGAAACCCAGCACTTCTTTTAAAGGTATGTGGTGCTGTTGGCTGATAATGAGTTAGAACACTTTTTTATTTTTGTATGGATTTATTAAAATTATTTTGCTCTTTATAACATATTATATATATATATATATATATATATATATATATATATATATATATATATATATATATATATATATATATATATATATATATATATATATATATATATATAAGGATGCAGATTGACAAGAGAGGATGCTAAGTTTTGTCTAAACTCAAATAAAAAGTACTGAAAACAAAACTGTAATTTGATGACCACATAACCAATGACCTACAGCTAAGCAAAAAAAAAACACTCATTACCACACGAAAATGTATAGAGAGTGTACTCACTTTCAAGATATCACTACACATGTCAGTCTCAATAGGAATAGGATCTTCATTTTCTCTATTAAAAATAATGACGGAAATTTGAACAGGATGTGGCAGAGGTAGAGGAATGATCAGCTTCTGAATAAATGTGCTTTGAGGCTTCTTCTTCCATGGATACAATTGTTTTCTGACAGTAAAACATTATAGATAATTAATTTTCAATATGCATTTAGCTCAAACAAACATTTTTGAAATCGTATATTTGCTCAAGATTAAGTTTACTTTACCTAACTCGCATGCAACGTACGTTTGTTATTATGCCATGGCAGCTCTATGTAGCTAAACGGCACTAAAATGTACGTAAAAGAAACATATAGGCACCTTCAGTGAGAAGTTTCAAAGTCTTGAGTAAAATTAGCTTCCTGGCACATTTAGACTCGTAAAGATTTCATGACAAATTAATAGACATAAGTCTTCATGAAAAATGAAAGTCAAATTAAACATATTTACTTTGAAAACATTAGTTTCAAAGACACATTTGTTTAGGTGACCCAGTTATTGAATCTAAAATTCGTTTAATTTGAATAATTAGTCTTTAAAATCTAGAGTAAAATTAGTTTTCTAGCATGCTTCGACAAACGAAGTTCGACAAATCAATAGTCACATGTTTTCATGACAAATCAAATAAAAATTAAACTAATAGACCTTAATAAAATCAGTTTAGTTCAGTAGTTGTCAGTAGAATAAAAGTATGTTTTCATTAAATGGCTGAGTGGCCATATTTGGCCTATTAGCTTTCCCATAAGGACTTCATCATTTTAAAAACTACATATTTTATTTTTAATATTTTTTCTAATAATAAAATTTTGAGCCGCAGTGACTGAGAAGATAGAGCATTTGGCTGGTTGACATGAATTCAACTTCCAGCTTGCACCAACCACAGGGCTGATGTAAAATATCCTCAGTGGTACATGCATCATGGGTTAGAATCCCCTTGCCACCAGGCTAACCATGAGTAGTCTCCGTGGTTTGTCTCTCTATGTAACGCAAATCGGATTAATTCAATGAAAAAGTCTTCCACAAGGCTAGTTTGTTGCAATATTTGACCCAGGATTTCCCTTGTCTTCTGGATTGGGTGCAAATTTCCAATGCTATAGATATGAACATTGATAGTCAAAAATTTAGAATCAGTGCAGCTGTTCAGTGCTGGTTACAAAATAATGAAATTTAGAATTGCATATTTTAAATATTATTTTCTCTGAGTAATTTTTAATGACTTTTTTACTTAATCATTAAAACTGGAGTGAATGTTTTGCTCTTTATCTGATTATACTAAATAAAACTGTTGGGTTACAAATCATTTTTGCAGGCTTTAGGCTAAAGGATTTTAAAAGTGAGCTTAAATGCATTTCTAGTGTAAAGCGAATAGCAAAACATGAGAGTTTTAAAAACACATAACACTAGATACCCATAGAAGGGACAAGGAACACCTGAATTAAAGATTTTCAGAAATTGTTGAATGTTTGAATAAGTGCTTCAAAATAATGATCTCCTCCGCTAAAAACAAATTCAAAATTAACCTACATTTTTTACCACATAATCGGAGCAATATTTAAAAGAACAGACTTACTCTGGGAAGATTTACACTTAAATTCTGCTCTATCTTTTTAACAGCTGATTGTATATTTAGTAATACATTAATCTGTGTAAATAGGAAATAAATATTTGACAAACATAAAATTAAATTTAAAAAAATTATTTCCTTAAAAAAATATAATTTCATATTCACTTACTTTCTCTCATCTTTTTTATGAACTGTATTAGAAGTGTTATACATAGGATTAAATGTACTGAGATCTAAATATGGTGAATGCACATGAATTTTCCCTAAAAAAACGAAAACAAATTATCTTATAAGTCCATACACACCAAGATTTCATTTCAAAATAAATTATAATATAAATAAAAAGTTATAATTTTAATAGCATTTAGTCACAGTCATAAAATTTAATAAAAAAGTTGCTTTGTTTTTAATTTAAATTACAAACATAAAAATAAGATTGCCCAAAAAACAGAGAAGTAAAAATTTATGACAGATGTTGACTATTAAATTATTGAGATGATCTTGGGAAAGATTACTCCACTCAACAAGCAATGCTCTCCAAAGTTCCTGTGCACATGTAAGAGATGGTTGATGTACTACAACTTGTCAGCCAAGCATGTCTCACACAGGCTCTATCAGATTCAAGTCCAGTGAGAATGCTGCCCATTCCATACAGGTGATATCCTCAGATTGAAAACATTTGTCTGCTATGTTTGCTAAGTGAGGACAGGCGTTGTCATCCATAAATACAAATTCTGCATTCATGGCATACTTAAATATATGTACATGCTGTCCCGATAAATTTGGCATGTCATGGTTTCAATTTGAACATGGATATCTGTTTTAGAGTTTAGCATAATTCCACCCTAAACGAGTAATCCTTTAATCTCATAACGGTGTCCTTCAATGACATAGTCTTGTTGGTAATGGGTACCTTGGCATTCTCCATATGAAAGTTGGACGTGAATTAGACTGCAAGCTAAACCTGGACTCATCAGAAAAAATTACAAAAGCCCACTGTGATAATGTCCACATTGCATGCTCTTTACTCCAGGTTGAACGTAGGTGACAGTGAGCTTTGCTGAGCAGGATGCATCTGACAGGCTTGCAAGCATATAAACCAATTTTTCCCAAACTGTAACATTTCATAAAATAGGATTTGTACACATATATGGTTTGCCTTGAAACTGTGATATGAATGGCTTCAGATAGCTGACAAGAAAGGTCGCATAATGTGGCCTGTCTGCTTTTTTTGGAAGATACTGCCAAATGCGAGTCTTCATTCGAGGTTGTAACTCAGAAGGCGACCAATACTGTAATGTCTTTTGGCATTTCCATCATCTTGGAATCATTGCCAAAGCCTAGAGATGACACTTAAGGTAATTAACTATTCTGTTATGGAACTAAGCATCTTGCAGAATACTTGTAAAGAATTTTATTTCTTTACCCAGCATTTCTTATATAACCCTCTCTTACATCCTTGTCATTGTGACATACTATCAGTGCCATCTGAGAGCTTCCTATAATTTGCATATTATTCCTAAATTCTGCATGCGAAAATTTACTTTAGAGTTCAACTAAGTGATTCAGAATTATTCTTAATTAATGGACATCAGTGAGTACTAAAATAGTGTCCAAATATTTGTTATCTAGGCATAATCACTAATTAAAATATCACTCAATATATAACTAACTATATCAATAACAAAAGCAAACAATTAAAACAATGTGAGAATAAATTGATATGTACTTGATCGTTAATTAAAAATGATTTACCTTTGGGTATATGAATAACATTGCTGAAATCCACATTAGGTTGCAAAGCAACTGACTGTAGCATTTCTGTATACCTAGAGAGATTTACACCATGGGCCTGAAAAAAAATCTCTCATTCAAATATTAAAGTTAAAAAAAATAAAACCATTAAGAAACTTATAGATAATAAGAAAGATTCAAACTGAAAATAACATGAAAATAATTTTTTTGCATCATTAATTATTTAACAATGGAATAAAACATTTTAAAAAATTATTTGATTTACAATTAAATAGCAAAGACTAAATTAATTACCTCTAAACGGTAACATGTGTCACGATCTTCTAGAGGAGTCAATATATCCACAGAAAATATTTCTGTTAGAAGTTGAGCAGCGAACCCTGTTTCAAATAAAAGAGCGAGTATTAACATGAAAATGTCTGAGTAAATAGAAAAGAAATTTAATAACTATTAAATGAAGGTACCTGGCCAATCTCTGAAAGATAATCCTTTTTTATCCCAAAAATCTTCTTCTTTTATTTGCATTCTCTTCAATACATGGACAGGGAAAAATCTTTGCAATATAACAGTGGCCACATGCAAAGTTGGCTATTACACAAGAGTAAATTTCTTTTTAATTAAATAAAATGTTTTTTGATATGGGAAAAAATGCTTTAACTTTTAAAATCTTTAATAAAAGTTTTTTTTAATTTTAACTGAAATTTCAAATTTTCAACATATTTTACCAATTGGCAAAATAAAATTTTTTCTTATTTAATAAATTACATTTTTCAAAACATAAAATTAAAAATCTGTCTTGCTGTTAAAGTTTTTACTGACCTTTTTATATACATATAATATCACAAACGACAGCAAAATAAATGAGTTCCTTTTCTCACAATAGGAGAACTAGTCATACAAGTTATCTTTTCTTTTTAAGTTTTAGTTTAAGACATGAATTTTAAAAAAAAATTATAATAAAAAATCGTGTATTTCAATCTTTTTATTGAAATTTTTTTCTTCAAATTATTAATATTGCAATACACATTTTTATACATAACAATTTTTTTCCTTGAATTTGTTTTCAAGTGCTTATATCTTAAAACTTTGGTTTCAAGATAAAATGTATGACATAACACTTTTTTTTAGGTAAAAAATTTATATTTTATTAGTTTTATAGCAAATTGTAAAATATTTATCAAAAAGAATATCTATGTTTAGTTTGCCTATAGCTCTGGTAATAGAAATTTGATATTTTAAATCTATATATGATTGGATATTTATATAAAATTTAGAACCTAACAATTGACAAATTCACACTGTTTAAACATTTAAGTCAAAACACATAGATTAATATCTTACTTGCAGATCTGCAGCAGCCAATTTGACTTTGGACCTAACATTCACTCCTAAACCTGTTTGGAGTTCCTTTTTTCGCCTAAAAGATATAAAGAGAGTTACAGCGAGAGATATTGTATTATTTAATTTCAAAATTAGTTCAATTATAAATGATATAGCTTTCACATATTTCTACAAAAAAATGACTTAAAAAAAACGAGAAACTTTATTACACACATTAGCTATAAAACAAACAGTATAACAATGCACACAGAATCAATAAAAAAAACTGAATTATTTATAGTTTAAAACTTATTATTTTATACTTAGTATTATAAGTGGTAATAATTTGAATACATAAATAAAAATAGAAAATCTTATAAAAGTGGTTACATATACAAGATATTAGTAAAGTTTCAGAAGAAAAAAAAAATTTGAACCAATAACTTTAAAACACATACACAAATTAGGATTGATTTTTAAAAAAAATATTTTTTCTTAATGGAAGGTACAAACAGAAAAACACTAAAAACATAAAATTAAATAAATTTTTTTATTTGTCAAGAAAACTTACACTTAACACAAAAATAAAAAAAATTACCTATCCACTTGATCCCTAAGAGCTACTAACAATTCTTGAGCTTCTTTTTCAACGTCTTTATAAACACCTTCTTTGCACAGTGTTGCAGAAAAAGGATGAAAACATTGCGCAGCGAATTCCCTATACAATTAAAATTTTTATTAACATAATATATAATCATATTTAAAATGTTAATCAGTTAATAAAAAAAACCATTTCATGCATCTAATTTTTGGTATCTGCTAACTAATAAATTAAGTGGAAATAATTGTTGATCTTCACAGTGTACAGAACAATTAAAAAATGTGATAAAGTAAAATTAGCAGAGTTTATCTCCAACATTGATTAAAAGTGAAAAAATTATACAAAATGAAAATGTAAAAACAATATTTACTGTATTTTTAATTGCAAATATTTACAAGAAATATATATGAAATCTTAAAAATAAAGCACACATAGAGTATAAATAGAAAAAAAGAGACATAAAATTTATGATATTGATCTAGTTGAATTAATTTTGTCTCTCTTAGCTTAAGTGACCATTGTACTTTTTAAGTATTCAAATTGTATATTAAATAAGCAACAGCTTTAATTAAATTTGAGACTCAAAGTTTAAATATTTCTTGACACATAATCCTCAAAAATTATAACTTTAAAAATGTACATAGAAAATTCCTTTAAAAAATTTTGTCATAAATGGAAAACATTATTATATGACTTTTAAAATTATTGTAAAAGCTTTAAAATTATTATAAAAGTCACATGTTAATCGATTTAATTAAAAAGAATATAATTAAGTCTAAAAATAATACTTAGCTGTCCTATAGGAGATTCAAAAAAGAAAAATTTAAATATATGACTTGTTGAATGAATTTATTTATTATTTTTTACCTCTAAATGGGAATGTCGAAATTTTTGAAGCTATTTAATAATAAAAAATTTCTCCATAATCAAGATTTTAAAAAAAATATATTATAAAAAAATTAATAAATTTTCTTAAATTACATATTCATATGTTTTATAATTCAACTTTGTATTGTGGGTGAAAATGAAATATGCATTTGTAAATAAATGCCTATTTTTAGGTTATATTTAAAATAAATTCAAAATCTGGTATTTCTACTTCTAAGTTATTAAAGACCACAGATTGTAAATATATTTTAAAAATTCAATGCATCTCTCACCTAAATGTTTGTTGTGGGAGTAAAATAATTCTTTCTACTTCTTCTTTGAAAGCATTTAATTCTTCAGTCTCAAGTTTGGCTTCAAAAGCAGCTAGAGCTTGCTCTGGATAAATCTACATCCAAACAATAACTTTTTTATAAAAAAATTGCAAATTAAAAATTTTTTTTATTTAACATAAGTTTAAAATATTATTACCTGAAAAAAATGTTCGTTGGAAAGACCAGGTCCAGCAATCCGTTTGACTAGCCAGCTATTGCTAGACGGTACACGACCACGCCTTTTGATTAGAATATGAAACATTGCAATATCCCAAACAACCCTACAACAAAAACGTAACAAGGATGCTGAAAATAAAAAAACAAAAGTCAAATACATGGTAAAAAATTTATCCTTCAAAAATTATAAGAGTTAAATCTTAATTACCTAAAAGAACAACAAGTGATACAACAGGACAAATAATGAGCGATACAAATAAAGCAAGGGAAGGCTGTAAAAGGCCTTGAACACAGATATGCCATAAAAGAGCCTCTAAAATTATGCATATTCTATTCCTTGGAAGACCTATTTAAATAAAAATAAATTCAAATAAATATAAATTTAAATAATTCTATTAATGCAACAAATTACTACAGGAAACACATTCTTTTCAGTTCTTAGCTTCTAATTTAATATTAGAATAATTTAAAAAAAGAAAGTGTTTATTACACTTACAATGAATTTATCTAATGTATTTTCGTGTGATACATGCCAATGAATAAGAATGAAGTAAATAGAATGCCAGTAAATATTAACATCAACAAACATTAAAAAAAATTATTCTTTAGAATAAATTAAAAACTAATTTTTTTTCAGTATTAAATAACTGTCTTAATTTTATTAATTTAAAAAAAAAGTTTAAAATATAGATATAGTGCATCAATTTTTTGAATAGCTAAAAAAAATCTATTAATCATAATAATTTAATTAAAATATAATAAAAAATACATCAGCAATTTTACAAAATAAGAAATTTTGTGCCTTTGCTGCGCTAGAAGGCAAAATTCAAAAAGTTTTTATAAGTTGATTAAATATTTTTCTAAAACTTTTTCAGTTCTTAAGAAGGGATTTTTTAACAAACTACCATTTCGCATTCATAACAAGCATTTCTAAGCATAACAATTCTAAAAAAAGTGAAGAAAAAATTTTAACCCCATAGAGAAAAAGTGAATGCCTAACTTAGTTATTGCAAACCGATATGAAACACCATTAGTGATTTTTGACATAGCTAAATGAAATCTTGTAGCACATCAATACAGTTGTCTTCAAAAGCAATTACTAAAATTCAAAACTATATTTGTGATCATACATAAATCAAGCTATTTGTTGTTATAGTGAAAAAGAATTGGTGCATGTGGATAATTAAAACAGATAGATGATTTTGTTTGAATATGATTGTGTGGGTAAATAATTTCATAGAAGAGAAAATGTTGTTCCATTCAGGATTTAATTAAAAACAAAGTAGTAAATTATACTTATTCATCACAGTTAAGATTAGCTTTGGAGGATGATGTTTCAAATACAAAAATAAATAAATAAATATGTAGGTAAATAAATAAATTAATTAATATGTAAATAAATAAATTAATTAATATGTAAATAAATAAATAATAAATATGCTAAATATAAAATGCGATGAAAATAAAATAAATTGCAGATAATGAAACAGGATAAAATTCAGAATAAACTTTGGCAAGGAATTTCATGACTGTTCCTTGCCAAAAACAACAATGGATTTTTTTAAACTACAATTGACACTATTATTCTGAAATATATTTATGAAAATAAAATAGACAATTTGTAATAACTGTAGAAATTCATGATTTAGCTATTAGATGTAATAAATTATTGACAAAATCTTTATTTTCAGATTTATACATTAAAATGCATTGGTGGATCATACGAAAGTATGAGAAGAATTTAATACCAATATCATAAGAAAGTGTGAGAAAGAATAACAGCTCTTCACTAAAATCAAAAGATTTTAAAAATTATGTAAAGGTTTCTGAATTCCATGCAAATGTATTAGGCACAGCTAGAGGGAATCTCTAAAAATAGAATAACTTCTACTAGCATGTCAAGGCTATTGAATAAAAACTACAATTAATGGCTTATTTTATTAAAAAAAGATTCAGTGAAATAATAATTTAATTCTTAATTTATAAAAACCCATAATGATTATTCATGACAGCTATATTTGAAATCAAAACTTTTTCCAAGATAATACTTTTGTTGAAGTCACACATTAATTTTTTTTTTTATTTTGCTTTTGTCTATAAAAAAGGGGAAAACACAAACCATTCAATTAAAAGCTCAATTTTATTCTGAACTGTAAGTTATATCAAAATTGAATTCGGATTTCAGTCAGTATAGAACATATACATAAATTTATAGTCAATCAATGCCGATATCAAAATGTTCTTATACCACTTAGATGATATAAAAATTTTGAAATTTATATCAATCTCTTTTATAAACAATAGGCAACACGTGCTATTATTTACTTATAATTTCAAATGTTATTAAACATTTTATACTACAATCATGAACTAAAAAAATCTAAAATTAATTTAATACCTGGACTATCAAAGTCATAAATTAAAATCATGATTGAATGGAAAAGTAATGTTGCAGCAGGTACCCTGAAATTAAAAGAAAATTTTTTAAAGCATTATATTTTTAATAGTAATACTTTTAAATTTGAAAAATAATATAATATATATGATGTGATCATCACAATGTTTGTTGTGCCATTTGCCAACTGGGCTGTCTCCAACTGAAGCACCCTCTTATTTGTCTTTGGCCTTTGCGAAATCTCTAGGGCTCAGCGCCTACCGCGTTGACCATGAAGATTCTCGAAACAGCTAAAGAGGGGACGCTATCTTTTGGAGATAGACCAGTATTCCCCGTAGAGCTCTCACCAAGGTTGGTACCTTCTTTTCTGCAATTTTTCTCTCTCCCCCTGTGTGCTCACAGATTGTGGATCTCGTATTTATTTCCATTGTTTTATTAATTTGCAACTACCTTTTAAATATTAATTATCTTAAATTTTACTACATTTTAACAATGTAGTAAGAGGGCGCTTTAGATAGACCAGTATTCCCCGTAGAGCTCTCTCCAAAGGTTGGTACCTTCTTTTCTGCAATTTTTCTCTCTCCCCATGTGTGCTCACAGATTGTGGATCTCGTATTTATTTCTATTGTTTTATTAATTTGCCTCTACCTTTTAAATATTAATTATCTTAAATTTTACTGCATTTTAACAACATGATTATGCTTAATTAAATTTTGATATCTTGTCCCAGGATCCACATGGGTTGACATACCCTTCTGCCAGTTCATGTTACTTCGCTTCTACAATGTAACATCTGCTTTACCAAAGTAAAAAAAAATAAAGAAGTCGTATTTCCTTTTGAGATTGAAAACAACACAGTATGACTAGTGATCTTACCTGGGTGTAACACCATTCACCGTCAAACCAACCGACCACTACACCACCAATAGAACAGTGTATTTAAAAAAATTGGAATTTTATGTAAGCACATTGCATTTGATACATGTTTTTCAAATTGAAAAAAATGCAATGATTTCAATGGTTTTTTTTTTCAAACATTAATTGAAATATTGTTTTACCAATCTTTCTTTTGTTTATAAAATTATCTACACACATAAGTTATAAGGAATAAGCAACAGAACTAAATAAGAAGCCGCAATTACTATAAAAAATTATGTTCTAAAGAGTCTTTTTGTAGTAATACTTTAAAATTCTACACATTTTTATGAATTAGTATGGGTAAATTTTAAACATTTTACAATTTTCGATTGAAGCGTTTCACATAGGATTAACATTATTAAAAAATGCTGCCATGCCTGAATTATGAAGTAAAAATAATAAAATGTTGAAACAAAAAGGATCATATGGCACGAAAAACTAATAAATTCACACTTCATAAATTCACATTATGTTATTTATACAATAAATAACAAAAAGCTAAAACTAAGAAATAACTTGAAATCAAAATTGACGGCTAAATATCCAAAATATATATAGTAAAATAAACTTACCACAATGGAGCAAATACAGCAACAGATAAAGACAGGAATGAAACAAACAGACACAGAAATGGAAAAAAGAACACAATCAATAATGTTCCCAAAGCACCTTTAAGTAAATAATTCCAAAGGCGATTCAAATGACGACTAAAACCTTTACCAATAAAACCTATAAATGAAAATAAATTTAAAACATGTGCATGTAAAATTATATTTTATTTCTGAGTAGATATTTTTGCTCACCTGTATCAGGACGAGATTCAAATTCAGTTCTCGACTTAGATATATGCCTCCACAGTAAAATTAATCTTGAGCACAAAGTGTTAGTTATGGATGATTTTCTTGGATATAATGTACCCTAGAAAGTATAGAGTAAAGAGAGAATAAGTACTAAATAAATTTATCAGTTTCTAAATAAACTAATAACATAATAAATTAACTGAGTATTTATAGCTAACTGAATAAATAAAGTTTCACTGTAAAAAGTACAAACACAACAATAAGGTAACTCTAATATTAACTACATTTATTGCTTCAGCTTATTTAGAAATGGTAAAGCTAACTGAAAAGAAATAATTATAATAGCTCAAATATAAATTATTTGTAAAGAGTTGCAGAGTTCCTCACACTAATTTTAATATCTTACTCAAAAAATCAAGCTTCTCTCACTAATTTGACTGCTTTTTTATATACATAGTACAAAACTTAGTGATACGCAAATGGACAATGATTTCTATATTCCTTTTAACAAAATCTCTATTTTTATTGAAATAACCACTCTTCATAGCATTTTGTGCATTTCAAAACTCCTTAGCAGTTCTGCCAAATTCTGAAACATTTTCAGTAAGAAGGCTCAAAAAACTTTTTTTTACACAATACAAAGCATTTTATGGGAAAAAGGCAAATTTTTGAAAAAGAGTTGTTTATCGAAAAATTAGAACTTAATGGAATTCTTCATAATAATTTCAGCACAAAATTATAAATAACAGTAAGGTACAGATTTTCTGTGATATAAATAAAATAAATAAAGGACTTCTTATTTAGACAAAAATATTTATTTAAATAAAATTATAAGAAGTAAACTTCTGATCCATTAATTTATGCAAAACCAAATATAGAGTAAAAAAAAAAAAACAAATCTCATAGTATAATACAAAACTCAAAACAAATAAACAAAAAGACATTCTTCTGTATTTATTGACTAAAGTAATCTTAACTGTCTAAAGTTACAAAAAGAAAATTTAGAAATTATAGCAAAAAAAAAAAAGAAAAGGTATTAAACTATACCAATTTATGCTTTGCTAAGTAAGCAAATTTACATCATAAAATTTTTTTTTTAAGAAAAAAAAATTTAAACATTGAAATTTTGTTTAATAAACGAACTTGTGTTGTAAACTTCTGATCCATTAATTTATGCAAAACCAAATGAATAATATAGAGCAAAAAACAAATCTCATAGTATAATACAAAACTCAAAACAAATAAACAAAAAGACATTCTTCTGTACTTATTGACTAAAGTAATCTTAACTGTCTAAAGTTACAAAAAGAAAATTTAGAAATTATACCAAAAAAAGAAAAGGTATTAAACTAAACCAATTTATGCTTTGCTAAGTAAGCAAATTTGCTTCAGAATTTTTTTTTTAAGAAAAAAAAAATAAATTTAAACACTGAAATTTTATTTAAAAAACGAACTTGTGAAGAAAAATTAACAATATAAGATAGTATGGTGTGATTAAATTCAAAACGTTAATGAGTTAGAAATATAAAAAAAAGTTATGAGAAATTAAGAGAAACTTACATCAATTTGACTGATTTCTAAATCTGGTATGAAGGGACGAATGCAAAATAAAGCCCTCAAGCTAACAGGGCTGCACCATGGTATTATTACCTAAAAACCATAATATCAGTTTTAACATATTAAAATACTAAAAAACATTGAATGTATGACAATTTTTACTTACACCAAATATAAACATAGCATTCCACATCCATGAATAAGTGCGATAACAATAATTGATCCATCTCCAAAATGGTGATCTGGTAGTGGTTGTGTGTAATCTCTGCTTTTCCACCAGGAAAACAGGCTAAACATTAAAAATTACATTCTGTAGAGGCAATTAAAAATCTAAAATAGTTTGCAATTTGACATGAATTTTTTGATATATCTCTACTTTAAACAATTTTTATGTCATCTTCATTTTGCTATTACAGAGTCACCTATGAACCAAAATGCAACAACCTGCGTGTCAGATTGGGATACTTTTTTCTGGAATCAGAAATGAAAACTACTGAGGTTACTATCTAGAGATTTTGAAGTTGCTCCGATTTCAGTGGGTGAGATCAGCAGTTGAGTTAGTTGTCATTAATTCCATCTTTCAAAAAATTTCTGATATCCATTTTTAGATTTTTGATCTGATATTCCCTTCTGAAGATATTTGATGTTATTCGTACATTTTGAACACTCTGTGTGTATATATAGGATTAAATTTTACTTATGACTCGTGAAAAAATATTATATCTAATCTAAAGCTAAAATTTTTTTAACTCATTTAGCATATAACAATTCTTTAACTTAAACATATTTTTCATACTTTTTTTTGTATTAATTTAAATCAAAATAAGTAAAACATATCATAGTTAGGGTTTTAATAATTTATGGTTATGAAATACAGCATGAAACATCAGTGTTTTTCACTGAGTTAAAGATAAAATCTCCCAAACGCAGCTCACTTCTAAACTGTAATTTTTCAAATTTGCAGTTATTTAGATCTAAAATAAACAGTTATTCATTATTGAAAGTACTTTCATTTACAAAATCAATTATTGATAAATTTTTTAATATGACTGAAAAAAAATTTCAAATTCCTTTTCCTAAGTTTTATATTTTAGTACAAATAAAATGATAATCTAATAGATTTTTTTAGTAACTACTAGACTGTAAAAAACTGCTAAAATATATTTTTGCTTGTAATTAGAGCCTCAGAAAAAATATCTAAGTAAAACTTACACCAGTGTCCCATCTATCTCAAAAGGTTAAGAATCATGAGGAATAAAATCTTTTTCAATTAAGAGTTCAAAAACAGACTTTATGAATTTATTAATCATTAAAAATTTTCTTTAAATCCAAATAACAACCATCATTCGCCTTAGGACCCAATTACTTTTTTATAATTTACATATATGATTGGGTATATAGTTTTATATTCTGCTAAAATTTCCTAAAACTGCTGCCATGCCATAAAAAAAAATTATATAAAAAAAATAATAGTCAATGAAAAGTTAGAGCAATCATAAATTTGAGATCATTTAAAAAAAATCTCCCTCACAGTTTTATAAAATAACTTTCTAAAGGGTAGTTCTAATTAGGGAAGAAATTAAAATGCATTAAGACATACTGCTGATGGCTTTACTTGTCTATGTCTAAGCTATTTAACAAATTGCAAATGTCTAAGCAATTTAACATTAACATTGAATGTCGACTTTTCATTTCAAAAAATAATCCAAATGATAAAGATGCAAAAGGATAGAAAATTAATTAACTATAATTTAAACTTAGAACAACTATTCCAGAATATTTTAATAGTAATATTTAATATATATTATTTGATATAATAGTAAAATTAAGTAATATTTTAAAAATGAAAGAAATATAAAATCGTGATTTAACTTACTTGGTTAGGATCTGAACGTGGTTGAGCAAGTGAAGAAGAAGTACGACTTATGACTGTGGGAACAGCTTCAGCTTCTCCCTGGAATACTTTTCTAACATTCCAATGATGAGGACTCCATATTTGCGTTCGCCAATGAAAAGAGCGATTGGGCTTTCGAACTTTACTAAGTTCTTGTTTTAATACAGGTTCTCTCTAAGTAACAAACAAAAGTATTTTTAAGTATCCCATAAAATACCTTCAGGGTTTTTTGTTCACTCCCTTTTAATTAAAAATTGCAGTTAATTTTTGTGAAAGAAATAAGCATTTAACTCAGTAAATACCAAAATTTTTTAAAATCTTATTTATCTAACACCCTAATAAGTAAAATTAAGTAAATACAATAAGTCAAAATCAATAAAACTGTTAGTAATAAATGTAATATCAACCAAGAAGTATTTTAGGGTACAATTTTAAGACCACAGCTATTTCTTAAAATTAAATGCTAAAATCAGAACTTCTGAAAATGATACAACATTTTTATACTCATCAAACAATTTTAAATACCTAGAAGTTGATTTTAATGATGATCTTTACAAAATCCGAGATTAATTTACTGATAATTCTTCAAACATAATATCAACAAAATTTATGATTTTCCAATTCACTAATGGCAAAGGAAAATAACTTGTCATTCAAATACTTGTGTAAAAGAAACAAGTAAATGAGCTGCAGATCTGAGAAATTAGAACCTAAGACCACAATGGGAATACTTAGTGTACATATTGATTGAAACTTAAAATGAAAAATGCATGGAAATCACATAATAAGACAGATTTATATTGAGCAGATTTTACAACTTAAAATTAAAAATATATTTCTTCTAACTTTATATTATGCATGGATATACTTTCATATTCATTATGGCTAATCAGTTTGGGGGGAGGATTACATAACTAACATAAATAAATTATGTAATATCCAAGATAAATTTATTACATTCTTACTAAATAAAAATGAATGAATTAACCCAAACCACTACCAGTTACTCTAACCAATCCGTAATTTATTAATCTGCATCTTCTTAAAAACTCAAACACTTGTAATGTAAAAGACACAATTTGATAAGAAAACCTAACCAAATTTATTTCAGACTCAAACATAACAAGAACATTTTATGTAAATGAATTTATTGCCAAAATGCCATAATTTATGCCCTGCTGAAATTCAAAATGCCAATAGGTTAAATAATTTTAAAAAACTATTACAAAATTTTTCTTTTTCTCTACTTAATATTGAAGATTTTTCTTATGGTAATTCGATACACCCTTTACCTTTACGTTCATCTTTTTCAATAGTTATAATGTTCATATTTTGTGACTGATTCAACTTGCTTTAAATCAGACACTCCTGCCTGCCACCTTTCAAACTTTAAATTTCATATTTGCATTTAGTTAACTCTTTTGTGTTTCACTTTATAAGTGTATCTTTTCTTTTCTTTCCATTTACCCTAATGTATAATCACATTTTATTTCATGTATGTTTATTTCCTGCTTTAATTTTGCATTGTATTTAATTAGTAAAGTAAAAGGTAAATAGATTACTAAAAATTTATTTAAGCCAAATAAAATTGATCTGGAAATTTCAAACCTAAGAATATTTATCTAAATGGCAAATATTTTTCCACGTCTATGTTTTTTAATTATGATAAGAAAAATTTAATACATTTTTCGTTTATCAGTATATACTAAAACTATAAAAATCAATTCTAAAAATATATATTACGAAAAAACTCATGGATAACACAAAACATAATTAAATATATAAACTGAATATTCACCTCTCTCATGAATGTCAAATCTCTTTGCAAAAAATAAGAAATTTGTTCCAATCTACTTTGTCGACAAAGTGCTAATGCTTCTTCATGAGCATCCCAGCGATGATCCAAAAAGAACTCTTCCTAATTTTAAGAATTTTTTATAAAAAAAACTGTTATAAAAATACACTAGAAATTCTATCACAAATTGAAATAATAAAGTGAATTAAATGTGTCTTTTAACCAATAATCTAAAATAAATAATGCAGCAAAAATTCAAAAAAATATTTTAGAATACTTATTTTCAGATTTAGCAGTGTAAATTCAATTTAAGTTTTATACTTAACTGAACCAAAAAATGTTTTAAGATGTCTAATATGAAGGTAGTAAGAAAATATATGAAACTTTATTATGAGCCTGTCTCGGTTCTAATATATTAAATTCAATAAAATATCACTTAATACGTTTGTCTACTAAACTCTTCAATGGATTACTTTCTTCAACTTATTGCAAGATTTATAACGTAAATTGAAAAATTACCTCTGCTATATTCAATTTTTCTTTCACCCAAGGCTTCACTTGAGAAAGAACAGGGTACATTTCACCCAGCAAACGTTTCAGCTACAAAGATAACAATAAACAGTACACATTTAGTAGTGAACAAAATTAAAGTGTTTAAAACAAAACCAAGTTTTAAAAAAAAATAGCAAATTTTCAGAAAAAATAAGCATTTTTTAAATTTTTAATCAGTTCTTTACTTGCTGAACACAATAAAAAAAATTATTAAATCAGATTGAATCCAAAACCAATATTTTTTTTACTTGATTGACTATTTCAATACACAGAGACAGAAATAAAATAAAAATCCCTTGAAAATTGCAATTTTTCTCTTGCCACATAATGTATTTTTAATTTAAAAATAATCATTAAAACTAAACTAACATTTTTTAAATTTTATAACTCAACTTTCAGCTGCTACTAAATAAAAACTGAATGCATATTAAAACTAAAACTTCTACTTTTGTTCATATCCTTACTTATGTTATTAAATTTAAAGAAAAATATAAAGTCCCACATTAAAATAAAGAAAATTCAGAGATATTTTTAAAACAAACTAAACAATTTCAAATTATTCATACATTACAGAAGTAAAATTATCTACAAATACATTTAGTCATCCGCACTCTTAATATATAGCAAACGTTATGAGGAGGCTAAAATGAAAGATTGGTTAGATCCTGAGAAAAATTAATTAAACTTAAGTTAAAATGTCCCTTGATTAAGTTTTTTAAATGTAAGAAATATTAACAAACACGAAAGTTTTTTTATAAAATTTATAACCTTCTGAAAGTTAAAGTAAAGTCACTTCGTGCATCATTTCTTAAGAGATTTTTATATTCAATAAAAACAGCAAAAAAAACCTGAGAAAGTGTTTCCTTCAATCGACGATGCATATTTTCAACTGCTCGATGCATTAAGATAACACACTGGGCTTGTTCAACTAATAATGGACCTAAATTTTAAAAAATGAAACGACATATTTTGAATAATAAATATCCTACTCAGATTAAAATAATATTTAAAACACAAACAAAATAAATACCTATTCCAGATCCTAACTCTAAAATTTGAGGATGACATAAAATAGCTGCAAAAACTCGGCGTAAATATTCATCCAGAACTAAAATATTTGCTACCTGAAAAAAAAGATGGTATATACAGATACAGGAAAAAAAATTCCACATGAAGTTTAATGACACTTAACATAAACTCTAAAAGCAAACAATATTATATCATATTTAATTTTTCAAACATTAATAAAAGTTATAATATTAAAATTATAAATAAAGTTATATATAATAATTTTAAATTTAAAGTTTAATTTCTACATAGATACGTTTTCTTGCAGTGATTCTTGTAATTGCTAAACTATTATAAGGGTGTTATTAAATTGATGAAAAATTAAGCTTTAGAACATTTTAAGTTTAAATAAAATAAAATTATAGCTACCAAAGTTTTCCAAAAAATTACATAGCGTCACAAACATAAAAAATTAACGTTTTGGATTATTAATTTCCAATTGATTCAAAGCATCTTGAGAAAAGCAAAATTACTAAAAAGTTAAAGCATGAAAAAACTTAACATATATGAAACTAGAAAGCAATTGCAATGTTTATCTGGAGTAGTTTCTATCACAAACGCTATTTTTAAAAAATAATGAGTGTGTCTATAAAAGCATTGTGTTGAATGTCTCAGGTTATATCAAGATTGTACGTAATTTTATTACATGATTTCAACTTTTATACAAGATTAAGAAAATACTGCTAATTAATACCTAATTTAATATTTATACTTCTAATCAAGTTTTGATATTTAAATGTGTAATAAAAATGTTTTTAGCTAAATGGTAAAATTGCACTAATCTAAAAGATTTGGAATTTTATATTAATTATTTATATGGAAAAAACAATATTTTTAAAGTAAGCAAAACAAAATGTTCATACTCTTTCAAGCTCTTCATCTGAAATTTTCTTAGCTGAAAAAATTGTGAATTAAAAACAATTTAGAAGATAAATACAACAAATATTTAACATCTGAAAAAAAAATTGATTTATAAAAATAAAATAAAACTAACTTTTAAGATCAGATATTACTTTCTCTCTAAAGGGTAGAAACCAGCCTCGTGATTCCTTTTCTAAAATATTGGCAATAATTGGAAGTGATTTACGAATAATTTCTGAAAAAAAATTAAGAAAAGATTATATTGCTAATGAAGAAAATATTATTTTGCAAGATTATTTTATAAAAATTAATAAATTTACTTGGTTACAACTGCAACTTTCTCAAAAGCTTGTTTTTTTTCCATTTTTATTAATTTTTTGTAGCTATAAAAACTTGCTAAATAGTTTTTTTTTTCACTAAATATATTTAGCAATAGTGTGATAAGTTTATTCCTAATAGTGCCTTACAATTTTGCATTCATTATTTTAATAGTGTAAGTTAACTGGACATAGTTGTAGAAATACATGTTATTGAACCACCGATAGATGGCGGAGTTTATCATTAGATTGTAACCGTAACTGCAAACAAAGATTTTGTAAAAAGCGAGAACCGCCACATTGTAATGTAGTAGTAGAATTGTCTACCATTGTACCGTATTCATCATGTTAAAGATTTAAATATATTTTTGTTACTTACCCCTTGGTAATTATTGAGTAGTTTTCCTGTGCCATCAAGAAAACGAGAAAAAGGTTATATTCACTAATAATAGTAATAAATCTTCGGTGTATTTACCCTATTAGAATTGCTTTAAGTTGAAAAGCGAAACTGGTGCATCGGCCGGGAAAGGCAATGCACTGAAGATAAGAATAGAATCGAATTTTAGTGGATAAAAGAAAGCCAGAAAAAAGGGGTAAGTTTATTTTGATTGAGAAATATTATACTTGAATATATCATGGATATAGAAAAACTTAAAATGAAAAGAAGAGCTTTGAAAAGTTCTACTACTAAATTTCTCACTAACTTAGATAAAAACTTTGATGATTTGACAATATATGAACTAGAAACATCTTTAGAACAATTAAGTGAGAAAATGTTGAACATAAAATTAATAAATGAAGAGATAATGAAAGAACTAGATGTTAAAGATATCGAAAAGGAAGTTGAATCCTCTGAAACATATGTAGAAGATTTGATTAACTATAAATGTAAAATTAAACAGAAGATTCAACAAATTAGTGCCACTCCCTCAACTAGTTCTAATTTAAATGGTGTAACTAGCTCTCAGACTGTAAATCAAACAGAAGTAAACAAATGCACGATAAAACTACCAAAATTAACTGTAAACAAATATTTCGGAGATCCAAATTCATGGTTGGAATTTATCGGCCAGTTCGAAAATTCAATTGATAAAAATCCGTATCTTTCAAATATTGAAAAACTAATTTATCTAAAAAGTTTTGTTGGAGGAGCAGCTTCAAAAGCAATTTCGGGATTTTCTTTAACGGATGATAATTATAAAGCAGCCCTTAATTTGTTGAAAGATCGGTTTGGACAGAAAAACTTGCTTATAAATGCTCATTTAGGCCAATTATTAAATATAACACCAATAAAACATAACTCTGATACTTTTGGATTGCGAAAATTATTCGATCGAGTAGAAATCGAAATTAGAAATTTAGAATCGCTAGGAATTGATTCGGCATCTTACAGAAATTTATTAACGCCAATAATTTTAAAGGCACTCCCATCGGAAATAACTTTAGACTTTAGTAGGAAAGAGAAGGGGGATAATTGGGATTTAAAAGCACTTCTAAATTTTTTAAGTGAAGAAATAAAAAGTCGCGAAAAAACCACCGCCATTACAAATATAAAATGTTCGAATAATCAAAAAGAAGATAAATTTAGATCAAGGCCGCACCCACAAAAAGAAATAACATCCGCTCATGAATTATGCGCGACCGCAACGAGAATTAATAAATGTGTATTTTGTGGGGGTGACCATGAATCTGAGAAATGTGATACTCTCACAGTAGAAGAAAGAAAAAATATTTTGATTAAGCAGAGACTCTGCTTTCTTTGCTTAAAACCAAATCATCGGTTAATTGATTGTTACAGTAAGAAGAAATGTGTCTTTTGTAATCGGAGACACTCAAAAGCGATTTGCTTTAAGTTAGAGGAAAATAAACAAACAAAAACTTTAAACGATAGAGAGAATTCTAAGGAAAATTTAGAAATTGTTTCGGCCATTTCTTCTTGCGAGAATAAATTAAAACATAAACAAAATTCGAATCCCATTTTATTACAAACTTGCTCAATCATTGCGGAAAATAAAAACAAACAAGAAAATGTTTCAATTTTTCTTGATAATGGAAGCCAACGGACTTTCATAACAAATAAATTGGTAAAAAGATTAAATTTGCCAGTAATTAGAAAAGAAAAATTGTCGATTAATTCTTTTGGATCAGAGCAACCCCAAACTAAATTGTTTAATGTAGTTAGCATCCGATTAAGAAATAGGGAAGATCCTAATTATAAAATAGATATAGAAGCCGTAGAAACTGACACTATTTGTGCAACTCAGCTGCCTTCTCCAAACAAAAACATTGTTAAGGATTACGAATTTTTAAAAACAGTTCAACTTGCGGATAATTTTCAAAACGAAACTAAAGATGTTATGATTTTAATCGGATCGGATTTTTATTTTGATATAGTGACTGGCCGAATCCATAGACTTGAAAATAAATTGGTAGCGGTAGAAACAATCTTCGGTTGGTGTATTTATGGACACATAAATAAAATAAACAGTCTAATCGCTATGAACGTAGTTGTTAACCGAGGTGATGAGACTTTAATTAGACAATTTTTTGATCTTGAGTCCATTGGGATCTTACCTGATTCGCCTATTACTGATAACGAGGAAGAAACAATAGTTCAAGAGTTTGAGTCTTCCATTACATTTGATAAACGTTATAAAATTAAATTGCCCTGGAAATTAGAATTGATTGACAACTTAAAATCAAATTATGATGTTGCCCTTAAGAGACTCCATCATCTTGTACACAAATTCGAAAAGAACCCTTGGTTACTTAATGAATATAGACAAACCATCGAATCATATCTTGCAGAGGGTATTATTGAAGAAATTCCTGACACTCAATATTCAAATGATAAAACTATATTTTATCTTCCCCACAGGGCGGTTATTAAAGAAGAGCGACAAACTACAAAACTCCGCATTGTTTATGATGCATCGTCTCACTCAGCTGAATCCTGTTCGCTAAATGATTGTTTATACACAAAAATTAACCAATGATAATTTTGATATTCTAATAAACTTTAGGAACAAAGAGATAGCTTTTGTTGCAGATTTGAAGCAAGCTTTCCTTAATATCGAAATTGTGGAGGAAGATCGAGATGCGACCAGATTTATCTGGATGGAACCTCCCTTTGATGAAGGTAAGATTAAAATTTATCGATTTACTCGTGTTTTATTTGGACTTACTTCTAGTCCCTTCCTTCTTGCAGCAACTATAAAATTTCATTTGAAGAATTATGAAAAAACATATCCTCAAACTATAAAAATTATAAGAGAATCATTGTATGTGGACGATGTGATAGGATGCGAGGATAATGTAGATAAAGCTTTTAGTTTCAGTCAGGAAGCTATTAAAATTTTTGAAGATGCGGGTATGCAACTTAGAAAATGGAATTCAAATTCGAAACTACTTATAGACTTATGGGAAATTAATAACATTCAAATTGATCACACCATAGAAAATTCAGACTTAATACCTTCTGAGCATAAAGTACTTGGGATAGGGTGGAATAGTGACACAGACAATTTTTATTTTGATACTAAACATCTTATCAAATTTTTATCTGAAGGGAGACACACAAAAAGATTTTTGCTGAAAGCTGCTGGTCGTATATTCGACCCAATAGGATATTTGAGCCCCTTTGTAGTAACCATAAAGTGTTTAATTCAAGCAGTTTGGTGCGCTGGAATTGATTGGGATGAAGAACTCCCTCAAGAAATTGCTCGTGATTTTCAGGATTGGTGCAATGGTGTTAAAAAATTAAAAGACATTGAAATACCACGTTACTATTTAAGGGATGCTCTTGGAGATAGTATACAGGATATACAGCTTCACATATTTTCTGATGCTAGTTTGAAAGCATACGGCTGTGTGGCGTATTTGAGAATTGTTACAAGTTCAGATAAGATATATACATCATTTGTTGCATCAAAAAGTAGAGTATCTCCCCTCAAAAGTCTATCATTACCCAGACTTGAATTGATGGCTGCCCTTTTAGCTGCTCGATTAAGCAATAATTTGGTAAAAAACTTAAAGTTTAAACTTACACAAAAATTTTGGACTGATTCATCCATCACTTACTTCTGGATTAGAGGTTTACCCAACCGATTTAAACCCTTCGTAAAAAACCGCGTTGTTGAGATTCAACAATTAACAGATCCTGAACATTGGTTCCACTGCCCCGGCAAAGAAAACCCGGCAGACTTAGTTTCGAGAGGACTGAAAGCATCCGAATTGATTAACAACACTCTTTGGTGGGAAGGACCCCCTTTCCTCAAAAAACGTGTTGACAGTTGGCCTCAGACTTTTGAAACATCCCCGGAAGAAAATCTCCTGGAATTCAGAAAGAAGAAAGAGGAAATTCCAAGTTTCTGCTTTAGTACTTTTTCCAATGATCTAAGAATTAATCCGGAGAATTATAGTTGCTTTTTAAAATTTTTGAGGATAACAGCATGGATTAGACGTTTTATTTCAAAGATAAGAAAACAATCTACCACTAAGGGACTACTCACATCATCAGAAATTGAAGAAGCAGAAGAGTTTTGGATCAAATTTGAGCAAAGAAAAGCGTACCATTCAGAAATATTGGCCTTAGAAAGTGGAAAAGATATTGACAAGAATTCTTCCATTAGAAGTTTTGCCCCCTTTTTGGATGATAAAAAGGTTTTAAGAATAGGAGGCAGATTAGAAAATTCGGAATTTGATCTAGAACAAAAACACCCTATCTTACTTCCTAATAAATGTAAATTTACGGAACTGTTGATTAGAAATGAACACGAAGGAATATTTCATGGTGGTGTTTCTGCCACCCTTTCTAAAATTAGAAATCGGTTTTGGATCGCTAGAGGTCGGCAGCTTATAAAGAAAATAATAAAGAATTGCATAATATGTTGCAAATATTCAGCTCTACCTGCTAAGCAAATAACCAGTCCCCTACCTAAAGATCGAGTTTCAGAATCTCCACCATTCTCAGTTTGCGGGGTAGACTTTGCAGGTCCGATATATGCTAAAACATCGAATACTCCTGAAAAAGCCTATATATGTTTGTTTACTTGCGCAGTAACAAGAGCGTTACACTTAGAATTAGTTTCAAATCTAAGTACAGAAAAATTTATATTAGCCTTGCGTAGATTTATTTCCAGACGAGGAATTGTCCAAACCATGTATAGCGATAATGCAAAAACCTTTAAAAGCGCAAATAAAGAACTTCAACTTATTTTTAACTTGATTCAAGATCCAAAGATTCAAAATTTTATAGCAAATAAAAGGATCAAGTGGAAATTTATCATGGAACGAGCTGCATGGTGGGGAGGTTTCTATGAGAGATTAGTGAAATCGGTGAAGGAATGCTTACGCAAGACCCTATCTAAATCTCTTCTTACTTTTGAGGAATTAACAACAATCTTAACAGATATAGAATCAGTGTTAAACCAACGCCCTTTAAGCTTCGTTTATTCTGACTTAAATGAACCCGAACCTTTGACTCCCGCTCATTTTTTATTGCCTCAGAAGAAAATCGAGCTTCCGTTGTATTACACCGGAACTCTTTTTGAACACTCAAATCGTTCTTCCTTAATCAAAAGGAAACTGTTCCAGATGAGACTTTTACAAAATTTTTGGACCAAATGGAAAGAACAGTATGTTCTTCTCTTAAAAACTGCGCATCGGTTGACAACTTCAGAAAATCAACGGAACCTTCAAGTCCAGGACGTTGTCTTGATCGAAGGAGCCCACAAGAATAAATTACTTTGGAGCCTTGGAGTAATAGAAGAAGTCTACCCTGGACGGGATGGCAAAGTCCGGAGCTGTCTTGTAAGGACTAATGGAAGTCGGATCAGACGTCCCGTTCAACTGTTATATCCTTTTGAAATTTTAAATAATGCTTAAAAATTTGATTCATGTTGAACTTTAATGTTTTTTTTTTTGTCATTTTTCCTTTAATCTTACTAGATATTATGGACGTCCCCGTCCATGATGGGGAGTTTGTAGAAATACATGTTATTGAACCACCGATAGATGGCGGAGTTTATCATTAGATTGTAACCGTAACTGCAAACAAAGATTTTGTAAAAAGCGAGAACCGCCACATTGTAATGTAGTAGTAGAATTGTCTACCATTGTACCGTATTCATCATGTTAAAGATTTAAATATATTTTTGTTACTTACCCCTTGGTAATTATTGAGTAGTTTTCCTGTGCCATCAAGAAAACGAGAAAAAGGTTATATTCACTAATAATAGTAATAAATCTTCGGTGTATTTACCCTATTAGAATTGCTTTAAGTTGAAAAGCGAAAATAGTATTACTAAAAGCTTACTGCAAAAAAAGTATCTAACCTATTTATGGTTTCATAATTCAAAAATTCTCAATAAATTATAGTAGATTGTTTTAAATATTTTTTCATAAAATGCGGCATAATAAGGTAACATCTTAAATTTATAATAAATTACGTTATAGTAAAAAAAAATTGATTTTAAATTTAACTCTTAATTTAAAATTAAAATTTTAGTTTTAAACATGAAAGGAAAGTTAAAATCATATATTAAATATTACCTGAGAAAAGACCAAGAGAGAATAAAAAGAATGAGCAATGTGAGGAAACAGTAGTAAAAAAAAGGGAAAAGATATAATTTACAGGATATATAACTTTCATTAATAAAGTGGTGATAACAATTAAAGAAATCTGGATAAAATGATAATGTTTTTCTAGCCAATAAGAATACATTGACAACAAAACAAAAATTTTAAATTTCATCCATTAATTATGATTAACATTGTGATCGTATAGATTTAAACTTAAGATACAACATAAGGGAAGGAAATCAATAAATTAATATTGATTTAAACAACCAACTGAAAATTAGGATGTTTAACCCAAAATCAGGTAGAATAACATTATAAAGAATCAATTAGCAAAATGTTGGTCATTATTTAGCATCAGGCTAAAATAATGACTAACATTATTACATTTACTAAGATATTAATTATGCAGTTATTAAGCTATTTATTGATAAAAATGATCTAAATTAGATAGTTTTGGCAATTAAGTAAAAGTTTCTTGCACATGGCAATTACTAAATAATCAGGACATATATAATATAAATTTAAAACAAGGCGCTTACATTTCAAATTTAAGAGGGAAAAGAAATAATGTACTTAAGAAAGATACGTATCCTTATCTGGTGATGTTTCTCCCGGGAGAAATAAAAAGGCCACTCTGTGGCGAAAGTTCATTCTTGCAGCTGTGGCACTGCTTTCCATTCTTAAAACAAAACTATTCTCCTAACCGATCCCAGCTTGAAGGGAGGTTGTTAAAAATTAATAGTGCCATAAAATTGGGGTTTAATTAAAAACTTGCCTAACAATGAAAATGAATAAAATACACTCATAAATATAATAATTTTTAAATCAAAAGCCATGTTACAACCTAATTATTATCAACAGTTGACTGTATTACTTAATACATAATTATTTAACACTTAATACATTTAGACAATTATCTTTTTATATTATTTAGAGATATAATATCAAAATTCATTTCAAATTACTTATGTACATTAGTACAAAACTTAAAAATTCCAATAATTGGTATAAATAAGGTTGGGCAGGAAATAATAACCATAATGATAATTTCAAATTATTTAGGTAAATTACAAAATTACCCTTGTTATTAATACTTAAGAATTAAAAGCAAGGCATTCCTCCAACAGCCTCTAATGGGACAGCCCAAGAGGGTCAGGGAAATTAAGGCTAAAGCTATATGAAACTGAGTTAGTTTAATTGTAATGGTATAGTCCATACATCATGTTCTATGCTCAAATTGTCCAGTTTTATTTACTAGTTTAATGTTAACTATGATAGAACTGTTTGCAATTATATCATTATAACTACGTTTAATACCCCAGTTACACATTTTCTAATATTGACCTGGAAAACTTAAAAACATACATTTGATTTATCATTTTAACTAAAGAAAAATAACAAATATTTATGTAAAATGTTAATTGTAAGCAAATATAAGAGAAAATTTACCTTTATTGAACAATCGTAAATCAATTTCCCGACCTTTAGGAGTTTGAAAGTGATAGGGCACAGGAGGGGACTTTTCATTTTCCTAAAGAAAAAAAAAATTGAATAATAGCTGTTTTCTGGACAATACATCAACACAGTTTAAAAATTAATAAAAGAAAAACAAATGCATTTTAATAGTTATTAGTAATTTAAAATAGAAAAAACACTTAAACATATTTCTATTTTTTTATTTAAATATTACTGTTTAAAACTTATAATATAATAATAAAACTGCAGATTTCATATCTGACATTCCTTTAATTTTAAGCCATAAAATGTAGCAGTGTTACAGCTATTACCTTTCTTTTGTTGCTGTACACTTAATTGCAGTCAAATAATAGATAACGTTGTGCATGAGAATATTTAAAAAATTTCTTCAACAAATTTTAATCAAAACAAATAAAATTAGGTTTTAAACTGCTATTTAAAAATAAAAGTTTTAATATAAAATTCGTTTACTAACAAAATAATATTCAAAATCTTGCATCGATAATATTTTTATTGCACAAACTGCAGAGCAAACTAATTTCTTTCATGTTAATATACAAAAAAATTATAATAATTGGGGAATGACTAAAATATTTTAAGCCAAATGCATCTTTTAAAAACTATTGTGACTATTGCACCTAATTATTTCAAAACATTGGTGTTTTTATCCATTCATGCATATTTTAATTTCAATAAATGTTGCATATTTCTAAACATTTTTTACTTGCTAAACAAACCTGCATCTTAATTACACTCATTATGTAGAAAAATTATGTATATTGTCAAAACATATACCCAAATTTGCTTACTAGTGAACACAACAAAGTAAGGAAAAATGATGCAAAATCCTAACTGATAAGTTAAGCAAATAAGCAGTAAAAGTATTGTATTATTCTAACAAAAAAAAACACTTCCTAAAGAAAATGTATTTGAACAATAGCTTAATCAACCTATAAGCGATATACTTTTTTACTTAATCAATAAATGAATATTTACCAATATATACTTTTCAGGATTTAAAAGCTATAACAATAGATGTTGGATAACTTATTCTCTAAAAAAATAATAATATGACTTTCTTAATAAAACAAGCTCTTCATCTATATTACATCACGTCTACATTAAATGACATACATATAAAATTCATCAATGAAAACTTAAAAAAAAAAGAAAAATGACTCACAAAAAAATTTATAAATCAATAGTTACAATAAAATATTTTAAAACATAAAAGTATATAAACAAATGGTAAAAGGTAATTCCAACTTATTTAACACAGCTTTATCTTTGGGATTAAAAACTTACAAACATTTTTGTCCTTAAAATTACAGACTCTTATTTAACTGACATGTTTTTTTTAAAGAAGAATAAACACAATGAAGAAACGGCTTTAACATCAAATTAATCTTTACAAAAATATAATAGAAACATAAGGTCAGGTGGGGTAGAGTGGGTATAAAATCAAGCTGCTTTTTTAAATAAGCTGCTTTAAAAAATAAAATTATTAAATTTATTTTACTGAAAATTTTGGTGCATTTTATATAAATTGGACTCACAAGTGTAGATTAAATATGAAGGATAACTTATCTATTTTGTTTGATTGTTTTCTCACCGTAGTGCATTCATATATTTACATGTTTTAATACATCCACTTTTCCCTAGAGAGGTAAAGTGGGTATAGTTCTAAAATAAGCATATATTTACCTAAAAAAACATGTGTAAATTTCGCTTTTGAAATAAAAATGCTCTTAAACGAATGTATTTTGATTACATTAAAAAAAAAAAGAGCTAAAAGTATTTTTTTCATACTATTAAATTAAAAGTATTGATGCTCATGGCTATAAAAATTAGGTTTCACTTTGGATGTAGTATATTTTGTTGAGCCCCATACATCATCATTTCATCAAAAAACAAGAAAACTGTATTAGTTTTTGGTTTATTTGAAATATAAATGAGAGTGTAAAAATTAATATTGTTAGTAGTAATTTAAAGTGTTTTTACTATTTATAGCAGACTTGTATTTTTATTCAATTTAGTTTGTTTTTTTCAAATTGTTTTTTTTTCCATGAAAAACCTGCAATATAAAGGCAGAAACTTAAGCGAAAACTTATCTATGTCTTTAAATATGCTCACTTTAAGTTGTAAAATTATGTTATTTGAATAATTTTTTAATTGTATATGTCTTTTATGCCCCATCTTTCCTCTTTTTAAAAAAGTAAAATTTAAAATAAATTTTCTTTTAAGTGTCATAACTTCTATGTAGGGCAATAATCAAACAAGTTTTTATCACTATTTCATTATAAAACATAGAGCATTAGATACTTGCTAACACAGAAGTAAAAAATATATATATCCCTATTACACAACACTTTTAGATAAACCTGTAACCAAGCACCCACTTTATCCATTTCAAAAAACAATTCATAATAAATAGAATTTGTAAATTTATTTTTAAATATCTATGTAGATCTATTTTTTAGATGTTTCTCGACCAGTTTGAACGAAAGTTAATAGTCTTTGCAAAGTTTTAATGATATTAAAAGAAAGCTTATCAGCAGCTTTAACTAACATACTTAATAAGTTGATCATAAGTAGATAGTTTGCAAACATTAAACTTCTTATGAGTTTTTAAAATTCAAATAAAAATGCTTGCCACAATATCCCAGGAAATATAAAACAAATTGTACCTCTTTAAAAGGAGAAAATAGATGTTTTTTTAACATGTTACCACTTTATTCCCATGTACCACCTGACCCTATTTAAAATCTTACATTAAAATAATTCTATTAAAGAAAATAAACATACAAAGCAATATTTTTCCATAGTTTGTTTTCTTATTTGGTGCTTGACAAATTGGCACAAATTATCGATGTCATCATCATAGCTGGGCTAAAAGAAAAATAAACAAATTCAGTTTTGTATATACCACTTTTTACAAATGACTTTTGTACAATAACAATAATTTACCCTAATTGTAAGTTCAGCTACTAAATATTTACTTCTTTCTTCTTGTATTCGAATATCCAAGTTTTTAGCAGAAAGGGAAGGTATACCAATAACTATATCTAAAATAATATTTTTGAAAATTCTTATCATAATGCATGATATTAACTGTAAAAAAGTTATAACAAAACAAAGACAACAAAATAAAGTTTTTTAAAAAAAAAGGAATAATATTTAAGAACTTTTCATCATTTAAAATATTTTTAAAATTTTTTTTATCATTAAATAGTTTTTATCACTAAATACTTTTTATTATTAATATCCTACATTAAATACTACTTTTAGACAAAACTTCAACCAATGCATACCTAATAGTACAGCTAACCCACGTATAAAGGCACGTACAGATTCAGATACGCTGAAAAATTGTGACAGAAGGCGATTTTTAGCAGTTACAACAATCAGATGAGCAGCTAGTGCAACATCCTGCAAAAAATAAATATTAAAAGATGATAAAAAAAAAATTATAAGCACAATGGTATTACATTTCAATTCAATAATATTATTAAAAAAGCGAAAAAAAATCATTTAGCTTATATCAGTATTTTGAAAAAATGGTACATGCATTCTTAGTTTAATTTAGAACTTTCCTTTTAGACCAGTGTTTCCCAAAGTGGTATATATCGACCCGCAGGGGTCGACGACAACCTGCAAGGGGTCCACGTCAAGTGAAAAAAAAATTGGGGATCCATGAGATGAAAATGGGGATCAACAATAGTGAATCTCGTATAAGCAGGTCATAACTTTTAATTTTGTCATTTCATGAATGGAATAATCAACATACACTGATAGTACCTACTTACTTACATTATATTACCTAATAAAGACATATATTTATCCACATTCTACATAATTTATAAAAGTAGCTATGAAGTAAAAATTTTATTAAAACTTAAGTTATTAGGGTTATTTTTTGATATATGAAACTGAATTATTATAAACTAGCAGTTGCCTGCAGCTCCGCTTTTGTACGTTTTTGTTTTCTCTGCATGTAATGTTTTCTTTTGTAACAAAAAAGTATTTTTCCATAGTAAATTGTAGCCTAGCCTCTGTCAACTCTTTAGCTAGCTAGACCTCCAACTTTATCTGCGCACAAGATCGCGAAATTTGTTGCTTAGTTTTTACGTGAAAACGTAATAAACAAACCGACAATACACTACTACGGTTTTGTATATAAAATTAATTCTGCACTTATAATATTAGTAGCGGAGTACAGGTTTTATAGTGCACTATTTTATTCCATTTACATATTAATTAAATTAGTAATTAAATCAGTTTGAATTTAATAAATAAATGTATGAAATTAACATGTGTTTTGTTTCTTAAGTTTTTCCCACTACACTTCACTACATTTAGAATTTAAATCTTTCACAGTGAGTAACACTATACCAGGTGTCAAAAATACATTTGAAGTTGATGAATTTACAAGAAATCAATATCAGGTAAGCAGAGGGTCGATCCAAAACCAAAATACATGACAAGGGGTCTACGAGACAAACGAGTTCAGAAACCACTTTTTTTGTTGAACATGTTCATAAATACAATTTACATTAATAACAAATGAAATAAAACATATTTTATACTTAAAACAGTTTTGAAAATAGTAACTTTGTACTAATTACATTCAATAATATCATTCATTATTATACATGCTACAAGAAATTAATGCCAATCTGCATTCAAAACTAAAAATGAACTTACAGTAAAATTTTAAAAGAATATGACACTGACCTGACTAAAGGGAAAGTGAGAGGAGAAATAATACAGCCATATACCAAATAGCAATATATAACAATAGTAATAATATACCAAATTTCATATAACCGTGTTTGGAAGCTGTGATTAAAACTGAATTCAAATTCACACAATGTTCTATGATTTATTCCTATGTATAGAGATAATTTTTACTTAACCCACAATATATCTTAAACATAAAAATGTCCTTCAAAAATTAATTGACTGCTTAATTAATGTGAGTTTATGAACAATAAAATCTAGCACATAAATTGAAAGATGGCAAAATAAGAAATTCTAAAAAACAAAAAAATGAATAAACTTATAATAGTTTTATGAAATGAAACTTTATGAAAGTCTTTATGAAATTAGAGAAAAGCACCCTGAATTTTTTATTGTGAAAAGTATTAAATTGATATTAAACAAAAACCTAGATGTTGCCATGATATTATGCATTAAAAATCTACCTGTAATAGAGTATCTTGAACATTTTGCCTCCCTTTTTGCAACAATTGGCTTAGTTTCCATTTATGCAGTTGACCAGGAAAATTTCTACTTTCCACTTCAAAAGTGCTGAAATGAAAGGAAAAGAAAGAGTAAATAAATATTAAACTTATAGCCTGTTAAAATTATTTTCATAATTTAACATCTAAAATAGCTATTACTACTTAGCACTATTATTAAATGCATTTCTTTAATTTAGAACTTGAGCAACTTTGCAGTGAGAACAGAAATACAGTGACGCTGTTTCAACAATATCATTATTGATATCAAATCTTTGATTTTAATATTAAAATGAGGCAGGAATTTTCAATGGATTTTAGGCAAAGTAACTAAATATGGGGAAACAATAAAGAACCTAAGAGAAATTTGATTTAGAACTTGAGCAACTTAGCACTGAGAACAAAATTACAGTAGCGTTGTTTTGACAATATTATGAATGATGTAATAATACAGTAGAAGATCTTACTACTTTCTAACGCAAACCTTTAAACATAAGGCTTTGCATTTTATGAAATTGTGTGTTATATAGATCATTGCACCTATCTTTAAATTTACATACTAAATATGCCAATAATTGTCTAGATCAGATCCATCTTAAAATGGTTTTCTGATACAAATACTTAAAAACACAAAATATACACTTAAATACATATTTATATTTTATAGAAGGAACTTGAAATTTTCTGCAGCATTAGAGCTAATAACAAACAAATTAATTAAATTTGGTTTGCTTAACTTTCGAAACGTTAACTTTTTAGAAAAAAAATTAAACAAATAATGTAAAAGTCAATAGCTCTTGCTGTGTTACAGAAATTTTTAAACTGCAAGTTTTATTATTTACGCAAAC
The DNA here is from genome assembly GCF_982258835.1 of Parasteatoda tepidariorum. Taxonomy (NCBI): domain Eukaryota; kingdom Metazoa; phylum Arthropoda; class Arachnida; order Araneae; family Theridiidae; genus Parasteatoda; species Parasteatoda tepidariorum. Next base: position 75,408,736 of record NC_141757.1, read on the forward strand.
AAAGCAATTACGGTTTATGGAAAAACGTGATTTACAGAATTGCATTAAATCTTTGATTTTAATATTAAAATGAAGCAAGAATTTGCAATTGATTTCAGGTTAAAGAACTAAATATGGGAAAATATATATAAATAACCACCCGAATAGGAATTTAATTTAGAACTTGAGTAACTTAGGAGTGAGAACAAATATGCAGTAGCGCTATTTTATCAATTTTAAATAATAGCAATCATGAAACATCAATGAAAGTTAACATACCCAGATTCTCTAATACTAAGCAACTGTCTTCTATTAAGCGGTTGAGGATCACCTTTTGCATCAAATGATACAATATTAGGTTCCTCAAATGTAGGTGCAACAAATAAGTCTCTAACAATGAGAGGTTTTGCCTGGAAATAAACATAAAGCAAAAATAATTTAATATTTTACCTTTAATTAAGAAGTTACAGCAATACTTCTGAATACAACACTAAAATTAAATTATAGGGCTATGAACCAATTTTATTTGCATTTTATTTTTAAGTGATTTTTCAGCTATAGAATAAAAAATTGATTCTAATCAAAATATTTGTGATGTAAACTTTGCTAAAAAAATTTAAGGTATAATTTTATTTTGACATTTGTCTGAATTAATAAGCTTTTAACTTAAAATTCTAAAATAAATCTGAGATTTTTAAGCAAGAGTGTGCATCATAGGGGTCTAGCGACCCTGGGCGAGACATTGAGTCATTTGATCAGGGTTCATAAAAATCGTGTTTAGTTTAAAAAATATATATTAAACATTAGTTTTTTTTAAAAAAATTCTTTTTGTAGTTAATGATTAAAATTCAAATAAAATGCATATAAAATACTTCATATAATTTTACTGCAATTAATGGCAATTCACAACCCCAGTGGAAAAATCATTATCATTAAATCATTACCTTTTCTATTGGGAAAGAGATAGAACTATAAGTGTAGTTCATAAAGATTTAAAGAAATTTCCTCAACGTGACAAGAAAGTGAAGGAGAAAAAAACCCAGTCTGGAATTTTTGGCGACCCTTTGCGGTCGACCAGTTTGCCTACTCCTAAGCATGCCCCCGCTTTTAAATTTTCAATGTGTACGCATTCATGTCTGAAAATAGCTGAGTTATAGTTTTATATTTGCATAAAGTATGCATAAATGGCAATATATTAATTATCCAATACTTGAGCCTATGGGTAAAATTGTTAAAAAGTTATCTGGTTACATACTGCTTTCCTGTTGCATAACATGAGTAAAAATAAGTTTTTTATTGCAGGACAGTTATTAGCTATAAGAAGAAAAAAAAAATGCCCAAACTAGGGTTAATATTCTATTTATTGATTTATTCTCTGTATAATACTGCTAAAAAGTTATTATAAAATGTTGAAAGAAATTGCTATATTACTTCCCCACCTTAATTAATAAAATTGCTAAATTGTTTTAGATAGGTAAATTGTTTTAGATAGATCAAAGATAAAGATCTACATTTGATATAGATCAGTCATAATTTTTATATGAGAAATGTATACTTGGCGATGTTAAAATATGGCTATCATCTTAATAAAAATTATTTTTGAATTTAGTAGGATTGCGATAGTTGTTTAGTTTCAGACAAGTGAAAGTGATACCGAAAAAAATTATTAGCAATGAAACAACAATGATTAGCCATGAATAAGAAATGCCAAAAAATAATGGAGGAATGGAAAACAAATCAGTTCACTAGCTACAAATAAAAAGTTTTTTTTAAAAAAAAAGCCAAAACTAATGCTCAAAAGGTTATGTCAAATTTAATTTAATGGTACCTCTTCCCTACGTTGTTCTATTAAAAACATAGATTTGAAAATTTAAATTTTCAGTTAGTAGCTAGTGGCTGGTAAACTCTAATAACTTAGTAGCCACTTTTTTCTCAAACCTAATGAGTCAGTGACCAATATCAATAGGTGTTTTCCTTTTATAGTCACTTTTTGCAATTTTTTTTTTTTTCATTGCTTGGATTAAATTTTGCTTTTTAAAAAAAAAAATCATATAATAAATAATCTACAGCTATAAAAAAGTTAATTCAACAGCAAAAATAATGTAAATATGTGACAAAAATTTAATTTAACACACTGACTTTATTCAAAAATATTTTGGGAGGCAAAATACATTGAATACATACATTACAACTTTAAAATATGGAATTGTTAAAAAAAATCTCCTTACACACAAATCACAAATTGATAGATCCTGAAGAATCAAAATTTTGAATTCAGACATTCTACATTTGAATAAAAATTCTGTTTTCCAGAGCCTTTCTGCATTAATGTACTTTTATCATTAAACAATTTCTTTAAAAAAATGAGAAAAAGTGACTGGTTGCTTATTTAGTTTAAGTTACTACTTTCCTGGACTTCTATACAAAACCATCAGGGTACTGAGGGAGTTAATTTAGGCATTTGCTTCTCCCTCAATAGAAATGGTTTTGTTTTATGGCTACCGAGGCCGGTACCCCCTGAAGACGTCGGCTTTGGTGGTCATATTTTTATTTCCTTCGTTTCCTTTATTACTTCATCAGAAAAAGTATTATTGCAGTAAGAGTATTATCAAAAAAAGAAAGAGTACAGTATCAGATAAATACTACAGAATAAATAAGTTTTCACAACAAATTTCTTTTAAAAAAAGTTTTAAAAAAAGTTTTGTTTACTTTTCGGTTTCCATCACTTTCAGTAGTAATGACTGTCAGAGGTGGAGGTAAAACAATTGGAAATTCCTCCCAATGATATAAGATTTTTTCAGCAACCTGCATGTAACATTCATGATCAAACATATAAACTTCAATGAAGATAGAAAGTTAACATTTTTTAAAACAAAGGTCAGTTTATACATCATTAAGTTATGAAATCAATGTATGCACATACATTTTCTTCAACGATCAGTTACATTCACCAAAAAATTTAGCTAAAAATATCTAACACTTTTTATATGCATACGAAACATATTTTTCCTAATATATTATTTTAGAGTTGGTTAAAATTAAAAGGCATCCCTTTTAGTGAAAAATTATACATGATAAATTAATACTAAAACAATTTGCTTGGTATAATTCGAAAATTAAACATTCAAATAAATATATAAAAAGAACTTTGATTGTAGTTTAAAAATTTTTAACCATGAATCTTATAACATTATGCTTAGTTATATTTAAATATAATTAAAGTTTATTATGGTAATGTAGTTTAATTCATTTTTTTTCTAAATATTTAACCAATATTAAATTATTAATATTTGCAATTGTTAATTAGATTGCATAGATTACAGGTTTTGTGGTTATTAATCTGTTAATATGTTTAAAAAAAAGAAGATATTTTTGATTAGATGGGCAGAAGAACTACTTTCATTTTTTTAAAACAAAATGGTAATTTATGTTTAAATATCATGGTTATAATTTTTTTAACCAATGGTCCCCCTCCTAAAAATTATAAATAAAATATAAAAAGAAGAAAAAAAATGAATTTGCCTGAATTTGCTAACAAAAAAGTAGCAAAAATTACTCAAATAAAATGCATAATTAACAAATGTCAGAAGAATATAAGAAAAAATTATACTTAACTTAATATTCATAAATAATAACAGAAATTTCATAAAACAAACTGACTGTTTAAAATATGATGACCATAATGTTTATGAAATTTACAATACATGAAAAACAATTTAAATTATAGCAATTAGTGAGAAAGCCTAATTTACATAATACATACTCGTTTGACAATTTGAACAACTTCAACAATTTCTGCTGGAGCCCCATCTAGATCCACAAGGAAGTTGAGTGGAGCTCTCTGAAATAATCATAGATTGCAATCAGCTTATAACATAATTATTATGTAATTAAAAATATGGTAAATATAATTTTAATTATTCCTGATCTTTTAATTACCGTATATTCCGGCGTATAATGCACACTTTTAATACAAAAAATAACATTGGAATTTACGGGTGCGCAGTATACACCGCATATTAAAAATTATAGATTAAAAAAATTTAAATATAGAAAAATACTTTTATTTTAAAGAAATAACATACCTTTACCTATATACTTTATTGATTTTCGTTATTACATAAATAGTAGTTCATTATATTCGTCTTCCGTTATTTCTTCAGGCACATCATCACAATCTGTTTCATCTTCATCATGTGTGTTACGCTCATCCATAAATAAACAGTCATCTTCTGATCCATCCAAATTATTTGAAATGCTGCATTTTTTGAATGATTTTCTAACCATCTCAGGCTTAATTTCATCCCATGATTTTAATATCCATTCGCACACTGTTTCCAAACTTGCATGACGCATATGTCCTCCTTTCATAAAGGTTTTCTCGCCCTCCAACATCCAAGTGTTCCACTGTTTTTTTTCAATTGGCTTTAAATGGTTTGTTAAAGCAGACGTCCAATGGCTGAACTAATGGTGTCAATCTGCCCGGAATAACTGCCATATCGGTGTTACATTCTTTCAACAATTTTTTTGTATTATCTATAAGGTGGGACCTAAACATGCCCCATACTAAAAGGCTTTCTGGTTTTCTTATGCAACCAGGACAGTTTTGCCAGAAATTTTTTACCCACAAAATTTTAAAAAAGTATTAGAAATTACAGGAGCGCGTTATACGCCGGGGCACATTATGCGCCGCAATATACGGTAGGTTTCAGGTAAAAATATTAAGATATAAAAACACTTTTTAATAAAACTATTGTTTTTACCTTCAGAATTTTCCTTGAAATCACCATTTTCAATTTTCAATATTCAGAAAAAAATAATGCAATGGATATATGATAAAAATGTGATTGGCTGCATGGCAAACTATAGTGTTATGACTTAATTAAAACTATTTTTCTAATCATTTTTTCTTTCAATTTTCAATAAGTTAATGAGGAATGTTTTGCCGTCCTGGCAAAAACAGATTTTTGCCAAAGCAAATTGGCAAAAACCTATATTTTCCAAGATGAGAGGACAAAAACACATTTTTGGTACAAAATTATTCCTAAAATTGAAATATATACTATAAATATAAATAATTACAAAAAAGTTAACAAAATTATTATTCCATAATTAAATCATAATGTAATAATATATCATTTTAGTAGTTTAAAACATTATTGATTGGAAAATTTGCGATTATTCTCTTTTTTCCAGTGAAATGAACTTATTTTAAATTAATATAACTATAATTTAAAGCATATAATATCTATCAAGATATGTAGTTAATTATTGTACAAATAATAATTTCTTCTAATTGTTATTATACAAATAATAATATTTATTTATTTGTAAAAAAACATTTATTTAAGGATTCCAAAATGAAAAGAGGTCAAAAACTTTCAATGTTTTAAAAATTATTGCTTTTATATTAATTATTAATGTGTTAAAAATAATTTTTTTCATGTAACATATCAAAATTATTATTCCTTATGATTGATTTAAATTTGTTTCAAGTATTTTGTAATAATATTTAATCAGCAATTTAGATAATTTGGTTTTTGCCGGTTTTTACCAGGTTTTTGCCATTGTCCTGGCAAAATCCCCTTTTTGCCGGCAAAAAATCAAACCCTGCTTTAAATGTGCATGTTAATTAGATGGAATGGAAGAATTTATTGCGTGCTCACAATCACAGATCATTTGTCTCTCATTTTAAAAAATCTAAGAGACTTCCTTCTTTTCTTTTTAAAATGCTTTAATTTTTAAAACAATTAAATTAGTTAAAATGGTAAGTATATTACATTTCAAATAAAAATTTTGTAATCTATGAAGCTTAAAATTTTCTGCTTTTAGACCTAGAAATTTCTGTGTGCTAAGGACCAGTAGTTTTAAAAATCTAGCGAAATCACTGTATAAATTCTATATTTATTCTATATTAATTCTACATGGAGTATGAAGAGTTTGTGACAATACAATGCTAAACTATATTTTTCAATTGTTTAAGCAATAAAATATTTCTTTATAGATTCCAATCAATCCACATACAAGTTATAGCATGTCAAAATGTAAGAGGGAACAAAAAAAAATCAGTCATAATGCACCCTCAACCATGCATAATTCTTAATCACATGAAAAAATTAGCACATCAGCAGATTTATGAGACAAAATACAAAACTCTATAATGACTATTGTTTGATTTTTATGTTACTTTCAACATCTTCATTTTCCATATTATTGAGCTGCCTAAAAACGTTTTTAATGGATTTAAAAACCAATAAAACTTGCTGATTTCCTCTGGATTATACCTTAACTTAACCTTATTCGAGGAGAAAAATTAGAATTAAAGATCTAATTTAACATAGTACTACTATCAAATATTTCCCATTATCAGACCTGTATAATATACACAAAAGCGTGAGCGCCATTCACAGAAAATTTGTCACCATCGTGCAGAGTTGGGTTTTTGATGGCAAAAACTGGTTATTGACATGACACATCAAAAACATGCTTAAAAGTGTCGAAATCGGGACAAGTTGCTTTTTTGTTATTGGGGGCACTTTATAGGATGTTAAATCATGCACAATACTTGCATTATATACTAGTATTATTATGATTTAGATTATTATAAAAAATATAGCCAAAATTATTGAAACTATTAATTGGTTTTCCTAAAAATATGGTACTTTCAAGTATCTAAGATCAATTTTATTTGTTATATTATAACTATTCAGTTTATAATACAGATACTATGAGTTGTTAAATATTATCAAACTTAAATATTGATTTTAATTCTTTTATGCCTCCATTTATGCAAATTTTTTAGATTAAATAAAATTAAAGTGGTTGCCAAAAATTATCTGATCTCAATTTTTTTTATTCTTAATATTTTACTTAGATGGAGGGGGCAGAATATGTCCAATTGTGCAAACCAGGTTTAGTAATTGAAATTCAGGCAATCCTAGGGAAATGTTCGATTCAAAAAATTTCAACAAAATTTTCTATTGTTGAAAAATGTGTCACTTTGCAAAATTTTTCCTTTTTAAAAAAACACTCAAAGTCAACTTGTGTATTTATTAGTTTTAATTTAAGTTTATAAGTGTAACCTTAAATTTAATTTAATAAATTATTACAATTTCAATATATTTTGATTTTGAATATTTTAAACACATATGCTCGTTTATTCAAGAATTGTGTAAAATCAAATAAATTTCTTTTCTTTTATTAATAAAACTTTTTAATGATATATAAACCTTACTTTTATTTAAAAATATTTTTAAAAAGTTATTGCATTAAAAAAAGAGAGAATATGCTGAAATTTTTTGAAGAAATATTGATTTATAAAAAATTTTGTTTAGAGAACGGATTGGATTAATTTCTTGGATAAATTGTTATTTTACGCATTTTTATGCATAATTATTTAATATTCTCCACTCCAAAATTTGAGTATTTGACAGTAATTCTCATCAAAAAAAAAAGAAAGAAAAAGAGTTTAATATCAAAATAATTCAAAAACATAACTGATTAATCAGTTATAATTTTATATGAATGTTTATTTATAAATATTTCATATTTATAATAGCTAATAATTATCCTCATACGTAAATTTTGGGTTCTTCAACAATTGTCAAAAAGGATTTTTTGACATGATGGATAAAACCATGGTTAAAACCGGATTAAACTGTCAATTGTCAAAAACTTGCCAAGAATACAATCTTGCAAAATTTTTTACTATTACTAAAAAAGAAAATAATAATCTGCTTCAAGGAAAGTTTGCCTTTTTCAAATTACCGTAAAAAAAGTTTTGTTTTTAGATTTTTTCCTATCAATGCAAATGCAATTTAAAATTACATCCACATGATTTAAATTCACGCCATATAATTCCTATTTACACAATCGAAGATTCGAGTATCATGTTTTGTATTTTCATGATTTCAGACAAAATATTAAGTTTCATATTCACACAATTTAAAAGCCACTGTTATGATTCATTCTTAAGTGAATGAAAAATTATACATTAGAGTTCATAATCACACAATTTTAAATTAAAACATAAAGATTTGTATTCATGCCATTTTAAAATCAAGTATCGAGATTTGTATTATAATGATTTTAAAATTAAACATTGAGATTCATATTTATGTGATTTTAAAATTAAATGTCAAGATTCGTATTCAGGTAATTTAAAAATCACACATTGAGATTCATATTCACAAAATTTAAATAAATAAATAAAATCTCACATCAATATTCTTATTAAAACGTTGATAACATCATATAGATAAATATTTTCCACATAAACTTTTTTCTTGCCTAAATTCAGGTATTTTTTCAATTATTTAAAAAGTGCTTTTGCACATAACATTTTTGGATTTCTATTTTCAGATTTTTAACCTAATTCATCCTTATGGTATGAATCAATATAGAGTTCTAAATAATTGAACATTTTTTAAAAAATCAGGTTATTTTCAAATGAATTTCATCAAACTGATGTGGTAACGAAAGGATTAAAACTGGTAATTATAAGAATTAATCAATGCATGCAGAAAGTTTTTTAATTGAGATGTGTTGGCAGAATTTTTTCATTTTATCTAACTCTGCCCATTATCCATGTTTGAGTTAAAGAGAGTCCATTGTATGGGTGTGTGTTAATGTTATAATATAAATACCATGCATTATAATATAAATATATGCATTGAATTAAAAGAAAACATTCTCCATCTTAAAAAAAAAATTCTGACAACTTGATATTTCAAAAAAATTATGCAATTAATTTTAAAAATAAATTGATACAACCTTCCAAAAATATTATTTATACCGATATAAAATATGCACAATATACTGTTAGGAGATTGGTGCCTTTTTGAAAACAGCAATTCTAAAAATATTCATTTTTAGCTAAGAAAAGTCCCTTAATTATATAATTCATAGAAACACTTGAACGCTATGTTCGTATGTTGTAAAATACATAACGTTAATTCAAAGCTGGAAAAGAATACTAATTAAGCAAGGAAAAGATAATCAAAAAAAATTAAACTATAATTTTTATCTGTATGTAATAATGCGCATATATTTTTATTACGAAAAGTAACACCATTTCTAAAGTTTGAATCATAGCTTTCAAAATGTCTTAAATTTGTGAAAAATTTTCTTGTGAAATTATACGGTAAGGAAATTTTATTCTCACAGAAATACAATGTAAGTATAACAGAGTGTGGTAACTGTTTAAAAATGAAAAAACACAACAACTAGTATAACCTACCTGTGGCTCAATAACTTCAATTTCCATATTTCATTGATAGAATGAACTTTTCAATCCTTTGGCATTGCAATGCATACATTGCTTTTAACGAAGTATTGTGATCCTACAACAGATAATGAATCAATTGCTTTTTTTAAAAACTTTGTAAGAAAGTGGGAGAAAATACGTTTAAATATATTAGTTAACTAATATTATTAGAATGATCGAATAAGGATTTACAATAATATTTAATCGAGCAATGTAATAATCTTACGTACATGTCAAAAAAAATCTTATTAGTGTCTTTAATTTCACAACGCAAAATAAATAATAATGCAGACAACAGTGATTTCTATTTTTGGAACGATAAATAAAAATGGTAGCACATCATCGTGGGTGAAACCATTAATTCCGATATTTCATTTCTTTACTTAAAATAATCCGCAATCACATTATTTGCGATCGCATTTATTGATAAAATTGAAATCTCCAAAATGCAAAACATTTGCTAAATAACTCTATTATTGAAAAACCAAAACCCAACCAATCTGAGAGGTTTGAGAGGAGTTGAGATGAAACTGAAAAAAAATCTCCAATATTACTTAATAAATAACCGTTTACTACGTTTTCTGTTTTCTATTTTTCATTAGCACATTAAGGTGGTCCTAAAGCCGTATACCTGTAATGTTAAAAACCGCCGAACAGTTACACAGATTAAATAGCGTACTAAGGGTCTCGAAATTTTTCACGACGTTTAAAAATCTTGTTAGCCAGAACCTAAAATGTTTATTTTTGCAAAATTAGGTTGTGAATTATTTTTAAAAGCATATAAAAGTTTTGTTACATTTGATTTTGTAGTTCTGGTTCTGGAAATTAGATGGCGCTACAAGGCTACGAGAAATGTGAATTTACCGCTAGTGAGGACAATTTGCGAAAAAAAGCATAAAATACTTATTTATATTCTCATTAATTGCAAATTCTTTTTGTTTTAGGTATTAATACAGATTGTTAGCTTTATTCCAATAGCAGTTTTAAAACATTTTATTCAGTATTTAATTTGTTTAACTGTTCGGGAGAAAAGTCACTAATTAATAATTTTTCCAGCATCGAAAATCAGAATATTTTGTTTTTTCAGTTGTTTACGAACGCGCTTGAAAGAGAGTTATTCAGGATTTAGCGACTAGCATCAGCAATTTTAATGTTTACATTGATATCACGTAGCTTTCATTTATGTTGTTTCTTCACATTTAAATTCGAAATAAACTTGAAAGTTGAACCAAAGAAAAATCGTTGGAAATCTATATGCAAAGGTGTTAAAACATCGTATTTCTTATGTTAAAACTTAGAGACATAAGAATAATTTAATCTACATACTCTGTTGAAATTTCTGGCAAATGTCTCAAAATAAAATTATCTGCTAGTTAGTTTTACTAATATTTATACGCTACTAAAATATTTCTATCAAAATCGTTATATTTTCTAAACGAATAAGAGCTCAATATTTTTTTGTTTTCTCAAGAATCGGAAGTTTAAAAAATTGTATTTAATGTTAGAAAAATCAATTTCATTCTTGCATTATTTGGAAATTATTATTATCAAATAAAATAGATGATCCTGTTAATTAATGACCTAGTATTAATACTTTTTTAAAAATATATATATAACGATTAAAGTGTTAAATTCACTTTTTGTGTATTAAGTGTTGATGGCACTGGAATTGGACTAACTGGAATTTCTCAAAAGAATTTTAAAATTTGCAAGCATTTTTTCTTCAAAAGCATCTAATAGAGTTTTGAGTACAGATAATTTAATTAAAAAATATAGCTTTACTTTTGAGTATTTTATTTATTCAAAAAGCAGTATTGTGATGGCAAATTTTGCAATTTGAGAGAACTAAAATTTAAAAATTTTATAAATATGATCTTTCTTTTTTTTTCTTCTGAAAATAGCATGTTGAACTTTTGCAATTTATTTTAACTGCAACTAATTTTAACTAGAACCTGGTTACAGTGGTTTCACTCTTTTTATTTATTTGTTTATTTTATAACATAATTTAAAGTTTATTATAATAATAAGAGTTGTTACCTTATGCATACTCATACATTTATTAATTTTTTGCCCATTTAAATTTTATTATATTTAAATTATATTATATAGCTGAATATTGGAAAAAATTTAAGCAATTTTGCATTAATAAAAAATGCTTAATTTATGATTATCATAACAAAAACAATCAAACGACAGTATGCCATGCTCCTGTATACATTCCTACTGCACCCTATTAAAAGAAATTTTCTACATAAGCAAGGTATACACACTTCCTTTGAAATAATGGCATTGAGTAGAGTACACACTGCGTGATTTTTGTGCCTTCAGCCCTTGGTTTTTCAAATTAACCATGTTTATGACTATAAAAAAATATTTGAAAGTATTTACATTTTTAAATGTAATATAGAAGATTTTTGTATAAGTATATCCTTCAAAATAAGTGACATTAAAGCAGTAGCATTTAATTGAATGTATTAAAAATTTATGATTATTCTGTTTGTGCTTTTGAAATTCGAATAATACTTTTATTTCCGTCCAACTAAGATTATTAAAACCCTTTTATATAAGATAGGTTAAATTTAATTATGTCAAATTATAATTTGAATACCTTCAGTTTGAAAGCTGTTTTTTATTAATATCAATTAATATTAAAACATGCAGTCTATAAATGTTGATTATTGCTTCAATTTTAAAATATCAGTTTTTAAAGGAAACACAATTGTCTAATAATGACTGATGGGGTGTAGTGTGGCAGGCCTCCTCGTGGTGCACCCTGGGTAATGCTGAATCTGCTACAGCCTTCGCCAATATCACACAGAACAATATCTGCTCTTAGGGACTTAACTTATGGGAAATCCTGGGCTAGCCTTCTTGATGACCAGCAGCGCTCTCACCTTTCCCTCCTTCCCAGAGCTGAGGGAGTTGCTTGCCTTAGATTAATTACCGGACATGACTACTTACAGGCCCATTTATTTAAAATTAACTTGGTCAATTCACCTCTTTGTGTGCTCTGTAGCACTTCGCCAATGACTGGGGAGCATTTATTAGATTGCCCCTCTCTTCTTGACATTCGTTCCTCTGATGACTTTTGTGCCCTCTCACCTTCTGGAGCTACTTCAGTATTGTATTGGACTGCAAGACGCCTTATGTCTGAGAAGACGATGGCGGGCGTAATTTAAAAAAAAAAAAAAATAATGACTGATGTTTTATAGTTTTGCTAAATGGTAGAATAGAATTGTATTACCAGTGCTTTTGCAGATGACTTTTTTACCTTTTTTTTCATTCCATCTGATTAAGAAAATGTTTAAAAAAAGTTTATCTATTTTCGATAGTTTCGATTATATAACTTCAGTTTTATTCAGGATTGGCATGATTCTTTTTTTTCTTGAGACATTCATTTGAGAAAAAAGAAAAATTTTAATGCAGAATTTATCCCTATATTCACAGTGTTGTTAAGTTTTTTTAAATTTTGATTTTATCAATATTAAAAGTCGTATCTAAAGTAACAAAAAGGAAAGAAATGTATGTAAATTATTTGATGTCAAAAATTAACTGATAAATGTAAAAAGATACTAGTATTTGTTAATAAAAGCTCCATGAAACCTTCAAATTGTACCATATATAAATAATGTTAAATAATTTGTTGTTTAATAACCATTATACATATTTAGTGTTGTTTATCTGATAGCAAAAACTTTAAAAATTCTGCAGCAGTTCGATCAAAGCCTAAAGAGGTTTAAATTAACACTCTTTGCATTAGAATTCTGCAAATATTCTTTACTACTTTTTTCAAAATAATTTTATATAGTGATATGATTGAATAAAATGACCAATCTAAATCCTGTTAATGTTATTATACAAATAGTGACGAAAGTTAGGTTTTGTGTTCGAACTACGAAATTCTTTTTCAGTCTTCCTGTTTTTATATAATTTAAAATTTTACTTCCTTTGGCAATTATTTTACGTTTTTATTTAAAAAAAAAAAAAACTTTATTCTTTTAAATGTAACAAAAGTTTTAAATGTAACCACTAATTATGAAATGCAGTCCAGAAATATAGTTGATTTTTTTTTTTTTTTTTTTTTTTTTTTGTATTAGCTCAATTGACCATCAGAAACATTTTATTAAAATTATTTGTCATGGTAAATTGTTTTTACCTCTTATTCAAAATATTTACCTTATTTTTACCCAAAATGATGAGTTAAATTAAAATGTTTTCCTTAAATTAAAGGAATTGAGACCAAAAATATATGTTATATGGTTATGAAAATCATATTTCTAATCTCATTTCTTAGGATGTACTTTTTATGTCTTGATCAAAGTTGTAACAATTGAACTGAAATTGTTGAAATTTTTTTTTTCTTTAATATTTAAATTGAATATTTTTTTTTTTTTTTTTTGTGAAATGATTATTTTTTAGCTTTGATGGATTCCCTCTCCTCCTCTCCATGAAATCTTCACTAAATTAGGAAACTTGTCTCTATTTATATTTTTACCTTAGGTTATGCAATTTGGAACTAAAATTATAAATTTTATTTTGGTGTGTTTAATAACAGACTTAAATCACAAAATTTATTAAAAACATGTGGTGTAACTACCAATATGATTATTAAACATCGATTCACTACACAGCCATGAACTTAATACAACTCTCATGGCTAAAGCTCAAAACCTGGTGACCTTAATCCAGCTCTCCTGGTCTTTCACAAATACAGAGGGGATGAATTGTGGCGTAACTACCACTACTATTTCTTAACATCAATTCACTTATATGTAAGACATGATAACTTGATTCAATTTTGAGATACCTTTTGATTGATAGATGAAGGTTGGCATTGTCTAATGGCTCGTTCACTGCAAAGTCTCTCTTTTCTTTTCTTTATTTATGGGGTACTCAAACCCAGTAAAATTTTAGGATATGGTACAACTCTAATTCAAACATTCGTTACATCAGTAAAAATCTTTTATTCCAGCTCAACATCGAAAATAAAAGTGGACCTCAAATTTATATTAATATAGTAATTATTAAGATAAGTTTTGACTTTGATACTTTTTATACAATCCAAAAAGAGTTTTATTTTATTTTTCTTTAAGTAAAGAAAAATTGGTACTTTAAAAAAAATTAGGACACGAAACAAACATATTGTTTTATTGATTTTCCGAATAATTTATTCCGTATTCGACGACATTTGCTGATCACCTAATTATTTATTTGGTTCACATAATTGTGAGTAGTGACTTGTTGCGAAATGAATCGTTTAAAATAAATTGAAGTTTAAAAAAAAAGAGAAGGTTTGTTAGTTTCACAAACTGATAATTTTTTCATATTTTAATATCTTTAATTTAATAATTTTTTAAGTTACTTTAATAGTGATGCTTTCTGTATTTATCTTTTAAATAATAAGTATAAAAAACGAAATATTCATAATATTGAATAATGGAATATGCTGTTACAAGAAATAATAAGCAGCTTTCGTTAAAAATATGAAATAATATAGTAATGCATTAGCTTAATGCTTTAAAACATTTCTAATTTAATTGCTAATCTCCTAACAAAAAAAGAAAGAAACAGACTGGACATCATTTACCAAGGCCGGATTTACGTATAAGCTGTAGCTTGGGGCCCCGAGATGACAAGGGCCCTCAGAAGCCCAAAATGCTTCTTTTCTGCATTATCGGACATAATAAATATAAATAAATGACTGAATAAAACAAAAAACTTAATTGTCATTAGAATGAAACATATCATCTTTCAAGCAATTTAAGTATTAATAAATTATTTATAAATAAATTTTTTAGTTTAAAAGATAAAAAAGTTTTTTTTTTTTTTAACCCCTTCATTCGATCATTAGACTATTTAATATCTGTTTCTAAGGATCAGAATTTTCCTTTTGTTTTACTTTAAAAGTGTACAAATTATATATTCAATGCTTTCATGTGATATGCAGCAGTTTTAAATAGCACTTAAAAATATCTAAAATGACTGAAATTGTCAATTCAGAAAACAATTACTTTTCAATATGAAATTAAATAACTACACACGTTTGTTTTGCAAACTCATTTTATATAGCATTATTTAGAGGAGACAGTTGCGTGTGGATGTGATGATGACGTAATGAAAGAGGCATACAAAAAAAGCAAATTTCAGTTAAAATCCTCAATATTGTATTTTTAAACTCCTCGAAAAATGTAGTAAAAGAGGTATGCAAATTAACTGTCGCAATCATATTAATATTAAGTAAGAACGAAACAGAAATGATAATGTTGAATCACAAATGAGACAGGTGGTATGAAAGACATCGAAACCTATTTGATTGGTAAAACTAGAAGGCGTTTCTAAAATTCTGAAATCTATCAGGCTTTAATTTTTTTTCTGTCACAAAATTTATCAGTAATTAAAAATAATACATTTATTCCCAATATTGGTTCTGTTTTTTCGTTGATTAAAATTTTTAACATTAACAGATAGTTGTCTTTTAAAACATTCCATTCCATAATGAAATTCATTCCATATTCTACAATTGTAATTATCTAAAACTAATTGATATAAAGCATTAGTGTGTTTCATTGATATGTTGAATGCTCGTTTTGACTGGATGCTGCTCTTGCACATCCTAGCCACTATACACAAAGAGACGAGCTGATAATTCAAACCCGTATTACATTTATTCTCTCTGATATTTAATAGACCCTTTAATAAATCCTTAAAAATATAAGCCAAAAATTTACATAAATAATGACAATTTTTATTCTTGCACTAAAATTTAACAAATGTACTTGAAACAATTAAAAAGAAAGCAAAAGTAATGAAGAAATATTTTTAATGTAAACATCAATTAAATAATATCAGCTTACGAAATGTTCTTTTTATTTTTACAAACAGTATTAATATAACGGCCCTCACCTGCTCCAGGGTGTAGGGACTGCTGGATTGGGAATTGACAAGGCTACTGATTTGAATATTAGTAGTCGTAAACTCGAAACTGGGTTGGCTGTGCAATGACTGTTATAAAATAAATTAAAAATGTGGGCGGGATAGCCTGGTTGATGGGGCTCTTGACTCGTGTTCGTGAGAATTGGAGTTTGAATCCAGCCGGCAGAAGAATACCCATGTATAAAATGGTGACTGACGCATGTTAAATCTGTTGGGGTCACAAAGTCCTCCAAGTTCTCATAAGAAATACCTCTGGGTACTGATCCAGCAGTTCCCTTGTCTTCTGGCTTCGGTTCAAAATTACAAGGCTACCGAGTTAAACATTGGTAGTCGTGAACAATTGAGAACCGTAAAGAAAAAACAATTGAGAAAAAATTAGCAAAAAATCATTAAAAATTGCCAATAAAATATATTCAAAATGAAATTTTAAAAAACTCTGTTAAATATATAGTGGCCCTTCCAGCATGCCAAATTTTTACTCTGTGCTTAAAATTTGTTTCTGTTGTAACTTTTTTCTATCGTTCAAAAAATATGTGCAATAAAAGAAAGGTTCTACATTATAGTCTCATCACAATTAATATATTTAACAATAAAGTAATATCAAATTTTTTAAAAAATTTAATGTTAATACTCAACAATAAAAAATAATGACAGTTTACTTTAGGTGTACAGAAATAGAATTGAACTTATAAGGGCTCCACCAAGCTTAAATCCGGCCCTGTCATTTACTGATGAGATTTGAGATTAAACCTTAGTAAACTGATGCCAAATGTTGATAATTACTTATTAAAGTATCAGGTTCATCCCTCCCTCTAAAAGCATTTATTTATTGCTTAGTTATTTTATATAACAGATAATACATTTTAATTTGACTCGTTTTAATTTGAATTTAATTAATAAAATTAACATGTGTTTTTTCTTAAGTTTTTCACACTACACTTCTCTACAGTTAAAAATTTATATCTGTCACAGTAAGTAGCACTATAACAGCTGTCAAAAATACATTTGAAGTTGATGAATTTACAAAAAATTAATATCAGGTAAGCAGGGGTCTACGAGACAAAAAAGTTTGGGAACCAATGATCTAGGAGATAACGCAGCTTGTTTTGTCAATAGAATAATGGTTGCATTTAGAGCACTTTGGTTCTCAGAAGGAGTTCAAGATATTTAGTGGTGATTGTTCTATTTGCAGATAAAATGGTAATAAACTCTGCTGTGATCAGGGAACGATTTGTGTTGTCAATTAGCTCAGGAGCTCCGGAAGAGATACGAGTACTGTAGCTAGTCGGAAAGTAGTATAAATTTCGATCGCAATTTAATTCAGTTATTAATAATAATAAACCTTTCGGTGATAAAAGAAAAGAGTTGTTTCTTTTTTCCATTGATAATTAATTCCGTTTTTATACTTAATCGAGATTTTGTACGTTATTGTATTTTTTATAAAAATTCGATACTTTTTTTTAAACATGAATATTAACTTCAAATCCACAATAAAAATATCTTTTTTACTTAATTTTTAGCAAACATTAGTACATTAGAAAACATCGAAGAACACCCAGAAAGTTTGAATAAAAATATATTTTACAGAATTTAAATAAAAATAACTTGTGAGCTAGAGATTTTCTTAAAAAATTAAACACTAGAATTGGCAAAATTATTTTAGCTCGGAAGCTAAGGATACATAATATGTGATTAGCGTTGAAAACTCTAAAGCAGTGTTTCTTAACCTTTTTGGTATAATGGACCCTTTTTAAAAAAATTTTAAGAAGTTACAGACCACCCCCTGTAAAAAAAATTATTGCAAAAATCATTAATTATTTTTACTTTACTTTATTTTCAATTGAAATAAAATTCGAAGGCTACTTTGTGTTTTTGAAAATGTAAAATTTTTTTTATGGTTTGCGAATGTTCTTTTCCTCACATTATGGAGGATTGCTGGCATATCTAAGAGAAAAGAGCAAAGGGACGGCTCATAAAAAATGAGGGGTTGATAGAGGATTATAAAAATAACAAATCGGACGTAATCAGGGGGTTGCCCTGCTGCTGCAAACTGAAAGTCGGTTGGTGGCGAATGTTAAAAATATGACAGGGATATTAGAGGGACCGCACTGAATTTGGGGTATCTCAATCACCTAGTTTCAAATATGTATGTATTTTCATCTTTTAGAAGAAAAAAAAAAGATCAATGTTATTTAAATATTATTGATCCAATCGTCTTAAAAATAGTCGGTGGACCCCCAAAGTATGACGCATGGACCCCTAAGGGGTCCATGAACCACAGGTTAAGAAACCCTGCTCTAAAGCGTTACATGAAAAATTAATTTCCATTACAGATTATTTGCAAAAACCGTTTAATTTGGCAGTTTATAAATTCATTTTTGTTAAATTTGCTTTAACTTAATTTTTAAAAATAGTGTGTACACACAGATATATATATATAAATATTTGGATTGTAATTTTTACAGCAGCAAATAGCATTATTAAAATTTATAATAAAATAATGCCACGTCAAAAATTTAAATGCATTTTTAGCGTAAATGAAATAAAATTTTATTTATTATCTTTACTTCATGTAGAAATTACGGCTTGAGCAAAATTTGATTTTGTATCTTTTATTCCGAAAAATCTAAATACATAATAAAAGATTTTCTCGGCTGTACGCAAGCTAGTTTCAATGAGTCATATGATTTTGTGAAATTAATAAAATACCAGCGTATGAACTTTTACTAACTGGGCATCCAAGGCCAAATTAAGTTTTTGCTCTACTTATGGTTAAAACTTAAATAAAACGCAATTGTAATTATTTTTTAAATTTTTCTTTGAATAAAATGTTGCAGCTGTACACAGAGATTCTTAAGTAACTTTATCAATTTTAATTCGATTTAGTTTAAAATTTAACAGTGTATATTATACTGTTGTAGTTCTTATATTATACTTTGATATTTTTTATTGAACGATATGCGGTTTTCCTAAAGACATTTTCCATTGAATATATTACCAATTTGTAAAAAATAATAATAGAAAATGCTCTTCATGCAAAATAAACATCAATAATAATAAACATCTTGTTCAATTTTTTGGTAAAGAAAATAGAAAATTGAAGAAGTTATGAGGCTTATAATTAGCAAATTAAACTTTTAAAAAAGAGCATTTTAGTATATAATTTAATTTTAATCATTTTCAAGATATTGGTGCTCAGGGATAGGAGTCCTATCTTGTTCTCCACTAGTTAGTTACGCCACCGATTAGCATTGGAACTAAAAGACACAGAAACTTTAAGTTATGTATCGATTTGAAAAATATTAGAAGTTCTAAATTATAAGGCTTTGCAAAAAATTTTGTACTTGACTTATTAAAACCCTAACACTCAATTATTAAGATAGTTTATTTAATTGTTTTTACAAAAATTATTATATTTTCTATTAAAGTTTTATTGGAAAAAAAATTGTGTAAAGAAAGAATCGTTGATTTATTGAAAACTTTCACGCGAATAATCTAAGTTCTAGGTACTTATAGGTAGCTTTTTTATGTTCAACACAGGAACGAAAAGAATATGAGCTTTGCTTGAGGTAAATTTCTTGGTAAGTAGCATCCTCGAGGTCAGAGGAAGTGGGGTGGAATGTCTGTAAAAAAACCTGTTTTTGAACAATAACACTGAGGGAGAAGTGTATTTAAATTCCATTCATAGACGATGTGTAATTATGTCCCTATTCCCTGAAACTAGAAATTATTCTTTCAACCCATTTGCACAATAAATTTAATTTGAAACGAATTATCCTATTTTTGTTTAATTTGAATGTAACGTATGATTTATTTGACAAGTTGTAATAGAGTGTGTTAATAGCGTCCATTGGCTCACAATTAGATGATTAAATAACAAATATATAAGTGGTTGACGCGATTCCTTTAAATTATTCAGAAAAAAATTATAATTTCTTTAAGTTCTTTTAAGTTTTAGGAGCTCTAGCCGAAGCGATTACATTTCTACTTCCAACCTTAGCCTAATTAATCTATGTTTTCTATATATTTAGTAATAATCAGAACTGTGTTAGATTTTGAACAACTTTTCAATCAAACTAATGAGTTATAAAATTTCTATAAGAGAATCCAAAAAAATAACTTAAAAATTTTAAATAAATAATTTACAACTTGGAAAATAAAGTAAATATCTTAAAAACAAGTAGGCTAAAATTGGGAAAATATATTTAATCAGATCTAAAATAAAAAATATGGGGCGAATCGTTTTTAAAAATTGTGGGATAAATGTTCGCCGTTAATAGAAATATATTACGAAAGTGGTTTGTTCGAAGTGAGTGACTAACGTCTAAAAGAATAAATATTTTTCTTTCTTTTTTTTTTTTTTTGACTACTTGTACTACATAGTTTATAAAATTAATAAATGAGAAACATAACTTTTCATTTCTTTTATTTTTGTAGAAACTGATATGCACTTAATTCGGTGTCAGTTTTTAAATTGAAAATTTAAGGGTACAATAACGCATTAAAATTTTTTAAAAAAACATAATTTCTATTCAACTTATGTGCACACTAGGTTTAAAAGTACAACTATAAATCAATTTAATTTTTTGTTTACAAATCAGTGTATCAATTTTAAGAAAAACCAAAAACCTGTAAAGAAGAACTTTTTTAAAGAACTGATAACGTGTACGCTTTTGCATATTTTATCTGTCAAAAGACTTATATATGGCTTCTCGCAATCGGAATTCCTATCACTTTCCCTGTAGCTAGAGTTCAGAAATTTTATTAGATGATAATACAAGTATTCTTCGTTTTCTGACCGTTACAATCAGAATCCTTCTCTCAGTTGATATTTATGGTAAATCGAAATTTAAGACCACACATTTAAGACAAGCTAAAATGCCCATATTGTATAATTATTTCAAAATGCCTCGAGCACAATTTATCTACATTCTGTTGTTAATTGAAATATAACCTATTTCCTTCATGAACGACCAATCAGATACAAAACTGAAAAAGAAAGAAATAAAATATTCTTAAAAAAAGTCTTTTTTTTAAACCGAAGGAAATAATTCAATTTTTGGTACACAAAAAAAGAGGGCGTACCACTTTCGTAAATAACTTTGATCTCCACCGATAATCCCTCAACCTTACTTCTTTCGATAAACTTCATCAAAGAACGTTTCTCGCATTTCTAATAATATATGTGGGAATTAAGTTTCTTATCTTACGAGGGTCAAAAATAGGCATTTATTCTACTTTTATGTCCACATGAAAATAAAATAGTATGAAATTAGAATGGTTTTTATGATTAAACGAGGAAAATATTTTTTATTTAAGAAAAATCAGATTTTTTTTCTTTTAAAACAGTTTGATTACTTGAAATCTCTAAAACAGCCTCGTTGATTTGTTAATGACACCGACTGGAAAATATTAGTTTTATTAACCTAACTGATTTTAAGGGTTGAAAAACTTAATGATTTTTTGAGACAGTGTCCTCTTACTTTCTATTATTTGAATAAATTTTAAAAATTTTCCTTTTTGAAACTCATTCGATTTCGATTGTTAACTTATGTATTTTTCATTTTTTTTCTTCTTTTTTTGAAAGGGTGATTATTTTAGATTAAAATATTAAACTCTTTTATAAAAAACCACAGGAAAAAAAGATGTTGAAGTTCACCACTTGTAATACTTGTGTACTTTTGTGATCAACAGATAGCCAACTAACTGAAAAATATGATTTTTTTTTTTTTCCATATCTTAAAAATTACTTTTTACAGATATGTGTAATGTAATCTTAATTTATTGTGAAATTAAATTTTTTTTAGAATTTTTTTTTCTTCATCAAAATAAAGATGAATCTTATGAAATTTTGTCGATATGACTATGGCTTTAAAATTTTATTTAAATAACCCATATATCTTAGGAAAGGAGAGTGGTTACGGCATGAAACATAATTTTTTATGTAAATTTAATGTTATCTAGCTTAGTTTAAAAAATGCATCATTTGTTATTTATGCATGCAAGCGATTTTTCAAAAATAATCTATTAAGGTATTAGAGCATATATACAATTACAAAAAATAACATTATATTATTCATTTCAACCATTAAATGAACAAACTTGTGTTTTACATATTTATTACAAAAGCACCTAATAGATTTTTTTACATTTAATTACATTTTGTAAGGCTACTTTTTATTATATTCTTAAATTTAATTATATTCTATTAGGTTACTTAGGTGAAAAATTTATATTATTTATTAAATCTGTAACAAGGAAGTTTGATTAAAAAATATAAAAAATATGTGTAATTGCCTGAAAAAATTAAAGGGTAATTATTTCTCAAATGCCATACATTTGGTCCTTAAGCCATAAATTTGTTGTCGAACAATGCTTAAAAGTAGTAGAACTAAAACCGCTTAAAAGAACTCTCTGTACATTTAAAAGACACTCTGTACTTAATATATTCCTTTACCTAACATGAGAACAAATACTTTTAAAGTTTATAACAAATGTTCAAAAAATAAATAAAAATTTATTGCATTGCATCATTTGGTTCATAAGATAGTTTTTTTCATTAAAAAGAAAGAAAATATAAGCAATTATCTACACAATCTATTTTAAAGAAATTTATTTTATAATTACCAAAGGCTGAAATAATCAGCATATTTTATTCATTATGTGGTGCCCTAACACAAACATTAAGAAAAATATATTAGCATAAAGCTCTTTTTTCGTCAACTTTTATTTGCAAGATGCAATTTTATTTATTGCGCATTGTTGTAGGGAGAGCAAGATTCTGTGCAGATGCATGGTTCAGAGCAGTATTGACCATATGAAGTTTTTACGGTCCTAGGAAAAACCATGTTTTCGTATAGTTTTTTCACTCTATAAAAAAGTAAGATTTCCCATAGTTTTTGTTGTTTTGTAAAACAAATCATTTTCTTATGGTTTTTACCATCTTCAGAACAAAGTCTTATTGTTTATGCCACTTTTGTGAACATCTCCTTGTATGTATCATTGGACACTATAACTTTATTGCAGCTGCACAATATACACAAAAACACTCAAATAGCAGAAAAGCTTTAATAAGCAGAATTTTTAAAAAAAAAACTAAATATCAAAAAATGTTCTTTTCATGAAAGACTGATAAGGACAAGCAAAAATATTAAATAATATTACCAATAAATTGAGTAGTTATTTATTCAATAAATGATACGTAGAAAGAAATCATACCTACAATATAGAAATATATTCCAATCAGTTATAAATAACAAACCACTACCTGTCAATAAACATGGGTTAACAATATTTACCTAATTTTTATAGGGAAAAAACAGAGATCTGAAGTAATGTACTACAAGTAGTGAAACTATGTACAATAATTGCTACTTTTTGTGTACTTTGTAGCATAATGTGTTTTTTCAAAAGAAAAAAAAAAGAGTAGTGCAAAAAAAAAAAAAACAGTAGTTTGTAGAAATTCCGCAATTATTTTTAACAATTACTTTATAGAATAGAAACGTTTGCTCTAAAGTTAAAAGATCCCTGTGACTGCAGCTGAGCATAAGCAAGAGTTATGTATTTATACTAGTCATTATGAATCAGGGTGTAAATGATTTTAATCAAATGATTAAAATCATGATTTAAATCAAATGATTTTTTTAAAAAAATCACTGATTTTAATCAAAAAAAAAAAATTTTTGTGTATAGTCTTGAACATTTTTTGTATATTTTTCTAAGTTTCAAACATAAACAAGTAAGTAGACTGTTCTATATATTTCTCAGATCTCACTCATATAATTCAACATTTCTACTTTCAATGTGACTCATTTGCTTTTAAAAACAGTTTACATATTATATTTATAGTTCATTGAACAGTTTACATATGATTACAGCTATGATAGCAGCATGGCACATTACAAAACAAAAACAACAACATCATCAAATAATTAGAGCTAAATACAATGAGCTTAAAGGTACTGGATTAATTCGGCCAACTGAAGTGCGCTGGAATTCTATGTGTGATTCATTAGAAAGCTACATCAAGAATTGGTCAACTTTCATGCAAGTTTGTGAGGATAATAGGGATGATATCGACACCAATATCAGGTCAAAAGTCATGAATATGGCAATTAAAAGAAATGCAGAAGATATGCTTTTAATGTTAAAACCCATTTCTGTAGCATTAGATAAAATGCAAAAAGATAATTGTAGTTTATCAAATGTTGTCAACATCTGGAAAAATTTAAAGGAAACTCTGAAAGATTCTAATAATAATTGCTGCAAAAATTTTTTTACTAAACGATATGAACAAGCGTTAACACCAGCTCATTTCCTAGCTTACCTCTTGGATCCTAATTCTGAAGTACAATGTTTAACACTAAATGAAAAAGATCAAGCTGTAAACTTTGTTAAAGAAAAGTATGGAGAAACCTCCTTATTAAGTATTTTGCTAAAATTCATTGTAAGCACTCCTCCGTTTAATGGAACTTTGTTTGATAAAGAATCTCTAGAATCTTTAAACATCTTGGAATGGTGGAAATCAATTGCGCTTCTAAAGAACTGTGTAGGTCAAAAAGAGTTTGATGCAATACAGTTGTTATGTACTGCGAAAGGAACAACTGCAGGGATAGAGAGGATGTTTTCCACTTTTGGACTTGTACATACTAAACTACGGAATCAATTGGGTGTAGAAAAGGCAGCTAAATTATTCCTTATGTTTAAATCTTTAAATAAAACTAATTAAATGATTGTTTAAATAATTTGATATTGTAGATGTAGAATTAATAATTATCACATATTGTTTGATAAACAATTTCTTTCTTGATTTGTAGTTTGAAATCACTTTGTTATTGTTTATTTCTTATTTCACCTTTTGCTTTTAAATTATTAAGAAATATTTTGTTGATAATGGTTAGTAATGTTTATTTCCAATGTATACCATAAGTAACAATAGTAATACAATACAACTTTAAATCTATGGTACACAAAATTGATTATATTCCATAGAATTGAAATTATAAAAAAATCATGATTAAAATCAAAAAAATCCGATTAAAATAAAAAAAATCCGATTTTTTTGATTTTTTAAAAAAAATCATGATTTTTATACACCCTGTTATGAATAAGAGATATCAATTTGACCATATATTCATGCCCAGACAATGTCAGCAATCAATTTAAACATATATTCAAGTGTGAATGTTCACTTATGAAAAACATTGAAGTTATTTCAAAGGAAAGAAACTAACATATTTCCGATGTATTTAATTTCTTAAGCACATAAAATTGCAAATATTAGATAACTTCTTCGCATTTTTCAAACTGAATATTTGTTGTCGAATAAAGCATAAAAAATTGTTGTTTTAGGATAATGTTTCAGAATAACAAACTGGTTCATGCAAACATGAATAAATAATTACTAATAATTTATGGTGTTTCAGCTCATATTTTATTAAAAATCATTTTAAACTGAAGTGTAAATTAAATTCTCCAGTTAAATTCATTTCATTTATTAATCTAAGATTATTTGTTTTACGATACTAGAAGTCGTTCTTTACATATTTACATCAATATACATCATTGCGATACATTGATTTATTTACATCTAGAAACTGTTAAAAGGTAGAATAGCTCTTTTTGAGGTAGCCAATCAACTATGAGTTAGAATCATTTTGGGAAAGGCTAAACTAGATCTTAGCCTGAGGCGGGGTGAGATTTTCAGCGCCATCTAGTTTTCAAGTTTGAGGCAAGAATCCACTTTAGGACCGCCTTAAAATGATTGGTTATGTTGAACTGTTTGAACTTTTTGAGTTTTTAATGATCACTTTCTCTACACTGCTTGAGATTGAAGTAACAAAAATAAATGCAAAAGAACTGAAGCTAAATGAAGAAATACTGTTCTCGATATCTCGCGTTTTGTTACGTCGACTTTTTCTGCTTTTTCTTAGAATGAATAAAACTGTACATGTTTTAGAAATTTTAAAATAATTCATTTTTATATATTATTATTGCACAAACCTCCTATAAAATAAGTGATCTTCAATCCTCAAGTTCTAAAAGTCCTTCAAGTAAGCAAATTTGTATAAATAACCATAGGCGCCATGTTTTATTTATTTGGAAGAATCGAATTTCTCAGAATAACTTGATAGTAGTTAAAATTGTGTATCTAATGAAGATAAATGAGGGCATTACTCAACAGTCATATAATGTTTTACTTCTTAATTTTGATTGCCCTTTTATCTTATTCACTGAACAGACTAAAACATTTTAAACAAGTTTATTTAAATTAATACTAAGCAAGTTTCAAAACAGTATCTTAAGCATTTAAAAGATGTATGATTTTGATTTTATATTTTCAAGTTGTAGTTTTCTAAGTGAATTAAAGGGAGGATTAAAATATTTCATAAGAGTCAATGATGGGACTTTTTCTGTAATTTTTTCCTCAAGCAGATTTGTTTCCAGATTGTTATTACCATAAATTAGTGAACTGACCAATAGCATATTTTTACTTACTTTAAATAGCTTAAAGAGATAGTTTTTATAATTAAGTACAAGCAGCCTCTGTAAGCTATGTGTAGGGAATTTAATTTTAAATGATTAATTGGTTCTTTCAAAATGCATAACATGTAAAAATAGCTGAATATATGATAACTATGAAAAAATTTGTTAACAACAGAGAAGATAAACAGCTGGACAAGTTTTAAGAACTTTTTAAAAACATCACAGGGTTGATTGCATCCTGGGTGTACCCTGGAATTCTGGGTTTTTCATATCATCCTTTCTGGTCTAGAAACAGGGCATCTGATTTTTCAATGCCTCTCAAGACCATTAATTTGCAAACTTTCGCTAATCAAAATCTTATAATCGAAATTTTCACTAAGTTTCACAATCTATAATTTATATTTTTAAACTTATGCTTAGACGTTTGTGTGTATATGATTCTTCTGCCAATTGGAAGAGATCAACCAATTTGAATCTTTTGGTTTGACAGATTTTTGGATTTATGGAATTGTTCGTATCCACTAATATCGCGATTCATATTCACACAATTTTAATAACGAACAACAATTTCCGTATTTACCAGATTTAAGAGTTACATCTATCCGTTCGTATTCAGGTGGTTTAAAAATCCAAAATCGCAATTTATATTTACGCATTTCTTAAGTCAATATTGTGATTTGTATTTGCGCATTTTTGAAATCTAATTTTGAGAAAAATCTGTTTTTACTACCTCCCCTAGACTTGGGTAACAGCCTGGATGCAGAATATCTCCCAATTGCGCTAATTAGTTGATGGGAATTCAGGCTGCCCTGGGAAAATTTTTGGTCCAAAATTTTCCCAAACTAGACTTTAATAAGACCATATTCAACATAATCCAGACTTTAAAAAGACCATATTCATCCAAAAAAGAGCATTGTTTTTCACAAACATTTGTAGGGTTTTCAATAAACCCAAAATAAAGTAATCAAATAAATTTTCAGAATTATAAACAAGTTAAATAACCATGATTCCCGAATTGTGGAGTGTTGTAATAATGTATTATAGTAATGAGATTTGAAAAACAATATTGAAATGACAGAAAAAGGCAATAAGTAACTATAATTTCCGAAATGCGATTAGAAATTAATGTGGAGTTGTGGTAAAATCAAGCATATTAAGTAGTAGTTTCAAAAGTGCGAAATTCGCTATTCATAACATTGTATCACTTAAATTGGAATTGTGAAAAACCACACGGAAATACTTGAAACTCAACAAACAGCTGTTAAGAAATGATCCATGTACTCGGATTTATGATACAATCAATGTGAATTAAACTCTTCAAAAAATGATAACTCAAATTCAAAATAACGTATTAATAATATCCATGTGAAAAGGATAAAAAAAACTATCATTTAATAATGGAAAATCATATTGAAACATCAGTAATAAAACTTATCCAAAAGTGATAACACAAATTCGAAATTTGCATTTTATAATAACATTATATTAAAAATATCGAAATTAAGAATAATCATCTGAAAAAGGCCCAGACTTTTGGAAAAACTACCTAACAACATGAAATCATCATGAATCAAACTTTTAAAAAAGTGATGGCTCAAATTCGATTTTGAAAAACCATTGAGAAGCAGCCAAAAAAAAAATTTGTAGCAGTAAAAAAGCAATTAGAAAATCATGTGGATTTACAAAAAAAATAAACTATGCAAATAGACTTTTATATATCTAAATCTGAGTGGTTAATCAGATTCAAAGGGCATCCAGAGCTGAAATTTAAATGACATAAAAAAAATTCTGGACGGATCAAAGGTGGCTCACTTAAAGAACACTGTTCTTATCACATATGCAAGTTTATTATTAAATTGTGTAAATCAAATTGTTTTTTTCCCTATGTTAAAGAAAAAAATATCAAGGAATATGACAAACTAAACTCTAAAAATATTTTGAAAAGTTAATGTAACTATAAAAAAAAAATTAAGTGCAATAATTTGTGAGGAAATTTTCGAATAAAAAGAACTATGTTTAGGGTAACTATTAGGCTCTTTGAATTTTTTTAGCACCTTTTATATGGCTGTGAGTTTTTAAAAACAAAAAAAATGCATTACAGAATGAAAAAAATATAACTTGTAGCTAACTCATGACAAGCCTTAAATATTTTCTCAAAGTTTTTCCTAGCACAGAAATAACAGGGCAAAGAGGTTCTGATGTGGAAATGGCCGGAAATTTTTTTTAAATTTAACTTGGTTCTAAATTTGTAGAGTATAAGAAAAAAAGGCATGTTGAAATTTTTAGTTTATAAAAAATAAAGGCATGCTGAAAGACAATTACTATGCAGAAATTTTTTTCAAAAAAAGTAAACTAAAAAAAAAAAGATTGATTGATGAACAAATTGAAAGCTTTTTTTTTTTTTTTTTGTATAATTTAAGCTGAAAATTATAAGAAATTGAACATTTAAAGGTACATTTAAAAAAAAGAAACTTATTTATTTAAAAAATAGTTTCAAAACTTAAAATCTATTAGTATAAGTCCCTCCTTCCTAAAAGAAAGAGAAACTTATAAAAATTTAGCCAGTTGAGAATAATCCTAACTAAATAAATATTTGTAATAATAATCAGAATTGAACGTATAATTTCACCGTTGTGTAATTATTATTTATACAATTAATTTTTTTAATGGAATATGAATAGAAAGACGATCTTTTTAAGAGATAGCGGCTTATTTTTACAAAGAGGGCACATCATAAGGCTGGCAGGGTAGGCCGCTCTTCTAAAAACGCTTAGAATAATCACTGCTGAATTACATATCTATCTTAGTGATTTTTGTAATCCTTAACTGAATAAATTAAGTGCTCTGGTGAATAAAAATTTATAACTTAAAACACCTTCAATGTGCAGTAATTTTCCTCAGTAATATAAAATACTGTAAAAGTAACTTTTGTTTTAAACCTTAATTTGATTGTATATTTCTCCCATTTGTAATCTGCCATGTTTTTAATTCTTCTCTATTGTACTTTTAGGTTTTGAACTTAACTTTTCATGATGTCCCAGTGGTAAGAATTGTATTTTAAATATCTATAAATATTTTTATATGATTAAATGCTGTTTAAATCACTTTTGTTACTTTGACCACGTTAACTTTTCATTTTAGGTTGGTTACGCAGGCACAGTAAGTTTAAATTAAATTTAATTATTCTAAAAAAAAAGACAAGGTGTTTTTTTTTTTAATTAAAATAAATATTTTTTATAGTTCGTGAATTAGCTTATTGTTATTCGAAAATTGTGATAAAGCAGCCTTATAACATTATTTGTGAATTTTTAAATTAAGCAGTATTTACTATTCAGTTTTTACTTTCAGTGATACATTTGTTAGTCTACCTTTAAGTAAAGTTTTATTTTAACTTTAATCAGTATTATGAATTGTTTATATATGAGAAAGAATATTGTGTCTCTTTGTGAGAGATAACCAGATTTTAAGCTTTTAAGGATAATTATTTTAATTGGTCGAATTATTACTGAATCAATTATTTTAAAAAAATTCGTAATCATAAAAAAATTTTGGTGTATATCTTTAAAATAGGGATCTTTTGTTTATTAAAAAAAAGATTCAGAAATTTGAAGATTTGTGTACTACTGAGGATTTCTAGTTTTCAAAATCTAGCAGTATCACTGAATATAGCTCGGTAATTTATTCTTCTTCCTTCAACTGTTAACTCCAAAGTTCAAATAAAATACAGTAGGGAACCGATTATCCGGAACGATCGGGACCATCGCTATTCCGGATAACTGATTTTTCCGGTTTTCTGAATCGCTACAAAAAGCCGTTTTCTTTATTGTTAAACCCAACTAAAAAAAATTTTTTTTTGGAAATAATCTTAAAAAGAAAAACCGATGGAGTAATACACTAATGATTATTTCCAAAATGATGGTAAGGTAAACATCTTTCAAAAAACGAAAGAAAAATCCTAAAATCTTATGAGGAAAAAAAAATTTTTTTTTTTTAAAAAATGGCGGGAAAATTTATCGAATTTCGTTCCGGTTTTTTGGTTTTCCGGTTTTCTGATTTCCGGATAACGGGTTCTGTACTGTATTATTACTTTTTTTTCGCAAAAAAAAAAAAAAAAAAATCCCTCTTTATTTTATATCTTTTTGGCAATAGAATATTACCAAAATAATGCATATTTTTACAAACTTGCTCAAACTGAACAATTAAAAAGGTAGGTTTTTAAATTTCCAATACCCTGTCAAGTTTTTTTATTTATTATTATTCACTGAATTATGAAGGAAAAAAATGTCCTTTTAAATTTAGTTGTACATAGTTTTTATTATCATTAGCATGACAGCCCATGGTAAGCCAAACATTTAAAGAGATTTCCATGCAACCATATGGATGGCAATGGTTCTCCAGTTCTCAACTTTTAGGATTCCATAATTGCAGCTTACGGCTTTATTTTTTATTTAATCTTCCTACAATAATGTTTTTGTTAAATTCAAACTGAAAGTACATGTGTATCTTATATATCTTTTCAATTGTTATCTCTACTATGCAAATTTAATTTGTAAATTACCAGCACTTCTTTTAGCATAGTTAAATTGATGAAAAAAAAAGTCTAATGATAGACTACATTTTTAATAAAGTGTGTTTTCTTTTTTAAAAGGTCTTATGGTCAGCCAGTTAGACCACCCATGCCTGCTGAAATCCCAAAAGCCTGGTTAAAAGCTAATGAAGCTCTCCAGGCTGTTAGACCAAGTGCAACAACTACGGAAGTAACTTCCACTAATACTGAACCTCAGGTTAATCCCATAAATCAATTTGCTCCTATGAGATGGCCTAACCCTACTATGTACACAGCATATCCTGGGTATGTTTATATTCGTGTAGTATGATTATATTGTTTCCAAATGCAGTTGTTACTGTTCCAACTTTAATGCAATAAATTGATTAGTACCATTACTTTTAATGTATCTTTTTTATTATTAATTTTAAAATAATACTAAGTTAACACATTAATTCAGTTTGCATATTTTATTTTATTTAAAATCTCATTTGCAATTGTTTGTTAAGATTTCATATTATTGAGATTGTGAAATTTTATTTTTTATGCTGCTTTACTCAACATAGCTAAAACTAAACTCAGTGGCTCGGTAGCACGTAGAGAGCCAAGGACTATGCCCATCTGTTTTCTTGACTTGGGCTCTGAGGTGCAGAAGCAGATGTTTTGATTGGGTGGTCAGCCAGACACGAAACCCCCTGTGTTTAGTCTCCAAGCATGCTTGGTACTCATTATATCAACCCACTGAAGGGGTGAAAGGCTGACTAAATGTAGCTAGTGTGGGAAAATATTTCTGAAATTAGTGCCATTTCAGTATTTATATTAAACATTATGTATAATGTTCTATTTGAGATATTAGTTGTTATACCAAACAGTGGTCTGTTCAGGACAAATTTACTACCTTTTAGCGGTACCTTCACATATTTAACTTTAGGAAAAACGGTAGTTTCACAAACTACTTTTTCTTCAAATTTTATTTTTGTATCCCGTAACAAACAATAAATCTATATTTTTGTGTTGATTTTTTAATATAATTTTTAATTTTCACAAATTATGTCTAAATTTTCACAAAATAGGTACCTCTCAGAAAAACACCCCTGCCAAATAATGGGTGCAATTTTTTAGATTTTTAATGTGTCAGTTTTCATCATGGTTAAAGCCATCAAAACTGACACATTTCTAAAAATATACTATATATTTCCTTTTTCAAAAACAAATGAAAATTCAGTTCATTACTTTCATTGTTTTTATTTATCTAACTAATTTTTCAGGTATCAAGGATATCCTCCTAATTATCCCTTTTATAATTATGTGAGTATAAAGTTTTATCTTTTATTAAATCTTTTACTATGAAACCTAATTTTAGTGTGATTTTATCTACATTTTTGTATATTCATTGCTTTTGGAGTTATTTTTGTTTATTCTGAATTTCTTTTATACTTTTTTATTAGAATAATGGATTTGCTTGGGTATGTATTTTAATTTTTAGTGTTATGTTTTGCCAAGATTTTTTTTTCTTAATTATCATCCACTACTAATAAAAACAAAAATTAAGAAACATAAAATTATATACCCTATATAGTGTATAAGTTGACTTTTCAAACCCCTAAAATTTCACTAAGATCATTCGATTGACTTATACACCAGTAAAAATCAGCCATTTGTTTATCGTGAAACATCAAAGCATTACAAACAATGAGATAGACATAAGTGTTACTAATGCGTAATAAAACGAGACTCATTTATAAAAATCTGCTACAACAAAAAAAAATTTAGTTTATTTTTATTCAGATGTCCCTTTTTAAATTAATTAAAAAATATTTTTACTATCTTTGAATTAATTGTTTATTACTATTCAAAATTATAAGTAAATGTAATACATAACATTTCAAGTTCATATAATGTGAATCATAACTGAAAAATAGTGCAAGTTTTTATATTTTCGTAATTATAAAATTTCCTACCTGTGAAATATTTAGTACATTTTCCAACAATTATCATCAAATTTATGTTTCGTAAAATCTACTGTATTTTTTCCTATCCGTAACAGCAGCTATAACTCTGTATTGATTACCCTCCTTCAAAAACTTTTTTTTAATATGTTATATACAATTATGAATTTTCTCTCATCAAATTTTTTTACGTAAAATTTTTTTTTATTAAAACATTACTTTAAATTAGGGCCAGGGAAAAAATTAGGATTATTTATTCAAGAGTATTTCACAAAATGACACAAGGAAAACTTTTAAAACATACCATAAAGCTATAAATTTACTATGTTGAATTCAATAACATTACAGTGTTGTGATACAAACCTTACTCTGCAATAGATTCTATGTCATCCTCATTTGCTGTCTTTCACAGGAAATTGTTAATTTTAGAACTTCTCATATTTGATTCTTTTCTGCGATTATGCATCAGTGTACACAGTAATTGGCAATAGAATCTGCAGACGTGCCAACTCTCCCGCATTTTGCGGGAGTCTCCCGAATTTTGAGTTATTCTCCCGCCCTCCGGAATTAATTTGAAAAACTCCCGAATTTTACTGCGATCGACGGCCAAACTCAAAATTACCTAATTTTTCCGCGAGTGCGAAGGTAAGTTTTTCTTTCAGCTTGAATTCCATCCCCTCTTATCAAACTACCATCTGCCTGAAGCGTAGCTGAACATGCTTTATTTTCCCCCCTCTTCAACGTTACCTCTTAACACTCCTATTTCACCCGCCCCCTTACACTGGGGGCGGGTGAAATCTTCCTCTTCTTTCGTGTGGAGTTGAATTTGGAGTGGGGAAATTCGTACTGTTCAGGAGTGGGGAAATTCGTACTCTCGATAGTTGGAATTGATATTGTATCTTGCTGTTTTTATAGTTTTTAATGCGTATTTTTCCACGGTTGGCAACAAGCTCGTAAACTAGCAACGTGATATCAATTATTCGTTTAGTCTTCGTATATTAAAAAAAAAAAATTTCAAGGATGTCTTAAGTCGAAACGGAAGTATGGATCAATTTCAACAAATCATGTACCAATGACTTTAGCAAGACTTAATTGCGGAGAGCTAAGTCTGCAACTCTTTTTTTCATGCATACAGTAG
The DNA here is from genome assembly GCF_982258835.1 of Parasteatoda tepidariorum. Taxonomy (NCBI): domain Eukaryota; kingdom Metazoa; phylum Arthropoda; class Arachnida; order Araneae; family Theridiidae; genus Parasteatoda; species Parasteatoda tepidariorum. The sequence goes on from NC_141757.1 coordinate 75,443,031, forward strand.
AGAACCATTTATCTGGTATGCAGATAATCCGGAAAAAAATTTGCTCGGTTCTCCCGCCATTTTGAACTAAAACGATATGAAAAAAAAAGCGGAAACTGGACTAATCCTTGAAGTTGAGTAGAGGAAGGGGAGAATTTTTTTTCCCGTTTACCCAGAGAAACGTCATTTCTTCCGCGACCTTGAAGATTTTAGATCTTTATTCTCTTTTAGGTCGTTAAACTCAAAGGAATGGCATGATGATTTCGTTTGCTAGTATGATTTACGAGGGGGTGGGGAAAATGCATTGCACATGCATATCAGTGAACAGAAGATGAAAGAGAAAAATATATTTATCTATTTGACATCGATTAATAAAAATAAAATATTTTTCTTTTGAATAAATTCTGATTCTTTGGAAGTGCGGTATCATTCGCAAGTTTTTCTTGATGTGGAATCACACCTGCTTTAATTAAAAATCGCGTTTTTATAAAAAAAAAAAAAGGAGAATTGTTATTAATTTAAGCATACAATTATTTTATGAAGCAGATTGCAGTTTCGTTTTTCTGATTCCACTACGTTTTTTTTTTTTCTTTTTCATGATAAATTTTGCACTCAATAAAATTATTTGTATTACCAAATTTTTTCATTAGTTTTTTTTTTTTTTTTTTTAAGTCCGTTGATCTTGCCTTGTTCTAGGTTTTAATATTTATGCTAGTGCCGTTTTTTAACTATCGTTTCGGTTCGATAATTTTCAAGTGTTGTTTTTATTTAGATTAATAGGTTTTCCTTTTATTTTCGCCCCCCCCCCCCCATGAAATATATTGCGTTATTTAATCATTGGTTTTGTTTATTAGTTGATTTAGGAATCGTAATTATTTTTTAAACTTGTTTTTCTTGTCTAAACTTGCAAATTTTTTTATTCTTTTAAATTTTATTTTTCTACAATTTTTTTCCTTTTTAGATTTACGAGTGCTTTTCTTTTTTCTCTTACTTTAAAATGTGTTTACATTTTTTCCTTGTAATTTGGGTTTGATAAAACATCGATTAACGACACTTTTTTGTCGATCCAGGAAACCGGGAAATTAAGACATCCGGGATAGCGATGGTCCCGAGCATCCCGGATAATTGGTTCTTTATTGTACAGACATTAGTATTGAATTGGTTTTTTAAAATAAAATACTTATTCAATTTGTTTATTTTTTAAAAGTTTTTGTGTATTTTTATTACAGTGTCAAGGGTTTTTGAATAATGTTTTATTAAGGAAATGGTATTTATTTAAAGAGTATCTACCTAATATAGTTTTGTGTTGCTAAATCTGTGTTTAATTATTTTATTTCCATTTAATATTTTTAAACAATTATTGCTCTATTAGTGTGTAAAATTTCTTGCATTCTTATATTTAATAAATTTTTTACTTAAAATTCCTTAGAAGTGCCAAATGTTGCATACCATGCACCTTTTTTTACCCCTCCTGAAATCTCCTGAATTCTTGTTAGGGAAACTCCTGAATGTTAATTTTGCTAGGTTGGCACGTCTGAATCTGCATTTGTGTTAAAATATAAGTTAAGGTGTTAAAATACAAGGAGAGTTCTTTGAAAAAAATTTTCACATTTCCATATATAACAACAATGTAATGTGAGAAACAAGACATTGATGTATACTAAATTTATTTTTGTAAAGCACAATAAAAATATTATTCCAGCCTAACACAGTACAATAGTATATCCTAAAACAATCCAATCCAGCATAATACACCCCTTTGAAATTCATTCAAATGAGTGAAAGTACTTAAGTTTTGAGGTTGATTTCAGTTTTAAAATTTAAGCTTGAAAATATTTTACGTTACTCTCACCTTGCATTTAAACATTTAAAAAAACTCATCTAAAAACTTGCATTTATTTATATCAATTAGATATTTATATCACTTGATGTGAGTTAAAGTTTTTTAGATTATGTTTATTGTATTACTATGCTTGAAGAAAGTTAAAAGAATGTGAAGTTTACAAAAAAGCTGGAAGTAGTTTGTTTTTGTAATTGCCAGAAAAGCAATGTCTGGGCATCAACAATAAGGTTGCACTTAAGTTCATTATTTATTTGTTAATAATATTAGCTTTTTATGTTCTGCTATATTGTGTTTTTGTAAAAAAAAGTTTATACGATTTGTGAGTAGCTAATTTATACCGTGTATGAGATATACTAGATTTATTCCACCCATAGCACTGTTAGTACATAATACGCTATAATTTTCTTAAAATACTCCTAAAATGTGATGTGGCGTGACCTCTGACGATCAGGTTTTACCATATGAAATACAAGTGCTTAATATAAGGGAATGAATTTTTAATCATTAAAAATTAATTTATGAAATATTAATTAGAAGAAAATTAAAATTTATATTCATGTAAATAATAATGATAATAAATTGATTTCCTACAGACTTTCTCTCAGAAATCTCAAAAATTATCATTTTTGACTTTATCTGTGCATAAATATATTCTTGGAATCATAAAATACAGTTTTTGAAACTCATTAATTAAATATTGTTGGAAATTTCACTTTCACAACTTAGAAGGATTCCACTTGTTTCCTTTTTGTAGTTTCCTATTATGGGTTTAATACACCCCATGCAGGTTAAAACATAACTATACAATTTTAATATTTGGCACCTCAATTAAGCTAAAATTAAATTACAGTTGCCGTAATAGGGGGGGGGCTAATTGTAATAATTATGTGTCGAATGTTTAATTATAAATGTAATGAAAGTTTCTATAAAAGCTCTTGTTTAGTCAGATTTTCAATTGCTTTATCACTTTTAACATTTTTTTTTCTAGAACTTCAACCCCTATGTTATAAATAGCAATCCATTTTATATGAATCCAATGCCTGCTACCAGTGATAATTTTCAACCGCAAATTCCTACTATTCCTCAAGTTGAAGAACCAGAATCAAATAATAGTCAGTCTAATGAGCCAGTTGTAACTTCTGCTGCCAATAGACCAAATCCTGAGTCTGAAGTGGTTACGATTAACTCTTCATCCCCGTCATCATCACCTGAAGGCGTAGGATTTTCACGTGAGTTTTTGTTTAATAACTAATTCTAATAATAATAACTAATTCTGACAGTTCAAATTTAGATTATATGTCAGCATATTTTTACAAATTTTCTCACCTGTAATCAAATTTTCACACCATTTTCTTCCTGTGATCATTTTTTTCCCCTCTTTTAAATTTACAGGTAAATTGAGTTTTGTAATGTACATGCCAAACAGAAATTATTTTGACATTTTTTCCTTTTTTTTATAGTATTAAAAATCTGTTAGAAAATGCAATCAATTATGGTTGTTTGATTTTGCAGTAATATTCTTCTTTAGAATATTTTTTGAAAATGAGATGGTCTAGTGTCTTTAAAAAAACTGGGTTAATCTCAACACATATTAAGTGTTTTAAAAACAAATGAGAAGTTGAATTAAAGAATGGATTGTTTAATAGGTGAAGATCTCTCAAAATATAAAGGCTGCAATTCTAAAACATATTTTCTGTTGACAAGGAAGAATTTATTTACAAAAAAAAATAATCAAAAAAAAACATTTTCTACTCCCCCCCCCCTTTTTTTTTTTCTTTTTTTCTTTTTCTTGTGTAAATAAAGTCTGCAGTGTTGTTGCAGGTGACTATTTGCAACTATTGTCAGCCTGAGGCGACTAAAAAAACTTTTTGTTCTGAAAGGACTAAAACTGCAACTATTTTCAGGAAAAGGAGATTATAGCGCTGTTTTTTAGCATAAATTGGGTTTCACAACCTGTGAAATCTTCTGAATATCTTTATTTTTATCCACTTTCATGCCTGTAATATCTAATTGTTTCTACATTTAATGTTTTTATTATGTTATGTTAACATTTAATGTTTAATTATGTTTTTATTTATTTAGAAGCTCCAGGAAGTGGGGGCATCAAATTTTCTCTCCCTAAGAAGAAAATACAGAATAATAATTTTCAGAATTCCTTTAATTCGCCACAAGGAAAAATGAATTTCAATAATCACTCTCCTAAGAAAATAGAAGCTAAACTCCCTGAGCAACCTAACATTTTGCATCAGAAATCGTAAGTATCTCATAATCATTTTTTTACATGGCAATTTGAAAAATGTAATATCTGTGTGTGTTCTATTAACTTATTTGCCAATCAAGCAGTTTTATACTTTGAATTGCTCAAATAATTTAGAGCTTATTACTTTCCCTGATTGACTCTTTCTAATCATAATTCATGTTTGTGTAGGTTATTTATAAACAATAAGTATTTTGTATTAATCAATTATTTCAAGATGTGTTATGTAATTTTACTTATATGTTAGTGTGCTGAAAAAGCTCTATCTGCTTTTTTTTGGCATCCAGCTTATCGTTAGAATTTCTACAAATATTTTTCATACTGAATACTGTTTCCCTTTTAAGTAATATCGGAGAAAACTGATTTGCTTTGCTGGAAGGTAACTCTTTATCAGTCCAAAGGTTAAATTTTATATTCAAAGTTACTGTGTATTGCTATATAAGTATATAAAGTATAATCTTTGTAAATATTTATGTTTTCAGTGTGTCTGAAATGCCGAATGATCAATGGCCACCATCCTTGAAGTAAGATTTTCAAATTGCTATTTCTAATATATTAATTTTGCTTTTTAAAATAAAAAGCAAAATCCATATAAATTAAGTCTTATTAAAAATTCAGCATATATTTTCAATTTCGACCATAGAGTAGAGTAAGCAAATCAGTAGTTTTATGCCAAAATCATTAATGTCATTAAAATGATTGAAAAATTAAGGCATTGAAGAAAAAGTGAAAAAATGTGCTTGATAATTTAAATTTGATAGCTGAGGAATAAAACTTGAGAATTGATAGTTACAAACCAGGGCATTATGCTTTTCCGAGAGCTTTCATTTTGAAGGGTTGTCATTATCACTGGGAAAACGTCATTGACATTACTATCTAGATTGGTAACGTTAACCTTATAAGTGTATCATTAGTGATAGGGCTGTTTATACCCACGAGAGCAAAAGGCAAGATATAGAACAAAAGATATGGGAGTTCGAGGTTCGACTGTGGTTTATGTATCTTAATAAAAATTCATATTAATAATGCTTAATGTAGTAATATACTGACAAGTAGTGTTCTAGTTCAAGAACAGGTAGGTAATTTATAAATTTGAAAAATAATAGGGGAGAGGGGGGCACATGTGAACAAATTTTTTTATTTCTTCATTTTTCGAAAAATATCATCAATTTTTCATAGTAAAAAAGTCCATATGTTTAAATAGTCGTTTCTTTGTCTCGTGGAATTTTTTGAGATTTTTCAATAAAATATTTCTTTACTTTAAAATATTTTAGAAAAATGACTTCAATTGTTCACATGTGCCCCTATTTGGGGCACATGTGAACAGGCCTGGGGCACATATGAACAAGCTTAAAAACACAAAGCAATCATCATATTTCAAAGAAAAAAAATCTTTAATATAACAGATATAGATACGCATTATACTGAGGGGGTTGTAGCTTACTATGTGAATTTAAATTGTACAACAGTACTGTCAATAAGAAAATAATTTTTCAGCTGTACAATAATTTTTCCGTAATTGGGTTTTTCGCAACTTCATGTTCCACGAGTGTTGTAATGGGCCTTTTTCTTTCTTCTCTAATACTCTTTCATGCTTTTTTTTTTCATTTTTTCTATCTTTTCATTTTTAGCTTTAGCAATTCTATTTTCCCAGGTGTATCAGTTAATATGCGTGATGCGCGATCAACCATTTAATAAAAAAATAATTTTTTTTGAAGGAGAAATTAATAAATTAATTATGGAAAATTAAATAATGATAATTTTAAATGCATGCATATTTTTTAAACTTATAATATCATGAGGATAATAATCTTAATACTATGTAGGGGCACTTGTGAACTGTTCATATCTGCCCCAGATGTTTTGTTCACAAGTGCCCCATCATCCTTCTTAAACCTAACTTGAAAAATAAAGAACTTTTAATTGATTAAAAAAAACGAATAATTGTCATAAACTTACCTGAATGTTCATATAATGATCTGCAATAGTTAATTTTAGTTTATTAGTTGATTTATACAGGGTTCTCGCGGCCTTGAAAAGTACTTGAATTTCATTTTGATTTTCAAGGGCCCCTAGAAGTACTTGAAAATGATATTAAATCCTTGAAAAGTATCGAAAACTCAGGAAAACAGCCCTATTTCCAGTATTTCTATGTTTAACTTTTGACGCACGTAAGTGTGAGAGAATGACTTCCCCGTCTTTCAGATGATGACACATACTGTTTGATTTTAGGATTTTATGTAAGTTTGGCTGATTTTAGGAATTTTAAATATTGGGAACTGCGCCAAATTCTGACAAAATCTCGATACTTATTCAGGCGATTTTAATATCAATCATCCATCTTCGTATTACACTTATTTAAAAATTATGTGTTGCAGGGATGAAAGACTTCCGCGAAAAAGCGGAAATCCGCTTTTTTCCCCAATTTTGAAAATTTCCGACCGTGTTCCAAAAACTAAAATTTTTGGGAAGTCCTATTGGAGAAACCCAAGCCGCCCGAACGATAGTCGGATTACCGCGACTTCTGCTATAGAGTGGAAAAGAGTCTAGGCGTTTCGTTTCGAGCGCCGATGTTTTTTTTTTTTTGGCTGATTTTTGGAATTTTAAATATTAGGAACTGCACCGGAATTTGATTGCGATTTTTAATCAAACGATTTTAATATCAATCATCGATTTTTGTGTTTAACTGATTTAAAACTAACTTACGTGTTGCAATTTTTTTACGCGATTTAAAAATCGTACTAGCAATTCCTATTCACTCAATTTCAAAATCCAATATCGCGATTTGTATTTAAGCGTTTTTAAAACCCAATGTCGCGATTTGTATTCTTGTGAGTTTAAAATCCAACATCGCGATTCGTATTCACGCATTTTTAAATCCAATTTTGCGATTCGTTATCACGCAGTTGTAATATCAGATATCGTTTTTCGTATTTGTACGCTATTTAAAAATTACTGCGATTCGTATTCACATGATCTAAAAATTATGTATCGTGATTCTTATTTACGCGATTTAAAAATTCAATATCGCAATTTGTATTTTCGTGTTTTTAAAATCCAACAGCTCGATTCATATTCACGGGATTTTAAAATCCAAAAATCGCGATTCATATTCACGTGATTTTAAAATCCAAAAACGCGATTCATATTCACGGGATTTTAAAATCCAAAAACGCGATTCATATTCACGCGATTTTAAAATCCAATATCGTGATTTGTATTTTCGTGTTTTTAAAATCCAATATCGTGATTCATATTCACGCATTTTTAAAATCCAAAATCGTGATTCATATTCACGCGATTTTAAAATCCAATATCGTGATTCATATTCACGCGATTTTAAAATCTAATATCGTGATTTGTATTTTCGGGTTTTTAAAATCCAACTGCACGATTCATATTCACGCGGTTTTAAAATCCAATAGCATGATTCACATTCACGAAATTTTAAAATCCAAAATCGAGATTCATATTCACGCGATTTTAATATCCAACAGCACGATTCATATTCACGCGATTTTAAAATCCAATTTCGTGATTCATATTCACGCAATTTTGAAATCCAAAATCGCAATTCATATTCATGCGATTTTAAAATCGAATATCAAGATTCATATTCACACGATTTTAAAACCCAATATCGCGATTCTTGAAAGAAGTAGAAGTAAGCTTTCTCTTGAAAGAAGTAGAAGTAAGCTTTCTCTTGAATTAGTTACTGTAAAGATGTGATATATTTTTCATTAGTAAGTAATTTAATAGTTGCGCCTTCCTATAATTGCTTAATTTTTTTTAAGTATATTAGTGGTCAAAATTTTAAAATTATATTTAAGAACAATTTAAATTTCACTGTCTAAATGCTTCTGCCACTTTAAATATTAAATAAAAGTCTCCCGGCAGAGTTGTTTTTAAATATCTAATTGATATCACAGTATTATATAGAACATTCCCCCCTACCCCGTCTTCTGCTCGAATCTTTGCTTATTCAGAGGTTGTATACCTAGCTTAAAATAAGCCTTAATGCAAAATTCAAACCTGACATTTTTATGCATCATGAATCTCGACTTGATGCCAATCACCCTTGTTTTTTTTTTTTTTTTACTTAGATCACTTTCCAAAATCAAGAGAGAGCAATGGAAGTCTTATTTTTCAGTACTGCTATTATCGACTAACATTTATCGTCAAAACATTTTAGTTTAAAATGTTAAATTTTAGTCTATCTTTAACTAAAATTTAAGTCCTTGAGAATTTTATAATATGTCTTAAAAAGTCCTTGAAAAGTACTTGAATTTTATTTTTATAGTAGAGCATGAACCCTGTTTATATTATGCTTTCACTTGAAGAAGCGAGCGATTATAATATATGCAACACCAGCTGATACAAAGAAATTGTCAGAATAGATCAACAAAATGTCTCATTGTTCTGAAAGTTTTTCAGAGAGGTAGGACTAGTACTGCCATCAATTGAAAATTTTTCGAGATTTTTTATTTCAAATCATATTGGTAAAACATACCATGTTCACATGTGCCCCCTCTCCCCTACTTATAAAAGTCATTTCTGATGTTCTTATTCTCTTTTTTTTTTCTTGATGTATAATTTCTTCATTGCATAACCTAGTTTAACTAATTTACATTGTTAAGATGCAATTTGATTAGATATGCAAAATTCTAGTTCAAACTTTCAAGTAATTAAATATGCTTTAGAAATTATTATTATTTGTTTTTTCTCATTTTGCTTAAAATGTATATATATTTTACTAACATATTTTGTCATTGGAACAATTTTAACTTTAAGTGGGTATTATTTCAGGAATTATGTTAGTGAATGCTTTAATAAATGTACAAGTGACATCGATAAAGACCAAGTGGAAATAATTTTGAAAGGGAAACTGATTCAAGCCTACCGTGATGGAACCATTCTAACGAAAGATTGGAGTGCTGAACCTTTACCTCGGTAAATTCCAGAAAGAAAGAAATAAATAATAATAATAATAATATTTTCTATACTTGCTGAAAATTTTTAAGAAATTATACTAGCTAAATTGCATTTTTTCCTTTGGTCTAAACTTTTTCTTCTAACATGGTGAGATGTTACTGTTTTCATTTAATGATTCAAAAAGTAAAGTCTTTCTTATTAATTATAAAAAAATTATCAATTTATTTTTCAATTTTTAAAATCTGGAACTGATAATTCAACTAATTTTCTGATGAAAAAATTATCTGAAAATTATAACACATTTAGGCATTACCAAAGATATATTTTGGAAGAAAAAAAACTTTTGCTGAAAAATGATTAATCAATAATTGGTTAAAATAAAATAACTTAAGTTTTAATGTAGTATCATCTTTTCTTGTTTTGTTATTAATAAAAGGTGCCTAATTTAATTCCTTCAGTGACGAGAGGTAAAAGCTTAATGTTACGGTCAGATTCTAAGTTTTCTAGAAAGAGTTGTATATAATAAAAAAAAATTATAATCCCCTTCTAAAAGCTTTCCTCGTATTATAAAATCCGAAAAAAGGGCAACAACTTGCATTTTGCACATTTGCATTTAATCTGCTTAATTTGCACTTCATTTTTATTAATTTGGGTCTATCAATGATACTAATATAATGAAACAATACTGAAATTGTACAGACGTAATGAATAAAACATAGGAATTGTAAACTTAAAATTATGAATTTTCTTGAAAAGTGTTAAATAAAAAATTTTAACGAATTATACCTTTTTTTTTAAAAAAAATTATATAAATAAATAATAATTCTTACACAATTCCTATAGATAAATGTCTTATCCTAGATAATGTCAGATCCTGTCTTAAATTTGTGCGGTATTAAATAAAGTTTGAGAACTTACACTAGTTTCGGATTCATTTCATTTTTATTCAATAAATCTTCTAATTTTTGTAAAATTTCAGATTTGTTGTGGTAAAATGCCAACCAAAGGAGTAGTTTTAAAAATCAGTACCATTTGAAAAGAAATTGCTAAGTTAAGAATTTCTTGCTTAATTTCCATCTTAATAAAATTCAGTATCTAAATTATTTTTTTATATTTATGTAATAAAACACTTAACTGAATAATTTATTATGGTGCCTGTTTATTAAATGGTTTCAACTACATATGAGCTTTATAAATGAACCTCCAAACTCTCCATTTTTTGAAACACATTGGATGCCCTGATTTTTACCAGGCATGGAAATATTTTAATATTGATTTTATTGGAGTAGGTGTTTTATGTCTAAAATATTGTATATTTATATTGTTTATTTATATTTTTTTCCCTGTGTTTTAAGTTTATTCTTCTATTTTCCTGTAGCATTTTCAGAAATAATGATGTGCAACAGAATCGAATAGAAAATGTTAATGCCTTAAAGAATGAGGTTACCTCACCTTCATTTGTTGGCACATCATTGAACAAAGTTAAAAAACCAAGTCCACCAAGAAATACCAACCAAAAGAATAATTTCTATAATAAAAACAGAAGTTATAAAGCTCGCTCCCGTTCACGGTAATTGATCATTTATTAAATAAATTCATACTTTTACTCACTGATATTTATATTTCAAGAGCAACTCTTTACTACTGAAGTATAAAAAAAGAATGCATATTTACCTAAAAATATATTTTTGTATGTCCTTATGACTACAAATGTGAATTTTTTTTTAAAGAGACTGAAAAAAATTAAACACTATTGCTATATGTGCTTATATGGGTAATATAGTCAATTGGAGGTTGCCTTGGACTTAAAGTCCTCTTTCAGTGAAAAATTTAAGAAAATAGAAGGTAATATTTTATCAAATTCAAGCATATACCACACTTATCAGCCCAAAATGAAAATTGTTTAACGTCCTTCCCATGGCCAAAATGAAGATAAGTATACTTTGTGCTAAGTAGCAAAAAACTGTGTTTAAGCTCTCTAATTATTTTTTACTTTATTCATCTTGTTTCTTACTTTATCACTGCCATGGTCTTGGATAGTAGAACTCTAAAAAAAGAATAGGTTACTAAAACATGTGACTTTGGCTTTACATGGTCAGTATCTGGTCCCACTTCAGTTAATTTTTATTACAATTTACAGCACAATCATTAAAAATATATATATAAAGAGCTAATGTTTTAGCTACTTGGTAATATTAGCAACTTAATAACTTATCACCTAAAGTTGATTAGCTAGTCTTAAATTGATAAGTTGAAGTTCCTTCCAATATCTTCAACAACAAGCTTCCTAATTATTACAAATACACAAGTATCTTCCTAATGAAAGTCCCTGTTTTCTTAGTCCAATTTCATTCTAATAATGTAAAAATAATAATAATCAGTAAATAAATATTTAGTTTAATAATAAGAGTTGCTTTAAGTCATTGTTAAATTTGATATTATTCCGAATTAAAATAATCTTTCAATTGATATTTTTCCAGATCACGCTCCAGGTCTCGATCATGGTCACGGAGTCCTCCTAGAAAAGTTATTCATCGGAAAAAATATGATAGGTAACATTTAAATTGTTTTTATTTTAGGGTCGTATAAAGTATAATTCTCAATTTGAATTTTGTGTGGACAAATTCTTATCTTTGTTTATTAATTTAGTTTATTCTAGTCTAGTTATTTACTCTTTTTTTTTCTGAAGTTTCTAAGCTTGACCTTTGATGTACAAGGCAAAATTCTGTTAAATTTTTTTAACACTATATTTTAATTTTTCTGTCTATATTTTAATTTAAGTAAAGTAGGAATATTTAAATTTCGGATGCATGAGATGTTCCAATAAGAGCTGACGATTTTTATTTCTTATGGAATTTTTAATGCTTTTAAATTTTCTCATAGCATTAATTTCTTTCATGGCATAGAAGTATTGGAACTATACATTGAACTGTATATCTACTTGAAGAATCATTGGACATCTATTGTCCAGCTATCATAAGAAATCTTCCAGGCAACTAATGGTTACTGTTGCAATTATAAGTCACTTTAAATAGGGTTGTGGGGTTAGCAGCTTTGCGTTAGTGTGGATTAATAGAGTTGTGATATCCTCCTCTTTTGAAATAATTTAACTATTGTTTTCATTGCAGCAAGTGGCTTCAGGCTTCTATTGGGGATGAGTTTTTTTAATTTTTTTTTTAATCGAACAGATGGTTCAGTAATTCAATGTCTATATTAACAAGTCTGTGACCATATTGTATCACTAAGCTCCTGCCATAATCGTGCCAAAACATTGGAATTAAATGCAAAGCCCAGAATGGCCATTCAGTATTATTTCATACATAATTGCAGCATGCCTATTGTATTAAGTACCTGAAAAGAAATATATTTAAAAGGGACTATGAACTTGTTTGGACAAATAATTTGTTAATCAGCTTTATTTTTATTTCACTAATTTTAGCACTATTTTTTGTTAACAGTTCATCTGATTCCAGTAATGATAGTAGAGATTCAAGGAGAACTTTAAACTCTAGTGTAGTAAGTCACTTTGATGCTCACCCTCTAAGAAAGGCAAACTTGAATTCTAAAGGCAAAAACAAGAGAAAGAAAGGAAATAAAATGTTAGTCTGACATTTCTTTTTATATGTTATAGTTTTAATTTCATTTGCATTTATAGAAGGATCCTATTCTGATTTTATTTTTATATTTATCTTCAGGAATTTTACTGTTGACCCAGAGTTTTCAACAGATGAGCGTTTGTTAAAACGAGCTGCACGCTTCGAAGTAAAAAGTAAATGCCAAAGAGTCAACAGTAATGTTTTATCTCCAGGAAATCTTTTTGTAAGTTTATATTTTGCTTTATTTTATCTTATTTCTATTAGAATATTATTTGCTATGATATTTTTTTCCTGGTTAATTTTATATAAATAATTTTAAAAATTTTTTGGATAAATAATTATTTTCTAGATTATTGATGAGACTGGTGCGGACATAGATTGGAATTCTGACGCTGTTATAGGAACCTGTCAAGACCTGGAGAAGCCTTTTCTAAGATTGACTGGGGTATGTATATTAGGAAGTTCTAATTTAAAGATATTTCTTTTAGTTAGTAAATTGATGTATAATTTTTATGTGGTTACTTTTTAATTATAAATTTTGATATATTTAAAATTTATTAAAATAAACATACTGCACGGCTTTCCTTTTTTTTCTTTTTTTTTTTTTTTTTCCTAATACTTTTGGTCTGGGCTCTGTTCAAGAAATTGTTTAAGTTTTGACCTCTGTTTCTCAATTCTGGTATTTCTCTTTCTAGTTTGGCTAAGTGATCATTTTTTACTATAGAAAAGTTGAAAATTTAACCATTTAAAATGTAAAAATCAAATAACATAAATGCGCAGCAGGAAGAGCTTTTTTATTACATTAAAGATAGCAATTATTACAAATGGATTATTATGAAAAACTATTGTACCTTTTTGTACCCACCTCTTATGGTTTGTTAGGAGCCTTGGTGTTGGTAACCACTCAACCCATGAATTAAAAAAAAAAAAAATAATAATAATAATTGTGAACTTTTTTATGTCAAATCTATCCTCTGCTTATAAAAAATATTCATGACTGCCTTTTTATAATTTTTAGGCTGTCGATCCCTCTAGTGTACGTCCGGAAGACATTTTAAGGCAGTCATTAACTATGGTAAAAAAACATTGGATTGAAAAACAAGATTATCACTTTGCTTGTGAACAGCTAAAGTCAATCAGGCAAGATTTGGTGGTAAGTTTAATTTTATTTTATTTATTAAACATTAAAATATTTTATTTTTACACTAATATTTGAACTGTAGACTGATACACCGCTACAACAGTGTGTTAACCGGTTTCAAAATCTAGTGTGAAAGCCTTACCAATGGAATTTATCTGGTCATAGTCTTTTAAGAATAATAGTCAGTGCTATTATTCTTAGCTATCATATTCATCAGTATCTTCTTAAAACGAGAGAACACTTTCAAATTCATTTTCTGAAAGTGGGTGCAACACTGTATTGATTAAGTGAAATTTTATTCTTAACCTTCAAATATTTACAGTTAATTAATAAATTTTTTTTTTCTATTGGGGATGAAAAATTTGTGTCTATTATTATTATTATTATTTTTTTTTGTATTACTTTTTAAAACTTGAAATATTTAACTTTTTTAAAGCCATTAAAATTATATTATATTAAAATTATTTCAGTTTGCTATGTTATTTCTTTCAAATTAATGTAAATAAATTGTAAAGAAAATTTCAATAAGATAAGTAACAAATTATAATTTTAAAATTCTGATCAAAACCAATTTAATTAAATTTGATTAACAGTAACAAATTTTATTTCTTAATTTTAGTAAAAATGAAAGTAAATCTTGAAACTTTTTATATTTATGCTTCTCTTCTATATCTTTAAATTTACTGTGATATAGTTTGCTTTGAAACATTTATAACTGCATTTGTTTAGATTTATTTAAATTTAAAAACTTTATTTTAGTAAGTCATATCAATTTAAATAAAATTTATCTCACATTTTTACAATTTTATTAATGCCAGTATGGATAATTTAAACTTTTTACTGTTTTAACTAATATTATTTATTAATTTTAGCTTCAAAATTGTATTTTCTAGCTTTTGTGTACTGCTAGCAGAAATAGTTGTGCATCCCTGTTTTTTAGTTTAATTAATTAAGTTAATTAAGTTTTAGTTAAGTTAATTTATGGAGAAATAATTTTTTCGTCTTAAAATATCATTTATACCAATTTTTCAAACTTTTATTCCTAATTGTTTTGGCTTAATTTATTTGATTTATTCTTGGAAATATTTCTTAACTTTTATAAAATTAAAGCCAAATACTTAATTTTTATAAAATAATGCCTTGGTGATAAATTTTACTAATGCCAGTCCGAATATTTTAAAATGTTCAAATTCTTTTTTTATCATCTACATTATGCAAAAGTTTTAACAGCTACAGTTTAAATTGTGAATAATAATTTATTTAGAAAACATGTCTTTAAAGATACTGCTGTTTTAGTGTTTGATATAATTGAATTAGAATTATTGTAATGAGTTAGGTATAGAAACAATTATGGTAATTTTCTAAACCTTAAAAATTTATGAAAATTGATTTAAAAAATTTTTAAAACAATAAATTAGGCTGCAAAATGTTTCATAATCATAGTACTTCATAATGAAAAGAGTTTGTCCTAAATCCCTACTTGCTCATAAGGAAATTTTACCCAATTGTACAATGCTGCAAATGGTCTATAAAGAAAAATTAAAATGCATGGATCTAATAGAGCAAATCATTATTCAGGTAAGGTCTTTGAGAGGTAATGAATGTATATGGCCTTTGCTACTAATTTCTTATTGGCTGATAATTCCTTACATAAATCGAAAGCTTTTTTTTTTTTAAATTAAAAAAAGAAAGAGGGAGGAATCATGATAATGATTAAATAATTCTCCATATATAAAATTAAAAGACAGTTTTGACACATTTAAAATTTGTGACTGTATTTTTTTAATCTGATTTTAAAAAGCAGCCTACTTTTTAATCCATTGATTAAATTAGTGATAGTTACCTTTGTATTTTTATTTATTTTTCGCAATGCCTTTAGAGCCAAATGATCATAATTACAAAAAAATTTATCTATGACGTATCTAACTCCCATATTAATTGGTTTTAGGTTCAGTGTATTCGAAATAAATTCACTGTCCAAGTATATGAAACTCATGCAAGAATAGCTCTAGAAAAGGTATTTTTTGATTTGTTTACTTATTTAACTTCATTATATTATGATTATTTTTTTTTTTTTTTAAATTTAAATGTTTATTTTTACAGGGTGATCATACAGAGTTCAATCAATGTCAGTCTCAACTTAGAGCGTTGTATCAAGAAATTAATGAGGGTAATAGATTAGAATTTACAGGATACCGTATTCTATATACAATTTACACAGAAAATGCTATAGGTATAGAAATCTTTTCTCTTTATTCTTTCCATTAAAAAAAAATTAAATTTAGATATTGCTGCAAAGGTCTTGATTAAAGTTTTTCTTTTATAACAGATACCAATTAGCATGTTTACATTTTTTATTTATGTGTGATTTTCCAAAAACTTTGCTATTTCAAATCACAGATTCTTAAAAACTGAAAGTTGATTCATTCTTTTTATTGGGCACTTGAGAGGAAAATAAAGGGAACTCATTTGAACGAGTAATTCTTCCAGCTCAGAAAATGCCAAGACATGTTTTTTAATATAAGTCTTGCCATTAATTTCTAAAGGCAGATTTTAGTTTAAAAAAGTTTGTTAGAATCATCACATTATTACACAATGTATTATTTTTGTTAAAAGAAAAAAAATTAATGTATAAAAAACTGTTGTTTAGAAGTGACAACAGAAACTGTTAAATACCACAGTTTAGAACTTAAAAGCTATAATAAGAACTTCAGATGAATCAGATTTTTAAAACACTCTTGTAGAATGAGAATAAACAGTGTTGCAGGAGAATGAAAAAATGTTGTATGAGACAAAATTTAATAGGGAAACAAAAGCTACTTTAATGGGGATAGTCCTAAACAATACCTTTTTTTTAATAATAAATCCTGTTTAATAGTACAAAATAAAATATGTGGAAAGCCCCTTATGATTTTGAGTTTTTTTTTTTTTTTTTTTTTTTTTTTTTTTTTTTTACAAAAAAAAAAGTACGAAAACTATTTGAAACTTTTTGAATTTTAAGATTTTCAAATCAGATCTTTTCATTAGTTGCCAAATACAATTCTCTACAATAAGAAAAAATATTTTTTTTATTTTTCCAGTGCAGACACAGTATAATTGCTTGTATCTTGCACAGTTTTAAATGAATTTTGTAATTTTAAATTGATCCAAAAAAATTTTGATTTTTTTTTTAAAAATAAAAATGACTATATCTAGGTTTACGAAATTTTGTGCAATTGTTGCATATAATAACCAAAATAACAGTCACAAGTTAAGTTTATTGCTACATTTTTTTTTTGTCATAGGTTGTTCAAAAACACTTTTTTCTGTCTGTAATTTATTGTCAATCTCCTTAAGTTTTAAACATAATTGATATATATGAGAAATCGCATACCCTAAAACTCCTAAGTTAATAAAATGATTCTCTGAGTATTTTTGAGAAAGTTGAAAAAATGTGTTAGTATAGAAGTGTTTCCATTATTTTGTCCAACCACCTGTATATTTGTGTGTGTGTGTGTGTACATATATTAAGGTGTGATTTCTTATTAATAATTATGTAAAATATGTTAATTTTGTCTGCTAAAATTTTCTATGTTCAGTCAACTAATTTATAGATATCTTTCATTTTCTTTCAGAATTGAAAAATATTCTTTCAGAATTGACAGATGAAGACAAACAAGACATTGTAGTATCTCATGCTTTAAAAATAGCTAAAGCATATTCAAACTCTAATTATTCTAGGTTTTTTAGACTTTATTTATCTGCTCCTATAATGTCTTCGTTTATTGTGGACTGGTTTGTTGAACGCATTAGAAAAGCTGCGTTAAAGACCATTATAAAGTCGTACGTATTTATTTATTTTTTGTGTTTAAATTTTGTTGTAATATTGCAATGGGTAAGTATGAATGTCTGCAGAATTGAAATTAAATTATTGCTTTCTATGCTCTGATTTAATTTTTAAAAACTGCAGTTATACCTAAAAACTTATGAATCAAAATATAGTGTTTATGCAAGTCAAATATATTTGTTTCAAAAAATTATGCTTTGAACCAAAAATAAGTAATCTTGCTACAAAATATTGGTGAGAAAATATAGCTTAATATTCACAATTTTTATGATTCATCAGTACAAAATTTAGGGTTTAATAAAAATGAATAAGTTAAAAGGTATTCTGTGTAAGATACTAAAAAATACTGTAATACTGTGAAGGTTGTGATAAATTAAGTAAGATGAATAATTCTAAAGTTCTTAAGTGAAGATAAGATTTATTATTTTCTTTAAATGGTTTTCATAGAATATAAATAAAGTAATTTACTCTAAATTAGAGCATTAAATGTTATCTACTACAGAAATGAACAATATGTTTGAAAGGTAATTTATAGAATTTAATTCCGAACTTGCGTAAATCTGTGTTCGGAGATGTTTTGTTGGACTGTGTAATGATCAATTGATCATTCATCTTGTCAGTAGAAATTTTTTTTTTTTTTTTTCCCTTTTAAAATTATTTTGCAACTGTATACAGTCACAAATAGTTCAAGACTGGCTTAAAGAGCTTTTGGAATTTTAAAGACAAATCTCTAGATTTATTTTAATACGCTTTCTTTCTAATATATTTTAATACATTTTTTGTAAATATTTAATTTTTTCTAGTATAGTTTGCAACTTGCCAAGAATATATTTTGTATATTAAAACATTTTTTCCCCACTTTTTGAAACATGCTACATATCTTGTTCTTCCTTAAACTATCGAATTCCCTCAAAAGTGATAAGTTCTGTTTCTTATCACTCCTTTTAACTTGAAGCGTCTTTTTGTTATTTTTGCAGTGTTAGTTAAGAAATTCTTTAAATTAATTTTTACAATCTAATTTTACTAAAATATGTGTTAAATTTGTTTTATTAGAACTTGCATTCCATTTTAGAAACTAAAAAAATATATATATATTTTAAGAAAAATCCATGGAAAAAAACATGTTATTAAGTTTTTAGATTATTTGCACATTTAACCTTTTCGTTTGTGGCATTTTAGCAACATCATCTCACGAGGGTTCCCACAACCTGGAAAAAATTAGAATGGTAGCTAAGATTTTTCAAGACTATTGAAAAAGGCTTAAATTTATCTTTTATTTGAGAATTGCAAAATAATTCCCACATTATTTTTTGCACCCATATATATTTCCTTTAAATGAAATATTTATTGATAGCTTAAAACGTCTAAATGTGTCTCACTTTTGCTACCACTTTAAAAAAATTGCAGGTCGTGGGAACCCTGCTTCACATGATTTAATTCTCCTAAATGATGCTACTAAGAATTGATATATCTGCTGATGAGCAGTGAAGGGAACACATGAGTCAAAGCTTATGCTGACTGCTACAGGCGACATCTGAAGCGTGCATAAAAGAGGGGTGAAATCTCGTGCCACAAACTATCTTTAAAAAAACATTAACAAATAGAAATAATCAAATTTACTATGAAATCCTAAATAATAAGTCAGAACCCACCCTAAACTGCCAGATCTTTAAAAGTACTGAACTAACATCATGTATAGAACTTAATCATCAAAGCATCAAATTTAACGGTGTGAACATTTCAAACGCTAATGACCTTTTTTATGTTTGAATTATGTTAATGGTTTTGTAAGCTGCAATTTTGTATTTAAGATTCAAAAACTATTTGATATTTTGAACAAAATTGTATGCTTACAAAATCATTGAGTAATACTAATAATCTTTATTTTAGTTTACAGGTGCATTAATTTGGTAAAGTATTATTTCGCCTTTATTAGATTTATTTTTTAGTTAAATGCTTCATTATTATCTTGTATGTTCCTTTATCTGAAACTAAGCAGAGGATATTTCTGCTAGTTTCAATTTTATTTTATTAACTTTTATGTCCTGTTTTTCATAGATTTCGTCCAAACTTACCGGTAGCGTATATTCAAACTGCCTTAGCATTTCCTGATTCTGAGGAGTGTTTGGCATTTTTAACAAAGGCTAACCTAGTTTTTGTGGATGCTGATGTAATCAACTGCAAAGATTCAATGGGTGCATTGGCAAACTTCTAACGCTGCTGCAACTTACTAATCCCTGCCTTGTATAGAAAGTGTGAGACTGAATCTTGACAGGTTTAAATCTCTCATTAAACTTAATTATTTTCCTTGCTAACATCACATAGAAAACATCATTTATTTTTATGGTGAAAATCATAGACTTTGTTATGATCTTCGATATTATCCCTATCTTTCTTGTGACTTTTGATGTTATCTAGTTGGGATGCATAACGCACATGGACTTGTTAATTGATACAAATTATCGTCAAATTCCTTATTTTAAATTGGAATATTGGTTATATAAAGGAAAATAATAAGTTAAGATCAGTGTTAGTCTGAAGATTTATAACCGGTAAGATTTCACAGTAGCTGTGCAGCTAAAAATATCGTATCATTTTGGCTAGTAAAGAATATTAAAAAGCTGTTTCATCGGGTCTAGGAATGTAGAAAGCAAAGAAATACGAAATTGTTACAATGAAAATAGACTGTTCATTGAACCGTGTTAAGCAATAGATTAAGAAGAAAACAGTGAAAAGAAAAATTACTCGTTTCTCAAGGAAAATAGAAATTATAAGTATATTAATTGTAGCTGTGCAGCTAAAAATATTCTATCATTTAAGCTAGTTAAGAAGATCAAAAAGCTGCTTTATTGGCTTTAGAAATGTAGAAAGCAAAGAAATACGAAATTGTAACAATAAAAATAGACTATTCATTGAACCTGTTAAACAATAGATTAAGAAGAAAATAGTGAAAAGAAGAAAAATTATTAGCTTTCCAAAGAAAAGGAAATTATAAGTAATCCCTACACTACAGTAAGCGTAAGGTTAAAAGTTAAATATATCATTTAGGAAGCAAAGAAAAATAAAGTTAAGCAATAAAAGAATGTGTTATCCCATAAGAAGAAAAGTAATAAAAGAAATTGCAGCAAAGGAAATGAATCCTGCTTCTTCTGCAATGAACTGTGTTAATCTGCTTAATTTCAAAGCTGCTTAGTTACTCAAAGATGCCTTGACTTTCTTTTGTATATTACTGATTTTATCTCATTTCTATTGAATGAACTGTCTAGAGTGCCCTAAAAACCTTGGAAGTTTTGTCTTGGAAAGAAATTTTACTCGTAGAATAATGGAAATATTTTTGGAAGCCAACTGCCGAAGAAAATAATTATTGCAAAAATATTACAATAATTAAAAAATAATTCCTTTCTCGCTTATAATGATTATTATAAACTTTTCTTCAATGAGGTTTTAAACCTGTTATGTTTTCAGTCTTAAGACTTAATACACTTTTCTATTAGCATGGCAGGGATTTCTGGATTATCCACCAATAAAAGTTCCTTTTTCACCTCCCTTTTTTTTAGGCATTTATGCCACTTTTTTTTTATGCTACCCCTTTTACAGTTTACCTTTCTAGATAAGCTTGAATCTACATTCTTGCTGTGGAGCTCTAAAGAGATCTACTACACAGTTCATTTCCTCAACTTCCAGCCCATTATAGTTCAATATCTCCTGACTTGTGGCTCTCGTCAAAATTACAAGTTTCTGGCCTTAATTCTCTAAATGGTGTTTTCATTCTTGATGGTATCCTGATCACTTCCATAGCTCTTGATAGTATCCTGGTCACTCTCATAGCTCCTGATGGTATTCTGGTCACACCCATAGCTCTTGGTGGTATCCTGGTTGCTCGCACATATCTTGGTGGTATCCTGGTTGCTCCAACATATCTTGATGGTATCCTGGTTGCTCCAACATATCTTGATGGTATCCTGGTCACTCCTTAAAGTTATAGATGAAGATGCCAAGTTTAGTTTTTCAAATTGTTGAATTCTTCTAATTCTACAACAATGTCTATTATCAGCTTGTTTTTTATCTTTTTTTATCCTCTAAATTATCTTTGTTCATCAATATTTAAAAAATTTTCATTTTCCCTATTTTGTTGCAAAATTTTAATTTATAGTTATCTTATTATTAACTTTTAAAAGATACAATTGCCTGGTTTGTTAATGATGTTTTTAGGAATAAAGCATGCAAAAAGAGCATTCTCAAAGAAAATAAAATGATCCTCAATAGGAAATTCTAGTAATTATGTCCTAACTTTATGCAAAATCTGTCACTGAGCTGGTCACAAGCTCTGCAAAAGTAGACCTTCTCTTTATTTATTATCATTATCTTTACATACTTATTAATTTGAAATGTTACTTTTCAATTGCAGTATTGCATAAAGTAGTATGTGTCTGTACATAAAATTTCTTATCAAAAATTTTACATCCTTTAAAAGTATTTATTAGGAAGATTTTTTTTTCCACTTTAAATTATCCCTGTCGCATATTTTAAATAAATGCATACTCTTATCTGTGTCATTGTTAGGCTTATTCATAATTCACCTTTTTTATTTATTGTATATATTTTGTTTAAGTGCTGTTGAATAGCTCTTTTTCTTTTACAGATTCTATATTTTATTGAAAATATTTTTGTTTCACTAATATTTTTTTTTTAAAAATCTTTAAATGTAAGTATGTAATTAAATTACTTGCCACTTATATGCCATTGTAAAAAGTGTACAAATAAAATTGTATTTTATATATTTCAACTGTATTTTATATAATTTATCACACCATGTCAGTTTTTAAATTTTATCATCTTTAAATAATATTACAAAATTGTGAACTCCGCTCAAAAAAATAAACAGACCGCCCTGAATAACTTATGTTCTAATGGCCGGATCTTCATGTTCTAGGACTCAATCTTAATGGTTTGAGAGGGTGACCTCAAATATACAAATTAATTAATGCAGACGATATTTTAAGTTGCAAACTCAGACACAAAAAAGGTACTTTCTCTGAATAAACAAACCTTTTTTTCCCGACGGATTCAATACTGATTTGATGTGTTTAAACTTAAAATAGATCATTGAAGATACCATTTTCGTATCACAACAAATTTAAAATAACAAAAATAAATACATTAATTAAAAATAACGAACATAGCATCTCTATACTACCGCAACCTATGCACTCTTCTACCAATCAAAAAAAGTAAGCGTTCTTGCTTGTTTTTCCCTTTCGGAGGGAGGTATAATCGTTCTGCCTGTCACAAGTTTTATTTATTTCTTTTTATAGTTCCAAATCTCACTTATCTGTCCTTTGGGGAAACATCTGGGTTAAAAAGAAGACAATGTGTCTTAACTGAAAATGCTATAAAGAGAAAAATATAGATAGGGTAAAGCAACCAGTGAGGGATCATTTTATAAATATTTTTTATAATTAAAATTTTAAACGTTTTTACTTTGATTGGTAACAGTAGCTTACTACCTAACTATAGGAAGTCATCGAACACTGCATTGGGTTGCCTGGTCATATGGTCTTCCCTGGAAAAATTTTTGAATTAGTATCTGTTCAGCACCGTGTTTCTATGAGAAAATTATAATGTCGGTGTTTGTATTTATCCGTTTAAAGTACAATTAATTGCATATAATAGTTCTATTTTTCTCACTGTAAAAAAAAAAAAGAATTCAAGATATGGTTATTGAAGTTACGTTTTATTTATTTTAAACATCTTAGCATAAGCAAATACTGAGATTAGGGGGTGTTTATTAACTGGATTACCAAACAATGAAAAACCCTTGAATGAACGATTGTTCCTTTACTGGGATTTTCATTTCAAAATGCTAATTTAATTGCTAAATTTATGGAAAGAATTTAATCATCATTTATCTTTATAAATGTAATGGTTAGTTCCATCATACGTTAGACAGCTTAATAAACTATGTTTACTAATCGAAAACTAAATAAATATAATAATAAAAACTTGAATAGAACATTTCTTTACTGGCTTTTGTGCCAATAATTAGCTAAATTATTATCCTAATGCGGTCTTAAACATCATGACGGAAACGAGTAGGAAACATCCATTTAAAGACAGCCATCCAGGTGAAAAATGGGTGAAGCTTTTTTTAAGTCGATATCCACTAATAACTCAGTGCAATGCGAAGAGAATTTCAAAAGGCAAAACTTTCCTTTCAGAGAATAATATTCGAGAGTGGTTTAAATAATTTTAGAGGAATATTAAGGAGGGGCGTAACCTTGCCATCTTTTTAGAATGTGAACGCATCTACAATGCGAACGATACAGGAGTTGAATACTGCTCTTAAACGGGAAAAATTATAAGGTTTTATAGTTCCTAGGAATGAAAAAGAAAGAACAACATTTCAGCTAGTGGGGAAAAAAAGTACCTCCATTGGTAGTTTTTCTTTACTGAAGAATTCCTCGAGGTATTACAGAATCAGTTCCTGCTATATATTTCATCCGAAAAAGTGAATCGTTGATCACAGCAGAATTTTACGACTGACTCTATTGCAAATGCTTCTTTCTACCCATGGCTCATTGAAAATTCTATCAAATTCCTAATTTTGCTTCTTCTGGATGGGCATAAATCTCATATCAATTTGAAACTGAGCAAGTTTTGTTTATCGAAACAACTTATCTGGTTTAGCTTTCTACCTTATTCTACTAGTGCAGGGATGGCGAACCAATGGCACGCCACCGATCACATTTGTTATTACACTATGAATTGTTATTACTCAAATGCTATTACACTGTGAAGCATTTGTAACAAATTAAAATTCACAAAAAACACGCAAAATAATAAACAATTATTAATGAAAAAAATTAACAATTAATGCTAAAAAAGCAATTAATAACTAACAAAAAAAATAAACAGTCCTGCCTAAACTAACATCTTACAACCTAATATAAGTTATTTGTCATCTAATCTGCAACAACAAAAATCACACTGATGTTACTTTAAGTTGAATTACGCGTATAACTGAGACATTGCAACAAAAAAAAAATTTCTGTGTAATCAAAGAGTTTTGAGTTGATAGTATTTAGTATTATTATTTTCCCAATAATCACGAAAGCAAAATTATTTGACGGCACGTCTATGACCCAGGGCTGATTGTGCTCCGGAAAAAATCCGGATTTTTCGATAACAGTGATCCGGAAGTTTCCGGAGATCGAAGGTCCAGACGTTTCAAAAAATCATTGATCACAGAAGTTTCCGGAAATCAAATTTTCAAAAGTGGAACTTAAAAACACAATTTATTTTGTTTGTAAGGGAGAGCCAGATACATTTTTTATCAGTAAATAGTTATAATCATAAACTCAAGAAAGTAAGACATATTTGTAAATTTTAATTACTTCTCCTAGAAAAACCTAGTTTAAATTTTTTTCAATTGAAAAAAAATTTTTTTTTAAACTCTGGAAATTTTCCGGAATTTTGACTTAGGCTCACAATTACCCCTGATGACCTCATTAAACAATTTTTTGGAAAAAATGGCACGTTGGCGTATAAAGGTTCACCACCCCTGTACTAGTGTATTCCAGCCTTGTGATGTAGGCGTATTACGAGCTTTGAAAGCTTAGAAACTTCCGTTAGATCTTGAAAACAAAAGAGTCGTAAAACAATATATAGTGGTAATTTTACATTTTAATAGGCTTTTGCGGCAGCAACTGATGAAGTTAAAATGCTTTTATAAAGTGTGGTATTTTTCCATTTGATGTTGAAAACGTTGACTTAAACAAATGCATGCAAGACAGACGCAATAAGTCGATGAGCAAGAAAGCTTATCAACATAACACATACTTCGATAAACGAGAACTTTTAGTAACGATGCACTATTTTTTCAGAAGCTTGAGAGTGAAATCTCACAAAATATGTTGCAAATTTTTAAAGGAACATCAACAGAAGAGTCTAATCTCCCAAATTTCCAATAGCCTGTGCTAAACTTCGAAACACCTTTTTCCCATCAATTATCCAGTAAGAAATGGTACTGGAAAATCAGAAGAAATTTCGAAGATACATTTACATTGGCCAAATATGGGGAAAAAAGAGGAAGATCAAATCAAAAGAAATAAATTACCTTTTGCATTAACTTCAGAACAAGGACGAAATTTGAAAGAACTGAAAAAAAGTTAAAACAAAGTATGATGAAGAGGGGAAAAAAATACTTAGAAAGATTAAAAAAAAAAGCTTCAAAAAATATGGGGGGGGGGGAATTAAACAAAAACGCAATAAAATAATAATAAATCGTCATCGGATTTCACAATGATTTAGAATCGACTATTAAACTGTGAGAAAGAAAATTAAAAACATTTTTTTTAATTCTGTATTCAATCCCATTTTACTTTCCATTTCATGACTGAAAAAAAAAGTAAAATTTTCCACGTTAACTATGGTTATATGTTATAATTTCAAGAAAAATCTTGTTTTTAGACATTTGTATGGTCTATGAATTCCTAAAGAGCATCAAAAATTCTCAAAATTAAGTGTCCATTCACTGGAAAATTTAGTGTTCTCACTGGTAAGAACTGTTCCTTCACTTGGTTATCTTACTACTTATTATTTGAACCACCAAAAGTTTAAAACAATATGTAAGTTCTCTAATTTTTTTTTACATAATTTGCATCTAATAACAAATATGTTGGCACTGTTTATTAGCTAAAATTACTAATTTTTTTTTAAAGGCAAGCTAAGCTTAAGTGTTCCTTCACTGGTTAGTTTTCCCTATACATTGAAAAACTCACTTATAACTATTTACATATAAAAAGTAAGAGCCCAATGAAATATGACTGAAAGCCCTAAACAAAATTGTAAATTTTCAACACAAATTATAATATTTAAAGATAACATTTAAACAAAGAACTATATGCATTATACTTAATAAGAGAACGTAATTTTGAAAAAACGTGATGTGGTCTCTTCATATGGGGCCCCCTTGATCGCCGGGTTAATTTTGCATATAGGGAACTATAGAAAATGTTTATAATTGAAATATAAGCAAATGAATGTGCAGACATACTGCAGAAACCATAATGCGGGGGGGGGGGATTTACATTTTTTTCCTAGCAATATTGCAAGTATCTCTCAGTTTTAAAGATTAAAAAAAATTGGGAAATTTTAATATATTTTTTGAATTTTTAAAAAATTTTGAGCTGTATTACTAAATTTTGAAAATTGATTTTTCACGAAAGTTTGCATGTCATGCAACTGAAAAGGTGCTATACGCTTAATTTTATTTAAAAGAATAATTTTTACGAGGATACTTTGACCCCGTAATCATTGAAAAGTTAGTTTTTTTAGATTTGGATGAGTTCTAGAATTTTATTTGGGAGGATTTTTTCTCATATTTTAATATACAGTGTATTTCATAAATACCACCTATAATAAAAATATTACTCCTTATTCCTTATATAAGGTGAAGATTAAGAAGTTTACATATTATAGGTTGCAACTTTAACAAATGAAAACGAAAATTGTCGATATCTGACAAATCACAGTTGATGTGCTCAAAAATCTAATTTTACAAGCATTATGCTTCTCTGAATACTTTGACTATTTGCTCCAAAACCCCAAAAAATAGCATTTTTTCATTTAATAATGCATTTTTTTCAAACTCTTGTTATCTTATCTCAAAAGTCTAATTTTACAATCACTATGCTTCTCTGAATACTTAGACTATTGCTCCAATCTGCTCCTAAAACTAAAAAATTACATCTTTTTCATTTAATAGTGCATTTTTTCCAAGCTCTATTAAAAATGATATAAATAGTTATCATATGTAATTAAATATGCTCAAAAATCTAATTTTACAAGCACTATGCTTCTCTGAATATTTAGACTCTTTCCTCCAATCTGCTAGAAAAACCTAACTTGCGCTAAAACACACTTTTTCTGCTCCAAAATTATTACGCTGCTGTTCCATCCCTGGGAATGTCTAGATTTTCAGTTAATAAAAAGTGTAAAAATCCTCACCGATCCTTATTTCAAAAGTCGAAGCTTTTATTCTTTATCAAAAAGCACTTTTTTGTGGAATATTTATATTATTAAGTTATAAGAATCTGAAAATCATATAAAATATCTTATATTCAGCGTGTCCTAGACCAGTGTTCCCTAACCTTTTTATCACCGCGGACCTGTCAACATTTGATAATTTTACCGCGGCCCGCTGGGGGGGGAGGCGTTGATTGTTTATATTTTAAATTATTTTGATTTATTGCTTTTAATTTAAACACGCCTTCAAAATAAAATACAGTTACACCAAAAAAATAAATATAAAGTGATTTACATTTTAACTTACTAGAACGTTAAATCAATGAGAACCCTGAGCTTGTTTCTTTGCAATGAGGCTGTTCCTTCTGGGAGGTAATCGGAGACAATGACACCAGAAGTGTGTTGCTTATGTCCAGTTTATTCCGTTATTTTGTTTTGGTTGCTGTTACTGCAGAAAACCCCACTTCACACAGATAGGTTGTCGGAAATGGCAATAGGGATTTAAATGCTGTGGTGGCGACCGGCAGAGTTGTCTCGAACGTAGTTTTAAGGCCCCATCATTTGCAATCTCCAGCAGTTGATCTTCTTGCACAGACCTGCTAGACTCGCCCGAATTGTTTACAAATGGGTCGCAGATCCATTCCTTACCAGATATTTTTAATTTGGGGTGTAAGCCTAGGAATTTAAATTCAGTTTCTATTGGGTGGCCCTTGGCCGGTAATATTTGATCCGCGGACCGGGGGTTGGGGAACACTGTCCTAGACAAATCGTAATGCGTTGTTGCGTGTGAGTTTAGTTTTTGCTACGAAATAAATAAACCGCTTTATTAATAAACTATTTTTTTCCATAAAATTTTCGAAAATATTGTACCAAATTTTTAATATTTTACGAAGCTACGACAAATCTTGTAGCCACAAATCATTATATGTTTCACATTTAATGTCACATCTTATTTGTTTTTATTTATGCGTATACGCATAATTAATACGTTAGTTTATGCGTATATGCATAAATTTAAAAAAAAAAATTATATTTTTACTAAATTTGTTTCCTCACATGTTTTTAAATATTTTCCCTTTTTTCGCACTTTTCTAGTTTATCTTATCGTTGAATTTGAAGATATTGCAAATTTATCAATTTATTTTTAAAGCTAACAAGTTTCGTTCTTTATTCACGTTTCGCAGCGCTGTATTTATAACCCAACTGATAAGATTCAATGTACGTTTGCAAGTTTCAAAATAAAATGCACCGTAGGAATACGCCTTAGTTTTAGAACGAAAATCATCGTTTTTAAAAAAAAAACAATTTCGGTTACTTCTACGAAATTCTCATTATTAATTGAAGTTTGGAAACAAAAAATATTGACCTAATAAATTTTATATGTTGTGAAGAAACGAGACTTTCATCAGATAGTGCAGCAAAATATTATAACTAGATCTTTTTTTTAAAAACAATTCAAGTTTAAATGGTTTCTTTTCTTTATATTTAAAACACGATTTTCTTTAAACCATATTTTTGAAAGGTTATTTAAACGGTGTAAGGAGCCGATCAAATATTATGTAAGTACCTAAAGGAAGGAGCGGTTTTTGAGATGTATTTTTTCGAACAAGAGAGAGACATGAACAATGCTTACGTAAGAGTCTAAAATGCCTTTATTTTCAGTTTATGTAATAATAATAAAAGATAAAAAAAACAATAATATTTAAAATAAAAGAATAAGTTTCTTGAAAGAGTTTTAAAAATTTTTATAAATGGTTTTAACATTAATAAGTAACTTTAATTCACAGTTATAGTAACAAAAAAAAATTATATGTGGGTGTTAACCGTTCTCATATAAGCACATGCAATGGGGTTTATTTTTGCTAAGGGAGGAGGAGGCAAAATACAAATTTGCCACAAACGTGCTATTTGCACGACTACTAAAGTCTTCAGGATATTTCAGTCGACGCCGAATTTCTTTTATTCCTTTAAAATCTAAGTATTTTTATGGCAATGCTATTTTCATTAATAACAACTTTATAGGATTTTATCTTAAAAAGTGTCATTTCTAATTGTTTTTAATTTGTGTCATACCTCAACTGCCATTCGCCCACCCTGCTTCATTGTTGAATTTGTGTGTCATTATCTTCTGTGTATATTAAAAACATTTTTTTTTTCAAACATAATTCATGTCCTTTAGTTTCTATGAATAGTTCGTACGCTTGCTATGGCAAACGTTTACTTAACTATGATTATGTACTTGGCTTAGTAATTCAATGATGGAAAACAAGGGACGAATGAGCTTATCTTTTTTTTTTTTGTTAATTTTTTTTATAAAGTTTATAATAAAGTGTTATTATAAAGTTTGTATAATACACACCGAAGAGCCATTACACTAAGACCACCATGCTAATAACATGTAGGACCACCTTTAGCCCTAAAACTGCTAGCACTCGCCGTGGCATTGATTCCAGAAGGTGCTGATAGGTAGTCTGTGGTATCTGGTACCAAGCGCTCACCAACTGGTCCTGCAATTCCCTCACATTGCGAGGAGGTAGCGTGGCAGCACGAATTTGGTTTTCCAAGTAGGACCATAAATGCTCTATTGGATTAAGGTCAGGTGAATTTTGGGGCCAAGACATGACTTGAAAGTCACTGGAATGTTCCTCGACGATTCGACCCTTATGACATGGTGCATTATCCTGTTGGTAAACACCATCCCCCGCAGGAAAAACTGTTGCCATGAATGGGTGAACCAGGTCTGCAACTATGTTCAAGTAGCTTACAGACGTCAGGGATTGTTCTATAAGGATTATGGATCCTAATGTGCCCCCCATGAAAACATTGTTCCTGGGCGAGCCAGTGCAATACCTCCTAGAAAGGAATCAAGCCTCACAACGGGTTACTATAGGCGATGATGACGTAGTAGAGTTAGGCCCAGAGGGAAACCAGTCAGGGTAGCTATTTTTACGAAAAACTCCGAATCTGATCAAACGAGCCATTGGCGATATTCTCAAGTATTATAACCTGTGTCGGCATTCAGCCAATTGGCGAATATTTTTGATTTGAATTTGTAAACAACCGTCTGTGTTCTGGTGTCAACGTTCTTCGTAAAATTTATATTTATTCTACAAATGTTATAAATGTCAGCATTAATTTAATTCTTAGTGTTATGAATAATTGCATATGAGTGCTGTGTACCAAACTGCAGAGGATTTTACAAAGTTGATGGTACAAAAGTATTAAATTTTGGATTTCCCAATACGTAAGAAATGGCTTGCCGCCATGCCAAGAGATTTTGAAGTTGCAAAGAATTCTAAAGTGAGTAATATTTCTTTTTATTTTTAAAAATTTAATTATGCTTCTTTATTATATTTTTACTAAGAGTAAATTATTTTAAATTGTGGATAAATTATTTATAATAATTAAGTTGTTCTTATCAATCATATCGCAAACTATTGTAATATATAGTTATTTTTATAGAGTTTTATTTTATAAAAATATTAATAATTTTAGTATTTTATTAAATTTTTGCTCAAACTTTAAACATTTTTGTTTGACCATAATGTATTGTAATTTATTTGATTATGAAATTTAAATCTATTAATTTTTCTACAAAAATCTATTAATTTTTCATACATGAATATAGTATGTACTATTTATTTTAAATGCACATATAATTATTGTATTCATTTTGTTATAGGTATGTGAGATGCATTTCAAGGAAAATGACATTAGAAAAGAGATATTAAATGACATTAGAATTATTTTTAAATGCTACTGAAAGTTAAACATATATCAGTAAAATTTATGTTTACATTTTATTTATCATTTTTTGAATTTGCTATTTAATAAAATATTTATTATCTAAGGTTGCTTACTTTATTTTAGTTTATCAGTGTGACGGGTAAAAATTATACTTTTTTAAATGTTACTGAAAGTTTAACATATTTCAGTAAATACATTTTATTTATCATTTTTTGAATTTGCTACTTAATAAAATATTTGTTATCTAAGGTTGCTTACTTTATTTTAGTTTATCAGTGTGATGGGTAAAAATTATACTTTTTTAAATGTTACTGAAAGTTTCAGTAAAATTTGTGTTTACGTTTTATTTATCATTTTTTTTGAATTTTTGCTATTTAATAAAATATTTGTTATCTAAAGTTGCTTACTTTATTTTAGTTTATCAGTGTGATGGGTAAAAATTATACTTTTTTAAATGTTACTGAAAGTTTTAACATATTTCAGTAAAATTTGTGTTTACATTTTATTTATCGTTTTTTGAATTTGCTATTTAATAAAATATTTGTTATCTAAGGTTGCTTACTTTATTTTAGTTTATCAGTGTGATGGGTAAAAATTATACTTTTTTAAATATTACTGAAAGTTTTAACATATTTCAGTAAAATTTGTGTTTACATTTTATTTATCGTTTTTTGAATTTGCTATTTAATAAAATATTTGTTATCTAAGGTTGCTTACTTTATTTTAGTTTATCAGTGTGATGGTAAAAATTATACTTTTTTAAATGTTACTGAAAGTTTTAACATATTTCAGTAAAATTTGTGTTTACATTTTATTTATCGTTTTTTGAATTTGCTATTTAATAAAATATTTGTTATCTAAGGTTGCTTACTTTAATTTTAGTTTATCACTTCTAACAATCACACTTCCACAGGAAAAAAATACAAATTATAATCATGCTTTTGATATGTTTTTTTTTACTATCTAAACCTTGTTTGAAGACTGCATTTGATTTTCTAAATTTTTTTAAGCTCATTTTATGTCATTGTTTATAAACAATTTCTATTTTATTTCGTATGCTCTAGTTCTAATAACATGCACAACATAATCATTAAAATCCAAAATAATCATCTACTAAAAATGTAAGTATCATATTATAAAAATTAGACCCCTTTCTTAGTTTTATGTCAAAACTATAATAATAATAAATGTGTAAAATCCCTTTAAAAATATATTTCTTTGTTTTTAATCCATACATTTTATAACAAAAAGTTAGATAAAATTTTCCAATTTATAAAATAAAACTGATATTTAATGCTTAAAAATATTTTTTTTTTCATTCACACAACAGTTATTTTTGTTAGAATTGATTTATTGTTAATCATTTCTGAAAACAAATAAATATATTAAGCATTTTTACACAATTTAAGAACATTTAATCTAGACAAAAAAAATAATAATAATAATTTGTAGAAAGTAAAAAATTAGTAGAAGAGTAACGAAAAAGTGTCGAGAACAGAAGGGAAAAAGAGAAGCTTCGTCAGAAGTGATCAGCAAATCTGGGCCTAACTGTATGAGTCATCGTTTTCCGTCCTTCAGCTTTCTTCCATCTAGGAGGTATTGGCCAGTGGCCCCTATCCCCTCCAAGCTCTTGGGCAAATTCTAAATTCCCCCCCCCCCAAACTATTCGTTTTATTTAGTGTAAAAATCCCCCCCCCAAGCTTTAAGTGGGCGCATCGTGCGCCCCCCTCTCTGATGGGGGCCCCTGGGCGAGCCCATTGTTATAGATGGAGGGTGGTCATAATGTAATGGCTCTTCGGTGTAAATTAATGTAAACAAATTACGTGATGAACGGATAACTAGATTTAAAATAAATAATCAACTGTACTTGGGAAAAAATATTTAAATTCCCTAAATGTGAGACACGAAAACAAGTAGTAAATAAGAAGAAATCTTTCTTGTCACCAAAATATGCATAATGATAACCTTTTAGCATATAATCGATACGAACTCCTCACCCGGCTTGCACTGACCACAGTGCTGACGCAAAATATTCTCAGACGGATCATGGGGTAGAGTCCCGTCAGACTAACAGTGGAACGTTTTCGTGGTTTTCCTCTTCATGCAACGAAAATGCAGGTTAATTGCATCAAAAAGTCCTCCACAAAGGCAAATTTCTCCTAATACTCGATCCAGAAGTTTCCTTGGGTTCTGGATTGGTTTCAAAATTACAAGGCTACAGCGTTGAACATTAGTAGTCGTAAACCCAAAATTGGGTCGCCTGTTCAACGAAGGTTTAAAAAAAATAACTGGAAACAGTTTTTATTTTTCTCAAACCTTTTTTGTTTTAAAAAATTTCGATGCAAATGTTAAGATATCTGGCAACATTTAATTTCTTACTCTCTTATTATTATTATTTTACTTATTATATAGTTTTTTTTTTTGTTTTGTTTCTTTTGGCATCAAGTCAAGTGCGAACCTATAAAATGAAGATCTCGAGAGAGATTCACTTTTGCTGCAACAATGGATATGGGCAATTCCACTGTGGCTGACATTACATTTTGATAGGTTTTCTTATTTAAAAACTTTTTTATTGATAAATATTTAATAATTTTTGTTAAAAAATTATGGTGGATGTTTTCTAATAACATTATTATGCACCTAAGAAAAAATGATGGAAATTATAAATGTTTTGTTCAGAATAAAAATATAAATTGTGACTGACGTTATACAGAAAGGACATGAAGTAAAACATATTTTTATTTTTAAATTCTTCTATTAGTAACAATGGAATTATAATTTTTAAATTTATTTTAAAAAAAGAAAATTCAAATTAACAGGAAATATTGAAAGTATACATGAAATGACATATATGTAGAAAGTGGCAAATAGAGTATATGCTCTTGTGAATGATACAACAATTTTATGTGATTTATGTTACAAATACAAGTAATATTAAAATTTTAATAAACTTTTTTAGTACCATTGCAAAATACTTAACTACAAATTTTGATTTTATACCTAATATCATTAATAAAGCGCTAAGAAATCTGTTAACAGATACTAGATGCAATTTCATGTTTTTTCATCATTTGCATTATGGAATTACATCATTATTTAAAGCAAAAAAAAAATTAAAATTTTACTAATTTTCGAAGTAGAATTTCGAAAAAAGTTTCAGTTAAATTTACGAATGAATTCTTTCAGCCCAATTCTATAGTTACATTTCTATGACCTGGAGCGCGGCCCACGTGGTGTTTTTATATTGCAAGTTTAACTGTTTAGAATTCTCTAACTAATTAACGAGTTTTTTTTTTTTTTTTTATTCTATCGTACTTCACATACATTTTTTCTATACATCTAATATAACGGAAATTTAAACACCAAAAACTGGCGGGGCTTACGATTTTTTAAAATGGAGAGATTAAAAAAAAAGTACAGTCCTATAATTTGTGGTATAGCAGTCAACGATCATGTTTTAATTTATTAATTTAAAAACAAAAATTAGTGCATTTCTGCCCAAGAATATATTTAAAATTAAATTTTATCAATTAAAAATTTTAATTTGCCAATAGAACAACTTATTACTCTCATTATGGCAATATAGGATATTTGGTTAAAAGGAATGAACTAAGCGAAAAAAAATGAGTTTTAAATAAATTAAAAGGGTTATAAACCTATTTGTGCTACGGCGGTTAGCGTTCAAATTTTTGCAATACATGCATTTAAAAGCATAAGTCGGGACATTTGAACCAGAAATATCTATCTAATTTTATCAATTAAATAATCTACGGATTTTCTTTTATCTGATCTTTGTTAGTAATTTTTCAGACTACCATTTTGCCATTCATATAAGCATAACATCACGTGATGCATTTTAATCGCCTAAATGTGGACAAAGTCCTGCACGTTCCCTAAAGCTGGGGTTGTTAAAGGATTTGATAACGTAAGTTATTGAAAATGACATAAAGATAACTATGTAATCACTACAACAAAAGAAATATTAAATCACCGAAGAGATAAACTTATGGAGATTTTTTTTTTTCAAACAAAAAGCGTGTTATCAAGAAAAATATCAATCTGAATATGCTAAATACAAGGTTTCTTCTTAATCTCATTGGATACATTATTGAATTAAACAATGATAAAAAAAAAAAAAAAAAAAAAAACTTTTAGCCATGATTATCAAAGTAACCATGAGAAGAAATCGTAAACTATTTTTTGTTAAACACTATCTTTAACGAAAAATTTAATCGAGAATCAAAACAATGTAATAAAACAACGCCATCATTGGTACACTTTGCACAGTATTTTTATTATTTTTTTTAAAAATTTTTTTACTACTTTAAATGTTTTATTCTGCATCTAACTAATAAGTTTCCAAGTAAACTTTTTCTTTAATATTTATTACAAGTTGGCAAAAGTTTTGAAACTGTAGA
Organism: Parasteatoda tepidariorum; assembly: GCF_982258835.1. Taxonomy (NCBI): domain Eukaryota; kingdom Metazoa; phylum Arthropoda; class Arachnida; order Araneae; family Theridiidae; genus Parasteatoda; species Parasteatoda tepidariorum. The sequence goes on from NC_141757.1 coordinate 75,478,796, forward strand.
ATTGAATTTTTTTCATTTATTCTTTTTGAATGCTGTAATCAAATGCACTAACTTGAATTTTTATTACATTCGAATTTATATGCTGAAATTAATATGGAAATCCTTATAGATCCTACAAATCCCTGGCAACTTCTTTGAAATATATTTGTTTATCTTTCTTAATAAAATTAAAAAAAAGGATGAAAGATAACACCACAGAGACGAAAGCAAGACCCCTCAAATATTGCTTCGTGTCTTAGTCACATTTGCGGTACTAAACTAACAGAAACACCCACGACTTAATATGTCCATACGCGTTATAAAAAGCAGGTTTTCTTAAACTTTTTGGTGTTGGGCCCCCTAAACCTTTGTGCAATCCCAACATACTCGATGAGTGAAACTTTCAGTTTCTTCACTTGTATTGTAATATACTTCCATAATCTGATCTTATTTATTTTCATATAACATTGCGCAAAAACATTTGCTAACTGTAAAAGTATTATTAGTTCAAGAAATATCGAAATTGCCAGGGCTCGAAAAAAAACCCGTCCTCGGCGGTCAAAAATTCCCCGCGGACAGCGAATTTCTCGAAACCGACGTCCGCGCGGACGGCCATTTTCCCGTTAATGTTCGTGATACATTTTCAATTTTTGTTATTAGAGTTGATGTTTTCTCTGTCTGGGAGTACTGTAGCGGTTAAAAGGGGCTTTTCAGCAATGAACTAACAAAAGAGGAATGCTTAATTTTACTAGGTTGCTATGCAACCATGCTATGACTGTAAAAAAATTGAAATAATATTTTGTGATTGCTCAGAGAGGTTGTTAATAGAAAATATCTCGAATTTTCTAGGCAATAGACAATTTTTAAGCTGATTTCTGTCTAAAAAGCAACAAAAAAATTATTTTAATGTCCTTCGAAAAGAAAATTTGAATCGATTTATAAATTATTTATGATTTTCTAAGTTTTTAGAATTTAAATACATGAACTTTTTATCTGATATTGTTTAGATTATGCTGTTTTTGCTAAATTTATTCGAGGATTTCATACTAAATTCAAATTAACATAACTTATTACAGCTATATACAAAATTTTAGGGATGATCATTTTTACAGCTTTAACCCCTTGGGGACGGGTGATTCATGAAAGCATTCGTACAAAATCAGAATCAGGATGTAAATAAATTAAAAACGGTATCTTAAATGCAGGCGTTGCTAATTTCACAGACTTACTTTGATTGACAGGTGCCACGCCCCCTCCATTGTATTCAGCCTGTACCCCCAGATACTACTGTTAGTTCAAAGTAAAACTAAATAATTTTTATATTTCTTCGATATTTCTTTCGATATTTCTTTTTTTCTATAACTCAAGGAATTGCTAATGAAAGTATCTTGAAAACTGGATTTGATATAAGTAGTCCTCTTGAGGCATTGTTAGTTGCAAAAACAATTGATTCCATAAGTAAATGGTAAGTACTGCTGAAGACCCACTAGATATAAGTCAATCAGAGATGGATTTTACTCAAACTTCGAAACTCCTTTTTCTCATTTATTATCCAGTGAGGAATTCTAGAAATGGTACTGGAAAATCAAAAGAAATTTCGACGATACATTTACATTGGCCAAAAATTTGGAAAAAAGAGGAAGGTTAAATCAAACGAAAAAATTTCTTTTTTGCATTAACTTCAGAAAAAGAACGAAAATTTAAAGAGATTGAAAGAGCTGAAAAAAAAGTTAAAGCAGAAAATATGACGAAGAGAAAAAAAATACTTAAAAAGATTAAAAAATAGCTTAAAAAATATGGGGAAAAGAGTAAACAAAAAATTGATCTAATTATAATAATAATAAAAACATCATCGGATTACGCAATGACAAACATTCATAATTTAGAAAAGACTATTAAACTGTGAGAAAAAAAAAAGAAATTTTTTTTTTTTTTTTTTTAAATTATGTATTCAAACATATTTTACTTTCCATTCCATGACTGAAAAAAAGTAACATTTTTCACGTTAACTGTGGGGCAACTCCACGAAAGTGTCAACTTTTAAGAGAAATTTTTTTTCTTCTATGAATTGCATATTTTAATTTTAAAAATATATTCAAAAATAGCCAATGTCTACATATTGCTGTTTCATTTTTGATAATTTTAAATTTTTTGAATCTGGCAGCATTCTAAAGTAATCACATGGCTGACAAGTGAATTGTTCACATTTGTGCTCAAATTGTTTTCTTGAAAAATACTTTTAAAATAAAAGAAATGTATCTTTCTTTTGCAATATTTTGATAAAAATATGCATATAGAACAAAATTTAAACATTTTAAGTTTAATATATAAAATAAAAGTAACTTCTTTTACGTCATTCTGTCACATGTCTTAATAATGCATAAATTTCCTGAGAACGAAGATAAGATGTGACATTGGCAAGTTAGATATAAAACCTTTTCTGAGACAACCTAATTTTTAAAATGTTGAAATTTTTACTAATTCTTACATAAATATTAATCCTGTTTATCTGTTACATTCTGTTTATCATTTACATATTAATAAAACATTTTTTAAATGAAGGCTTTCTTCTACTAAACTTTTCACTACTAAACCGTCACGGTCATTCCGTCACAGCAAATAGATGTTAATAACTGCTATCCAATCTGAGGTTAATTTTCCAAATTCACATTTTACATTGCTTACACATTATACTAAAAGTATAAAATAGTTCAGAAAAATAATAGCTGCAAAATTCGCAGAAACTACCAGTTCTAAGCGGCATGCCAAAAGCTTGGTTGCCAAAATGTCATTCCGTCACGCAAATAAAAAGTTCGTGAAATTAAAAGTAAAAAAGATAGAAAATCCTGCTTTTTTAGTTTATGAAGCGCATTATGCCAATAATAATGATATGCATAAGGAAAATTATTTTTTATTTGAAATTAGATACATAGAAACTTCAATTAATTGTTATTTTGCAAGTCAAAATGTCATTCCGTCACATATGGAATTGCGCTGTGGTTATATGTTGTAATTCCAAGAAAAATCTTGTTTTTAGACTGTGTGGCCTATGGATTCCTAACGAGCATCAAACATTCTCTAAATTAAGTGTTCATTCAAATTTAGTGTTTATTCACTGTTAAGAACTGTTCCTTCACTTGGTTATCTTAAGGTCTGGTTTCTTAGGACAAGCGCCTTATCTGGGCGTCAGCGGGACGTCAACGTTTTGCTGACGCCAACAAAATACTGGTTTGTTAGCTCAAGGCTTGGTTTCTTAGAACTAGCGCCTTATCTGGGGGTCAGCGGAAAGTTGACGTAGAGCTGACGCCAAAAAAATACTTTTTTGTTAGGTCAGCATGAGCAGGCGGTCCAACGCAGACATTATGTCTCATTGCGCATGCGTTAATAACGTAAACAAATATTTATTTTGAATTTGTATTGATTTTGTTACTGTCGACCAGTGTTTAAGAGAACAAATAATGACTTTGTCCAAGAAAAAACACATTATAGCTGAGCTGAATGAAGAGTGCTATGTTTAATGAAGAAGCTATGTTTAATGTCAAAATCAAAATCTTGGCTGATTTCAATGTGCTGTTGGATGTTGTCCGCCATTGCTTCTGAGGTTAACGTCCCGTTGTAATCCAACTGAAGTTGAGTTGGACGGCAATTGTAGTTCAAGATGAGCGTTCGATGACGTATACTATCAAACTCACAAATGGACCAATCAGAGGTTAGCGCTGATTTCCAGCTGACGGCGTCCTGTCCTAAGAAACCAGGCCTTTACTACTTATTATTTAAACCACCAAAAGCTTAAAACAATATTATGTAAGTTATCTAAATTTTTTTTACATAATTTGTATTTAATAACAAATATGTCAACACCATCATTCAGCTAAAATTACAAATTTTGAAATTTTTATGATTTTTTCTTAAAGACAAGCTAAGCTTAAGTGTTCCTTCATTCGTTAATTTACCCTATAAGATGTTGAGAAATTTGCGATGTTGTGAGAGATGCTTAAAAATGCTGACTACGTATTTTTATTAATATTTATAAAATATATATTCAAGAAATTGATAAACACCTTATTCCAAATCTATGCATACGTATGTATATTATCAAAATTGTATCAGTTATTGAAAAACAAAATCAAAAAATAATCACATTAAATAAGCACAATCTGGTGTATAATCATATTCTATCAGAAGATCATGTCATATCCTATTTTATAAAACTAGACATTCCTTGAATAAAGTGTTTTTTATTCAAAATGTTTTATTCAAATTTCTTTACTAAATGGCAAATAAATTATTAAGCGAGTAAAAAAGAAACATTGTATTTTATAGTTAGAAATAAATAAAAATAAAAAGATTAGCAAACGATTATTAGCGAAAAAAATATGAATGAAATTTTACACTACGCGCGCGAAGTCAAGTTCCTCGCAAGTTTATCACATTTTAATATTAATCGCCCCATTTAATCATTTCTTTATTGTCGCCAAATTATTTTTTTTAAAATAATTAATTTTAATTTTTCTCAGCTTCTAATAAATGAAAAAAGTTGAAACTTTAGACTTTTCAATTGAAAAATATGTAGATTAATATGGTATAAAAAAATTCATGCCTTATAATTCAAAATTTTTTCATCCTCAATTTAATTAAATAATAAAAAATAATTAATAATTATTAAAAATTACTTTTTTCATTAAATTATCTTTGGGTAAATGATTTTTATGAGGGGGTGAAATTTTCTTTAAATTGCTTTATTAGTTTTGAAAATATGACTAAAAACGTAAAAAGTGAAATTAACATTAAGGGGTACGAACTTTGGATCGCTCTCCTGACCAAACTATGGGGACCATATTTCCCAGATTGTGGCTACCCCCTATATTTTGAAGGTTAAGAATCCAAATATGTGGAAAAAAAATGTATGCTTATTCAGAGAAAGTACGTTTTTGTGTCTGATTTCGTAACTTAATTACTAGTTAGCACTAATTAATTAGCATATTTGAAGTCACCCCCAGGAATCATTAAGATTGACACTTAGTTCGTGAGAATCCGATCATTAGAACGAAAGTTATTCAGGGTGATTCGTTTTTTTTTGCGGACTGTACAATCTAAATAGCTAATGTACTTTTTTAAAAGCCAATAAGAACATTGATAGAATTACATAAGTACAATACTACATAAGTACAATACTATGTCTTTGATGATAAAATGCTATGTCTTTGATGATAAAATACTATGTCTTTGATGATAAAATACCATGTCTTTGTGCTAGAACATTGTGTTCATTGGCGAGCGAGCGCAGCGAGCCATGGTTCACGGCGTGAACCACATAGGATTGCGTAGCAATTCTCGGGGGTTGGCGAGCAGGGGGCGGAGCCTCCTAGTATATAAAAATACATTATTATAGGAGATAATATAATTAAAAAAATATATATTTAAAAAATTTCTTTCTGCTCACTTCAAATTAATCCTTGTATAAAAAAAAATTTTATAATAAATTTTTTATACAAATTTTTTAATAAATAAATTTTTCTAATTAAATAGCTAGTTACATTTGAATAAACGTTTAGTTACATTTAATTTGGGCTCAACGACCTGAATCGAATTGATCGCTAAAATTAATCTAATTTTTTAAGAGAACAATTCATTATCCCTTTGTATGTCATTTTTGCACAGCAATTTTTAAAAAAAAAATTATTTTCACAATGTTTATTTTGTCTTCTGAAAGTAATGTTGTGCAAAATATTTCTAACAGTGAATCTATTGAGATAAATCAGATATAGTTAAAAAATTGTTTAAATAAAAAATTTATGTGTATTTTTTGTTGTTTGCGTGGATGGGAGAGTTGAGTTTTCAAATTCAAAGAGGAATGTCCCCATCAGCCTTGAGGAGGGATGACGATTGCTGCCTGAATCAACATAATATTGAAATATTAACTTTATTTAAGGAAAATGAAAATATAATGTTAAAAAGTTTTCTTATTTCTGTATTATATATTTTTTAAATATATATTCTATTAATATATCTTTGATATGTGTGAAAGGGAGGGGTCCCGCAGTGGACTGATCGTTAAGACACGGTGCCCAGCAGATCACCGAAGTCAAGCATCACTGACTGCGGTCAGTGTGCGGGTGGGTGACCACTTGGATCAGTCTGCGTAGGGACCGAGGGTGTGCGGTATTGGTCCTCGTTAAACTGTGCTACCGTAAAGTGCTCGTCTTTGCGTGCAGGTCGTTGGGCTACCGAAGCGGGGGTGCCATCCCCTCTGCAGAGGATCAAAATTGTGATGGCATGTCTTCGGATCATCCTCAGGGATGTTTCCCAGACCGTCGCTAATAGCCCATTGTGCAGCTCTAGTGCGACGTAAATGAACTACAACAACAACAAAGGGAGGGTAAAAATACCCCTATTAGCAATATTTCTTTTCCTTCTGAAATGAAATTTTAGGCAATAATAATTCAAACTACGGCTTCAAACTTATTTTACATTTTAACATTTAGCTTTACATTGACATTAGCTTACACTTTAACATTTTTTACATTGTTAGAAGAACATTTAGGATACTCATGAATTATCAGCGAGCAGAAAAAAAAAACTTTTTTTTTGTCCTCATAAAAATGTTCACAATTTCAAAGGAACTACTTTTGATTAGAAAAGCTGACGATTGAGTCTCTCCATTTCTTATAACTTCAGCATTTTGATTTTCGATAGAGAAGTGCAAAATGAAAAGGGACACCTGGCAAAGAGTATTGCTTATTATTTGTCGAAACCTTTATATATTTCTATTATACCTGTAAGTAACATTTTTTAGGAGTTTCATCAACAGTTTTGTTCTTTAAATCTCGTCCATCCTTACTCGCAAAGGAGTTCCAAGTTTGTCTCGGAGTGCCAAAAATTTTTTCCTTTTTATCTAATGGCTTAAGAGTTGCACCTTTAACCATATTTTCAAAATCTTCGTAAGTCGTCCCATACTGGTTAATGGCTCGTATTTTTGCATCATTTCTTAAACTGTGAATTCTATCGGCTTCAATCGCTTCTTCTACTTTACCAATAAGTATTTCGAAATCAACAGTATCACTATCAATGGTTACCATGCTTCAATTAATATCGTAATAAATCCTGTGCTTTTTCTCCTTAAATTTCTATCTTCACAAATTTATTTTTTTTAGTAGTTCACTTTTACAGAAGATTTGGCTTCAGCAATCAATTTTTGTTGATAATTCGTTACTATAGCAACATTAAAATTGCGGTTACAGCTACAGAAAGCATAACAAGCTTATTTATCGAAAACTCACTAATATTTTATAAGGAAATGGATAGCAATAACTATATATTTTCAACATACTTGATAACTATTTACCTCAAAATGTAACGGATCTTTCCAGGAAAAAAAAATGCCATTTTTATAATATTATCCAATCACAGCAAAGCATTGTACAGTATCTAGAATGATAACTCAATCTTGGCGAGTTTGGCGTAGAAATTATGTCTTCGTGTCTTTTTTTTTCACCGACTGTTGTGGTTTTTTGTGATCGAAGGACGAGTGAAAATTTATATAAATCGGTTCTCCAAAATTTTCGATAACTAATGGGTGAAAATATGCAAAGTCTAGCAAGCAAAGTTGCTTTAATAACAGGTAACAATTTCTATTGAGAATAAAAACGTTTTAAGACTTAGCATACATATATCAAAGGCTTACAATTTTGCAATAGCGCAACGCACCTCACAAGGTTAAAATTTTGCTATATTAAGTTAAGATAAAAAGAATATATCATATATTAGTTGAGTCAGGATGTTAGTCAAGACTTTTATTTTCAATTAATCACTAAGTTGCAAAATAAGATTTCTTTTAGCTATAAATTTCGTCAACGCATAGATTTGTAAGCATAATTAAGGATAAACATTCAGTATTTTTTTTATTTTTTCGCTGCTTTTTAGTTAAATAACACAGTAAGTATTCTTGTTTTATTTTAAAATTCTGAATTAGAATAACTGAAATTAAAAATATTGAAAATTATTAAATGGAAGTAAAATTAAATATGCTATTATTATTAAATCACCTAATTATTTTTCTTCTCATTCGATTAATTGTTATTTTGATTTGATTACAATTAATATTTTAGGTGCATCTTCTGGAATTGGTGCTGGTACTGCTATTCATTTTGCAAGTTTAAAATGCAAATTGAGTCTTACTGGCCGTAATGAAGAAAATTTAAAAAAAGTAGTTGAAAACTGTAAAAAAGCAGGAGCGAAATCTGAAGATGTAAGACTTTTAAAAAAAATCTACTAGAGTGTTACCTTAAATATTACTTAATTTTTTGAGAACTTATGTTTTTCCAATTTTTATGTTTATAGTTTGCATGAATCAATATTTAAAGAATCTTGCCTTATAATTCCTCCATGAAAATAATATCTCTAGTAAACCGTTATTGAACTTAATTTAAATTTGTAACATTCCAATGATGTAGTCTTGTTTCATTTTGAGAGCCAAAAATTATTGTAAGATTATTTTATTTCATTAGGTGTGTCGAACCAATCTAGTCAAATTTTGATTCGAGAGTAGAATCGTCTGCCCCTTCATGCTTATTTACTATTAATAAAATCATCGATTTTCCTGTAATTTCTCTCAAAATTTTTTATTAGAAAATCACACTTTTAAGTCATTTTTTGTTTTCTATAAGAACCGAAAAAAAAAAATTGCTAAAATAAAAGGGGTACTCAATTGTGAATCATATTTTATTTATTCAGCTCACAATTATTTGGTGAAACTGTTCTTAAATTATGAAAAGTGCTCCAAATTACGCATAAAATATAAAATTGCTGTTATGTGTTGTTGAACTAATGGAATTAACCAGGGTTGGAGTTTTTGCCGGCAAAAAGGGTTTTTTGCCAGGACAGTGGCAAAAACCTGGTAAAAACCGGCAAAAACTGGTAAAAACCGGCAAAAACCAAATTATCTAAATTGCTGATTAAATATTATTACAAAATACTTGAAACAAATTTAAATCAATCATAAGGAATAATAATTTTGAAACATTACATGAAAAAATTATTTTTAACATATTAATAATTAATATAAGGGTAATAATTTTTAAAAGATTGAAAGTTTGTGATCTCTTTTCATTTTAGAATCCTAAAATAAATGTTTTTTTACAAATAAATTATTATTTGTATAATATTATTATTTATTATAAAAAATTATTATTTGTACAATAATTAACAGCACATGTTGATAGATATTTTATGCTTTAAATTATAGTTATATTAATTTTAAAATAAGTTCATTTCACTGGAAAAAAGAGAATAATCACAAATTTTCCAATCAATAATGTTTTAAATTACTACTAAAATGATATATTATTACATTATCATTTAATTATGGAATAATAATTTCGTTAATTTTTTGTAATTATTTATATTCATAGTATATATTTCAATTTTGTATCAAAAATGTGTTTTTGTCCTCTCATCTTGGAAAATATAGGTTTTTGCCACTTTTTGCCAATTTGCTTGGCAAAAACCTGTTTTTGCCAGGACGGTTTTTACCGGTATTTACCATGGTTTTTTCCACCTGCGGCAAAATCTTGCCAACCCTGGAATTAACTGTTTAACCAATGGAAAAAAAATGACTAAACTAATTAAAATTAATGCGATAAACAACAGCTATTTAACACTACATCACTGTAATTTATATTTTTTTTATAACTTTTTTCATTTATTAATTTTTCTTACCCATGAGGTCAAAATTTCTGACTAATACGTAGTTTTGATTCGGAATGATGCTTTAAATTTGGAAAAAAAAATTGGAAATGTTCTCAATTGAGAATACTTATTTTAATTGTATTTCATTTTAATTTAAAGTGGTGTTCTGTTTGTTTTTTAAATGTTTTGTTAGTTATCTGTATTGTTTTATGTTGTCATTGATGTAAAAACTTCCTTATTAATAAAATCAAATCTTGTAATTATATTTTAAATATTTAATTTTGTTCTTTAACTTTTTCAATTAATGAATTTGATACCTAACAAAATTAAAAATAGCTTTTATTTACGGATTACCATATTTTTTAATAATAAATCATAAGAAATCAAAATTGCTAATTGCAACTACTAAATTTGTAAATTTTAACAACTGCCTCATTACAGAAAATCTTGGTATTGCATAATTCATACCTGCTCGCATATTCTTATTCCACTATTAATTATGTTCTGATGTTATTTCTTATGTTGCATGCTAAGTAATGTTGCTTGATCAAGATAATTGATAAATTAAAATTGTGAAATATTTTGTAATTGTTTAATCCTTATTTATATTTATAATAATGATTTTTTTTTATTAAAAATTATAAATGCTGGTAATATTGGTTTACATAATATCATTAAATAAGGGAAATTATAAGAATGGTAATAAAGTAGAAATCTTTTTGTTAAAGCTAGGGGATAAAGCAAAGTCTTTTCTTTTCTCGAATTTTTTTTTTAAAAACCGATTTACGTAAATATATTTTTAATATTTCCATGAAGGAAAGAAAATATTGTTAGCTTATATTTTTTCGATGTCCAAGTAGGGCAGGAAGTGAGTTACTCCTCTCAAATATGCATTTTTATATATAAAATTTTTTTTATTGCATAAATTTCTTTATATTTATTACTACTACTGCACACATTCCTAGTGGCTTTATTAAATTGGGACACCCTTTATGTATGTAATTGCTGCTGTTAACATATACTTAAGGAATTTTTTTCAATAAAGTAATAATAATTGCACTTATGTAGCAAATTAATACTTGAACAAGGAAAAAAAGTACAAGCATCAGAATCTATTGTTAGGAAGGCGGAATGAAAAACATCAAATCAAGCTTCCTAATTGTCTAGCAGCAGTACTTTGACAAGATTTCTCTGTAACCCTGAACGATGTTTCATTGTTAGCATTAAATAGGCTATTTTTTTTTTTTTTTTTTAAAATCAAAAAAATTCATAATTCCAATTTTTTGAAATAATAGCAGTCCATATTTGATAAGATATAATTTGAAAGTTGCTTATGAAAAATTTATTTAAATTACAAATTTTTTTTGCTGCTAAAATATCTGAAAGTTCAATTTTTATTTTAGATATCAACGGTAATAGGTGATGTATCTCAAGCTGAAGATATTAAACGAATTTTAAAATCTACCATTGATACATTTGGAAGATTAGATATTTTGGTAATTCATTGTTTACAATTTGATTTTTTGTCTTATTCTTCAAAATTTAATGTAATTAAAAAAGAACTATTTTTTTAGGTGAATAATGCTGGTGTTCTTATCCCAGGAACTGTGGAAAATACACCGTTAGAAACTTTTGACTTAACTTATAACACAAATATCAGAGCTGCATTCCTTATGTCCCAATTAGCTATACCATATCTGAGAAAAACTAAAGGTTTGAATTTGTTCTATTATTATATACTTTTATTATTTTCTATTTAAATTTGGTTCATATTTATGTAATTATTTTAAGTCAAATATTCTTAAGAGTTTAATTGTTAATAAAAACACATTTTTGCTTCTGTTTGATTTTTAAATGTTTTTTAATTATATTTAAGAAAAATCTAGCTACCTTTAGATAAAAATTAACAGCTATTTATCTCTTTTTACTATGCATATTAGTTACAGTAATTTTTAATCTGTCTTTTTAGCTCTTATTATATTTTTGATAAAATGTAAAACCAAATCTATGTTTTCAATATTTGTTTTCCTAATGAAAAAAATTGACACATATTTTTACAAAAACTATAGGGCAAAATTGGAGCTAATATACAAGAGTTGGTAAAAGTATTGTTCAATAGAAAATAACAACTCTACATTAATGCTTTGTGGTTGGGATACATGTTTTTTGTGGACTGTGGATAAAACATCAGACACGTAATAATATGCTTTTAATCTTTCAAAAAAAATAATTTATGCTGCAAAAAGAAGTAAACTCAAGGTTTTACTGTTTTATAATTGCAACTTATATTTAGTATTAGGTGCTCCAGTAACTGGGGCTGTATTTTTAGTGAAAAAGTATGAATAAACTTCGAAAACTACAGAAATACACTGTTTTATTAAGTAAACAGTAAAAATAACAGCACTTCTTTTTGCAGTAATGTTTTCAAGTACTAAATTCTTTTGTTTACCCATTTATCATTATTTACTGTAAACAGAAACAGATAAAAGAAAAGTTCATTTTTTATTAATGTCTAATAGGGTAACAAAAGATCAATAAAAGCAAATAGTAATTTGTAATGGAACTAAAAGTCACACTTATGCTTTTGTTAAAGTACTTTTTTTATTACCTTTTGGGAAATTGCACCATTTAGGAATGTTATATTTGTGGACTTTAGGACCATAAAAAATCAGCTCTATAAATTTGATCAGCTCTAATAATGTCTGTAATAATAAATTTTAATGACATTTAGGGTGACCTGGGGTAATTCCTGATCAAAAAACGCAAACATCTATTTTGTGAAAAAACTATTCAAAATAGAATTTTAATATTTATTGGAAGTTTGAGGCTATATGAGATGAGTCCAATGCCACCTTCTTTTGTTTGAAAATCTAATTAGAATTTAAAAGATTTTAAGTTTTTAGTGATCAGGAATTACCCCTGGTCTTGATCATTTCTGGGGTAATTACTGATCACCAGTTTTTATTGTAAAGGGGCTGTTTAAAAATAATTATGTAATGGTAATTAACAAATAAGACATCAAGATCAAACAAATAAACCAAAAAGATATGTTTAAGCAGTTAATAAAATGATTTATTTAAAAGCAAGTAGAACGATTAACACATTAAATTTTCAAAAATCTTTGCATCGTGCCATACACTTTAGGCAATCAGCCAACTCATTCTCATGTTCTTCTGAAATATAAGAGAGTTCCCACATGGGTTACTTTTGCTGGATTTTTTAACTTCATTAAGGGAAAGTGTAAAGTTAAGTAAGGTATGTCAACAGCTCTGGCAGCAGCTCTCACACTGAAATTTTCATTTTCAATCATTAAAAGAAATTCACTAATTTTGTTTTCTAGAAGCCTAGTATCCTTTTTAGGCTTATAATTTCTCACCATATTTATACTAGGCTAATTTATAAACTTAAAAATTATTCTAACAATTATACTAGGCTAATTTATAAGCTTAAAAATTATTCTAACGATGTACACACATAAAATTAAGATAGAAGCAAGGTAAGACAAATCAGAAATGGTGCAAATCAGAATACAGTCTTGTATACAGTTAAAAACAAATTTTGTGATGACAGTTAAAATATATTTTATAGTTGTTCCACTTAATAAATATGAACTGTTATTTAAGAAAAGACAATTAGGTATTTATAAGCTATTTTATATACTATTTATAAGAAGAAATGACAATGATCAGGAAATACCCCAGTGATCAATAATTACCCCATCTGTAGGGGGCAACATTTGATATAGTTTCCTATAATATAATCAATTATAATGTTTACAGTAGATGTGAAACAATTAAACAAAAACTTACACTACGTTTATATCAAAGAAAAAGAAAGTGACTCAAAATATTTATTATTAAGAGAAGGAGGGGGATCTTTGCAGAAATGTGCATATTTTGAAACCACCCATCTTTGAAATGGAAAATACAGAAAGCAGTTTAAAAGATACTTATTTTGTTAGATTAAACAAAAAATTATTATTAAGTAAATGTAGTTATACTCTAGTAAAGTGTACAAGCATTCTTGTCCATGTCCTAAATTTAAAAAAAAAATTTTTTTTTAAAATAAAACTTAGGTGATCATTATTTACCCCAGAAACAGAGTGATCGTGAATTACCCCGGGTCACCCTACACTTATACCATTTTTTAAAAATCTTTTTTAAAATAGTAAAAACTTGCAGTTATGGATATATGATATATTATGTTATGTTTGGAAGACAAAACTCAGTTTTTAATTTATAAAAAAATTTTAACTAATAAAAATTAGAATAAGTGTAAATGATACCAACACTTATTTTCACAAAAATTATTAGATCCGCTCAGATTCTTTTTTGACTGAGTTAAATGCTTTTAAAGTATGCAAATACCTCATTTGTAAATGGTGAAAATACCCACAAAGAAAAAAAAACTACAGAGAATATATAAAATAAATATTATAGAACTGAAACTATAATGTGTTTATGTGGCATTATTTTCACTCTTTTCATGTTTAGTTTTAATCATAAATAAAAATAGCAAGCTATTACTGTTCTATGTTGTACTGCATGTTTCTATTTTCTTTGTCTCTGTAATATTTTTGCCTAAGTAAAACTTTTATTTTTTATTATTTAAAAACTTTCTTTTTATTAAATTTTCTTCTTTTAAGTATTAAGTTAAAAACGTTTTAATAAAGATATGAAGATTTTTATTTTAGCTTAATGTAATTTTTTAATTTGCTAAAATAATTATTATAATTTTTTTTTTTTTAAGTAATTACAAGCTTTAAGCGTTAGTATTTGTTTCTTTCATTTGTTATTAAATTTTTTAAACAATTAAATTTGTTTAATGAAATACTAAAATTTTTTTTTCATACTTGTTTGTTAGAAATATATTAACTCTATTATTTTTTTTAAGTCATTGTTATATTGCTAAGATTAAGTTTAATTTTAGGTAACATTGTTAATGTATCAAGTATAGCTGGTCTTCGATCTGTAAGTATTTATTTTTATTAAAAATGTTAAGTTTGTTTTTTTCTTTTGTTTGAAGTTATTTTTGCTTTTAAATCAACCTTCATACTAAATTGTATTTTATTGTTTGAATTTTTAATTATTAAAATTTCATATGGGTTTGAAAATTTTTATTATTTTTATAAAGACTAATTTTTTTATTTTTTAAATATTTGTATTCCATTAAAATGTTTTCATACTGTTTAAATGCTACATATGTTCAAATATTTGTTTTGTATTGCAATTTTTCTACATTAAAAAATTTAATCTGTATTGTCAAATAAATTTTTGGAATCAAATTGATTTAAAATGAAATTTTTAAGATCAAGTTAATAATTGTGCTTTATTTATACATCTGCAATCAGTCAAAATATAGCTATTTAATTAGATTATAAAAAAAAAACAACAAACAAATTTTATGTTTGTAATAATTAAGCAAATGCTCATTCCCAATCAATATTGGATAACCTATAAATTTTTAAAATTCTTTTTATTCTTAAGAAGAATTATTAAATATATTTAAATAACTTGTTCCAAGTGCGAGTTTAGAACATTTAGCAATAATTTTTTTTTAGATGTAAATTTAAATGTTTTTGAATGCTAAAAAATGAGGTATATTTGGTGAGATAATTTTATGTATGGTGCAGGGCTTTATTGCACACTTATGTGTCATACACATATATGTCACAGTTGTTAAATTATTTAAAATAATCAGTTGAATGATTCTTTTAGTCATTTTACTGCACTATTACAGGTTTTATTTGATTTTTTATTTATAATCAACATTATTTATGTTATTAACATTATTAATGTTATTTGTAGGCCTAAAAGATACGGCCTTTTTTATACCTTTTGATAGTGAAGCAAAATTTTATTGTAAATTGTAAAAACCTTAATTTTGTAAAAAATAGACTTAGCGCTTTTTTACTTCTGAGTTATAGATTTATGTAGTGCCATATTTAAAATTTAGCAAATTTAACTTTGTATGCAATTTATCCATTAACTGAATTGTTACAGAAAAGGTGTAAAAACAGTAAATTAATCATCTATTTGCATTAAAATATGCATAAACATTTCTTTGAATAATATAAATAGTATTTAAAACTTTAAAATTCTTTAATGTTTCATATTTTTATTGAAAAAAAAATCTATTTTTTTTTTACCTTTTGTTTTACTGGTAATTAATGTGTTAGTTTTTGTTATATTTATATTGGTATTTGTTCATTTTTATTGATCAGTTTCCTGGAGTTGCTGCATATTGTATGAGCAAGGCAGCTATTGATCAGCTCACTAGATGTACTGCATTAGGTAATCAATGTGTCTTATTTGCAATTGTATTTGACAAACCTAATATTAAAATGAATTTTACTTAAAAAGTTTTTTTCCTCTTTTAGAAGTTGCAGCAGATGGAATCCGTGTTAATAGTGTAAAGTAAGTTTATATCTTATATTATTTTAAAATTTCTTCTTAAGAAATTTTTTAAAACTTTTACTTTGTTTTATTCTGAATTTCAATCATAATTTATATTTATGACATCCTGTACAACTTAATAAGTTCAACATTAAAAAAAAAAAGCAAACAAGTATTAAGTTATATAGATTTTTTTATATGAAATACAACTTGATAACTATAAGTAAATATCATTTTAATATTAATGCTTGAAAATATTTATACTTCTTCCCTATAATTAGTCATTCTAAATTCATAGTTGATAGTAAGTAATTTAGACTATATGTTAAAGGATCTGTCTATACCTTTTGTATCTCAACTGTAATTAAACAGGTTAATTTCAGATTTATTTAAAAGAAAAGCACAATTTATTAAATGAGCTAAATCTATTTTTTGGTATTCTCAAAAATAATTAGTAAAATAAAAAAAAAAATCTTTCAGATTATGATATTACTGTTGAAATGTTCAAGAATAACCTAGAATAATTTATTTGAAACATTTAGAAGTTATTTGTGTAAGTACAAAAAAAAAAACATTTTATGATTAACCAAAGATGAAATAGTATTCCTTTTTTCACCACACATACTCTGTTCAACAAAAACTGATAGTAGAAATAGATAAAGCCTCTGGGCACTTCTCATTTTCTTTGGCTGATTGACGCCAAAGTTATGACCAGCAAATCTGAACAATAGTAATTTAGAAAAGGACTACAAATGCAGCGAGAAACCAGCAAATTTAGTCAGTCTTGGCTTTAAGCAGCGAATCACTGTCTGCTTTCAGTCTCGCTGAGCAAAGTATATATACACATCTATCTGGTAAAATTAGTGTTGCACATTTATTACATAAACATGAGTGTGAGATGGAACATTTTATAAAAAGGCATATTTATCATAATTTTATAAATTAAAGTTTATATAATACTTTTGGATAGAATTAAGGACACATATATTTCATTTACCATGTTTTCTACATTTAATTTAAATTTTTGTGAAAATGAATTGCATGTGTTGGTTTTTCTAGGGTCATTTTCAAAATCTATTAAGAAAGTAATTTAATGTTATATTTAGAACAGTTTAATGTTTATTAGACTTTGAAGGGGTGAAAAATTGAAGAATAAAAATTCTCAAATTAAAATGTTCTTTTTTTAGCCCTGGTGTTGTAGTTACTAATGTTCACAAAAGAGGTGGAATGTCTGAAGAAGAGTATGCTAAGGTTTGCAACCTCATTTTTTGTTTCATGAAATATTCCTATCAATATTACTTTCCATATATTATGCATTTTCAACCAGTATACAGTGTTCTCCCTAAGCGTTTTCAGAAGGGCGGCGTGCTTTTATAATCCCTATAAATCAGGGTTGGCAAGTTTTTGACATGTGACAGTTTTTGACAGTTTAAACCGTCACGTCAAAAACCTCACTGTCAAAAATGTCAAAAACCTATATTTATATGTGAAATTTAATTAATACATAAAATTTATATATTTTTTAAAGGATAGTGTTTCTAAATATGTTCTAGAAAAAATAAATTTAAAATTTTGAAGAAACACTAATATTTTGAATAGTAACCAAAATCTTGTACTTTTGAAAACTCACATCTTTTGTAATATTATGTATTCATTTTCATGTGTTATTGAAAATCTGCAGTGATATTATTAAGAAATTTATTCATAACCAAATTTAGTGTAAAGTATAGATTATACTAAAAATTAGACATTTTTAAAGATAAACATTAGCAGTTTTGTACATTAGACATCTTCTTTTAAAGAAAATTTTTTTTTTAATATTCTTTTAAATCTTCTTAATAATCTTTTTAACATAAGACAATACAAATTTAAGTGCTTTCTGTTAAATACACAGAGTAGTTAGTGTCGATTTACAGTATATTCAGCCTATTCATTTACTATGCTGAAAATTTAGTTTATCCAAATACTTGTGAATTTCATTTTGCTGAATACGATATAGTTGTGTTGAATATCTAAATATTCAGCTGTTGAATAATTACTTCTTGCTTTCAAGATATGCATTATTTGTATTCTTAATACAAGTGGAGAAAAAAAAATTAATAGATAAAAATTTTTTAAAAATGATAAGTGTAATAATTATAAATGAATATAATGAACAATATGAATTATATTTATCATTATTCATAAATACAGTGAATTCGCGATAACTTGAATCTGATAGGACTGACGAAAAACTTCGACGTATCGAAAGTTCGACTTACCGTTAGTTTCGGTTTTGGACTTTCAAAATATTGTCGGATTATTTAATCAATGCTTATTAATTACAAATCTTTTAATTGCTTACAATATTTAAGATCATTTTTCTGACAAGCCATTTACGATAAGACTGTTTGAAGCACTTGTACTTGTTTGCATACCCTGGTCCATCGGCAGCAACTTTGCTGTTGTGTCTGGTGGGAGAAACTGCAAGTTTACTGCTTTCAAATTAGGTAGATCACTATATGATGTGCATTTATTCATAAAGAGTATCACTTTCTTTTTTTAGCGAAGAATTTCCGATCCAATTTTCTTACATAGTCTTCAAATAAAACTGATGTCATCCAAAACATTTTGTTAGACTTGTAATCCAAAGGATACGTTTATACATTCTTGAAACATCGGGGATTTCGGTTTTTTTCCGATATCAAGTAAGGGCAATTTCTCTGTCCCAGACTAAGACGGTCAAACGTTCCTCGCTCATTTTACCCCCTGAGCAGTTTTCATCCTTAAACATCATAGTCTTATTTGGAAGACATTTAAAAAATAAACCCATTTCATCAATATTGAAAACATTTTCACTGTATCCTTGAAGTAAATTTGGTAACGTTTCCTTTAACCACTGTTCACATACTTCAAAAGGGAAAGCTTTAGCTTCTCCATGAAGAGTGCGAAAGACATTGTGCGTGTGTTGCAAAGGAAGGGGCAAGATATCAGCTCCTGGGTTTTTTTTCTTGCTTTAAGAGATCCAAAAAAAATCGAGTTAAAGGGAGTAAAATTCGAGTAATCGAGAATAATTAACATGAAATTGAAGATAAAAGGGTCGGGACCTCATAAAAAAAAATCGGGTTATAGCAGGGTTTCCGCTACGGTAGCTTTTTTCGCAAAATGCGAAAAGACCCCTCAAAAATGCTAAAATTCAACAAAGCATTTTCGCATTTTTGCTAAAGGATTATACTAAATTCCATTTTAAAAAAAAGCTTCCGCGAAAAACCATGACGCTAACATCCATGAAAAAAACTTGATCAAACAAGAAGGAGAAAAAATCTAAATATCTTTCGCAAGAAGAACCATGACGCTAGCGTTCACGAAAAAAAAATTTGATCAAACGAGATGAAGCATAGCGATCAACAAAAATGGCTAGAATATATGATATATATATTTGTTAATGATTAATATTTAGGGCCCTGAAAGTGCATTTAACTTTCAAGAAGCATTTGTAAAATGGGCAAACATGAAAGAAAGGAAGATTGTTAATTATAAACCAAAATGTTTTGATAAATAATAAATGTGTTTTTTTTTTGTTATAGGTATTCTTTTTGATATTCTTGTACATTAAGCTATTCTTTGTCAGATAACTTACAGTACTTGTTTGATATAAAGTAATTTTATAAGCCTAATGGCATTTTAGCATTTTGCTAAAACTTTTTTTCAGATTTTAGCTTTTTTGCTAATGAATTTTTAGACTCAGCGTAAACCCTGAGTTATAGTAATATTCGAGTTATAGCGAATTGACTGTATAACTTACTTTTAAATTCAAATTAACGTATTGGATAATAAAGATATTCGGTATAACATTAAAAAAAAAATTTTATACACTTGTATCTTGTATCAAGTTTGTATTTATACAACATAACTTGTAAGTTCCTTATAAATATTAGTTATATGTTCCTTGTATGTCAAAAATGCATAGTAATAAACTTTTAATTTTCTTAAGTATCAAAAAGAAAAAAAAGAAAAATTTAAATATAAATATTTAAACAATTTTTGTGCAAAATTTTTCTGCAAAATTTTTCTGCACGTGCATTTGAATATAAATTTCTGAGATTTTAAATCTGTTATTTTACCTTAATTTTAATTAAAAAATAATTTAAAACCTGCTGATTACCTATAGTATAATTAAATTTCAATATAATGCATGGCAACTGTTGGTAGTTTTGAAGTTTATATATTTTCTTGGCAAACTTCAGTTTTTGACATTTTTGACGGTTTAAACCAGTATTATACCCTTGTCATGTCAAAAACCACTTTTTGACGTCAAAAACCCAACCCTGCTATAAATGCACCCTCTTTGTAAAAATAAGCTGTCATCCCTTAAAAACAGTCGTTTTATTTATATTCCATCTTTAAAAAAAATATTCCCTGTTTAAATAATTACACACTGGTATAATTATCTGTGTTTATAGGTTTAATTCTGATTAGGTACTACTACAAATATTTACTTTATTCGGATTATCCTCAACTCTATACGTTTTTATAAATATCTCTTTTTTCGGGGTAGGAATTGATAAATACCTTTTTTTTTTGTATAAAAACACTGCACCTTTAAATGTTTATTTTCTTATAGTTTTCAGTCTAATTTATAGAAAAAAACTTTCAAACTGTTTATGGATTAATTGTTTTTTAACATACCTTAAATTATTTTTATCAACAATTTTTTCTCTTTAATAATAAGAAAAACATATTTTTTGATATATAATAAAATAGCATAAGAGGGTAATTTAAAAATTGTGGAAGATCAAATTCAATTATTGCATAATATTACACATTTTGATAAATTTTATGGGGGTGACTGCCATTTCAAAACTCAAAATGCCCATTTTTGAGAGGCAGTGCCCTTCCTTTTTTTTAATTCCTAAGGAGAACTCTGCAGTACATACATATGCAAATAAACACATTCATTTGATTAATGATTTGTTAGTACCATTTTCTATCACTACAAATTTTATTTTAATATTGCAAATATATTTTTTGTACTCATATATATATAATTTAAAAAAGAAATAATACTTTATGACATAAAAAACTGTTTCAAGATAAATTTAGATTTTGTTCCTTACAACAATTTTTTCTCTCTTTTTCATTAAATTGGTAGGTCAAGCTATTGTATAATGCAATATTTTGTCAACCTGCCATTAAGGTATTAGGTATCATTAATCACTACAACATTTCAAAAAATTGTTTTTTGTTGCTGATAATAATTCATTTTTATTCAATCTTCAGCAATTTCGAATGTTACTTTTGCATGCATTAATATAGTTTATATTCTTACAATAGGGAGGAGACTATTTCATTTTTTTTTCATGGTTTAAATAATACAAATCATCTAGACAAAATTCTTATTTAATGTACATTATCGAGCATT
Organism: Parasteatoda tepidariorum; assembly: GCF_982258835.1. NCBI lineage: Eukaryota > Metazoa > Arthropoda > Arachnida > Araneae > Theridiidae > Parasteatoda > Parasteatoda tepidariorum. Next base: position 75,500,258 of record NC_141757.1, read on the forward strand.
AAAAATTGTGTTTGGGGATACAATGTTTTGTATAATTTAAAGATGGCCCTTTATTTTCACAGAGCAAGAGCTAAAGATAAATTTTTTTTTTAAATATGAACCTAAACTGTTTTTAATAATTGATTGTATTTACTAGTTTTTAGAAAAAGGCAAAGAAACTCATCCTATTGGCAGGGTTGGAACTGTTGAAGAAGTTGCACAAACTATTGCATTTTTAGCTAGTGATTGTTCTTCTTTTACAACTGGTGTGAATTTTCCTATTGATGGTGGCAGGGGTGTGATGTGTCCCAGATGAAGTTATGAGATTATACTTTATAAATTTTTCCTTGCTTTGTTTTTTCAATATTGCTTCAAGAATTGAATAAACTTTATTTTGTTACTTGTTAATTTTGTTCTTTATTTACATTTACTAGTTAAAATAATCTACAGTAACAATCCTTGAAACTCTTTACCCTTACTTTAGTTTCAAAATTCATGGATATTTTTTTACAACAATTCTCTAGTTCACCTCTTTATAGTATTTTGCTACCGTTGCTATAGTTTTTGAAAATATACATATATAAAACCTTTAATGAGTCTTTTTTATGCATTAATTTTTTGTCTGAAATCTTTTCTATGTTTATTTTTCTGAATGAAAAGCTTTCTCGTAATTATTGTCCAGTTTTTTTTCAAAAAGGATAGTTTGACTTAATAAGGAGAGCTGTTTAAAAACGCAATTTTTTTTCCTTTCCTGTACTGCATGATTCACAGTTTGAGGAATAAGAGTTTGAACAAAGGTAACAGTGAAACTAATTTGTTACCTCAGCAAGAAGTGTATGATCTGTGATAAAAACAGCAATTAGCAGAAAAATAATACATTTGAAGGGAAAGAAAAAAAGAATCACAGAAAATATAAAATCCAATTTTATTTACAATAATAAAAAGTTCAATTTCTAATTATATATATACAATAATTTATAATACATTTTTATTATTCTATGATAATGAGGAACAGCACCTTTTGATACTTAAAAATAATAAAAAGCTAGGCTACATAAAACAAGAATAAATTATCACAGTTAGAAACATTTTCGCATGCTTTTAAGCTGCCACCTGAAATAGAATGTATTAAGCATGAAATATATTTACAACAAACAAACTTATGAATGTTATATTAATATTATTAACTACCGTGCCTAAATTAGAAGTGTGACTCAAAATAAACAATTTTGTTAGGTTAAAATGTGCTGTTGTCCAAAGAAGGATCTCTATTTTTAATTATTTTTCCGAATGATTTTTATTTCTTGTAATTAGGAAATAAATAATTAAACATACAAACATTTACTACAAGTTTTTAAATACATTAAATTAGAATCCAGCAATTGTTGGATGTTTAAACGCATATTACGTAATAATTCTAGAATTTTTCTAAGTCCTGTATAATCTGAAGTGTTTTTTTGACACTTTGTATTACATTTTCTTAAAAATGTTACATTTTCCCAACTAAACAAGCTTTCATGCAGGATGTTTAGTAATTTTAAAGTCGATTTTACAGTATTTAATATACAAAATACTTGCGAGTGTGATTTTGTTGTACTGAGTTTCTCTTCCTTAATAAACATGCAAAAACAGTCTACATCCCCAGTTACAGTCTCTTACTTCATATTATTTTTTGCTCCAAAAATAAAAGCTAAGCCTACATCATTGATATTATTAAGGATTTGTTCAGTTAAATAAATGGAAGAACATGCTACAGAATATTTTGAAAACTTTCAAATTCAAGAATATGTTCAAGAATACTGTCTTTAAGTATTAAACGTAAATTTATGTTTAAATTAAATGTCATCAATAAAAAAAAAAAGTTTCAGCAAATAAGTTTTTTTAAAACTTGCTAATGCTGATTTTCTCAAATTGTTTAAAATGTAATTTAACGTGTTCTCTCACTAAGCTTGATTATTATTAAAAGATCTAAATTATTAGTTATTATAATACTCACACAGCATTTAAAGGTAATTGAACTAGTTCAAATACTTTCGACATCTTCGAGAATTACAGTGACAAGGTATTTTCTCATCCTCAAATGGAAACTTGTAGTCATAGGTCAATTCTTCTCCCTTCATAATTCTGTTAAAAAAAAAAAAGTCACAGTTAAGTACTGGCTTTAATTTGTAAAATAATTCATTAGATAATATTAATTATTCTTACTTCCTGAGGGCAAAGATCACAATATGTTTCTTTCCATCCACAGTTATTACTTTTGAAAAACAATTGGGCTGAAAAAGAAAATCATGCATGAAAATTTTTTTAAAATACTAAAAGGTAACAATAGAAATATAATGAAAGACGATGCATACTTCACAGGAGTGGTTGATAAACCTAGCAGCATTGCCATGCATTGTTGCATCCACAACTTCATCATCATCAATTCTAAACATGTAACATCCAATGCCCTGAAAGAATTTGATTTGAAATTATAAGTATGAAATTTTAGTTTAAAGGCTCTCTTCACACAAAATGATTCTGCTTCCTTCATGTTAATCTACAGATTTTTTGTTTCATTTTATTCATTGCAGTATGCTGAGCTGTACCTAGTTATCAAATTTTAAATTTCATGATTACAAGCATTTTAAATTTTTCTTCTTCTCGTTATATAGTAACTTTTAAGAAGTTAAACTACATACAACTTTAAAATTGGGGAACTGAATACATAGCAATGAACAAAAGGAAACCAAGTATTAATTCGTTACTTAATAGATAAGAAAATTCTTATAATTCTTCATATGTTGACATGGAAGTAGAAGAATCCCTTTTCTGTCTGAAGAAACCTCAAGAGTATATAATAAATAAAAATATATCTATATATTCTCCATCCTTAGAACATGAACTAAATGTCACAAAGATCTTGAAAACTTTTTCAAAAAATAAGTACAGTACAAAGCCACAAATCCATAGGACACTATTTTACAATCAAAATAAACAAATCTCTTTCCTTTTTTTCAATTTCTAGACTGAGAAGAAAAAACTATGAGTATTAATGAAGTTGAATATGAACAGTGTTTGAAAAGAACACTCGAAGACAAGCTTTGTTTCTCTTTAACTTACAAATGTTTTTATTAATAAAATCCACTAAGTTATGTTCCTTGTTATATGTATATAACTAATTTGGATTAATTAACTTTTTGTGTATAGGGCCTTTTTTAATGTTATATTTATTTAATTATTTGCCAAGCTACTTCTTCACATAAATAAATAAATAAAAAAAAAAGAGAGAGAAAGAAACATGTTTTATTTATGAGAGTCCAAATTATGGTCTGTTCGATTTTCTTTATTTACTTTTTAAACCATAAGAAAAAGTTTTAGTATGAAATTGTCATTATTTATTGATTTTTTATTTTCTTTATTGAATAACACATTTTATGATGTTTGTTTACCTTAAAGATCTATTTTCCAAAAAAATTCCTTTTCCAGACTTATCTAAGCCCTGACTATTCTGGATATGGTTCTTTCCACTGTAGTTAAAATAGTTATGTAAATAAATGAGAAAATACTGCAGGGTGGTCACAAAAAACTTCCTTATCTTTCCCAGATCTATTTTATTGAATTTTCCTTTTTTTTGTAACCAGTGATATAAATTTTATTATTAATTCTTCAGTTATGCCTTTTTTTTATTTTTATAAAAATAAATTTAAAAAAAAAACACTCTTGTTATTTGGATAGAAAATAAACATTCTTTAAAAAATTATTATTACAAGTCTTTTGGTATTCTGTTGGAAAAAACATTGGATTGTTATGTTAAAATTAATTTATTTTTCCTGATTTTGAGGTTTTCCTGTTCTGTGGCCACTCTGTGAAAGTTTTAATTTTACATTCCAAAATTTTGAGTTAAAGTGATTGTATTTATCTACAATAAGTTCTATCACAAAAATAAAGAAGCAATCATTATTTACTTTGCTTTGATAAATGCGTTCTCTTTTATCTGTAAGAATAGATCGAATAACTTCACCAGCATATTCAATAACCAATTCGCCAGGATCAATAGTTCTTTTGCAAAAAAGTCCTCGACCATGAATACTCGATCTGAAAAAGAGATATAATATGAAGTGCTCTTTATAACTAACTACTTATGAAAATATAGAAAAATTTAGCTTTTTCCTTGAATTCTTAGTTTATGAATAATAATATTTTTTCTTTGCATCTAAAAATGTCCACACATTTATTGTGGCAGGCACAGTCTTACCCAACAATCAGGCTAGAGTTTTATTTCCTGCGGCCAATGCCGGGTGTCAATTTGAATGGCTCTTTTTTGATAACGATAGTGTTTCAGAATTCACTCTTCTCGGCAATTAATCATTCCAGGGATGAGAGTAGTCAGAAAGTAAAAAAGAGGAAATCCAAGAATATATATATATAAAAATCGCACTTTTTTTGTCAAATTTTTGTTTAAACTTGTAATCATGTGATTATAAATCCCGACATGAGGCTTTTAAATCACGTGAAAATGAAACTCTACATCGAATTTACAAAATGCGAAAATACAAATCATGATGCGTAATTTTTAGATCAAGATGCATAACTGCAAAAACGAATCACGACATTGGATTTTAAGCTCGCGTAGGGTTTTAAAAGCTCGTAAATACAAATCGCGATATTGGTTTTTTAATCTCGTAAATAAGAATCGCAATGTACAATATTTAAATGGCCTGAATAAGAATTGCAACGTTCAACTTTTAAATCAGGTAAATACGAAAATCGATGTTTGATAATAAAATCGCGATTTTAAAAATGCAAAACACGATATTAGATTCTTAAATCTCGTAAATACGAGTCATAATGTACGATATTTAAAAAGCGTAAATAAGAATTGCAATGCGCAACTTTTAAATCAGGTAAATACGAAAATCGATGATTGATAATAAAATCGCGTGAATAAAAATCGAGATATTTGCAGAGTCTGGACTTCTGATTTCTAAAAGGCTTGTTTGAATTGTTTTTTGTTTACACAATAAATAAAAATTTACAATATGAATTGAATGAGCAAATAAATATTTTCACCACAAATCCACCTCTATTTTTTTTCGCTTTTTTTGTTTGCTTTCTCACCAGAATACAAGAAGCAGCAACGTCTAAATTACGAAGATACGAGCTATCCCGCCGACGGATAAAAAATACGGAAAATCTTATTTTCTGTGCGTGAAATCGGAGAAAATAGCTAATATAAGTAAACATGCGGAAGGATTAGCAGCTAGGACGTAGTTTGAATTTTCTGTTTTTCTTTGAAAATTGTAAATAAATATAATAATTTGACTTCAACGACTAAATTTTTTTAAAAAAAAACGGGATATTTATAAATGAATAAAAAAAAAAACCAAACTTTTAGAGAATCTGAGTTTTTGATAAAAAGGCTGAAATTCGAGAGACAAAAGCGAAAAAAATCTCATCCCTGTATAAAGGTCAACCAGTTTTATCCCAAGGAAATGATTTTTAGAGAAACTTCAGAGGGAGGAATGAGGACTTCAATAATTTCGCTCAGCGGAAAATTAAATTCCTCATAAAATATTTTAACTTGTGCAAAAAAAAAAATTTCAGCTGAAATTAGCGGAAAAAATGGAAAAATCTGAGAAAAAGCGGAAACCCGCGAATCCGCGGAAGAATCTCATCTCTGTCATTCATTCAGAAAAATCCATGTATGGTTGGTAAGTATGTTTAGAAGCCAGATAGTCAGTACTACCTTTCAATCAAAATTGTGGCAGGGTAAAGCGTGTCTGTAGCAATATTGTTTTCAGATCATCAATAAAGATGCATCCCAGGCTGTTGCCAATTACCTAACAGCATAGTTCCAGTAGAACATTTATAATAAAATTAGACCAAATTAGCATCGGAAAATGTATAAACTGAGAATTATGTAAATGCTGTTAATCTGTATGCACTTAGCTCATAGCTGTTTCTTAAACGGTTGACCCAATTTAACATTTATATGCTCTAGAACAAATGTGAAATTCTCGGTAAGATTCTTTTAAAGAATATTCTTTAGAGATGATTGTGACACAAAGTGAAAAACCCTCAAAATTGTATGTGCAAACACTTGATAACAAGATATCAATTTATATACTATTCTTCTTTAATATAATTTTTTGAACTAAGATTAATAACTAAATTACCTACCAATAAAGAATATCATAGTTTTATAGTAACTAATTAAAGAAAAAATTTAAATAAGCTCTTGCAAGAATCGTGTTATTGGGTTTTAAAATAGGGTGAATATGAATCATGATATAAGAGATTCTAACAATATAAGAGGATTCAAGTATTAAAAACAATAAAAATTCGACCAAAAAAAAAATCGAAATTTTAGAAGAGTCACAGGTATGAAACGAGATTTTAGTGTTGGCAAGAATTTCATAAATTTATTTCAGATGGTGAAAATTAATTCTTACTTTAAATTTTAGTCGGATTATAAGTTTGATTTGTGGAAGTTCGCGAATCAATGGCCTCGAGATATGTGGAATTCCGCGAAAAAAATCACATACTCTGCTCCTAGTTTCTAGACCTAGAGGGATGATACGCAAAACCCGGAATTCCGGGGTACTTCCGAAATGTAATCACCCCTGATTCTCCAAAGTACACCATTCTTATCAACAAAGAGCACTTGAAGCTTTGAAGAAAAGAAAGATAAAGGGTGGGACAGGTAACGAACTGCAGATCAATATGTAAAATTAGCTGGAAGTACAGGCTGTTGTCTTTTACGAAGAGGGTATAAAAAATTTCTAAAGAAGCAACTGGAAGGATCAAAACAATTTCGATTTTCACACTGATTTTTCTTCTGAAACTGATCATAGCTTAAAAAAACAACTCTTTATTGTAAAAATTCACAACTGAATTATCATGAAGATTTATTTTTTCAGCAACGCAATTTTATAAAATAAATAAATATTTTCTAAAGAATTTATAGTTTACTTACCGAAAAACACCAACAGTTTCCCTAGCTACTGACTTTAAGCTTTTAAATCGCATTGCGATTGGAATATCTATATTGGTTGCTCTTCTGGAAGATTTTTGAGTTCCTTCATCTTCCTCCTCAGGTGGTACGAACATAGGTCTACTACGATGCTCTGATGCCAAGAAATTAAACATATCATAATCTGACCTAAGTTTTAAGCATTCACTTCTAGCACAGCCTGTTGGGTTTTCTGGAACCTAAAACAAGTTTTAAGATTATAAGTAAATTTAAAATTTCAAAACTAATTTAGAAAGAAAAATTATTTAATATGGAATTTTTCAGTTAACTAGAAAAACAAACACATCTTTATTAATTTTAAAGAAACACAAATATTAAAAAGTAAATAATTCTTTCTTAAAAGTGAAACATTGTTCACCTTTTTCATTATGGTTTAATGTATTAAAAATGCTTTATTACTGTAACTAATCCTTGTCACCCCCCTAGCGGTGGGCGTTAGAACTACACAACTATTAAAATAAGATGAAGCATTAATGAAGTAAAAATATTAAAAAACAGGTGCTATCCAATCATTTAGTTTTAGTACTATAATAACAATATCCGTGGTATATCTGCACCTCAAGTCTAAAATCTGGTGGATATTAACATCAAAATAAGATTTTTTAAAAAAAAAAAAATCTATCTGAACACACAATTAAAAAGTGAATGTAAACTCTTTGAATTTTTTGTTAAGAGAATGATTTTATTCCAAAAATGGCTTAAACATCACACATTTTTAAAAGTCCCTGACAGGAAAAACAACATATATAAACTACAGGGTTGCCGCAGAAAAAAATGAACAAAATGGTTGCTTTTAGTAGCCTAAAACATGAAAATAGTAGCCAAAAACTAGGAAAATAGTTGCCTAAATAAGAACAAAAATTCATCAAAAATATGACTAAAGTTTTGTTAATGACTTAATTGTCATATACCATGATCCATTCAGTCAAGTTGGTGGCAAATATGATAATTTTTATATAAATGTAAATGTTTATATATATATATATATATATGAAGTGATTACTCAAATTTGAAATTCACGCATCGTAATATCGTATTAAATGTATTATTATTATTTGTTTAAAAATCACGCGGAATTTTGTAGCAATAATCATTGAAAAGGCGATCGAGAAATTAAATAGACTTACAACGGAGCCTGTGCAGATTGAACGAATTAAAAAGTGAGAGCTCAAATTTGCAATTCAAAATTTTCAATATTTCTTATTTTTTAAGAAAAAAAAAGTTCAGTGTGTTCAGAAACTATCTTGTGGGGTGCAGATTTTCCACCCAATTTATGCTTAAAGAAACATCACTAGGGGTACAGAAAAGTCTCCGAATAGTCTCCTTTTCCTGAAAACAGTTATTTTTGTCGTCTGTGGCAACCCTGAAACTAGGAAGAATATCAAAGTAAAAAAGTCATTTTTTAGAATATTTTTTTGTATAAACATATATATTTTTAAAAAGATAGTTTTGCTAACTTCTTTTAATAGTTTGGTCGGTTTCAAAACTATAGTTTGAAATTTTTTATTTATTAAGTTCAAGTAAAAAAAGCAGTATCAGATCTTTATTAGTGAATATATTGAATAAAAGAAAAACTACATTAAAATAAGTTTTCAATTCCTAAAGAGATGTTTGCTTTAGAATTAGATATTTCCTTCATAAATATAACACTTCCCTGACTGAACTAATTGTGCCTGAGTCTAAACTAGCCACTATAAATTTTTTAACAGCTACAACTAATTATTGCCAAACAGGGTGATTTCTGTGATCGATTGGAAAGGTGTTAAAATTAACAGTTTGAAGTAAATACAGTGCACATACTCTTTATGCACAGAAATTGTTTTTGTAAAAAGAAGTTCAATGGGAGGAAAATTATAAAAATTAATACCATTACTAAAGTATGCAAGCACAATAGTAATGATAGTACAATAGTAATGATAGTACAATAAACAAAATTATAGGAAAAATAAACTAACCGACATTTTAAAGTTTAGGGAAGAAAAAAGCATACTTGGGTAAAACTTACTTCAAATTGATCTTTTGTTGGTCGGTGGAAGAGGAACTCATAATCCGGACACTGTTTTGCACCTGGTAGTTGCTCCAAGAGATATAAGAGAGCGGAGTTATCTAATCCCATTAAATGAAATCCATTTATATCTATAGATATAATATAAAAATATTTTTATTAGTTTAAATGTCACAATACCACATCATATAAATTTATCTGAAATACTTAAAATATAAAATGTTTTCTAACCTTCAGGAGAAACTGTTTTGTGGTCCATATGAGCTGCAATGCGAGCATCTTGAAGTTCTTCATAAACCCTCTCCCAAGCATCTACAGCAACAAACATAATATTTGTAAGTCATATTATTTCATATAATTAAAGAAATAATTATGGAAATATTCATGAAGTAACTCAAGTAAGATAATTATCCCTCTTTTTTTAACCCAAAGAACAAATAAGTTTTGAGCAGAAAAAATTTAATACTAATTAAGAAATTTAGAGTGAAAAAAAAATTCAAGTTTCTTGTGTGGATAATCTGAAATCAAAATGGATGCAAGGCAGAGTTTAATTGCATAAAAGCCAGAATTGATTAAACCGAGCTTGGTGAAAAAAAAAAACCTGGACAAAAAGACGGAAAATTCACTGGAGTATTTAAGGTCATGGAACTCTCATACACCTAAAGAAAGTGAACCTCTTGAGAGACTTAAAAAATAAAATGCATGGAAAAATCTGTTTTTTTTTTTTTTTTTTTTTTTTTTTAAATTCAATTTATTTCTCAAAAAGTTTTTAGTAACTAAAATAAACAAATTTCTTTTTTTTTTTTAATGTTTATTTAACAAAGATAAATAAATTATTTTTTCTTATTATACACATTTACAAATAGTTCTCACTTAATTTCAGAAATAAAATTCCCTGAACTTTCTACTCAAATTCTAGATCATATATTTTATCACGGTAATTGGACGGCCGACCCAATATTCCGGATTTACAACTACTAATATTCAACTCCGTAGCCTTGTAATTTTGAACAGCATCCAGAAGACAAGGGAAGTCCTAGATCAAGCAATGGGAGATATTTGCCTTCATGAAGGACATTTTGATGGAACTAACACGCATTTTTGTTACATGGTGGAGAAAACCACGAAAACCTCTCACTGTTAGCCTGACGTCAAGGGGACTCTAACCCATGATCCATCTACCACTGAGGATATCTAAGCCAGCACTGTGGGCGGTGCAATCGTATTGATCAACCATTGCTGGGATATAAACCCGGTTCACCTGATTGGAAGACAAACGCTCTTTCCCCTGAACCACCACAGCTCTAGATCATATATTTCATTTTATAACCAACGTTGAACAGCCAACCCAATTTTTGATTTACGACTACCACTGTTCAACTTCGTAGCTTCGTAATTTTTAAACCAATCCAGTAGACAAGGCAACTTTTAGATCAAGTATTGGGAGAAATTTGCTTTCGTGAAGGACTCTTTGGTGGAACTAACCCGCATTTGCAATACACGGAGAGGTAAATGTCGAAAACCTCCCACCAATTTTTTGAAATAACATTTTAAAATCCCGATATTTTTAATACGAAATCATTACAACTTGTGAATCTCGAATCACATTATTATTATATTCTGGCATTATTATTATAGATTTCCAAATGATTTTCAAAATTCCTAATTTTTAATTTCATATTACAAAACTTGGTATCAGAAATTTGAAGACAGTGCGCAGGTAAGGAAAAATAGGATTTTTCTTCAACAATTGTTGAAAACAAAGTGGAGAATGTGAAAAAAACAACGCTTAAGTTCCATTCTGAGATAATTTTTTTTTTTAAACACAAATATTGAACTACAAAAACATGTCAAATCGTAGTTAAAAAGCTAAAAATATAGTATGCACTAAAAAATTATTTTTTTGCCAATAGCGACCATATTTCAAAGAAAGCCCTGAACATGCATAAAAGAATATGATAAATGAATTCTTAACAAGTATTTGGAAGAAAAAGCGTGATATATTAGCAATGGAATAAATTATTGAAAAAAAAAAAAAAAAAAAAAAGCATTTTATGAGTAAAAACAAAATAATTTCCCCCCAAAACTTATGAGGTAACATAATTTAGAAGTATATGTTATTGTATTCTATACTGAAAAAGAAGGAAATAATTGCATAAGCTCAAAATTGTACTTAACTTCCCTAACCTTCCACATACTGAATAATACATGAATAAACCAGCTTTTATGAAAAAAATAACCAACTTAAAGTTTGAAAAAAGGCAGAACTACATGCACTGCAGATTAACTAAAGACTGTTTATGTTATAAGACTAATGTTAGTTACTATAAAAATCAAACCTCGAATATTCTTTGATTGAACTTTAAAACCATCTTCACTTGTTATTTCATACATAAGGTAAGGTTTGTCAGGAGAGGGGCTTTTTCTTTTCTCCCTTCTTTCTATTTCTTGCATATGTAACTTGAGCAGTGGGGAGTCGTCATCAGATTCCTCATTGTACGAGTAAACATCAGAATCTTCCTCTGGCAGATGAGCACCTGATTTTTGAGGCTCAGCAGGGGTATTTAATGGGAGGGACAAATTTGGTTCAATGGGAATATCTGAGTGAAGTGGTAAGTTTGTTTCAACAGGTACATCAAGTGAAGAGTTTGAAATCTCATCTAAAAAATAATTAAAATGAAGAGTATAAGATATGATATAATAGAAATTTATGTACACAAAAGCAAAATATATTTGTTTACTATTACTTTAATCCTTCAGAATTATGAAATATAGTGCAAAGGGAAAATGAATCTTTGGAAAAATTCAACGAGACATTTTGAATAAAGTGCAAGTTTTTGCTACAAATAGTTAAGCAAGATAATTAGATTTTAAATTACAAGTTTATGTGCCATTAAACTCAAACTTATTTAATATTTAGAAGTTAAGAAATTATACAAGATTGAGAGAAATCTCCTTATTTAATTAAGTGAAATAAAAATGCTTTCACAATTATGTAGAAGCAAATTTTTGAATATGATATGATAAAAGAAATTGTTTTAGATTAAATTTTCAGCTCCAAAATTTTTTATAAAAGCATTTAAAAGTATCCCTAAAATCAGTAAAAAGTTGGATAATTGTACAATACCGTTAGTTAATCAGAATAGTGTTCAAATGTAATAAGTCAATGAAACATTTGTCTTTAATTTTAACTTACTTTTCACTGGTACTGGATTTGGTTCATCTTTTGCAACTGGAGCAACCAAAAATGGCATAAAAGCTTGTTTCAAAGCAGCAATATTGAATTGGATGCTTTTAGGCTTCTTTTCAGGTTTCACATTTCCATTCAAGACAGGATTTTTTCTTTTCATCTGTTCAGCTTTCCGAGCTGCTACTTTCCGAGTATGGGCAAAGCGTGTTTTCTTCTCGGCTGCAACATTTGATGATGAATGCGATGAAGATGCATTATGTTTTGATTTTTCAGATGACATATTTAACATCTGTTCAGCAGCTTTTTTTAGAATTTCCATAATATTGCTGTTGGATGAAATATTGTTGACACAATTTTGATCACTGAAAGATTTTTCTGACACAGGAGACGACCTTTCACTGAAATCCGAAGTGCCCGGTGAAGATGCATGAGGTGTCATACTAGGCATTATCACTTTGGCTAAGCTAGGAGCCTGGCTTGATATTGGTCTCACAATGTTGGAGGGTTGTTTTTTGGTGCTTGCACAATTATTTATATTAAAGTTTTGAGGTGTAACAGCAGGCTCTAAATGAGGAGGAGCTTCTGACTGTTGAAGATTATTTTGCTCCTGGAAGACATTTTGTGGTAAAGAGCTGGTTACAGTTTGAGAATTAGAATCAAAAGAAATTGGGTTAACTACTTGATGATATTCTGGTTGTTGAACAAATGTATTAAAAGAACAATTCTGAGTTTGCTCCATAGGAACCTGGATAATATAGTTTGAAGCTTGAGGAGCAGATAATTGATGGGTTAAGGGCTCTTCCACAAACATAACTTGATTTTGAGGTATATTGATAGACTGCTGAGGAAACACTAGTTGGTTAATCGAAGGGGTTTGGTAAGAACTCTGAAGTGATATCTGTTGTACATTAACACTCGAAAGATGAATTTCAGAAGTTTGTTGTAACTGAAGAGGATTATGAATTAAATTAAAACTCAAATCTTGCTGAGGATACATGGGTAAGATTTGATCTGGTACATTGACCGCTATTGACATAGTCTCATTATTTGTTATCGTAATGGAACCAACATAAGAAAGCTGAGAACTTTGTGTCATTTCTATTGGGGTTTGCACAAAACTATTTGGAGGAATAGTTATTTGTCTATACATAGGAGTAGGTGGATGTACTGTGTTATGGGTGGATGGAGAAGGAATTATTAAAGTATTACAGGGCAATTGCATTATGGTAGAAGCTGAATTGTTGCATACAGCAGTGTTTCCATATGAGCAATTATAAGAATTTGATATACTTTCAGTAGCTATTGCTGCATTATTTACCGAAATATTTGATATGATTCCTTGTGAAGTTAAAGAATTCTGATTAATATTTATAGGAATTTGAATATTTTGCTGAATTGTAGCAGATACTAAAGTATTTTGGGGCACCATAGATTTAGACTGGTAGGGTATATCATGAGTTGCTAAGTTTTGCTGACTGATTCCATAATTAGAATTTGAGGGTATAATGGTGGAGGATTTGGGAACAGGGTAATCATCTTGCATAACAGCCATATCCAATTTTGAAACCACTTTTTGTTCCACCCTGTGCTGCATAGATCCTTTAATATGACCATTATCAGTTAATTGGCCATCGAATGTTTTAAACAGAGGATCTGCTGGTTTATTGATAGTGTCTTGATTATTATCACAGGCAGGAATTATACAATGATTAGAATCAGAACTATTTTCTTTCTTCTGAATATCACAGTGATTTGGTACTTTGTGATTGAGATATGATTGATGCATGCTGTCATTAGATGAGCTAGAATCTGATTCTTCTCCAGAAGAGGAAGAATCTATAACAAAATTGCAGGCATCAAAATGTTTTTTAAAGCTTTCACTTGTACGGTAAATTCTCTTACATTTATTGCATTTTAAAGGTTCTGTTTCCTGGCATACACCATTTAAACAATTAGAAATAATATTACTATTTTGAACACTGTGATTAGAATTTAAAAAGCTGGTTTGCCAATCTGGTTGTGAATCTTTTTTATATGTAGTATTTCCAGCTCTTCTGCATTCTTCTAGCCTTTGAAGCATTGAATTGTGTTTTACTGGTTTTTCTTTTTGAGCTATTTCTATTTTATTATTTAAAATATCAGGCATAAAAGATCTACCTGATTGTTTTAAATTATCATCATTGGAGCTGTAACCTGAGCTTTCTGCCTTGCCTGAGTTATCTTTAACTTCTACACTAAACACAGGCAATACTGTTTCATTTACAGAATCTAATGGAATAATTGAATCCAAAAATGCTCTTTTTTTACTGGACTTATCAAAATCATCTTCATAATTATCAAGTAAATCTTTACAATTTTCTTTGGCACATGAATGATTAGAAATTAGTTCTTCTTTATTTGCCTTAGACCTGAATCTTTCATCTAAAGACAAGCTCCTTAAGCGTTTTTTAAACTTTTTATGTCCATTCTTTTTCACAAACTCTTGAAGCAGCTCATGATTAATATGCAGTTTATCATCACAAAGAATATCAGAATTAGATTTAATTTTAAAAAGACTAGTATAAAAATCTAAATAGTCATTTTTATTAATATAATCTATATCACAATCTTTCAAAGTTTTATTTTTAATTTTACTAGCCAACTCATTTATTATTTTATTATAATTACTGTCCATATCACAGATATCTTTTTTCATTTCCTCATTAATTAAATTATTATTAAACCTAAAACCATTTAAAGTCTTTTCTTTCTTATTTTCAAGTAATGGACCCAAGCATTTTGATAAATCATATTCTTTTAATTCATGCAGATTTCTTAACTTCTTTTCTTTTTTGGCTACTTTCTTTGTAATGTAATTTAAAAGTTTTTTCACATCATTACTTTCTACATCAAAATTATCACATTCAATTCTAGATGATTTTCCATCATGAAACACAGTGACTTTTTCAAAATTTGATTTATTTGAAGAATTTAAAGCTATTTTTTTATCAGAACTTTTTGAAGTTCCTATCGAATGAACTATAGTGGTATTTGGCACAAACAATGGAGGACATTTTTCAGGACGCTTTTCAAATATTCTGCAAGTGTATTTCACTCTAACTCGAGGATTTTTTGTACTCCAAAATAATTTTGTGCACCTATAAGATATAAACATAGATCAGTTTTCTTTACAGTTTCCAATACAATATTTAATGTTAAAAACCATTCTTCAAAAATTATTTAACTTTTTTAACAGCATGCTTATTAATAATGAAATTTTATTGGGCACAGGATTTTTTAAAAATTCTGTTTGATAAAACACTGATTTAAAGCATTTTGATTAAATAATTTGCCTTTTTGGAGCATGGGTGCAAGTTTGATAAAAGGCCAAGACTGAAAATTTTTTGACTGAAATACCTAACATACACGATACCCCCTCGACATATGCAAACTATCTAAGAAAGCTTTACCATAATACATCAAGTTTAAATACTGCACAAAAAATATTTATTCATCTGTCTTTTGATAAAATAACAACAGGACATAAGAAAGTAGACCAATAACGTAGACCTAAAAAATATTTTTATGGACAGAAAAAAAAAATTCTGATTTCCGTCTTCGAGTCAGTCTTGTTTCCGTCTTACTTCCGTCCGCGGACATTTTCAAAAGACGGAAATCCGTCCTGGGGACGGAAGACTTGCACCCATGTTTTGGAGAAAAAAAAAATTGCAACAAAAATCAGATTTATAAAATACACATTGCCAAATACAAGTAATTAGGATAGTAATTTAGTTAGATCAATAACTGTTTATGACGTTAGTGTCATGGAATTTTTTTTTATAAACATCGGTAAAGACATGCAGTAGAATAAGGAAAAAATAAATTTAATTTAAAAACCAAGCATTTTCTTAGGCAGCTAGTATAGTGTCTTTCTTCAAAGTTCTCACAATATATTGTAATGGGTTTATTAAGCAAAAAGATTTTATCTATGTAATATAATTTCAATAAAGAATAAATTTTTTACTAGACTGGTTAACTTATTTTCAAAAATTAAAGTATTTTCTTATAAGAACACTGAGCAAGTAGAGTAATACATTATAGAAAGAAAAACACTTGTCAAAATTAAAGTAACATAAAACTTCAATGCAAATAATTTATTTTCTTAGATAATTATATCTGAATTTTTTAAGAAAATAAGGAAAAATTGAATTTTTTAAGACTGAGACGTATTATTTCTTTAGCTGTGTAATAGAAAGATTTCAGAGTTGTTTCAAATTTTTTTACAATATATTAATTTAAAAATTGATATTTAAAACATTCAAAAAATACTATATATATATATATATATAATTAATACAATTCTATAATGATGCACAATTTATAATAAAATAACAGAATTAAAAACTTACATGCTTTGATAAAATTTATCTTAATTTAAGCAAAAAGTAATTAACAAAAATAGATAAAAAAAAATGAGGAAAGTTATTTACTCAAAATCCACAGGTATCAGAACATTAGGTCCATTTGATAATGGTGTCAGACGACCTAAATTTGACACAGTTAAAGAACCTAAATAAAGAACATGTATAAATTATGTAATACATTAAATAGCATACATTAAAAGCAAAGATTTCTGAAATTATGTAAAAGCAAATTTTTTTCAGTCTTGTTATTTTAACCCTAATACACAATTATTATAAACAGTTTACATTTTAAAAATTTATTAATCTTATTCCTGTTTATACCAGTGTATGAAAAAGTTGCAGAAAAAAAAATAGCTAATTATTTTCGTTTCTATTGATAAGTTATTAAAGGGGAAAAATTAATAATGTACCCCCCCCAAAGGAAGATTTACAGTAAAATAGTTTTAAATATAAAAAGAAATTATTCTTTTGCAATGCATACATTGGCTCGAATTCTGTAAATTTATTGCTTTTATTTTTATTTATTCAAGATAAACAAGTTGTATAAAAATATATAGCATAGAATTTCTTTTCCTATAGCCTATAAGACATTAAAGTGGGAAAAAATTAATATAAATAATGTTTAATTTTTTCTCTGAAGATAAAGATTTATTAAATATTTTAAGATGTAAAAAAAAAAAAAATATTTTGGCCTTTTACCTTACACCATATAAAAAATTGAAGGAACATCGAGCAATTCGGCAAAAAAAAAAAAAATTGGTTTTGTCTCACAACATAGTTTTTATCATACCATTCTACATTTTTTTGTTTGTAGTAAGTTACTCACATTACTTTATAACAAACATTTTAAAAAAGTTTTTGAATAATTGTAAGATCAATACCTAAATAAAAAAAAAATATTAATAAAAAGTTTGTTGCAAACATATCAAAAAATATTATTTTGCTTCATAAATTTTTAAAGAAACTAAAGAACACAAAGAATTGAAAATTTGTTTCACTAATAAACATATAGATATTTACCAATTTTAATCATACAAGGTGTGACTATAAAACAACGAAACTAATCGCTTATAAACTAAACAAGAGCCAAATGTGAATGAGAGATAGCTATGTAGTATAAATCCTTCTCTTTCAAATGCGCTTCTCCAGTATCTGTAAACAATAGTTTGGCCGTGGCCTTCATTTTTATAAGAAACATTTTTTTTTTGGTCGGAAAATAAGTGGCCAGAGTGTAATATTTGAGCAATGAATCAATCAATCACAAAATTTCACATGAAAAAAAAAAGGCAATGAAACATTACAAAAAGTGTATAACAATTTATATTTATCACTTGTTAAAATTTTTCAGTGGTTTAAGCATTTTCAAGATAGCAGAGAAGACCATCCTTTCAAACAAAATTTGGAGGAAGCAATAGAAAAAGTGGTAATCAGAATCGCTCTGAGTGTCAGAAGGTCAAACTCTTAATAAACTTAATAATACTATCTTGAAGCCCTTGCTGAACTTCAGAGAAAGAATAAGACGAAAAACAAATCAAACTAAGAAAAAAAAGATGAAGTTCTCCAAGAAGACAACAAGGCAGCTCATTCTGTATTGCCTGTCAAGACGTTTCTAGCTAAATACAACATCCCAGTTTTAGACCATCCATTCGAATTGCCTGACCTTGCAACAAGAGAGTTTTATCTGTTTCCCTCGGTCAAATTTGCAAATTTGAAAGGAACAAGAATTCAGTCCATTGAAGTTGTAAAAGAAAAAACAGCACACATCATGAAGGTGCTTACAGAAGAAGACTCCGGACACTGTTTCGAACAATGGAAAATTACCAAGGAATGTAGTAGGGATAGAGGAGAGGTGTATATTAAAAGTAATAATAACTAAAAACGTTTAAATAAAAATATAATGCTTTACGGCAACAGTCTCATTATTTAACAGGGTGCACAGCCAAATTATTCAACAAAATATAAGCACCTTTTAAGGGGTCACAGTACCCAAAAAATGACGAAAATACCAAAAAAATTTTTATTGCTTATAATAAAACTTCAAAGTATTTCAAATGTACAGAAAAAAATTCATCTCTCTATCTACATTTTTAAAAAAGTTATGAATGATTTTAAATTGTTCTAATACAGAAACTTGCACAGCAGTCTGACTTTAAAGTGCTTTTTCGCATAGATGATAATTTTGTGGCTTAATCTTAATTAAATCCCTAAGGAATTTTTTCTATTTAAGATAAAGCTTTGAAGTAAACTTTTTTATTTTGAGGATAATACACTTATTTCAACTGTGCATGGAATAAGCATTTTATGAGGTATTACAATTTTTACGGCATGTTATATATACCTAACAGGAATTTTTACACTTTTTTTCCTACTTTTTTACAAAATAATCTATAAAAAATATTCTAATTGAAATATCAACAAATGAATGCACAAAATTATTAAGATAAATATTGTAAGCACTATGAAAAAAACATTTTTTGAAAATATGTTAAAATAAAAAAGCCTTAGGGATTTAAAAATTTAGAATTTTTTCAAATTTTTTTAAAATTTTAAAAAAATTAAACAGTTTAATTACTTTTTGAAGATAAATTATTGATTATAACTTAAATGAGCATGTAAAGCATCCTCAAAATGAATGATTATACCTTTATTTTAAAAAATCATTGCAAAGGTACTGTGACCCCTTAAGCACTTAAAAAATATCATAATTAGGGAGGGTTGGGAAAGTTTTTGACAATCGAAGATTTTATCTTGTTTTAACAGTCATGTCAAAAAAAAAAAAAAAAAAAAAAAAAAAAAAAAAAAAAAAAACCTTTTGGCATTGTTTGGCATGAAATTTTGAATCATGTAAAACGAATGGCGTTTTCATACGCTACAGACAGATTATAGGCCGAAACAGCTTGGGGTTGAATTAATTATGAAAACGTTGAATAGAACAATGTGAACTTTGTCTTTTTGTATAATTCGAAGCAAAAATCAACATAGTAAAGGAAAAATCTCATTTTGAAAAAAGGGAAAATTAAGCACTTTTTAAAAACACCCAATTAAAATAAGCTCCTTAAAGGGCTTTTAAAAAACGAAAATAAGCACCTTTAAGCACTTTTTAAAAACGCTACACACCCTGTTTGATAGCCACACCAATTAGACTAAAACTACCATTTTCAATCATATATTACAAAATTTAATTTAACGCTACTAATTACAGATATTTACCGATTTTAACACATATACATAACATAATTGACACATAATTACCAATTTTAATCTTCAAAGAATCTTTGTCCATAGGATTCTCCCACTCATTTTTAACCCACTTAGGAGAAATGCTGATCTGATTAACAAAAATTTTCTCATTGGTAATAAAATCATCTTCATTTACTACCTAAATAATCAGAATCATGAATTCATTACAAGTCAAGAAATTTAGAACAAATTATTTTCTAAAATATAACACAAAAATAGTTCAAACTTAAAAATGTTTCAAAATGAAGTCAAATGCAAAAGACCAGTAATTTACCCTTTCATCAACATTATCTTTATGAACAGCACAGAATATCTTTTTATCTTCTTGTAAAACTGCTTCGTCTTTTCGAGCACAGTAAAAATGATAATTGGCAGGGCAACCTCTTACACAACATCCTACTGTAGCTCCAACTTGATTACAAAATTCACAAGGCTACAAATACATTCAAAAAGAGTTATTTTTTATTTATTTTTTAAACTATTAAATCACAAAATACTTATTAGAGGTTCTCGAAACTAGCATTAATGTAAAAAAAATAATTCGCCATTTATTTATTTTTTGATTTACAGTTTCATGTTTTAGTTCGTGCTATTGTCATAAAATAACATATCATCGAAATAGATAACATTACAGTATTTGTAATGCAAATTTTTTAAAAATAATTTTAATATTTTTTAAACAAAAAATCAAATAGCGACATTTAAATAAATCAATGAAAATGTGCGTTTACTAGTAACACCTTTAAGTCAATGGCTGATAAACCAGGATGATCACCAAAAGGATCAACATTTTGCAAAAAAGAGGGAATAAAATTTCCAAACAAGTCAACAGATCAAATCAAACAGAACCAATTTCCAAACAAGTATGATCAATAAATTTATTATGCCCTTTTAAAAGAAAGCTACACACATTGTGAATGCATCCTTTTATACTAATGGATGGATGCCATGCTTCATGCGGAATTCTTTATGTCACTTTTGATTTTCAAAGTGAAGATTTAGAGGATCATGTCACAATTCCTTCCTCCAAAGAGGATTTAAGAAGTTTCGCATTTTATGTATGACAACATCAAAAGAAATTTTAGACGAATCAAATGATTAAATATCAGTTGTTATATCAGAATGATGCCGACCAGGTGGCCGAGTGGTTAGCGTGTCTGACTGCGGAGCCATTGGCTACGGGTTCGAATACTGCTCAAGGCATGGATGTTTCTTTCCCTCTCTATGTCCTTTCTCCTTTGTGAGAATGTGACCCGCCCTATAAACGGGTTTGTGGTTGTGTGACGTGGGCAATGCTGCTCCACCGCCGCGGCTTTGCTACAGGTGCCCACTGGGTAACGAGAAGAGAGTAGGAGTTCTGGCTTTTCTGTGGCCAATGGGACAAAATCCAAGTGCCCGTCATTAAAAAAAGTAACAAAAATATTAGAATGAACGGTTCAGTGCTTATGTTCTAATGGCTGTTAAAAAAATATTGCATCAATTGAATAGCAAGAGAGCATTATAGTGGAAGGATTTTAGTAAAGAGAGTCACTCATATAAGCCTTAAAAAAAACTTCTTGAGAAGGCCAAGGCTCACCCCAGCTGTTGAGTCAATGTAAAAGAATAACTAAAGAGCATAGACTGTATTTATAAAATGCTGTGAATTTAGTAGGAGAAGCTTAGAAAATGGATCTTTTACCATTAATTTTCCCCTGGAGATTGCAGGATAAACATTACGAAGAGAACCATCGGGTTGTTGAAACACTTCAGCAGACCACATAGCACAGTTTAGATGAATCCAATCATCCTGCCCACAGTACAACAATCGTCCACATTTCTAAAATTAAAGATCCATTATTACATGAACAGAATTAAGTAGGATGATTTAAAGAATATTTCAAAATTATACTCACTTTAGGATTACTATCTCCAGCATACCCACAAAGAACACAGAATCTAGCATCAGGCAAAACTGGATAAATACAAAAAAAAAAAAAAAAAACAATGAAATTTATTAAAGAATATTACTTATATTTATAATAGTTTTAGTTAATTTTAACTACTAAAAAATTTTGACCTATTTTTAAAAAATTAGCTACAAATAGATATATATATAGCAAGTGCCAAGGTGGCTACAAACATTTAGAAAATTTTCCTGTTGTTTCCCCCGATTTTCGTTACTGTGGGCATAATTTCTATTTAAGTTACCAGGTCTCATAACAATATTTCATGAACAATCTTATTAAAAGATAATCTCAAAAATTTGGGAACCTTTTTTTCAACTTATAGCAAGAAAAAAGATGAGCTAAAGCAATTTTAAATTAGTGGGCAAGATGCGACAATTCACACATCTTAATATTATGCTATTGAAAAAAAATCAATTTTAAAAACCCTGCAGAAATATGCAGCAAATAATATCTGTAAAAGGAATGAAAAGCCATGTAGATTTATGCTGTAACTGTTGAAAGTGAAGGGTACCAAAAGGTGATTAATTGACCAAGAACTTTCATCTCATAAATGAGTGATCATAATAATACATTTATTTGGTTTTCCTCGTTGTAAATTATAGACTTTATCTGTCATATTAAATCTCTTGACAGGCTCAGACACAAAAAAAATTCTACTGAACTTGGGAGGCGCAGTTCTTAAAAACTGAGCCAAACTTGTCTCGACACATTATTTTACCCACACTATTAATTCATATACAACCTTAACAAGCATAGGTTCAGTGGCGTACGCAAGGGAGGGGTATAAACACCCCTCTTGAGCTCAGACAAAATGGCAAAAATAAAAATTTTAGTAGAAATTATGCCAGCTATTATTTTTTAAGACTATATATTTTTATTTGCCTAATGCCTACTTTTTTTCTCACAGTATTTCTCAGAATACTGAAAAAACATTTACTATAATAGGGTTGTACTTCTAAAACCAAATTCACGTCACGTGATACTGTTGCGGACTGGTTCCTTTCTGTCCTACCAGTATAGTTTGTGAGACTGGCTGTCATTCGCGAAGTTTTTACGCGATGATTCTGGAATCCTAGACGTTTTGTCGTCCTTGAGACGATTCGAGAATTTTGTAGCATGCGGTGAAAAATTATAAGGAGGTACTGTATCCAATACAAAGCACTCCGTATGTTTGTGTTCAAGTTCACAGTGGAGTTAGTTAGTCAGATTAAGAGTTATCTCTGCCGCTTGTCTATAAATCTGTTTTGATTTATCTCAACAAAAAGTTAATTCAATCGCCGAACCCGTCGTCGCCACTATTTCGACTAGTGAAGAAATCAGTAACAATACCATTGGAGATACTGTGTTCGTTGAAGTTATTCATTCCTGCTCGAGCAAATATATATATATATGTAACATACGAGACTACAGCCTCTTTGTTAGTACGCCAGATGTCGCTCTCCTTAACGAAAAGCAACGAACTTTCTCGATGAAAATGAAGAGTTAGTCAGTTGATATTGTTTCTAGAGGAAACTGGTAACCTTAGTGGTTAAGATTCTGAGTGAATCTGTTATTCATTAATTAATGTTTGTTTCTAAGTGAAACTGGTTGTTTTTAGGTAAAACTTGGAACCTGTGTGGTTCGAACCTAATTGCTTAAGAGTCTATGTGACTCATGTTATTATTGAAGAATAAATATTATTGTTATTGATCATATGGTTGATTGAATTAGTTGATGATAACCAACATCATCACATTATGGTGTAGTTTGAAGTAACTCGGCATATATACCTGACATATATATATATTTGCTGTTCTTGGATCTTTAGGATGTCAAAACTCAAGAATTTAACAATTTTTAATTATTTTGAGAAAAAAATCGCGACCTGAAATTAGTGAGGTGACAGCATTTAGTACCAATGTAAGTTTTTCTGTTGTACAGAAATGTGATATTTCCGTTGAAGAAAACGTTTCTAGCATAACAAAATCTGATGAATGTGAAAGTGGCCCTCAAAGTGTTACTTCCCACCCATATGACATTGGACTTTTTTTAGATGATATTACATTATGTTCTTAAACTTAAAAAATCGAATCAAAATTTAACTAAACAATGTTGTCTAAATAAAAAGTCAAAATTGTCTAGCTGTCTAAATTAGGGAAATAATAGTGCTTTATTACAGACTCTAATTTCTTTCAGTAGTTTCAGAAAATTATGAACACCCCCCTTGAAAAAATTCTGCGTACGCCACTGCATAGGTTCTAGTAATATTGTTGAAAAAGTTAATTTATGCAAAGTTGTGTTGAGGAACTACTGCAATTGTAATTAAAAATGTTTATGTCTTTTTAATAATTATAAATTTTTTTAAACAATATTTGATTTCTTTCAAAATTGTAATTTTCACAATGTTCAACTACAGTTTACAAAAGCTAAATGCAAAACTTTTGATTTAAATTAAATATTTTATTTGAGATATAAGCATTTAACATTAACTGGAAATAAAAACAATGATATAATATCTATATTTGTATGTATACAGTTTAACTTCAATATCATGAACTCGTAAGAAGAAACTAAAAGTTTCATGATATCAAAAATTCAGAATATACAAATCCAAAACAAAATATTTTTAACAATTTAGTCAAAATAATTATAATCTTGGCATTTTAAAAATTTGTATCTTCCTTTAAGAAATGTCAATATCTTTGCCTTTTCAATAGATTTTATGTTTATCTGAATTTTTTTTGTTTTGTCATTTTCTCTTTTTTATATTCTCAATCATCCCATACAGCACTTCCACATAATTATCAATTTATTCAATCAGCAATTTCTTTCAAACCTTATGGGCAGTTATTCTTAATTATTCTCATATGTCATAGGAATTGATGATTCAGATAACTTTCACTTTTCTTTAAACATGGCAGTCTCTTTTTTATCCCCCTTTAAGAATTAGTTCACATAACTATTCAGGCAGATTCTTTAAGAATTAGATTTCAAGAAATTTTTTTAAAAATTAAGATTTTTTTCTTTTCTTTTTTTTAAGATTAAAAATATTTCTGAAAATATAGTGTCACTGAGAAAAGAGTCTTTGTTCCTATTATTAGCAATAGCAAATGCGCTGGAAATTCAGATTTGTTTTTGAAAATGAGGTTTAACTGTACATTAATGTATTTTCGGTGAAAAAAAGTTGATTTCCATACATTTATAAATATCTTTTTCTCATCCACTGTTTGTGTTTTGATTATTTTACTCTCTTTTTCAAGAGAAGTTTAGACATGACTCTTTTTTTTAAAGCTAAAAAAGAAAATTCCTCTTTCTAGTAAGCTATTAGTAACTTTGCACACAAGTATGGCTTTCTTATGTTCAGGGTTTCAACGATTCATTAACATATTTCAAGTTTTTTTAGTAAATCATTTGGAAATTCTGAATTATGCTTATTGATTCGTACAAAACATAATTTGTATTATTTAAATTGTTATTTTAATACCTTATTAAACGTCTTACTTTCATTATTATAATTTCTTTAAAACTAAGTACTCTTTCTCCAGTATTGCCAAAATTGTATACGCAGTGCCCACTTACACAGACCTGTTAAAGAATTTAATTTTTTATTATTTTTAAAACATTTAGAAATTAAAAAATTCCTATCGATATATATAAAATCACAATTTTTTAATTTACAGATGCATAATTACGCATGTTTACTTAAGGGCCACTCATTAAAATGTTGATTTGCTATTGTAGCATTTAAGCAGGTGCTTTTGATGACTTTCCCCTCTTATCGTCATAGAGGTGCTGCGAAATATATGCTATATATATTGTTAAAGATTCCCAACGAAGACATATTAATATTTTATTACAATATGAGTTACCTTCATTTTTAATTTTGGGGAAATAATCTCTCCTCTCCAAATATTGAGAATAAGTATGATCAACGTAAGGTGGAATAACTGCATTTGGGAGCATCCCTTCTGGAAGATCACTTTTTGAAGTCCATACTTTTGAAGTTGGAATTTTAAACCAAGGAAATATTTTTTCTGTTTGCTGAAATTTAAAATAATACCACTGATTACAATAAATAATAACCAAAACATTGATTACATCAAAAACTACAAAAATTAAAAAAGTATTATTTGAGTAACCTATTACAGGCATCGTAGTGAGCCAAAGAAAAAAAATGGGAGAATACACGTTTTGAAGAAAAGTTTGTAAATCAATGCATAGAAAAGTTTTATAGACCTGTTGCATTAAAAAAAAAATAACCACTATCAATTAGTAACTAATACCAGACTAATATTTACTTAAAATTTATTATTGAGTCCAAGAATTCTGTAATAAAATAACTTTAAAGTAGGGTTTAAGTAATCTCAAAATGAAAACTCAGTGAAAATGCCTCTTGACACTTTTGTGCAAAAGTAACTCAAGTAACCACGTCTATAATATAGTTATGATACTGTTAATGGAAATTGATAATATAGAAAATCTGATGAAATTGACTAATCTATGACTGTGAAACTATAAAAACTTAACCACTATACCTTTCTCAAAATGATAAATAAGCATAATGACCCCTAATTCAGCACCATAAAAATTTGATAAAATAAAATTATAAAATGAGTTTTCTTTTCACACAATGACTGAATTGCCCAAAAGTTTCTCAGGCTATATGTCAGAAACCATGTATAATAATTAGTACTTTGGTAGATAAGTTTGTTTCAAATTTTGTGATTTTTATTATTATTAATAATCTGAGTTAGGCTCGTTCCCAATCATTTTTGATATCGAAAGCTATATTGAAAGCATATTTAAACAATTGTTTATTTTTTGGGAAATATAACAAAATAAAAGACCCTATACCAGGGCTCTCACTTAATTTCAGAATTTTTTTATCTTTTTTCCCCTTTGCTTTTCCAGGTATTTCAGGAAAATTTCAATGTAAACCCAGGCCATATTTTACCTACACTATGCAATTTTTCAATAGAAATCTTTGATCTTTTCATTTGTAATATGAGATTTTGTGAACAAAAAATGATTGAATGAGGATGGAAACATGGAATAGTTTCACTAAAATGTGTAATTTTTACAACAAATAATCGTAATAGATGTTAGAATTATTTAAATTAAACCTCAATAACTGATTACTGCCACTGACAGCTCGAAGACTGGTTATTTTCCAGGTATAATGTAGAAATTTTGTGAAAAAGGAAAAGAAAAACATTTTTCGAGAATTTCCTACTTTTCAGAGAGCTGAAAAAAAAATTCCCTGGCAATTCCAGGTTTCTCCTGTTCTCTTTGATCGGTGGGAGCCTTGCTGTAAATTCATTTTTTAAAATTACGCACTTTAAAACTAAGTGCAAATGATTTTATAGAATAAGTCGACACAAATACAAATTAATACATTACATGTATAAGTAATTAATATATTATTATACTTCGTAATTACAATATTTTAATTAAGTGAACCTGATTTAAAATACTGAAATCAACATTCCTTCAGATAAAATATTTATAAAGCACTTCACACTTCAAGAATAACACCAGGGTAGTAAATCCACATATACTGTTAGAATTAGTTAGAACCAACATAAATTATTTCACAAGGAAATTACTTACATTAACTATTAAGACATTTCAAACACGATAAATAAAATAAAATTGTCTTACCTTAGTTAGAAGTACTTTGGCTGCACTGGCATTATGTTTTTTACCCATGTTACTATTGGCATCAATTACATACAATACATCTTCGAAAAAAGAAGCCTATAAAACAAATTATGTGCTTACACTTGGAAATATGAGTTATTTCAGTAAAATGTTATTTTAAGTCTATGTATGAATAATACTTACAATGTTTGAATATTTTCCCTTATCAAGATTAAACCTGATTACAGATAAATCCAGTGAACTCTTTTCTATGAATAAAATAATTATTTTTTATTTAATAAAATAGATTTTATTTAATAAATTTTTTTAAAAAAAAGGAAAAATAAACAGAAATTCTTTTAAAAAAAACATATTCAGGTCAAAATCTTTAATGAAAAGCAAAACAATTGACTTTATACAGACTTAGTTTAACTCGATTACATATAAATCGAGCAAACTTTTTTCTATGGATAAAAATATCTAGGATAGAACAGTGAACAGAGAGCCTAAGCCTACTCTGTCCATCTTGACCAGCCCAATGCCGTAACCCCAGAGTTCAGACTCCAAGTATGTTTAGTACTCATTTTATTGACCCGTTGAAGGGATGAAAGGTTGAGCCAGTCTTGCCCAATCCGAGAATAGGAAATTAGATCTATTGGACAAGAGCGTAAAGGGTTACCATTTAGCCACCAGGCCTCAATAGGCTTCTAAATAACGAAATGAAAATATTTTAAGCAAAAAAAGCAGTGATTCCGCTTACATGCATTAAATATGCCAAAAATCATAGACAGAACGCATATTAAAAATTATGATATAGTCCCTGGAATGTGTAACTTCCCATTGTAAAAAAAAATGGGTAGACTGCAACAGATTTTAGCCTTAAAAGCAAAATTTAACTATTTTTAAAAAAAATTCTTCCTGTATTAACTAATTAATAGAAGAAAATGCATTTATGTCATTGCTTCAGATCTCATTTGCTCGCTTTTAAATTCTTCAATATACAAGTAACATGCATACTTCTTTTATTATACTCTTAGCGAAGTGTTTATTCAAATAATTTAAATCTGCCTTATGAATGTTAAGTATATATGAAAAAGATTTTTTTTTGCATTATTTTTGGAAAATATCGCCAGATTTTAAAGCCTATTTGGAAATTATGGTTTTAATTCTTTGTCGAAATATTTCTGATTCAATTACTAAGTATACATGCACAAAGATATTTTAATCATAAAATATTTACTTTTCATGCAGTTTTTTAAAATAGATAATTATATTCCTTTCTTAGAGACTTGCTTTTGGTAAAAAAAGGACTCAGAAACTTGTAAGTTTCTAACTAAA
Source organism: Parasteatoda tepidariorum (assembly GCF_982258835.1). Lineage (NCBI taxonomy): Eukaryota > Metazoa > Arthropoda > Arachnida > Araneae > Theridiidae > Parasteatoda > Parasteatoda tepidariorum. Next base: position 75,528,993 of record NC_141757.1, read on the forward strand.
CTTATAAGTTTCAAGGGTTTGTATTTTTCAATAAATAAGATTTTATTGGAACCAATAAATTTTATTAATCCAATAAAAAACAATTTATTGCAATAATAATATAGTATAAAATGTAAGGAATTAATGAAAGAGCTAAATCAAGTGTATACTTATGCACACACATTTTATTAGAAAAAAACTGCATAATATTAAGAAAAAAGAAAATCCAGTATTAAACATTGCAGGACAAAATGTATTAAAGCAGTTAATTTAGTAGCTCTTGTTTTGTATGCAGATTAAGCAAATTTTTGATAGTCTTAACAACAAATAAAACAGCTACAACCCTCACATTTTATAAATGAAGGGAATCTTCCAAAATTAATATTGAAAAAAAAAAAAAGAAAATTTTTTTGTGTAATTCTTAAAAAAGAAAGAACCCTTTATTTCAAGTGAGTTTTAACATTTTCTTGGTGAAAACTGTTACCAAATGATCCCGTAGGGAAAATAATACATCCTTATAGGGGAAAATTCTTGATTTCAAATGTCACAACGAACAGAATAAAAAGAATATACAGTTAAATGAGAGATAAATAAATTTATATATACATATAGAGAGAAAGAGACCCAACTCTTGAGATACTTCCGTAGTCACAGGCTACACAAAAAATAGAGTTTAAAATACATGCATTATTATTTTGAGACTTTCATGTTAGGTTCCGACAACTTTTAATGGTTTTAAACAGACTTTGAGGTTTATCATGTCAAAAAACTAACCCTGTGCTAATTAGAATTCAAGAATGCTTAGAAAATTAAGCAATAATTACTTTTTTTAAATAGCACATTTTTCTCCTCAGATCGCTCTTTGGGAGCAGATTGGACAACATTATCAACAGTTGTGGGAGAACATTCATTGAGATGCTTTGAAGAACTGCTTTCCTCACACTTATTCAACATATTTTTCATACAAGCTGAGACATCATCAACTGATTTCACGATGGCAGAAATGGTTCTCTTAACGTCGGTTGAATCAGTGCTATCAGCCACTTCATCAATGAAAAAGGGGTTTCTATCGTCCTCTTTTCTATTGGAAGGCTCATCTCTCGACACAGATTCAGCTTGCTTAGCCATCATGTAATCAGGAATTTTACGTTTTTGATAAGATTGATCCTAGAATAAAAGTTATTGTAATATCACACATATATTGCTTTAATAATTCAATAGATAAAAATAAGTGGGCAAATATATTGTAAATAGATGGAAGGGTGCAGAATATATCCGAATGCATAAGGTAGCCATGGAAAAAAAAATAGATAAAAAATTGAAAGTATAAATTTTTTAAAGTTTATTTTAATGTAATTTTTAATTTCATATGCCATAATTTACCATAATTAATGTATTTTTTAATTTTTATTACCAATTATCAATCATGTAACTATAATACTAACTATTTGTTACTGCCCAACATTTCTACAGTTAATATTATCTTTTAAAAAGTGATATTTATATCTAGTTTTTAATTTGAAATTCCTTTAAAACAAATTAATAAATTTTAAAAGAGAAACTTCATAAAAATAATTTAAAACGAGGAAATTTTTTTTTTTTTTTATAAATGACAGGTTTATGAAAAGTTGAAATCGAAACATATGCATAAAAAAATTATTTACAAGATTAATTAGATGATTTGCACATCTTGATGCCATGAGAGTGTTAAGAACATTCTTTAAACCATGCTTCAGATATTCTTTAATTGCTTTGCGCCATGTTGGAACAACTTCATCAGTACAATTAATACAAGTGTAAACAACACTATCAGGAAGACAAGAGAGAATTTCATATCCTTCAGCTGAAAATATAAGAATATAAACAATTTTAAAGTATATAAGTGAAATAGTATAAAAAAATTAATTTTATAAATGCATAAAATAAACTTACCGCTTATGTTATCACAAGCAGCATGAACCCATCGAAGACAGTCAAAACATTGCACCATCTTCAAAAGATAGAGAAAAAAATAAATATAGGGAGTAAATAATCATAAATTATATAAATTTTTTTAAAATACTACACTAAATACATTTTAATAAGTCACATATAATACTGTTTTTACAAATTCCTTTTTTTTATTTTTAAGAAAAGGAAAAAACTAAAGAAAAATGTTGAGTATCGAAATGTAATGAACAAGACGGTCAAGTAATTACAACTCCAGAGTAAAATATACTGCATAGTAATAAAAATGGATATGCAAGCAAAACTAATATTGCTGAGCAACTTACTTCAGATTCATAGTCATTCTCTTCATAGCACTTGTGGCAAACGGGACAGTAGTTGCCTAGTAATAGAATATACATGTAAACAGTATTTAATGCATTCTATATGATGAAAGATACTTTAAAGTCAAAAATGCAGCACACAAAATGAAAGTACAAACCCTATATTTGTAAAATATGGAATTTATTTTGCTTTTTGTAAAATTAAGTAGGTACTTGTCAGCAGCAGAATTTTAAGTAAAACTGAACTAATAATGTAAAAACTTCCCATGATCGAGATTAGAATCTAATAGTCATTGCCAGGATTCAAATTTAAATGAGTTTCCTCATTTTGCATAGCTGATTCTTTAAATTCATAATAAAATTACCTAAATAAGTGACACAACTACTTAAAGCATATTAAATAAAAGTGCTATTTATCATTACTTATCTTCCCATTAAAAAGGAAATTTGCAATCAAACTAATTTTAAGATAAATTATAATATGATAAACATAAGTTGTTGGCTGACAGGTTCATGTAGGTTCAGGTACACAATATTGGGGCAATGTGGTCAAGTTGCCTTTATTTTACCCATTGATCTACTGCTGGGTGGGCTGAAAGCAGGGATAGAACCATGGTTCTTCACAATGTCAGCTGAGTGCCTAAACTACTGTGCCATCACAGTACATTCGTTAGTCATAGTTATGATAAATATAAATTAAGGCTTTGATACATTAGGTCTGTAATTCATTATTTGCTTATATCCATGATTACTATCCTTATTTATATTATTCCTTATTTTTCAACTGCCATTAAAAGTTACCTTTATTTAGGAAGGCAAGAGAAACAAAATAAAACTTATTTCAAAATATTTTTTATTCAAAAAAATCCTGCACAATTAATATTTTTTTAAAAATATATTTCAGACAATTTATTTGGTGTTAAGAATTTTGGAAGATATATAATATGTCCGATTGTCCCAATGAAAAAAAAATTGTGATTTTATTTTGGTTTACTCGAATTCTGGTATTAGTTCTCTTTTCTAATAACAAAAAACCACTAATTTCTGCCCCTATGAGTTTTTTTTCTTTCAATTTTTAGAAAAGTTTCTGTCACCTATGACAATGCTATTTTATTAACGACATCTGTGAGTAATGACATACTAACGCAATTAGCTAAACAGATATGATTTGTTAAAATAGGTTCTTGATTCACTGTAAAGTGTATGGGAATACTCTAAAACAATTTGAGACTGAACTTATTTTTTGACCAATTAACATGGTCTAGCGTTATTTAGCAGAATTTTTCAAAAATTTATAGCTCACTCTAGATGAGAATTACCCATATATTATATCAATGACTTGATTACTTTTTTTTAAAAAAAATATATTTTCTTTATTTCACAGCAAACAAAACAAAACTAACAGCTAACCTTTCATTTTTGTACACCAATCTTTGAATTAAACCACAATTTCTTTTCTTGGAGCTATTTATTTATAATCTCAACTTATTTTTCAATTTAGCATCATTGAGATACATCCTATTTCTATAAATCTCATTTTTTAAAAAAAACTTAATTTCAAAAACAAATTGGAAATAAATATTAATTGATGGATTGATTTCACCCCACTTGATCTTTTCTCGAAACTGATTTCAGTCCTCAGGACTGAAAGTGTTATACAAATTACCTTTGAAAGTTACGATTAATATTTATGTAATTTGCGACTCATTGCATCACAATTTATTTTGCAAATGGTATTTTTTGCTATTCCTATTAAGCTGATTTAAATATATAATGATATAATAATATATAATGATTTAATTGAATATAAATGTCAATTTAATTCTGTGAGACAAGTCACACGTGCGATGTGTAAGTATGCACAAATACAATATTTTATTTTTACACATATCAGCTCACAATTTGTATTCACACGATTTTGAAATCACACATCGCGATTTGTTTCTACGCTATTTAAAGAAATCAAGTATTGAGATTGGGATTCATGTCATTTGAAAATTACATGCTGCATTTCATGTTTCTGCAATTTATAAAATTTCCCATCGTGATTCAAATTATCGTGATTTAAAAATCAAACGTTGCAATCCACATTCATGCGTTTCAAAATTTTCAAACTAGTTTTGAAATAAATTAGATTTTAAAACTACACATGGGAATTCATAGTCATACGATTTAAAATACCTATAGTGATAAAATTTATGTGATTTAAAAATCAAACGTCATGCTTCCTACTCACACAATTTAAAAATCCAAAATCGTGATTCGAATTTCAGCAATTTTAAAATCTAATATTGGGACTCGTGTTAACTTTATTTTAAAAAATCAAAGATTCTGTTGCATATTCATGCGATTTCAAAAAGACAAAACATGATTTAAAAATCAAACACCTTGATTTGTATAGTTTAAAACTGCACCTTTTATTTATCAACTGCTTGGAGTTTTAGACATTTTGGAGTTTATTACAAATTTCAGTTTTACATCTCAAAATGTAAATGCTTGTGTTTAGACAGGTTTTGATAGACAGTCATTAATGAAAAGCTCATTAAACAAAATGATAGAACAAATTAAAAGCAAAGAGCTTTCACACTGTTCTTGAAAGAAAAGACATTAACACTGTTTCACAAGACTGCCTTTTAATCGATGAAGATCATCAAACAGCAAGTCACCGCACAGAGAAGGAAAATGAAGAAAGTCATGTAGAAACCTTCAAGAATACCCCCCCCCCCCAAAAAAAATAATTTAAAAACCAGTTTAGTCTCGTTTGAAAAATTGGAGAAAAACTTTTTACCAGAAAAAAAAAATTTCAACTGCATTTTTAGAATTTCTTTTCACCACTGGTCATTCTGTGATTTTGTAAATAACTGAATTGTTAAGGCTGTTTTTATAGACGAAACAAGTCTCATTATTCTTCAAAGAATAAGGAGGTGAAAAAAAAAGAAAAGCATTTTATATATATATAAAAAAAAATATTATTGGTGCTTTTACTGTGTAAGATAATATTAAGGCAGAAATTATTGAAGTATGTGTGATTTATTTATAGAAGGCAGGCCAAATAACTGATGTGTGTAACAGAGCAACACCCATTTCAGTAGAACAAGTCGAAAACAACATTAATAAATAATATTGGTAAAGGACACAAACTCCAATATATTGAAAGAAATTTCGACAAAAAGAAAATGTTTTGAAAAGCAGAATTTATCTTTGTTTAGATAACATTACTAAACACAGGGTATCTGCTACATTTCAGATTTTCAAATTCATGATTTTCCATGATTAATTCCAAGAATTTTTGAAGACTTAAAGAAGTTACTATTTTCTCCGACAAAAACATAACAATAAATTTAGAAAAGCATTATAATAACATTAATCGAAATGATAATTATAACCAAAACTGTTATACTCTGCATCTTCATATTTATAGATTTCAAATTTAAAAAACAGAGTAAAGAAAGAGTTGAAGCACTAAAATAGCTGGGAAAAAAAATACAAAAGCAAATTTTTCTTCCTTTTTTCTGCAGAATTATATTCTAAAGATACTTATCTTGTTCATCAGAAAGTAAAGAAATACTCCTTATTTGTCTGTTCTCATTTCAAAATAAAAATTCGCCAATGATTGGCTTGCTTCAGCTTGAAATTTAAAAGATAATTCGATCTAGAAATGTTTTTCGTTCCTTCTTTGAAAGAACACCATAATTTTTAAAGAGCATGAAAGACATTTTATATTTTAATAAAATATGACTGTGAGTAGTGATTTTGTTGGGAATTCAGATATTTGGAATAGGATGTAATTGAGGAGGGGGGGGGATTCCATTTTAAAAATTAGATTTTTTGGCGACCTAAATTCATGACTTTCCATGATTTTTTTTTAAAAAATAGTAAATCTCATGACAAAATTTGTTCAATACTGAAATTCATGACTTTCCAGGTGCGCGGATACCATGTAAACATGAATCAGGGACACTACCAGACTACTACTAATAAATTTTAATTATTACTATTGCAAATTTTTGGTTTGAAATTGCGTGAGTATATGTAAAAATATAAGAAAGAAGATAGATTTAATTGGAAAAAATTATACCAAATATCCCCCCCCCCCGAATTTTCACACCATATAACTTTAATACATTGATTTAAAAATTGAGAAAACCACCATGTAAGGAATATATTTTCAGTACTGTTGGACACTTACATTGCAGCAACTAAGAATAGGTGCCTGTATTTGGTAAGGACGAATTTTTTTTTCTTTTAAAATTAAGATACCAACCCTTTCACCAGTCTCAAGTTAGAGTACATAGAAATGAAAAATAGGTCTGCCACAGTTAATTTTCAATGAAGAATACTTGTTTATGCCAGTCAAATCAGATTTCAAATTTCCCTGATTTTTCCAGGTAAAAACCTATTTTCAGGTCCGTTTTTTTTTTTTGCTCATAAAGTGTATCATGGGTACAAGAAATGTGTAAATATTATAAAGTATTTTATTTAAATGTTATTTTTTTAATAAATCATCTTGAAAAAATTAATTTAATTTAACAACTTAGTGAAATTTTGTTTTTTATTTTTAAATGTTTAATGTTTTGGTACAACCTTAATTTATAAAAAAATTAAGATAGATGTGGAGAAAACATGCAGGATATATTGTTTTATAGAACAAAAAAGGTTTTATTGTGTTACTTTAAGTAGTTTTTGCACGAAGTGTACCAAATGGTAAATACAGAGTGACCCAAAAACCTTGAATAAGTACTGTTCTATACTTCATTAAGCAAAATAAAATAATTTCAGGCGATTATACATCAATAAATTTTTATAATTTATTTACATTTCAATATACAGGGGTGATTGTGAGCCAAAGTCAAAATTCCGGAAAATTTCTTGAGTTAAAAAAAAACAAGTTTAAATTGAAAAATTAGAAAAAAAATTTAAACAAGGTTTTTTTCCTTTTTCTCAATATTTCTTAGTTTACTTAAAATATATTTACACATACATATACCATTTACGAGGGTTGCTATTTATATTTCTGGCCTTGGCAACAGTAAGTGTTGCTAGGCGACCGCAGGCGATTTTAATCGAAAGTTTGATATTTTTAAACATAAATTCAGCAGACGATTTACCATTATAGCTTCATTTGTGTTGTTGACAGTAAATTGAAAAGTTCTTCTCTTTCAAAAAATGGAATTGAATCTCGAACATTTTCGTGCCATTATTTTTCATAACTTTCGACGTGGATTGTCAAGACAAGAGTGCTTTGATGAATTTAGTTCTTTATTCAGAGATAAAGCGCCATCCTACAGCACTGTAAAAAATTGGTATAACGAATTTAATCGTGGTCGATGTTCGATCCAGGACGAATCCCGTGCAGGTCGTCCAAAATCCGTTGTTGTGCCAGAAAAAATCGATCCTGTGCTAGAACTGATAAAGCAAGATCGTCATGTGACATACCGTGAGATAGAGGCGTCTTTGGACATTAGTATGACTAGCATCAATAAAATATTGTATGAACATTTGAGCCTAAAAAAATTTTGTTCGCGTTGGATCCCGCTTAATCTGACAAACGCTCTAAAAAAGGCTCGTGTCGATTGGCGCAAGGAAATGTTGGAAAAATATGTTCAAGGTACATCAAAGGCTGTGTATAACATCTACACAGGTGACGAATCATGGATCTATGCATATCAGCCGGAAATAAAACAGCAATCAACTGTATGAGTCTTCCAAGATGAGGCAAAACCAACAAAAGTTGTTCGAGGAAGAAGCACATCGAAACAAATGATTGCCTGTTTCTTCGGCATTAACGGTCATGTGGCAACAGTGGCGTTAGAGCAACACAGGACGGTCAATTCTGAATGGTACACGACCATTTGTTTGCCAGAAGTCATCGGAGAAATTCGAAAAAAGCAGAAGAACAGGCGAATAATTCTTCATCATGACAATGCGAGCTCTCACACATCGACTCAAACAAAGGAATTTCTGACGGAGCGAAAGATCGAACTGATGGGTCATCCGCCGTACAGACCTGATTTGGCACCCAATGACTTCTTCTTATTCCCACACATCAAAAATAAATTACGTGAACAACGATTTTCGACCTCCGAAGAAGCGGTTGATGCATTCAAAACGCATGTTTTGGAGTTACCTCAATCGGACTGGAAAAAGTGCTTTTAAATTGGTTCAAACGTATGCAAAAGTGTATTGATCATCATGGAGAATATTTTGCAAAACAATAAAACCAATTCCGATCCTACATATTTGTTTTTTTCATTATTAGGCCAGAAATATAAATAGCAACCCTCGTACACATACCTATGATGACCTGGAGAGGTAATTAAAATTTACAAATATGTCTTTCTTTCTTGAGTTTATGATTATAACAACTATTTACTGATAAAAAATGAATATTAATCATGTACAGTACAGAAACCGTTATCCGGAAATCAGTAAACCGGAAAACCAAAAAACCGGAACGAAATTCGGTAAATTTTCCCGCCATTTTTTAAGAAAAAAATTTTTTTTTCCTCATAAGATTTTAGGATTTTTTTTTCTTTTTTGAAAGATACCTTACCATCATTTTGGAACTAATCATTAGTATATTACTTTGTTTTTTAAAGATTATTTCCAAATAATGTTTTTTTTAGTTGGGTTTAACAATAAAAAAAACGGCTTTTTGTAGCGATTCAGAAAACCGGAAAAATCAGTTATCCGGAATAGCGATGGTCCCGATAGTTCAGGATAATCGGTTCCCTACTGTATATAAGCTTATAAAGTATCTCTCTGGCCCTCCCTTACAAACAAATTAAATAAACTGGGTTTTTAAGTTCCACGTTTGAAAATTTGATTTCCGGAAACTTCTGTGAGCAAAGATTTCTTGAAACGTCTGGACCTTCGATCTCCGGAAACTTCCGGATCACTGTTAGCAAAAAATCCGGATTTTTTCCGGAGCACAATCAGCCCTGAATATAGAGACATTTTATACAGTGCATTGTCCAAACAGTGCACTTCATAAAATTCCTTGATCATATTTTCTTTAAACCAATATCTATTGTCAAATATTTAAATAATGTTGTTTGTTTTGAATTAGCAGTATTATTTTAAGAGATATTCAGTATTCAAAAATGAATGTCGCAAATGCAAAATTGTCAAATCTGTAGTTGTATATTCTATAGTAAAAAACTAGATAAAATTTATAATTTTTCTTTTCCAATTTGAAATTAAAATATTTAAAGAATTCCATTCTAAAAACTTGGTTTTTTTTTAGCTTCGATTAGTTAATTGTTTAGAAACCTGTACCTATACGGTGAAGAACAAAAAAACAAGGCTTCGTTCTCCTTCTTAATGAATACACATGAATAAAAAAATTTTATATCCCATGCTTATACATTCATTTAACATGTTTCCCATACATTTCTTAGTTTTTGCCAGCTTTATTAGGGTTACAACCAACTAATTTTAGGAGAATTTTATTAAGTTAAAAATACTAAAAAAATTTGTCAAAAGAAAAAAATTACCCCAAAACATCGGAACAAACTTGAATATGATAAATGGATGCAGCCCACTAACCAGGGTTTGTTGATTTAAATTAACAGATTTTTTTAATATATATATTGATATTAAAAGTTAAAAAACAGTGTTCTAAATTATTGATACTTTTATTATTTTCTTTTCTTAGATTTAAAATTTATTTTAAATAAATTGCTGCATTAATTAATTTTAGTTAACGAAATTACTTTCTTTCTTGATGTGTGTTAAATTCCAGCACATTTGAAATTACATTTTTAAAAATCTTTTGATTCTTGAGATTGAAAGTACACATTAAATGTCTTAATATAGACTTGCATAGCTGTAGAAAATAATTAATAAACTTGAATTTTTTTCAAAAAAAAAAAAAAAAAGCAAATAATGTTAATTAAAATCTACATTATATTTTATTGGTGGAAAATGTATATTTCTAAAGCTTGAGGTTATATTAAAAAGAAATTACCCTAATATGCCAAAAATAGAAGGAAAAAAAAAGGCTGATGAATTCAGATATTTTTTTTCTGATATAGTGTCATTCATCCCTTTCAAAGTCTATTTGAAGCAGTAGAGTTATTAACTGGTATTTTTTACTCATAACATGTTTACAGTATCTTTGACATTATCAGATTTTCTATAAAGAAATTTTCTGAAAAAAAAATTCCAATGAGTACATAGATTAAAAAAATTTTTTTTTTTAGCTTAACTTGTCAATTTTGATATAGGATTAAAAATGAATATTTTAATATAAAAATATATAGATTAAATATTTATTTATTTTTTGATGAATGACTACATTTATAAACACAATCTGTTACATTTATTTTGTCATAATGAAAATCAAGAGGAAAAAAAAATCACAATTTTAAATTAAAATTATGATTTGCTAATTGAAACTTAGTTGTAATAGTTAAAGAACAGGGGTCTGTCCAAGCCAAATTTATTACTGCTTAGTAGCACCTTCACAAATTCAACTTTAGAAAAAACGGTAGCTTCGCAAGATACTTTTTCCTAAAACTTTATTTTTGTGTCTCGTAAGAAACGATAAATTGATATTTTAGTGTTTATTTTTAAATATAATTTTCACAAATTATGTCTAAACTTTCACAAAATAAGTACCTATTAGAAAAACCTAGACAGACCCCTGAAGTATTCTTTAAATTCTCTATTTCATCTAGTCTTTAAATTTCAATCATGCATTTGTTTCAAAATGGTTGCTATGCATTCAAAGCTATGAATTATAATGAAAAATTAATGAAAAGTTTTTTTAATCATAAATTAAAGTTCTTAAAAAATGTATTTGAATAATAAAAAAAATCTGATTTAAATAAAAAAATCTGATTAAAAAAAAAAAAAGCACAAACCCTGCCACGAGCTAGAAGGAAAAAAAAATCCATACTTTTTTTAACAGAAGCAAATATCTTAACCCCTTCCACCCCCACCACAATCTTTGCCTTTCCTAAACTATTTAGTCCAATAGTCTCCAAAGAGGTAAAATGTTTTTCCATTCATTTAGCAACGATGAGAGAGTTTTATGTGGCATTCTAGTTTAACAGGGTTACAATGGAACAAATTTTAATACAAGCAAAGTATTGTTAAGTTGTTATTTCAAATGTTTGGCGATGAATTTTCATCAAAAAAATTGCACACAAATGAGGGTAAAATAATTTAAATTACGAAAAAAATTCCCCGATTTTTCCATGTTTTTATCTAAAATTCCTTGACTTTTCCAGGTTTTTCTGATAAAAAGAATTCCCTGTTAATTCGAAGTGGGTGGCCACCCTGATTACTTTTTAGTACGCAGAGCTGAAATTTTAGATGTTTTTTTAAGTGCTAAAGAATATTCTGATATCAAAACGTTATGCATTAGTTATGGAGCTATTTTTTTTGTAAATGTCAAAATCTTTGAGCATATATAATTCAGTTATGCGAAATCTATTAGCAAGGGAATTATCGTTTTTCCCCTTTAAAGATAAATTTTACTTCTATAACTTTTCCATTAGAATTTTTACTTTTAATAGTACACTTACAAGGGTGGCTATTAAACAAGGAAACTGATATTCCTGTAAAAGAACTATGTGCTATTACGTAGTGTGAAGCTTCTCTTTAAAACGTGCTCCTTCTGTATACATAAATAAGTTCGTCTGGCTGTGGCCTTTGTTTATATAAGAGCTCTTATTTTTGTTTTGATGGAAAAATGATGAGTGTAATAATTGAGCAACAAATCACGGTTAAATTTCACACGAAATATTTCCTGTCCAGATCACTTTGCAACATCAGAAACAGAATAGAAAGTTAGAAATATGATTCAATCTAACTGATAATTAACTAGTTCTGTGATTTTTGAAACTAAGAATTGGCCAAGAATGCATAAGCCACTGACTCAAATTGTGAAAACAAATCTTGAATTAGTACTAATTAATATAACACTTAAACCATTAATATATTCAGGGGTGATTGTGAGTCTAAGTCAAAATTCCGTAAAATTCCTTGAGTTAAAAACAGTTTAAATTGAAAAAAAGTTTTTTTTCCCTTTTTCTCAATATTTCTTAGTTTACTTAAAATATATTTAAAACTTTACACATAACTGTACCATTTACACAAACCTATGATGACCTGGAGAAGTAATTAAAATTTACAAATATGTCTTTCTTTCTTGAGGTTATTATAATAACTATTTACTGATAAAATGTGTATCTGGCTCTCCCTTACAAACAAAATAAACTGTGTTTTTCAGTTCCACCTTTGAAAATTTTAAGAATTTTATTTCCGGAAACTTCTGTGATCAATGATTTTTTGAAACGTCTGGACCTTCGATCTCCGGAAACTTCCGGATAACTATTAGTGAAAAATCCGATTTTTTTTCCGGAGCACAATCAGCCCTGTATATTTCAAATTAGCAAGAAAACTACAATCATTAGATTAAAAGCTATTAGTCATTGTGAAATATTCTTAATCTTGATGGCATACTAGAACTTCTGAGGTCTTAATAGAATAACAAAATTGTCATTTAAATTATCAGGACTGCTTATTGTAGTGTTATCGAAAAATGTTAAATATTACATATGTGTTATTGTTACCTCAGCCAGCTTAAGTGGACTAAGATGAAGATAAATTTAAATAAATAATAAATATGTTTCTTGGAAATATGCATTGTATCTATTGAAAAAGAAATGTAAACCTATTATTCTAACTTGAGTACAATAGGAAAGAACAGAATTTTTAGGATAAAATGTGCTTTCAAAGATAAATTTTATAGTGTTTATTGAATCGCTCATAGCTTTAGTTTATTTTTCTTTTTTAAATCTAAACTCACCATAAGATAACAATTCTATTTTGTGTAATAATTATTTAATAGTACTCAACACCAACTAGAATAAGTATCTTATATTTTATTTTTCATTAAAACCAAGTATTTTAAAAGGTTGGCTTTTGATCAGCTGAATACTATAGAATGCTTATAAATTTTGCTGATGCCCAGTCTTTTTGTTAAAGCTAAGTTTCTTTGTGATAATGCAATGTTGCTTTAAGCTATTTAATTATGAAAGCATGATCTAGGTTCGGAATTGGAATTTGTAGAAAAGCAAGCCAGACACCATAAGAAGAATCTTTAATAATTGTTGAAGATCAAAAGCTTATAAATGTTTTCCTTTTATATTAACGTTTCAAATAAAGAATGAAATTTAATGAAACTGAACAGGGAGGATTGTTTCTTTAAGGACTCGCTCAACAGTAAAGATAGTTCTCTTATTCTTAAATTATAGGTTTTTTCCTTCTTTTTCTATGGAGATCATCTAGAGTTCTCCATAAGCATTTCTTCAATGGGCACCTACAACATCCATGCTTTTAAAGAGATGAATGCAACCATTTAACAATTTTTGTAAAAACGTTGCACCTGTCCCCTCATGCAGGCTTCATGGTGGACAATTGTGCAATACATACATTTTAGACTATTTTTAAGGAGGAGGAATGAAATGAATGGCTAAAAAAACTTTATATCAGACATATTTTGGAGTTCTGCAAGGGCACAATTAGACTGTTTTATTTAAAAAAAATTGCTCTTCATAAGTAGCCCATGCATGAGACAGCTGCTGTCATAGCTGGAGGGTCAAACTGAAAGGCCTGTTACTGGACTTAATAATGAAATGAGGTGAACAATAAACGAAGTAAAAAAAAAGTCTGCAAACAGGTTGAATTTGATAAAAATGTTTCGCTCCAATACTGATTCAGCAATAATTAATTTTGAGGAAATATAAAGATGGGGTTCTGCTTTTTTAAACTCCTTTTTATATAAAAACATATTAGTCTTAGTTTTTTTAAAAATTTCTTTTATCGTAAAAGAAAGTTTTAAAAAAAATCTAAGAAAATTTATTTTATTCAATTTTAAAATTTTAACAAAATTTGAGGGGACATTTTAAAAAAAAAATTAATCTTCACACTTAAGCACAGTGAATAAAAAAAGGGAATAATAAAAGAAAATAGAACTAAACAACGACTGATAAAATTTATTTAATTTAGAAGCAAGTGAGGAATGATTTTTTGAAATGAAGATTTTTAACAGCCTTGGGTCTTAGGCAGTTTGAATCAATCATTTAAAAAATCTAACACAATTAAAAGCTACAATAAATTGTTTTATGCTTTCTATTTATGTTTATTATTACATAGGGAAATAATTAAAACTCAAAAGCTTTTTATTTGTAAAAAAAAAATTGATTTTTTACCAAGCTTCCTTAAATGGCCATTAAAGCTTCCACAATTAATTAATTTTTATGTGGTCTCTCTGAAATTAACTGCAAATAAATAAAAAAAAATTTCATATTTTTATTAAACTTGTTTCGTCAAATATAACTTCAGGCAAAAACAACTTACAATAGTTATTTATTAATATCTAATTCAATTTAATGCTGAAAACTTTTAAAATTGTAAGGTATATGAAACTTGTGTGCAATGTAATTTAAGATAAAATCTGAAATTTTAACGAAATTGATGGATGAGTTAATGAGAAATATTACTTTTCATACGTTTCCTTTTCGCTCAGTAATTATTTAACCTAAGTGGTTCACATTTTGGATTAAATTAATGAAATTCCTTTAATAAATTTATGAAGAATGAAACATAATTTTCTTTAAAATTTATTATATTTCGCATACAATTATATTTATTTAAAAAGTTATAAATGATAAATCTTTTGCTGACATATGGGCAATTGATTTTGTAATACAATTAAACCAAAAAATATAATGTTAAAGGAAGGAGAACTTTTGACCACTTCTTGGGATCTAATTGTCACCAGTCTAACAAATTTTTAAGCATGAAAGTATAATCTTGAACATTTTTACACTCTGCCTGCAGATTAACTAAAATTTTAGTTAAACTTAGATATGAATTATTTATTTACTGTGAATTTAGTTTTTCTTTTCCTTAAAAGCATCTACATTAATTTTAATTAATATGTTTACCAAATTGCTTCAGCATACTGTAGCAGTTCATTGGAAGAAAAGCTCTGCAGCAGATACAGTAAAAAGTTTTATACTGGGATATCCGTTTAGAGTAAGGGTATCTTTTCTGGACCCTTTTTAACAATCAAAATAAGCAAAACTCTTTTTCCCTTACAATTTATATATGTATTTTTTATACTTGCGACTTGTTTAAAAAATGTATGTAAGATGAGAATCTTTCACTACCCTCCACTTCTTTAAGATTTTTAACCTACCCTGTCGACCGGAGTGTGTAGTGAGTGGTCAGGGACCTAACCTCACAAAAGAAAGGTCCTGGGTTCGAATCGCAGACAAGGCGTGGATGTTCTTTCATTCTTTATACCATATGTCCTTATTGGGGGAGCAACCTAATATGGTGCCTAACAAATTTGCCCTACTGCTATCTGAATGACGAGTGTTAATCAGGCGGGCATCGGATAAAAAAAAAAAAAAATGAAATCCCGTATTTCACTACAGCGAGGAAAGAAAAGCTTATTCCCCCCCCCCTCATGTATCACATAGAAGGATTATTGCAGCCAAAAATCACTCACTCAATTTCGGAATGAGCAAAAATTTCAAAATTTATCTTTACATTTGACCAACTCATTCTTGAATCAACGCCACCACACATTTCAATATTTTAGTTAATTGGTACATAAACATCAAACATGATAATAATGTTTTACCCGAACTGTAAAAAATTACTGTTTTTCTTTAAAAAAGAATAAAAGTTATTTCGTTTTGTTAACGTAGGTAGAATTTCTAAGCAATCGATGAATTTCTTAGCAAACAAAGTTCAAAAACAATCAGGGTTCCTACACTATTTTGAGAAAACAATATCCTGACTTTTGCAGTTTTTTCCTGACCTTTTACAGTAAAATTCCTGACCCGCCGTTTCCCACTCCAACAAAACTTTTAACATTGCAGTTTCAATTAGTAATAATATGCTACTAGTCATAAGTATTATAGATTGAATAGGATAAACACTTATATATTAAAGTGGAATTGCGTAATAGCACTTTATATCCCAAATTATATTTTCAGAAAACTTGTGAAACATATTTTTAATTATCATGATTAGATAAAATTTTTAGTGTGTTTTTGCAGTTAGATACGAAAACTATTTACATAAAAAGATCATGAAAATCTGTTGGATTATGGAAATATTATTTTATTTAATGTTAAGAAGAACCAAATGCATGAGTGTCGTCAGGATATAAAGGGTTAATCAAATCTGCGAGATATGTATCAGTATCCTTAGATAATATTTACTCTTAAAACATACTAGAACATTTGTTACATTAAAATACAGTACACTCTCGATTATCTGTGAGAGGATTATCTGGTTTGCGGATTATCCGTGCTCATTCCGGAGTCACACAAAAAATATAAAGAGAGACATTTTAAAGATTAAAAAAAATTTATTCATGAAGTTATAACACTACCAAATTTTTGGAAGCAATATTCGTCTGTGGATTGAAGTTTATCGAATATCAGCAGCATGGTCAAAGGTAAAATCGTCTACTTTATCATGATCATGGATAAAGATAATATCACTTGATGAGCAATCTTCTTCAGATGTTCAAGAAAAATAAGATAACAGTATTCTCGAACAAGTAAAAGAAATCTGAGGTTTCGAAATTCTTGACGAAGAACATTTTGAAGACTGGTGTTGTTAAATCTGATGCAGAAGATGTAGTAAATGAAGGAAATACAATTTCTGTTTCTGCTGCTGTGGAAATTTTATTAGATTATATGGGAGGATTTGATTACAGTGACATTACTGCGGTTCGTAAAACATATGACGAAGACGCATTACACAATTTTTTAAAATGAAAATTCCTAATTTGATGTTATACAGCATGCAAATGCCAGTAATTTTCATATTTTTTGTACTGATATCGATTTTTTCTCTAATTTAAAGAGTTTTCGAATTCTCCGTGCTCCCTGTCCCGGTGATTAACCCGGATAATCGGGAGTGCACTGTATTAATTTTTAAAAGATAATATTGAAATAAAAAAGGGGAAAAAAGTAAAAAAAAGTTAATTATATACAAATAAAAATTCAGATAGAAAAATTATGCAACTTGTGAGAAAAATAAAATCAAAAATGTCCTTTTTTTCCCCAGTATTTTTAAATTTATTTCTGTAATACTGTAAGCTTCAGGAGAAACTCAGGGGCTCCTATGTTATATAATATTTCTCAACATATTTTGTTGTTTGACAATTTCTGAATCAAGAACATCCAGTTCTGTTGCAGCAGTTTTCACCAATTTAGATTTTCTAAATTTCAAATCATCTCTCTTTTCTTTTATTAGTTTTCTAGAAATTTCAGCTTTTTTCTTTTTTTGGCTTCTAATGCATGTCTCCATATTTCTTGTTCTAGATCCTTTTACAGCATCTAGCATTTTTTCATTAATGTAAATGTTTTTTAGTCGATTTATAAACGAAACATAATCATACACACGCCTTTGTGAAATAATAGAGTCTTCATTGAGGTTTTCAACCAATAAGCTTTTATTGATTGAAAACCTGCCTTCAACTGTTGCGTTACCATGAGAGAGGATAAGAAATTTTTTTATAACCTCCCACAAATTTTCACACTTTTTTTCTCCGCGCAAATATTTCAAAAAAAATTATCTAATATCTTTTGCTGTGGATTAAACTCTAAGAAACTCTTTTGCTCTTCTTTTTTTTTTGGCAGCATCACAAAACAGTAAAAATTCCTTTTTTGATTTTTCAGCTGTTGTTTCAGCAACTATTGTCTGTAAACCAGTTATTCACACAAAGAGCAATAAACTTAGCAACCCTATCAAAAATTCCTTATCATTGGATAAACAGGAGGAAAATTGCTAACAGGACAGGTTCTACCAGGGAAAAGGGTATGTTATTATGAGGAAATTACATATTTTGAATTACAGAATTTTTCCTTGAAACTTTATTTTTGCCTGTCAGTCTTTGAATGAACTATAGTTTTTTTTTATTTTCCTAACTTTATGAATAAGTAAGAAAAATCCTGACTTTATGAATATGTAAGAATAATCCTGACTTTTTAGCTTAATTTTAGAATAGCCTGATTTTTGCAGGTTTTCCTGACTGTGTAGGAACCCTGACAATGTGAATGGGTATTATTAACAATATAAGAATGATATTTGTGACATCACTGTTAAAACAAGACAATCTACACGAGAATAGGAATGACGCGGGAACTATGGATTGAGGTTTGACTGTATTTTTTCAACCAACTAAAAAAATTTATTAAGCAAAGGTTTAAACAGAAGATTTTATAATAAGAACCAAATTTTATTCACATAGATAGCTGAATTTTAAAAATAATTATTACTGGTCTAATATTATTGAAAAGTATTTTGCACAAATAAATAATTTGGTTTTAATAAATCCAAAAAAAAAATTTAACCATGTTGCAGAGGAAATTTTACTAAGAATAATAAATAATACGCTTATTTATTGAGAGACTCAGTGCCTATTTTTTTTAATATATAAATTGGTTATTTTTCAACCTTGATGTAAAGGGAAAAAAAATACAATGCCTGATTTTTATTCATCAAAAACAAATTCTCTGACTCCATGGGAACCCTGTTCAAAGAAAATTCTTAAAAAGAGATAAAGTGAACTGATTATTTTTCATTTTTAATGTGCAAAATATAAAAACATATTTAAAAGTCACAAAAAGTAGAAATTAAAAACTGCAGGCAAATTTTATGTGTATAGGCATGTAAGTATAAATAAGAAAAAAATAAGTAAGAATAAATAAGTAAAGAAATTTAACATGCTACTGATGCAGTAAAACTATAATTTGCTTCTTTAAAAGAAATGTTAGTTTTAGGAAATTTTAAATAGCGAAATTTCTAAACACTAAAATTAAAGAGGAGAATGGCAAATAGAAACAGAAGACCTAGAGTCTGAAAAAAAGTAATGCCACATTCAGACTTAAAAGTCAAATGCGTATTATTTAAATGTGCCAAATGTAAGAAAAATAATCACAATTCTACTGCATAGTGGAATAAAAAATAAAAAAAAAATATCGAGTAGCATGTTAACAAAATTTAAACTATGTATAAGCTTAGAAATAATCTTAAAGACAATGTGGTGTTTAGAGGAAATAAATTAAACACATCTCGGAAAACAGAATTTATTTCATAACCTTGAAAATTGAAACAGAACTATACAATAATTTCATTATTGTTTTTCGTTTTGAAATATAATAAATAGCGGTTTCACGCTTATACACAACAGAGCAGGGAGTGAGAGGTCAAAATTTTGTTTACATGCTACATAAGTTCTTGTGTGTGCTCCATTAGATGAAAAGGCCACAGAGGCTGTAGTAGAGGTGGGTTTAAGATTGGCAAAGTAATGCGTGTGCTGGCATAAAATAACTATTTAAAAACAAGCTTTCGCGATTTAAAAGCAGTCTATACCTTTATCAGTTAATTTTGCGCAGGACTGACACAACAGCAGGTCAAAATTCCATAAAGGACCTCCACTTGACGCAGGTGAGGTAGTACCACAACTTTTGCATTTCACACATTTGGGACACATCTAAAATAAATAATTATTTGTTGTTTGAATAAAATCTGTTTCTTTCATTAGATATTGTAATTCTCTTTTCACAGAGAAATTACCGCACATCAATATTGCTCACATATAAATATTAAATATTTACCAACAAAACAGAAATAAGTTAATACTTGCATGTGTGTTAAAATATCATTAACCAACTGACGGTTCTGCATGTAAAAAGTTACATTTTAACCTGCAGTCTTCTTCGCAAAGCATAGCCGGTTTTTACATGTTAATAGATAGGGGAGAAACATTCTTCCCAATTTTGCCCATTTGTAAAACCGCCAGAGGGTCAAACTAAGATCATTTTGATATAAAAAATTAAACAAATAAAAATGCGCTCATTAATTAGCAAAATTATTTCACAATAAAAAAAGATAAAATTTTATATTCAAATAGAAAAATATATAGATTTCATAATTTTTATCAGGACTTAGAAAACTGTGAATCCTCAAGCACAGAAAATAGAGTTATCAAAATGTAGCTCTTGTATGTCAGAGTACTTTCAAAGAAAAGGGGGACCCAACTAATATATTTTCCCTGAAACAAATGACCAGCACTTTATCAGTAAATATCACCACATATAAGGTATCAGGTAAAGTGCTTAATAAAATATCCTCAAATCTTATATAATATATTCTTATGATAAAATTTCCAAAATCATTTTTCATAACAATTTTTTAACTGTAATAGTTATCAAAATTTTAAACTACATAAAACAAACCATAAATTTTTTTAAGTAATAGTTATTTCTTGCTGAGTGGCCGCAGCCTATAAGATGATTTCATTTTTCAATAAGCTTTGCACTAAAATTCTGCTATAATCGTAGATTTAAAAAAAAAAAAACACTATTAGACTGTTTGTTCTAAAAATGGTATTGATATCATTCGTAAATTTTTTTTTTATTAAAACAGTGCATGATAAAGCAAGTTTTTGATTGCCAAAGGAGTGCATGACATAATCAACAAATGTGTAATAAATTTAGATTTGTAATTCGAAAATAATTAAATCAGAGCAGGTATTTGTTTTTCTCTTTCCTTTATCTATATTTTGTTCATAAACTTTTTATTTCTAAACTGTTTCAAAGTTAATTTGAATAAAAAAAAGTCTCTATTTCTTAAAAAAAATAAAAATATATTTTTTTCCAATTGATTACTATATACAGTACAGAACCAGTTATCTGGAAATCAAAAAACCAAAAAACCGGAACGAAATTCGATACATTTTCCCGCAATTTTTAAAAATTTTTTTTTTCCCTCATAAGATTTTAGGATTTTTCTTTCTTTTTTGAAAGATGTTTACCTAACCATTATTTCAGAAATAGTCATTAGTGTATTACCTCATCGTTTTTTCTTATTTTTAAGATTATTTCCAAAATTTTAATTTTTTTTAGATGGGTTTAACACTAAAAAAAAAGGCTTTTTGTAGCAATTCAGAAAACCGGAAAAATCAGTTATCCGGAATAGCGATAGTCCCGATCGTTCCGGAAAATCGGTTCTCTACTGTATTAGGTTCACTTCATTGTTTAGTTGTCTACTTTTACTAATTTAAAATTTCCAATAGGCATTAAGTTGAGTAAAAAAAATTATTCGACCTTAATTAACGATTTTATCAGGATTGATAAAGAGTAAGATTCTAAACAGTTAAAAAACAATGAAAATCTTTAAAAAGAAACAGAAACAAATTTATTGATTTGACACACTATAGAAAAAAATTTGAAGGGTATTTGCAAAGCATCTGGAAAGATACAAATATTTATGTAGAATTCGGTATGTTTGCAAATTTTGAAAAGCTAGAATATATCATATTACGTAAAACAATACATATATATGTCGTTGCACAAGGACAACGGTTTTTGAATAAAAATTTTATAACAATAATGCAAAACAAAGACAGGTTTTGTTCAGCATCAATAAACATATTTTTGAATTGTAAATCAATGATCAAATCCTGCACTGTCAATAAGTAAAAAAATAATATGATAAATTGGCTTCATTTTGTCACCAACCAAGCCAAAATAAATATTTAATGCTGCCAGGGTGGCTCACTAATTCAGTTGGCAGAAATAGAAAAAAAATCAGTTAGAAACTTAGCTACAAATGCTTAATTTTGTCTTAAAAGCAAAAATAAATTTCAAGTTGCCTCACACTAAAACTGTTATTGGAAACTATGAGAAACTTAAAATATATCAGTAGAAACTCATAATCTATAAACCTACTATAAAATTCAGAGTAGTTAGCAACTATGACCTAACTTTTTTTTTTTAACACAAAAGAATCAAAATTATAATGTTGACAAGAGTTAACTTTTATACATCATAACTAAAACTTTTTCTAACATTCAAAAATTTGTTCATAGGAAAATGTAAAAAAAAAAAAGATAACGCCCAACATACATACCCATATGCGTTTTTTTCTGGAAGGCTTTGTTGGATAATGCGGAGTTAAACAATCAGAGTGGTAAGTATTTTGACATTTCTTGCACTTTAGGAGCTAAAAGAAAAGAAAAAAACCCCGTTAATTATAAAAAAAGTATATTACAAACATCTTTATAAAAGTTTTAGCTACATTGACAATTATCAACCATTTTAAGTAAATGAAACGTAGACTATCTAAAAAAGGGTTACATAACATAACTACATAAACAGACAAAAAGAGAATGTTAGTTATCTGTTAATTTTTTTCCCCTCTGTATTTCACATTGAAAACTGACATGAAGTTGAGTTATTTACTGTAAGCTTTATTTTGGCCAAGTTTCCTTATTTATTAAATTAGTGATGCTAGAAAAGAAATGTAAAATAAGAAGTTAATTTGGATGTTGTAGCTGTTATTACTCATGTTTAGTCAAAAACATTATTTCAAGTGTTAAAATCTATTTCTCATTAAGTTTGTCACATTTCCCCCCCTCAGTTTACTTCATTTTACTATCAAAACATCAAATTTTAGCATAAATACAATTTCACAACCTCTCAGAATAGACATTTGCATTAACAGTTATCAAAAATGTCTGCAAGTTTTTCTCACAAATATATACTGTAATTTTTGAGCAAAAAATTGAAGGATTATAATTTTTTTTTAAAATTTTCAAATCTGTATTAAAGAACATGCTTGATAACAAGAGATTTAATGACATAAAAATAAAACATCATTTTTACTCTTTTGGTTAGGTAAAATCCTATAACTTAACTTAAAACTTAATTGGCCAAAACCAAAATAATGATAAAAAAACAAAACAAACATACATTGCTTTTTAAGCCACAAACAGCACAGGATTGACATCTTTTGCAACACCAGTTTTCAATATTTTCTTCATGTGGCACATCATTTTCAGGAAGACAAAAGGTATGGTATGGTTCACAGCATAATACACAGAAAATTAACTGAAATGACAAGAAATGCATATAATAGTTAATCATTTCAAAGAACATACATTTAAAATACATAGCTGCTAACATGGAGAGGAAAAAATCCAGTAGATTTTACGAAATACAAATTTCATGATAATTGTTGCAAAGCATGCTAAATATTTTACACATTGGGAATTTTAGCGATTTTTATATTCATAATTTTGAATAGTAATAGGCATTTAATTCATCAAAGATAGTTAGCTGAATTTCATAAATGAGGCTTGCTTTATTATGTACTAGTGACACTAATTTAAATATTCAAGCAAGCAATAATCTGCACAAAAATTCTATTTCAACAGGGATTTTTTTAAGGAAACTTACTCAATTTTAGAGAATTTTCCAAAATCAGGGGTCTGTCCAGACATTTTGTGAAAGGTCCGTTTTTGTAAAGTTGTGAAAAAATTACTCATAATTCGTAAATATAAAATAAGCGTTAAGTCACATTCTTTCAACCAGGGTCCTGTTTTGTGAATTTGTGCAAATAGGGTCCTGTTATTGCAATAAACTTTTTCAAGGAGTTTTTAAATTGTAAAGATATATGAGATTATGCTCAACACTGTAAAATTATAACAAAAAAATAATTAACAGCAATTGATGCAACATACAAATATTTGGTATTTAGCCTATACTGCTGATCGCTGAATATTCATTTCGGACGAATAAAGGAAGAAGCGTTTGTGGTACTAAAACTTAGTTCGTTTACATCCGTCTTTCTTCCGCCCAGGGAAGGGTTTATTCGATTTACAAAACAATAATGAAGGTAAACAAATTTGTGAAGGGTCCGATTAAAAGATAAATTATTTTGTGAAGGGTCCGTTTTTAGTTAAAATATTTTGCGAAAGGTCTGTTTTTATGAAAAGATATAATGGACACAAATTTCTTCTAAACAGACCCTTGAAAATGTACAAAAACTAGAATTTTTTATCAAACCAGCAAAAACTCAGTAGTCTACTGGAAAATCCAGTAGAGTTGGCAGCTATGAAAATATATTTAGTAAATTAAACAATAAAAAAAATAAAAAAATAATTAGATGAGGACTTATTAAGTCAACATTTTAGATTTCTATAACTCTTACCTTTTCTTGTCCTGCACTTCCACATAAATAACAGACACAAGGCAAAGGTACTTGCTGAGATGTTATTAGAGCAAATCCTTGAGAAGATATCCTTTCGAAATCATAATCTTCCTATAAAACAAAACATAAGCACTAAAGTAGTTATTTCATAAAAAGTATATACAGTAGAGTGCCGATTATCCGAACTACTCAGGACCGAACATGGTTCGGATAATTGGAAAGTTGTTTAAAATCTAGTGTAAATGATTATTATTTGTGCACTAACTTCCTTACACACTTTTTCTAGGCTTAGGACTGGTAGTACTATCTAAAATAGCTCTGGCGTGTTTAAAAGTTGCTTTTTTTTCAATTTTTAAATATTTTTTTAAAACTTTTTCTTTCATTTTAAATTATTTTTATCATATTTCAGCTTTTTATAATTTTTTTTTTATCAATTGCATATTTTACCACATTATATTTATTTTCCATTGCAAAAGAAATCCATCAAAGACTTTTTCAAAGAAGATGCTCTTTTTCGAGCAGCCATATCCCTTATGCTTTTTAAATAAATCAACTGAACTGGATCAACATCATTTTGACGTTTTAGCCAATTCATTGCAATATCTAATGAATTGCATGCTTCTATATGAGAAGGTCCACTATCTTGAATTTGATCACCTACCTCTTCGTCTGTGGAGTTCCGATTTTCATTCAAAATTTCAGCAACAATTTCATCATTATTTAAAATTTGAAATCGTGGGTCATTTTCAGTGTCTCGAACCAATCTTCTATTTCTTCTGCTGTATAACTTGGCATCTTTTCATCGGGAAGATCTACTGGTTCAGGAACTTCAATTTCGTTGATTTTTTTAAGAATTTTATTCCAAGATTTCACAGTAATCACTAATCATTAACCATAAGTGACAAGTACCCATCCCCCAATTGTAGAACTTGAGCACATATCCATTCATAAACTCCTTCCTCATTTCAACCATTGTAGTCTGTCAATATGAAGCTCACGTTCTTGGAAGATAATTTTCAGTTGAAGAGGGCTAAAGGGGTATGTAGGTTTAACTGTATAACAATATATGTATGTATTGGCCACTGTAAGAAAACTGCTAAAAAAGGTTGTAAATTAAATATGATCTTCAGATGTAGTAGATATTATTTATTCTTCTAAATTTAGAAAATTAGATAAGTTAAAAAGTATTTTAAATTTTAAAAAAAAAAGAAAAAAGAGAGAGAGAGTGAGAAGAAGAAGCGAATTCAGACATGGTTCGGATAATTGGACGTTCGGATAATCGGCGCTCTACTGTACAATCAAAACTATATGTATTATACCCTTTTATATGGTCCTTTTAAAAAATAATATACTTAAAACTGTTTGGGGAACATTATTATATACTGGGGTCATTTGAAAAAAAAAAAAAAAACACTTAGAAGGAAAACTTGCAAATTATGCCATACGTTTTTAAATTTGTTATTTCTTTTACCAGGGTAACAGACACGGCAGAAAAGCATTAACGTTAAATCCTTTAATTTAAAAAAGTTTTTGAGAAGGTACCAATATTGGTTGATCCTTAAATTAGAATAATTTTAATAAATCATATCATTCACTATTTTTGAGCTCTTTCATAAAGTACAGCTTTTTTTTTTTTTTTTTTTAAATAAAATTGCAAAAAATCAAGTCTCTTAACCCTAATTTAAAAAAAAAAAAATGGTTTCTCACTTTTAATGTGAAGAGTTTAAATAAAAAAGCAAATTTATATTTATGAGTCAAAATCATTGCATAGTTGTAGCAATAAAATGTTAAAATATTTTTTTAGAAAGATTTTTAAAAGAATATTACTGAAATCTGAAAAATAACAAAGACTTACTTTTGATGAGTGAAGGTGCAATCATTTGAACATATTGTTGTTTTCAAATAAAGAGCTTAGTGCATGAAGCAGGTAAGTGAAACTTTCTGTGGTATTTTTTAATCAGGGAAAAAAAATAGCAATGTGGTAGCATCAATATG
The DNA here is from genome assembly GCF_982258835.1 of Parasteatoda tepidariorum. NCBI lineage: Eukaryota > Metazoa > Arthropoda > Arachnida > Araneae > Theridiidae > Parasteatoda > Parasteatoda tepidariorum. Next base: position 75,555,278 of record NC_141757.1, read on the forward strand.
GGTATGTTTAAGGTAACAGAATTGCTTATGCCTTCACATAACTCAGTCACATTTAGCAACTCTTCACATAACTCATTCACATTTAGCAACTGTCACTTACCTGGTTCATCTACTAAGCTCTTCAAATACTTCAATTGAATCAATGAGTAGAAAAAGTCACCTCTATAAGCAATCCATTGTAGATAACCTGTTTCTGAACTAATCAGTTCAATTGCTTATTAGATGAAAAAAAAAAAAAAATGCATAAAAAATTTCTGAGGTTATAAGTTAAAAACCAATATTTAGCTTGGGTTGCTATATTTCAAATCAAGAAAATAAATCATTGAAAATTTTATAATGAAGTGGAGGGGGGGTTGACAAATATTACCTTTCCATTATTTCTTTTTAAACTTTTTTAAAGAATATAGTCTTTTTATTTAAGTGGTCTTTCATTGAGGAAAAAAATTTGAGCTTATGACATATTCATTCACAGTAAGAAAATTCAATAAAAAAAGTTACAAATACAATTTTTAATTACCCAATAATCAGCATAAATGAAATGTTTTTTGTAATTATCTTCATTCCCATCATCATCTTCGTCATTGCTATCTTGATCTCCAGAGCCAGCCGAGCCATACTGATCCTAAAATGGTAGAAACAATTATACTGTTTACAGCAAAATGACATATTTAGTTCATGTAGAGTACTTCAAATTTCCATGAAACTACAAGAGCATGAAACTACAAAAATAATTGGATTTGTTTTAGTTTGGGCTGTCTCGGTATGATGCATTTAAAAGAACTGCAATAATTTTGTAAAATCTAGATTAAGATATTTTACAATCACAATGGTTTAAATAGGATTTTACTATTTTGCAAAACTTGAAATTTGCACACACATTAAATGGTTAGTTATTTTAGTCTATCAAAATGGCTTATTGATAAATGTTTGAAACGCATTCCTTTGTAACCACTAAAATGAATGTTGTAGATAAAATTTTTTTATGATTAATTAATGCAGTAGTATCAATAATTTGTGGTAAATAGACTAACCTATCTCGAAGTATCAAATTCATAAAATATAACAAATAAATGAAAATGGAGCAATTTTTAAATTTCATTTTACTACACTCAAACGAAAAGTGTTTAATGACCCAGCTTATTTAATACACATTGTCTTTCCCAATAGTCTGCAAAATTAGAACATTTTTTGTTGTCAGGACTAATTTTTAGGAACCAGCCATTAATGAAATGGAAAGAAACATTTAAGTTTTTTGCTGTTATGTAAAATCATACTAAAACATTGGACATCAGCTATGATATTTTAAGCACTAAGAGGACTAAGGATTAAAATGTTAATAAGGGGCTTCATTCCAAAAAATTGACTATGGAGGAAAAAGAGGACCACTTGGATGTTTTTAGTTCATGTTTGTACTTGCAGCTTTCATTTTTTAAATTTTCGGTTGACTCGGGTTTAAAACATTCTGATTTAGTTAATCTTGTCCTTATGTTATAACCACAAGCAAGTTTTAATATATTTAATAATTTTAAGTTATTCAATGTTTAGATTACAATTCTTTTATGAGATTGTTCTAAAAAGGTGGCATCTCCACTGCCATTTAAGAGATTTTGCCTTTTAGCTTTAGACGGCAGTACATTATCATATATTATGTTTTTAGTAAAAAACATATTGTAAAATTACCTGATCCTGATTATATTGCGATTGCTGACGATTATTGCTGTTACGTCTTGAGTTAGGATTTCGACATCCTCCATTATTGGAAGAATAAGAAACATTACTTTCATTAGTACCCATTGCAGCCTCATACATCAATGAAGGAGTATAACTTGCATTTTTCAATTGAATAATACTTGACGAGTTCTCGTACAAAATAGTGTCTCCATTTTCTTTGTTTACTATAGTACCATTACAGAGTTTCTTTTCATTTGTCTCAGGAAGACCACAATGTACCAACTCTCCAAAATCAGACTCACTCCTAAATTCTTCATTGAAGAAAGATACTGGATTTGTGACTTGAAAAACTGGGTTGGTGACAACATTGACATCAGAGCAGTCAACATTTTGAGTAACATCTGGACCTAATGTCGAGTTATGCAGAAATGGTGTTTTAATATTGTTGTCACATAAAGTACTGGTTTGAGATAAACTTAAATTGTCACTACTGCTGCTGGAAGAGCTACTGCTACTCCCACTAGAGCTACTACTGCTGCTGCCAGAGCTACCAGAACTGGAGCTAGTTGAAGAGGAGCTACAACTTGATCCACAACTACTATTGTCAGGGCTAGTTGGGGAGCTAGATGATGATGTAAGCATTAGACCTATTCCAGACGGTCCATCACCTCCGAAGTTTGAATGATCACCAGATAGTTTATCTTTACTTGTACCTTCAACTATTGGTTGCTTAGGGCCTTTCCTTTCAGATGCTGGTAAAACCGGACGTAAACAGCGGCGATACCTAAGGAAAAGGGAAAAAAAATTACAATGCAAATTTAATGGATTCATACATTAAACATAATTGCAACAAGATAGCAGTCCAACCGTTTTTTTTTTGTTAACTATATAAACATATAAGCTATAGCAGGGGTTTCCAACTGGTGGCTCGGGGGCAGACGCAGCCTTTTTTGCGGCCCGCAAACTAAAATATATTAGCTGTCATTTTTTGTGAACAATTTCCGTAAAAAATCTATATGGGTTTAAAATACTTTTCTCGTTAATAATAACCTAATTTCTTCGTTTCTGTGAAATTTAACATACCAATGGTGCAAAACAATTTATTTCTCAGGTTTTACATCCAAGAAAATATTTATTCAAATACAAAAATAATTGTGTATGTTGCTCTTTTTTATTTCATTTTTTTTGTATTTTGTGAACATAATTTAGCAAGCGTGTATTAGAAATTTTCTCGAAGAAATCCTCCCATTTAACTTTTTGAAACCACTCATTTAGGACGAAAATATTTTCACACACGTTTGTAAATTTTAAATGTAAATATCTATTCTCTGGTGGTTGCAGCAGACAAACCTCAACTTTACCATTGAATATTTTGTGTGCTACTATGTAAGTTTTAATACTAACCTTTTTAAAGTTTTATATCTTAACAATTAGATATCTGTTGCACATAAATTGTTTAACACATAGGTGTACATTAAAGTTATTGTAGCCCAAATTTTTATTATTTATTGAATATTTTTAAAAATATTATTAATAACAATTAAATACTTTTGTTTTGTACAACTTGGTAAAAATCTGACAGTAATATTTAATGTTCCTTCAAACATTAAAAAGTCTTACATAAAATTTTGACAAAGTTGCAGCCCACCATTTGATTTGTGTATTTAATTGTGGCCCCCGGCCTGATGTAAGTTGGAAACCCCTGAGCTATAGCATTGCAGCAGTTTTCAGACTTTACTAGTTTATTGTATCATATTAAATTAATAAACTAGAACAATTTGCAGGGGTAGCAGCAAAGTTTTTTAAAATTTTAGGAACTTTTTTCAAAAAATTTTAGGTAAATTTTAGGGGTAATATGATTTTGCTAGGATAAAAACAGATCACACGGTAATTTATTACATAACAGAAGATTATTACAATTCATCCACAAATATCATAAATAATTGCAAGCCATAAAATAAAGCTCTGAAATTTATTAAGTCAAGAATGAAATCTCTAAAGTGTAAAAATTAAATTTCAACTTTACATATTACCTATCAGAAATTAAGTGCATAATTCAGGAACAGGCAAAAGTCAGAATAAATCAAGAGAAAAAATAAATTAACACCAACTTGGATTTTTATTTAATTTTTACCTTCTTAATCAAAACTTTATGATTACCTTTGCCTTATTTTATTAAGAAAAACTATTGTGTGATATTATTAGATTTCAAATCAGCAATTTATATTAGAAGTTAGAGAAAAATAAATTAATCATGATCATTTTTCTAAAATATTCTTGATATGATTTGTGAGATTCTTTTACTGCCCTCAATAGTGTTGTAGTGATCTTCAACACTCTTCCATAATTTTGAATGGTATCTTTGATTAGTCTAAGAGACATAATAGTATTCTCATGGTGACTCACATTAAGCATTGCTTTATTTATCGAAAAACCTCTCTCAGGATCAGAATTCCCATGTGGCAAAATTAAAACAGTTTTAATTAATGTAATTAAATTCTTATATTTTAGATTATTGCTTTTTTATTTATATTTAGCCTATAACTCTAATTTTTTAGGAACACCAACAAAATTTTATAAGATTTTTAGGAATTTTAGGGTTTGCACATACTTTTAGGAATTTTATGAATTTTAGGGGGAATGCAACCCCTGAATTTGTATAATACATTGGCAGTTGGTGCAAGATGGTAATTTAGTTAATACTTAAAATTAGTAAAAATTTAACCAACTTTTCCTTGCAATATGGTCTATAAAAACTAGGGACAGCAAGTTTCTTCCACACTTGAAAAAACTGTGGAAAAAACTGCATCGATGGAAACTCCTTTTTAAAAAAAAAAAACCATTAAACAAAATCATTAAAATTTTTTTTTTTTTGCTGTTCATAATTGCAATATAGTTTAATTAATGTATCAATTTAAATTTGTACAAAACATTTTAAAAAAGTGAAAATTACAAAGCAAGATAAATAAAGGTAATGAATTTCTTAAGAAAGATAGAAATTAAAAATTTTTAAAAAATAATTAACAAGAAAATAATTATTATTTTTTTTTTTAGGGAAAAAAAAAGAGATGTGAAAAACTTAACTTTCTGGTAGAGTATTAAATTCAATTTGTTTACTTGTAATCTAATAATACTTATTGTTAACAACTGTGCAGTCACTTTTATTTTCTTTAATTTTGTCTGGTTTCTCCCAGTGCTTCGGAAGAGATGGGTTTCTTCCAGCAGAAAGACAAAAAACTATATTAGTAAAATAGACAAAAACTATATTAGTAAAATAAAAACTGAAAAGAAACTTACATGCAAGCTTGCTTTATTGTGTCTGGTCCACCAAACTTTTTCTTATCTCTGTAAAGAAAAATGGTTTACTTTAAGAGTATTGTAAACTGTCTTGAAACAAAATTAGCAAAGCATTCAGTTATAGTTTAAAATTTTTCTCTATTAACTACACAAAAATCCTGCACACTGGAAGTTTTTTAAAAATAAAATGGTTTTGCACATAAAAAAAAAAGTAGAAGCACAGATTAAAAATGAATTTCACCTAACTAAAAAAAGAATAGTAATTAGTTATATTTACATTCAGAAAATAAGAACTGGTATAAGTTTTATGTAATAAATCTTTCACAAAAATATTCAAGTTAGCATGATTACTTAAATACAATATGGAATTAATGCAAATTTTTTTCCCAAAGTTTTTACCTTTCTTTATTCTGAAATGTAACAATACCCATATAACAATTCAACCCTGTAAGTTACTGACAAGCTTCATATTTTCTTTTGTCACACAGTAAAGCAGCCAGAAAATTCTAGAACTAAACTTCACAGTTGGAAGAATCTAGAACTGAAGCTCTAATGATTTGATAAAAATTTATAGTTTAATTTCACTTAAAAAGTTGGGGAAACTAATCAATATATGTTTAACTCATGACATACATAATTTTTCCTCTTTTTCTTAAAAAATTTAAGAATAAATATTTATGATCCTTTAAGTATTGTTTAATTAGTACTTAAGGTACTTCTCAAGATGTATAAAGTACAAAAATATATATATGCATATAAATATTTCCTTTCAGTATAACTAAAAATTCTACACGTGATTTTTAATTGAAAATTATTACAATCTTTCGGTACTACTGTAAGACTATTTAAAAACTACATTGTGGATTCAATAATTATGAAAGTTGAAAAAAAGGCATCACTTTCCTAAGAAATTTTTTTAAATTAAAATAGCTGTTTCAATTAATTTTAAAAAGACAAAACAAAAAATAGATGAATTAGAATAAAGGATATGAGTAATAAAATGACTATTGAATTAATTAAGCGTTATATATCATACTATAAAACATATCCTAGTCAAGACAGCCTTTTCATAACCAAGATTAATATTACAATTGTAATAAATAAAAAGCATTTAAACAGTAAAATTAGAAATCACTAATATATTAAATTAACAATTTTTATACAGTTAAATATTTAATGATTACATAGCATACACTTATATTCATTTTTAAATCCTGAATTAAATTTAAAAAATGTATCTGAGTACGGGAACGTTTTTTTTTTTTTTTTTGGTTAATTTTAGTATAACTATTAAACTAAGTGATTTTTCTAAGTAAAATTCTTTTATTTTTAAGGAACTTACAGTAAAAACAAGTTTTATAAATTTGAGATCATGGTAGCGTTTCTGAACATTTAAGAAATATGACATAGTTAATGCCTAGAAATTGAGTAATATGTATGTAGTGGAAAAAATAGATATTCAAACGAGTTGTTCTATAGGTTAGATGAAATAGATAATGCAAGACTTTTTAGTTAACTGTAGAGATTCATTATCTTGCCAAAATATTTATAACTTCCAAGCACGGAAAGGAATAAATCCAATTTTATAAATATCATTCTAACTATCAGGTACTATTTTTAAGCTAAATTTTTTTTTCTTATAAAGTGATAATTTAACCAATAGATTTGAATTCAACCACAGATCTGAGACAAGGTCTTTAATTAAAAGAGAATATGATCTCATAAGAAAAAAAATTCTACAATTGACTTCTGGTAAAATATGTGAGGATAAACATGAAGGATTAGAACAATTAAAATAAGCAAGATCAACATTGATATAACAATAAAAATCTAATGATTGAGATAATTATTAAGAAAATGACTCTGAAAAAAGTATTAAGATTATTAGACAGAAATCAAGGAGGGTCGAGACGAAAAGAGCACACAGAAGACAGCTTGAAATTATTTAGAATTGCAAACTACAATGGAAAAAAAAAACATAAGAAAAGAAGGATCCAAAATATTGAAGATCAAGACTCCACAAGGGTTGTAGAATATAGCTATAGGTAAAAATAGCTGTTATATTTTAAATGCGGAAAATGTTTGGGATATTTTTATAGTAAAGGATTTCAATACATAATGTATTAATAATATTTATAATATTTCTGAAAGGCAAATGATATTTAAGTCACTTTAGACAGTTGTAATATATCTTAAAAGTTTTGAATTATATGAATTTTTTTAAAAAAAATATTTAAAAAGGGAAAGTAAAAGCTTCAATTAATAACTAAAACTGAGACTTATTTTATTATTTAACAGCAATATGTTTAAATACTCAAACAATTAACTGTAAAAAAGTCTATCTTGGTAATTTTTAGAAACTCTCAATTTTGAGAAATATATACATATATTTTAAAAAAATGGAACTTTCAATTAGATTAATATCAACTAGCAAATGTTCATTAGTAGGCTCATTATTTAATGCAGTTGCTATTAGTGTAGATTGAGATCAAATAAAAGAACCGTACATTTACATCTGAACATTAAGTTTATTTTCTAAGTAGAAATAACAAAACAAATGTATAAAAATATTTTGATTACCAATGCATGAAACAGTAAAAGTACATTAGACAAAACACAAAAATAAATTACAAATCGGTTATACATATAAAATACATTTATGCATGCATATAAAAATTTAGTTTATAAAAGTATAAAATAAATCATCTACAAATAACAAAAAAAATCTAGAGGAATAAAATTTAGAATATATAATGTAAAACAAGTTAATTAAAATACATCATAGAAAACAATTTTAATTTACTTTAAGGTATATTTATTTACAAAAATGAATAAGTTTGGAAACAAATAATGAAGAGAGATAACGAAAATATATACAAATGTAAAATAATAAAAAAATGACTTATTTAAAGTAAAGATAAACCGAATCTTAAAAAAAAAATTTATCATTGCACTTAAAATTTTGAAGATTTATAATGTTTTAAGATAATTAAACAATTGTATGACAAATTAAAATCAAATTTTCACATGATTTATTATACATAAAAAAAAATTATCTTCTACATTATATTTTTCTAACTTCGAAAAGAATAAAGAATTGATTGAATTAAATTGAATATAGGATTTAATGGCACAAGATCCAGAGAGGACATGCTGCGCCAAACACACGGTTTTATCGAATAGCATAAAGTATACAAATAACAAGTCATCTAATTGCAGGAGTACTCGAAACAAAAGGGATTTTTTTTCAGTTATTGTATAATTTTTTATTTAAATCAAAATACACACAGAAATTTAAATTATCTCCATCCTTTTAAGTAATCAAATCATATATTTTAAGTTAAATAAACAAAATGTATTTTTAAATGAATGCCAAACATAAAAAGATAATCAATTCATTGAAACAGATTCATTTTTCTAATGAAGAGTTAATGTCATGTAGGTTAAATATTTTACAATTTGGGAAGGTAACAAAATCTTCCCTTTAACAAAAAACAATATGACAAAAAAAGGGGGGGGGGGAAAGAAAAGCAGACTTATAAGTTAATAGAAAACAGATACATAATAAACTTGAGGAAAAAAAAGAAATTTAAGAAACTGGACAATAATTAACCTCTTTAAATGAAAAAGAAAATTTAAAATAAAACCTTGTTTGACGTTATAAAACTAATGACTATTTTTTTGTCTATATTAACATAAATAAGTGTATAACTAATAATTTAATAAGGTACTTCAATCTAATACCAGAAATAAATTTCTGAGTCATACCCCACAAAATTACACAAACACTATATTTAACAGCAACCTGAATGGATACTAAAAATCGAGCTGACTACACAAATAAAAGTTTAGTTAGCCACTGTTTCTTCAAAAATTAACATAGTTAAATAGTCGATTCACAATTCAAGTTAAGCTCATACAAAATCTAACAAATTTTAGATACTTGTAGATAGTAATATTATCAAAAGATTAATATCAAAAACTTCTATAAACATTTTAAGAACATTTGCAATAGCCAGTTGATGACCATTCAAGTTCTATTATTTTGAAATCAGCAGTATCGCCAACAAGGGATAAGAATTGCTTTCTACGCACCCTCCAGACCTATCAATCTGAAATTGGGTGGGCTTCAAGCCTAGTCACCACTGGAAAAATATTTTGAATTTTGTTAACATATAAACTAATTTTAATTTTTCAAAAAAGGGCAAATTTAAGTTACATATTATAAGTGAAGTATATCTTCTATGAGTAAAGAAGATATTGTAGTATAAAAAGATATATGCTATATCTAAAATATTTCCTTTAAGCTCTCCAGTTTAAATTTGCCACTTATTTGAGAGACACTACCAAAGATATTATGGAATATTATTTAGAATATAGATACAGTCAAATTTAGACAACCCATATTTAAATTGGTGATCAATTTGATAGTAATATGTGACCATATTTAATGGCATAGATTCTATTCAGTAAAGCTTGCATAAGGTTAGAAATGCGAGTTGGCTACTCAGATGAAGTAGTAAGCCACATTAAAAATTTACATAGTTGAACAGTTAATTCTCAATTCAAATTAGACTCTTGAAACAACATCTAACATAGATACTTGTAGATAGCATTATTATTAAAAGACTAACATAAAAAACTTCTACAAAAATTTTAAGTACTACCACAATACCCAGTTGATGACCATTCAAGCTCCACAATTTTGAGTTTAGCAGCATGACCGCCAAGGGTTAGCATTACTTTCCAGCACTTTTCACATGCCCTTCCCAGACCCATCAATTTGAAACTGGGTAGGTTTCTAACCTAGTCAAGGATTCATTCTAGGAGGGGATTTAAGGGGTGCCCCGCCCCGTATGCCCTTTTGATGAGGAATTTCCGTCCTGGTGTGCCCCCTCCAAAAAGATCCTACCTTCCTGCAAGAAAGAATTTTTTTGTTCTGTCCCCCCACTTAGTGATACTTTTCTTGAAATTAACTTGTCTTCCCTCTAGCTCAATAGCTACGGGTAAATGAGATTCTGAAATGCTCCCTTTCCCCCCTCTTTACTATTTCCACTTGAAGTTAGTAGTTTAAATAAGAGATCTTCCAAGAAGTTCCACCTATCAAGGAATGCAACCCCTCCTGCAGCTGTGTGAGTTCCTATTTTCTCCTTTTAGAAAAATTTCTTTTTCTTATTAATGGAAGTATTGCTTATTTTAAGAAACCATATTGCAATAGTGAAGGTCAGTAGACCCACCAAGAGTTTTCTTGGAAATAATTTCTTAAGGGAAGAAATCTTGTGCACAAAGCCTGTAGACAATTTTAGGGGTCAAACCAGGTCATTAAAAAAGTAATACATTCTCCTGTATCTTTTGGAGCTCTCCACCCCCTTCTGCTCAGCTTTATTCCTTTGAAGGAAGAAATAAATTTTTACCTTCGATTTCAAAAGTGGAGGGACTTAGACAATTAACTACGGAATAAAAAAGCTTTTTTATTCAAAAAAAGAAAACAAAAAAATATTAATTTTAAAATAAACTTTTTTTTTACAATGACAGAATATAATTCTTACAGTCATAATTAATAATAAGGGCCTTTCTGCTTTACTGTGCAGGTAAAGACCCGATTGTCCTTCATAGTTACCACATTTCTCTAAAAAAATCTTTCAGTAGGGAAGTGCTTATCAGGTGCTGCGCTTGGGGGAGAAAAAAAAAAAAAAGAAAAACAGAGATGAGTGTGCTCCGGAAAAAAATCTAGATTACCGGATTTTTCGTTAATTGCGATCCGGAGTTCAAAGGTCTAGAAGTTTCAAGTTATGTTTCATTACAAGTTATTTTAAGAATTTATAATGGCAAACGGTAATTTTTATTCCGTTCTTTTTTATATATCTTCGATATTTTTTAGAGACTAAATATATTTAATATACATACTAAGTCTTAAATTTAAGACTTTCTCATTCTTTGTTGGCAAGCTGCCAGGAGTATAAACAGATCTGTCTTTATTTTTTACTCTTTAAAATATCGCTTAGCACTAGCTTTCAATAGAATTTGTTTTAGCAGTCAATTTTTTCATTAATTTCTTTGTTTATACTATTACTAGTGTGTGCAAAGGTATGACTGCGCCTCATAAAGGTTGAATCAAGCATACAATTTATTTATAGATGAAGCATACTTAATTAAATTAATCGTTTATTATTATTATTTATTTATTTTCTTTCTTATTATTTTGTTCGACTGTTCATCCTAATTGACACTAGATAAGCTAATTTGAATAGGAAACTTTTTCATACATTTAAAATTTTTTTACTCATTAACTGAACAATATTAGGTTTTTATTTTGACACTATCACAAGTGCTGCGATAATCGATGACGACGACTCTGTGACATGTCCATACATTCCGAGTGATGTAATTATGTCGGTAAATTTAAATGCGAAACTTTCCTTCATTTAATTGTATTAAATTCATTTACAGCATTATAGCTGCATGCTTGTACCTTAAACATATCTAAAAATTTTTTTTAATAAGAAACAACAAGTCTTATTCAGAATTTGTTCTTTTTTCTTCTTCTGAATGATCACAATGCAGCTTTAATTTGGCCGTGTGTTTAAAATAGAACTAAATAAATTGATAGATTAAGAAATAGTTTTTTTCCTTCTTTAATAGTAACTCGTTTATTTGAGGATATCTTTCAACTGAGGTTTTCGATTCGATACTATCACAATTACCACGCCAATCGATAACTCTATGTCGTACTTTCTATATACTTAAATATGACACTTCTTGATTTTTAATTAAATTATTTTTCCTCTCTCGTTATTATAGAAATTTGGTCTTTATTTTGGCGCTTATAGCAATTTCGTTTATACTAATCATCAACTCGATACTAATCATCAATAGTTATTCTAATCATCAACTCGAGAACGAAAGACATATTTGAAAAATTTCAATTGTTTCCCCAGGTCTTTCAAAGGTATGTGTAAATTTTAAATATATTTTTAGTGAACTAAAAAATATTGAGATAAAGGAAAAAAAAAAAACTTTGTTTGACTTTCTCTCTTCTATTTTTTCAATTCAAACTGTAGCCTTTTTTCCTCAGAGAATCATAGTTACGCATTTAATAATAGTAACTGTGAAAAGTGATATAAGTAAACTTATACATAATTATTAATTTAAATTATGCAAAGAAGGCTAGTGTATCTGCCTTTTTTATAAAATACAATGCCCTTTTTAAAAACTTGCTGCCCTTTTTTTTTTTTTAAAGTATAGTGCCCTTTTCAATTTTTAGTACCCTGTCCTTTTTCTTAGTCTAGAATGAATCCTGACCTAGTCACCACCAGAAAAATACGTTATCATATGAATAAATACATAATTTGCAAGCAAGCAAAAAAAAAAAAAAAAAAAAAAAAAAAAGCAAGCAAGCTTAAGTTATATTTTATAAATGAAATATATCTTCGATGAGTGAAGAAGATATTGAATTACAAAAAGATACATGTAAAATGTCTAAAAATTTTCTTTAAGCTCTTCAGTTAAATTTTCCTTTATTCTGGAGACACTACCAATGATAATTAAGGAATATTATTTAGAATATAAATACAGTCAAAATTAGACAACCAATACTTTGGTGATAAATTTGACAGTAATAAATAACCACCTTTAATGGCTTGGATTTTAATCAGCAAAACGTGCACAACATTAGAAATGTAATAAAATTGTCTAAAATTATTTAGAAATAGTTTATTTTAGTATAAAGAACATAATTAAAAATGCACTTATTTAAGATTGGTGGAAACATTTTTAAAATAGTTTGTGAAATCTGAAATAGATCAGATTAATGCTCATAAAACAATCTCTATAACCAATTTTGAGAAATTCATACAAAGTTAGTTACATAATGCAAAAAATGTAGATACTTTTTCAAATTTAGCATTTTTCATCAGATTTTATATTTAAGAAAATCAAAGCAAAAAATGTCATTAATTAAAATAATAACATTTTAAAATGGATATAATATTTTAATATATAATAAAAGCATCTTTTATTTTTGTTCTCTTATCTATAAAGCTAGGCAAGAGAAAAGGTATAACTTACAAGCAATAAGCACACTTTCCACAGTCATCTGCCAGGCAGCCTTCACACTGTTTGCACCGAACTTTGCGTAACTTTCCAGTTCTCAACTTTTTAGTAGATGTTCTTTGAGACCTTTTGACTGATGTAGTTTTTACTGCACTTTTGTAGGAGAATTTCAGTGTCTTTTTCATTTCACTTCTTCTACCAAGTTTTAGGGATTTTTTAAAAGAATGTTTGTGTAAATGTTTCATAGATTTTTTTAATAACAGCTTTCTCCTTTTTTGTTCTTTCTGGAACAGTAGCGATGATTTTTTCAACAAATCTAAGTGCATCTGGTTTTTCAGCTTAACAGATTTGTGCGCTTTACGTTTATTTGGTTCTTTCTTTACTTTGACGGGAGAAACTTTCACTTCAGGAGCAACTAAACAAAAAAAAAAAAAATTAATGCTTAATTTAGATAGTTATAAAAATTTAAATATTAATAGTTTTATCTAACTTTAACCAACAGTTTATATGCTAATTATGGAAAAGGGGAAAAATGAAATCATGAGGAAAAGCCGCAGTTAATAAAAAATAAGAAGTGTTTGTGATGTAATTTTGTAATGTTTGAAAAGTCATACCAACATAGCATTGTCTGGGTACATAATATGCAAAATTTCAAATTACCTCATTGATTTTAATAATTTTTCACTAAGAGAAAAACTCTCACCAAGTTGACGATGTTTATATATATATATATATATATATATATATATATATATATATATATAAATTTTTTAAAGTTGAACAATGTTCAAAATATTGAACTTTTTTGTCCATTTTAAAGCCTGGATAATTTTGCATGGCAAGTTAATATTAGATATTTAAATTTCAGCCTTGCTTTGAAATAGAGCATTCCAACTTCTTTCACAAAAGGAGCCTTGGAAAACATCTTTAAAATTAAAAGAAAATAGCCTCACTAATCCTTTATATAGGATAGTTACATTTAAAACACTCTTTTGAAGTACTCTCATTTGCAACGCAAAATAAAAAAAAAACCACTCTTTGCATACTGGAATAAAAAGTTTCAATTTTAACTCGTATTTACTAAATAGCTGAAAATAATTGTCAGGAAAAAAGTTTAGCTAAAATATAAATTATTAAACTTTTTAAAATTTTTTTTTAAAGTTTTATCAAGAAAAAAATCATTAAAATCAATAATTTTCAATTTTGGCAACAATCTTTACAATGAACCTAAACAATGCATTGTTACAGTAACTGTTAAAAAATTAAAACACTAATAATTTTCATTTTCACTGAATAGTGTTTTTTCTATGTACATTTTATGTTATTTTCAGAATTAAAGCAGAGGGTGCAGGCTAAATTTACAAATAAAAAAAGGTTAACAAAACAGTCACGAACACTGTTAACTAACTCACAACAGTTCAAATGACGATACAGCCTTCTAAAAACAGATATAAAACACTAGCCTTAAATCAGAGTTGGGCATTTTTTTTGGAAGAAACTAATTTTTTCCGAGATGGTGGAGGTAGGCAAAATAAAATTCAAAATGACAACAGAGAATGTTAATTTATTAAATTTGTCCTAATATCTATTAATATATAATTTTATACCTGGAGGCAATATAATTTTATGAATTTAATTTTTAAGTAAAAATTATTTGTTAAGATTAAATACCTAATTCAAATAAGATATTAATACACCTTGAAATTTTTTTAAATATTTGAACTACAATTTGTGTGTCATATCAGTAAAGTTTTGTGGAAATGAAAAAAGTCTGTGGTCTAATTTTTTAATATTGAAAAACCCTACTTTAATGCTGCATTATCTGGGTTCAAAAAAATTTGTAAAAAGTGAGAATTAGGCAGTGATTCTGATTATTTTCCTTTAGGTGAAAAATGTTGCCAAAATAGTAATTTTTCAAAAAGTTTAATAACTTAGAAAAAAATATTTAAAATTATTTAGCCGTTCTAAAGTCCAGATAATTCTTCACGGCAAGATGATTTAGACAGTTCAAAATAATCGTTTTTCTCAAGTGTAAGGCACTTAAACTGAGGCTTTTATTTTTATTTCCCTTGGTGACAGAACTTTGAAAAACCACGTGAAAAAGTTTGACTTTAGATATAAAAAGAAATTAATTTTATGTCATGTAATAAAATATTGAAATATTAATTGTAAATTTATAATAAATACCCATTTCAATAGATGATACTTTAACAGTTTCTTCTGCAGGAACTGCATCAAGGATTCTTTGTTTTTCTTCTTGTGGTAAAGCACTCAAATTAAATGCCTCCTTTGGTTCATTTTGTTTGGGAAATGTAGCTCTCGGTAACCCTAAAGCAATAGCAGCTCTTCGGCAAACATGTTTTATTCTTGGTCCTCGGGGTATTCCTTCTATTTTAGAATCTATAGATTCTTCTATATCTATAAGTAAGAAAAAATGTGCCCTAATTAAAAAATATTATTAAATGCAAACATCATTTTAAAATATACTAGAAAGATATAAAACCCTTTGAAAAATATTGAATTGATTATGCAAAATATTTTAATGAGCAAATATTATAATAATCAAGTTTAGTAATATAATTTCTGCAATACAGTAGATCTCAGTTTATAAAACATTAACACAGCTGAATATATTTGAGATGTTACTTTTTCAATTCCTAGTATTAGTTCACACTCTCCCTATATCTTGTTCAAATTTTCAATCATTAATAAAACACTTTTTATTCATCCATTCCAGGGTTGGCAAGGTTTAGGACAGAATGGATTAATCCACGGTTTAAACCGTGTCCTGTCCAAAACCCTTTTACTCAAATTATGTCACAATTTTATCTAAATCTATTTTAAGAGGCAAAATAAACATAGATCTAATAACATATTGATAATTAAATATACCAGAGAATATTTGTTTTTAAAAGTATAAAGTTTTATTAATATTGTTTGACTCTTCAATTTAAACAAAGGTAGATTAATCAGTAATCAAGTTCAATTGGTCCTCTCATTCAATAACTGAAGTTTGGCCTTGCCATACAGGTTAAAATATAAGGGACTAAGTGCATGGTTTGTCATAAACAGGTTTATTTATCTATAGTACTATTCAAGAATACTTTTATTTCATTCATGTTCAATTCTTTTAGCAAAGTGGTGATACATCACCAGTGTCAGTAACTGAAACTGATGTTATGCCCTTCAAAACTGTTAATACATTTTTCAGTTATTTTGCATTTTCAATTTAAACTAATACATTTATATTTAAAAATTTTTTTTTTTTTAAATAGATGTCCTTTTTATCATCCTGTAATGCAGAAATTATAAATTTTGTTTTAAAAAAATATTGTGAAAAATAAAAGGTTAATTTTTGAACAAATTTGGTATTTTTTTTAAGAAAAATTATTATTTTTTAATATTGCCATATTTATCCTTATGCAAAAATATTATTTATCAGTATTAAAAGCATATTTATATTTAAAGGTTATTCACAGAACAAAAGTTATTCACTTTTGTTGTTTAATGAATTGTGGAGCTTCACAAATTATAAACTTTTTCCTATTATATTATATTATTTTCTTTTAATAAGTTATAGTAAATTGTATAGAAAATATCAAATATTTAATGATACATGTAATTATTATGTGTACAATGGTTGGAATTTTTACCTTTTACCAAAGTTCAAGGTTTTGGACACTTTAAGACAGTTTAACCCAGTTTAGGACAGTTTTACCCAGTTTAGGACAGTTTTACCCAGTTTAAGACAGTAACCTGTCCAAAACCAGTTTAGGACGTCCAAAACCCCAACCCTGATCCATTCAAGTTCAAATAAATTTTTAAAAATTGTAGTGGATGACACTTGATGTTATCACAGTTTTTTCAAATATTAATTCATTAATTAAATAGGGATGAGTGAAAAACGAAATGTAATTTTCTGATTGGTTAAGCGTTAGTCACTGTTTTAAATTTTAATATAAGCGATTAAGAAGTTATCAAAAATTAACCCCCACCTATTTCTTTTCTTCAAAGACGATAAAAGAAATAAATTTTTTATTTTCTCTTCCATTCCTTGCTCATTTACTCCTACCCAACTGTAAAATGACTCTTTAATTTGAATTTTAGAAAATAGTAAAATTTTTATTAAATTTGTATTTTGATTTGATGTTTTCCATAAGAAAAAATTAATCATAAAAAAATTGTTAAGATTTGCCTTTGGCTAAGACTTTGAAACATTAATTTACTGGCTAATAATTTTATACAATTAATCACATCAGTAATATACATCAGAATCATAATAAAACAGTGTGTGTGTGTGTGTGGGGGGGGGACAACAATAACCTGCACAAGTGGAGGGGTGTGCAAAAGAGAAACCCTTCACAGACTGTCAATAATTATAAATATAAAACCAAAACTAAAATGTGAAACTAATAATGTTAAACAAGGAAAAAGGCAGAGCAAAAAAAAAAAAAAAAAAAAAAAAAAAAAAAAAAAAAAAAAAAACTATTAACCCCTTAACTGCCGAGTAAAATTAACGTGATTCACTCCCCAGTGCCACCATTTTTCGCTCAAGTGCTCTTTCTTTCACGGTGTTTTGGTGGGGAAAATGATGCACGCTTTGCAATTTAAAAACAGTTTAATTTTACAAGACAAGAAAGAGGAAAGAAAGAAAATACAAAATTTAAATTAAATAATAAAAATACAATATGAAAGATATTAAAATTTAGCTGTTGTATGATAAATCCTGAAACATGGTTGGACACATAAACCAACATCACATTCATCGCACTGATAGGGGGATATACGACAATTTTTTTTTTTCTTGAACAAACAGCACATTTTCGCGATGCATTTTTCTTTGAAGACGTTGATGGAAAGAATAAAAAGCACCAAATACATACGGGAAACAAAAGCGAAAAAAGAATAAACCCGATCTTACTCAAATAAATACACACAAGCGATTAATACGATACCACTTTTCCATAACATCCTTTTCCCATTCCCCCTCCTCCGAAATTAGTAATACATTCGCAAAGCAAACACTTTCAAGGCCATTTTACTGCATTCTGAAGTAGGGGGTGTAGTTCTATTTATAGCAGCGCAATGCAAAGCATCGTACTTCGGGAAAGCGTATATATACGCCTGCGGCAGTTAACGCATCGTCTGGCTGAGACGTATATATACGCCCGCGGCAGTTAAGGGGTTAAAAAAAAAAAAGAGAGAGAGAGAAATTAAAACTAAAATTTCAAACCTCAAAGAAACACATTAACATGCAAACAGTCGAGAAATAGTTACTTTAAGGGAATTAATTAATGACTATGTCAACCTTCATCTATCAAAAGGTACCTCAAGATAGAATCGAGTTAACATGTCTTATATACTAGTGATTTGGTATTTAATATTTATAGTGGTAGTTATGCCACAATTCTGTACATAAAAGGGAAATTAAGTTATAGAATAGTGAAGGAGTATAGGAAAAAGTAATGCAGCACATCACCATCACAATAGTCGCATCTATTACATACACTTACTTGATTTACCCTGCTTAACTTCTGTGCTAGTAACATCTGAACTAAGGCTTTGAGGTGTTTCAGATACCATACCAATTTTATGTGAGCTTTGATTTAACAGATTTTTTTCCAAACTTAAAACACTATGTCTTGAAATATCACTTGAAACTTTCATTGACAATGATGCATCTTCGACTACTGGTGATGGAACATTGCCAGACCCCTCAGTCAGTTTTGGATCTTTAGCAGCACTTTCAGAGGCACGTTTGGTGCGAGCTCTTGTCTCTCTTATGAAGTTCGTTGATTGTTTTGCACTAGTAACAGGTAATTTTGCATCAATGGATAGCGGAAGAGGTTTATCCGTAGGATTCTCATGATCACTTTCTTCCTCCCCTTCAGCAAATCTTGCTAAATCTGTAAATGTTACAGGGTCTTGCAAAAAGGCAACAGTATCTATGGAAAATTGAAAATTAAATGAAGTATATACTATTTCCCTGCACCTTTAAATCAATAACATTTTTCTTTTAAGTTACTGAATTAAGGAAGAACTACCTATAATTTTTTTTTATTCATAGAATATCATTCAACTATTACAAAACTTTCATTAATGAAATCAAAACTTTTTATCTGAATTTTATTTAAACCCAATTTTTATTTATTTATTACAAAACCTATTTTCTTCTATTATTATGTAATCTAAGATAAATAAAAAACTAAAATAAATATATTATTTAGTCCTATATTCACCAGATCAGATGTTAATACCATTGTGCGAAAATTATTCTTGTTAAAAACTAGTCTTATTTACAAAATTTTCATGAAAAACTATATCTTTATACAATTATAACATATTACCGTTCTGTTTTTAGAAGCTTGGAATTATATGAAATGTCCATTAACGGACTAAATTTTTATCTAGATTAGCCCTAGCATACTATTAAATTTCTAATATAATACAAATATTTCATTAAAGATAAAAAAAAAACAAAAAATTGACAGTTAAAATAACAAACACTTAACAACAAGACATTTATTGCATTAATTAGACGAGCTAAGGAAAACTATTTCTTTTTTAAAAATCGAATAATACAAACAACTACACTAACCTTTGACTAGAGGATTATGAGGTGGACTATCTAATCGTGGCACATATTTGATTAGCTGACTTCTTAAGAGTGTAGAAACTGTAAATTTTTCCATACATATTTTTATCCAACAGGCTTTACATCTAGCGTTTAATAATTTGCGAGATGGTTCTTTTGAGCAATCAATACAGCACATTCCTGCAAAGAGCAAATGTAACTTAAAAAAAATATATAAGTTGATTAAAAAAAAAAAATTCAGGGAGTAACTATCCTTATTTTGTTATGTAGATACAGTACAGAACCCATTATCCGGAAGTCAGAAAACAGGAAAACCCAAAAACCGGAACGAAATTCCATAAATTTTCTCGCCATTGAAAAAAAAAATTTTTTTTTTTCCCTCCTAAGATTTTACGATTTTTCTTTCTTTTTTTTTTAAGATTTTTACCTTACCATCATTTCGGAAATAATCATTAGTGTATTACTTCATCTTTTTTCTTATTTTTAAGATTATTTCCAAATTATTATCAATTTTTTTTTTCAGTTGGGTTTAACAATTAAAAAAAAAAGGCTTTTTGTAGCAATTCAGAAAAACGGAAAAATCAGTTATCCGGAATAGCGATGGTCCCGAACGTTCCGGATAATCGGTTTCCTACTGTACTTAGATTTTTTTTTTTATGCCAGAACAATGGAGACAAATTACCTTCTTTCAAACAAAAGTACTGTTTAGGTGACTTCGCAAAACTTTCAAAAAATTTATTGCAAGGTTCACAAGCTACTTGGTCATATAGTTTTTCTGTACTAGAGAAAATCTTACAAAATCCACACACAGCACATCCAACATTCAAGTTTGGCTCTTGAGAAAGAGGGGCACCTGAAATTAAAAGTTTCAAAATTAAACAAGCCTGGAAAAAAAAAAGAGGAAAAATATTGAGGAAATTTTACTTAAAATGGTTTAATACAGGGTTGGCAAGGTTTAGGACAGACCGGATTAATCCACGGTTTAAACCATCCTGTCCAAAACACCTTTGTCTTAAACTGTCCAAAACCCTTTTACTCAAATTATGTCACAATTTTATCTGAACAATATTTAAGAGTTAAAATAAACATAGAACTAATAACATATTGATAATTAAATCTACTAGAGAATATTTGTTTTCAAAAGTATAATGTTTTATTAATATTGTTTGACTTTTCAATTTAAACATAAACAAAAGAAGATTAATCCGTAATCAAGTTCAATTGGTCCTTTCATTTATATGTACGTAACTGAAGTTTGACCTTGTCATTAGCTTAAGCTATTAGGAACTAAGTGCTTGGTTAGTCATAAACAGGTTTATTTATCTATAGCAACTATTCAAGAATACTTTTATTTCATTCATGTTCAATTCTTATAGCATACAGGTGATACATCACCAGTGAAACTGATGTTATGCCCTTCAAAACTGTTAATACATTGTTCAGTTATTTTGTATTTCCAATTTAGACTAATATATTTATATTTAAAAACAATTTTTTTGCAAATAAATGTCTGTTTTATCATCCTGTGATGTCAAAATGATAAAATTTTTAAAAAAAAATATTGTGAAATATATAAGGTTCATTTTTAAACAAATTTAGTACTTTTTAAAAAAAATTATTTTTTATAATTGCATTATTTATCTTTATGCAAAAACATTATTTATCAGTGTTAAAGGCATATTTATTTTTAAAGGATTAGGTATTCACTTTTGTTGTTCAATGAGTTGTAAAGCTTCAAAAATTATAAACCTTTTCCTATTATATTATACTATTTTCCTTTAATAAGTTAAAATAAATAGTATAAAAAATATCAAATATTTATTGATACTTGCAATTACTATGTGTACAATGATTACACCTATAGAATTTTTATCTTTTACCAAAGTTCCAGGTTTTGGACACTTTAAGACAGTTTTACCCAGTTTAAGACAGTAAAACCCACGTGTCCTGTCCAAAACCAGTTTAGGACGTCCAAAAACCCAACCCTGTTTTAATAGAAAACTTATTTTACACATATATATAAATATTTTTCAGGTTCTAAGATTTCACAATAGATTTGTCTACGTAATCCTTTAATTTAAAAAAAAAAAAATGAAATTTCTTAATTAAGAATGCTCTTGCATACCTAATAAAAACTATAAATTGCGTTATTAAGAAAGGTACAAAAAAACTACTGAAATACATACTTTTCAAAGGCACTTCTTTTGGATCAGTTGAAACTGATATAACTGGATCAGCAATATTTTTTGCAGTCTTTGAATTTACTTTACCATCGGCAACAACTTCACTGGAGTCCTTAACTAACTTACGAGTTCTAAGGTTCAAGTTTTTCTTCTTTAATTGTAAGCGTGCTTTGCGGATAATATTTTTAGTCCTTCGTTGATTACTTGAGCGTTGGTGATGCTCATTTTTCCACTGAGTTACTGCAGATACTAAATTTGTTGACAAATTGTTAGGTTGTACAGTGGAATCTTTTAATCGACCTTCCCATTGTGATTTTAAAAGTTTTTCAATTTTAGCAGCTACTTTTTCTAATTTATCTTCTGGTTTTTTATCATCACTTTCATCACAGTCTTTCTCAGAGTGGCCAGCGTCATTTCTTGCAGACTGAGGTACATACTTTTTGAAGCTTTCAAGAGGTTTTACTGGTTTTTCTTTGGGTTTTTGAGCCATTTTCTCGGCATACTTGCTAACCATATCAGGTTTAATAATATCTTTGAAAGACCCAGATGAAGTATTGGTGCCAGAACTTCCATCTCCACTTTTTTTAAGAGCAAATGGATGTTCATAATTCATTTCAGATAATTTCATTTGAACTTTAAGACTAGGTTTCCAAGGTCTTTTACCCTCAACTACAAGAGGTCTATCTAACAAACCTACTTTCTTCCCCTTACATTTCAGTTCAGACATATCTTCATTTTGAGAGTCATCAGGACTGCTACCACCATCCATAGCTGAAGTTGTTTCTGAACTACCACTAAATGACGACCTAGAGCACTGACTTTCCTCATCTTCTCTTTTTAGACCCATCTCAGCATCATCTGCATACCTTTTACGTGGAATAATTTTCCTGGAAGATCTAGCACTTCTTGGTGGAAGTACAAATTTTTTAACACCAGGCTGCCTAGTTCTTTTTGATCGAAGTTTAGTTTCATCTTTCATAATTTTTACGCTTGAGTTATCTGGAGATGAACCTTCAAAACCATGACTAGTTTTGGGAAATGCAGATCTATTTTTCGGGAAGGTTCTGTTCCTCAAAGTGCTTTTATGATCCCTTACAGTTGATGAGATTAGCCTCTTCTTTAAATGAGAATGTTTTTTTGATGAATATCCAAAATGTCTTCTTAATTTCTTTTTAACATTAGGTTGCATTACTTTTTTATGCCTACCCCTTGTTTTGGCTGTTTTAACATTTTCTAACAAGCGCTTTACAATAGATTTTTTCTGTGATGTAGTAGGTAAATCATTTGAAGCATCAGAATTGAAATTGTTGCCAGTTGGTTGTAGATTATTTACAATAGCAATTTGTTTGGAACAGTGTTCAAGATCTGTACAAGTCTGATTGTCACTTTTTACAGGGTTTTTAAGAGTTACATTTACTTTATCCTTAGCTACACTATTATTATTTACAGATTTACAAAGTCCTTCTTTGATCATTTTGTCATAAGACTTGCGCACAATGTCCCGCATTCCTCTTTTTTGTCGAATAGATGATGTACTTGATGCATCAGAATCAGTAGCAGAAAATAATTTTTCAATATCTGACGCACCTGATGGTGGATCACTAGTGGACGACAAGTAACGTTGCACTGCTTGTTTCTCAGTAAGTTTGAGTGCCAATGCAGCTTCTGCTTCCGCCACATCATCAGAGGTGAATCCTTCAAAATCTTCTTCCTATAAATAGAAAAAAAATTAAGATCTTGAAAATAATTTATATGACATATGAGTTAGATGCAAACAAGGCTTTACAAAAATTGACGTTTTACAAATACATCTGATTTTAATTTGTGAAATTTTTTGACCAGATTACTCGAAAAAGACAATTGTTTTAAACAAAATTATCTTCTTTCAAATCCCCATTTCTAGCCTAGCTAGACAAGGTCCATGAGTTTGTTCACCTTCAAAGATTCTAAAACAAGTAAGGGTCTTTCTATAAGGTCTTGTTTTAAAAGACCGAGGCAGTCCAGTAGATGTTCAGGGAATGCCTGGGCCGAAGAGCACTTGGTACAGAGGGCAAAACACTTTTCTCCTCCAGAGTACCTTAGTGAATTCAGGTGTCCACAGCGGAGATGTGTGATGGCAGTTTGAGAATGACGGTCTTTGTCAGCTGTCAAACAGCTACCCGGTCTGGTACCAATTGTGACTGGGTGGAGTGAGCCATGCTGATTTATTTTTGGCTTTAGCAATGGAGAAGAATTCTGAGGAGGTAAGAGACACTGGAGGCGCAGTGGCTTTCAGCTGCACCTGCCTTGTCAAGACTATCTGCCATTTCATTGCCTGATATATATACGTATGAGGGTATTCATTGTACGTAAATTCGACAATATTTGGAGAGACTTAAAAGCTTATAAAGGATGTTCATGCTAGTATTGTTCCTCACTCTGCGCCAGCTAGCCTAGTGCTGAACAGCGCTTCTACTGTCGGTAAGGACCCGACAATCTCTTTCGGAATTGAAAGAGACAGTATTGAGGCAAGTCCATCATCAATGGTGATAAGCTCACTCCTAAAAACGGAACAGTGGTCGGGATTCCTTTTCTGGATCTTGAATTTAGCTCATCTGAGTTTTGATCCGTACATAATTGAACAGCAGGGCGATCATTTTGCTTGTTGACAGCAACCGAGAGGTTGGTGTGGAAAGACACCTCTGAAAGACCTTCAGCAGGATCAATGCTCTGTTTGAGGAAGTGCTGTTCCACGTTTCCTAAAGTGATGTTGGACGAAAATACTTGGCTGAAAGAGCTATCTAAAATTACTTATTATCAAAACAATCAACAAGGTTCATATTTTTCTTTTTTGAACTTTCAGTTATGGTCGGATAATGCACAAGATAATAATGATAAAAAAAATAAACCAGTTTTTTCCACATCATTCAAAAGTAAAAGTAGAATGCAGAAGAGACATATTAGTAGAATTCTATCCAGATTTCTTGGAAGGTTAACCTTGCAATTAAGAATAGTTTAACAACTAAAAACAGAATATTACGTAATGAAAAATAATTTGCAAGCTTATTTTGTAAAAGTAATAGAGCAAAAAATTTATCTTTATACAGGCTTATGTTTCAAATAGACTTGCTGGATATCTTGATAATTTTAACATGTCTTTTAATGTTTATAAAAATTTATGTTCAAACATTACACCGTTTTATTTATCTTTGATATAATAAAATAGAAAATGGTTAGAACACAAAAATCTTTTTTCAAATTCATGTTGTACTATATTTTTCACAGTGTATTAACTTATTTTATGAATAAATCAATACAATATTAGAATTTTAATAATTATGTATATATAACAAAAATTTTTTTTAATCAAAAATGCTACTTATCTGTAACAATGAGTGATACTTAATTTAATGATTATAAATGATGTAAAAATTATCCAATTTAAAAAAAAAGTGGTAAACTTTTTAATGCAATATCTCTCATCAAAATGTTCTGAAATTTCCCAAGTATATGATTATTTATCTTAAGATGCCAACAATTTATCAAATTTATAGATTTTTAACAGTTATCCACAATTATACAGTATACTGATATGATTATATTGATGTAATACAGGTAAATTGTATGATTTAAATACATAATTGGAAAAAAAAATTTAAATGAAACTTACTAAATGCAAAATAAAACAAATATAATATTTTAGGTTATATTTAAATTTGTAATTAAAAATTTAAAATGTTGAAAAATTTTCTTTTTTTAAATTATATACATGTATGCATAGATAAATTCATAATCTTAGAGGTTACTATAAATATCACAGCTGAAGGGTAGGAATTGGATTCTTAATGTTATGATGGTTTGTGACACAGGGAAGGGAAAGGGTACCAAAAAGTAAAACATCAAACATACTGGATAAAATGAAAACCAGAAGTTTAATTGTTTTAATATTTTTAATCAGGGTGCGTAGCCAAATTATTCATAAAAAATAAGCACCCTTAAAGCAATTCTCAAGCACTCAAAAAATATGTTTAAGCACTTTATAATTTGGCAGGGTAGGAAAGTTTTTGACAATTAACAGTTTTATTTTGTTTTAACCGTATTGTAAAAAAAAAAAAAAAAAAAAAAAAAAAAAAAAAAAAAAAAAAAAACTTTTGGCACTGTTTTTGACAATTGTCAAAAATTATTAAATTTTGAATAATGTAAAACCAATGGCGTTTTCATACGCTACACTTAAATAGATTGGGGTTGAATTAATTGAGAAAACGTTGAAGAAAACAATGTGAACTGTGCCTTTTTGCATTATTCGTAACGTAAATCAACATGGTAAAATCTAATTTTGAAAAAAGGGAAAATTAGGCACTTTTCAAAAACACCCAATGAAAAAAAAGCACCTTTAAGGGCTTTTAAAAAACAAAAATCGAAAATAAGCACACTTAAGCACTTTTTAAAACGTCACGCACCTTGAAGTACATAACTAACCATTTTTGTCATGCTCTCAAATGTTATTAAAACATAATAAATGTTTTTCTAATTTTTTTTAATCTATTGATAGATAAAACAAGGAATTTCATAATAAGGACTTATATATGAATAATCAAGGCTTTAAATTAGGATTGATCTAAGAACTTAGGCATTAGAGAAACTAACGATGAAACCTCAGAATTTTAATTCTTAACCTTCAGTCAATTTAACAGGAAAAAGGAACTTCATCAATAATTTTGCCTACATATGCATGCGTTCTATTTCTTTTTTTGAACCAGAGAATTAAGCAATGCAGGGAAACAAGGCAAATTTTTTTTCATTCACTACAAGATTTTAATGTATTTGACAAATTAGAGCACCTAAGACGAATCGGAATCACTGGTTATACATGTTTCCTTTTTGAAGTGCTAATATACCCTTGTATTATATAGCATGACATGTTATAAGAGAGGTATGATCAAGTGTGACACTTTGTAATAAAAGAGAGAAGAATCAAAAATACTAGAAAGAAGTGTGTCATTTGAGGATGACCTATTATAGTAACATCTCCCTCTTAACTTTTTATGTTTCAAGTTTAATATTTCAAAGTTATAAGGCAATAGTTGCAAATTTAAATAAAAACCTTGATCAAAATAAAATTAATTAGAATCCCGAAACTGTTTTTTGGCTTCTCAAAACAATCAAATTAAACATTTAGAGAAATTGAACTTCAATGCTTGTATTCATGATTTTTAAGGAGAATAAATTTTTTTTTGTTGGCGTCTTGATATTTATGTTTACAGGGTGTATGAAGAAATCTTATATTGTGTTACAAAACTTGTAATAATAAATGAAATAGCCCAGGATTCTGAAGGAAAGTAATGAAGAAAGAAAAGATAAGCTTTTTGGCAACTTGACGTAATCGGCACAAGCGTTTAGAATAGCAAACTAAAAGATGCTACGGTATATGGTAAAATATACTAAAAGTACAAATTAAACTATGCACATTTTAACCACAAAATTGATAGGAAATATTTTTTTTAAAACGATGATCAAGTTTAGGAAACAAGATGAATTTTTTTTTTTTTTTTATAATCCAAGGAAAAAAAAAATCAGTGTCTTGAAATTGAATAAAGAATCACATGCTTTAAGCCCTTAATATGAGGAGTAAGGCACTGTAGGGTTGTTTAAACATTTAATTGATGTGGCTTCATAGTAGTACAAGGCCTCACATTTCTTTGCAACTTATTAAAAAATAATAATTTACAAGGCTGTTAAATAGGTGGGGAAAAAAAAGAAAAAAAAAAAAAAGAACAGCCTTGCGGTTTTCGAAACTTTTTACCAATAGAACTTTTATAAAGAAGAAAAAAAAAAACTTTAAATATTCTAATAATATATAGGTACATATGCCACCATTCCTTCATATAACGAAAATTAGAAGTTTACAATTTAAATTACAAGAAGTGCATTGATTTATTACAGGAAAATTAGAAACTTTACTTAACTATTAATTTTTCCTTTGAAAACTCATTTTATAAAATTTTCTAATCTAATAATTCTGATTTAATGTGGTTAGTTTTGAAGCTTTAAATCTTTCGTGACAGTCCACTCCACTTATGTAACACCACTGAAGGGTGCACCAGGCTGCAAAACGTGCATCTTGCATATAGGTTAGTTAATGTTCAGATATTCGAAGGTTTTTCAAAAATAATAAATAAAAATGCAATTGGGAAAAAATTCAACAATATTTTAGTCATTTAATAATTCAGTATGATAAATTTTAAAACAATGGTCGGCACAGAAACCGGAAACCCACAAAATAATTATAGTCATACTTTGATTCTCTATTTTTGTCGCTTTAACTGCAAACACCCTTTCTATTTCAATTTTTTTCTACCAATCAATAAATCAAAGCAAAATATTTTCTTGACTTACAAAGCATATTAGTAAGTGCTTTCAAAATGAACTTTTGGCACTATTCATCAAATACAGGTCAATGAGAGATTAGACAGATTAGAGATTAGTTCGACTGGTTATTAAATGTTACCTTGTCAAATGTGCCGCTCTTACACACAGGTCATCGTGTGGATGATGGCAAAATATAATGCTTGTGGCACACACAGGGCTTTGCTTAAATGCTGGTTAGTTACAGCACTCATAACAAAAGGGTTAAAGTTAAAAAAAAAAAAAAAAAAAATTTAATGACATGTGTTAATTTTAATGATAAGAAAACTAAAATAATAATTGCAAAATGCTAAGAGAGTATTTCAAAATTCCTAGATATGATAGTTTCCAAAATATAATGCACAACAAAAAAATGTCAGGTTAAATTATTTATTTTCTCAAAACTATAATTTTTACTATATTATATTAAAATTTAATTATTGTTAATTCAGGGGTTGGTCCAGACATTTTGTGAAATGTCCTGTTTTTGTAAAATTGTGAAAAAACTATTCATAATTTGTGAATATAAAATAAGCGTTAAGTCACATTCTTTCAACCAAGGCCCTGCTTTTAATAATTTGTGCAAATAGGGTCCTGTAATTGCAAAAATTGCCAAAGTCCTTTTCAAGAAGTTTTTAAATTGTTAATAGATACAAGATTCTGCTCAACAATTGCTGCTACTAAATTAGAGATGCAACATAGAAATATTTGGTATTTAGCATTTTCGGGTATTTTGGTATTTTCGGGGTTTATTTTGACTCCAAACTAAATTAGGGTCTTCAACTTGAATACTGTACCAACAGGACCAGAAAAATTTTCTGGTCTTGTAGAAACGCTATTGGTAGAACATGGGGACTGTCCCCCAAAATAGTCTACTGCAGGGGTCCCCAACCTTTCTGTATCTAAGAGCAAATTCCAGAAAATCGGTTGAATGGCGGGCACCTTTTATTTTTTCAAGATGAATTTATAGTTGGTAGATATAGGTAATAATGCACACACTACATATAGCGCATACAAAATTTAATTTTAAAAATTAATTGAATATAATTAGTATTAATATTCTTGTGTAAAATAAATGATTACTGAATTGCTTGCAAAACATACGAAGCATAAAAATTATTTATAAAATACAGTCAATGTGATCTTTGTCATTGCATTTCACTGTCCATCGTTTCCTAATTGGGAGAACATGAGGAAATTCCTACTTGCAAGCAATCGTCAAGGTGTTCATTTGTAAATCGGGATCTATATTTTGAATTCATTGTCGAAAACAATGATTCCCACAAGTATGTGAAACCACAAAACTACTTATATGTTGCTCTTTTTAAGAATGGAAAATTATTTCTGTCAACTATATTCCAGATTTTCTCATCTGATATAATCGTTTTGAGGATGATTTCATTCTGAAGATCCAAAATTTCCATCTACACTTCTTCTCGCCTAACTTTCTTGCTATAAGTTTGTCTTTTCCCTGCAGCTCCAAGTTTAAATTATTTAGTTTTTCAATTATGTCTGTTACGAAAGACAAATCTCCTAGCCAAAGAGGATCTATTAGATCTAAAAATACTTGATTTTTGACTTCAAGATAATTTTTTATTTCTTCGATTAAATGTATAAATCTATCAAGTACTTCGTATTTACCGAGCCAGCGTACTTCAGAATGTAAAATGAAGTCAGCATCATCAGGATTTTGTAACAGGACCTAGAAAATTCGAAGTTGCAAAGGTGCTGCTAGAATTAAGTTAACTATTTCAGTAATAATTTTCATTACGTGTAGCAATTGTAGTAATTTACAGCATTCATTTTTGCATATTATTTTATGGGAAAATGGAAAACTTAAATATTGTATTTTATCGTTGGGCACAAGCAGCGGGCTCACCTAGACCGATCGACGGGCGCCATGGTGCCCGCGGGCATAGGGTTGGGGATCCCTGGTCTACTGGATATACTCAATGATTATTAGTCATATCATTACTTATGGCGCAATCGTCTGGTGGTCAAGGACTAGATTGAGCCCCGCAAGGTCTAATCTTAACAGACTACAAAGAATGGTCTATGTAGCCCTGTCAGGCTGTCTCAGGACCACTCCTGTAGCTGCTCTAGAGAGCTTACTTGGGCTTCTCTTCCATTGAACTTACGCATTGAAGTTGAAGCTCAGACAGGTGTAAAGCGTCTTATGTACCTTGGCCTATGGAAAGAGCATTCCAAACACTTGTCATGGGGACATCTTGTTTCACAAGTGATGGATTTATCCTCTTTTATTATGCCTAGTGACTACATGTCACTAAGATACGCTTTTCACAAGCCCTTCAAGATTCATTTTCATACTAGAGATGAATGGTTTAATTCTCCTCGGTGGCTTAAAGGCAAATGCCTGATATGGTACACTGATGGTTCAAAGATTGGTGCCAAATCAGGAGCAGGAATTTATTGCTCCAATGATGGTACCAAACTTCACTTTCCCCTGGGAAATTATGCCACCGTTTTTCAGGCAGAGGTCTATGCCATTATCTTGTGCTGCAAGTTATGCTTAGACAAATGATATCAAAATACGACTATCCGTATCTGTTCTGACAGTCAGGCTGCTCTCCTATCACTGTCAAGGTGTAAATTCACCTCTTTGTTAGTGTGGGAATGCTTCTTGGTCCTCTGTGACCTGTCTGCTCATAATAAGGTATCCCTGCATTGGGTACCAGAACATATGGGTATCGGTGGAAATGAGCTAGCTGATGAAGCAGCACGGGCTGGCCCTAATGCAATTTTCTGGGGCCCTGAACCTGCGCTGGGAATTTCTCCCTCCTCATTTAGGGCAACCATTTTCAAGCTCTAAGGCAAGATCGCCCATGAGCAGTGGCGCGCTGCTGACGGTCAGAGACAAGCTAAGGAGCTGAATCAAGACTGTCCCAGTGTACGTCAAAAGGAGCTCTTAAAGCTTAATAGAAACAGTATAAGGAAGATCATAGGTCTTCTCAATTGACATATTTTAAATAACACAACTTAGTAATGTATCACTTTTAATGTGTTAAGCATTAAGTAAACTTAAACAGTTCTTAAATTTATAATATTTTTTTTAAAAATTGCCAGAAATGAATTTTTATTTACATAATATTCTATTAATTAATTTTACGAATAAACTGATCAATTATTAAAAAAAAAATTATGATTTAATATTACTAAGAATGCGCACATGATGTTTGTAAAAGTAGAAATGTTTGATATTGTTTCTTTGCTGAAGAATGAAATGGGAAGGGAACAGGGTTGGCAAGGTTAAGGACAGAATGGATTAATCCACGGTTTAAACCGTCCTGTCCAAAACCCTTTTACACAAATTATGTCACAATTTTGTCTGAACAACATTTAAAAGGTAAAATAAACATAGAGCTAATAACATATTGATAATCAAATCTAGTAGAGAATATTTGTTTTAAAAAGTATAATGTTTTATTAATATTGTTTATCTTTTCAATTTAAAGATTAAACAAAGGAAGATTAATCAGTAATCAAGTTCAATTGGTCCTCCTAACCATCGATAGCACAGAACTAAAATAGCTGCTGTATTCACACCAAGACGTTTCTAAGTTTTGAGTGAATTACTCCAAAACTTGAAAACATCCTTTCAATTGACGCTGAGCTTGCTGGGCATGAGAGTAGAACAGTGATGAATTTAAAAATGTCTTATGGGATATTCAACAAATAATATTGATTTTTCAATAGCCACCCACCATGTCACTGGTTTAATGGTTCTCCCAGCTTCTGTGAAGTAAGTTATCGGAAATGGTGTCATTTCAGCTTCATAGGCAATCAAAAAATAAATGCACTCAGGAAATTTGCCAGTCAAATATGACCGAGCTTTTTCTTTTTGCACATCAGACAAGCTTTCTCCTTCATATTTAGGGTTTAATAAACAGGCCAAGTAATGAAATACCTGCATTGCTTGAGTAATTTTTAATGCTTGCAATTCTTTTAGCATAGCGGTGATACATCACCACTGTTAGTAACTGAAACTGATGTTATGCCCTTCAAAACTGTTAATACATTTTTCAGTTATTTCGTATTTCCAATTTTAACTAATATATTTATATTTAAAAATTTTTTTTTTTTTTTTTAAAAAAAATATTGTGAAAAATAAAAGGTTAATTTTTAAACAAATTTATTATTATTTTTTAAAAATTTATTATTTTTAATATTGCATTATTTATCCTTATGCAAAAACATAATTTATCAGTATTAATAGCATATTTATATTTAAAGGATAAGGTATTCACTTTTGTTGTTGTCACATTGTGGAGGCTTCAAAACTTATAAACCTTTTCCTATTATATTATATTATTTTCCTTTAATAAGTTAAAGTAAATTGTATAAAAAATATCAAATATTTATTGATATACAGTAGGGAACCGATTATCCGGGTCGGGACCATCGCTATTCCGGATAACTGATTTTTCGGGTTTTCTGAATCGTTACAAAAAGCCGTTTTTTTTTTTCATTGTTAAACCCAACTAAAAAAAAAAAATATTTGGAAATAATCTTAAAAATAAGAAAAAACGATGAAGTAATACACTAATGATTATATCCAAAATGATGGTAAGGTAAATATCTTTAAAAAAAGAAAGAAAAATCGTAAAATCTTAGGAGGAAAAAAAAAAAATTCGAGAAAATTTATCGAATTTCGTTCCGGTTTTATGGTACGGGTTCTGTACTGTATTTAAGTATTATGTGTACATTGGTTACACATATAGAATTTTTACCTTTTACCAAAGCTCAAGGTTTTGGACACTTTAAGACAGTAAAACCCGCCTGTCCCGTCCAAGGTGCAGTAATTTGTCATTTACATATCTCAATCCGACCGAACTGTGAGCAGGTCGTGCATCATTGCTGCTCTTGAACACGGTCCGAACCGAGAGTAGGACATGCTTCGCTACGATGGCAACATACACAGATTTCGCCGCGGAGGGAAGGTTTTCCGACCCTCTCGCGAAACAACCATCGACCATGCCGCACTAAAGAAGGAGATGAGGAGAACTGCAATTAAAGATTTTGAGAGAAACGCTGACATCGATTCTCTGATTAAGAGATACCAATCAATGGCAAACACTTCAACGATGAAAAGACTCAACAAAAGTGATTCATTGATCCACCGGAACAAATACAGAATGACCTACCTAGCGGAGGCATTACTCGACATCAATAAATCTCAGACTACGGCGACAGCTGAACCAACAAAACCAGAACCGGAGACCACAGCAAACAAAGACTCTTTTGAGCCAGCTGAGTCTCCAGCACCAGTAGAAGTAGAACAGACAACACCAGTCAAGACTACTATAGACTTGGAAGAACCGAGCTCAGTTGAAACTCTTACAGAGATGAAATCGCAAACCCCGACCAAAAACCCAGAGATAGCTACTCCAGCTGTAAAGCAAAATAAGAAAAGTAGTGTCAACCCAGCGATACTATAAAACTCTCATTCCGAGCCTGAAAGTAAACTCCATCCCCGGAGAAAAAGATAGCTACCCTTCCTGAGACAGAGGAAATTACCCTGGACCTGACTACTTTTGAAGTCCCGGCACCAGTCGAGACTTATCAACAGTGTTCTCTCGAAGCATTTTTCAAAGGGACATCTGTCCTGCCAGCCCTTTGATGAGCTCTTTTTGAAAAAATAAGCCGCCATCCCTTAGAAACCCTGCCTTTATATTCATATTCCATTTTTAAAAAAAATTCACTGTTTAAGTAATTATACACTCCAGTACAATTATCTACATTTATAGGTTTAAATCTGATTATTACAAAGATTTATTTTGTTACTATTATTCTCAACTGATTAAATTAAATTTTTATAAGTTTCTCCTTTTTCATGGGGGAAGGAGTATATTAATGAATTTTTAAAAGACTTTTAAATTAATAATGCACCTTTAAATGATCAGTGTCTTATAATTTTCAGTTTAAATGACAGAAAAAGCTCTAAAATTATTTATCAATTAAAGATTTTTAGTTTACTTCTTTTGAAAAAATTTGCGCATAGTGATAGCCTTTTAGGATGTCTTTAATTATTTGATAAATTAAATTTTTTTTTCTTATTTTGATAATGAATATTAATTTTTGAAATAACACATAAAATAGTATAAGAGGGTAATTTAAAAATTGTTGTGGATCAAATTCAGTTATTACATAATATTACACATTTGATAAATTTTAGGGAGAACTTTTATCACTATGATGTAGCATTAAATATAATAATATACAGTTATAGTAGGGGTGCACAACCAGCGGCCCGCGGGCCAAATGCGGCCCTTCGACTACTGAAGTGCGGCCCGCGAGAGCTTCTAAACACAATGAAATTTTTTTTTAAAATGGCAATTTTTAATCGCACTTTTAAGTCATCACGTTTTGACACAATCAATTTTAACAGATTCTTTAGTAAATGTACGTTTAATGCGCTTTCTTTAAGCCGATTTTACCGTAAATATATTTTATTTTATAACCGTCGTTGAACAGCCGACCCAATTTCATGGGTTTACGACTACTTACGTTCAACTCCGTAGCCTTGTAATTTTGAACCAATCCAGAAGACAAGGAAACTCCTGGATCAGTACCCCCAGAGGTATTGATTTGTTGTGGGAACATGGAGGACTTTGAGACTCCACAGAATTAACGTGCATCAGTCACCATTTACTACACGGGGAGTCTTCGGCCGGCGAGGATCGAACCCACGACCTCTTGGATACGGGCCCAGCGCCCTACCGACCAGGCTATCCCGGCCCCCAGGATCGAACCAGGGACCTGCGGCACGACAGCGCGAAGCGCTACCGCTCAGCCACCGGGCATCAAAAAATAAATGATTTTTTTTAAAACGGTTATTTCCGCTTTTCTACGTGATTTCGAAAATGCCGAATTTTTATTACGACGCAAGTTTCAGATCGCCCATTTAAATAATCACTTTTTGGTGCACTTTATTTGTGACGATTTCATCTTAAATGTAAGTGAGTTTTTATCTTTTTTTTTGCAACTCTTCTTTTTTTTCAACAATTTTTTTCGGCAGTTATTGCTATGCGTTCCCACGTATTATAAAAAATTCAAATTATTATATTACGACATGCAAATTTTAAATCGTGCATTTGACACGCTTTATTCGTGCTGAGTTCAGCATAAATATAAGTAATTTTTCCCCCCAACTATTTCTATACTTTTCCACATGATTTTGACTATCAGTTATTTAACTATGATATTACGGCACATGATTGTTAATCGCGCAATTAATTAATCACTTTTTGATACGGTATTTCGGAGCAGTTTTATCGTAAATCCTAGTTATTTTTCTTTCGTTTTTTTTCCCCGCAACGAATATGATTTGGTCGAATGTGGTAATGTGATTTGGTCAAAAACCAAATATTCGGCAAAATAAAAGGAAGAAAAAAAATCGTCTGAACGCCGTACACTTGGGGGCAAATAGCAAAATCTTTTAGCAGCATAGCAACTCTGAAACTAAAATTTCAATGCTCAGAATAATATTTCCTGGAAAAAAGTATTCATAAATTAACTCTAAAAAATAAGGCCAATCAAGAACGTTTTTGAAAATGTCGAAAAGCGAAACAGAGAACATAAAAGTCAATCTTAATTTTAGAAAGAAAATTTTAAAGCTGAACATCTCAGTTTTCAAATTACCAGAAAAAGTGAAGAAAAAAAGAATTAAGTCAACAGAAATGCTATTAAAAATTACTGCGTTATAACAAAAACGTCTAAAAAAATTTTCTTTTTTTTTATTTAAAGAAAATAAAAAGTTCGAAAAAACGTTCTTAATTTTTTAAATGAAAATCTTAGGCTGAAAATCTCAATTTAAATTTTTCTCACTGCCATAATTTTTGAAGGAAAAAAAAATTGCTATAATATAAATTTTATTAATAACTTTATTTATAAAAAAAATGCTGAGTCATAATAAAAATGCCTAAAAAAGAAAAACAGAAAAAACTAATTTTTCTTCGTTCCTGAAACAAAACTTTAATACTGAAAATCACACTTTTCTAAGTTACTGGTTATTTATATTACTGTACAGGGAAAGAGTGATAATAAATTAATAGTATGAGACGTTCTGTTAAAATGCTAGATATAATAAAAACAGCAAAAAATGTAAAAAAAATCCTTCTCAATTCTCCAAGTAACGAAATGACAAAATTGACTTGCTGATTATAAATTAAAAAAAAAAAAAAATTAATGCATATCTATAAAAATTCAAAAATAAAAAATACTTAGAAAAATACATTTCTAAAAAATATTCTGCCGAATATTTGACTGATTATTCAACCAACTAAATTTTTCACAGAAGGTGCCAAATACTCGTTACATCCCTAATTTAAATGCAATGTTATTGCAACTTGAGAAATTCATAAAATGGCGAAAAACGTGAATTTTTAAACTGCTCATTGTTTGTAGTTTAGATTTCAATTTTTTGTTGCTTAAGTGACCTTTTTCGATAAAAAAAAGGAAAATGTTTACGATATAAAAAATCTAATAAATAATAAAATGAAATAATAAAGTACATTACAAAATAAGCATTGAATTTTATTTTGAACTATCACAGTTTTGTTTTTATTTTAGGCTTTTGTTTAAAACCTGTAAATTTTCTTCAATTAAAATATTTAATTTGAATTTATATTACTTAATTATGACTAAATTTTTTCCTACTTTCATTCTGTGGGCATTGCAGTTTTTTTTTATTTATTAGAATTTAATTCTAAAATGAATTTTCTTATTGCATGATATGATAAAAAAAAACATTTCTTTTGTTCAATGTTTCTATTGTTTATATGATAAAAATAGCAATTTGTTTTGTAAAAAGAAGTATAATTTTTTTATTTTTGAATTAATTCTAATAATGGAACACCTTTAATTTTTTACAAATATATTACTAAGTTTATTGAAAAAAAATAGAACGCTAATGTTTAAATGAACATTACTACATTTGTCATTAACATGTCTAAATACGTGCGGCCCTTCGTTAGCCCACCTGCTGTTCAAGTGGCCCTTCACTCAAAAAGGTTGTGCATCCCTAAGTTATAGTATCGAAAGTGAATTTTGTTTGTGATTTTTTTTAATGTAATAATTGCATTTTGAAAATATTACGATAGTGAAATTTTAATACAGTACACTCTCAATTATCCGTGCGCGCATTATCCGGTTTGCGGATTATCCGTGCTCATTCCGGTGTCACACAAAAATATAAAGAGAAACATTTTCAAGATTAAAAAAATTTGATTCATGAAGTTATAACACTACCAAATTTTTGGAAGCAATATTCGTTATTGGATTGCAGTCAGGGTTGGCAGGTTTTTGACATGTGACAGTTTTTGACAGTTTAAACCATGGTTTAATCCGTCACGTCAAAAACCTCACTGTCAAAAATGTCGAAAACCTATATTCATATGTGAAATTTAATTAACGCATAAAATTTATATATTTTTTTTATAAAGGATAGTGTTTCTAAATATGTTCTAGAAAAAATAAATTTAAAATTTTGAAGAAACACTTATATTTTGAATAGTAACCAAAATCTTGTACTTTTGAAAGCTCACATCTTTTGTAATATTATGTATTCATTTTCATGTGTTATTGAAAATCTGCAGTGATATTATTAAGAAACTTATTTATAACCAAATTTAGTGTATAATATAGATTATACTAAAAATTAGACATTTTTAAAGATAAACATTAGCAGTTATGTACATTAGACATTTTTTAAAGAAAAATCTTTTTAATATTCTTTTAAATCTTCTTAATAATCTTTTTAACATAAGACATTACAAATTTAAGTGCTTTCTGTTAAATACACAGAGTAGTTAGTGTCGATTTACAGTATATTCAGCCTATTCATTTACTATGCTGAAAATTTAGTTTATCCAAATACTTGTGAATTTCATTTTGCTGAATACTATATAGTTTTGTTGAATATCTAAATATTCAGCTGTTGAATAATTACTTCTTGCTTTCAAGATATGCATTATTTGTATTCTTAATACAAGTGGAGAAAAAAAAAATTAAGAGGTAAAAATTGTTTTAAAATGATAAGTGTAATAATTATAAATAAATATAATAAACAATATGAATTATATTTATCATTATTCACAAATATAACTACTTTTAAATTCAAATTAACATACTGGATAATAAAGATATTCGGTATAACATTATAAAAATTTTTATACACTTGTATCAAGTTTGTATTTATACAACATAACTTGTAAGTTCCTTATAAATATTAGTTATATGTTCCTTATATGTCAAAAATGCATAGTAATAAACTTTTAATCTTCTTAAGTATCAAAAAAAATTTTTTTTTTCAAAATATAAATATTTAAAAAATTTTCGTGCAAAATTTTTCTGCACATGCATTTGAATATAAACAGGGTGGCCACCCACCTGGAAAACCTTGAATTATCAGGGAATTTTTTTTATACTGGAAAAAACTTGGAAAAATCAGGGAAATATGGATAAAAACCTGGAAATTTTAAAGAAAAGCTGGAAATTTTTTCTTATATATTTTTTAAATTTCACTAATTTAAATTATTTGCTAATTTTCTTAATTTAAATTGTTTCATCCATTATACCCACATTTTTTAGACGGAAATGTATCTCCAAACAGTTAAAATATCATCAACTTACTTTGCTTTCATCAAAATTTGCTTCATTATAACCCTGTTAAACTAGAATACAACATAAAATTCTCCCATGCAAATGTAGAAACCTTTGATCTTTATGCAGACTGTACAATTTAGGAAAGGCAAAGATTATGGTGGATGTGAAAGACGGGGTTAGGATTCGGTTTTTAAATTCTGTCCGTGTTCACACAATGATTCAAGTTTGTTCGCAATTGAGAGTGGTAATTTTTTTCTATTTTGACAAAATGTTTTTGTATTTTTAACTTTATTAAATGCTCTAAAAATTAGTTGGTTATAATAATAGATTTTATATTGCACTCTTTTTCTGAAAGCTTTTGAACTCCCATTCAAAGAAATCTGTAAATTATTTTTTCTCAGCAAACCAACCAATCACGCATTTCCCCCCCATCACTAACAGCAATGTTTGTCCACAAATTGTTACAATTCTTGCATTAATGCTAATTTTTTCTATTTCATTTTAACCTTTTATATTATATTTTTATTTTGAAAAAAGTTTTTTTTTGGAACTAACTATAGATTAATATCTAATTTTATGGTTTTGTTGGTAAATATTAGTTTTTTGATTCAAAATTCGAATTGTATAGTTATCACAATATCGAAAGTTCGAAAATGTTGCTTGCATTCCAGAGATGATATTTCAAAACTATTCCTCTTTTTACCTAAAAAAGCTGACAATGACTAAGGAATGTATAGGAAACATATTAAATGATGTATATGCATAAAATATAATTTTTTTTATTCATATGTGTTTAGTCAGGAGAAGGAAAACGAAACTTAGTTCTGCACTGTACAAAATTCCAGTTCAAACAAAAACAATTAACTATGCTAAACTAAAAAACTGTGTATTTAGATTGGAATTCTTTAAATGTTTTAGTTTCAAATAAGAAAAAAATTAAAAAAAGTATAAATTTTAAGGAATTTTATCTATTTTTTTTCTTCTATAGAGTATAGAACTACAAATTAGACAATTTTACATTTCTGACATTTATTTTTTTATACTGAATCTCTTAAAATAAAAATGCTATTTCAAAATACCATTATTTAAAAATTTGACTAGAGATATTGGTTTAAGGAAAATATGATCAGTGAATTTTATAAAAAGCACTGGTAAGATGAAATACAGTACAGCTTTATATTGAAATGTAATTACAGTGATTCACAAAAGTGTTGATACACTTATGACTTTCAATGAAATAAGACTATCCATTAATTAAAATGAATGTTTCAGAATGTATATTTAATGATAAAAAATGTGTTCTAATCTTTACAAAACTGAAATATTTCAAATGACAATATGAAATATTTTAAAAACAAAGGAAAAGTTTATTTTTAAGGAATCAATCATCAAAAAGTGACAGAAACTTTATCCCACAAAAGTCATCATACACTTTTAAAGAAAAAACACAAAAATTAGATTTACTAATAGACATTATAGTAAATCTAATTTTTTGTTTAATTACCATTTAGTGGAGTTTCCTTTAGCATCAACAATAGCTTTTAAAGGTTGAAAATACGGGTAACTAGTTTTTTTTTTGTCAGGTGAAATTCGTGCAGAATATTTTTTTAAAAAATTTTCACGGAAACTTTTACAACACTCAGTTACAAATTTATGAATTTTTCCACAAAATTTATAATTTTAGTCTCTGATATGAAGTCCTTCTTTTAAGCATTTTATCACATATTGCATAGTTCAATTGAATACAGTAAACTAATTTAACATATTCATTACTGATTTACCTCTTATGAAGACAAATAATCAAATTTGGTCAATTTTATTACGACCACAAGTCATTTTTAAATGATAAAATAAAATATTACAGAGTTAGCAAGCAAAAATTAAAATATAATTTTGCTATTATAGGTTTGATACTAAATTGCTAATAAAGATATAAAAAATTAAATGAAAAATAATTAAATAAAAAAAGCAATTGACAATAATTTTAATTCTGAGATCCAAAACATTTAAATGTATGATGACTTTCTTGGGGTAACATTTTTGTTTCTATTTGATTAAAAAATTCACTTTTGCTTTGTTTTTAAAATATTCTGTGCAGTTTTGCTAAGAATAGATTATACATCTTATTATCAAATACCCATTGTGAAATATTGATTTGAATTATTGAACTTTTATTTCCTATTTCAATATAAGTTATAAGTGAGTGAGCACTTTTGGGAGCCACTGTAATTATTAAAAATTATTGATATATAATCACCTGAAACGGTTTTCTTTTCCTTAATGAAAATATATTAAACAATAATACTTATCCAAGGTTTCATTGGTTATTCTGATTTTGTCATTTTGTAGGTACACTTCGAGCAAATACTATTTTAAGTAACACATTAAATTCAATTAAAACAATTAAAATTATTCAATAAAAACAATATGTTCTTCAAGCTAAACATATTATTTTCTCCACGTCTTAATTTTTTAAAAATTAATGTTCTACCAGAACATTAAAAAATAATAAAAAAAATATCTTGTAAAAAAAGGTATTTTTTCAAGATATGTTTAAAAGAATGATATTTTGAATAAGATATTTTATAATACAGTCACTTTTCTTGTACACATCCTACACTTTATAAGAAAAAAGGAAAAAAACACAAACCTGGAAATTTTAAGAATTTTACCTGGAAAAATCAGGGAAATTTGAAATCTGTTTTGAGTGGCCACCCTGATAAATTTTTGAGATTTTAAATCTGTTATTTTACCTTAATTTTAATTAAAAAATATTTTAAAACCTGCTGATTACCTATAGTATAATTAAACTTCAATATAATGCATGGCAACTGTTGGTAGTTTTGAAGTTTATATATTTTCTTGGCAAACTTCAGTTTTTGACATTTTTGACGGTTTAAACCAGTATTATACCCTTGTCATGTCAAAAACCCAACCCTGATTGCAGTATGTGGAATATCAGCAGCATGGTCAAAGGTAAAATCGTCTACGTTGTCACGATCTTGGAGAAAGATCATACCGCTTGATGAACAATCCTCTTCAGATGTTCAAGAAAAATATGATAACAGTATTCTCGAACAAGCAAAAGAAATCTAAGGTTTCGAAATTCTTGAAGAAAATTTAGAAGATTGGTTTCAAAGTGATGCATGTGAGCCTGGCTTCCAGTATTTGACTGATGAAGACATCGTTATGTTGTTAAATCAAATAGTGATGATAGTAACTGATGCAGAAGATGTAGTAAATGAATGAAATACAATTTCTCATTCTGCTGCTCTGTGGAAACTTTATTAGATTATATGGGAGGATTTGATTACGGTGACATTACTGCGGCTCGAAAAATATGTGTATCGATATATGGCGAAGACGCATTACACATTTTTCAATAAGGAAAATTCCTAGTTTGATGTTATGCATGCAAATGCCAGTAATTTTTATATTTTTTGTACTGATATTGAATTTTTCTTTAATAAAAGGAGTTTTCGGATTATCCGTGCGACCTATCCCGGTAATTAACCCGGATAATCGGGAGTGCACTGTACAATACAAATTTGCTTAAACTGATAAAAGAAAAAATTTTAAGCATAAACCATCATTTACCAATTTAAAAAAAAATCAGAGGGGAACAACTCGAAGGGTATAACACATAGCCACCCCCTTGGCAAATCTCTACTCTTATTTTTTTTAAAAATTTGCAATTTTACATTCCATTCGGCACCTTGGTGGCTGTATTTACCCTGACAAATTATCATATGGAATCGTCCCCCCCAGGGATTGCATGTTATTTCCCATCTTCCGTAAATTTAGCCTCATGGAACTTTTTCCTGTTTCTGAGAATCAGAGAAAAATTTTAACGAAGGTAGTAAAAACAGCTTGGCAAAGGGCACTGGACAATATCAAAGTTAGAGATGCCTAAGGCAGTGGGAAAAAAAAAAAAAAAAAACCCTGACAACTGCCTGCATCACAATCTAATGAAAAAAAAAAAAAACATAGAAGGTAACTAAAAGAATTTT
Source organism: Parasteatoda tepidariorum (assembly GCF_982258835.1). Lineage (NCBI taxonomy): Eukaryota > Metazoa > Arthropoda > Arachnida > Araneae > Theridiidae > Parasteatoda > Parasteatoda tepidariorum. Next base: position 75,598,093 of record NC_141757.1, read on the forward strand.
GTAACAAAGATAATAAATTAAAAAAAAAACCTTTTGGTTCCACCTTGTACAATGAATAATAATCATTAATTAGCATTACTAATTGGTATAGTAAACACACAAAATTTAAAATAAGACATTACACATTTCATTGAAAATGTTAAAATAGCACATAGACAATAGATATATACATGTATATAGACAATACATACGCAAATATATATACACTTTTGGTATATAATATGATATTCTATGCCACATTTTATTAAAATAAATGTGAAAAGTATATTTAGTGTACATTAAAGAAAGGTAACTCTATTTGAAAAACTTAAAAATTTAATTTTAAGTTCACTCAAAATTTATTAGCAACGATTACTTTCTATTAGTTATTTTCAGCAAATAAAAACACACCTATAATAATTATATATATGTATATAACTTAACGATATATAGATGCAACTAAAAACATGGCTATCTAATGAAATGAAGTTTTATCTTTATATATTAATATGCATTTAGATTTACTACGATAATAAATCAGAGGTTTCAATTGAAAATGTTGATTAAGCTGAATGCTCCAACATAAATAAGAAAATGCATTGAAGGAAAGCAAATGTTTACATATTTAACAACGTGACATAAGGAGGAAACATTTATAAAGATTTCAGATAACCACGATGATAACACGACCGAAAACAATGAAAACTGAAACATAAAATATGCTACATCTGTTATTTTTTTATTAACAGAAACATTAATTTCAATTTAATATTTTTCTTTGCAATTCGTCATACAAAAAAGCATATCAGTTATGTACTCATTTTCATTACCTCGTCAGAGTATCCAAATAATTCATGGAAGAGTTTTAATCCGACTTCTATTTTATTGTGCACTGACACACATGTTTCAATGGGCATTTTGATATCATCATAAATGTATTTTATATAATTTTTTCCAATTCTTTGCCCTGGCCGACCAGGGAACCGGAGGCGCGCCATTTTGATGATTAAAGCATAACATCGGAGAGCTTCATCAAAATGACTCAAGGTTACTTTTCTCCTGGACTTTTTTATGTTTGCGTGACGTTTGTATAAGCGAACATGTTTAAAATACATAGAGGATGCAGGTTTGTCACTAGCATACAAGAAAAATCACTTTAATTAAACTATTTATTTGTCTGTCAATTTTATAACGGTAAAAGGCGCCAAATTCAACATATCAACAAATTATTACCATCCTCTTCTCCTCTCGAGACGAAATCGATTTGTTTACTATCGATTGTATATTAACCACATTTTTGAAGCTAATCCAATCAGATTCATGATAAAATTAGCAAAAATGATCAGACAATATTGGCATGGATATTTTTTATTAAAAATATTTATGTTCTCAAGGTAATTTTTTCTTCACAAAATAAGAATAACGGACCATTTTTATAAGATCTAGGGATCATTTCCGTTGCTGCGATTCAAACGAATTTGGCGAACCGTCTATTCGTTCAACGGTTTTTCGTTCAACGGTAATTTTTGTTATATAAATAGTTATTAATGTTTAACACTGCAAAACATGAAAAATAATTTTAAATAAAACAATTTGCTGGAAGATTACTGGCATCTGCCTGGATGAAGAAACCTTTTTAAGGATTATCTACAATTCTGTTGATCAGTACTTGATTAGGTTTAATTAAATTTAGTTCTTTCTGACTATACGAAAATCGAACTAGTCCATTTTATTTCTCTTATTGGTTCTCTTTCTATAGGATACATAAAATATGAAAAATAATTAATTTGTAATGCATTTAAAATAGTATACTTCTTTGCCAGTGTAATAGCATTGTACAACAAGTTCCCTCCATCTGGCTCGATCAGTCGCAAGATATCTTTACTTATTAATATCGTTTGTTTTAAGGTCTTTTTTGACCATTAATATATGCTATAAAATGTTGTATATTCAGAAAGAACTAAGTTCACTCTCTGGCATTAGCCTGGATCATTTGCATGTAGTTTCTTTTATTAAATAATTACAATTTTATGCTTAAATATTTTTTACAAAAATTTGTTATTTTTGTAGATGTATGAAAGTCATATTATGTGGGGAGTTACCTCCTTGGATTAATTAATGTCATGCTAGATAGCTGCACAATTGGCGATGGTCTGGGAAACATCCGTAAGGATGATCTGAAGGCACATCACAATTTATATCGAAGACAAATGGTGGAAATAATCGCACATCCTACATTACGTATCGACAATAGTAGTGGTTTTCAACTGGGTGTTTAACTGCGAGTCCTGTTTATGTTTTTGAAATTTAAACATTCTTGGCAGTTGAGCATTTAGATTTGAAAGTATTTCAACTGGTCTTGCAATTCTTACAACCCGAATATGTTTGACAAGTTTTTGTTCTCTTAAGTGAGTAGTTAACTAAATTTTCTTTTCTTTAAATCCCATATATGATTTCTCTTGTTAAATTGTGTTACAATAAGATCTTTTGTCTTGCTTGTTAAGCGGTTATAATAAAATTTACTAAATGTTTAATGCTCAATGTAATAAATATCAGAATGACCAAAAGTAATTATTTTGAATTTATAGAAAGTCTTAAAATTTCATTTTGAAACTGTCATACTTGAAAATGGTTGCCTGATATCATCTTTATACATTTTTTATAACATTTTCAAATAATAAGTATACTGAAAAAATTTATAGCAATAAAAAATTTTGCTATGAATATTCTTTATTATTTATTAAATGAATTTCTGTACTTTTGTTTTCCAAGAAAAAACTAATTTCAAACCGTTGTTTAATTTATCGTTCTTTAAATTTATTCAAAATTTTTAATATAAAAAATGTAATAGATTTTATATGCTCAGATAATGTTATAATTTTCTTTTCACTAAGCTTTAAATATGCTTAATATACATTAAACATACGTGACAATTTTTTTTTTTTGTGGAAATAAGATAAATTTATGAACATAAATTTTGTTCTGTTGTAATTTTAAAAAGAAAAAAAAGATATCTGTTTATAAATACAACATAAATCTTTATTTGAAACATATATGTTCATAATAATTCATACATAAATAGCATTAATCTTTCTTTAAGAATATGAAAAATATATTTAGTTTGGTAGTTTTTAATATTACAGTAATATTTGAAAAAATTTATCTGTACTTAACACAAATATATACGTACAACAAATAAATACTGAAACAATTTTTTTTACAACTTTATAAAATTAAATAAATAGTAAGCATAGATTTTAATAAAGTTAACAGTTTGATTAACTACGTGTTTTTTAAAATAAACATAAAAAAATTCCAAATAAGATTTAGAAAAGTATATATACAAAAAACTAACAACAGTTTAGTTGAGGTAAAAAATCCAAACAATGTATTGATATTGAAACAATGAAAAATTAAACCTAAAATTTGCTAGAATATGTCATTTATACTCCCTTCAAAAAAGAAAGTTTAAAAAAAAAATTTAACGATCAAATTCCAACATCATTTAATTTGGCCTTTAAAAATAGTGCAAAATGAGTTTTAATTTTGTATGGTGCAAAGAAAAAAAAAACAATTAAAATGCAAATTCAGGTCAATTATGATACAATTATTTATGGAAACTTTATATCAAAATTAAATATGACGAAGTACTCTGAAACATATTTTTAAAAAATTGGATAGTTTGGCAGTTTTCAATATAACAGTAATACTTGAAAAAAATTTTATCTGTACTTTACAAAAAACACCAACAATTATTCATAATTTTTTAAAGAAATACAATATATGTTCTGAAAAATTTTCACAGTCACATTGAGACACTCAAAATTGCGAAAACAATTTTTTACAACTTTATAAAATTAAATATATAGTAAGCATAGATTTTAATACAGTAATTTTAAGTTAAAAAATGTTCAGATTTGTTTATCACAAGTTTAAAGATATTTTGATAAACTACATGTTTTTAAAATAAACATAAAAAAAATCCAAATACAATACTTCCAAAATAAATTCCAAATCAGTTTTAGAAAAGTATACTGACAACAAACTAACAACAGTTTAGTTGAGGTAAAAATTAATTTGCTATTAAAATCCAAACAATGTATTGATATTGAAATAATGAAAAATTAAACCTAAAATTTGCTAGAATATGTCATTTATACTCCCTTCAAAAAAGAAAGTTTATAAAAAAAATTTAATAATCAAATTCCAACATCATTTCATTTGGCCTTTAAAAATAAAAAAATAGTGCAAAATTAGTTTTAATTCTGCATGTTGCAAAGAAAAAGAAAAACAATTAAAATGCAAATTCAGGTCAATTCTGATACAATTATTTATGGTAACTTTAGATCAAAATTAAATATGATGAAGTACTCTGAAACATATTTTTTAAAAATAGGACAGTTTGGGAGTTTTCAATATAACAGTAATACTTGAAAAAAATTTTAACTGTACTTTACAAAAAACACCAACAATTATTCATAATTTTTTAAAGAAATACAATATATGTTCTGAAAAATTTTCACAGTCACATGGAGACACTCAAAATTGCGAAAACAATTTTTTACAACTTTATAAAATGAAATATATAGTAAGCATAGATTTTAATACAGTAATTTTAAGTTAAAAAATGTTCAGATTTGTTTATCACAAGTTTAAAGATATTTTGATAAGCTACATGTTTTTAAAATAAACATAAAAAAAATCCAAATACAATACTTCCAAAATAAATTCCAAATCAGTTTTAGAAAAGTATACTGACAACAAACTAACAACAGTTTAGTTGAGGTAAAAATTAATTTGCTATTAAAATCCAAACAATGTATTGATATTGAAATAATGAAAAATTAAACCTAAAATTTGCTAGAATATGTCATTTATACTCCCTTCAAAAAAGAAAGTTTATAAAAAAAATTTAATAATCAAATTCCAACATCATTTCATTTGGCCTTTAAAATTAAAAAAATAGTGCAAAATTAGTTTTAATTCTGCATGTTGCAAAGAAAAAGAAAAACAATTAAAATGCAAATTCAGGTCAATTCTGATACAATTATTTATGGTAACTTTAGATCAAAATTAAATATGATGAAGTACTCTGAAACATATTTTTAAAAAATAGGACAGTTTGGGAGTTTTCAATATAACAGTAATACTTGAAAAAAATTTTAACTGTACTTTACAAAAAACACCAACAATTATTCATAATTTTTTAAAGAAATACAATATATGTTCTAAAAAATTTTCACAGTCACATGGAGACACTCAAAATTGCGAAAACAATTTTTTACAACTTTATAAAATGAAATATATAGTAAGCATAGATTTTAATACAGTAATTTTAAGTTAAAAAATGTTCAGATTTGTTTATCACAAGTTTAAAGATATTTTGATAAACTACATGTTTTTAAAATAAACATAAAAAAATCCAAATACAATACTTCCAAAATAAATTCCAAATCAGTTTTAGAAAAGTATACTGACAACAAACTAACGACAGTTTAGTTGAGGTAAAAATTAATTTGTTATAAAAATCCAAACAATGTATTGATATTGAAACAATGAAAAATTAAACCTAAAATTTGCTAGAATATGTTATTTATAAGCCCTTCAAAAAAGAAAGTTTAAAAAAAAAAATTTAACAATCAAATTTAAACATCCTTTAGTTAAGCCTTTAAAAATAAGAATACTGCAAAATGAATCGTTAATTAAATTAAAAAGTGAAAATCGGAAATATATTGATTATAAACTAGCTATTTTATTTTCATTTAAAACAATATGAGGCAGATAGAAATTAAAATAAAAACTCCTAAAAGAATCAAAAATTGAGGACCAAAACACTTCATCAAACTCAATAGTTTGCATAAAAATGTGATTAGGTTGCATGTAATGCAAAGCAAACACACACTTAGCTATGTTAGTTAATGCTAGCTGGCCCTGAATCTGATAATAATAGGAATGGTTTTTTTTTAATTTCATATCACCATTGTCATCCTTTTCAAGACAAAAGCTAGCTTCGGAACATAGATCAATTAAAGATTTATTAGCAGCATTCACTTTGCACTTCACTTCAAGTAGGAGTGCATCATCATCATTGTGAATCAAACCATCAGGTGAAGCTGCTAAAAAAGGCATGAATGGGTTTGTAACTAAGCCAGTTTTCCTCACATCAAATTTGTTATAAGTTGTCCTGACAAAGTTACGAACCACTGATTCATTTTCAATTCCATATTTAATTGCAGGGATGTAACTCAGGTTCTTAAAGTGAGAATCAAATATTTGTGAAGCTAAAACATCAAAGTTACTCCTTCTGCTACAAATTCTATGAAAATTGGAAGCAGTCAACCGGCAAGCTCGCTCAACTTTCCATTTCAAGCAGTTGCTTTGCTCAATAGTTTCTGCCTCCAAATTCCAAATTACATCTAAATCAAAAGTTAAAAATTTTGTTACGAACAATAGCTCCGAAACATTTCGGGTAACAAAATCATAAGTTGGTCTTTCAGAGAGGACAATTGCAGGCAATGGTAAGATACTCATTGTATTGTGACATTCTTTCATGACCGACAAATATTGCAGGTTTCTGTTTCCAGTAAACAGAACACTATAGTTAACTGGTTCAACAGAATCATGCGTAATCCTAGGTTTTTTATACAAATCTGAACATTTTTTAGGACTTAGTTTTGTGACCTTGGGTTTATGCCAAACTTGTAATCGTTCCGTTGGGGCCAAGTACATTTCCTGCTTACTGTACTCCTCCAAACAATATAAAAGAGCAAAAGTATGTTTGCATGATGAAGGGCGGCTCCCAGCTTTGCAAAGGCAAAAGGCATCTAACACCTATAAAAATTATAAAACTATTAAATGATAATTTTCATTAAAGAAACCATCTTGTTATTATAACTTTTATACATAAAGCATCCAGGATCGGAATGGCTGTTCATGTTTTTAACAACAGAAAATAATTCAATTTTAACAACTTAAATTACTACACTTTAGCATTTCCTTTTTGTAAATTTCACAATTTTCTTTTTACAAATGACTAATAATATAGCTGATTACTTAAAGCATACTAAAATTAATATGAAGTACACATTATCAGAAAAATTGTAACCTTACTAGTCGCTTCTTAATAAAAGATCAAAGAATAACAACTCTTAATATGAGAATAAAACTTTTACATTAAATTTATATTTAATGTAGTTTACGGTCAAGAATGACAATGCATTGTGTGAAATAATAATGAACTGAAACCATAAAAACATAAGTGGGTAGGAATATATACTATTTTGCAAGCATCTGTTGGGGGAGATTTCCCAAGAAGCCATTCCTTTACAAAGATCATTATTAGAGATAAAAATTTTAAAATAAAATTGTATTGTTACATAATTATTTAAAACAAAATTTAATAAAACCAAGACCCCACCTCATTCCCAGCAGAAATCCTCATGTCGACTTTGTAGGTTTCATTTTTTCTCATTTCAGCCTTAACCTTGGCTTCTACATGAAAACCATTGGCATCCTGTAAATAAATTAAAATCTTTTAGTGAAAATTTTAATACTACTCTACATGTCTTTTTTCAGATCTCTCACAATCGATATCGTCCATTTAAACACTCAAAGTATCGTTCTTAGTGTTACTAAACATACTTCAAATAAAATTCTTAAGCTAAAAAATAACAAAAATGGGATTAAATGATTTAAAATTGATTTTAAATAATGTATAACAAGAATGAAATGCATAATTTTAATACACATACCTCTTCAAACTTTATATTGGAGACGAACTTTTCCTGGCACATCATCAAACCTTTTTTTTGCTCAGCAGTAAAATTAACGCAGCTAGCAAATGCAGAACATAACTTTTCTATATACGTCAGTATATTTATCAATGAAAAATGTATCAAATACATTGGCGTTTCATTGATAGACTTCATTTTTTTTTGATAATCTAAAGCACCAAGCCTAGGCAAAGTTTGCTTTGGACGCCATAAAATGTAAACAAATATCATCGGATGGGTAAAATGACCAACCAATCAGGTTCATTTTACCCATATGACGTCAATTGCAAGTAACCAATTTCAGAGGCATTCAATTTTTTTTTTTTAAACAAAATTAATGCACAACTCAGAAAACTGATAGTATGAAAACAATAACAAATGAATAAAAATAAATAAATAAATAAAATATAAAACACGTGAATGTCTTTAGTCATTTCCTCCCTTCACCTCCTCACATTTTATATGTCAGTTTTCATTGTTTATGTTGTGACTGAAATTTGTGTAATGCTATTTTGTGTAATAAATGGCTAAGCCTGTAAAGATTAATTTTTATAAAATATTTTTTTTATAAACTGAATTTCGGGGAACTCCGGATGTTGCTTGAGGTTACTCAGAATCTATTTTAATTTTGAGGAAAGAAATTTAAAAGTTAATTACTAAAGATCACTCCCACAACTAAATTTTAATTTGAATTATCGGTGCGCCTTTCTTATGTGAATTCAATTACAATCCGTATTATTAAAATAATGCATTAAATTCTGCCAAAAGATATTTAACTCACTTTAATTTACCATAGTTAATCTAAATTTCATTAAAACAAAAGTAATAATAGATGTTTTTATACAGGGTCCACTGTAGTAGTTCTATTTAAATTTTAAGCATATAATTTGTTTTTAAGTTGTTTTACTTAAAGAATGATATTTACGAAGATTCTATGTAATTTTTGTAGCCTATTGTGTATACAATAAGAAGAACTCAATTATAATATTAATTTAATCAATTTTGGCAGGAAGTTGTTCAACTATAAAAATCAGTGATCTGTCTAGATTTTTCTGAAAGGTACCTGTTTTGTGAAAATTTATGCGCTATTTGTGAAAAATTATATTAAAAAATCAACACAAAAATATGAATTTATCGTTTCTTTAAGGGATACAAAAATAAAATTTTAAGAAAAAGTATTTTGTGAAACTATTGTTTTTCCTAAAGTTGAATTTGTGAAACTACCTTTTTTCCTAAAGTTAAATTTGTGAAGTTACCGCTAAACGGTAGTAAATTCGGCCTGGACAGGCCCCAGTAAATATAGACAGAAAGCTATGCAATTATAATCTACATGCCCCTATCAACTTATAGCATATTTCTGAATTCAACGTAAAATCTTTTAAGATTTTGTGCAGTATTAAAACAATTTTTTTAAATATTTGAATTATATTGATTAAAAGTTTAAATTTTATTTTCCTAGATACCTCTAATCAAATCAAGTTAATTCTTGCCAAGTTAGGATGGAGCGTATGAATAATCTAAATAAAATTGCTGAAAAAGAGAATTTCAGAGAAGATGGTACTAGCTCTGTCATGTCAGATACTGATGAAGACCCATCTTTACGAACGTATTTAACATTCCGAGAACAACTCCGCCACATCTTAGAATCGCATAAATTTCAGGTGAAATGTTATATATTTTTTTCTTCTAAAACAGTGTTTTTTGTTTACTATTCCAATATTATTATATTATCATTCTAATTATTATTTTAGTATAATTCTATTGGTTTTTGCATTTTCATCAAAGTAAAAAAACCTTTAATCCCTTATTAAACAGCCCCGTGGGAGAATTTCAGCAGCACGGCGACATTGTCGCAGAATGTTACAGTTCTTTCAGAAAGATTTTTCTTTTGAAAAGTGAAAGAAAAATTACTTTTCTTTTCTACGGAAATATACATGTAATATTTGAATCATGCATTTAAATAATCACTTTTTGACATGCTCAATTTATAACAATTGTATCATAAATCGGTGTAATGTTTCTATTGTACTTTCAGCTGTTATTAATATTGATTTTCACCTTAATTTTAAATATCCAGATATATTTCAAATAATATGAAAAATTCGAATAGTGCATTTCAGTATTTAATATTTAAGGTAATAATTCTATCGAATTTTCGTCAGTTATCGCTATTGATTTCTAGATAGTTTTTAAATCTGATACTTTTTACGCTATATTATTTATTGCAAAAACGTAATCTCGAAACTAAACACACAATTGAAGAGCCCAATTCGCTTGATTTCGTTGTCAATCTTTTTTTCCGCAATTACTACTACGGATTTCATGGTTTTTAATTATTTTTTTTAATGTGATGATTATTTACAAAATGCAAAGAAGGAAATAATTTGTGTGTCCCCCCCCCCCACAAGATGCAGGAGTATCACCCATAATATTAGAATAAAAAATTATTACATGCTGTATTAAAAAAAAACTATCTAGTTTTTTTTTACCCTGTAAACACAGCGCTTTTGTTATTTTAAATTTTTAACATATATGTTTGTTATTATTAAAAGTATATTGCAGAAAGATATTAGTGATAGAGTTTTGTCGCCGATAGTTCAAAAAAATTCTGCCATAGGTCTGCCACAAAAATTCTGTCACAGTCAAACCTGTTTATCATGAAAATTTTTAAAGAAATATTTCTGTATTGGTATCTGTGCCAAAATAATTGTTGTGAGAAACTGAAAAATAATCTCTGAAAGGAACTAACCCGAAATGGGTAACTCATAGCCAAGCTTTGCAAATCTTAACTTGCTTTTTAAAAAAAAAAATTTTTTTTTGCAAGCTTAAAATACTTTGGCGATCGAAGTTGGGAAGAAAAGACAGATGTTGATATAGAAATTTTGCGATCTAAATTTAATATATTTTCCATATTAAAATATATCCTTTGAATTTTATCAAAAGTAGTGCTAAATGTAGAAATCTATGCCCAAAGATAATTTTTTTTCAATAAAAGAAAAATTCTTTGGTCCATAAAAGGATATTGGAAAATGCATTTAACTTTAGCCACTATCACCGTGAGATATTATTCTTGCCTACCTTAGAAGACTTATAGAAACACGGAAAGACATATAAACTCATTGAAAGAACTCTTTTTACTTTTAGTTCCAAAGGTATCTATGTATGTTAAAAAATGTAATGGATGTATGTATAATTTATCTATTATACAATTGCATTTTCTTCAAGAAAGCATTTTGTAGGGAAGTGGATACTGTTTTTAATATTTTAAATATTTTCTTTGGAGAATTTTTAACTGTAAAATAGTTTTAGGAGATAAATTTTAATAATATAAGTGAATATTTTTTAATATTTGGAGAGAATATATTTTTGAAGTCTTTTTGGCGGGGATTATTTTTTTAGTCAAACTTATTACATTTTAAATATATTTTATATTTCATATTTTAATGTGAAACAATCTTCATAAATAGAAACCTAGTTCTTTTCCAGCCAAGGCAGTAGAGTTTATGTTAAAATAAAATTGTTTCATTCTAATGTTTTTTGAAAGTTGTCATTATTTTGTTGCCTTAATATTTATATTTGTATTTTAGATAGGGATCATTGCGTTAGTTTTACTTGACAGTTTAATCGTCATTACTGAATTGATATTAGAGGGAAGGCATGATGAATTACACAGCAATATTCCACATGTAAGTAGTAATATTTCTTAACAAGTTTGTTTCTTCAAGAATATGCTTCTTCCTTAACGCAGCTTGTTTATAGATTTCAGCACTTCATATTGTTATTAAGGTTTCAGATTAAGTTATTTATGTGCTTAAGGTCAATCATTGTTGCATCATTGTGCTGAACATATGCTAATAATTATATGCTGTTGAGCACTATTCTTATTATATTCTTTTAAGTGGCGTACATAGACTTAGGTTCACCCCCCCCCATCTGCAAGATATATAAATGTCCCCTATCTTAGACTTAATAAAACAGATTTTTTAAAATAATAATCTGGACATGAATACTATTAAGAAATATTTGGGTATTTTTAATCACTAGAAATTATGTATTTTAATTTAAATTATTTTAATATTAAATTATAAGGAATTAATAGTTGCGAAGGGCGGAATTTTTTTAAAAAAAAGTACTGAATTGGAACATTAAATACACTTACCGACTTACCACATTGAAATAATATATTTATTTTAATAATGCAAGGGAATAACTCTTTCTTTTACAATAATTATATTTAATGTCTAGTTAATAGTTATTTTTATTTGTGAAGTGAATTAATGTCTTATGAAAGGAAAAATATTTTAATTGTAATTTGTGAAGTAGTGAAGCACAATCTTTTTCAATGAAGGGTTGATTGCCCCAGTATGTAGATATGTTGACAGTAATTATAATAATTTTTATGTAAACATCAGTGTTTCAGATACAATTCTTTTCATCAGTCAATTTAATAATATATTTACATAAAATTAAATTCTTATAAAAAATTATAATTCTTTTTTATTATCTTAGTTCATTGAATTAATTTTCTTTTTTAATAGTCAACTTAATATATTTGCATAAAATTAAATTCTTTTAAATATTAAAATTCATTTAAAACTGAAGAAAACCGAACTGATACTTATCAAAATGAATATATTTCCTTTTTATCAAAAAATAGATTTATCGAGAAAAAAAAATATAAAGAAGCGAAAAAGTGATGGTTTTTTATCACATCACGTAAGACTAAAGTGTATTTTAAAACAAATTTACTCTAATTTTCTTCAATGAAAGTCAAAAATAAAAAATTGATAAATATTTTATTAAACAACATAAATACAAATTGAATATTTTAATTAAAGAAATTGAATGGGGTCTTGTTGTAGTTCATTTACGTCGCACTAGAGCTGCACAATGGGCTATTGGCAACGGTCTGGGAAACATTCCTGAGGATGAACCGAAGACATGCCATCACAATTTTGATCCTCTGCAGTGGGGATGGCACCCCCGCTTTAATTGAATGGGGTCTAAAATGATTTAAAATAAAACAAAACGCATTATTGCCCAAAATAAAGATACATTCAATTTTGATTCTTTTCTGAATATTATTAGTGAGTTATAAGAGATTTTATGAAATGAATCTTAAGTCTTATAACAGTTTTTTAAGCATTTTTTAAGTGAAAAAAAATTTGAAACCAAGTTCAAAAACAGTAAACAGTTTGAAAGCCCACATTCTTAAATTCCATTTCCAAAGAAAAGTAACATATATATATAACCAGCTTTTGAAGTGCTACCGTGGACTGCACATCAAAAGCTGGTGGGCTGCTGGTTGTGCTACCCTAAGTGTATCATTACTGGATCATGACCCACAATCCTTGTGCGCCTTCTCGCTTCACGGGAGTTGCACAGGTGTTATTTACAGCACTGTTTCTTTTGAAATGATAGATAATTTTAAGATTATTTAGCTATTAAACATACATTAAAAATAAAACTCCTGTAACTAAAGATCATGCAGTTCAAGACTTAAATCATGTCAACCAAGACTTAAAAACAAAAAAATTAAGGGGAAATCTTAAAAATAGGTGAAGTAAAAAAAAATTATTATTAATTTATTATTATAAGTTTTATTTTCTTTTAAAATATATAAATATTGTTTTAGCTTTAAAAAAACTAAAACAAGTTAAAAAAAATTGTAACAGCAAATAAAATAATCATTATAGTTACTGATAGATTTGATGCATTAATTCTAATAGTTAATGGATATCATGCATTAATTATATTTTAAATTAACATTATTTCTTTTATTATAGGCTTTACATTACATGAGTATTACCATATTAAGTATCTTCATCATTGAAATTTTAATTAAAGTGTATGCTTTTGGTCTGGAGTTTTTTCGTCATAAACTTGAAATTTTTGATGCATGCATGGTGTTCCTATCATTTGGTCTTGACCTTACGTTTTGGAATCAAACTGGAGTTACTTTGATAATTGTTCTTCGTCTTTGGAGAATTGTTCGAATTTTGAATGGTAAAATTTTTTAATTAATTATATGTATACTCATTTGATTTTTATTTAAACAAAATATTTTAAATCTTTCTTCTACTTTTTCTTAATTTTAACATCTTTTTAATCAATTTGTTTCTAAGGCTTATGTTAAAGATATAAAAACGATATTTATCTGATTAAAGAAGTTTTCTTTTTCTTTTCAAAGAAGATATAATAAAGAAAAGTATTCAAGTAGTTATAGATGTTCATGCATTACTACTATGTTCATGCATTACTACATTTCCATTTTTTATTTTTATCTGTTCATATAGTAAGTTATTTGTAAATATTATAATTGTTGATAATGAACAAAATATGCTTCCAATTTTAATTTTCTTTGTTTATTTAAGCATACCAGGGCTATTTTTTTTAAAAAAAGGGGTGGGTTAAAGGTGAACAATTTTTATTAATGGGTAATAAAATGTGTTGTTCATTTGCAAAGGATTATGTTTTTAAAAGTCAAGTAATTTTCAATATATTTTAAAATATTCACAATTATTCTACATTTTTAAAAAAAAAAAATTCTAACAACAAGCACATCGAATGCCTTTTCAACAAAAAATAGCTGATGTCAACTAGCAGGCAATTTTTTAATCACCATTTGTTATATTTAGTTGCCCCATGGCTAGTTTGGACCATTAATTTTGCCTTACATTGTTCTTGATTTTCTTTATTTTTATGTTTTATTCTTTCTTTGTGGCATTTAACTTTGTATTTTTCTCAAAATGTGATCAGATGCAAGAAAAAAATTGTAATCTAACTAAGAATTTTATCAGAGGTCTTCTGTTTTTTCTTCACAAAATTATTGTAAAATTTTTTTTAGACATATTGAATTTTTTCTAGGTTTAATTTCATCAATATACTGTTGCAAAGTTGACCCATAATTTTTCTAATTTACTCATACATAAATTTAAAGCTACTTTCTTTAAATGCACCAAACTATTAATTAATTTGAATTTGTAAATTCTTCGAAGTTTTTAATTAAATAAGTATTTATGGAAACTTTTCTTTGTATTTAGGTATAATAATGTCTGTTAAAATAGAATCTGACCATAAACTTTCCAAAGAAAGACAATTAAAAGAAGGTGTTGAACAAGAACTTACAAAATGCCGTCTCTATTCAAATGCTTTGGAACAGGAAGTTGAAACTCTAAGGTCTCTTCTCAAGAAACACGGAATAAAAGAAGTGCCTCCATCTGTTGTCTCTGACTTTGAACAAAATACTATTAGTGTTGTTGCTGAAGTAAACCAAATATTACCTGTTTGAAGTAATTTCTATAAAGTATTCTCTCAACATTGAAGTAATAGAATTTCATGAGTCTTACTAATCTGTTAATTTATGCCTCAAGTTATGGAATTCAGGATGCTGTTGATGTATTCAAGTTGATTGTTTAGCAGAAGTTATATCTGCAAGTAATTATGCCAAATTAATTGTTATCTTTGATATTATATTAGACTGTTTTTGGATTTGATCAGATTTTAATGATTATTATCCAGTTTATTTGGGGATAAGCCAAGTCGTGTATTGATAATAGATTTGTTATATTGGTGTTTCTTGTAGAGAAGTATATTTTTTTAAATGTTTAAAATGCTATTAAATTGTCTTATTTCATATGAATATTTTATATACAATTTATTTCATAATAATGTTTATCATTTTTAAATTTTATATTATTTTATAAGTACTATGCAGAATCTCTTCTATCACTTTATTTTTTTTCTTCTTTTATTCATGGGTTTCTTCTTCCTAAATTATGCCTATTTATAAAGTGAAATGGAGGATAATGATATGCTTTAAATGATATATATTATACTCTTGTTATTTAATGCTTGTTGCTTTTGTCATTGTAATGATACTTATTTTTATATTTATAATGAATGTTGTGCTAAACTGCTTGTGTTAATTAACATTTTAATGTATTAATTTCCAAATTCCAATATCAATCTTCAAACTCATGTTTGGGTGGACATGGAAATCTATTCTCTGTGCATGATTATCAGTGATTGAAATAAAGAAAGACAAACTTATGTCTCGGAAAAATATTCGAGATGTATGATAGTTATGATTTTGGATGAGCATTTAATGATCTTAAGCAGGTATTTGTTTATTCTATTACAGTAGAACCTCGATCGATCCTTTCTCATTGAACTATTCATTATTCATAATGGGTATGGAAAAATGATGAATACGGGTCAAATTAAAATAATAATTACTTAAGAAAGTATGAAAAGTAATAAAGAAGTAATAGACCTAAAAAGTAATAAATGTTTGATAAGTTTAAAGAACTTTAATTGTTAAAAATCTGTACTTACATTAAATGCAAAAGAGTGATGAAAAATTATGTACTTAAGGTGCAAAAAAATATGAATATTTAAAAATATTGGTTTGAACTCTTTTTTTTTTCTTTCTCTTTCCTCTACACAAGCAATAAATTTTCGACTTTTTGCAATGGATTGCTGATCATTTTCTGTAAGTTCCTGTGATTGCAGAAAGTTCTGCAGATATTAACACTAGTTGTGGCACCATTTCCCCATTTTCATAGCATCACTGTGCACTTCAACTTCTGCAACCATTTCTAGTATGGGCTATAAATTTCAACATTATTATAATTTGATGCGTAAACAACAAATGAGATGTTTAAGGAGTTTTCTTCTTCATCCTTAGTATTGGGAGTTATTTTTTTCTTGAATTTTTGTTTTAAATGTCAGTAAAATTTCTGAACGACTGATTCAAGAAATCTTCTAAGTTTAAAATAAAAATGATCTAACCGGGTTTTATTTACTTTTTTAAAAATAGCATTTGTGATGGGACCATTAAATAAGATGATACATACGAGAACACAAACGATGCAGGAAGGATGGATCGAGATTTGACTGTATGTATTCTGAAGAGGCTAAAGCTTATTATCCAATTACATTGCTCTGTAATTAATCTGGATTACAACTTACACATAAATCTGGATTAAAACTAACAGTTTTGAATATATTTTGTAGTGTCTTAAATCATAGTATTGATTTAATATTCTAAGTATTATGACTCTTAGCAAAATTATGAAGGATTTACTTTGTTATATACTACTTTCTCTTTATATGTTGTAAGTAGTGCTGTTTTTGCTTAAAGTTTTGAAAAAGCAGGAAATAATGCCCGGAGAGTTAAGAATAATCTTATATATAATAAATTGTTTTATGATATCCTGCTCAAATAATTGCTCAAAATATTTTTGCCAAAGTTGTTTTTTGTAAATGTTTACTAATGTTCCCTACATTTTATAATAAAATGTCTAACGTGTATGATAAATATGAAAAAAAAAAGTATGAAATCTGCAATGCAATATTTGTTTACATGTTCTTGTTTGTGGAAGAAAATTGAAATGTTGAACAAATATTCTTGAGTTAAGCAAGATTTTGCAAGAACGGTTAAGTAATTTCTTCATGCCATTTATTTCATCTTCAAAAAAATTTTTTTTTTCTAAATATTTTTAGGAGCTGAGAGATTAAAACAGTGATCTCAATTAAATTAGGTAATCATCAGTTTAAATTCAATTCAAGAATCAAATAGATCAAAGTAGAATCAAATTCAATCAAATAGGGTAAAAATAAAATTCAAATTAAGTATTAGAATTCTATATATTAAAATTCTGCTTAATATTTTTTTAAAAATTTAATTTTTTAATTACCACTTAGTAAAATATTCTTCATTGAACTTTACAGGAAAAAATAAACTTTTTTAAAACTTAATTTTTTATAGTTGGGAAATTATGTGAGTGATAATTTAAACTGAAATAAGTTTAGGAAATTAAAATGTTCTTTTTTTTAAGTTGAATTTAAATATATTTCCTTATAAAAACACTAAAAATTCTAATTAATCGGAATTATCAATCGTGCTGATTTCATTATGTATTAATGCAAAAAAAAATTTTTAGATTAGTAAAATAATATTTTATAATACAGTATTCTACATTTATTAGAGAAACAGTTAAAAGTAACACATATTATGAGGAAATAAATCCAAATAAATAGCTGTATAAAAAATGAGTGATTCATTGATTGATTGTGCTTTGTGACTTGACATATTTTTTTTGAATTGTTATATATTGACAAACATTTTAAGGAGTTATGTCCTAAATATTTTTCTATTTATTGTTAAAGTATTTTTCTAAAGTGTATGGTGTTTGTTACTATTAATTGTTTCTACAAACTTCAGTATCTTGATTTTTATTTTATATTTTTTTAATCCAATAACACACATACCTGTTAATAAAACATACAGTTTCAGTGCTTATTAGCATTAAAATGTTTTATAATATTCATAAAAAGTACAGTACTTTTTTTACAAATGTGTCATATTTAATAATGAATTTAATTCTGGTTTATAAATTTTTAAATGATATTTATTTTGCTACTTAATGTGTGACAACTTTTTATTTAAGTGATTTCATATTATTTTTCCATCAAGAAGTTTGAAATGGAAAAAAATAATTGTTCTTAATTTTCTTTCTTTTGGGTTTCATTTTACAGTTGTTTATATTCAAATGTAGAAATATTATTTGAAAGCATTAGTACAAATGATAACTTAAATAGTATGCAAGAAATAATATTAGAATATAAGAAGATTTAAATTACGTCACATCACCATGAAATCTCAGTGTTCTATGATTTATCATGTTATTTTTTCTATTTAAACTAATTTACTTTTCACATTGGTCAATGTTACTGTTACTCAAATAGGATTTGCCAACTGTAATATGTAATAGTTGTTGTTATTAATAATACTTGTGACATTATCATTATTGATAATACTCACATCACTAATTAGTTCAATATTTATTGTTATAGATGATTACATTATTGGCAACCTTATATAATTATAATATTAATAATATAATCTTACTCTCCATTAACCCTTTCGCGCCGACTGTCACATATATGTGCCAGTAAGAAACGCACTCACTTCCCGGCTGACACACCTGTGTGCCGGAGCGTTTTCTCGTTCACCCCCGGCCGTCACTCATTTCTGCCAGCGTTTTGGAACATTTTAAAAAATAAAATTTCTTCCAAAAGATGGCATTGTATGTCCATATGGTTTCAGATACAATGTAGATTTGATCTTCTACTCAAGATGAGAGTACATTCACGTGGTTTTTAGGGGGAAGGAATGTTTTATGACGGCTCTTTAAATTCACATGTGGTATTTGTTTACAGTAAGCAGGGGAGGTTTTTTTTTTCGCTACTTTCGATTTTCGGTTTAGTTTTTAGTGGATAGTTAGATCTTGTAGATCCCTGTTTTAAAATTTTTCCTACGAAGAAAGAACTTTAAGTCATATATTTAGTTTTCAGATATGTAATGTTAAATGTTATTAAATGATAAGTACATAATGAAAATAAAATGTGTAAAATATATATTTAAACAAGAAATAACTTAAGTGAATAAAGTATCCAGAGAAATATATATGAAGCATATGTCATTTAAATATTCTACAGAATAATATTAAACAACGCGTTGATATTTCGGTAATTTCATGGAATTAGGCTTAACAGCAAAAAACCCTCCGGCCCTGGAGAGACACATGCGAGAGAGACTGCCGGCCTCAGCGGTAAGCGCGCTTCCCCTCGCGAAAGGGTTAAGAAACATTAAATAACGTTTATCTGTCTTTTCAGTACTGGGCAATATTGAAATCTGGATTTATTGTCAAAAAATATAGATATTCCACTATTTATAGGGATATTTTTCCATTTTATTAACATATTATTTTTTTTTACATTGGTTACTATCTTTGTTATCCAAATGAGATTTGTCGAAATTCACAATATCATATTAGATAATTGTTAACGATAATATTTCTGATATTATTGCGTCTATAAATATCACGGTATTGTCAGGTTAAGTAATTATCATTTCTAATGATACTCACAGCACTATTGTATTTGGTTTTTACCAAATACAATAGTGTCGATAAATATCACATATTTGAATACTATCCTAACAGAAGGTATTCACAATGTATCTTGAGAATACTTTTTAAATTATTATTACTAGGACCTTTAAAAAAAATCGATATTTCATGACATATCCCTCAGATATGCTGTTTGTATCTAACAAGTTAGTTCCAAATATATTTTTATAAATCCAGTATATTTTTAATAGTAATAGGCATAACGTTTGATAAATATTTTTTTAACGTTTAGAACTGACATGTTTGAATGCACAGTTAAGAAGTGACTTTTACGTGTAAAAATGTTTATATTAATGTTTGTTATCGTACAGTTACATTCTTTGTAAAGTTATTTTGCTAGTTGTCAGTTTTCTATCTAATGGAACTATACAAATCATCTATTTGTAATTTATTGGGTGCAGTCAATAGATATCGTGTCAGATGCTATTTTATATTATTTATTTGGTAGGACTCAGAAATATTGTATCAGAAATATTTGCCCCATTATTACAAAAGTCAGAATGCAATGCTGGTGAAAAACAAATCGCTAATGTGTTTGAACCAGTTGCTAATGTAGGGGAAAGTCTTGTACTTTGGACCACATATACTAGAACAAGTGTAATGCTTTGGTCCCCCTACGGAATAAATTCAGCTTTTGGTATATGCAGTTTATACATATAATCAATGTACTATCTGCTGTGTTGTGAACCATATAAGGTTTTCCATGCATGTGTTAGAGAACTTTTTTTTGTTTTTGATTTTCAACAATCAAATAGTTCTTTTCAATCAGTTTAAGTTGAAAATAAAACCCTTTAAAAATAACATTTAAAAACAGAATTAAGGTAGATAAGTATCAAAATGTCATTTTGATACTTATCTATCTGTTTAGGCAGAGGGGTGCGACTGTTCTTGTTTTCCAGTGGCGCCATACGTCACACCCATTTATAGGGCGAAAACATTCATTTATCCACAGATCGTCATTTAGACCTGAAGCAGAGATCTATCAATCTCCAATCCAGTACCCCCAGAGGTATTGATTTGTTATGGGAATATGGAGGACTTTGCTACTTGACAGATTTAATGTGCATTAGTCACCATTTACTACACGGGGTGTCTTCGGCCAGTGGGGTTCGAGCCAACGAGCTCTCGGACATGGGCCCAGCGCCGTACCAACCGATTCTATCATTTGTGGGGTTATTAGCTTGTTGAACAGTAAAGAGTTTCTCATAAGTGAAAAGAAATCTCTATCGGCACTCTCTTGATCCCTATTACTGAAAATTTCAATAAGCATTTGTGCTCTTGCATTGCTGTAAAAGGTAGTCACTTTGAAACCAATTGAATTTATTAGTTAAAATCTGCTCTTATTTATTATATTTTGTTAATTAATTTATTTTTAATCAAGTTATATTAAAAATTGTTTGTCTGGGTTTTGAACTCTTAATTTGCTTTTGCTGTATTTGCTTAATTTGCTTTTGGTAAATAATTAAAATGTATTTAAGCATTAAAATTAATTTAGACATAAATCAAACCAATAATGTATTCTTGCCAAAGGTGTCAAAATAAAGTTAACAAAATTGCCTATATTCTTACTGAACAATTGACGTGTACAATATTGAAGTGAAAAAAGTAATATAGAAGTAATAAATATGATTAAAATTTAGAACTAGAAAAAAATTAGTTTCATAGATATTTCATTTTCATCAGAGCAAATCTGTTTAGAATGCACCACAGATATGAATTTATAGTGATATTAACTTCACACACTGAAGTAGATCAAAGGGAAATGGGGATGAACAAGAGAATCAATTTCGGAAGTACTGTCAGGAGTAAAATTACAAAACTCCTATTCATCTATATCTCACTTAAGTGCGCTTGTTAAAAGTTAGAAAAACTTGGTTTTTAGATAAGTGCAAAAATTTGTAAAATTTTTTTTCTTCAATTTATTTAAAAGAAATTATTTTTTCTCTACACTTGTGCAATTTTATGTTTAGGATATGACATTATATTTTTGATTTACTTTGATTTTTAATGCATAATTTATTTAAACTGTTATACTTTGTATAGTTACAATTTCAGTCATAGTTTCAATTTAAGCTGTTGTCGCATAATTCTTAAGTTTGGATAACTCTGAATTCATTTTTTTATAAGAGACTTGTTAAATATGTTTTTGAAGTGTGTGTGTCTTAAAAACTAATCATGTGAAATTGCTGCACCATAAACAGAACTTCTTTGCTGTGTTTTTAATATATGATTTTGGTCTGATGATGATAAATCTTGTATGATTTACCAGTCATTGTTGTTAAAGAATTTGTTCCCGTAAACTAAAACAGCTATGCCAGGTTTTTAAAATATTACTTTTGGTCTCTGGTAAGTCCCTAAACTTCACAGTGAAAGAGATTTGTTCCCATTTTCGTTTTACTCGGGAAATATCAGGTTATCAAAAACAATCTTGAAAGAACCTTACAAATCTACTCCTATGTAGAGTACTTATATGTTTAAACCTATCGCATTTAAAAAGAAAACATTAAAATTTCAAATGATTTCAAGAAAACACTTCTTATGTAATCCCCCATGCAATCGTCCAAAGTTTTTTGTACATTTTCTGATTTTAAAGTATTATTTTTGAAGGAAATAAAGCATATCAAGATTTTTTTGTTGATATATAGCACACTGATTAGTAATTTTTCCAAAATCTATAAAATAACCTTTATGTATTTGTTTAGTTTTTTTTGTATGTTGTATTTGTTTAATTTATATTAATTTTCTTATTAAAGTGTGACGCAATATGAGGAGTTAAAAATTATAACCTACAGTTGTTATCTATGGAATAGTGTAACAACCCATAAAACTTCAATTTCCTTTCTTATGTGCTGTATTTAAATGTATTTTTTTATCAACTGCAAAGTATAATAAGCTGCAATTATTTTTATGTATGAGATGTTTTAATGACTAATGATCTCTTATTTATTTTAAAATGGGTTAGTTTTTACTAACTCATTCATGTCTTTTTGATTGTGCATTAGTGTGTATTTCAAAAAACTTTTTAAAATTTCAAGTTGATAAAAATGTGTTACTATGATCACATATTTACTGAATTTTTTTTTAGTCAAATCGAAAAATATCGACAATCTACTGATTATATATATATAACACAATAAAGAGACAAAGAAAAGGGAGATTGACAAAGAAAATTAAGAAAAAATAAGTTTTATTTATTATTCATGTATGTATATATATATATATGTGTGTGTAACGTAAAAAGCTTCAATTAATCTTTTTATGTTATTCCTTTTCTGTAAATCCTTTTCTTAATTTTTTTATTTAAAACGAAATACTTTCTCACACTTTTAAATTCTCATCCTGTCATTTAATCTATTTTTGGTTCAAGTATGCATTAATTAAAAGTAAGAGATTTTGCTCTTTGTGGGAATCGCGCAACTTATTTTATAAACCGATTACAATTACTAAGTTTTCCCTTATTCCCTAAAACGGGACATTTTACCGACTTTTTGCAAGAATTTCCCAAACTTTTATTAAAGGAGACGACAAGTTTGTGTCTCTTTCTCTCTTCTCATCATCACATAATGATTAAACAAAATAAATGTGCTCTTTTTAAAATTCTGTGCCTGTTTGTTCTGCTCTCACGATTGCCACCCTTTCATATATATATACATACATACACGTTCATACACATATATAATGCCTTCGAATTAGAAATTGAAAAAAAAATAAATAAATAAATGCAAATTTTTTTTTTAGAAGATTTAAGTTTTACATTCTTGAAGGTGAATTTTTAGGACTATTCTGGAAAACGTAAATATACATCGACAACTTTATATCAACTTGAAATTTGGAATATAGAAATTAAAAAAAAACATCTGTGACATACACCCTTTGTGCATTTTTTAAATGAGTAATCTCCATCATTCAGATGCTTAATATTTATTTGTGTTTTATTTTTAATTATCATTTAAATTATTATGTTAATTAAAAATATGAAGCTTTGTTACAATCATATATTAAAATGTTATCAATTATTTATATGAATCATTTGTTTTCTATTTATGATCAAATAAAAAAGTCTTAATCTGTTTTTTAGTTTTATTTGATATATTTATTATTCCTTGGGATTAAATATTTGGAAATTGCTGCTTATTTTTGAAAGAAAAAATTACTACTTGAGAAAAATTCTATTGAGAGAAAAGGTGACACAATGAACAATTTCTAAAATTCTCAAGTGCCCCAAAACCCTGACAAAATGAAAGCAGCCCATTCCCCCCCCTCCCGTTTCATTCCTTTTTTGATAAAATTCGAAATATAACAAATGCATAGAATCATACAAAATTTGCCATATAGTTTTCTTTGTGAATTTTTAATTTTTGCCTTCGAAATTATTTGGTTTATAAAATTAAAGATACGAAATAAAAAAAAAATTGCGTTCGAAATTATTTGGCTTATAAAATTAAATAACGATACAAAATAGTTAAAATTTTGCCGATGCATTGATCTTCATGTTTGAAACAGCTGTTTATACGTACTTTTCAATTAGTGCTTCTTAGAAACAAGTTTTAAATTTTATCTATTACATTTGAATTATATGTTAAATCTATTATATTTTATAATCAATTATATTTTAATTGTTATACTGTCAGATTAATTGTTCATAAAAAAAAGGAAAGCATTAAATTTAGGTAGAATGAATAATTTTAAACTATGACTATTTCTTGCGTAAATATTGCTTAAATTATTTTATTTTGTACCAGAGATGAAATTCTTGAAATAAAATAGCTAATATAATGCTTTCTATTATATTTTAAATTTACTAGAAGATCAGTCCACGTACCTAATAGGCAGGGCTGGATTAGCCATTAGGCCAGACTAGGCCCTGGCCTGGGACCCCCTTAAAATTTTTTTTTCGAAAATGAATTTAAAAAAACAAAGATTTTTAAAAATAAATCAATTTCAAATATATATTAATAAAATACGATAATTTTTTTTTAGTTCCAATTTAACAAAATAAAGTAAAATTTATTATTACTATTTATTTTCATTTTAAATATGCTTTCTTAAATGAAAAGATGTATAAATACTTTCATTTTTGAATTAAAAAAAATATATGAGAAAAGTTTCCCAAAAATTTGAATGGCCTAGGGCCCGCGTACGCTGAATCCGACCCTGCTAATAGGTAATTTTCTAATAGTCTATTTTGCATCTGGTTAATCTAATTTTATTTCCGTCTTTAACATTCGGATTTAATATAATAGATGGCAGCACGTCCGTAAAATTGTAGCATATGTAAAAAAAAAAACATAAATTTTGTCTTGTTAAAAAAGCCGATAGACAGCAGCACTAATTGTATGCGTTTTGGTTTCATAATAAATAATATATATATTTATAAGTTCAGAAAGTATAATAAATAAAATGAAACTTAGTTTATTGTTACGAGTTGAAAATAAGTATATTGAAAAATAACTTTCTCTCTTTCTGGTTTTTAAAAATAGAATCTGCATACTTATATAATTTTGTTTACTGTTTAATGATAAAGTTAACAACTGGAGATTGAGTTAAAAAAGAAAGATATATTTCTTTTTAAAACTTTCGTAGGATATTATGCTTGTTTATTCATTGCAGTAGAAGTGTTAAGCATCACTTTATGCCTTCAAGAGGATATGTTATAACATGATAAAGTAATAAAGTTTCGAGTGTTTTTCGAACTTTTATTTTTGGAGTATTTAAATAAATGTGAATTTAATTTACTTAATTATGATAATTATTTTTGAAAATAGTGTTTAATAAATATAGAAATATGTGTTTGTTATCTAGGAAATTAATAAAAGTTAATTTTGGTAAATCAAAATATGAATGTCAGAAGTGGGGTTCGAACCCACGCTCTCTTTCGAGAACCAGAGCTTAAATCTGGCGCCTTAGACCGCTCGGCCATTCTGACTTCAACTGTTTGAAGATTTTAATTATTTAAAACATAAAAAATGTGCATTCTGAGAAAAAAATTAAAGAAAGGTTAAAAAAAAAAAAAAAAAAAAATATGTTGGATAATTCATTATATTAAAATGAAGAACTTTTTCTAGATTATTAGTTTTAAAGAATTACAGTTTTTAACGACTTTAAAAACTTTAATGTTTTTAAAGTCGCATTAAAAAAATACTTTCCCCTTTATTTAACTTTCCGATTTAATTTTAACTTTATATTGGCTATGATTAGGTATAACAGCCTTAATACTTCTTATTATATTTTTTACTTTTTTTTCAAGTATTAATGTAATTAAAAAATATCTGACGATTTCAATTGCTAAAGAACTGATGATTTTTATTAAATAATTAATAATTAAGGAAGTCCGTTTTTCACATGGTTTCAGAAAATTTTTCACTTAGTTTCGGATAAACTTTGCCGAAGCCATGGTCGCCATGCTGACAGTCCATAGTCCATGCTGCTGCTAAAGTCGCTGAACTGTTTGTGCAGACACTTGTAGTCTTGCAAATGATTTCATCTGTACGATCCCTTAAGGCTATGTGGATAACATGTCTGTCTTCTCGGCTGTTAGTGATGGGATTCCGCTGAGATCCTGCACTGCGTTTCATATGACTATGACCGTCATGAACCCATCAATTCTATATTCTGCTAACACTTATGGGATCTCGACCAACGCGAGCAGCAATACTTCGGTAAAATAAACCGCAATCCCGGTAGGCCACAATTCGACCTCGATCAAACTCAGACACGTGCTGGTAGGCATTTCTTCTTCCTACACGAGGCATAACAAAAATTTTTTTACCCAAGAACAACGCTCAAATTAAATTACTGCATGAGAAACTTACTGTCGAATCTCTTCTTTTATACACATTGTAGGTGCCGCTACCACCTTCTGCTTTGCATGAAAGCGCTGATAAGCTAATCATTTGCATACTACAACATGCTTAATCCGTCCTACAAATTTCACATTCGTGGTGTGCCGCCTTTCTAGTGTAGCAATTTTATTAGCCAGTAAGTAATAAAGAATGCCTCATACGATGTCTTTCAATATTAAATCAAAAGCTTAAAATAGATATCTCTTACTAATTTCAAGACGTAGAAATTGTTCTCTCGCAAACAGCCATAAAAAGTCAAATGCCAATTAAAAGATTATTTTCCGAAGTTAATGGGTAATAATTCTTAGAAAAATATGCTTTAAGAAAATCCCAAAAATTCCCTATCGTCAGAATGGCGTCATCTTTGGAACATATCAAAATCTTTAAATTTTCCCGTTTGAATGACGTTTGATTAAACTAAGGATATTCTTGCAACCAATTCCCTTTCAGAATCCCTGCTTAAGTAGCCAGAGCTATAAAAAATTCGTGCCTTTTTTATGATGTAACTGCTAGCAAAATTTTCGGCCCGAATGGTAAAACTCCAAGCCCTTGCTAAGAAACCATGCTCCTTAAGAATTTATCATAAGATGCTGAATAAAACTTAAAAGAAACCAACTTGTGCCTCCTATGTGGAAATGACTTGTGTTTTCTTCAAATAAGACCAAAAATTCTTATAAGCTGGCAATTCGGTATTTCTTGGGAACATAAAATAAAATTCAAAATATATTTTTAAACATCAAAAAAAAAAAAAAAAAAAGGAAGAAACTTTTGAAACGCAATTACTTTTTTTATAACAGCAAAAAAGAAGATGAAAAGAAAATTAATTATTGAACTTATATTTCACCAAGTTCCTGTTGATGTAATGAAAAGCCAGACGATTCCTTATAATTCCCTCCCAGAAGAAGTAAATAGAAAAATATGAAAGTGGGTCATCAAATCAACGAAAAAAGAAATTTAAAGTACTTTATCGTTCTTTTAATGTAGATATACAAGCGTGGATAAAGTTAATATGAAACAATAAATTTCCATTCAAAAGTTCTTCGAATTTTAAGAATCATCGAGTAGGCCATTTGGATAATTTCAACTGCTTAGAATCATGTGATATCTACACTTTATTGAAAATTCAATCAACAGTAACTGTGGAAAAGTATTTCTCGCTGCTTTCCTTCCGGGTATCTTCACGTAAAATGTTAGAGTAAAACTTTTATTCCTTGAATTATTATTATTTTTTACAATATTATGTGGATACACATTATTCTTCTAAATGGGTAAATTAATTTTAGAAAAAATATTCATTTTCCAAAAAGAAATTATTTTTTGGTTTTAAAAAGAAGTACATTTGTTTCTTTGTATTTAATTGGATATTATGTATTAAATATTTCGTGAAATTATGCATCAGGTTTCATATTAGAAATTGTTCATAAATTTTAAGAAGTGGATTTTCTAAAACATGATAAGCTAAAATGGTACGAAAGAGTTAAGTATATATTAATATTCTCTTATTGTTTGCAGTATTTATTTTTGCATTATTATTACTTGTATTATTATTTACGAAATTTTTAAGGAGATTTACTTATGAAAATAAGAAGGAACAAATAAATCATGAGTGTGATATCGATGATTATCATAATAATATTGAAGGTAATTGTGGAATTTATAGGAAGCCGGATTCCGTTAATTCTAAAAGTATACAGGCGACATATATAATAATTTTAATAATACTGAAATTTATGTAAATGTAGAAAAATATAATTTAAATGTAACACAAGATGTAAATGAAACTGAATTCTAAATTCAGTTTCATTGAGTAGATTTTATTAGAGTAGATTTTTTAAATTTTGAAACAGTTGTTCCACTTTTTAAAGGTGAAAAACATGTGAACGTTAAGTGGTGGTTCGGATTGTTTGAAGATCAGTGGCAGGCCAAATCGTTTCATTTATCTCCTTTGCATAAATTTGTAAGTACTAAAAGGTGTTAACGCGAAAATGCGTTGATACTTCGTCGTAGCCAGCCTAATATTAATTCATTTGCTCAATTAAAAGAATTTTTAATCGATAAATATCTTGTTACCTATATGTTTGAGGCCATATAAGACATCACCAACACAACAGAAGAGATCGGAAGTCAAATTCAGAATTTATTAAAACATAACATAATGAAAGAAAGTTGTTCAATATACTCTGCCCCCTTAACAGTGTTTAAAAATGAAGAAAATAAAAAAAAAGTTGGTTTTGTGTACATTTCGGAAAATTAAATCAGGGGACGAAAACGGATGCTGAACCGTTACCCCTAATAGAATCATTAATCGAGAAATTAACTCAGAGCTCTTTTTTTCAGTAGAATCAATTTAAATTCTGGTTATTGGAATTTAAGAATGCACCCAACAGAAAAAGTAGCAATATCTACACATAATGGGTTGTATGAATGGTTACATTTATCCTTTGGTTGGAAGAATGCTCCAAGCAGTTTTCAAAGAACTATTCGTAGAATCCTAACTAAATATAAAATTAGTTTTGCTACGAACTATTTGTTGATGTATTGATTTTTCTAATAGTTATTCAGAGCATTTAGATCATAGATTCTCAACCTTTTTAACATTGCCGCCCCCTTAAGGAGCAAAAAACATTTCAACGCCCCCCTTTGCGGAAATCCTGTTATTCAGAGGATGGGACTTAGTGAGGTGTGCTGAATTATAAGAGTCAACTTTTTTAAGCAATTTTTTACGCTTTAAATTTTTTTTTTTTTTCTAAAAAATAATATGTGCATTAACTATATAATTTTCTCACGGCAATTAATCGCACTTTATTTGTTATGATAAAGACAAATACGTTTAATGAAAAAAAGTACAACAAAGAAACAAATGCTTGAAAAGAAAATTTATTCTTAATTAGATAATAAAAAAAACGCCCAAAATAATTTTTTAACAGTAAAAAGTAGTATTAACGAAACATTGAAAAACTATGTTAGTGGGATGATTGTATTTAATGGTTCAGAACCAATTTCTTCACTCTCGGTTCAATACTGTTAGTGAGATGAAGACGCAAAACCCCTTGTTGCACAATTTCGAGTCGATTTCTCTTTTTTGTGACAAGATTCGTAACAACACTGAATCCACGTTCAACAAGTTAGGAGGAAGAGGTGATTGATGTTACCTTTAAGCAAAAATTCTCTGAGACGATCACCACTTCAAAGTTTCATTAGTTAAAAGTTCGACCAATTCCTCGTATATCTGAGCTTCTGCTGTTTCAATATTCACAAAAGGGTTTATAATCCATAAACCCATTGAGGGACTTCCAGGAAACAAAACATCTTTAAAACGGTCAGAAAAGTACATGTGTAAAGAGTCAAGGTGTTGACTATGTTCTTTTGCATCATCAGAGCAAATTTCGCCAGCTTGGCTGAACTTATTCCAACCAAAATTCTGCTTCCACAAAATGAGTTTTTTTTAGAAAGACAGAAATGACTGATTTTGTAGGGATCAAATTGAGCTCGTCGCCTTGAAGTGGTAAATTTAAGCCATTAAATTTTACAGATAAATCAACCAAAGTCTTTCTTAAATTATAGCAATCCGCCTCTCAGAGCTACATCTCTGTTTTCAGGGAACGCTTTCACCAGAGTCGAAAAGATTCCAATACCTATTGAGACAGAAGCTTTTGGAAAGCCAGCAAATCTCAGTGTATAGCAGCAAAAGATTGAATTTTTCATTGTTTTCTTACACAGCTGTCTGAATAATCAATCGTAGAGCATTACTGTGAATTTTGCTCTCAGCCGATATGCCTTGACTTGACCTTGTGGCTCATCTTTCCTTCGGTTAGACTCCTCCCCCGAAATCAATTATTTTTCAGCATATTAATGCAATTTCTGAATGAATGCAATGAATCATTGCATATTGCAATGATTGATGCAAACGCTCGCTGAGATTTTTTTCCTACTAAATGCTGTCTGTGAACACAGTGAACAGCTAAAATATCTGGTACCTCCCTTTCCAAAAGGGCGATAAACCCACAATGTCGACCCACCACTGCGGAAGCCTATCAGTGACAATGGACATAATATTCGCAAGAGGAATGTTTTTCTCTTTAAAATAATCTTTGACAGTATTAAAAATAGATTTACCTTAGATATCTATAATCAAGCTTCTTGCAAAAAGCATATCTTGAATAATTTTTCCTACCTTTACAACCCGGACCTATGCTTAAATTAAAGCCTACATTACCTGGCAAGGTTGATTCATCAACTTAAAGGGAAAATTCGTTGGATATCAAAAGTTTGCATAAAGAGTTGCTTCAGCCATCTCATCATTTCGTCGCCGCACTGTATCGTTACTTATGGGATATTTTTTATTACATTGGATGCGGCTGGTTGGTGTAAAACTATTTCTAGAACTTCCTTGACAATCGGCAGTATAAACTCTGCTCCGACGGTATGAGCTTTCCCAGATTTAGCAATAAGTTTTGATATATTATAAGAAGTTATCAAATCATCGTCTCATTTTTGTGATAAGATTGCTAGTAACCCTGAGACCGAGATGCCTTCAGAAACGTGAAAAAAGATGTTCGTGAAAAATAACAAATCTTTATTTTGTTTGTCAGGATGAGTTTTTTGCGAATGCTCCTGCTAAGGGTAAGATATCATTACCTCATTAGATGAAAATTTATTACTAAATAAACACATGGGTAGTTGAGATTTCAACAGTGATTGAACAAATCCCAACTTCAAGTACGGGGCACTGTATTGACACTTCTTTTTGTCAACCAACATTGTTGGTTGCAGCAAAATATGAACGATGAAAAAAAAATCAACCAATTACTCAAAATTAATAAATAATTTAGGATAAAGAACAAATTCGCGCATGTATCTGACCAAATAAACTATGAGATCTAATCGAAACTGGGGGAGAAACGTAAGGAAGCTAGCGAAGGAGCTAGCAAATCAAGCATTCATACTGAAAGCTCATGCACTTTAATTTCCACCAAATGGCTTGAATAAGTCAGAGATGATTCATGCGCTGAGCTGTGTTGGTTCGGATCGCAGAATAGGTGTCCTATAAGTTCGTTTTATTGCTAGTACAAATGGTGTATCGGATAATTTTTATTTATTATATTAATTTAATATTTTTTTCTTTAATATTAATTTTAGATTAATTTTATTTATTAAAGAAATCTTAATTTAATAATTTTATTTGTAAGTTTTAAAATTAAATTTGAATGACAAAACATGCTCATCGCCCCCCTACTGCCCAAAACATATCCAACGCCCCCCTACCGCCCAAAACAAGTTCACCGCCCCTCAGCATACTCCCACCGCCCCCGTTGAGAACCAATGATTTAGATGATATTAAGCAAATTTTTGAAATATGCAAGCAAGAAAATATGAAATTAAAATTTTCTAAATGTTCCTTTTTGCAAGAAAAAATTTATTTTCTAGGATATAAAATAACAAACACCAAACACCAAATAATACTAATATATTTAATATAACACCAAATAATACTAATATAGAAATAATAAAAAAATTAAAACCTCCTACTAATGTAAAGTCTTCACAACGGTTTTGAGGATGCATTAATGTTTATAACAAATTTATAGATAAATATGCAAAATGAATAAAATATGCAAAAGTGGATAAAGTCCACTAAATAATTTGTCAAAAAAGAATACTAATTGGAAATAAATAGTTGAATGTCAACAATCTTTTGAGTTGCTAAAATCAGCCTTGATTAACAAATCAATCTTGAAAATATGAAATCCTTCTTATGATTACCATATATTTGTTGATGCCAGTACTAATGGTATAGGTACTATTTTAAAACAATGTGATGACTCTGGTGTTTTGTATCCCATAGCCTTCCACTCCCGCTCATTGAAAGATTATGAAAAGAATTATTGTATCACTGAGCTGGGATGTCTTGCTATTGTGGATAGCTTGAATAAACTTCATCATTATCTTTTCGGGAAAAAATTTAGCATACATACGGACCACGCATCTTTAGTGTGCCTCAAAAAATTTAAAAAATCTTTCTTCGTAAAAAAAGGATTTACTAAAATTGTAGTACCTTTTTCATTACGGTTTAAATTGCTCATGAAAAATTCGGGCGCATCCTGGTATTTAAAAAAATTTATTAAATTTATTAAATTTACTAAATTTATTAAACATTGTCACACATGTCAAATGAATAAAAAGCCCCGACAAAAAAGATTTGGACTTTTACAATCGATGCTTCCTGTTGATAAACCATTTGATTTACTTGCAATTGATAGTGTTGGTGGTCTTAACCATTATACACTCTATAACAAAAAAAAAAAAAAAAAAAAAAATCGACGCACCAAGAAGCAATCATCCGATTGCTTTAAAATTTCGTATGCATGAATGTTTTGAGCAGATATGGCTGGAACAATGCCGACTGGGAACGTATAGTCTTTAGCGACGAATCCCGCTTCCAACTGTGTCCTGACGATCATCGAAGACGTGTTTGGAGACGCACAGGGCAGAGGGGGGATCCTGTCTTCACTATTGCACGCCACACCGGCCATCAACAAGGCAATATGATCTAAGGTGCCATTTCCTTTGACAGCCGGACCCCTTTGGTCGTCATTAGAGGTACACTTACTGCACAGCGGTACGTCGGTGACATCCTAAGACCTGTTTTGCTACCGTTCCTTTTGCAGCGCCTTGGGCTGGTTTTTCAGCAGGACAATGCCAGACCACATACGGCACGTGTTGCTATGAACTGTCTGCAAGCTTGTCAAACTCTTCCTTGGCCTGTCAGATCACCAGATCTCTCTCCCATCGAGCATGTCTGAGATATGATGGGAAGGTGATTGCATCTGGCACGGAATGTTGATGACCTCGTTCAACAATTGGATCGAATTTGGCAGGAAATACCGCAAGAGACCATCCGGGAGCCTTATCGGTCTATGCCACGCCGTGTGGCAGCTTGTATCCAGGCTAGAGGCGGGTCAACACCTTATTAAACTTGTTACTGTAACTCTGCAATAAATTATTCAATTGTTCTGAAATTTTAATTATTTACTATTCTGTACATTGTCTTCCTATCCACCAATTTTCGTTTCAATTGGACAACTCCTTCTTGGTGCGTCGATTTTTTTGTTATAGAGTGTAATTCCAAAAAAAAAAAAATGATATTTAACCTTAATTATTGATCATCTTACGCTATATATATATATGGGCTTTTACTTCAAAATCAATTACAAAAGAAACTTATACGACGTCTTTTCATCTTTGATAAATCCTAGGTTTTACTGGAAAGATCTAGAATTTACCAAACTTAGGGTTTTTGCTGTAGCTGCGGTAAACACAAGAAGTGTTGAAAATCCTAGATTTTATCGGTACAACCAAGTTTTTACCAAAGTAGATCGGTTAAAACTAGCATGCTTTAATACGATTACATTTCAACTTTTTACCAAGCCTTTACGGTAAACCTTAAGAGTTACCAAAGCTAAGAGTTTGGTAAATTCTAGGTAAAACCTAAAATTTACCAGATTTTGAAATTTTACAGTGGTTTTGTCATTTTTTAGAGAATTTGGGTATTTGCAATAGAGAAACTTTATGTTTTACTCATTGATTTAAAACTAATTGTTTTCAGTGTTTGAACAGAGTTGGAAGACACACTTATTTATATATTTTCTAAAACAACTATTTGTGAAACTTTTGAATTATTAAATTTTGCTAAGTTATAAGCCAATTAAACTACATTATTTTATCCAACATATTTCGAATTCTGAAACAAATCTGTCGAATAGTTTTGAAAGAAATCATTATATTTTTTAGGAAATTAAAGAGAATTTTCAAATTTGGTGGGTAGGTAGTAAAAAACTTTCCTGTGCCTACTCATTTTCTCTTTTCTTTCACGGATGAATTTAACACTCTTGAATCAATAATTCGGTTGAAGTACGTGAAAATGTTTCTATATCGTCATATAAGATCCTGAAAAAAGTGAGTTATGAAACAATATTCGCAATTAATTACAGATATTTATATTGTTTGGAGATTTGATTTAAAATATAGTATCCTTTTTATAATTACATAATGATTTTTCACTATCTGTGCTTGAATCTATGAAGAAAAATACCTATTTAGCATATACTATGGCAGAGGTGGGGAACCTTTTTACCATTAGAGGACACATTTAAATTAGGCAGCAATAAGAGAGGCCGCATAAGCTGATTGACCTAAGAAAGTGACTTTTGTGAAATTATTATAGTTTTTCTATAGATTTAACAATTTATTGCATTATATAGAAAAAATAAAATATAATACTACAAAATTTTAAATATAATATAGTACATATAAAATAATATAAAAATATTATTAAAAAATACAATAAAAAATACTTTTTTATTCACTAAGTTAGTGACTTATTTGGCTTTGTTTTTTGTTTGACAGTAATTGTATATTTGGATCGAGCTTCGTAACACACAGCTTTAATTGATCCTCTAAATGTGCATCTGTAATTTGCGTTTTTAAATTTGTTTTTATTTTTGACATGAGAGAAAATGTTGTCTCGCAACAGTAGGTACTTCCGAAGCAGGAAAGTAAACGGCGAGCATGTTCTCGAAGGCATGGATATTCAACAGCAATTTTCCAGATTTCTATGGGATCCTTTTTAGCGTTAAAAAGGGATTTGATGATATAAATCAATCAATCTTCCCCTAAATCAATTAACTCCATTTGTAGTTCTGCAGGAGCCTCGGATATATCTATTAAAAAAGGAAAACTTAAACTTGAAAAAATTGATATCATTTCACTGCATTTTGCATCAGCAAAATCTTTGCGCAAAATCTACCATTTTGCAAGACACTCTGGATAGAACCATTGCCATTGTCAACTATATTCGCGTAAATTCAATGAGTCATCGTGAATTTCGGCAGAAAGGTGTTGACCTGCCATACTACTGCAAGGTTCGCTGGCTATCAACAGGTCAGGTTTTGATAAAAGTTTTGTCTTTACGACGACAAATTTTAAACTTTTATCAAGAACAAGGAAAACAATGTGATCTATCAGATGAAGTATTTCTCAGAAACCTTGCATTTTTGTCTGATATGATGACAAAGCAAAACAATTTAAATATTTGCCTGCAAGGTGAAACGAGGTATATTTATGAAATGTGGCAAAAGATCCAAGCGTTTAGAAAAAAATTATCATTTTTCAAAACATTGCTTTGTCGATCGGAAATATCTGCACAACACTTCCCGGAGCTAGCTAAAATGTTAAATGAGCAGAACTGTGAAAATAAAATATTCGATGAATATGTAGGTGTCTTGGATTATTTAATAGAAGAGTATACTAAAAGATTTTCTGATTTTGACGAGCACACTCCTGCTATGAAACTGGCATTTGAACCACATTTAACAAAGTAACGAATCCTTCTTTTTTGCCTCTTATGGAAGGTGCGCCATCGGTGCAGACACTGACTAAATTACTGACATTCAATTGTAATTTATTGCATACTTCTTTGAAATTTTCGAAAATATCGGCTCTGCGAGTTCTTCCAGTTAGTGTACCCAAAGCAAGTAGTTCTTCGTAACATTGAAAATCTTTAGTTACAGCACGAATGAAATATAAAACTTGTGCCGAATCTGTTTTATCAGTGCTTTCATCTAAAGCAATTGAAAAATAAACATCTTCATTTTGTATAATTGTATGAAGTTGCTCTGTTACATTTTGAGGTAATTCGTGCTGTCGATCTGTTACAGTTCTTCTTGAAAGAGGTAATTGTTTGTATTCGTCGACATTTCTTGGTTCTAACATACTCACTGCTTCAACAACACATTCTTTAATTATTTCAATGTCACTAAATGGTTTGCCCCTTTTTCCAAGTACATGTGCTATTTTATACGTAACAGCAACTGCAGCGGAATTTTGATTTACAAAGGCACTAAAAGATGCCTGCTGATGATGCTTCTCATTTTTCAACTTTTGAAGTGCAACTTTTCGTGATTCACCTTCTAAAGCGAAATATTTAAGTTCTTTATGAGTCAAATAGTGTTTATTTGCATTCGCTTTTTTTAAAGTATTTAAAACTGCATTGCACAACAAACACATCATTTTATCTTTCTCAGCAGTAAAGAAAAAATCTAACTCCCATTCTACATTAAATGTTCTGTTTTCATCACCTAATTTTCTTCTTTTACTATTTGACATGATGGATAAAAAACGAATATCAAATAATATCTTTAACAACTGTTATAAGCCGTGTAACTGTTATAAGCACGCACTGTTAACTACAGTTTGCTGAAGATCGCAACAGGGAAGCGTTGAGAGATGCGAGTCAGAGAAGCCAAAGCAAGGTGTGACACTCAAATGGGAGATCTGAAACCAACAAATTTTGTAAATAGTATTTTGTAATTTTAATTTATTTTCGAATAAATATTACATAGAACATTATTCGTTTCTTTTAGATACGTAAATTACATAAACATTGTGGAATTTTCAGTAAAGGAATTTGTGGAATTTTCAGTCTTTGGCGAGATTTTTCGCGCAACTGTCATGGCGTTGATGTACAATAGTTGTTTTCTGAAACGAACTCTACCATTTTGTACTAGGTGGCAAAGAGCCGCACAAGAACCTCGCGGAGGCCGCAGGTTCCCCACCTATGTACTATGGGTTGGAGAGAAACTAAGCTTTTACTATTTAGGCAAGTGAGGTAATGTGATTTTTTAATTGGCTAATTGAATGATAATTAGCTTGTTGTTCAGAAGCTAATAAACGTTAATGAAGGTACAGTTTCGTATTCATACCTATTCTATTTGCACGCCAGATGTTGCTATTTGGGCAAGTACAGGTACATCTTCATCTTTTAAAATGAATTTATTCATTGGATGGAATGGGGTGAAGCGAAGTTGATGGGACTGATAGTTAAAAAGTTATAAAAGTTTTTACGTATCAAAACTACAATTTGGTACTTCTGCATGTTTATACGTTTGATAGAGCGGCATACACATGTGAGGCCCTTTTGTATGTATTTTTTATGTTATATTCATTAAAATAAAAATTAAATCCATAGGACGAAGTTGTAAGGATTTTATTTATAAAAAGGTATAATTCAAAGTTATAGATACTTAAAACCTTTATTTCAACATTTAGTTTAATTAACTCATTATGATTTTATTATCCTTTTGATAAAAAATGATCTAAAGGCCAATGCCCCAAATGTGTTGATGGAAATCTTAGTCGCGTAAATAGGTTTTAAGTCAAAAAGAGTAGAAAAGAGAATTAAACTATACTTTTTAAAATTAAAACGCTTCTAAACTAAATACTAGTTCAAACAGCTGGCGTTTGGTTTCACTAAATTTAGCGAAATAAAATACATTGGAATACTTATATTTAGCTTTCTCACCTCGAATAAGAGGCATTTTGAACTAAAATGTGCTATATGCATGTGCAAGTTATTATTTTGCTTTTATTTTTTTCTCATCATAACTTGCTCCATAGTTTTAGCCAGTAGTGACAACTATGATTCTGAATACTTATTCATTCCTTTAGTAGGTAACCACATAATGGATCGGTGATTACGGATATCAAAACTTTCAAATTGTGAAAATATGATGCATGATTATTTTTTCACTATTTTTCTTGAAAACAGCATTCAAAAATCTGCTAGAATCAGCTGTTAGTTTCTAAACTCTTTTTTAGTTGTAGCCTTTATGTAATCAGATTTTTATTGAATGCAAAACTAAGCTAAAATAATATTTCTCATTGCCGAATTCTGCTATTTGAATATGATTAATAAAATGTTATTGTTAGTTATTGTTTGTCAAACTTTTATAATTAATCTCAATTATTATAATTGTTATTAATTATCTTTTATGTCAAAGAACAATAGTATCTTATTATTTGTTTAAAATTTCGTAAAATTAGAAAAAAAAATGTAATAAATCTCATATTTTTAAGCATTTAAGGTGTTGGTTGATCTGCCACGTAATGTTTTTCAAACTGATTAATATTTTGTAAAATATTTATTTAGACCAAATGTCATGAAAATATAAAATATGCGAATTTAGGAAAAGAATCGATAGAAAGATGGGATAGTCTAATAGTCCTCCAACATAGCTTTTTTTAATTGCATATTTTTTCATGTTTTTATACATTTAAAACGGATTTTTTTTTAATCTGTTTCACATCTGAACTAATTAAATTTTTTTGCCTAACCAATGTTCCTTTTTTCCCCTTCTTGTTTTAATATTTTTTTTTTCTATTTTTAATTTTTCCCATCCCATCCTTAATAATAATCTTTATCATAAAAAATCCTCCCCATACCATCATCCATCCACTTTCTATCACCAAACACTCTCCTTTTTCGAAAGACGAAGACAAAGGATAATAGCTTTTGGATGGAAATCCTAGATC
The DNA here is from genome assembly GCF_982258835.1 of Parasteatoda tepidariorum. Taxonomy (NCBI): domain Eukaryota; kingdom Metazoa; phylum Arthropoda; class Arachnida; order Araneae; family Theridiidae; genus Parasteatoda; species Parasteatoda tepidariorum. The sequence continues at coordinate 75,637,033 of NC_141757.1, forward strand.
CTTTAATGATGCGCCAGAATCTTTGGTCCAAATCCATATTCCTGCGCTTTACCTACGGGGTGAACATTAGCTTTGAGCTCGCTGACTGTGTCCGAAGGATTTAATGCTAATAAGAATGCATTTCTTAATGGCATTATTATAGAGCTTCATATCAGCGAGATGTGCTAGTCACCTTTGTTTAATATTCTGGGACGTGACTCAATGAGAATACATGAGATGGTTGATAGCGTCACATGACTTGGACTCCATACTAAGTGACTCATATTATTAACGGGGCACTTTATTACAGAGTATAATTTATTGTTTATTAAAACCAGGATCGTTCACGCGATTATATGATATCTTTATAAGTAGCTCATGATTGGAATTTTTTTGTAAGTTTTGGTTTTCGATTCGTAATGTTTATTAATAATGACTCAAATAATTATATGAAGAAAAACTATGTAATTATTTGAGTTGCAGAAAAAAAATGGAGAGAATTTTGTTTACCAGTTTTTATTTCTTTTGAATTTTTAAATCATCAAACAAGTATTGTAGCATATTTTCATAAAGCATTTAATGTTTATGCTCTTAATCAAGAGTTTTTATCACAGGCGCAGACTTAATTTATGTTATTTCTTACTTTTTTTTATCTAATTACTTTTTAGATTTTTTTTTTTAAATTTCGCTTAAAATATTTTTAAGTTTGAACCTTTTTCCTCTTTTTTTTTTATTTAACAACTGCAATAATTAGAGTCGACGATCCGGTCCCCTTTGTTTCAAACACTAAGTATTCGTAATATTTTGTATAATTTATAAGAAAATATAGTAAAGATTTAAGAAGTGATGCAAAACAAAAAAGTTTTTGCCCTAAATTTAAAGTTCAGAATAAATCGAAATTTTCAAAATGTTTTAAATGTTGCTGAGTAGGCAATTTGGGATTATGACTAATTGCGGTGATCTACCCCGTTAATATAATTGTTTTAGAAAAAAATAAATATTAAATGATACGCAACAAGAAATTTGTGTTTGTTCACTTTTAGAATTTTCTTAAAATTGAATTAGTCACTTGGTGCTAGTTTTTTTTTGTCAAATGTACTTTCCTTGCGGAAGTAGCAAAAGAAAATAGATTTTTTTAACGATTATATAAACTCATGTTTGTGAAAATTGCAACACCATGAGGGAATCGTCATAATTGAATGAAATTTACTACACAGTAGAATGGTAGAGGTACAAATAAATGATTAAACTTTCAAAGCAAACAAACAATAACAAGAGATCGAAATCAGTATTTTGCGTAGCCACCACGCACCGCAATAAGCGCTGCTACACGACGTGGCATGGAGTCAAGCAAATTTTAAATGTCTGTCTGAGGAAGAGCATTCCATATAGTTTGTATGCGTACCCAAAGTTCGTCTGTAGAAGCAGCAGGACGAGGATGACGAGCGAGGTACCGACCAACGAAATGACACACATGTTCGATCGGTGACATATCTGGGGAATACGCAGGCCAAGGAAGAAGCTGTACCTGCCTCAATGCAACGAAGGATTGAACAGTCCTAGCAATATGAGGGCGGGCATTGTCTTGTTGAAATACAGCACCTGGCAAGGCTTGAAGGAAGGGAACAGCTTGGGGCTGTAAAACTTCACTGATGTACCGGTTGTTGTTCAGATTACCCACAATTCGTGGCAATTGAGATCGTCCATGATATGCTATGGCACCCCAGACCATAACTCCGGGTGTTCGTCCACTGCGGCTTTCGATAATGCACTCCGGAAGGTGGCGTTCATCGGCATAGCGTCGGACACGAATGCGGCCATCATGGTACCACAAATTGAAGCGGGATTCGTCAGAAAACACGACACGCAGCCAATCAGCCCGCCAGTCCCTATGCTAATTGGCCCATTGTAGCCGCAGGCGGCCATGGTTTAGCGTGATGGTGATCCTGTATAAAGGAGTCCTTGCGCGCAGTCCACGCTGCAGTTGACGTCTTCGAATTGATGAAGCACACAATGAAACACCTGTAGCTATTGACCACTGTGCTGCCAGTTGTCTAGAGGGAGCCGTACGGTCTGTCAGCGCCATGCGGACCAGGTGTCTATCATCGCGAGCTGACGTGACATATCGGGGTCCACTCCCGGATTTCCGAGTTGTCTAACACTCGTCCGTCCACTGCTTCCAAACACGCATCACTGTGTTGCTGTTACGCTGCACACGAGCGGCTACTGCACGATAAGACAATTCAGCTTCACGAAGGCCGATGATTCTCCCCCTTTCAAACTCCGTAAGTTGTTGAAATCTCGCTCTCTTTCGTCGAAGAGGCATAAGTAACGTCTGAGCTAACGTTTACCACTAGCAGATAACCACCGATAACCATACACGCCTCGCTACAGTCGTCTATTTATTTGGATTCCTCCGCCGTTTAGAGGGCGCTGCTCAGCATACGCATGGGCTACGGGTCTGAAATTCTAATTATTTGCATATTATGCTCTACTTTGCATTTCCTGAAAATTTCAGCTCACTCGCGTAAGTCCTTATCATGGTGTTGCAATTTTCACAAACATGAGTTTAGTTCAGTAAACGTCGACAGCCAAGCGTAAAACAAAACGTCAAATTTCATTCACGTTTTTGTAACTGTCAAAAAATAAAAATTACATCAACACATCTCTCTAATTTTTATGATTCTAGTTTGAGCTAAGTTAGTGCATTCACAACAATAAAAAAAATTTCCAATTTAAATAACTAAATAAATAAATAAAAGACACGGGAACTTAGGGCCATGGCAACAGGGAGTAACATGTGTTTGTCAGGAGTTCGATGTTAGGCTGTGGATCTGTACAGGCTATGCTTGACCGACTCACAAATAGATAAAAACTAATAATTCGTTATGTTAAAAGTTGCGTTATATTATTATGCTGCAACTACGAAACGTGAAATTTGAAAGTGGAAGAAGTTTGAAAAGCGAGTGCAAGGGTCAATTTTTACCACCAATTCTAAAAATTGATCAAAACTTTTATTTAGTCTGTTTGAAAAAGGAACTATTCTCATTGGTTGAAGATTGGACATAGTTGATTATAAATTTAAATGCAGACGATTCTCCTTCTTCGAATATTTAAAGGTTTTTAGCTTATAGCTCTATTTGATAAAAAATATTTTTTTTGTACGCTCTAATATTTATTTAATTTTAATTCGTTATGTGAGAGCTAATCTCAAGGTTCAACGTGGATGGCATTAGAGGGCTACTTTTCCGAATAAGTATTTTTGAGTTATCTGAAGCCATGTTTTAATTTTGTTTATAAAAACGCTTTCGAAACGTATTTCTACAAAACTAAATTAAAATCAACGGTAACTGAAATAATAAAAAAATTTATAAATTTAATTAGCAAAATTTATCGTTAAAAGGCACGAATTCATTTCGGAGACAATAAAAAAGAAAATCAAAAGCACTCTACAGTCATTGGGGCAGACGATACTTCATTAATTTCGGTAATTCGCTCTACAGATACTGTGATAAAAGGCGCTCTTTTAATAGGTTTCAGATTCCAGTAAAACTTCGAAATTGTAACCTTTTTTTAATAATTCTGCGATATTTATCGTAAAATATAGCAGGGATTTTTAAAGCTTTTAAATTGTTTTCAAAGCACATTTGTATAATTTGATAACGAAATAAAACAGAACTATACGCAGTCGCGGATTATTACTTAAATCCTATACCGCAATGGTCTTTTCTGAACTTGCAACGAGAGTATAATAATATGACACGCCATTTCACGCATTGTTGAAAAACTATTATCAATTATTATTTTATTAATTATTAATATTAACTATTATTATTTATGTTTATTTAAATTTAAAATTTAGCAGGATCTAAACCGGACAATTAATGCAGTGCAAATAAAGAACTAAAATCAGATTCGAATTTCGGTATCGATAAAGGATTAAATGTTTGGAGTGATACTATTTTCCGTACTAATATTATGATATTAACCATTTTTTTAACCAATAAATTTGGCATTTCACTAGCCTTTTATTGAACAATAAATATGTACGTGAATAATTTTCTTTCTTCTCTCACTTCCTTACGGCAGAGTCTATTCTTTATTCTCGGAAACTTGGGCAAACTTTTTTTCTTTTAGAAATTCTTATGAGAGAACCGGAAGGTGAAAATCGATTGATTGCAGGTATTCGCTATCTTATCTGCCATCTCCGGCGAGGAAGAAAAAGTGAACGTTGAAGCTTATGGCAGATAAATTCGATAGAATCGCCCAAGGAGTTTTTGATGAAAAAGCATTTCAATTACAGAGAATATAAATGCAGCTATTGGAATTTGATTACTTTGCTTGCAAATTAACAGTATCTTTTATTGGAATAATTTTTTTCAAAAACTCGTATCACTTTCATTTAAGAGCATTTTCTCACCCCAGAAAGCTGAAAAATAATAACTAGCTTTATACTGAAGGAAAAAATCTATTTAAGATTTATTACTTTAGATTAAACTTTTGGTATCTTTTTTACTTTCCAGTAATCTGTACAATTCTCTGATTGTTTAGGGAAAAGACTGATAAATCGTACAACATGAGCCGTTTGCGCACTTTTGAAGAAAGGTGCCCTACTTTAATATCCATTAGAAATACTAAAATCATTAAAATGTATAAAAGGTTTGGAGAAATAAAGTGATAAGCCACACTTTTTCCAAAGTACACTATTACATTAAACTGATCCTTAATATTGTTTTCAATTTCCGAAATTTCTACTAAATGTCAGTATAATGCTCAAGAACAACTTATTACTAATATGAAATTAGGGCTTTTGCTTTTTATTAAAAATGCTCTCTTGAACAATTTAAAAATTTGGCTTTTCATTATATTGCCCTAAGCCCATTATATTTATGTAGTCAATTTGAAAATTTGAAAGTCGGTATTTGTTACATTTAACACGAAAACCATTTATTTATTTAAGATTAGGCGATTAATTAAAAGCTATGAAAAATATATTAATGGCAAGTTTAATGGTAGAGGTATTTAGAATTTTATTAGCAAAAAAACCCCTAAAGAATACAACGTCACATCATACACTGAATTAGTAGAATTATAGTTCTTTCTTGTCTTCGTCTTTCACTTCGATTTTAGAATTTGTTTATGCATTATAACCGTGATTGTTTTTGGTTTTGTTTAGATACGGTAACTTCGATGTATAATTTGTTCATGTTCTATATGGCTTCACGCCAGAGTTTATGTGACTTAAGATATTAATAGTGAAAGAATTGTCATCTTTGTAAATGAATCTTTGAGTAAAAATAAAGAATGTGTCACTTAAAAAAATTGATACTTGACGAGTTTAGCTCATTTCAACTAGAATAAAAAGGACAGTTGCTAACATAAACAAATGCCACGTTTCAACAGCCATTCATGATCAATATGCATATACTACGTCACTTGCACTTATCTAATTGCCATTGTTCAATAATTCGTGACTTCACCTTGCTGCTTCATACGCTACCAAAATTACTTCTATTTTTCCTGAATTCTGAATTAGTACTAAATATAAGGCAATGATTTATTAAAGTTAAAAAAAAAACATGAATTTTAAGAATGGCATTTTGCAATATCACTCGCATTTTTATTTATTTTCAAAAAGGCAACAAAATGGAGATAAAAATTTGGAAATCCCACCAAATTCAAATCACGAAGGTAATTTCCTGTGGTAATAAATAACTTCAGATTTTATTGTTCAATGTTAAACTAAAATTTGTCAAACTGAAATAGAGCAACCTTGATTTTGTGCCATCTGGACACAAAGACATAAAAGAATGAAACATGTACATTAAGTAAGTTAATATACTTATACATATTAATACCAGTTTCCCCTGGTCAGTACAACTTATTAAATAAGTAAAAAAGGAGGATAAAAGTTTCGAGCCACTTCTATCATTAGTCCACTTCTCCTCAATATTTAGATATGACTGGATGATATTGCGTACCGTTTACACACCTCTGGAGGATGGTAGCATCCATATTATCCCAGGTTTCAGTGATTGCAGTCTTCAGTTCAACCACATAGTAAAACTACTTGGTACATACAGCATTACTGATAGTACCCACTCGTGTTTTCTTGAGTATTGAAATCAGGAGAAAAGACACGCCATTCCAAGACATGCACACTATTGATTCTTTTGCGTATAATTTATCTATCAATAGTTATTTTTAGCGACGCCCTGTGGCTGAGTGGACGCACTTCACGCTGCCGTGCCACAGGTCCTTGGTTCGATCCTTGGGCAGGGCAAGGTTGACTTAGCTTTTCATCTCTTCAGCAGGTTGATTAAATGAGTACCAAGCATGCTTGGAAACTAAACACTGGGGGTTCCGCGTTCGACTGACCACCCAACCGGAACATTTGCTGTTGCACCTCAGAGCTCAAAGGTCAAGAAGGCCTTGGCTCTCTATGGGCAGTCGAGCAACTGAGTTTAGTTTAATTATTTTTAGCAATAAATTTGATTTAAAAACTATTTCCATGAAGATTTTGCTATGTGGTGGAGGAGCTGTCCTGTTTGAAAATCCAACCAGATCTAACAATTTTCTCAGGAAATCGTAGTAGTAAGTCAGTGAATAGTATATTTTGTTAAATAGTAGATTACATTCGGTCTGAGGGAAAAGCCAAGCGAAGTTAAACAGCTTAGCTGAAGCTTTCTTAATTTTTGAGAAGCCATTTTATTATACCACCAAAAATTTCGCAACGTTTGGAAAGATAGGAAAACTGAACCGCGGAGAATGCTCTGAATTCAGAGTTTCCTTATGATTTAACAATGCTTGATAACTGCTGTAAAGGAAATTCTTTTCAGAAATTGGCTCCATCTTTAATGTTTACAATCTTTGCAAATATTTTGTTTTATGATTTAACAATATTATATAACTGATAAAAGTAAAATTCTCTTCCGAAATTGTCCTAATTTCTAATGTTTATAATCTTTGCAAATATTTTGTTTTATGATTTAACAATATGATATAACTGCTATAAGTGAAGTTCTCTTCCGAAATTGTCTCTATCTTTAACGTTAACAATGTTTGTAAATATCTTGTTTTATGATTTAACAATATTATATAACTGCTATAAGTGAAATTCTCTTCCGAAATTGTCTCAATCTTTAACGTTAACAATATTTGCAAATATTTTGTTTATGATTTAACAATGTTAGATAACAACTATAAGCGAAATTCTTTTCATAAATTGTTTCAATCTTTTGTGTTTACTATCTTCGCAAATATTTTATGTTTAGCTTTTAAAGGTTAAGCCTAAAAGATTCCAAGCATTTTAAAAGTTAAAATAATAAGTTGCATATTTTAAATACAATAACTTTACTTTCATACATAGAATATCATTTACTTTTTTTTAAAATCGTAAATAATGACAGTTTCTGAGCTTAGAATAAATAAAACATGTTAAGTCGCAAATAAAAATATTTGACTTTCAAAAATGCAAGCAGGAAAAATAATGCTTATTCAGACAATTTTGTTCCACTTTTATTGTTCTGCTTTTCTAGACGTTATGCATATTTTATGAGATGAATCTACATTATTCTTATTTGAAAATCTTTTTTTTTTGTTACGAGTTTTGAAAACCCTTTCAGAAGTATCTTTGCTTTTTTTCCCCTTCCAATCAAAATTTTATTAGATTCAGCAAATTATGTAAAAATATTTCTTTCAACCAACTTTTCCAAAATTAAAAGAAACTCGTAATTTTTTTTTCTCTATATTTATGTTTTTTTGTATTTTGTATTCATCTCTTCCATATAATGTCATTTTCCTGTCATAAATATAACAATAATACGAGATATTTTCTGGTATGAAGTACTTATTTTCTTCATAAAAATACTTGCTTATAAGTTAATTAATGTATTTATATTTCTTTTATAACGTAACATAAACTTCGTTACTTCCCTATTTATCAGCAACCCCATATTTATTATTCATTTTGTTAGGTTGTCTTTTAAGTAATAATTTAATTAGTGATAAAAAATTAGTTATGCGTTAAGCACTTATTTAGATTCATTTTGTTAAGATGTCTTAGTTAAAAATTTAAGCAGTGTCAAAAAGTTTGCTATAAATTAAGTATTTTGTATTTTTATAGAAACAAAGAGTTCCTTTTCATTTTCCAGTTCAAATAAAGGAACTCATTCTTATAAATTATTTTAAAAAGTATTTAAAGAAAAAAGAAATATATAACGTATTTCTCTTTCCCTTTTCATAAATGGGAAATACATTTAAAACCCGAATAGAGATTTATTGATTCTCTTCCCATGTTTTTTTCATGATAATTAAATTAATTTTTAATTAATCAATATTTTCTTCTTTGTGACTTAAGCCATTCCAATTCGAATAGCTTAACAAAATTGCATTTTTTAATGTCTCAAGCAGAGGGAGTTTATTCCTGTTTTTCAATTTATATATATTTTTTACTCTAAACTTTATCACTTCACTTTCCACCCTCTTTATCGAAGAATAAATGTATGCAAATACTTTTCTTTCAATCTATTTCTTCAATCAATTTTATGATGGCTTTTCTTTATAATCCAAAACTTCGCCAAACTCTTTCCTGAATTTTTTTGAAAGATGAATAGGAGTCGGTTGAAAATATATTAACGGTGTTTTTTATTTTATTATTTTAGTTTATTGTTTCACAGAACAAAATGGAAGTTTAAAACTTATGGCTAATAAATTTCATAGAATAAAGACTCATTGCTTTTCGCAGCTGGAAACCCAGCAAATTATGCGACCTCCCATTTAATTTATTTTAATCAATTTCATCATTCTTTGGTTTTGAAATTTAAAAAAAAACAATTAAGACTTTGAAGTAATAAGATTTTTGTTAAAAAGTGATATTTACCTATAGAAATATGTTTTATTTCATTTTATAACCGGCGTTGATTAGCCGATCCAATTCTAAGTTTACGACCATCGATGTTCAAATTTGTAGTCTTGTAATTTTGCCCCCAACCCAGAAAACAAGGAAACTCCTAGGTCAAACATTCGGACAAACTAGCCTTCGTGGTGGACTTTTTGATGGAACTAACCCGTATTTGCGTTACATGTGGAGGAAAATTACGAAAACCTATCATGGTTTACCCGACAGCAGAGAGATTCTAACTTGTGATCCGCCTACTATTGAAAATATTTTACGTCAGCACTGTGGTTGATGCGAGCCGGGAGCAGAATTTGTAACAACCAGCCACCGCTGGTATTCGAAGCTGAGTCACCTCATTGGGAGGCGAACGCTGTATCCTCTGAGCAACCGCGTCGAATAGAAAAATGTTGTTAAAATATTTTTCATAATTTGGTCACTTCGGTAAAAATTATTGAACTTTTTGTTGTTCCAATAGGGCCAGAAACACAGTAAATTTGACCATGTTCTGATAGTTTTGACCATATTTCATTTTCGTTTAGTTTTGCTGAGTTTCTGGTATATTCCTTGCCTTGCTGTTTTTTTTTTGTTGCTTTCAATGACGTCTTCTTCGGGTGACCGCAACTTTTATTTACCGTTATGTGATTAGTACAAGGATTATTTTCATATATATTGATTCATTTTCAAATCTCCAAATTTAAGAAGGACATTTGTTCTAAACTATTGCCAAAGGTGAGGTTCCTCATAGTTTTCACAATACTAATTAGTTTAAGAGTTGAGTTATCTTACATCTCGAAGACCACAACTAATGGCACTAATATTTTTATAATCAGTTTTGGTGATCTAAGCGTCAGGATTCGCAACAAATTATTGCACGAAATTGGAACATAATTTTCATTTTTCTATTATTATTTGTTACGCTATCCAATGACTTTAGATTTTTAAATTTCTCAGAACAGAGGTTTTAGAGGTTTAACTAGTCAAAAGTGAGGTTAATTATGAATAGCAAAGTAAACTCTTTTGACGCTGCTCATCTTGGTCAATTAATGATAGTCAAGATTTTACCACATATACACAACTTTCCAAATGAGTTGGCTCAGAACTTTAATTTTAACTTTTTTAAAATTCCCGTTGATTTTAGAATTCATATTTATATAAAGGTATTTCAAAAGTGCGAATATAAATAATATAAGAGTGTGGTTTAAAATATTTTTCAAAATATTGATCTGAAGACGCCTACATGCAACGAAAACTATTCATGCGCTATTACTTGCTTTCAGGTGACAAAAGAAACCAAAGAAAAACCAGTATTAACTTACAGAGAAACTCATTTTTAATTAACTGGAGTTGCAAGATTTTGGAAGTTACATGCATCGTCCTTTAAGTTAAGGGTTCAATGCTTTATCCCATTAGAAATTTCGTTTTTTATACATTCCTTTCGAATCGTTCGGAGTTTAATATTTTAATGTTGTCAATGATCTTCCTCATGCTTCAAACTATCTGTAAGCCGATCTTCATTACGGTTGTATGAATGGTTTAAAAAATTATACGGGCAAATAAACAAACAAATATGTATTTTACTATATATAAATGATTGTGTGCAGGCAACGAATTCCTCTGAAACGCATACAAAGTAATATCAGCTTGAAAAGAAGTACTGGGTGTCATTATACAGTTAATTTTTTTCACGCTCTTCATAAGGTCTTTTTTGGAAAAAAAATTCAATATGCCTTAGAGTGACCGATAAATAACTAAGACTTAAAGAACCGAGTCATTCCTTAAGTTGCAATTCTAATGTTGTGAACACTCTATTCAAAGCAGCAATAAGACTATTTTATATTAAGGTAAACGAAGTTCCTTAAATTTGATGAAATAAAAAATTATCAAGTTTTAATAATTTTTTAGACAAGGTTTTACAGGCTAAAGTGATTCGATTATCAAGTAGAGAATTACGGCTGTTTTCTGACGGCTCGCTTGTAATATGAAATGATATTTTTTGGGTGAATAATATGCTATTTTTTTATAACTGCTGTGAGTTTGCAACTATTACTCATCACTGCTAGGTCAAGTTTGGCCTATTTAAAGCCAGCGCTGACTACGCTTATTTGAAAATGGCGCAAAGCTTCAATATGGATAAAAGTGAAAATTAAAAGCGTTTGTAGTTTAATTTTTTAATATTTAAAAATTTATTCCAATGTTGCATTACCTGGGTTCATAAAAGTTTGCAAAAACTGAGAATAAGGCAGTGATTTTGATAATTTTCATCTAAGTGGAAAATGTCACCAAATTAGCGATTTTTAAAAATGTTTAATGACTTTAAAATATTTAAGTTATTTGTCTGTTCTAATGACCAGATTGTCACGTCAAGATTATATATATATAGTTTAAAATCATCGCATTGCTTAAAGAGTAAGGCACTTAAACTATGGATTTTTTTTTATTTTCCTTGGTGACAGGCCTTTAAAAAACAGCGTTAACAATTTAAAAGTTTAAACTGAAAGGTTAAAAAAAAAATCTCACGATGTTTTACGAAGATGATTTTTAAACAAGCTTTCATACTAAAAGAAGGAAGATTGATAAATGAGAAAATCTGAATGAGAAGATAAATGGGTCATTCTTTTTGTCAGAGGAAGCAATTTATTTGGTAAAATATACTTTAGGTTGAAGTTAAGCAGTTTCAAAGTGAAATGCTCTAGACACAATAAATTCAGAACAGACATTATCTGTCAACCAATTCTTATTAATATAAAGCATTTCGTTAAGATTTTAGAAAATAATTTATCGTTCAGTTGAGAATCGCTTTATACAAACTGTATAATTTAAAATAATTATACTTCTATATTGTATTGGATTTGAGAAATAAATTCAATCTCTTAAGATCCTATGCGCTTTTATAGCTAGCTATTTTTTAACGTTGAGGAAAAAAATTTATAAATAAAAATGCTACAAATTATTAAAAAGTTCAAAATCAGAAAATTAAAAAAATAGATTAATAAAATACAATATAAAAAGGCTGAAAAAGCATAGGCTATGGCCAGGATAGCCTGGTCGGTAGGACGCTGAACCCATGTCCGAGAGCTCGCGGGTTCGAAACCGTTCCGGCCGAAGATGCGCGTTAAAATTCTGTCGAGTCGCAAAGTCCTCCATGTTCCCATAACAAATCAATACCTCTGGGGGTACTGGATTGGAGATCGATCGCTCTCTGATTCAGGTCAAAATTGCGATTTTTGGATGAATGAATGGGTCCGTCTTATAAACAGGTGTGACGTATGGTGTGGCAGAAGTCGAATTCTTGGCCATAGGTGGCGCCACTGAAAAAAAAAAGAATCGCACACTCTGCCTTAAATTTGCTCGGTATCACCAAGCAGGCTCGCCCGTGTGGCAAGTGGCATTAGAACCAACCAACCAACCATAGTTAGATAGTAATGTTTCGATGTTACAGTGACACATTTTTGTTTCATCACTGACGATTGTGCTTGTAATACAATCAGGCGTAGAGAAACATATCAAAGAGTTTCCACTCTAATGCTAGCTAGAGCATTTAAAGGAGTAAGGCAATTTTTTTTACAAAACACGGCTAAATGGCAACACTTTCCGATCAAATGCGTACAGCACCCAACTGCAGGAGAAAGCTTAACTACTAGATAGATGGTGAGTTTATTGTTTTTTTTTATCATATTTAATTGGATATATGAAATTATTTTTTATCGTTTGGTTTTTTTAATTTGTTTTAATTCGATGACATACTTCGTTGTTTTTTCTTTAAGAGTGTTCAGGGGTAATGAATACAAAGTGCTTAGGAAATAAACAAAGTATCTTAGTATCAAAGAGAAAATTTCCGTTTCGAATTAAATATTTAAACCTGTATCTATTTTTCTTGATCTTAAATTCATATCTATGTTGACTTAAGTTTATATTTATATGATTGAAATTAACCATTAAACCTTTTATACCAATAGGAGAATAAATCGGGCTTAATATAACTCCTCATAATTGCTATATAATGAATGCTTTTCGGTGCCACTGAGGAAATTTGTTACATGAGAATTTCCAGCATATCTTAGATATCTTCGTATCGCTGCTCTCAAATATGCTACAGGTTTCTCTCTCTAAACAACGTTTTATTATTATTATTATTACTATTATTTAAATCCCTATTTTTAGTCTATTTTTCGTCGAAATGTACAAGTTTATAAATGTTTTATATAAGAAGGGATCACGTAAATGTTGCGACAAACTTCCAGGGGAATTAGGGCATATAATCGGAATTAAAATTGCATAGAAACCCATGCGCGGAAATGTCACCATACGCAACTAGGGGAGCTTGCCTATTACAAACTGTTTTTTCGCGTGCTTTTGAACAGTTCTTAATAGGAAAGCACAGCTAGCTTTGTACGACGACATTTACGGGCACAGTTTCCTACTATATTAATCCCGATGATGTGCTGTAATTCCCCTAGAAGTTTGTCGCAACGTTTACCCCCTGTTGAGCATAACGTTTTTAAACTTGAACATTTCGACAAAATATAGACTAAAAATAATAATCAAAGAAATCTGTAGCCTCAGGAATAAAACCAATTTCAGATTTGAATTCCCCACATCTGAATTAGGCAAAATCAAGAATTTGTATAAAAGCAACAAAAAATTTGCTTCCCAGTGTTATTTATTTATGTAGATTTTTATGAATAGCGCCTTTAAACTTGAGCATTTGAACAAAATATAGACTAAAAATGTCAATTAAAAGAAATCTACAGCCAAATCAATAAAACCAATATTAGATTTGAAATCCCCACATCCGAATTAGGCAAGATTAAGAATTTGTATAAAAACCAAATAAAAAAAAGAAAAAAAATTCCCAGTGTTATTTATGCAGATTTTTTCTTTTCTCTGTTTAAACTAGACTTTATCATATTACAGAAATAAACAAAAGGGTGAAAATAAAAATCGGAGAGATGCCCTATTTATGAATAATAGAAATAAATCCAAAATAAAAGAATGAATTAATAAGAAAACTTCATTTCAACACAAGACCTACAAAATAAACAAAAACCCAAATGTAAATTCAATAATTTTTATTGAAAGGATGTTGAAAAAAAATTTTAGAGCTAGAAATATAATTGCAAAATAGATAGAAAAAAAAAAGACAAAACAAAAGTGAACAAAAACATGTCAGAGACACTGACTCAAAAAAATTGTTGAGTGCTAACTTTCCTTAACTAACACTTTCATTTTTATTGCTGCTGGAAGGCTTTGTTCGCATAAGATGACATGGTGACGTCACACTGAATTTAGCATTTTTCGGACGTGTAATGAATAGTTCAACTTCGGTAATAAAGTAAAAATAAAATAAAGTACAGCCTGATATGAACTTTAATTTTTAATAACAAATCACAAATTATATAAAACTTTTTAAACATTAATTTTAATTTAAGATAGAGGCTCAAATTTTAAAAAGTTACGATTTGTTAAAAATTATCATTCCAAAAGTTTTCACAATTTAATCTCACTTTTTTAAAGTTGGTAACAAGCAATTTATTTTTATAGTTTGAGTAGAAACTTCTATTATCGTTAAAATGCACTCCATCAGTAATTTTCAATGTTCTCTTTAATTTTAACAGATTATTTTAAAGATAAATTCTTTTTTTAATCGAATGGTTTCATCAATTTCAAACTTTTCAATGGATTTAAGTTATTTCAATAAAAAGTATAACAGTTATAGAATATATTATGATTAGATCGTTTTTTTTTTATCAACGGTAACATGGTAAAAGGATTATTGAGAAAATGTTATAAATTAGTGCCAGTTCTTAATCTTCAAACAATGTTACAAACAATGCTATTTTTTTTATTAAAACATTAAATTAATTAGAATATCTCTTAATCATTTCTGATATTTGATCTATATTAAAAAATATTTTTTTTAATCTGCTTGACTTCTAAACGAGCAAGTTTATTCGAATTTTGTCAGTAATAAAATTTATTGAAAAATTTATTAACTGTCTTTTGGAAAAAAATGATTCTAGTAAAATTACCGTAATGCATGGTATTGACATTTTTGGTAAAAATTCCATTCATTTTTTAAATCTTCCGCTTATATGGTAACGGTTTACCGGAAATTTTAGTTTTCAAAATTATAGTTTTTTATTACCATACATTTAGTAAAAAAAACAAAACTAAAAAGAAAAATTTAATCGAATAAATGGTTTTTATGCCATAATTAAGGTATCGTGATGAAATTACTAAATGTTACCATATTTACTAAATTTTATCACATATTATAATGCAACATTTTATTTCTGATTTTACTAAAACTGTTACCAAAGAGCTTCAGTAAAAAATTACTAATTATTTTTGTGCTGTTTTGTGTGTAATTTTTACTATGTTCTGGCAGTTTTGACTATAATTTTTGTTTCTTAATACAGCCTATGGAAAATTTTACTTTTATTTAATTTTCTTTTTATGCAGTGATTATTTTGCAATTATTAAAGAATATCGAACATATTTTTTTACCAAAGAACTAAGAAAAAGAAATAAGTTCTGCAAAATTTATTTACAAAGTTGACATAAGTTTTTATTTACGACTTTACTAAAACAATTTTTCTCACAATACAATATTTCAATTTGCGACTTATATTTTTATAGTTTTGAAACTTTCTGCTTATGTGGAACCTTCTTTTGAAACGTAAGTGCCTCTAATGGTACGAAGAAATTTATGCGAAAAACCCTCGCTTAAGCACTTAAGTCCGAAAAGTTATAGGCATCGTAACTAGCAATATATAAGCGATATTTTCTGAATCGAATGTGGGATGTGTTCTGCAGTTTTGTTTCAGTATTGCATTTAATCAATAAATTCTAGAAGTTTTTTCCTAAAGGGTGTTTTTTCGAAACTCTTTCTCGAGGAGTAAATAAAAAAAGCCACAGTTTGAGTGCTTACTCGAAGCAAAGCTTTAATTCTAAATTATATATGTATGCGGTCTTACCGAGGAAAATTATTTGCACTTAAAAGTGGGCAAGAAACTCTTTCGGCAAGGAAAATAGAAAAAGCCACAGTTAAAGTGACTAATACATAAGGCAAAGTTATAATTTTGAATAATATTTTTACTTTCTTGTCGAAAAGAATAATCTGGGCTTTAAAAGAAACAAATAAATTAATTATTTTAATTTTTTTAAAATTCACCAATTTAGTGAAAGTTTTACATCTAGATAAAAATTCTCAACATCAATGAATATTTCATTATTTTTGCGAATTTTTATGAGCCCACTAAATGCATCACGGTAACTTTTTAAATGTAAAAAAATTAGATCACAAACTCTTTTCATTTTCACATAACTATGGATTTTCGTCGTTTTGACATTTTAAACTACTTTTTAAACTAGCATAGAGCAGTGGTGCGCAAACCAGGGGTCGCGACCCCTGTGGAGGTCGCCAGAAGTTTTTTGGGGGTCACCAAATTTTTATGAAATGCATTATCCCTGCATGCTGCATACTATACAGTGTACATATAAAAAGTGAAGCGCCGCCACTAACTGTTTAATTGCAATTTCATGCTGTCCACTCTTTCTTTGACCGTAATGCGTAATGTATTCTCTATCTGGCTATCCGTAGAAAAACAATATCCCGTTTTATGCAAGAATGCCATCAGAGTGTTAATACAATTTGCATCAATGTATTTATGTGAAGCTGGATTTAGCAAACTAGTTTCAATAAAAACTAAATACCGCTCGCGTTTAAACCCTGAAGATGGTATGCGAATTGCAATTAGTAACATACATCCTAACATCGATGAGATAATTAGAAACTTGCAGCCACATACATCTCATTAAAGGGCAATTACTGATTTTTGAGTTATACAAATAGTATTTTCTTAAAATTATAAATAAAAATTAATATGAGTTAAATATGATGATGTTTTTATTCGATGAAACGAAAGAAATGCGTGAAATATATATCGTATTTGTGAACATTTATCTCTAGGGGTCGCCGAAAATTTTCTCTCTACAAAAGGGGTCGCAGTCGAAAAAAGTTTGCGCACCACTGGCATAGAGGACAAAAACAAAATAAATAAATGGCAAGCTGAGTTTGATCGAACAGTTATGTTTAACTGTTGTAAACTCATAACAGTTATGATTAAGAACTTTTCAAATATTAAAAAATTATAATCATAACATATTACATTTTCATATTTACAAAACTTTATATTTCACTGCGAGAAATAGGTTAAGTACAGCGTAGCTTAATCCCACCTGCCCCTACAGGTGACATGCGGGGTACGAGAAGTAGGTAATCAAAATTGATTACCAAATACGTACTCACGTTTGATTACATTTAAATACTCAAAATGGCTCCGATTCCTACGCATTCAAATTTGAGATTCGCGCGTACTCGTTTTTGGTAACGGATAGATACTCAAAATTTAAACTTTGTATACTCATTTTTGAAGAATTCTTTAAATCAACATTGAGTGTGGGACAAAAATATGAGTATGTCGTGTAATCGTTTTAAAATTTGTTACTGAATCAGAATTAAGTATGAAATAAGCAAAATAAGAAAAAAAATGAGCAGGTTATGTGCACGAGGTATTAGTTTTTTTAAAATTTTTTTTTATAAGAAACATTTAAATGGAATAATGAAACGTTTTCCATTTCAACAAGAGTTTATATTTTAACAGTTTTATTATAATTTGACAAGAAATGTTTTTTTAGCCGATACCTAATAAACATATTGTCAACGGCGTAACATTATTAAAACCTGTTTGATTGCCGGTTAAAACTCATGGGGTTTCTGATAATCGCCTTTCAACTCCTCTCTCTTTTTTTACCCATTGAATCAAGTTTTGATGCCTTGAATGTCATTTTCTTCAATAGTGATTCATTTGATCACAATAGTGTTTTAGTTTTTCCTTGTATGAATACTAATTTAAAACCCCTGGTGAGCATACTTTTTCACTTTTTTTGACAAAGATTCTAAAATCATTTATTAAAGACGGGGATTACAGATCACATTGCACAACAGCAACATATGTGTTCAGTTCCCCGTAATTTATTTTATCAACTATTTTAAAACTAGTTCAAAGATTCAAGAATTATTTTATAGTAAATAACTTGGTATGTGTTAGAAACTTATTGCTTTTTTTTCTTATTTTAAATAAGAAATTCAGTTAGTCAACACAAAAAACAATTGTAATTATCTCTTGATTTCCAATTATTTCCAGGCAATAGCACTGGGAATTTAGTGTCAACCAATCCCTAATTGATGTGTTGGTGAAGATTTGTTGTATCCTAATTGATGGGCTCTGGAGCGATTGCTATAAGCCAGGTAATGCTCATTAAGGACAGAAAATTCCTCCAATTATACTGGTTGTTGTGGAATGACAACTTATCTATTAATGAAAGACATTTTAAATATATATCTCCTACTTTACATGCAAACAAGCGAGAATTAGAATAGGCTCATTTGGCGACTACTACGATATATAAGTAATGTTGCTTTTACGAACGCTACGTACTATGTATTGTTTATTTAGTGAAAACAATTATATTTGAAATGAATATATTAATAGAACGCTTTTTGTAGAAATAAGGTCTGGAATAGGTTATTTTTTATTCATAGACCTTTCTCTCTTAGTAATATGTACAAAGTTAAAACTTTCTTTACTTTTGTACTTTCAGTAAACAACAACAAATCTCGAATCCTTTACCTTCACGACTTTCGGTTAGAAAAATTTCCAGATGCTTACTACAGCTCAGAGTTGGCCAAAAATGTAATCGATTACATTTTTTGATTACAGTAATCAATTACTTGTAATCATGATTAAAATTTTCAAAAATTTTGATTACAGCTGTAATCATGATAAATTTTGATTACAGCTGTAATCATGATTACAGTAATCAATTACTTGTAATCGTGATTACAAAGTTTGATTACAGCTGTAATCATGATTACATAGTCGATTACAGTAATCAATTACTTGTAATCATGATTACAATTTTCAAAAAATTTTGATTACAGCTGTAATCATGATTACAATTTTGATTACAGTAATCAATTACTTGTAATCATGATTCCAAGTAATTGCGATTACAAGTAATCACAACAAAAACGATTACAAGTAATTATGATTACAAGTAATCAAAATATATGATTACATGTAATTTGATTACATGTAATTTGATTACATGTAATTTGATTACATGTAATTTGATTACATGTAATCATGATTACATGTAATCTAATTACACGATTACAAGACTATTGTATTCTTATAAATGATTATATTTTACAGTAGATAGTAGAATGTATTTTATAATGATACATTTTGCACGTATTAACATGTACTGCATTTTGTACGTAATTGTATACGTACAAATGAATGTAACTGAAATGTATGTACATATGATTTTATCTAGTGCATATGTTCAGACATTTTAGTACATGCGCATGTGTATTAACAAAGTATGTAGTTATACAAGTACATACGTAAGTTGTACATAAGTACATACTTTGCGTGCACATATATCGATGTACATATAAATATGCATGTATACATGTACGCATTTTATTTACGCAACTATGTGCATATATTGTACCTTTAAATAACATTTTTACATATTGTACGCAAATACGTACAATTTTATATACAAACGTACATTGTATATACGTGCTATTATCGTAAATTTATACAATATATGCACTTAAGTACATAAAAGCATGCAAACGCATAAACATTATTTTCATATACGTTCATACATACATTGTCTATGTATACAAAGATACAAAACATTGCCTTTTTGTACAAACTAACATACATGCGTACATGTATCATAAATGCATAATTATATGTACTAAGCATATGCGCATTGCATTAAGTATATTACAATATAATTATGAATATTGTACGTACAAACAACGTTTGTGCATACATTGTATGTATAGGAATCGCAAATTGTACGTTCATGCGTGCGTACATTCTATGTACATAAAAATATGTAAACACATGAATACTTACATAAAAAATTTGACTATAGTATACAATCGTAATAACTTGTAATCGTATAGTTTGATTACAAGTAATCACAATTACATGTAATCAAATTACATGTAATCATGATTACATGTAATCATATATTTTGATTACTTGTAATCATAATTACTTGTAATCGTTTTTGTTGTGATTACTTGTAATCGCAATTACTTGTAATCATGATTACAAGTAATTGATTACTGTAATCAAAATTGTAATCATGATTACAGCTGTAATCAAAATTTTTTGAAAGTTGTAATCACGATTACAAGTAATTGATTACTTGTAATCGTGATTACAAGTAATTGATTACTGTAATCAAAATTGTAATCATGATTACAGCTGTAATCAAAATTTTTTGAAAGTTGTAATCACGATTACAAGTAATTGATTACTTGTAATCGTGATTACAAGTAATTGATTGCATAGCTGTAATTATCTGTAATCAATTACAGTTGTAATCGATTACTGTAATCAACGGCCAACTCTGCTACAGCTTATTGTATGAGGCGATATTTAAGTAAAAAAGATAGTAAAAAAGTAGCAAAAAAGATATGCATCCAGCACTCTTTAAACAATTAGCTTTAGAGACAATTCATAACATCCTATTAGTGTAATATGAATAGTAACAGTAGTAACACAGTGGGAGTCCTAGTGTTCAATACTTAAGTTTTATAGGTTTTAACTCAACCCACAGGATTAGGGAATTTTTGGCCTCTCATCTTCTGGGGAAAGGGTACATATTCGTTTTCGTGGAGGAATTAGTCTGAATTTGAATTCCATGGTGAAGAAAGCCATATAAGCTTTCTATTCGTAAATCAACAAAAATGGGATTCTATCTCATGATTCTTCTGAAATTGGGGATATTTTACATCAGCACTGTGGTCAAGAATGGTTTACGAGTCAACCAACAATCAACCGGATTCGAACTTTATAGTATCTAAGGGAGAAAGTACATAAAGAAAGGAACTCGCAGGAAACTTACCATTAAGTGTCACCCATCACATTGAATGTTTTGTACACTGCCCTTCAAAAATAAAGATATAAGTTTCTTTATGAGGAACTGGAGTACAAATGAACACAAAAACAAAAAATTTGGTTGCTCTAAACAGTTTTTATTTATTCCCACTTAGAAATTTAAATAAATTTAAATGCAACCATGATTTTAAACAAAAAAACAAACAAATGAAATAAAATAAAATTAAATAAAAACAAGGAAACTTGACAGAAAAGTCCCTTCTTAGAGAAAATAGAGCATCAGAGTATTATGCGGAAAATCGTACATGAAAAATTACGAACATGGTTTCTAATAAAGAATGTGTATTTTCCTTACTGCAATGCACCAGTGGCATAGTCTTTTCTTGCTGTTAATTAAGTTGGGGTGAAATAGGAAACAAAAACTCGACATGAAGTATTGTAACAATCGTGGAGGAAGACTCATCATAACAATGAATCAGCAGAGGTATTACAGACTATTCTCGACAAGATTCAGGTCTGGAGATACGACTGGCTAAGCTCTCCGTGAATGATTTCACATTCGAGTAAATCCTTGGTGTGATCAGGTCTATGTGGCTGCGCTTTGTCATCCATTAAAATGGAATCAAAACCAACTGCATTTTTAAAAGAAGCAAATATGGGGTCCCAAGAATACATTTTTATATTCAAACCACTTACAGTGTTTTCTTTTTTTTCTTCTTTTTTTGTTTACAGACACTAGAGGGGGGGATTAAAAAGGAATCCAAGCTGGTGCCTTGGCAGACTATCAAACATTTGCTTCCATAATAGCCAAAAAAAATTTTTTTTTTGTGGAGGGTAGATAAAGAATCCTTGGCTCTCCTCAAATAAAAGTATCAACCAGAGACACACTGCTTGCCCTTAAGTCTGAGAAATCAACCATTATAGAATATATTAATGCAAACTTGATTCAGAGCATTAAATACTCTTACTAAATCAGTCTATAGTTAGTGAATTCATTCTTGTATTTAAATTAAATTGTCAGAAACTTAATTATTGACTTTTTTAAAATTTTGATTCTATGTTAGATTAGTTTAATTGGTAGATTCTTAAAAGTTATAACTTAGTGATCACTTAATTCTATAAAAGTTATTCTATAAAAGTGATAACTTAAAAGTTATACCTCGAAAAAAAATAAATCCGCTACGTAAATCACGATTCGATTCAAAGCAAAAAAAAATGTGTCTGCACTGCGAAAAAAATTGCAGATTAAATTATGAGAGAAAGCACCAGCACTCAGGATGCCGGTACCTTTACCGTAAAATCCACATTTACCGGAACATGTTACGGAATGAAAAAGATCTGATATACATTATTTTCATAGAAATAATTACCATAAAATCGCTGAATCACTGTAATTAAATAAATATTACTGTAAGAATTACGGCGAAAATGGATTTTAAGGTAAATAGATTTTATGGATGATGCACACAAAGTGTCGGTACTTAATACTTAAGTTCGATCTGGAATTGTTTTCAGTGTAGATAAAGGAAAAACCTATAAATCACAAAATAGCTAAGAAAAAAGCATCTAAAGTCATTTTAGTTTATATTTTGATATTTCGAAGAAAAATATACTTCCAAAGTTGTCAACAACCGTGGTTGTAATCCGATTTAATTGTTCGCAATTAAGTTGCAAAGTAATTTCAAAATAGACAGTAAAAACTTGATTTGACCAACATGCAGGATATTCTGTAAGGACCACCATTAATTTTTATTTGAAATTTGTACTTAATTATAAGCAAAAAAGCATACACAAAAACAATTGAAAACTAATACTTATGCTGTAAAAAACAAAAATGCTATTTAAATCTGGAAAAGCATAGTACAGGAAGGGAATGTAATAAGCATCAAGGCAGGTTTGATAGTCGATGAAAGCATAATATATTCCAAAATGATTATTAAAAACGCTTCAAGTTTTAAACCTGTCAAACCTGTTTTAATCTTTATTACATTCACGTTCTTCTACTGTAATCTGACAGAATTTGGGAGCATATTTGATTTTGCCAACCTTAAATACTAATTTGCAACCCGTAATGTGTATACTTTTTTGTTTCCAATTTTGACAAAGTGTCCCAAAATTACAGATTAAGCGCAATCTTTACGGAACGCCATGTACAGGTTTTTCTAAATTTTTACTTTATTGATAATTTAAAATCCAGTAAGAACTTTTATTCAAAATCCAACATTGCAATTTTTAACGGTCAGATGCCGAGTTTTCGTAACAAGGCGATGAAAACATAAAATTATTGAGCGTTGTGAAAAATAAGTAGTTATAAAAAAATGAGACGGTTTTCTAAGTCGTGAATCAGATAAAGTATTCTAGTGCTATTAAATTGTATATAGATCTCAAACATTTTAGAGTGTCCTATTAAATCTGCACGAGATGTTTTTTAAAAAAAAAATGTTTCATTTCTTTAGCTGCCATATTAGGGAAAGGAATAGCATCCTATAAGTTTTATGAAACAATAACATCGTTTCACCTCCGCTTCGAGAATGAATCTAAATTGTAACGTTATTGCATTAGGTTGCAACAAATTTAGTTTACTGACAGTTTGAAAACAAAATTGTATTAAAGTATAATTTCCTGAAAGAAGGTTTTGAGTTTTATTATCTGCAATGCGTCGTTGTAAAAAAGTTCAAGGACTTATATTTCTTAAAATGCTAGGAGGTCCCAAAATGTGTTCATACCAGTGCTTGGGGATATTGGTAGAGTATTATCGCGGTAGACTATCAAAAAACAGCGATATTTTGCAATATTTTTATAGCTTAACTAATTTTCAATATTTTTACATTGGTTAATATTTTCGTTACCCAAAGGACGGGGTACATGTTATATAGTTGTCTTTTTTTCAAAAAAAATTAATATTTTGTTTTCTTAAAATATCTTTGCATTTTTAAGAATATAAAAGTATAATGTGTTCATTAAAATATTTCCAGCTCTTTTAATTAACTATTTAAAGTTTTAAAAACATATTCCAAACTAAGTATACTACTCTTCCCTACCTTTGCCAATTATTTTGCTTAAAAAGCACCATGCTTTTTCAAAAGAATAAACATATTGTTTAATTTAATATCAATATTTCGACGGATATTTTTATTTAAATTTATAAAACCTTAGTTGAACATTTCTATGCCTTTATTCATTATTTTTACCGGAATAAGCTTCCCCTCATTATACCGCAAGCAAATTTTTCCGTGTATTAGTAGAATGTTTCCCAATCATTAATTACAACCTGTTTTGCTAGTGAACTATTGTCGAGCTACGAGTATCATCGTATCATTGGGAGTGAACATTCCCTAAATTAATCATCTATTCATTCTCGTGCGTTTAACCTTTAATAACAAAGTATAGATTAACTCTGAGTCTCGTAATTCGCTCGTATAATATATCACTTGGCTTTACATGCGAGCATTTTTAATTAAATGGGTATATGAGGTCTTTAATGATAATTAATTTTCATTTTTCTTTAGTAGTACTTCGCTGTGGTATATACTGAAAGAAATGACCTATTTAATTAAATGAAAATAAGAATAAAAATTTCGTTCCAAAATTGAAAACTTATTTTAATGCGAATAAAGAAAGGATTTATTTAAAATAATAACTATTTATTGTATTAATTTTGATTGTTCTTGATTAATTACCAAATAGAGCTCTTATTTGAAGATTTTTGTAACTGTACTAAGTTATATTTCAGTGAATTTAAAAACATTTTCTTAGTGACAGCTGGAAACTGTTTGCAAAGCATTTTTAATAATTAAGAACTGTTTAATTAGATACTTGCAAGTGATGTCAGTGTGAGTATTAATCCTGATTGATATTTGAAACGTGGCATTTATTTATATTAGCAACTATTTTTTCCTTTCTTTTTCCAGCAAGCTTAGCCTGTCAAATAGTGACATATTCTATACATTTTGATTTGGTTTATTTATTACTAAACACGAAAACTGGCTCGAACTGAGTTTCAAGTACCCAATTGAATTACTCGGCATAAGGAATAAATATTTTATATCTTTAGATGACTAAAGCATGATTTCAAACTTAAAACTATGAATCTTTTAAAACTGTCACATGCCATCTTCTGCCCCTAAACTCTTCATTTAGTTAAAACCAGTTCTATGCAAAAAATAACTTTTTGGAAATATTACTTAATGATATTCAAAGTGTTTTGAATCGTAAGGTACATAATTTTTTACATCATTTTAATAACAGTTATTTTGCATAACAAAATACAAAATTTGAAGGAAATCGATAGAATAGTTTCCGAGGAGTCGAGTTTTAAAAAAATCGCACATTTAAAGTTTGATTTCTTAGGAACTATTCGACCGATTTCGCTCAAGTTTTGTATTTTGCCATGTAAAACGACATTTTTTAAGCTGATGCGAAGAATGTTATATCTTACATTTTACAATAACAATACTATATACACAATAATAAACAATTATTATTATTATTAGGAATTTTCTGCGTGATCAAATTTTACAATTGCGAAAATTTATTAATTCGCTTAAAAATATTTCGAGATAAGAAGAAATACGAAAAGAATAAAATTGACATTAAGGGGTCAAAACTTACGAGCGCTCTCCTGACCGAACAGTTAGGACCATATTTCCCATATTGAGACTACTTTTTATATTTTGAGGGTCAGGATTCATAATCAGTTAAAAAAGAAAGATATTTTTATTCAGTGAAAGTACGTTTTTGTGTCTGATTTTGGAACTAAAAATCGTCTAAAAAAGTATCGTCTGCAGTAATTAACTAGCATATTCAGGTCACCTTCTCGACCCATAGTGATTGAGCCCCAGAACGTGAAGATACGATCATTAGATCAAAATTTATTCAGGGTATTTACTTTTTTTTTCACACTGTACTTATTAAAGTAATTGCTGCGTTCTATAATACGCAAATCTAAATATAAACATTGCAATTATAAAATTTTTAGACAGATAATGGAAAAATAAAATTAAGTGCCATTGTAGGAAGCAAGTCACTTTCATTGAAACAGAAAGTTTTCATGAATGCATCGGTAGCTAGTTTTTTAGTAGTAGATGACTTTAATACAAATCAGTCCTGGTGAATCAGTAAAGAGCAAATCAGTAGTGCTATTATAACTGTGATTCATAAGTTGAAAATGCTGATTAAAAACCAACACAGTGAATTTAGAAGGAATTAATAAAATCTTTATCTAATGATAGACTCTTGACGTTTTCCATAAATCAGCGACTACGGTTTTTTATTGTACAATTTGTACATTGTGTAATTAAATATTACAGTTTCATCTTGTACGTCGAAAGAAATTTTGTTTTCGTTTGATATTTCGAACAAGAATGTCAAACTTGCGTTCGAGGGCAAAGTGAGGTTAGCTACAGTATCCAGTTTTATAGTTTTTTTTCCTCCTTACACGAGGTATATTTTTAAACTCTAGCCTCAAGTTTCGAAAATAATACATTTAGAACTGAAATAAGAAACTGTCTCAAAATTCATTTTTTAAAAATTTTATATTTTTAAGACTTTATCATGGAAGTATTTATAAGAATTTATAGACAGTATATATTTTTTGAAACTTAAAAAAATACCTCTGAAATATAAATTTACTTTTTATTTCAACTGTGTTGATATATTTCGGCGCGTGTGCTTATTTAATAAAAATGGTAAAAGCTGAGAAGTATTTTTATCCAATTGCTGTGTTCATGGTGTTAATTTAAATTTTGTTGATGTTAATTTAAATTTTATTGACGTTAATAGAAGATATTTGTATTAACACTAAAGGATGCTAAATAACAATTACTTTTTTTTAAATATATCTCGGCTTTTTGTTAACATTTTCAAATCATTAAAAATTAAAATAAATCTTTAACAAAAAATAATGATTTCTATGTTTTGATTATGGAAGTCTTAATCTATGAATGATTTCTATGAATTAGAATGTTAATTAACTAGAAGTCAATTAAATGCATCACTGTATCACTCATCGAATACGTAAAATTATAATTCTTTCTTGTCTGCGTCTTTTACTTAACTTAGACTTACTATTTGTGTAGGTAATTTAAAGGTACCATGATTAATTTTGTTTTGTGCGTTTGGTGACTTCGATGTATAATTAGTTTATATTCTTCATAGCTTCATGCCTGTCTTTGTAATAAGTATGAAATGAATTCTGAAAAAATTGAAATCTTTGTGAGAGAATATAGAATGTGTCACTTTAGAGAATTAATACTTGATGGGCTTGGCATAGTTGAAATAATATGAAAAGAAAAGTTGCCAACATAAACAAATGCCATGATTCAAAATCAAGATCAATATGCACACACTACGTCACTTGTAGGTATCTATATTAGGATTTTTAAGAATATAATAATGATAATAATAATAATAATACTAATACTACTACTACTACTAATAATAATAATAATACTAATAATACTATTACTACTACTACTACTACTACTACTAATAATAATAATAATTATAATAATAACACTAATAATAATAATAATAATTATAATAATATTAATAATAATAATTATAATAATAATTATAATAATAATTATAATAATAATTATAATAATAATAATAATCATAATAATAATAATAAAAATATGAAACATTACAATTAAAAATAATTAGAGAAATACTTATTCTATAAAATACAGAATTGTAAAATATTTATACTTTTTGGTTTAATTAAAATATTTCGCAATCGTTAGAGTTTATGCAATGAAAGAGGAAAATTAAGCTACAGTCAGTGCAAAGTCAGTTCTCAGACATAAGCTATCACAAAACATTTCAGTTGTACTCATCTTTTAAGTTTAATTTTACACTGGTTCTTACTTGTCTTGTTTGTCAAACAATTGCATATGGCATAGAGAAAATTAAAGTTTTAAATTAGTTCCAAATCCTCAAGACAAAATTTCGTTTAAGTTTAAATAAAGGATTATGTTCTAACAATCTAATCATAGGTATATTGTTTTTGTAACTTAAATTACTTACGCTACAAATAACAAGTTTTCGAGATTGAGATTTTAGTTTTTACTCTGTAATTAAGTTTTCTTACTGCGTTTATATCTGCTGCACTCATTGAATTAGCAGAACAATTTTTTGGTAAAATTCAATAATGAGATCAATACAAGATGCAGATTCATCATATGCGTATAATACTAAAAACTTTCGTTTTTAGGATCATATTTTTCCAACACATGCAAGCTTAATATTTTTCTAATATTAAATGATAATAAAGTTGAACCTCGATTTAACAAATTGATTGGGGCCGCTCGTTAAATCGAAGCAATTCGTTAAATCGAATATCAATTTTTGTAAAGAGTATGGTCTAAAAATATCAATGCAAAATACCCTTAGATTTACAGATATGAAAAAAGTGATTATTGTTTACTACGAGCTTAAAAATTATACGTTACACGTTGGTAAATCAACTTTAAAATGATTTTAATTCTTTAATACTACTTGCTTTTAAAACTTAGTATATAATACATGCATATAATTACACACTTGTATTAGGGTATGAAACATTTAAAATTTTAAGTGCGAAAAATTCAAAGTTTCAGTTTTATGTGCGAATCTTTTTCCAGTGATTGTTGTTCGTTAAATCAAAGCTAAACATTCGTTAAATGAGAGCGTTTTAGCACCCTTTTTATCGGGACAGAAAAAATATTATTCGTTAAATAGGAGAATTCGTTAAATAAGAGTACGCTAAATCGAGGTTCGGCTTTATTTTTGAAGATTTAACAAAAACTTTAAGTAACTCTGCCCCTGCTCACTCCTCTCTCCAAATCCTATGACTGTTAGTCTTTCATTATTGTTGTTTTTTTATTATATACTATATTTATTTTAATTGTGTGTTTTTTATATATAATTATTATAATTTTATGCAAAAACACATTTCGTTAATCGTAACAAGATGAATGATTACTTGAATTTGAAAAAATTGTAAAAAAGAAAAGCTAACCTTGTGAATTTCTCATCATTTTTCTTGTTGCTGTATTTATTTCAATGTTGAGTTTAATAATTATTAACATGGATGAAATGCAACATTAATCCTTTTAAACTAATGGGAGAATAAATACGAAAAAACGTTGTTAATGTAGATTTTGTCTCTTCTCCGTTTATAGTAGAATTTATAATAGGAAATAGAAATGGACAGGAATAGACAAAAATATGAAGAAAAAAAAATACTTTTTACGCATTGTAGAAATAAACTGTAAAATAAAAGATTTGAAGTTGATTAGAAAATTTTATGTTTCTACGTAAATGCACAGTATGAAAATATTACAAAAAACTAACATAAATTCGCGCAATCCAATCTTAATTTAATAATTTTGATTGAAATAAAGTATATTGATTGAAATAAAGTATAAAAACTAAACTTTAAAACAATAAATCACAAAGAATCATAAGGACACTGTAGGCAATTGGGCCAAAGTAGATTGTCTTTAATTATTATAGTTCATGGTAGTAACTATATTTAACTTAAAATTGAAAATAAGCACGATACATACAATAATTAATAACATACAATAATTAATAACAGTTGTACTATATTTATTCTCTAAATGTTGAATTAAATATGCATTGAGAAAAAAGTATGGTAAAAACTACCAGAATATTGTTCATTTTTACCGTGATTCTGGTTATGGAAACACCAAAAAACACTGTAGTTTTTGCTTTGGTACTGACATTTGGTAAATTTAGCAATAAAGTATGGTTTTATTACCATGCTGTTTGGTAGTAAATGTGGTAAAATTTGGTAATTTTTATCATGGTATCTTGGAGCATAGAATAAAAACCATTCATTAGGTTAAATTTATCTTTCAGTTTTTTAACTTTAAAAAATGTGTCGTTATAACAACTATAATTTTGGATAACCAGAATTTCCGCTAAACCATTACCACATGAACAGAAAAACAATCAAATGATTAGACTAAATATCATATAGTTTAGTTTTATTACCAGAATTACGCTTTTTTTTTCTGCCAGATTTGCAATTACCAAAACGTATCTGTACCAGTCAATGCAAATTAGCGGAACAATCAACAACAGTATCAAAATTTTTAATATGCATAATCATTGATATATTTTGGCTCTAATTTATAACTATTAATAGCCAAATTACGGATTCTTAACTCATGTTTGGCGAAGTTCTTCATAAAGAAAATTACGTTTGGGGTTCAATTCCTTTTTATTTGCCTTTGCCTTTTTTTTATTTATTAATTTGCATTTTGAATATTTTAAAATTCTTTCATAATCATCTGGAACTTAGTACTGTTATTTCAAGAATAAAAAGTTAAGTTGGTACATACTGACTGCCTCATACTTGTAATATTTTATCCCCGACTTATTGTCTTATGAAATATATTATCTACTTTTTGCTTCAAATTTTCGATAGACATCTTCTGCAACAAATGTTAATTCCCTCAGTAAAATTCAACTAATACTTACACTTGCAACATTTTTTAATTTATATATAAGCTTAGAACAAGTGAATTTCCCATATTCTCTTCACTCAAAGAATTTTGTTTTTATCACCCTTTATTTTCTTTAAATAAAAATAAGGAAGAAGAAGGAAAAAGGATCTTCGTGATTTTCAGGATCTAATCGTTTTCAATTCTCTACGCCTAAAAACTTTGCGAAATCTCCAGCTTTCCTTTCAAAACTTTTAAAATAGAAAGTTGAAAGTATATTGATGGGCGATATTTGGTGCCATTTCCTTCATTTCAGTTACGACGAACTCAATATCTGAAGAGATTCTGCAATAAGAAGCCATAGAACTCCTTCGATATGATGAAAGTGTACTTTATATGAAAATGGAAGTGTACTTTATTTGAAAAGAGAAAAAAAAGAATCTATTTGCAAATATGTTTTCAAGAGACGGCAAAGTTTTATGCAAAAATAGGTATCCTTAAATCATTTAATTAAGTACTAAATCATTTTTATATTGAGAATTTATAAATATATTCTTGCCACCGATTTAAATATATTAAAAAACAAACATGTTATTATCTATATTCAAAATTTTTAAAAGAAATTAAAAAAAAATTTTTTTTTGTTGAATTTTTTAAAATTGGTAAAAGATTGATGTAGAATAATCCAAAAACTGTCTTGCATTTGTCTGTTTTTAAAAACTGTCTTGCTATGCATTTGTTTGTACAAAAATTATACTTCACAAAGTTGAGAAAGCCAAATATTTTCAACAAACAATTAACTAAATTGCGAATTTTCTGAATCGTAAAATTTTAAATTTGTTTTTTTCTGTTTTAATAAAATGTGCAGTGCACATAAAATCTTTAGAAACGCTTGGCACTTTTTTTAACTTTTGAAATTAGTGATTTAATCTTGCGCATTTCTCATTGCGCATTTCTTATTACACATATTATTTTCACTTATCTGTCTTTATTACCTTTTTCTGTCTTGCATATGATACTAATGCACGAGAAAAAATATAGAGTATTAGCAGCAATATATTTAATTACACTAATAAATATTGATCTCCATAAAAATTATTAAAATTTCTTATGCAAGCAATAAATTGTATTTTACGCACGTATTTTCAGATTTATGTTTAGCAATTAAAGTGCCTAGTGCTTGTTATTTTCTCAGATTAAACTACGGGAGAAATCAAAATTAATTAAATTGTAGACGTAATTTCAGTAAAAAATCTCCGAGCAGAAAACGTCACTCTTATGCTTCAGAAATATTTTTAATCTTCACAAAATTTAACCAACATATGTTTTCAAAAATGTGATGTTAGCTGAAAAAAATAATGTATGGTTTACGATTTCATAATAAATTTAAGACATTTTTAGCGTTTCAGGATTTGAAAGATTCGCAAAATGCGTACATTATTAGGTTTTAAGAACATATACATTCTGGCCTTTTTGGAAAATTTTAAATATTTAAAATTTAACAAGGGGTGATTTCGATAAAGCTTTGTTATTGGTGATGATAGTGTGTGGAAATGCTACTTTAATATTATATTTAATATTATATTTTAAAGTTGAATAGCAATGCCAGTTAATGAATATTTAATATCTTCTTTGTCAGGTACTTTTAGGAGTCACTGGCTGGGTGGAGCAGTTGGTTTGTCGTCGGCCTTCTGAGCCTAAGTCTGCGGGTTCGATTCCCAGCCCAGACACCGTATTTTCGGAATGCAGAAAAACCTCAGCGGCCATGTTGTATGATTATGCAGCATGTTAAAGATCCATGGAGTGCCTTATTGGCTCTTGGCATTTCCAGCAAAATTAAATTCCTAGTGCACTTTAGCATCCAAAATAGAGTCTCGGTGCTGCCATCTAGTGTGACAGAAACTAGATGTCCAAATTAACATGGCCAACGGTATCTCACCCATTGTGGTGGTCCTGAAAAAGTGGATACCACTTCTGGAGAACGCACTAGGTCTGCTCATCGGGAAGACTGATTGTGCAGCTCATAGGAAGAAAAAAAAACTTTTTGGAGTCATTCTTCATTATTATTTATTTTTAGATTACTTATAAATGAGCTAAAACATTTATAGGATTGTAGAGTTCCTACGTCCTTTACCTTATACATGGGTATTTTATAAATTTCAAGTTTCTAGAAACATTAATGAAGTTTTGGATCTGAATGGATTGGACAGTGGTTCCTAATATGCATGAAGCGATGCGGGAGAGTTTTTCAATTGCGCTTATCTCTAAAACTTTATTTCATTTTTTTATTTTTGTCCTTTTACAACAAAATTTACAAGTAATACTTACACGGTCATGGTAGCTCAGGGAATAAAGCATTCACCTCTCAATGAATCCTTGGGGTGGCTAATTGGTACGAGCATCGCTCCTAACACATCCGCCCCAAAACAATGCTGGCATAAAATATCAGTTGTGGATGGATCATGGGATAGAATCCTTTCGCTGTGTGGCTAACCATGGAAGTTTTTCGTGGTAATTCTTTCCATGTAACGTAAATACGTATTAGTTCCATCAAAAAATCCTCCACGACGGCTAGTTTGTCTCAATACGTGGTCCAGGAGTTTCTTTGTCTTCTGGATTGGGTTCAAAATTATAAGGCTGTGATAGTCGTAAACTCAATAGTGGGTCAGCTGCTTAAAGCCGGTTACAAAATAAAATATAGAATGGTACACATACATTTCTGGTCATTTTGCAACAGTTTAGATATTTAAAATTTAATAGAGGGTCACTCCAGTTAATTTTTGCTTGTAGTGATGATAGTGTGATACCGTTTCAAATCAAATATTTTAGGTGGGTGCCATTTATCAATGAAGTTTGGGAAGGTGTGGGTAAAATTGACTTATGTCATAAATAAGGATCAGAATAACAACGCAAAATATCTCATTTCGTCAAAACGGAGCATTATTATAAAGTATTATGCGCTGTAAACGAAAAAACACGTGTTTAAGAAATTATTTTTATTTTTAAGTTAAAAATTTAACCTAAAAAATTACGAAAATTATAGAACCAATGAAAACACAAAGTTGACACGCTCTAATTAGAAGAGTTCATTGAATTTCATAGACAGTACAAGTAATCAGTTTTTAGTAATGAGATAAATGGATATTGCTCATTATTCTAAAAAAAGAGGGCTGTGTTCTTTTGATTCACCAGACAAACTAATTAAAATCCTAACATCTAAATCATTACATAAGCTAGGTCGAAAGAGGCTACTTAAGTGCTGTTACAGTTCTCGATAAAAGTGCAAAATAAAAGAAGACTTAAAGATGTAGAAATTAAAGATTTAAAGAGGTAGAAATGGCAGAAATGGCAGAAAAAGAATTTAAATTATTTTTCAAGGTGTAACATGAAAGCGGGTTAATTCCATTTTAAAAAAATCTCGAAGGTGAGTTCTTCTCCATGCTGGATAAGAGTTTCCTTGTCTGGGTACTGGGTTGGGTTTAAAATTATAAGACTTAGGACAGATATAAGACGTAGGACATTAGGACATAGTCACAAATTAGATATAGATCGGCTGTTCAAAATAAGAATTCTAGTCAATTTATTCTGTTTTGTCAACAAAAAAAAATCATTAAAAACATAATACACTGTTTAAGATAAGTTCTTAACTACTTATTTTCTTATTTTGATTATAAGTCAGTGTGGATAGAATTCGGAGTTTAAAAGTGTACATTTCTTACAAATAGTTAACGAAAAAGTTTAGAGCTAGAGTTAAAAAGTTACAGCTAATCAAGTTCACTCAATTTCATAGAAACTACAAGGTTTTTCAGGAAAGAGATGTAAGGACATTTATTCCAAGAGACGTGGAATGTGTTTCTTTGATTCATTAGAAAATCTTACTAAAATCCTAACACCACAAGCCCCACTTCAAGCTTGATAAAACGAAGTTACTAAGTGTCGTGAGCAGTCTCTAAAATCGAGGAAAATAAAATGTTCGACTCAATTAAAGAGGTAAAAGAAAGGATAAAGGAATGTTTAATTTACTTAACTCCTTGTACGCAAATGTGGGCAAGTTCAATTAAAAAAAAAAAAAAAAAAAAAAAAAAAAAAAAAAAAAAAACGTAACGAAGGTGAGTCTGTCCAAATGTTTGATTTAAAAGTTTTCTTGTCGTACGGTTGAATTTTAAATTATCAGACTATGGAGTTGAACATTGATAGCCGTAACTTCCACATGAAATAATTGTTCCATGCAACACTGTTAGAAATTTCTCGAAAAAAATGGCTAATAAAAAATTTTTTTACTGTTATTTTTCTGTATTCAAGCGAAAAAGTCAAATAACCATAAAAAATAAATGATATTCAAATTGTTAACTGTGAGAAAAATTAACTGCTTTTAGTTAAAACTGTCAAACAATACGAACTTTATCTGTTCTAGCAAGATGAAAACTATCTAGTGAAGCCACTTAGTTCCTTGAAGCTGGGTTCATATTATTGCCTAGAGAGCTAATCTGTAGATTTCATGACCAGCAGAACGTAGGTTCGAGTACCAGCGTTGACACCACAACATTTCCTCCATTCCAAGAACAGTTTCCAATGTCCTGCACTTTCCAGTTTGTGAGTCTGGACTGTTAGAATAAGATACTCTTACTCACGCATAGATGCCAGCACCATAAAGCTGCATAACTGAAGAAGTCTAGTATTTCCCATCTTTTAAAAACAACCAGATGAACTAATTAAACCAAACAACCAGATAAACTAATTAAGACAAAAGTGAAACAATCATATAAGCTAATTAAGTCACATTTTTCGTTTTATTTGATAAAACACAACTCAACCACATCTTAAATCCAGTGCCCATTACCTAACCAAAAGCCTAGTTTTAATGTCCAGTTAAATTTCTTTTTTACGGCTTTGAAACTATATTAGTAGTAAACGGTTAAAAAACGTATAGTTTTGTATGAATGTTTTTTTTCCAACCATTCTAGTTGTAAATGATGTGAAAATCGTTAAGGTAAAAATTGTTATGTACCGTAAACTTTACGGTTAATTAATTGGTTGGACAGTCTGCTGTCGGTTATTTTACCATAATTTTAGAATGAAAATTCCAACAGTGCGGTAATAAGATAAAATACCTATTCAATTTATCTTGTTTCGTAAAAAGCAGCAATCAATGTAATCATTTGTCTGAACTCGTTATTAATTAATTATTTTAATTATAAACTAAGCCTGAACTGAAATTCCGAGTCTGAAAATATGTATTTCATAGAAATAATTAAAATCTAGAGTTCAAGCGCTTTATTTACTTAAGTTCATTTAATTTCATAGGAACTACAAGTTATCTATTCTCTTGGGAAAAGATAAAAGGGCATTATACAAGGAAAGGGGGGATATGTCCTTTTGATTCATTAGGGAACTTGACTAAAATCCTCACGTCACACAAGCTTGATGAACAGAAGCTACTTAAGTGCTGTAACCAGTAGCCAAAATCATGGGAAATAAAATGTTAGAGACAGTTAAAGAGGTTGAAATGGGAGAAAGGGGTGTTTAATTTATATCTGGAGTGCAACTTTACTCTTGAAAAGGGTCGCCTTAACACTATTACATTTACTTTCTTGTCTCCGTCAATGTGATTTTCGTAGTTTCTCTAAGAGTTTCCTACAATCTGATAAAACTTGCAGCAAAGTTTTAATGCCCTTACAACTGAAAGTGGCTTTTGATGTATCATATGAATAAACGTAAGGCAAGTTTTAAATGATGCAATTACGAGCCAAATTTTATAATTTTATTTATTTTGTAAATTCACAATTTCTATAATACTCTTAAGGGTAGCACCAGGTGTTTTTAAACGTTTCATTTGCATTTACGAAAGTTAATGTTATTATTCAACCATGACATACTGGTGGGTTGCGGAAAATATTAACGGAGGAGTTCACCTTTTTCAGGCGAGGAAGCTTAAAGCGTGCAAAAAATGAGCAAATTTATTTTGGCGAGAATTGGATACCTGCAAATGACGCTATCATAAGTAAATCGGGGCATTTGTCGATTAGGAAGCCAATGAAGTTGGACACTAAAGCTATGACTTTGCCTACATATATTCAGTTAAATCTGATTTAAATTACATGGTTAAGCATAATCGCTACATTTCTTTTCGAGTTGCAAGTATCTTATTCCAAACTGGTATATCATTCCGATTATTTGGTTCGCTGCGATAGAAAGCTCTCTAAATAAGTTAGATTTTTTAAAATTAATTTCTTGTTTACAATCCACCAAATAAATTGATCATATTCACTTTTTCTTGATTCACCGTTTCTCTTTCACGTCGACTTTCTTTGCCTTCTTTTCCTAAATCGTTGCAATAAACACTGCCGGTTTGCTTTAGGCTCACTTTGCGCCAGCTAACTTGTCGTGGTTGAATAATACCAGAATTCCTATATTGCTCATTTTCACTTACTGGTGAATT
The DNA here is from genome assembly GCF_982258835.1 of Parasteatoda tepidariorum. NCBI lineage: Eukaryota > Metazoa > Arthropoda > Arachnida > Araneae > Theridiidae > Parasteatoda > Parasteatoda tepidariorum. The sequence goes on from NC_141757.1 coordinate 75,673,798, forward strand.
ATGGATGAGTTCCCTGACTTGGATTTTTTGGATCACACCAGAATTGTTTGACGTTATCGTTCTGTAACAGCCGAAAAGCTTAATTGGTTTTAATCTTAAGAGAAGAGATGAGATATTCCATTCTTCTCTTTTTGTTGAAAGCAAACGATTTTGTGTTGAACTCAAATGTTTTGAAAACATGTAAGAAAATAAATGTATTAAACATTTTCTTTTTAAACAAAATATTTTTAAACGCTGCACTGACTGTATTTTTCATTATACATTTTTATCATAATCAAAATTCATATGAAATAAGCATTTAGAAATTAAAAATCTAATTAGTGCATTTTAAGCAGAACTACTGTCAAAACAGATTTCTGTAAGAATGTTTCTTTAGTTTCTAAAAATTATGAATTATATTTTATTATTTTAACTTTATTTTTTAATGATTTCAACTTTTTTTAATTGTAGTTTGTGGTTCTGAAAGAACTATTAAAATATTATTAAAAGAAATACTGTTAAATAAAGAATAATGACCTCACGTGAAAACTATGAATTGGATCGTTTGAATACTCCACAGTCAAACGATTTCAAAAGTTGAAGGAATTTGGAATTCTTTCCAAAAATTCGTGCATTCTACGAAACGAATTCACCCAGTGAATGCCTTTGTATATGAAATAATTATTGCTAAGTTTGTTGAAAATCTGAGCTTTCCTATTTCGAAATATGTTGCATGTTTTATCGAAAAAGTACACTTGATTTATTAAACACATTTCTGTGCAAACAATAATAAAATTAAGTTTTTAAAAGCTACGCTTTTCAGGAAAAAAAAAGGATAAAAAAGTATTAACTTTTTATTTATAACCTAAACAAATAACGAAAAGAGTATCACTTACGATAGACGATGATGGAGAGGAATTTTCGATGAAAAGGTAAGATTATTGTATGTCTTATGTTTATTTTTATTGTTACGGTATTTTATTATTTGGTAATTTTCTAGTGTTTTCCAGAGTGATTTATATTTTCAACGTATGTATTTTGTTTTTGTTTTACATTTTTCTATTTTCATTTTCGACAATGACTCGTATTTACTTGGAAGTGAATAAGCCTCATTTCTCGAGTAAACATATTTTCGTATGGACACTATTCATCGTGACTAAAGTTCGTCATAAGCGTGATATGTCGTGAGTTTTATTTTTTCAGCTTAAATGTTCACCGATTCATGCTTTACTGTTATTGTTGTTTTTCTTCATTTTTGTGAGCACAATGCTATTTGTTTTTGTACTCGTTTGTAATTCTATCCTCAGAATTTTTCCCTCGTGCTATACGGGTGCGCAAAATTCTTCGAAATTTTCTTCGTTAACCTGTGATATGCTCTGAGAAAATATTTCGTCAAATAGAAGAAATTACTATCTTCACATGTCTGAGAATACGAAAAAGTTACAACTTAATGCAACGTATAGACAAAAACCATTGATTAAGAAATAGAATACAAGATAAAAGAGTATAAGAATACAGGCTAAGTCATTGCCACTCTGTGAAAAAGAGAATGGCCAGAACTATCAGAATATAGTAAAATTTAACTTGTTTCTGGGTCTGTGGAAACATAAAAGGTATATTTAAGCATGTAAATGCCGTGTTCTAACGTATCATAATAAATAGTCAAGTTTTACCACATTTTTCCAAATTTTATCGCAGAATATAGAAATATATTTTATAGTTAAATTTACCAGAATAGTTACCAACGAGCTTCGAGACTTTTGGTGCTTCCATAGAGTCAGAAATATGGTAAAGTTGACCATAAATTTTTGACTTTTTAAAACGCGGAAATAAAGCTTGAAACAGCTGTTTTTTTTTCGAGATACACGTTTAATCACGTTTTGGAAAAACAATAGTGACAAAGTGATAATTTTTTTCAAAAAAAGAAAAACAAGAAAGGAAGAGAGAAAGAAAAAAAAGAAAGAAGAAATATATTACAAAGATTATTGAATCGTAAAATATGAGATTTTTGATTTTCAATGTGTGATTGATTTTCAATGTACTTTTTGTATAATAAATATGTCGATCTTTTTAACTATATTCTGTCTTTATAAATATAACGCCTCCATAACATCTTGTTTCACAGTTTGACTAATAAAAAATTGGTAATTGGAATTGGAAGGAGTATTCAAATACGTGAAACATAAATGATTTGATCAAATTTCAGTTTTGCTTTAGTATTTCGTCCTAGTTATTCTGAAACTTTTCAAAAATAACTATCATAAATGACAGTGATTATAATTAATAGTGATTATACTTCATTGAAAAAAAGTCATATTTTGAAAAATGAAAAAATGATGAAGTTTGCTGAAGAGAACTAAAATAAGAAAACTGAAAAATACAATTTATTTTCCAAATACATTTTTTCAAGGTGATGCCGTGGAGCTGGAATAGAAGTAGAAAAAGCATGTTGTTATATTTCCGCTTCGCCCTTCGTCCCAAACATCACATTCAGTGCTCTCACGTGCCATGTTACGTGCTCCCACTCTCTCTGCGATTTCGGGCGTCGTGTGACAGTTGCGATGAGTTCACTTTTTTGCTAGACTCATGTTTTGTTTTTACAAAGGCAATAGAGTAAAGTTAAAAGCTTGATACTGAATCTATTTTTCGACAAGACTTTGAAAGATTTAAAGTTATTTTAGAATTCGATTTTTTAACATGTGTAAACTGTACCAAATTGTCCACATTTTTACAAAATTAAGAAAATTTTAAATTTTTGAATGGTTTTAAAAATAGTAAAAATTTATCTATGATGGAAAGTAGGTGCGGTTGGAGGTGTATATGGCATGTAATGAATAGAGAAAACAGGATAAAAATCATAATAAAATTTCATTTCGTTGCATACCTCGAGGTGCAAAATAAAAATAGTTTTCCAAGAAATATATATAAAGCAAAATAGTAAATTTTGCATAATGTGATTAATGGCAGGCCACGGGTGATTAATGATCCACCACAGCCTGCCTAATTAAAAGTCAAATTAAAAGTAGTAGGGAAATTTAATGCTCTCCTCTCAAAATTATTCATGTTATCCCTTCAAACTCCATTTAATTAAAAAAAAATATTGAGCTCGCCTCTCAAAGAGGTAAGCCAGGCTAGAATCTCAGCATTTGCTGGTAAATATTAATTCTGCTCCCGGCATGCACCGACCACAATGATGGCATAAATATCTTCAGTGGTAGACCAATCACAATCATAATTTTGAATCCTCTTGCGTTTGGTTTTCGATGGAGGTTTTCGATGTTTTCCTCACCAAGTAGCGCAAATGAGGGTTAGTTCCATGAAAAAGTCTTCCCCGCTGGTTGGTCCCAAACCTTGATTTGTAGTTACCTCGTCTTCTGGATTGAGTGCAAAATTAGAAGGCAACGGAGTTAAACATTGATAAGTTGAACATTACTTACAACCAAGTAAGTAAACTCAGAAATGGGTCGGTTGTGGAAAGCAAAATAAAATAAAATATTGTTTGTAGAATATAGTTATAGTTTTTTTTTATTGAAATGTTTTTAGGTTAACTTCCTTTTTGGTTAAAGTTTTCTATGAAACAATATTTCTTAAGGAAAGAAAAGTGTGTAGCAGAATAACCACTTTTCTGCCATTAAAAAGAATGAGTTCCGTATTTTCTAGTAAAGATCTCCTCTCCAGAGATTTATGGCTCAGAAAACCATTCAACAAACAATTGTTGAGGAGGGAAAGGTCATTGTTTCAAATTTCACGTTAATATTCTCAAAGGTGTCTTTAATAAACTTTAAAGTAGGACAGTTAAAATTAGATTTTTTAGGAACTATTCGGCAGATTCAGTCAGATTTTCTATTTTGCCATATAAAATTGCAATCTATAAAATGAGTACTTGCAAATCAAGTTATTCGACTATCATTAAATGAAATAATAATAAATAATTATTAAAAATTATTAAAATAATTTTTTGAGCGGAATTATTCTTAAATAAGTGAATAGTATTATTTTGTGCAAAATTTTTTCCTTTCGCTTAAAACATTCTCAATATTTGACGAAATATGCAAAAAGTAATATGCAAAAGTACTTTCAACCGCTCACCTGACTAAACTATCTCCTAATTGAATTATCTCCAATTGCTGTTATTTTGAGGATAAGGAATTGAAATCCGTTGTAAAAAAAGCATGTTTATTTAAAGAAAATTCAGTCCAGTGAATGATTTCGTAACTTAAAATATAGTCTGCACTAAATAATTAGCATATTTTAAGTCATTCTGTAGAATCATTAAGACTTCTAATGAGGGAAAATCCGATAATAAGATCAAAAATTGATCAAGGTGTTAAATTTTTCTTCCATTTTTATTTCGTTTTATTTCTTTACTTATATATTTAATTTTATATATTTTTATGCATCTATTTATTTTGAGGATGTACACGTAAACTTGCGTCTCAAATGTACACTTAACCTAATGTGAATTAGATGATATAAATCTTAATATTTTTGTGTAAAAAGCTCCTATTTCTAAGATTCCTATTATATATATATATATATATATATATATATATATATATATATATATATATATATATATATATATATATATATATATATATATATATATATATATATATATATATATATATATATATATATATATATATATATATATATATATATATATATACACTGGTTATCATAAATTAAGGAAAATTCACAAAAATCGCGATAACTCAAGAAATTACACATGGAATTTTATGAAACTTACCCACAATATACAACACATAGTAAGGTATTAAACAACATAAAAAGAAATTATCAGACATTAATAGTAGTATAGAAATTAGCACATGTATAAAATAAACAAATTGGAAGTATCGGTTTGCAATAGAAAAAGTACCTTTAATATGGAATATGATTGCCTCTAGAAGCAATACAGCACAAACAGCGATGTGTGATGCTTTCAATTATGCGGTCTATCAGTTCAATAGGAAGTGAGAGCCATTGCTCTTGTAAAGCAGTTGCAAGCGTGGCAAGGGTCTGAGGGGGCGGATTGATGGCAGATACACGCCTCCCTAGAGCATCCCAAACGTGCTCGATAGGATTCAAGTCCGGGGATCGAGCTGGCCACTCCATGCGAGTAATTGTTTCCTGTTGAAGATAATCATCAACAATGCGAGCTCTGTGTGGTCTTGCATTATCGTCCTGTAACAGGAAGCAATCACCAATTGCCCCGGCATATGGGCGCACATAAGCATCAAGGATGTTGTCTCGATAAACCTGAGCATTCACGGTTCCCCTTGGAAAGACATGGAGGTATGTGCGCCCTCCTAAGGATATGCCTCCCCAAACACAGACACTGCCTCTTCCGTATGCATCTCTTTCACGGATGTTTGATGGATGATAACGGGTCCCAGGTTCTCTCCATATCAAATAACGTCTACTGTCACTTTCTAGACTAAACCTGGACTCATCCGTAAAGAGAACAGGCCTCCATTGATCTGACGTCCAGTGGACATGTTGTCGGGCCCACTGCAAACGGTCTCTCCTATGGCGTGATGTGAGCGGCACGCAAATGGCTGGTCGTCTCGCATACAGACCACCTTCGTGGAGCCTTCTGCGCACAGTTGACGTTGACACCAACCTTCCGGTGGCTGCAGCAAGAGAGGATCTAAGATGTGTCGGAGTAGCGGTTCTATTCCTGCGTGCACTTAATGTCAAATATCGGTCATCGGCACTGGTCGTAACAGTTGGCCGTCCTTGACTGAACCTCCTAGATGCCGAATCTGTGGTTTGAAATTGCCTCCAAAGTCTATGAACCACAGATGGACTCACATTTAGCCATCTGGCCACTTCTGATTGACTCTGCCCTGCCTCTAGTCTCCCGATGGCTCTCCATCGTAGTTCTTCAGGCAAATGATGCCTAGAGGTCATTATTACGAATTGGCTATCTCAGATTTTCAATGTCGCAATCACAGTAAAATTTGTGTGCTTTCTCTCAAACTTGGACTTTTATGCTCCAGGCAGATGACGTAAGCCGAGTGCAGCGCCACTAATTTGCATATTGCAATTTTACTCAGCTACTCTTAGTGGACAACATATGCAAATTTTGCACGGTTTGGCTTACTTTTGAAAGAGTTATCGCTATTTTTGTGATTTTTCCTTAATTTATGATAACCAGTGTATATATATATATATATATATATATATATATATATATATATATATATATATATATAATTATTAAAAGATTTTCAGATAAATTGAAGTAAAACTTTCCTTTCTCCACAAATATTAGCCAAAAGCAGCGCTCGATAACTTCTTTATTTGTCTGACTTATTTAAAAGTTTATTTTTGTCATTTCCATTGCATGTAGGTTTTTATTTATTTATTTATTTTTGTATATAGTTTCATAATATTTTATTCCTGACTTCCTCAGACAATTGTCCCTGGAAATCATCAATAAAATCCCTCCAAACGACATCAAAATATTCTCTGATGGCAGTAAAATGGATAGACAGACTGGCAGTGGAATATTTATTGAAACACCTCGAGAGAACTACACTCTTCATCAACGAAACCCCGATTTTTGCTCCGTCTTTCGAAGCGAACTAATTGCAATCGACAGGGGACTAGAGAAAATCTTGAGTGAAGGGCACCTTGGAAATACTTGGATACTATCTGACAGCCGTAGTTCAATTCAGCACCTCAAAAATTGGGCCCTCATTGGAGATAAAACCAGTTTTTCGATCTTACAAAAAGTAAATCTCATTTCCCAACAGCATGAGGTCGACTTTCAATGGATCCCGTCCTACGTCGATATCCACGGCAACGAGTTGGCTGACATTCTTGCAAGGAAGGGACTAGACCATCCAGTCCCCTCCACCTCAGAGCTTACATACCTCTAACTTTTTGCAAGGCAAAAGGCCCAGAACAAACAAAAGTGGCTGCTTCCACCTATACACTACTGGTATAAAGCAAAAAGACCAGGACTCTCTCTATCTCTTCCTGGTGACAGGCAAACCAACATCTGCTTATCCCGACTGGCCAGTGGACACCTGAAAAGTCTCACATTTTCTACAAATCAAAAGATCTTTCCTCTTGCCCTAAATGCCAACAAAACCAGGCATCACCAGAGCACATCTTGAACTGTTTAGGGCTGGACTGGAACGACATTCATTCCTCTCCCATTCTGGTTTCGGATTTTCTTAATATCAACGGATTCATTAATCTGGTCTGACCCCATCAGACCAGATGAGAATTAGCAACAACAACAACAACAACATAATATTTTATTAGTTCGGGTAAAGAATATCTAATAAATCCAAAACAATATTTGATAGCAATAATCATATCCATCCTTCCTAACACAAATTTTGCGATGTCATGTATCTCTTTCAGATGGGAATATATTTAAATTAAAGATTTTACCTTTCAGCAAAAATAATAAAGTAATAGTAGACTATTGAAAAGGAAAAAAAAAAATTAAATTCTTCTTTATTATTAAAAAATCAAATTTTTTGAAAAAATAAAATATCCTTAACAAACATAAATTTTAATTTTCGCTTCAGTCGTTTCACGAAACGAATGTCGAACTTTTACTCAAGATACGGAAAGAACCGGAATCAATAAATAAGCCGAACTAGAACAATGTTGTTTTTTACAAATCAAAGATCAGCATACTAGCTGTTAGGCCATGTATTCAGAACTTCGATTAAACCTTTATCTGGCAAGTCTCTAGCACAAATTTTGCGATTTGTGGAAACTCTTCGAAATTTAAATATATTTAAGACAAAAAAATCTTGAATGCTGCAAAAAGGGGAACGCGTTCGTTGAATGTAATAAAAATTCCAACTACATTTGAAGCAATTACTAATTTCCAAGGGAAAAAAATTAAGCAAGCAAATAAATATTAGATCATGAAAAACTCACTTTTTATCTTCAGCATGCATATTTTTGCTTAAAAAATAATTTTCTAGACTGACCATCTCTTAAAAAAATAATAAGTTTTTGAATTTAAAATTAGGAATTCAGTGAAACTTAGCTTTTATTCTGTAGCCTGAAACACCCACTTTCTACATCTTCATTCATAAATGCTATTTTCGACTTTCACTACTTTTGTGAGATTTCAGAAATTCGCTCACCAGGTGTAGCTTTAGAGGTGTTACTGATGCACAAAAAATAAAAAATTTACTGTATTAAGTATTTTAATTAAAATCTACAAATTAAAAAAGATTATTTCTTTGATGAAACATTTTAAGGGGAAAAGTATAGGAAAAAAAATGTTAATATACTCTCTGAAAATTTAATTTATATAAATTTTTAAAACTTTTCTCGTTACTATTATCTTTATGTTCATACTGGTATGGAGATAACAAGAATCCAAAAACCAACAGCACTAGAACCATGTTGTTTTTTACAAATCAAAGATCAGAGTACTAGCTGTTAGGCCATGTATCCCGAACTCCAATTAAACCTTTACCTGGCACGTCTCTAATACAAATTTTGCGATGTCTTGTATCTCCTTTAGGCAACAATATATTTAAACTGACGATTTTATTTCTTAGCAATAAAAAACGTAATAGGGGACTATTGAAAAGAACCGATCGAAAATACAATTTTTCTTCTTTATTCTTAAAATTTAAAGTTCAAGTGAAATGTTTTATACAATCTATTCCGGAAAAGAATGCTTTATTGTTTTTTTAGATAGGGAGAGAGCCAGTATCTCAAAATAGGCTGCACTGGAACCATGTTGTTTTTTACAAATCTCAGATCAGCATACTAGCTGTTAGGCCATGTATTTCGAACTTCGATTAAACCTTTACCTGGCACGTCTCTAGCACAAATTTTGCGATATCTGGAATCTCTTTAAAATTTATATATAGTTAAGACAAAAAAAGAAGTCTTGAATGCTAGAAAAAGGGGAATGCGTTCGTTGAATATAATAAAAATTTCAACTACATTAGAAGCAATTACTAATTTCTTAAGGAAAAAAAACTAAGCAAGCAACTAAATAATAGATCATGAAAAACACACTTACTATCTTCAGCACGCAAATTTTTGGTTAAAAAATAATTTCCTGGACTGACCATCTCTTAAAAAAATAATAAATTTTTCAATTTAAAATTAAGAATTCAGTGAAACTTAGCTTTTATTCTGTAGCCTATAGCTCTTGAAACACCCACTTTCTACATCTTCATTCATAAATGCTATTTTCGACTTTCACTACTCTTGTGAGATTTCAGAAATTCGCTCACCAGGTATAGCTTTAGAGGTGTTACTGATGCACAAAAAATAAAAAATTCTCTGTATTAAGTATTTTAATTAAAATCTACAAATTAAAAAAGATTATTTCTTTGATGAAACATTTTAAGGGGAAAAGTATATTAAAAAAATGTTAATATACTTTCTGAAAATTTAATTTATATAAATTTTTAAAACTTTTTTCGTTACTATTATCTTTATGTTCATACTGGTACGGAGATAACAAGAATCCCAAAACCAACAGCACTAGAACCATGTTGTTTTTTACAAATCAAAGATCAGAGTACTAGCTGTTAGGCCCTGTATCCCGAACTCCAATTAAAACTTTACCTGGCACGTCTCTAATACATATTTTGCGATGTCTTGTATCTCCTTCAGGCAACAATATATTTAAACTGAAGATTTTACTATTTAGCAATAAATATTAAAGTAATAGGGGACTATTTAAAAGAACCGATAGAAAATAGAATTTTTCTTTTTTATTCTTAAAATTTAAAGTTCAAGTGAAATGTTTTATATAATCTATTCTGGAAAAGAATGCTTTATTGCTTTTTTAGATAGGGAGAGAACCAGTATCTCAAAATAGGCTGCACTAGAACCATGTTGTTTTTTACAAATCTCAGATCAGCATACTAGCTGTTAGGCCATGTATTCCGAACTTCGATTAAACCTTTACCTGGCACGTCTCTAGCACAAATTTTGCGATATCTGGAATCTCTTTAAAATTCATATATAGTTAAGACAAAAAAAGAAGTCTTGAATGCTAGAAAAAGGGGAATGCGTTCGTTGAATATAATAAAAATTTCAACTACATTAGAAGCAATTACTAATTTCTTAGGGAAAAAAAACTAAGCAAGCAACTAAATAATAGATCATGAAAAACACACTTTCTATCTTCAGCACGCAAATTTTTGTTTAAAAATAATTTCCTAGACTGACCATCTCTTAAAAAAATAATAACTTTTTCAATTTAAAATTAAGAATTCAGTGAAACTTAGCTTTTATTCTGTAGCCTGAAACACCCACTTTCTACATCTTCATTCATAAATGCTATTTTCGACTTTCACTACTTTTGTGAGATTTCAGAAATTCGCTCTACATTTGTAGCTTTAGAGGTGTTACTGATGCACAAAAAATAAAAAATTCACTATATTAAGTATTTTAATTAAAATCTACAAATTAAAAAAGATTATTTCTTTGATGAAACATTTTAAGGGGAAAAGTATAGGAAATAAATGTTAATATACTCTCTGAAAATTTAATTTATATAAATTTTTAAAACTTTTCTCGTTACTATTATCTTTATGTTCATACTGGTATGGAGATAACAAGAATCCCAAAACCAACAGCACTAGAACCATGTTGTTTTTTACAAATCAAAGATCAGAGTACTAACTGTTAGGCCATGTATCCCGAACTCCAATTAAACCTTTACCTGGCACGTCTGTAATACAAATTTTGCGATGTCTTGTATCTCCTTTAGGCAACAATATATTTAAACTGACGATTTTATTTCTTAGCAATAAAAAACGTAATAGGGGACTATTGAAAAGAACCGATCGAAAATAGAATTTTTCTTCTTTATTCTTAAAATTTAAAGTTCAAGTGAAATGTTTTATAGAACCTATTCTGGAAAAAAATGCTTTATTGTTTTTTTAGATAGGGAGAGAGCCAGTATCTCAAAATAGGCTGCACTAGAACCATGTTGTTTTTTACAAATCTCAGATCAGCATACTAGCTGTTAGGCCATGTATTCCGAACTTCGATTAAACCTTTACCTGGCACGTCTCTAGCACAAATTTTGCGATATCTGGAATCTCTTTAAAATTTATATATAGTTAAGACAAAAAAAGAAGTCTTGAATGCTAGAAAAAGGGGAATGCGTTCGTTGAATATAATAAAAATTTCAACTAAATTAGAAGCAATTACTAATTTCTTAAGGAAAAAAAACTAAGCAAGCAACTAAATAATAGATCATGAAAAACACACTTTCTATCTTCAGCACACAAATTTTCGTTTAAAAAATATTTTCCTAGACTGACCATCTCTTAAAAAAATAATAACTTTTTCAATTTAAAATTATGAATTCAGTGAAACTTAGCTTTTATTCTGTAGCCTATAGCTCTTGAAACACCCACTTTCTACATCTTCATTCATAAATGCTATTTTCGACTTTCACTACTTTTGTGAGATTTCAGAAATTCGCTCTTCAGGTGTAGCTTTAGAGGTGTTACTGATGCACAAAAAATAAAAAATTCACTGCATTAAGGATTTTAATTAAAATCTACAAATTAAAAAAGATTATTTCTTTGATGAAACATTTTAAGGGGAAAAGTATAGAAAAAAAATGTTAATATACTCTCTGAAAATTTAATATATATAAATTTTTCAAACTTTTCTCGTTACTATTATCTTTATGTTCATACTGGTATGGAGATAACAAGAATCCCAAATCCAACAGCACTAGAACCATGTTGTTTTTTACAAATCAAAGATCAGAGTACTAGCTGTTAGGCCATGTATCCCGAACTCCAATTAAACCTTTACCTGGCACATCTCTAATACAAATTTTGCGATGTCTTGTATCTCCTTTAGGCAACAATATATTTAAACTGACGATTTTATTTCTTAGCAATAAATAAAGTAATAGGGGACTATTGAAGAGAACCGATAGAAAATAGAATTTTTCTTCTTTATTCTTAAAATTTAAAGTTCAAGTGAAATGTTTTATATAATCTATTCTGGAAAAGAATGCTTTATTGTTTTTTTAGATAGGGAGAGAGCCAGTATCTCAAAATAGGCTGCACTAGAACCATGTTGTTTTTTACAAATCTCAGATCAGCATACTAGCTGTTAGGCCATGTATTCCGAACTTCGATTAAACCTTTACCTGGCACGTCTCTAGCACAAATTTTGCGATATCTGGAATCTCTTCAAAATTTATATATAGTTAAGACAAAAAAAGAAGTCTTGAATGCTAGAAAAAGGGGAATGCGTTCGTTGAATATAATAAAAATTTCAACTACATTAGAAGCAATTACTAATTTCTTAGGGAAAAAAACTAAGCAAGCAACTAAATATTAGATCATGAAAAACACACTTTTTATCTTCAGCATGCAAATTTTTGTTTAAAAAATAATTTCCTAGACTGACCATCTCTTAAAAAAATAACAACTTTTTCAATTTAAAATTAAGAATTCAGTGAAACTTAGCTTTTATTCTGTAGCCTATAGCTCTTGAAACACCCACTTTCTACATCTTCATTCATAAAAGCTATTTCCGACTTTCACTACTTTTGTGAGATTTCAGAAATTCGCTCTCCAGTTGTAGCTTTAGAGGTGTTACTGATGCACAAAAAATAAAAAATTCACTGTTTTAAGTATTTTAATTAAAATCTACAAATTAAAAAAGATTATTTCTTTGATGAAACATTTTAAGGGGAAAAGTATATTAAAAAATGTTAATATACTCTCTGAAAATTTAATTTATATAAATTTTTAAAACTTTTATCGTTATTATTATCTTTATGTTCATACTGGTATGGAGATAACAAGAATCCCAAAACCAACAGCACTAGAACCATGTTGTTTTTTACAAATCAAAGATCAGAGTACTAGCTGTTAGGCCATGTATCCCGAACTCCAATTAAACCTTTACCTGGCACGTCTCTAATACAAATTTTGCGATGTCTTGTATCTCCTTTAGGCAACAATATATTTAAACTGAAGGTTTTACTATTTAGCAATAAATATTAAAGTAATAGGGGACTATTGAAAAGAACCGATAGAAAATAGAATTTTTCTTCTTTATTCTTAAAATTTAAAGTTCAAGTGAAATGTTTTATATAATCTATTCTGGAAAAGAATGCTTTATTTTTTTTTTAGATAGGGAGAGAGCCAGTATCTCAAAATAGGCTGCTCTAGAACCATGTTGTTTTTTACAAATCTCAGATCAGCATACTAGCTGTTAGGCCATGTATTCCGAATTTCGATTAAACCTTTACCTGGCACGTCTCTAGCACAAATTTTGCGATATCTGGAATCTCTTTAAAATTTATATATAGTTGAGACAAAAAAAGAAGATTTGAATGCTAGAAAAAGGGGAATGCGTTCGTTAAATATAATAAAAATTTCAACTACATTAGAAGCAATTACTAATTTCTTAGGGAAAAAAACTAAGCTAGCAACTAAATATTAGATCATGAAAAACACACTTTTTATGTTCAGCATGCAAATTTTTGTTTAAAAAATAATTTCCTAGACTGACCATCACTTTAAAAAATGATAACTTTTTCAATTTAAAATTAAGAATTCAGTGAAACTTAGCTTTTATTCTGTAGCTTGAAACACTCACTTTCTACATCTTCATTCATAAATGCTATTTTCGACTTTCACTACTTTTGTGAGATTTCAGAAATTCGCTCTACAGGTGTAGCTTTAGAGGTGTTACTGATGCACAAAAAATAAAAAATTCACTATATTAAGTATTTTAATTAAAATCTACAAATTAAAAAAGATTATTTCTTTGATGAAACATTTTAAGGGGAAAATTATAGGAAAAAAAATGTTAATATACTCTCTGAAAATTTAATTTATATAAATTTTTAAAACTTTTCTCGTTACTATTATCTTTATGTTCATACTGGTATGGAGATAACAAGAATCCCAAAACCAACAGCACTAGAACCATGTTGTTTTTTACAAATCAAAGATCAGAGTACTAACTGTTAGGCCATGTATCCCGAACTCCAATTAAACCTTTACCTGGCACGTCTCTAATACAAATTTTGCGATGTCTTGTATCTCCTTTAGGCAACAATATATTTAAACTGACGATTTTATTTCTTAGCAATAAAAAACGTAATAGGGGACTATTGAAAAGAACCGATCGAAAATAGAATTTTTCTTCTTTATTCTTAAAATATAAAGTTCAAGTGAAATGTTTTATATAATCTATTCTGGAAAAAAATGCTTTATTGTTTTTTTAGATAGGGAGAGAGCCAGTATCTCAAAATAGGCTGCACTAGAACCATGTTGTTTTTTACAAATCTCAGATCAGCATACTAGCTGTTAGGCCATGTATTCCGAACTTCGATTAAACCTTTACCTGGCACGTCTCTAGCACAAATTTTGCGATATCTGGAATCTCTTTAAAATTTATATATAGTTAAGACAAAAAAAGAAGTCTTGAATGCTAGAAAAAGGGGAATGCGTTCGTTAAATATAATAAAAATTTCAACTACATTAGAAGCAATTACTAATTTCTTAAGGAAAAAAAACTAAGCAAGCAACTAAATAATAGATCATGAAAAACACACTTTCTATCTTCAGCACACAAATTTTTGTTTAAAAAATATTTTCCTAGACTGACCATCTCTTAAAAAAATAATAAATTTTTCAATTTAAAATTAAGAATTCAGTGAAACTTAGCTTTTATTCTGTAGCCTATAGCTCTTGAAACACCCACTTTCTACATCTTCATTCATAAATGCTATTTTCGACTTTCACTACTTTTGTGAGATTTCAGAAATTCGCTCTTCAGGTGTAGCTTTAGAGGTGTAACTGATGCACAAAAAATAAAAAATTCACTGTATTAAGTATTTTAATTAAAATCTACAAATTAAAAAAGATTATTTCTTTGATGAAACATTTTAAGGGGAAAAGTATAGGAAAAAAATGTTAATATACTCTCTGAAAATTTAATTTATATAAATTTTTAAAACTTTTCTCGTTACTATTATCTTTATGTTCATACTGGAATGGAGATAACAAGAATCCCAAAACCAACAGCACTAGAACCATGTTGTTTTTTACAAATCAAAGATCAGAGTACTAGCTGTTAGGCCATGTATCCCGAACTCCAATTAAACCTTTACCTGGCACGTCTCTAATACAAGTTTTGCGATGTCTTGTATCTCCTTTTTACAACAATATATTTAAACTGAAGATTTTACTATTTAGCAATAAATATTAAAGTAATAGGGGACTATTGAAAAGAACCGATCGAAAATACAATTTTTCTTCTTTATTCTTAAAATTTAAAGTTCAAGTGAAATGTTTTATACAATCTATTCCGGAAAAGAATGCTTTATTGTTTTTTTAGATAGGGAGAGAGCCAGTATCTCAAAATAGGCTGCACTGGAACCATGTTGTTTTTTACAAATCTCAGATCAGCATACTAGCTGTTAGGCCATGTATTCCGAACTTCGATTAAACCTTTACCTGGCACGTCTCTAGCACAAATTTTGCGATATCTGGAATCTCTTTAAAATTTATATATAGTTAAGACAAAAAAAGAAGTCTTGAATGCTAGAAAAAGGGGAATGCGTTCGTTGAATATAATAAAAATTTCAACTACATTAGAAGCAATTACTAATTTCTTAAGGAAAAAAAACTAAGCAAGCAACTAAACAATAGATCATGAAAAACACACTTTCTATCTTCGGCACGCAAATTTTTGGTTAAAAAATAATTTCCTAGACTGACCATCTCTTAAAAAAATAATAAATTTTTCAATTTAAAATTAAGAATTCAGTGAAACTTAGCTTTTATTCTGTAGCCTATAGCTCTTGAAACACCCACTTTCTACATCTTCATTCATAAATGCTATTTTCGACTTTCACTACTCTTGTGAGATTTCAGAAATTCGCTCAACAGGTATAGCTTTAGAGGTGTTACTGATGCACAAAAAATAAAAAATTCTCTGTATTAAGTATTTTAATTAAAATCTACAAATTAAAAAAGATTATTTCTTTGATGAAACATTTTAAGGGGAAAAGTATATTAAAAAAATGTTAATATACTTTCTGAAAATTTTATTTATATAAATTTTTAAAACTTTTTTCGTTACTATTATCTTTATGCTCATACTGGTACGGAGATAACAAGAATCCCAAAACCAACAGCACTAGAACCATGTTGTTTTTTACAAATCAAAGATCAGAGTACTAGCTGTTAGGCCATGTATCCCGAACTCCAATTAAAACTTTACCTGGCACGTCTCTAATACATATTTTGCGATGTCTTGTATCTCCTTCAGGCAACAATATATTTAAACTGAAGATTTTACTATTTAGCAATAAATATTAAAGTAATAGGGGACTATTTAAAAGAAACGATAGAAAATAGAATTTTTCTTCTTTATTCTTAAAATTTAAAGTTCAAGTGAAATGTTTTATATAATCTATTCTGGAAAAGAATGCTTTATTGCTTTTTTAGATAGGAAGAGAGCCAGTATCTCAAAATAGGCTGCACTAGAACCATGTTGTTTTTTACAAATCTCAGATCAGCATACTAGCTGTTAGGCCATGTATTCCGAACTTCGATTAAACCTTTACCTGGCACGTCTCTAGCACAAATTTTGCGATATCTGGAATCTCTTTAAAATTCATATATAGTTAAGACAAAAAAAGAAGTCTTGAATGCTAGAAAAAGGGGAATGCGTTCGTTGAATATAATAAAAATTTCAACTACATTAGAAGCAATTACTAATTTCTTAGGGAAAAAAAACTAAGCAAGCAACTAAATAATAGATCATGAAAAACACACTTTCTATATTCAGCACGCAAATTTTTGTTTAAAAAATAATTTCCTAGACTGACCATCTCTTAAAAAAATAATAACTTTTTCAATTTAAAATTAAGAATTCAGTGAAACTTAGCTTTTATTCTGTAGCCTGAAACACCCACTTTCTACATCTTCATTCATAAATGCTATTTTCGACTTTCACTACTTTTGTGAGATTTCAGAAATTCGCTCACCATGTATAGCTTTAGAGGTGTTACTGATGCACAAAAAATAAAAAATTTACTGTATTAAGTATTTTAATTAAAATCTACAAATTAAAAAAGATTATTTCTTTGATGAAACATTTTAAGGGGAAAAGTATATTAAAAAAATGTTAATATACTCTCTGAAAATTTAATTTATATAAATTTTTAAAACTTTTATCGTTACTATTATCTTTATGTTCATACTGGTATGGAGATAACAAGAATCCCAAAACCAACAGCACTAGAACCATGTTGTTTTTTACAAATCAAAGATCAGAGTACTAGCTGTTAGGCCATGTATCCCGAACTCCAATTAAACCTTTACCTGGCACGTCTCTAATACAAATTTTGCGATGTCTTGTATCTCCTTTAGGCAACAATATGTTTAAACTGAAGATTTTACTATTTAGCAATAAATATTAAAGTAATAGGGGACTATTGAAAAGAACCGATAGAAAATAGAATTTTTCTTCTTTATTCTTAAAATTTAAAGTTCAAGTGAAATGTTTTATATAATCTATTCTGGAAAAGAATGCTTTATTGTTTTTTTAGATAGGGAGAGAGCCAGTATCTCAAAATAGGCTGCACTAGAACCATGTTGTTTTTTACAAATCTCAGATCAGCATACTAGCTGTTAGGCCATGTATTCCGAACTTCGATTAAACCTTTACCTGGCACGTCTCTAGCACAAATTTTGCGATATCTGGAATCTCTTTAAAATTTATATATAGTTAAGACAAAAAAAGAAGTCTTGAATGCTAGAAAAAGGGGAATGCGTTCGTTGAATATAATAAAAATTTCAACTACATTAGAAGCAATTACTAATTTCTTAGGGAAAAAAACTAAGCAAGCAACTAAATATTAGATCATGAAAAACACACTTTTTATCTTCAGCATGCAAATTTTTGTTTAAAAAATAATTTCCTAGACTGACCATCTCTTAAAAAAATTATAACTTTTTCAATTTAAAATTAAGAATTCAGTGAAACTTAGCTTTTATTCTGTAGCCTGAAACACCCACTTTCTACATCTTCATTCATAAATGCTATTTTCGACTTTCACTACTTTTGTGAGATTTCAGAAATTCGCTCACCAGGTATAGCTTTAGAGGTGTTACTGATGAACAAAAAATAAAAAATTCACTGTATTAAGTATTTTAATTAAAATCTACAAATTAAAAAAGATTATTTCTTTCATGAATCATTTTAAGGGGAAAAGTATAGGAAAAAAATGTTAATATTCTCTCTGAAAATTTAATTTATATAAATTTTTAAAACTTTTCTCGTTACTATTATCTTTGTGTTCATACTGGTATGGAGATAACAAGAATCCCAAAACCAACAGCACTAGAACCATGTTGTTTTTTACAAATCAAAGATCAGAGTACTAGCTGTTAGGCCATGTATCCCGAACTCCAATTAAACCTTTACCTGGCACGTCTCTAACACAAATTTTGCGATGTCTTGTATCTCCTTTAGGCAACAATATATTTAAACTGACGATTTTATTTCTTAGCAATAAATAAAGTAATAGGGGACTATTGAAAAGAACCGATAGAAAATAGAATTTTTCTTCTTTATTCTTAAAATTTAAAGTTCAAGTGAAATGTTTTATATAATCTATTCTGGAAAAGAATGCTTTATTGTTTTTCTAGATAGGGAGAGAGCCAGTAAATTAAAATAGGCTGCACTAGAACCATGTTGTTTT
Source organism: Parasteatoda tepidariorum (assembly GCF_982258835.1). Taxonomy (NCBI): domain Eukaryota; kingdom Metazoa; phylum Arthropoda; class Arachnida; order Araneae; family Theridiidae; genus Parasteatoda; species Parasteatoda tepidariorum. The sequence goes on from NC_141757.1 coordinate 75,692,504, forward strand.
TTACAAATCTCAGATCAGCATACTAGCTGTTAGGCCATGTATTCCGAACTTCGATTAAACCTTTACCTGGCACGTCTCTAGCACAAATTTTGCGATATCTGGAATATCTTTAAAATTTATATATAGTTAAGACAAAAAAAGAAGTCTTGAATGCTAGAAAAAGGGGAATGCGTTCGTTGAATATAAAAAAAATTTCAACTACATTAGAAGCAATTACTAATTTCTTAGGGAAAAAAACTAAGCAAGCAACTAAATAATAGATCATGAAAAACACACTTTCTATCTTCAGCACGCAAATTTTTGTTTAAAAAATAATTTCCTAGACTGACCACCTCTTAAAAAAATAATAACTTTTTCAATTTAAAATTAAGAATTCAGTGAAACTTAGCTTTTATTCTGTAGCCTGAAACACCCACTTTCTACATCTTCATTCATAAATGCTATTTTCGACTTTCACTACTTTTGTGAGATTTCAGAAATTCGCTCTTCAGGTGTAGCTTTAGAGGTGTTACTGATGCACAAAAAATAAAAAATTCACTGTATTAAGTATTTTAATTAAAATCTACAAATTAAAAAAGATTATTTCTTTGATGAAACATTTTAAGGGGAAAAGTATGGGAAAAAAATGTTAATATACTCTCTGAAAATTTAATTTATATAAATTTTTAAAACTTTTCTCGTTACTATTATCTTTATGTTCATACTGGTATGGAGATAACAAGAATCCCAAAACCAACAGCACTAGAACCATGTTGTTTTTTACAAATCAAAGATCAGAGTACTAGCTGTTAGGCCATGTATCCCGAACTCCAATTAAACCTTTACCTGGCACGTCTCTAATACAAATTTTGCGATGTCTTGTATCTCCTTTAGGCAACAATATATTTAAACTGACGATTTTATTTCTTAGCAATAAATAAAGTAATAGGGGACTATTGAAAAGAACCGATAGAAAATAGAATTTTTCTTCTTTATTCTTAAAATTTAAAGTTCAAGTGAAATGTTTTATATAATCTATTCTAGAAAAGAATGCTTTATTGTTTTTTTAGATAGGGAGAGAGCCAGTATCTCAAAATAGGCTGCACTAGAACCATGTTGTTTTTTACAAATCTCAGATCAGCATACTAGCTGTTAGGCCATGTATTCCGAACTTCGATTAAACCTTTACCTGGCACGTCTCTAGCACAAATTTTGCGATATCTGGAATCTCTTTAAAATTTATATATAGTTAAGACAAAAAAAGAAGTCTTGAATGCTAGAAAAAGGGGAATGCGTTCGTTGAATATAATAAAAATTTCAACTACATTAGAAGCAATTACTAATTTCTTAGGGAAAAAAACTAAGCAAGCAACTAAATATTAGATCATGAAAAACACACTTTTTATCTTCAGCATGCAAATTTTTGTTTAAAAAATAATCTCCTAGACTGACCATCTCTTAAAAAAATGATAACTTTTTCAATTTAAAATTAAGAATTCAGTGAAACTTAGCTTTTATTCTGTAGCCTGAAACACCCACTTTCTACATCTTCATTCATAAATGATATTTTCGACTTTCACTACTTTTGTGAGATTTCAGAAATTCGCTCTTCAGGTGTAGCTTTAGAGGTGTTACTGATGCACAAAAAATAAAAAATTCACTGTATTAAGTATTTTAATTAAAATCTACAAATTAAAAAAGATTATTTCTTTGATGAAACATTTTAAGGGGAAAAGTATAGGAAAAAAATGTTAATATACTCTCTGAAAATTTAATTTATATAAATTTTTAAATCTTTTCTCGTTACTATTATCTTTATGTTCATACTGGCATGGAGATAACAAGAATCCCAAAACCAACAGCACTAGAACCATGTTGTTTTTTACAAATCAAAGATCAGAGTACTAGCTGTTAGGCCATGTATCCCGAACTCCAATTAAACCTTTACCTGGCACGTCTCTAATACAAATTTTGCGATGTCTTGTATCTCCTTTAGGCAACAATATATTTAAACTGACGATTTTATTTCTTAGCAATAAATAAAGTAATAGGGGACTATTGAAAAGAACTGATAGAAAAGAAAATAGAATTTTTCTTCTTTATTCTTAAAATTTAAAGTTCAAGTGAAATGTTTTATATAATCTATTCTGGAAAAGAATGCTTTATTGTTTTTTAAGATAGGGAGAGAGCCGGTATCTCAAAATAGGCTGCACTAGAACCATGTTGTTTTTTACAAATCTCAGATCAGCATACTAGCTGTTAGGCCATGTATTCCGAACTTCGATTAAACCTCTACCTGGCACGTCTCTAGCACATATTTTGCGATATCTGGAATCTCTTTAAAATTTATATATAGTTAAGACCAAAAAAGAAGTCTTGAATGCTAGAAAAAGGGGAATGTGTTCGTTGAATATAATAAAAATTTCAACTACATTAGAAGCAATTACTAATTTCTTAGGGAAAAAAACTAAGCAAGCAACTAAATAATAGATCATGAAAAACACACTTTCTATCTTCAGCACGCAAATTTTTGTTTAAAAAATAATTTCCTAGACTGACCACCTCTTAAAAAAATAATAACTTTTTCAATTTAAAATTAAGAATTCAGTGAAACTTAGCTTTTATTCTGTAGCCTATAGCTCTTGAAACACCCACTTTCTACATCTTCATTCATAAATGCTATTTTCGAATTTCACTACTTTTGTGAGATTTCAGAAATTCGCTCTTCAGGTGTAGCTTTAGAGGTGTTACTGATGCACAAAAAATAAACAATTCACTGTATTAAGTATTTTAATTAAAATCTACAAATTAAAAAAGATTATTTCTTTGATGAAACATTTTAAGGGGAAAAGTATAGGAAAAAATGTTAATATACTCTCTGAAAATTTAATTTATATAAATTTTTAAATCTTTTCTCGTTACTATTATCTTTATGTTCATACTGGTATGGAGATAACAAGAATCCCAAAACCAACAGCACTAGAACCATGTTGTTTTTTACAAATCAAAGATCAGAGTACTAGCTGTTAGGCCATGTATCCCGAACTCCAATTAAACCTTTACCTGGCACGTCTCTAATACAAATTTTGCGATGTCTTGTATCTCCTTTAGGCAACAATATATTTAAACTGACGATTTTATTTCTTAGCAATAAATAAAGTAATAGGGGACTATTGAAAAGAACTGATAGAAAAGAAAATAGAATTTTTCTTCTTTATTCTTAAAATTTAAAGTTCAAGTGAAATGTTTTATATAATCTATTCTGGAAAAGAATGCTTTATTGTTTTTTAAGATAGAGAGAGAGAGCCGGTATCTCAAAATAGGCTGCACTAGAACCATGTTGTTTTTTACAAATCTCAGATCAGCATACTAGCTGTTAGGCCATGTATTCCGAACTTCGATTAAACCTTTACCTGGCACGTCTCTAGCACATATTTTGCGATATCTGGAATCTCTTTAAAATTTATATATAGTTAAGACCAAAAAAGAAGTCTTGAATGCTAGAAAAAGGGGAATGCGTTCGTTGAATATAATAAAAATTTCAACTACATTAGAAGCAATTACTAATTTCTTAGGGAAAAAAACTAAGCAAGCAACTAAATAATAGATCATGAAAAACACACTTTTTATCTTCAGCATGCAAATTTTTGTTTAAAAAATAATTTCCTAGACTGACCATCTCTTAAAAAAATGATAACTTTTTCAATTTAAAATTAAGAATTCAGTGAAACTTAGCTTTTATTCTGTAGCCTGAAACACCCACTTTCTACATCTTCATTCATAAATGCTATTTTCGACTTTCACTACTTTTGTGAGATTTCAGAAATTCGCTCACCAGGTATTGCTTTAGAGGTGTTACTGATGCACAAAAAATAAAAAATTCACTGTATTAAGTATTTTAATTAAAATCTACAAATTAAAAAAGATTATTTCTTTGATGAAACATTTTAAGGGGAAAAGTATATTAAAAAATGTTAATATACTCTCTGAAAATTTAATTTAGATAAATTTTTAAAACTTTTCTCGCTACTATTATCTTTATGTTCATACTGGTATGGAGATAACAAGAATCCCAAAACCAACAGCACTAGAACCATGTTGTTTTTTACAAATCAAAGATCAGAGTACTAGCTGTTAGGCCATGTATCCCGAACTCCAATTAAACCTTTACCTGGCACGTCTCTAACACAAATTTTGCGATGTCTTGTATCTCCTTTAGGCAACAATATATTTAAACTGACGATTTTACTTCTTCGCAATAAATAAAGTAATAGGGGACTACTGAAAAGAACCGATGGAAAATAGAATTTTTCTTCTTTATTCTTAAAATTTAAAGTTCAAGTGAAATGTTTTATATAATCTATTCTGGAAAAGAATGCTTTATTGTTTTTTTAGATAGGGAGAGAGCCAGTAAATTAAAATAGGCTGCACTAGAACCATGTTGTTTTTTACAAATCTCAGAGCAGCATACTAGCTGTTAGGCCATGTATTCCGAACTTCGATTAAACCTTTACCTGGCACGTCTCTAGCACAAATTTTGCGATATCTGGAATCTCTTTAAAATTTATATATAGTTAAGACAAAAAAAGAAGTCTTGAATGCTAGAAAAAGGGGAATGCGTTCGTTGAATATAATAAAAATTTCAACTACATTAGAAGCAATTACTAATTTCTTAGGGAAAAAAACTAAGCAAGCAACTAAATAATAGATCATGAAAAACACACTTTCTATCTTCAGCACGCAAATTTTTGTTTAAAAAATAATTTCCTAGACTGACCACCTCTTAAAAAAATAATAACTTTTTCAATTTAAAATTAAGAATTCAGTGAAACTTAGCTTTTATTCTGTAGCCTATAGCTCTTGAAACACCCACTTTCTACATCTTCATTCATAAATGCTATTTTCGACTTTCACTACTTTTGTGAGATTTCAGAAATTCGCTCTTCAGGTGTAGCTTTAGAGGTGTTACTGATGCACATAAAATAAAAAATTTACTGTATTAAGTATTTTAATTAAAATCAACAAATTAAAAAAGAATATTTCTTTGATGAAACATTTTAAGGGGAAAAGTATAGGAAAAAAATTTTAATATATTCTTTAAAAATTAATTTATATAAATTTTTAAAACTTTTCTCGTTACTATTATCTTTATGTTCATACTGGTATGGAGATAACAAGAATCCCAAAACCAACAGCATTAGAACCATGTTGTTTTTTACAAATCAAAGATCAGAGTACTAGCTGTTAGGCCATGTTTCCCGAACTCCAATTAAACCTTTACCTGGCACGTCTCTAATACAAATTTTGCGATGTCTTGTATCTCCTTTAGGCAACAATATATTTAAACTGAAGATTTTACTATTTAGCAATAAATATTAAAGTAATAGGGGACTATTGAAAAGAACCGATAGAAAATAGAATTTTTCTTCTTTATTCTTAAAATTTAAAGTTCAAGTGAAATGTTTTATATAATCTATTCTGGAAAAGAATGCTTTATTGTTTTTTTAGATAGGGAGAGAGCCAGTATCTCAAAATAGGCTGCACTAGAACCATGTTGTTTTTTACAAATCTCAGATCAGCATACTAGCTGTTAGGCCATGTATTCCGAACTTCGATTAAACCTTTACCTGGCACGTCTCTAGCACAAATCTTGCGATATCTGGAATCTCTTTAAAATTTATATATAGTTAAGACAAAAAAAGAAGTCTTGAATGCTAGAAAAAGGGGAATGCGTTCGTTGAATATAATAAAAATTTCAACTACATTAGAAGCAATTACTAATTTCTTAGGGAAAGAAACTAAGCAAGCAACTAAATAATAGATCATGAAAAACACACTTTTTATCTTCAGCATGCAAATTTTTGTTTAAAAAATAATTTCCTAGACTGACCATCTCTTAAAAAAATGATAACTTTTTCAATTTAAAATTAAGAATTCAGTGAAACTTAGCTTTTATTCTGTAGCCTGAAACACCCACTTTCTACATCTTCATTCATAAATGCTATTTTCGACTTTCACTACTTTTGTGAGATTTCAGAAATTCGCTCACCAGGTATAGCTTTAGAGGTGTTACTGATGCACAAAAAATAAGAAATTCACTGTATTAAGTATTTTAATTAAAATCTACAAATTAAAAAAGATTATTTCTTTCATGAATCATTTTAAGGGGAAAGGTATAGGAAAAAAATGTTAATATTCTCTCTGAAAATTTAATTTATATAAATTTTTAAAACTTTTCTCGTTACTATTATCTTTGTGTTCATACTGGTATGGAGATAACAAGAATCCCAAAACCAACAGCACTAGAACCATGTTGTTTTTTACAAATCAAAGATCAGAGTACTAGCTGTTAGGCCATGTATCCCGAACTCCAATTAAACCTTTACCTGGCACGTCTCTAATACAAATTTTGCGATGTCTTGTATCTCCTTTAGGCAACAATATATTTAAACTGACGATTTTATTTCTTAGCAATAAATAAAGTAATAGGGGACTATTGAAAAGAACCGATAGAAAATAGAATTTTTCTTCTTTATTCTTAAAATTTAAAGTTCAAGTGAAATGTTTTATATAATCTATTCTAGAAATTAATGCTTTATTGTTTTTTTAGATAGGGAGAGAGCCAGTATCTCAAAATAGGCTGCACTAGAACCATGTTGTTTTTTACAAATCTCAGATCAGCATACTAGCTGTTAGGCCATGTATTCCGAACTTCGATTAAACCTTTACCTGGCACGTCTCTTGCACAAATTTTGCGATATCTGGAATCTCTTTAAAATTTATATATAGTTAAGACAAAAAAAGAAGTCTTGAATGCTAGAAAAAGGGGAATGCGTTCGTTGAATATAATAAAAATTTCAACTACATTAGAAGCAATTACTAATTTCTTAGGGAAAAAAACTAAGCAAGCAACTAAATATTAGATCATGAAAAACACACTTTTTATCTTCAGCATGCAAATTTTTGTTTAAAAAATAATTTCCTAGACTGACCATCTCTTAAAAAAATCATAACTTTTTCAATTTAAAATTAAGAATTCAGTGAAACTTAGCTTTTATTCTGTAGCCTGAAACACCCACTTTCTACATCTTCATTCATAAATGCTATTTTCGACTTTCACTACTTTTGTGAGATTTCAGAAATTCGATCACCAGGTATAGCTTTAGAGGTGTTACTGATGCACGAAAAATAAAAAATTCACTGTATTAAGTATTTTAATTAAAATCTACAAATTAAAAAAGATTATTTCTTTGATGAAACATTTTAAGGGGAAAAGTATAGGAAAAAAATGTTAATATACTCTCTGAAAATTTAATTTATATAAATTTTTAAAACTTTTCTCGTTACTATTATCTTTATGTTCATACTGGTATGGAGATAACAAGAATCCCAAAACCAACAGCACTAGAACCATGTTGTTTTTTACAAATCAAAGATCAGAGTACTAGCTGTTAGGCCATGTATCCCGAACTCCAATTAAACCTTTACCTGGCACGTCTCTATTACAAATTTTGCGATGTCTTGTATCTCCTTTAGGCAACAATATATTTAAACTGACGATTTTATTTCTTAGCAATAAATAAAGTAATAGGGGACTATTGAAAAGAACCGATAGAAAATAGAATTTTTCTTCTTTATTCTTAAAATTTAAAGTTCAAGTGAAATGTTTTATATAATCTATTCTGGAAAAGAATGCTTTATTGTTTTTCTAGATAGGGAGAGAGCCAGTAAATTAAAATAGGCTGCACTAGAACCATGTTGTTTTTTACAAATCTCAGATCAGCATACTAGCTGTTAGGCCATGTATTCCGAACTTTGATTAAACCTTTACCTGGCACGTCTCTAGCACAAATTTTGCGATATCTGGAATCTCTTTAAAATTTATATATAGTTAAGACAAAAAAAGAAGTCTTGAATGCTAGAAAAAGGGGAATGCGTTCGTTGAATATAATAAAAATTTCAACTACATTAGAAGCAATTACTAATTTCTTAGGGAAAAAAACTAAGCAAGCAACTAAATAATAGATCATGAAAAACACACTTTCTATCTTCAGCACGCAAATTTTTGTTTAAAAAATAATTTCCTTGACTGACCACCTCTTAAAAAAATAATAACTTTTTCAATTTAAAATTAAGAATTCAGTGAAACTTAGCTTTTATTCTGTAGCCTATAGCTCTTGAAACACCCACTTTCTACATCTTCATTCATAAATGCTATTTTCGACTTTCACTACTTTTGTGAGATTTCAGAAATTCGCTCTTCAGGTGTAGCTTTAGAGGTGTTACTGATGCACAAAAAATAAAAAATTCACTGTATTAAGTATTTTAATTAAAATCTACAAATTAAAAAAGATTATTTCTTTGATGAAACATTTTAAGGGGAAAAGTATAGGAAAAAAATGTTAATATTCTCTCTGAAAATTTAATTTATATAAATTTTTAAAACTTTTCTCGTTACTATTATCTTTGTGTTCATACTGGTATGGAGATAACAAGAATCCCAAAACCAACAGCACTAGAACCATGTTGTTTTTTACAAATCAAAGATCAGAGTACTAGCTGTTAGGCCATGTATCCCGAACTCCAATTAAACCTTTACCTGGCACGTCTCTAATACAAATTTTGCGATGTCTTGTATCTCCTTTAGGCAACAATATATTTAAACTGACGATTTTATTTCTTAGCAATAAATAAAGTAATAGGGGACTATTGAAAAGAACCGATAGAAAATAGAATTTTTCTTCTTTATTCTTAAAATTTAAAGTTCAAGTGAAATGTTTTATATAATCTATTCTAGAAATTAATGCTTTATTGTTTTTTTAGATAGGGAGAGAGCCAGTATCTCAAAATAGGCTGCACTAGAACCATGTTGTTTTTTACAAATCTCAGATCAGCATACTAGCTGTTAGGCCATGTATTCCGAACTTCGATTAAACCTTTACCTGGCACGTCTCTTGCACAAATTTTGCGATATCTGGAATCTCTTTAAAATTTATATATAGTTAAGACAAAAAAAGAAGTCTTGAATGCTAGAAAAAGGGGAATGCGTTCGTTGAATATAATAAAAATTTCAACTACATTAGAAGCAATTACTAATTTCTTAGGGAAAAAAACTAAGCAAGCAACTAAATATTAGATCATGAAAAACACACTTTTTATCTTCAGCATGCAAATTTTTGTTTAAAAAATAATTTCCTAGACTGACCATCTCTTAAAAAAATCATAACTTTTTCAATTTAAAATTAAGAATTCAGTGAAACTTAGCTTTTATTCTGTAGCCTGAAACACCCACTTTCTACATCTTCATTCATAAATGCTATTTTCGACTTTCACTACTTTTGTGAGATTTCAGAAATTCGATCACCAGGTATAGCTTTAGAGGTGTTACTGATGCACGAAAAATAAAAAATTCACTGTATTAAGTATTTTAATTAAAATCTACAAATTAAAAAAGATTATTTCTTTGATGAAACATTTTAAGGGGAAAAGTATAGGAAAAAAATGTTAATATACTCTCTGAAAATTTAATTTATATAAATTTTTAAAACTTTTCTCGTTACTATTATCTTTATGTTCATACTGGTATGGAGATAACAAGAATCCCAAAACCAACAGCACTAGAACCATGTTGTTTTTTACAAATCAAAGATCAGAGTACTAGCTGTTAGGCCATGTATCCCGAACTCCAATTAAACCTTTACCTGGCACGTCTCTATTACAAATTTTGCGATGTCTTGTATCTCCTTTAGGCAACAATATATTTAAACTGACGATTTTATTTCTTAGCAATAAATAAAGTAATAGGGGACTATTGAAAAGAACCGATAGAAAATAGAATTTTTCTTCTTTATTCTTAAAATTTAAAGTTCAAGTGAAATGTTTTATATAATCTATTCTGGAAAAGAATGCTTTATTGTTTTTCTAGATAGGGAGAGAGCCAGTAAATTAAAATAGGCTGCACTAGAACCATGTTGTTTTTTACAAATCTCAGATCAGCATACTAGCTGTTAGGCCATGTATTCCGAACTTTGATTAAACCTTTACCTGGCACGTCTCTAGCACAAATTTTGCGATATCTGGAATCTCTTTAAAATTTATATATAGTTAAGACAAAAAAAGAAGTCTTGAATGCTAGAAAAAGGGGAATGCGTTCGTTGAATATAATAAAAATTTCAACTACATTAGAAGCAATTACTAATTTCTTAGGGAAAAAAACTAAGCAAGCAACTAAATAATAGATCATGAAAAACACACTTTCTATCTTCAGCACGCAAATTTTTGTTTAAAAAATAATTTCCTTGACTGACCACCTCTTAAAAAAATAATAACTTTTTCAATTTAAAATTAAGAATTCAGTGAAACTTAGCTTTTATTCTGTAGCCTATAGCTCTTGAAACACCCACTTTCTACATCTTCATTCATAAATGCTATTTTCGACTTTCACTACTTTTGTGAGATTTCAGAAATTCGCTCTTCAGGTGTAGCTTTAGAGGTGTTACTGATGCACAAAAAATAAAAAATTCACTGTATTAAGTATTTTAATTAAAATCTACAAATTAAAAAAGATTATTTCTTTGATGAAACATTTTAAGGGGAAAAGTATAGGAAAAAAATGTTAATATACTCTCTGAAAATTTAATTTATATAAATTTTTAAAACTTTTCTCGTTACTATTATCTTTATGTTCATACTGGTATGGAGATAACAAGAATCCCAAAACCAACAGCACTAGAACCATGTTGTTTTTTACAAATCAAAGATCAGAGTACTAGCTGTTAGGCCATGTATCCCGAACTCCAATTAAACCTTTACCTGGCACGTCTCTAATACAAATTTTGCGATGTCTTGTATCTCCTTTAGGCAACAATATATTTAAACTGACGATTTTCTTTCTTAGCAATAAATAAAGTAATAGGGGACTATTGAAAAGAACCGATAGAAAATAGAATTTTTCTTCTTTATTCTTAAAATTTAAAGTTCAAGTGAAATGTTTTATATAATCTATTCTAGAAAAGAATGCTTTATTGTTTTTTTAGATAGGGAGAGAGCCAGTATCTCAAAATAGGCTGCACTAGAACCATGTTGTTTTTTACAAATCTCAGATCAGCATACTAGCTGTTAGGCCATGTATTCCGAACTTCGATTAAACCTTTACCTGGCACGTCTCTAGCACAAATTTTGCGATATCTGGAATCTCTTTAAAATTTATATATAGTTAAGACAAAAAAAGAAGTCTTGAATGCTAGAAAAAGGGGAATGCGTTCGTTGAATATAATAAAAATTTCAACTACATTAGAAGCAATTACTAATTTCTTAGGGAAAAAAACTAAGCAAGCAACTAAATAATAGATCATGAAAAACACACTTTCTATCTTCAGCACGCAAATTTTTGTTTAAAAAATAATTTCCTAGACTGACCACCTCTTAAAAAAATAATAACTTTTTCAATTTAAAATTAAGAATTCAGTGAAACTTAGCTTTTATTCTGTAGCCTATAGCTCTTGAAACACCCACTTTCTACATCTTCATTCATAAATGCTATTTTCGACTTTCACTACTTTTGTGAGATTTCAGAAATTCGCTCACCAGGTATAGCTTTAGAGGTGTTACTGATGCACAAAAAATAAAAAATTCACTGTATTAAGTATTTTAATTAAAATCTACAAATTAAAAAAGATTATTTCGTTGATGAAACATTTTAAGGGGAAAAGTATATTAAAAAAATGTTAATATACTCTCTGAAAATTTAATTTATATAAATTTTTAAAACTTTTCTCGTTACTATTATCTTTATGTTCATACTGGTATGGAGATAACAAGAATCCCAAAACCAACAGCACTAGAACCATGTTGTTTTTTACAAATCAAAGATCAGAGTACTAGCTGTTAGGCCATGTATCCCGAACTCCAATTAAACCTTTACCTGGCACGTCTCTAACACAAATTTTGCGATGTCTTGTATCTCCTTTAGGCAACAATATATTTAAACTGACGATTTTATTTCTTAGCAATAAATAAAGTAATAGGGGACTATTGAAAAGAACCGATAGAAAATAGAATTTTTCTTCTTTATTCTTAAAATTTAAAGTTCAAGTGAAATGTTTTATATAATCTATTCTAGAAAAGAATGCTTTATTGTTTTTTTAGATAGGGAGAGAGCCAGTATCTCAAAATAGGCTGCACTAGAACCATGTTGTTTTTTACAAATCTCAGATCAGCATACTAGCTGTTAGGCCATGTATTCCGAACTTCGATTAAACCTTTACCTGGCACGTCTCTAGCACAAATTTTGCGATATCTGGAATCTCTTTAAAATTTATATATAGTTAAGACAAAAAAAGAAGTCTTGAATGCTAGAAAAAGGGGAATGCGTTCGTTGAATATAATAAAAATTTCAACTACATTAGAAGCAATTACTAATTTCTTAGGGAAAAAAACTAAGCAAGCAACTAAATATTAGATCATGAAAAACACACTTTTTATCTTCAGCATGCAAATTTTTGTTTAAAAAATAATCTCCTAGACTGACCATCTCTTAAAAAAATGATAACTTTTTCAATTTAAAATTAAGAATTCAGTGAAACTTAGCTTTTATTCTGTAGCCTGAAACACCCACTTTCTACATCTTCATTCATAAATGCTATTTTCGACTTTCACTACTTTTGTGAGATTTCAGAAATTCGCTCACCAGGTATAGCTTTAGAGGTGTTACTGATGCTCAAAAAATAAAAAATTCACTGTATTAAGTATTTTAATTAAAATCTACAAATTAAAAAAGATTATTTCTTTGATGAAACATTTTAAGGGGAAAAGTATAGGAAAAAATTTTTAATATATTCTTTAAAAATTAATTTATATAAATTTTTAAAACTTTTCTCGTTACTATTATCTTTATGTTCATACTGGTAGGGAGATAACAAGAATCCCAAATCCAACAGCATTAGAACCATGTTGTTTTTTACAAATCAAAGATCAGAGTACTAGCTGTTAGGCCATGTTTCCCGGACTCCAATTAAACCTTTAGCTGGCACGTCTCTAATACAAATTTTGCGATGTCTTGTATCTCCTTTAGGCAACAATATATTGAAACTGAAGATTTTACTATTTAGCAATAAATATTAAAGTAATAGGGGACTATTGAAAAGAACCGATAGAAAATAGAATTTTTCTTCTTTATTCTTAAAATTTAAAGTTTAAGTGAAATGTTTTATATAATCTATTCTGGAAAAGAATGCTTTATTGTTTTTTTAGATAGGGAGAGAGCCAGTATCTCAAAATAGGCTGCACTAGAACCATGTTGTTTTTTGCAAATCTCAGATCATTATACTAGCTGTTAGGCCATGTATTCCGAACTTCGATTAAACCTTTACCTGGCACGTCTCTAGCACAAATTTTGCGATATCTGGAATCTCTTTAAAATTTATATATAGTTAAGACAAAAAAAGAAGTCTTGAATGCTAGAAAAAGGGGAATGCGTTCGTTGAATATAATAAAAATTTCAACTACATTAGAAGCAATTACTAATTTCTTAGGGAAAAAAACTAAGCAAGCAACTAAATAATAGATCATGAAAAATACACTTTTTATCTTCAGCATGCAAATTTTTGTTTAAAAAATAATTTCCTAGACTGACCATCTCTTAAAAAAATGATAACTTTTTTAATTTAAAATTAAGAATTCAGTGAAACATAGCTTTTATTCTGTAGCCTGAAACACCCACTTTCTACATCTTCATTCATAAATGCTATTTTCGACTTTCACTACTTTTGTGAGATTTCAGAAATTCGCTCACCAGGTATAGCTTTAGAGGTGTTACTGATGCACAAAAAATAAAAAATTCACTGTATTAAGTATTTTAATTAAAATCTACAAATTAAAAAAGATTATTTCTTTGATGAAACATTTTAAGGGGAAAAGTATATTAAAAAAATGTTAATATACTCTCTGAAAATTTAATTTATATAAATTTTTAAAACTTTTCTCGTTACTATTATCTTTATGTTCATACTGGTATGGAGATAACAAGAATCCTAAAACCAACAGCACTAGAACCATGTTGTTTTTTACAAATCAAAGATCAGAGTACTAGCTGTTAGGCCATGTATCCCGAACTCCAATTAAACCTTTACCTGGCACGTCTCTAATACAAATTTTGCGATGTCCTGTATCTCCTTTAGGCAACAATATATTTAAACTGAAGATTTTACTATTTAGCAATAAATATTAAAGTAATAGGGGACTATTGAAAAGAACCGATAGAAAATAGAATTTTTCTTCTTTATTCTTAAAATTTAAAGTTCAAGTGAAATGTTTTATATAATCTATTCTGGAAAAGAATGCTTTATTGTTTTTTTAGATAGGGAGAGAGCCAGTATCTCAAAATAGGCTGCACTAGAACCATGTTGTTTTTTACAAATCTCAGATCAGCATACTAGCTGTTAGGCCATGTTTTCCGAACTTCGATTAAACCTTTACCTGGCACGTCTCTAGCACAAATTTTGCGATATCTGGAATCTCTTTAAAATTTATATATAGTTAAGACAAAAAAAGAAGTCTTGAATGCTAGAAAAAGGGGAATGCGTTCGTTGAATATAATAAGAATTTCAACTACATTAGAAGCAATTACTAATTTCTTAGGGAAAAAAACTAAGCAAGCAACTAAATAATAGATCATGAAAAACACACTTTTTATCTTCAGCATGCAAATTTTTGTTTAAAAAATAATTTCCTAGACTGACCATCTCTTAAAAAAATGATAACTTTTTCAATTTAAAATTAAGAATTCAGTGAAACTTAGCTTTTATTCTGTAGCCTGAAACACCCACTTTCTACATCTTCATTCATAAATGCTATTTTCGACTTTCACTACTTTTGTGAGATTTCAGAAATTCGCTCACCAGGTATTGCTTTAGAGGTGTTACTGATGCACAAAAAATAAAAAATTCACCGTATTAAGTATTTTAATTAAAATCTACAAATTAAAAAAGATTATTTCTTTGATGAAACATTTTAAGGGGAAAAGTATATTAAAAAAAATGTTAATATACTCTCTGAAAATTTAATTTATATAAATTTTTAAAACTTTTCTCGTTACTATTATCTTTATGTTCATACTGGTATGGAGATAACAAGATTCCCAAAACCAACAGCACTAGAACCATGTTGTTTTTTACAAATCAAAGATCAGAGTACTAGCTGTTAGGCCATGTATCCCGAACTCCAATTAAACCTTTACCTGGCACGTCTCTAACACAAATTTTGCGATGTCTTGTATCTCCTTTAGGCAACAATATATTTAAACTGACGATTTTATTTCTTAGCAATAAATAAAGTAATAGGGGACTATTGAAAAGAACCGATAGAAAATAGAATTTTTCTTCTTTATTCTTAAAATTTAAAGTTCAAGTGAAATGTTTTATATAATCTATTCTGGAAAAGAATGCTTTATTGTTTTTTTAGATAGGGAGAGAGCCAGTAAATTAAAATAGGCTGCACTAGAACCATGTTGTTTTTTACAAATCTCAGATCAGCATACTAGCTGTTAGGCCATGTATTCCGAACTTCGATTAAACCTTTACCTGGCACGTCTCTAGCACAAATTTTGCGATATCTGGAATCTCTTTAAAATTTATATATAGTTAAGACAAAAAAAGAAGTCTTGAATGCTAGAAAAAGGGGAATGCGTTCGTTGAATATAATAAAAATTTCAACTGCATTAGAAGCAATTACTAATTTCTTAGGGAAAAAAACTAAGCAAGCAACTAAATAATAGATCATGAAAAACACACTTTCTATCTTCAGCACGCAAATTTTTGTTTAAAAAATAATTTCCTAGACTGACCATCTCTTAAAAAAATGATAACTTTTTCAATTTAAAATTAAGAATTCAGTGAAACTTAGCTTTTATTCTGTAGCCTGAAACACCCACTTTCTACATCTTCATTCATAAATGCTATTTTCGACTTTCACTACTTTTGTGAGAATTCAGAAATTCGCTCTTCAGGTGTAGCTTTAGAGGTGTTACTGATGCACAAAAAATAAAAAATTCACTGTATTAAGTATTTTAATTAAAATCTACAAATTAAAAAAGATTATTTCTTTGATGAAACATTTTAAGGGGAAAAGTATAGGAAAAAAATGTTAATATACTCTCTGAAAATTTAATTTATATAAATTTTTAAAACTTTTCTCGTTACTATTATCTTTATGTTCATACTGGTATGGAGATAACAAGAATCCCAAAACCAACAGCAATAGAACCATGTTGTTTTTTACAAATCAAAGATCAGAGTACTAGCTGTTAGGCCATGTATCCCGAACTCCAATTAAACCTTTACCTGGCACGTCTCTAATACAAATTTTGCGATGTCTTGTATCTCCTTTAGGCAACAATATATTTAAACTGACGATTTTATTTCTTAGCAATAAATAAAGTAATAGGGGACTATTGAAAAGAACTGATAGAAAAGAAAATAGAATTTTTCTTCTTTATTCTTAAAATTTAAAGTTCAAGTGAAATGTTTTATATAATCTATTCTGGAAAAGAATGCTTTATTGTTTTTTTAGATAGGGAGAGAGCCAGTATCTCAAAATAAGCTGCACTAGAACCATGTTGTTTTTTACAAATCTCAGATCAGCATACTAGCTGTTAGGCCATGTATTCCGAACTTCGATTAAACCTTTACCTGGCACGTCTCTAGCACAAATTTTGCGATATCTGGAATCTCTTTAAAATTTATATATAGTTAAGACAAAAAAAGAAGTCTTGAATGCTAGAAAAAGGGGAATGCGTTCGTTGAATATAATAAAAATTTCAACTACATTAGAAGCAATTACTAATTTCTTAGGGAAAAAAACTAAGCAAGCAACTAAATAATAGATCATGAAAAACACACTTTCTATCTTCAGCACGCAAATTTTTGTTTAAAAAATAATTTCCTAGACTGACCACCTCTTAAAAAAATAATAACTTTTTCAATTTAAAATTAAGAATTCAGTGAAACTTAGCTTTTATTCTGTAGCCTATAGCTCTTGAAACACCCACTTTCTACATCTTCATTCATAAATGCTATTTTCGACTTTCACTACTTTTGTGAGATTTCAGAAATTCGCTCTTCAGGTGTAGCTTTAGAGGTGTTACTGATGCACAAAAAATAAAAAATTCACTGTATTAAGTATTTTAATTAAAATCTACAAATTAAAAAAGATTATTTCTTTGATGAAACATTTTAAGGGGAAAAGTATAGGAAAAAAATGTTAATATACTCTCTGAAAATTTAATTCATATAAATTTTTAAATCTTTTCTCGTTACTATTATCTTTATGTTCATACTGGTATGGAGATAACAAGAATCCCAAAACCAACAGCACTAGAACCATGTTGTTTTTTACAAATCAAAGATCAGAGTACTAGCTGTTAGGCCATGTATCCCGAACTCCAATTAAACCTTTACCTGGCACGTCTCTAATAGAAATTTTGCGATGTCTTGTATCTCCTTTAGGCAACAATATATTTAAACTGACGATTTTATTTCTTAGCAATAAATAAAGTAATAGGGGACTATTGAAAAGAACTGATAGAAAAGAAAATAGAATTTTTCTTCTTTATTCTTAAAATTTAAAGTTCAAGTGAAATGTTTTATATAATCTATTCTGGAAAAGAATGCTTTATTGTTTTTTTAGATAGGGAGAGAGCCGGTATCTCAAAATAGGCTGCACTAGAACCATGTTGTTTTTTACAAATCTCAGATCAGCATACTAGCTGTTAGGCCATGTATTCCGAACTTCGATTAAACCTTTACCTGGCACGTCTCTAGCACAAATTTTGCGATATCTGGAATCTCTTTAAAATTTATATATAGTTAAGACAAAAAAAGAAGTCTTGAATGCTAGAAAAAGGGGAATGCGTTCGTTGAATATAATAAAAATTTCAACTACATTAGAAGCAATTACTAATTTCTTAGGGAAAAAAACTAAGCAAGCAGCTAAATAATAGATCATGAAAAACACACTTTCTATCTTTAGCACGCAAATTTTTGTTTAAAAAATAATTTCCTAGAGTGACCACCTCTTAAAAAAATAATAACTTTTTCAATTTAAAATTAAGAATTCAGTGAAACTTAGCTTTTATTCTGTAGCCTATAGCTCTTGAAACACCCACTTTCTACATCTTCATTCATAAATGCTATTTTCGACTTTCACTACATTTGTGAGATTTCAGATATTCGCTCTTCAGGTGTAGCTTTAGAGGTGTTACTGATGCACATAAAATAAAAAATTTACTGTATTAAGTATTTTAATTAAAATCTACAAATTAAAAAAGAATATTTCTTTGATGAATCATTTTAAGGGGAAAAGTATAGGAAAAAAATTTTAATATATTCTTTAAAAATTAATTTATATAAATTTTTAAAACTTTTCTCGTTACTATTATCTTTATGTTCATACTGGTATGGAGATAACAAGAATCCCAAAACCAACAGCATTAGAACCATGTTGTTTTTTACAAATCAAAGATCAGAGTACTAGCTGTTAGGCCATGTTTCCCGAACTCCAATTAAACCTTTACCTGGCACGTCTCTAATACAAATTTTGCGATGTCTTGTATCTCCTTTAGGCAACAATATATTTAAACTGAAGATTTTACTATTTAGCAATAAATATTAAAGTAATAGGGGACTATTGAAAAGAACCGATAGAAAATAGAATTTTTCTTCTTTATTCTTAAAATTTAAAGTTCAAGTGAAATGTTTTATATAATCTATTCTGGAAAAGAATGCTTTATTGTTTTTTTAGATAGGGAGAGAGCCAGTATCTCAAAATAGGCTGCACTAGAACCATGTTGTTTTTTACAAATCTCAGATCAGCATACTAGCTGTTAGGCCATGTATTCCGAACTTCGATTAAACCTTTACCTGGCACGTCTCTAGCACAAATCTTGCGATATCTGGAATCTCTTTAAAATTTATATATAGTTAAGACAAAAAAAGAAGTCTTGAATGCTAGAAAAAGGGGAATGCGTTCGTTGAATATAATAAAAATTTCAACTACATTAGAAGCAATTACTAATTTCTTAGGGAAAAAAACTAAGCAAGCAACTAAATAATAGATCATGAAAAACACACTTTTTATCTTCAGCATGCAAATTTTTGTTTAAAAAATAATTTCCTAGACTGACCATCTCTTAAAAAAATGATAACTTTTTCAATTTAAAATTAAGAATTCAGTGAAACTTAGCTTTTATTCTGTAGCCTGAAACACCCACTTTCTACATCTTCATTCATAAATGCTATTTTCGACTTTCACTACTTTTGTGAGATTTCAGAAATTCGCTCACCAGGTATAGCTTTAGAGGTGTTACACAATGCACAAAAAATAAAAAATTCACTGTATTAAGTATTTTAATTAAAATCTACAAATTAAAAAAGATTATTTCTTTCATGAATCATTTTAAGGGGAAAAGTATAGGAAAAAAATGTTAATATACTCTCTGAAAATTTAATTTATATAAATTTTTAAAACTTTTCTCGTTACTATTATCTTTGTGTTCATACTGGTATGGAGATAACTAGAATCCCAAAACCAACTGCACTAGAACCATGTTGTTTTTTACAAATCAAAGATCAGAGTACTAGCTGTTAGGCCATGTATCCCGAACTCCAATTAAACCTTTACCTGGCACGTCTCTAATACAAATTTTGCGATGTCTTGTATCTCCTTTAGGCAACAATATATTTAAACTGACGATTTTATTTCTTAGCAATAAATAAAGTAATAGGGGACTATTGAAAAGAACCGATAGAAAATAGAATTTTTCTTCTTTATTCTTAAAATTTAAAGTTCAAGTGAAATGTTTTATATAATCTATTCTGGAAAAGAATGCTTTATTGTTTTTTTAGATAGGGAGAGAGCCAGTATCTCAAAATAGGCTGCACTAGAACCATGTTGTTTTTTACAAATCTCAGATCAGCATACTAGCTGTTAGGCCATGTATTCCGAACTTCGATTAAACCTTTACCTGGCACGTCTCTAGCACAAATCTTGCGATATCTGGAATCTCTTTAAAATTTATATATAGTTAAGACAAAAAAAGAAGTCTTGAATGCTAGAAAAAGGGGAATGCGTTCGTTGAATATAATAAAAATTTCAACTACATTAGAAGCAATTACTAATTTCTTAGGGAAAAAAACTAAGCAAGCAACTAAATAATAGATCATGAAAAACACACTTTTTATCTTCAGCATGCAAATTTTTGTTTAAAAAATAATTTCCTAGACTGACCACCTCTTAAAAAAATAATAACTTTTTCAATTTAAAATTAAGAATTCAGTGAAACTTAGCTTTTATTCTGTAGCCTATAGCTCTTGAAACACCCACTTTCTACATCTTCATTCATAAATGCTATTTTCGACTTTCACTACATTTGTGAGATTTCAGAAATTCGCTCTTCAGGTGTAGCTTTAGAGGTGTTACTGATGCACATAAAATAAAAAATTTACTGTATTAAGTATTTTAATTAAAATCTACAAATTAAAAAAGATTATTTCTTTGATGAAACATTTTAAGGGGAAAAGTATAGGAAAAAAATGTTAATATACTCTCTGAAAATTTAATTTATATAAATTTTTAAATCTTTTCTCGTTACTATTATCTTTATGTTCATACTGGTATGGAGATAACAAGAATCCCAAAACCAACAGCACTAGAACCATGTTGTTTTTTACAAATCAAAGATCAGAGTACTAGCTGTTAGGCCATGTATCCCGAACTCCAATTAAACCTTTACCTGGCACGTCTCTAATACAAATTTTGCGATGTCTTGTATCTCCTTTAGGCAACAATATATTTAAACTGACGATTTTATTTCTTAGCAATAAATAAAGTAATAGGGGACTATTGAAAAGAACTGATAGAAAAGAAAATAGAATTTTTCTTCTTTATTCTTAAAATTTAAAGTTCAAGTGAAATGTTTTATATAATCTATTCTGGAAAAGAATGCTTTATTGTTTTTTTAGATAGGGAGAGAGCCGGTATCTCAAAATAGGCAGCACTAGAACCATGTTGTTTTTTACAAATCTCAGATCAGCATACTAGCTGTTAGGCCATGTATTCCGAACTTCGATTAAACCTTTACCTGGCACGTCTCTAGCACAAATTTTGCGATATCTGGAATCTCTTTAAAATTTATATATAGTTAAGACCAAAAAAGAAGTCTTGAATGCTAGAAAAAGGGGAATGCGTTCGTTGAATATAATAAAAATTTCAACTCCATTAGAAGCAATTACTAATTTCTTAGGGAAAAAAACTAAGCAAGCAACTAAATAATAGATCATGAAAAACACATTTTTTATCTTCAGCATGCAAATTTTTGTTTAAAAAATAATTTCCTAGACTGACCATCTCTTAAAAAAATGATAACTTTTTCAATTTAAAATTAAGAATTCAGTGAAACTTAGCTTTTATTCTGTAGCCTGAAACTCCCACTTTCTACATCTTCATTCATAAATGCTATTTTCGACTTTCACTACTTTTGTGAGATTTCAGAAATTCGCTCACCAGGTATTGCTTTAGAGGTGTTACTGATGCACAAAAAATAAAAAATTCACTGTATTAAGTATTTTAATTAAAATCTACAAATTAAAAAAGATTATTTCTTTGATGAAACATTTTAAGGGGAAAAGTATATTAAAAAATGTTAATATACTCTCTGAAAATTTAATTTATATAAATTTTTAAAACTTTTCTCGTTACTATTATCTTTATGTTCATACTGGTATGGAGATAACAAGAATCCCAAAACCAACAGCACTAGAACCATGTTGTTTTTTACAAATCAAAGATCAGAGTACTAGCTGTTAGGCCATGTATCCCGAACTCCAATTAAACCTTTACCTGGCACGTCTCTAACACAAATTTTGCGATGTCTTGTATCTCCTTTAGGCAACAATATATTTAAACTGACGATTTTACTTCTTAGCAATAAATAAAGTAATAGGGGACTATTGAAAAGAACCGATGGAAAATAGAATTTTTCTTCTTTATTCTTAAAATTTAAAGTTCAAGTGAAATGTTTTATATAATCTATTCTGGAAAAGAATGCTTTATTGTTTTTTTAGATAGGGAGAGAGCCAGTAAATTAAAATAGGCTGCACTAGAACCATGTTGTTTTTTACAAATCTCAGATCAGCATACTAGCTGTTAGGCCATGTATTCCGAACTTCGATTAAACCTTTACCTGGCACGTCTCTAGCACAAATTTTGCGATATCTGGAATCTCTTTAAAATTTATATATAGTTAAGACAAAAAAAGAAGTCTTGAATGCTAGAAAAAGGGGAATGCGTTCGTTGAATATAATAAAAATTTCAACTACATTAGAAGCAATTACTAATTTCTTAGGGAAAAAAACTAAGCAAGCAGCTAAATAATAGATCATGAAAAACACACTTTCTATCTTTAGCACGCAAATTTTTGTTTAAAAAATAATTTCCTAGACTGACCACCTCTTAAAAAAATAATAACTTTTTCAATTTAAAATTAAGAATTCAGTGAAACTTAGCTTTTATTCTGTAGCCTATAGCTCTTGAAACACCCACTTTCTACATCTTCATTCATAAATGCTATTTTCGACTTTCACTACATTTGTGAGATTTCAGAAATTCGCTCTTCAGGTGTAGCTTTAGAGGTGTTACTGATGCACATAAAATAAAAAATTTACTGTATTAAGTATTTTAATTAAAATCTACAAATTAAAAAAGAATATTTCTTTGATGAATCATTTTAAGGGGAAAAGTATAGGAAAAAAATTTTAATATATTCTTTAAAAATTAATTTATATAAATTTTTAAAACTTTTCTCGTTACTATTATCTTTATGTTCATACTGGTATGGAGATAACAAGAATCCCAAAACCAACAGCATTAGAACCATGTTGTTTTTTACAAATCAAAGATCAGAGTACTAGCTGTTAGGCCATGTTTCCCGAACTCCAATTAAACCTTTACCTGGCACGTCTCTAATACAAATTTTGCGATGTCTTGTATCTCCTTTAGGCAACAATATATTTAAACTGAAGATTTTACTATTTAGCAATAAATATTAAAGTAATAGGGGACTATTGAAAAGAACCGATAGAAAATAGAATTTTTCTTCTTTATTCTTAAAATTTAAAGTTCAAGTGAAATGTTTTATATAATCTATTCTGGAAAAGAATGCTTTATTGTTTTTTTAGATAGGGAGAGAGCCAGTATCTCAAAATAGGCTGCACTAGAACCATGTTGTTTTTTACAAATCTCAGATCAGCATACTAGCTGTTAGGCCATGTATTCCGAACTTCGATTAAACCTTTACCTGGCACGTCTCTAGCACAAATCTTGCGATATCTGGAATCTCTTTAAAATTTATATATAGTTAAGACAAAAAAAGAAGTCTTGAATGCTAGAAAAAGGGGAATGCGCTCGTTGAATATAATAAAAATTTCAACTACATTAGAAGCAATTACTAATTTCTTAGGGAAAAAAACTAAGCAAGCAACTAAATAATAGATCATGAAAAACACACTTTTTATCTTCAGCATGCAAATTTTTGTATAAAAAATAATTTCCTAGACTGACCATCTCTTAAAAAAATGATAACTTTTTCAATTTAAAATTAAGAATTCAGTGAAACTTAGCTTTTATTCTGTAGCCTGAAACACCCACTTTCTACATCTTCATTCATAAATGCTATTTTCGACTTTCACTACTTTTGTGAGATTTCAGAAATTCGCTCACCAGGTATAGCTTTAGAGGTGTTACACAATGCACAAAAAATAAAAAATTCACTGTATTAAGTATTTTAATTAAAATCTACAAATTAAAGAAGATTATTTCTTTCATGAATCATTTTAAGGGGAAAAGTATAGGAAAAAAATGTTAATATACTCTCTGAAAATTTAATTTATATAAATTTTTAAAACTTTTCTCGTTACTATTATCTTTGTGTTCATACTGGTATGGAGATAACTAGAATCCCAAAACCAACTGCACTAGAACCATGTTGTTTTTTACAAATCAAAGATCAGAGTACTAGCTGTTAGGCCATGTATCCCGAACTCCAATTAAACCTTTACCTGGCACGTCTCTAATACAAATTTTGCGATGTCTTGTATCTCCTTTAGGCAACAATATATTTAAACTGACGATTTTATTTCTTAGCAATAAATAAAATAATAGGGGACTATTGAAAAGAACCGATAGAAAATAGAATTTTTCTTCTTTATTCTTAAAATTTAAAGTTCAAGTGAAATGTTTTATATAATCTATTCTAGAAAAGAATGCTTTATTGTTTTTTTAGATAGGGAGAGAGCCAGTATCTCAAAATAGGCTGCACTAGAACCATGTTGTTTTTTACAAATCTCAGATCAGCATACTAGCTGTTAGGCCATGTATTCCGAACTTCGATTAAACCTTTACCTGGCACGTCTCTAACACAAATCTTGCGATATCTGGAATCTCTTTAAAATTTATATATAGTTAAGACAAAAAAAGAAGTCTTGAATGCTAGAAAAAGGGGAATGCGTTCGTTGAATATAATAAAAATTTCAACTACATTAGAAGCAATTACTAATTTCTTAGGGAAAAAAACTAAGCAAGCAACTAAATAATAGATCATGAAAAACACACTTTTTATCTTCAGCATGCAAATTTTTGTATAAAAAATAATTTCCTAGACTGACCATCTCTTAAAAAAATGATAACTTTTTCAATTTAAAATTAAGAATTCAGTGAAACTTAGCTTTTATTCTGTAGCCTGAAACACCCACTTTCTACATCTTCATTCATAAATGCTATTTTCGACTTTCACTACTTTTGTGAGATTTCAGAAATTCGCTCACCAGGTATAGCTTTAGAGGTGTTACACAATGCACAAAAAATAAAAAATTCACTGTATTAAGTATTTTAATTAAAATCTACAAATTAAAAAAGATTATTTCTTTCATGAATCATTTTAAGGGGAAAAGTATAGGAAAAAAATGTTAATATACTCTCTGAAAATTTAATTTATATAAATTTTTAAAACTTTTCTCGTTACTATTATCTTTGTGTTCATACTGGTATGGAGATAACTAGAATCCCAAAACCAACTGCACTAGTACCATGTTGTTTTTTACAAATCAAAGATCAGAGTACTAGCTGTTAGGCCATGTATCCCGAACTCCAATTAAACCTTTACCTGGCACGTCTCTAACACAAATTTTGCGATGTCTTGTATCTCCTTTAGGCAACAATATATTTAAACTGACGATTTTATTTCTTAGCGATAAATAAAGTAATAGGGGACTATTGAAAAGAACCGATAGAAAATAGAATTTTTCTTCTTTATTCTTAAAAATTTAAAGTTCAAGTGAAATGTTTTATATAATCTATTCTGGAAAAGAATGCTTTATTGTTTTTTTAGATAGGGAGAGAGCCAGTATGTCAAACTAGGCTGCACTAGAACCATGTTGCTTTTTACAAATCTCAGATCAGCATACTAGCTGTTAGGCCATGTATTCCGAACTTCGATTAAACCTTTTCCTGGCACGTCTCTAGCACAAATTTTGCGATATTTGGAATCTCTTTAAAATTTATATATAGTTAAGACAAAAAAAGAAGTCTTGAATGCTAGAAAAAGGGGAATGCGTTCGTTGAATATAATAAAAATTTCAACAACATTAGAAGCAATTACTAATTTCTTAGGGAAAAAAACTAAGCAAGCAACTAAATATTAGATCATGAAAAACACACTTTTTATCTTCAGCATGCAAATTTTTGTTTAAAAAATAATTTCCTAGACTGACCATCTCTTAAAAAAATGATAACTTTTTCAATTTAAAATTAAGAATTCAGTGAAACTTAGCTTTTATTCTGTAGCCTGAAACACCCACTTTCTACATCTTCATTCATAAATGCTATTTTCGACTTTCACTTTTTTTGTGAGATTTCAGAAATTCGCTCACCAGGTGTAGCTTTAGAGGTGTTACTGATGCACATAAAATAAAAAATTTACTGTATTAAGTATTTTAATTAAAATCTACAAATTAAAAAAGAATATTTCTTTGATGAAACATTTTAAGGGGAAAAGTATAGGAAAAAAATTTTAATATATTCTTTAAAAATTAATTTATATAAATTTTTAAAACTTTTCTCGTTACTATTATCTTTATGTTCATACTGGTATGGAGATAACAAGATTCCCAAAACCAACAGCATTAGAACCATGTTGTTTTTTACAAATCAAAGATCAGAGTACTAGCTGTTAGGCCATGTTTCCCGAACTCCAATTAAACCTTTACCTGGCACGTCTCTAATACAAATTTTGCGATGTCTTGTATCTCCTTTAGGCAACAATATATTTAAACTGAAGATTTTACTATTTAGCAATAAATATTAAAGTAATAGGGGACTATTGAAAAGAACCGATAGAAAATAGAATTTTTCTTCTTTATTCTTAAAATTTAAAGTTCAAGTGAAATGTTTTATATAATCTATTCTGGAAAAGAATGCTTTATTGTTTTTTTAGATAGGGAGAGAGCCAGTATCTCAAAATAGGCTGCACTAGAACCATGTTGTTTTTTACAAATCTCAGATCAGCATACTAGCTGTTAGGCCATGTATTCCGAACTTCGATTAAACCTTTACCTGGCACGTCTCTAACACAAATCTTGCGATATCTGGAATCTCTTTAAAATTTATATATAGTTAAGACAAAAAAAGAAGTCTTGAATGCTAGAAAAAGGGGAATGCGTTCGTTGAATATAATAAAAATTTCAACTACATTAGAAGCAATTACTAATTTCTTAGGGAAAAAAACTAAGCAAGCAACTAAATAATAGATCATGAAAAACACACTTTTTATCTTCAGCATGCAAATTTTTGTATAAAAAATAATTTCCTAGACTGACCATCTCTTAAAAAAATGATAACTTTTTCAATTTAAAATTAAGAATTCAGTGAAACTTAGCTTTTATTCTGTAGCCTGAAACACCCACTTTCTACATCTTCATTCATAAATGCTATTTTCGACTTTCACTACTTTTGTGAGATTTCAGAAATTCGCTCACCAGGTATAGCTTTAGAGGTGTTACACAATGCACAAAAAATAAAAAATTCACTGTATTAAGTATTTTAATTAAAATCTACAAATTAAAGAAGATTATTTCTTTCATGAATCATTTTAAGGGGAAAAGTATAGGAAAAAAATGTTAATATACTCTCTGAAAATTTAATTTATATAAATTTTTAAAACTTTTCTCGTTACTATTATCTTTGTGTTCATACTGGTATGGAGATAACTAGAATCCCAAAACCAACTGCACTAGAACCATGTTGTTTTTTACAAATCAAAGATCAGAGTACTAGCTGTTAGGCCATGTATCCCGAACTCCAATTAAACCTTTACCTGGCACGTCTCTAATACAAATTTTGCGATGTCTTGTATCTCCTTTAGGCAACAATATATTTAAACTGACGATTTTATTTCTTAGCAATAAATAAAGTAATAGGGGACTATTGAAAAGAACCGATAGAAAATAGAATTTTTCTTCTTTATTCTTAAAATTTAAAGTTCAAGTGAAATGTTTTATATAATCTATTCTAGAAAAGAATGCTTTATTGTTTTTTTAGATAGGGAGAGAGCCAGTATCTCAAAATAGGCTGCACTAGAACCATGTTGTTTTTTACAAATCTCAGATCAGCATACTAGCTGTTAGGCCATGTATTCCGAACTTCGATTAAACCTTTACCTGGCACGTCTCTAACACAAATCTTGCGATATCTGGAATCTCTTTAAAATTTATATATAGTTAAGACAAAAAAAGAAGTCTTGAATGCTAGAAAAAGGGGAATGCGTTCGTTGAATATAATAAAAATTTCAACTACATTAGAAGCAATTACTAATTTCTTAGGGAAAAAAACTAAGCAAGCAACTAAATAATAGATCATGAAAAACACACTTTTTATCTTCAGCATGCAAATTTTTGTATAAAAAATAATTTCCTAGACTGACCATCTCTTAAAAAAATGATAACTTTTTCAATTTAAAATTAAGAATTCAGTGAAACTTAGCTTTTATTCTGTAGCCTGAAACACCCACTTTCTACATCTTCATTCATAAATGCTATTTTCGACTTTCACTACTTTTGTGAGATTTCAGAAATTCGCTCACCAGGTATAGCTTTAGAGGTGTTACACAATGCACAAAAAATAAAAAATTCACTGTATTAAGTATTTTAATTAAAATCTACAAATTAAAAAAGATTATTTCTTTCATGAATCATTTTAAGGGGAAAAGTATAGGAAAAAAATGTTAATATACTCTCTGAAAATTTAATTTATATAAATTTTTAAAACTTTTCTCGTTACTATTATCTTTGTGTTCATACTGGTATGGAGATAACTAGAATCCCAAAACCAACTGCACTAGTACCATGTTGTTTTTTACAAATCAAAGATCAGAGTACTAGCTGTTAGGCCATGTATCCCGAACTCCAATTAAACCTTTACCTGGCACGTCTCTAATACAAATTTTGCGATGTCTTGTATCTCCTTTAGGCAACAATATATTTAAACTGACGATTTTATTTCTTAGCAATAAATAAAGTAATAGGGGACTATTGAAAAGAACCGATAGAAAATAGAATTTTTCTTCTTTATTCTTAAAATTTAAAGTTCAAGTGAAATGTTTTATATAATCTATTCTAGAAAAGAATGCTTTATTGTTTTTTTAGATAGGGAGAGAGCCAGTATCTCAAAATAGGCTGCACTAGAACCATGTTGTTTTTTACAAATCTCAGATCAGCATACTAGCTGTTAGGCCATGTATTCCGAACTTCGATTAAACCTTTACCTGGCACGTCTCTAGCACAAATTTTGCGATATTTGGAATCTCTTTAAAATTTATATATAGTTAAGACAAAAAAAGAAGTCTTGAATGCTAGAAAAAGGGGAATGCGTTCGTTGAATATAATAAAAATTTCAACAACATTAGAAGCAATTACTAATTTCTTAGGGAAAAAAACTAAGCAAGCAACTAAATATTAGATCATGAAAAACACACTTTTTATCTTCAGCATGCAAATTTTTGTTTAAAAAATAATTTCCTAGACTGACCATCTCTTAAAAAAATGATAACTTTTTCAATTTAAAATTAAGAATTCAGTGAAACTTAGCTTTTATTCTGTAGCCTGAAACACCCACTTTCTACATCTTCATTCATAAATGCTATTTTCGACTTTCACTTTTTTTGTGAGATTTCTGAAATTCGCTCACCAGGTGTAGCTTTAGAGGTGTTACTGATGCACATAAAATAAAAAATTTACTGTATTAAGTATTTTAATTAAAATCTACAAATTAAAAAAGAATATTTCTTTGATGAAACATTTTAAGGGGAAAAGTATAGGAAAAAAATTTTAATATATTCTTTAAAAATTAATTTATATAAATTTTTAAAACTTTTCTCGTTACTATTATCTTTATGTTCATACTGGTATGGAGATAACAAGATTCCCAAAACCAACAGCATTAGAACCATGTTGTTTTTTACAAATCAAAGATCAGAGTACTAGCTGTTAGGCCATGTTTCCCGAACTCCAATTAAACCTTTACCTGGCACGTCTCTAATACAAATTTTGCGATGTCTTGTATCTCCTTTAGGCAACAATATATTTAAACTGAAGATTTTACTATTTAGCAATAAATATTAAAGTAATAGGGGACTATTGAAAAGAACCGATAGAAAATAGAATTTTTCTTCTTTATTCTTAAAATTTAAAGTTCAAGTGAAATGTTTTATATAATCTATTCTGGAAAAGAATGCTTTATTGTTTTTTTAGATAGGGAGAGAGCCAGTATCTCAAAATAGGCTGCACTAGAACCATGTTGTTTTTTACAAATCTCAGATCAGCATACTAGCTGTTAGGCCATGTATTCCGAACTTCGATTAAACCTTTACCTGGCACGTCTCTAGCACAAATCTTGCGATATCTGGAATCTCTTTAAAATTTATATATAGTTAAGACAAAAAAAGAAGTCTTGAATGCTAGAAAAAGGGGAATGCGTTCGTTGAATATAATAAAAATTTCAACTACATTAGAAGCAATTACTAATTTCTTAGGGAAAAAAACTAAGCAAGCAACTAAATAATAGATCATGAAAAACACACTTTTTATCTTCAGCATGCAAATTTTTGTTTAAAAAATAATTTCCTAGACTGACCATCTCTTAAAAAAATGATAACTTTTTCAATTTAAAATTAAGAATTCAGTGAAACTTAGCTTTTATTCTGTAGCCTGAAACACCCACTTTCTACATCTTCATTCATAAATGCTATTTTCGACTTTCATTACTTTTGTGAGATTTCAGAAATTCGCTCACCAGGTATAGCTTTAGAGGTGTTACACAATGCACAAAAAATAAAAAATTCACTGTATTAAGTATTTTAATTAAAATCTACAAATTAAAAAAGATTATTTCTTTGATGAAACATTTTAAGGGGAAAAGTGTATTAAAAAAATGTTAATATACTCTCTGAAAATTTAATTTATATAAATTTTTAAAACTTTTCTCGTTACTATTATCTTTGTGTTCATACTGGTATGGAGATAACAAGAATCCCAAAGCCAACAGCACTAGAACCATGTTGTTTTTTACAAATCAAAGATCAGAGTACTAGCTGTTAGGCCATGTATCCCGAACTCCAATTAAACCTTTACCTGGCACGTCTCTAACACAAATTTTGCGATGTCTTGTATCTCCTTTAGGCAACAATATATTTAAACTGACGATTTTATTTCTTAGCGATAAATAAAGTAATAGGGGACTATTGAAAAGAACCGATAGAAAATAGAATTTTTCTTCTTTATTCTTAAAAATTTAAAGTTCAAGTGAAATGTTTTATATAATCTATTCTGGAAAAGAATGCTTTATTGTTTTTTTAGATAGGGAGAGAGCCAGTATGTCAAACTAGGCTGCACTAGAACCATGTTGCTTTTTACAAATCTCAGATCAGCATACTAGCTGTTAGGCCATGTATTCCGAACTTCGATTAAACCTTTTCCTGGCACGTCTCTAGCACAAATTTTGCGATATCTGGAATCTCTTCAAAATTTAAATAAAATTAAAGGAAAAAAAATTCTTGAATGCTAAAAAAAGCGGTAGATATTCGTTTAAGATAATTTAATAAAATATATTAAACTACATTTAAATCAAATACTAAATTCTGAGGTAAAAAAAGCAATGAAATAAATATTAGATCATCAAAAACACATAAGTTAACTTCAGCATGCAAATTTATGTTTGAAAAATATTCTCCTAGAATGAGACTCAGTTAAAAAAATAATAAAATTTTTTTATTTTAAAATTAAGAATTCAATTTTGCTTCTCAGTTTTTAAGAAATCTCATATGTCTTCAAACAACCATTTTCTAGATTTGTTATGACTGTAGTGTAAAGTTTGTATCCTTTCTTAAAAATTAGTAGTGTTTTATTTTTAAAAAATCTTGAAATTTTGTAACTTTATTACTTAAATTATTGAACTCATTATTTATATTGGACAAATTGAAATCTTATTTTGGTGATGATACGTTTAGTACTGTCACAAGTTTTGGCGATAATACTAGAAGTCTGCGGAGCTATTTCGTAAATAATCTTAATTATATTAAGAAATAACTGTATAAAATTTTGCTTTATGTCTAATACAATTTAATTTAATTTTAATTTTAATTTCTTTATATTGTTTAGAGCATTTTTTATTAATTACGGTTTTTATAAGTAATGCCTTCAACGGTACTAAGCGTTGATTAGCACTTACTTCATATGGTAAAAATAATTGATTTTCTAGTAAATTATTACTCTTTAAAATGATGTTTTTTAAGTTAATTTAACTTATTATTCTTTAAAATAATGCTTTTGTAATATTCGATAGAAGTAAATTCGGTATTAAAATTGGTAACAAAGCTTTGAGAAAAATAGTTTTTAACGGGAGAGACAAATTTATTGCAGAGAGTTGAAAATTTTTACCTCATATGCCTCTAGAATTGCTGTTAATTCTTAAACTTATTTCTCTTTCAGTCATATCTACTTGTTCACCAAATTATCTTCTTTGCTAGTTTTAAAAATGTAGCACAGCTATTTCATAAGCCTTTATAATTAAAAAAAATATTTCTACGTAATGTTAAGAAAATTAATAAAATATTTTACCAATAATTTGTCAATAAAATTGAATTTAAATTACCTACATTTCTCTTGCTGACTTCGATGTCACCAACAAGCTTGATTTTTGAGGAATGAATGACATGACAACTTAATAATCGAAGCAACATTTAAGAACGCTATTGTTGAAATAATTTTTTTCTTTAAAACCATTGTTGAAATCATTGTTATAGTTTCATTTGCAGATGAGTAATTTTAGAGTTTGATTTAAAGTTTTACACAAGAATGGACTTTTATTTGTTGGAAAACTTTGACAACAATACTTCAAAAAGTTTGCTACTTTATCTGAATCCTAATGATTTTAATATTGAAATATGTAGAATTATATATTTGAAAAAAAGGTGGGGTATTTAAATTTATGTAACATTAAGCAAATAATGTTGAATGTATATTCAAAAGTAGTTAGTTACTAGTAAATGACAATGGACAAATATAATATTTTTTGCAATAATTATTTATTCCAACCTCGTTAAAAGTACCCAAATGATCCTTTAAAGTTATGTTTTTATTTAGCTTTATTTATTAATTTATTTATATATGTCAGATATAATAACCGTTTAGATACATTATACTGTTTAACCAGCGCCCTTATACAAAGTGTTAGATTATCTTAAAAGTGTTATAAGCGTAAGAAGTACGACGAAAACTGCAGCAATTAGATTTTATTACTGTGAGTTAACAAAAATATTTATTATGATAAATAGTTTGTCTATTTATCACGGTATTTCTCGACAATATTCTACTGTATTTAAAATAATTTTTAAACTATTATTGTCAATAAAACTCCACTGAAAAAACTTACTTTGAGTGCTCGAACATGACGCCATCCTAATAACAACAATTAGTTAATGATGATAATGAAGTATATTAGAAGTAATACAGGTTGCCAAAGAAAGAATTTTATGGCAAAAAATTTATAAGTAAAACAGAGATAGCCGGAAGAGGCAAATCAGGACAAAATACATTTTCATGTGGAATGTCGTTAGGAATGATATGATTAACAAGCAAATTCGCTATCACATGTATTAAACTAGAGTAAAAATCATCTAGTTGAGCTGTTTTTTCATAGTGTGTTAGACAAAAAAGTGAATCTGTCTGAAATTTATAAACAAGGTGCGGAGTTCGATGACTTTTTGAACTCTCGTTAACGGACATATTCGTGTTATTTAAATTTAAACTTTACAACGAGTTTATTTTGTTCAGTGTAGCCGCGGTAGCATCGGAAAAGTAGGCTTCGAAGGCCTAAGTAATTTTAGAACCTCATTAAGCTGGTAGCAATCACTTTAAGTAAGACTAAACTTAGAGTGAAGGTACAAAACAACCTGATAAAACCTGTTGATTTTTCAAATGGCTTCAGATGGGGAAACGTACTGGCTTGCATACTCTTAACCTTGCCCTAAAACATACTGTTACGGATTCTGAAATTAACACCAAAATAAACATTTTTGCTAAAACTCTGCAAATATCTGCATTTGCTGATGATATTGATGTAGTCGACACCACAGAGACTCTCAAACGGGCCTTTCTTTCCTTGGAAATGCATCTTTTAATTAACTAAAATGAAACCAAATACATGGCGACTACCAATTCGGCAGTTCTGCACACAAAAATCGTTATTCAACCCGCAATTTCCCCCGCATAGCAAAACTGATTTTATTTGTTATTTGATAAAAGAAACATTCTCCATAAGGGATAAACATTCTCCAAATTTTGCCCATTAGCTAAACCGCCAGTGGGTTAATGACACCTATCTAGAAATAGGTGACTGCAGCTTTGAAGTAGTTAATAGTTTCTCCTATTCGAGTTCTGAATTGAACAATGGTAATGACGTAACGCCAGAAATACGTTATAGAACAACAAATGGTGATAGATGTTTTTATGGAGTACACAAATATTTAAAATTTAGACTCATCGGCAGGAAAATACGAATACTGCACAACAAAGCTTGGATCAGGCTGATAGTTACATACGCTGAAACGTGGGCAATGACCAAAAGTGATAAGAAAATTTAAGTGTTTTTTGAAAGAAAATACTGCGAAGTACTTTGGGAGGTGTGAACTATAACATACTGAAGGTAAGGAGGTGAAGGATCTACAAAGTGACATTACTTATTCTATTTTAAAATCGTACTAATAATTAAAACTATACTTATTTTATTTTAAGATCATCGGTTCTTTTTAATATGATTCAAAGAGCCGAGATCGTTTAGGGAACTGCCTCCTAATGAGATGACCAATGTTCGAATCCTGGCGTTGGTTCTTCGATACGAATTTAGCTCCCTGCTTGACGTTACAACAGTTTTGATATAAAATATTCTTCAGACCAAGGGTTAGAATACCCTTGCCATCAAGCTAGTGAGAGGTTTTCGCGGTTTTCCTCTTCAAGTAACGCAAATATGGGTAAGTTCCATCAAAAATTCGTCCACGATGGTTAGTTTTTCTAATGCTTGATCCAGGAGTTGTCAAGTCTTTTTGGTTAGTTTGGTGAAATTACAAGGATCCGGATTTGAACATGGATAGCCGTAAACTCAGTTATTTGTCGATAGTTAAAATCCGACGATATAATAAAAATATGCTTCAAAAACTTTTTTGAAGAGATTGCTCTTCAAATTATGCTGAACACACTTGATGTTTTGTAAAAAAAAGAAGACAATTGCTAGCAGAGTTTTTTTGCTTAATGAAATTATAAAATAACGCTATCACAAGTATTTATCTGTGGAAATTTTATAGTCTTTATACAGAAGGACATAACAGGAAAAATATTTCTCTGTTTTGATCTTAAATATAATATTAAAAGTATTTATGTAGCTTATTTTTTTAAATTTGCATTGAGGAGACATTTCTAAAATGCCTCTTTTATTGTCTAAGATAGATAAATTCACCAATTGTATCCCACCAAATGTGCTTATTTTGCTTATTTTAGAGAGCCGTAAAAATTACCAAACTGTTGTTGCCTTCGGTCATCCTTAAATAATGAGCACCTGTTTGCATGGGGATGATAAATAATAAATACAGTGGTTTCTAAGATACCTAATATACTAATACTGGTACCGAGAATAGATACTGTGGTAATAAGTTTTACGCCTCCCTCAAACAGAAACGTACTAATTCTCAATATATGTAAACATTTTATTACTTAATGATGAAAATTTTAAAAATATTTTTCAAATAGATAAAATTTATTTTAATATAATTTTTATTCAGTTTTATTTGATAATAACTTTCTCAATACCGTATTGTTTAGTATTAATACTTGTTATGTGCATCTTGTTTTAATCCGAAAATAGGTAACCTTAATTTATAGTATAAAATAATAAGTGCTGCTTATTTGAAGTAAGAAAACCATTTTAATTTATTTGAAGTATTCGGTTTCATTATGAAATGCGGCATATAAAAAAGAGCATTTTACTTTACTTAGCATTTTGTTACTACATGTTTCTTTTATGAAAAATGAATAATTTCAAAACTTGCTTTTCTTTAAATTTTGGGTTTACAGTCTTTGATAAAAGTAAATTTAAATGAATAATATAGTTTTTTTTTAAATTGGTAACAAAAATAAAATAAAATGTTGGTAACAAAAGTGTATGAAACAAGCAAAAAAAATAAACATTTCTCTTAAAAGCACTTTTATTAAGTAATCATTGAGCTTGTAATTTAGGTCAATGCATCTAGAGTATAATCTGAAATTGTATATGTGGTGTTGTTATTTTTTGTGGAATAAATGTTTTTTCATAATCTCATACTTTCAGGTATTTTGATAATCTCATACTTACTTCAAAATGTAGCAATACAATTTTGCGTTTTTGAAAATTGTACATAATTTGATACTAATATTTCTCTTTAAGATTCTCTCAGGGTTTTCAAAATCTGATAGTTTTTAAGAAATTTAAGTTTTCCATTTATTTCTTGATTGTTTTGAGCAATTAAAGATAGCTTGAGTTAAATTTCTTGATTTTGATGCTAGTTTCAAAATGCAGAACTAAATGCCACTTTGATTCAGTCTATTTCAATCAGTGCGATTACAAAATCTTAAAATGTTTCGGAGAGCAAATCTCCCTAAATCGCCAAACGCCTTAAACTCGCCATGTAAGGTAATTTCTAGTAATGTAAGGTAATTTCTAGTTATTTACATGCTTTCGGAAACAGTAAAAATTACCAAACCATTTTTGATGCCCATGATAACTAATTCATACTAGTAAGAAATAATACTCGTAATCTGGTGACATATAATAGGTACTGTGAAGTAAATACTCTCTATAACAAAAAAATCGACGCACCAAGAACGCACTTTAGACGCGCAAAATCGACACTCGATCAGGCTGGAATGATGCCGACTGGGGACGTACAGTCTTTTGCGACGAATCCCGCTTCCAACTGTGTCCTGACGATCATCGAAGACGTGTTTGGAGACACACAGGGCAGAGGGGGGATCCTGCCTTCACTATTGCACGCCACACCGGCCCTCAACAAGGCATTATGGTCTGGGGTGCCATTTCCTTTGACAGCCGGACCCCTTTGGTGGTTATTACAGGTGCACTTACTGCACAGCGGTACGTCGACGACATCCTAAGACCTGTTTTGCTATCGTTCCTTTTGCAGCGCCCTGGGCTGGTTTTTCAGCAGGACAATGCCAGGCCACATACGGCACGTGTTGCTATAATCTGTCTGCAAGCTTGTCAAACTCTTCCTTGGCCTGCCAGATCTCCAGATCTCTCTCCCATCGAGCATGTCTGGGATATGATGGGAAGGCGATTGCATCTGGCACGGAATGTTGATGACCTCGTTCAATAATTGGATCGAATTTGGCAGGAAATACCGCAAGAGACCATCCGGGAGCTTTATAGGTCTATGCCACGCCGTGTGGCAGCTTGTATTCAGGCTAAAGGCGGGTCAACACCTTACTGAATTTGTTACTGTAACTCTGCAATAAATTATTCAATTGTTCTGAAATTTTAATCATTTACTATTCTGTACATTGTCTTCCTATCCACCAATTTTCGTGATCCTTCTTGGTGCATCGATTTTTTTTGTTATAGAGTGTACCTTACATACCAATATTGGTACCAATTGTAGATACTTTGAATATTGTTTTTCTTTGGTCTTCTAAACGGATTAGTGCCAAATTTTCTGCCTATTACTCCACAAAAATTTTATTTTTGCATTTTTTTTAAATCATAAGTTAGCTTTTTAAGGCAAATATTACTGATTCTGTATTTTTTTAATTCGAGTAATAATCAACCTCACTGAAGATTGGAAAATAAATATGGTTACACACTTGAATTCGAGAAAATAATTAATTTTTTTAGAGCACCAGTTGCTTATAAATTGATATTGATATAGAAAAAAAAGTATTTTAATAGAATTAAGCATTTGATCACTTCACACTGTGCAACAGTACTTATTTTAAAACACTTATTATTTTATTAAATATCATTCTTATGAATTAAGCAAACGCAAATGCTTTATTGTACAGAATATGAAATGCAATCAATTTCTTGGTAGAAGTAAAAGTTCTTAAAAAAAAGTAAGAAACAAAATTTGATAGGTTTTAGTGTAGACGAGAGAATTTGGTGAAGCACCATTTTTGAGTACCATTTTTAGTTGATGCCAGTTTTTGTTATTTGACGCAGACATTTTTTTACAGTATACAAGAAAAATATTTGATCATAATTGCTGTAGTGAGGGTAATAATTGGCAATTACGTACTTTTAGAGTCCTTAGAGTAAATATTAATTATTACGGGGAGAAAAAGAATCTGGTAAAATTACCGTACTGTGTAATAACATTTCTGCAAAAAAATAAGACATATTTCGTTTTAATAAAACTAAAATATACGTTTTTTAAACTAGTATATATAATTATATATTTAAAGAAATGATGGGGTATTTAAATTTGTGTAATATTTTTAAGCAAATAATATTTATCGCATATACATAAATAATTACATATACAATTGTGAAAAATATAATGTTTTTTGAAATTACTATTTATTCCATCCTCTTTAAAGGTAGCCAAAAGATCCTTTTAATTTTTTTAATTAACTTTATTTATTAATTTATTTATTTTTGTCAGATATATTACCAGTTTAGATATATTATACTGTTTAGTCAGCGCCTTTATACATAGTATTAGATTACCTTAGCAGTGTTGTAGACGTAAGAAGTACGACAAAAAATATAGTACCTTAATTTAAATATTGTGAGTTTCTCTTTAAAATATTTATTTTTATTATGTATATATTATTTTAGTTTTTGAAATATTATAAAAGAATATATAATAAAAAATATATAATTATTTTTATTTTTAAAATATTATAAAAAAATATAAAATATTTCAAAAATATTTATTTTGATTTTTAAAATATTATATATTTTTTTAAAGTTTTAAAATACTTATTTAAAAAAAGATTTTCTTCAATTTAGAAAGGTATTTTTTGACAATATTTTTCTGTATTTAAAAGAATTTTTAAAATTTACTTGTGAATAAAAACTTCGTTTAAAAAAATTATTTCGAGTGCTCGAACATGACACTATCCTAATAACAACAATAAGTGAGTGATGAAAATAAAACATATCATAAGTAGTAAAGGTTACCAAAAAAAAAAAAAGAATTTTCACCATATTTTATTACAAGTTCTCTTCTTAAAATTGTTAATATGAACGATATTAGATAGACCATTGCGAGTGAATGAAGTATGAATGAGGAATTAGAGAAAACCGATTAATGGACCAGAGAGTAGAAACAACAAGTTAGCAGTCAATAGCAGTGAATTTGTTCACGGGCGTGAGTCATTGAAGTGAATAGCCAAATAAGTGAATGAGTTGCTAAATGCATAAAAAGTTTAACTTATAAATTGTGTTACGGCAGTTAACGACGGCAATTTTCAATTTTTTAAATAAATTTTTAACAAAATGATGACATAATATATAGTCAAATGGTGACTGAAAAGTACTCTTAAAATAGTATTTAAGTTGTAACCGCGGGTTCAAACATCTCACGTTTACCGGAAACTATGATAACACTAGTAAGACTGAAACTTAGTGTGTACCTATATTGCCAAAAAGCAGTCAAAATGACTTGGTAGTGAAAGAATAACTAATGTGTAAAGAAATTTGTTTAAAATTAATTTTTAATATTTTTTATATTATTTACAGTTATATAACAAGTTATGCCGACCGGCCTGTGTAGGGGTTAGGGAACTGCCCTTGCTTCAGAAAGGTTCTGGGTTTGAATCCCGGGCAAGGCATGGGTGTTCTTTCCTTCTCTGTACTATCTGTCCTTACTGTGGGAGCAACGTTGGCCCACCAAATATGGTACTCCTGAAAGAGTGATCAACAAATCTGCCCTTCAGATGCATGTATAACCTAGGTCATTCTCTAGGTGGACATTGGAAAAAAATATAACAAGTTATTAGTAAATATTAACAATAAAAAAATTATATGTTGCACACATAATTATAAGAAATTGTGTCATTATATACAGTCGGACCTCTATTTAACGAAGCTGCTGAATCCCAATAATAAGTTCGTTATATGGAAAATGCGTTAAATAGAATATCATCTTTTGAAATACTTAAACAGCACAAAACAGGTTTTAAATTCATAAACGCTAGACATAATTAAAGTAGCAATTAGTACACTTTTATCTTGTAAACTAGTATCTAACTATTCATTTTATAAATTTTAGCCATAAAAGAAATCTGCAGGGAAAGCAAGAATAGAGCAAAACATTACCCAGTGTTACACTATCATGATACATACATTTTAACCTAAAAAACTAAATTTATGTATTAAATTATAGCTGTATTAATTTACTGTATAAAATTATAACTGAAAAGTAATTTTAAGCATACACTACCGCATGCGTTTTTAAGTTTAATTGCTACTGATAAAATCCGTTAGTTTTGCCTGAGTTTTTCGTTTGAGGTGCTAACAAAAAGGGAAAGGGATTTTACCGCTTTCTATAAAAGTTAAGTGGCTTCGAAAATCAATTTAAGGTGATTTCCCCCATAAAACAAGTTTGAAATGTTCTGAAATATTTTGGGAAATAGGGAAAGTGGATCCCAAAGAAAATTTCGTTAAATAGAAAATCCACTTCGCTATTTGAAAGAAAAATTCGCAAAATAGGGAAATTTGCTAAATGGAAGTTCGTTAAATCGAAGTCCGACTGTACATCATTGTTTTTCTAATTGAAATTAAAAAGCAGTCAAAATGACTTCCTTGGGCAATCTAGCTTTTAGTATAAAAGTGCTATAAATTTAACCAAAACGAATGAAAACTTATTAAATTATTTAATCCGAAAAGCTTTGTTTTAAAACATAGCACTTAAAAATTGCAAAAGCTTATTAAATGCTTGTTTAGTAATGCATGTCAAAATGTGCTGAATTTTTTTCATTTACACGAGGGAGCAAATAATTAATGTTTCCGGAGACTGAAAACACTTTCGCGTCTGATTAACAGTGATGATTATATTTTTTTACATAGCTAAATATTCTGTAAAGCTTGTTTTAAAATTAATAAATTTATTTCATAAAATTTAAAAACAAGTATTTTAAAATATCAAAATAAATCTCATCCTTAATTTAAGTACCGCCCTTTTCATTATTAATTACTTCAGACAAATTTAAGAGGTGCTATTTTTTCCAGTGCAGATTAATTGAACTTTTTCTATTAAGTGAATTACGTTTTCTTTTTTATTTACGATGTTAAGTATTTAATTTTAGTATACGAAAGTAAACAACTATTACTTTTATTCACGTTTTAATAACATTTCTCATTTAGTTTTTAAAAGCTTTTTGAAAATAATCTGAAATTCAATAAATGTATAGTATTTAAATGTTTGTTTCCCAGACTAGGGCTGAGAAAAGATTAGGATGATAAAAAGTACTTGGGCCACAAAATATTAAGAATTTCTATTCTAATTGTTATATGTTTTGCTCACGTGCTTCTTAATTTAACATAATAGATTTTACAATTTTCTGGTAGAAACATTGTACTAAAAGCAATTTTCTAAAGCGTTATGACTTCGACCGCAAGGTAATTAATTTTTTCCCCCTTTAAAATTTATCTTTATTTTCCCTGAAATTGAGTTGAGGGTGCTGTTTTCAGTATCACCCTGGGCGCAAAAACGTCCTCAGCCTGCACTGATCCATTATTGGTACATTATCGAAAAAGAGACACTGCCAAAAGAAAAGCCAATTCAGCCAATCTTAGAATAGCTCATGTGAATATTCAAATAAGTTTGCCACAGCTTTCGCACCAAAAAGACTGTGAGAAATTAATATAACCCCGAAACTGAAAAAATTTTGTGGTTAGAGAAATAAAGCAACTTAAGAATAGAATAAAGAGATGCTCGATATAGTCGTGACTGTGAAATAATGAGTTATACATTTGTATTGAATTAAAAAGTTAGCAGCCACATTGATTGTTAAGAAGACAATAAAATAGTTTTATTTGTTTTCTTATATAAAATTTAATAAAATTAAATAATAGGTTTAATTTAATTAAAATTCTTTAATTAAAATAATAATCTTTTTTCCATGCACTATTGCATTTATAAAAGAGCAAACTATTTCAATTTCATATTTGACGATTTCGTCAAAGAATTTATTAAGTGTTAAAAAATTTGTCCTATTTATTGAATAGCTTTTATTATAATCTTTCATATTTTTTTCCTTACCAACTAAATGTATTTCACTAACTAAATTAATTCTGAGAAAGCAGCTGAAAGGAAAAAATATTGAAGAACTTTTATAACACAAATAAACAGAAAGGAAAAAAAATTAACATTGTCGTCAAAACATCGCTTTCTAAATCTTAGCACTAAAAATGATGTATTACTGATGTGTAATTTTAAATAATGTATAATTCTATTTAATCTCTACTTTATGGTTAAGTTGAGTTCTTTTTCGTTCATATTTATGTAGTAGATAATTTTAAAAGCATAAATTCGGATTTTAGAATGTATAAAATGGAATAATCGGGATTCATATGATGTTTTAAGGAAAAGAAGAGCAAACGAAAAGTTCATTTATATAAAAAAGCAAAACAATTGTAACTATAAAAAATTAAATTGATAAATTAACTTGCCTATGAAATGTATAATATACTCCTATCATAAATTTTTTTTGCACAACCGTTTCTAGATAACTTTAAACAACAGCAACAAAAAAATAATTTTAATCACAAAAAAAAATGTTTAACAAGATTATGTTAAAGATAAATGAAAGGCAAAGATTTAACAAAAATAACTTCTCGGATCCATAGTAGCAAAATCAACGTAATTATTCTTTATCAAATGAAGTAGTACTTTTTAAAGTAAATATTCTATTAAAAAATAAGGGTTTCTCTCATTTTACATAAAAATTTTGCAGTTGATAGTTGAAAACGATTACAAAAATGCAACAAAAATAGCTTGCCGGGAAACAAATTATATCAGAATTTTATAATTTTTCTCTTGAAAAAATTTTTTTTTATCACATTTTAAATAAATTAAAATGTTTAAAAATACTTTCATGATAAGATTTATTTTACAGCAGAAGTTTGTAAGTTGCGTACATTTTTGAAGACAGAGTTTATTTCTTATCATCAAAACTAGCTGAATAAAAAGTATTCTAAATTTAAGTAAACTTTTACTGGCAACAAAAAAT
Organism: Parasteatoda tepidariorum; assembly: GCF_982258835.1. Lineage (NCBI taxonomy): Eukaryota > Metazoa > Arthropoda > Arachnida > Araneae > Theridiidae > Parasteatoda > Parasteatoda tepidariorum. Next base: position 75,735,355 of record NC_141757.1, read on the forward strand.
CTCTCATTATTCTTACAAATACAAAAATATGCGTGATTGAAAAATTTGAGAGAAAAGAGTGCTTTGATGTATAGTTTTATTTTTGCTCAGTAAAAAATAAATAATTTTTTTCTAAAACTAAATTATAAATTTTTAAAGGAAAATGCCCAAGGACCATTATTTTAATATTTATAATTTTAATCATAATATTTGCAATATTCTAACATTTAGAATTTTTTATATTCTATTACTTAGAATTTTTTTGATTACTTTTCGTTATTTTTGTGTATAGAAATTTTTATTAAAATTTATTATGATATCGAATTTTATTAAATTTTCACAGTGTTTATTCTTAGCTTTTTACATTGCCTCTGGAAGTTAATTAATTTTACTTTCACAGGTCCACAACTATTTACTTTTAATTATTTTTTCCCAAACTGACGAAAAAAATTTGTTCATAAAAATGAAGAATCAATAAAGATATATCTTACATAAAATAAAAGCAAAATCAACTTAAAAACTGAAAAGTATCTAAAACTGATTAACTCTGTTAAGTACAGAAAAGAGCCTAAACCACGGAAGTTATTTCTTAGAAAAAACAAAGCAAATATGATATTAAATTTCACAACGCGTTGCATAAAAAACGAATAAAGTAATTAAAATTTTGTTATCTTTAAAAAATATGAAAGATTAAGATTTTGATAAAAGAAAAGAATAAATTGCATTACTGATTTTTTTTAGAAAAAGAATAAATTATTAAAATATGCACATGGCTCTAAGATAACATCAGCAAAGGATTGTTAATGTTCATAATTGAACACAAAAACAAAAGTTTCATATTGGAAATAGGTTTAATAAAGTACCATTAAGATTTTATATTTATAATATACACTTGAAATTTTTTATACAAATTTTTCTGGAATTGCTTTACCATAAGATAATTTTTTTCTCATTGGATTTGCCTTTCACTTTAATATGTTGTTTCTACAGATTAATTTTTTTTTACAAATTTGGAGCTTTGCCATAATCGATATTTTCTGTTAATAATGGAAAGCATATTGCTACATTTTTGGATGAAATATCCTATACAAACTGGTAATAAAAGTTAACGATAAATGATGTTTACGTGAATATTTATGAAAATCTAAGTCAGAATGGTAGTAAATGTGACAAACAAACGTGAATGCGGTTATACCATAAAAAATTGTGTATAAGTAGAATATTTTAATCACTTTTATTATGTAAAATATTGCGAACTATTAGCCTATACTTTAAGAAAAATTTTAAAATAAAAAAAGGTCATTTTGCAGTTTAAGATGCATGGTAACCACTGGTAGCCATGTATGCTGCACAACGATTTCTCATCTGCTCTATGAGAGTGTGAGGGAGTTGTATCCTCAAAAAATTCCAAGCAATATGGAGAACTCTTTTCAATTCTGAACGAAGGTTCGGAAGAGCTTCAATTTCTTTACTAAACATTTCCGGTTTCCTACCTCAATTTCTTTCTCTACTAAGCATTTTACTCATTATCATTTGATCAGTTGGCAAAAGAAGGTACTTCCCTTCCAGTCTCACCAAACACGGCCCTCATTTACGCTGAATTATTTTCTATCCGCAAATCTAAAGTTAATAAAGCTTGGCTTGTTCCACCGGATCACAATTGGTATCCCCGCGAGCGTCCTGGAGGAGCCCTTGACCTTCAGGGTACACGTTCCGACCAAACCGCTACCTGTAGATTTGTCAGTGGGCATACTAAGAGCCTCACTTTCTGTGGACAAATCAAACTTCTTCCATCTTGTAAAAAGTGCAACTCCAGCGAGGCTAGTCCTCACCATCTACTTGATTGGCTGGATTTCACCATGGAAGAGGTTCGTGAGAGACCTCTCCTTTTCCTCGATTTTTTGAAGACTCACGGCTTCATGGATCTGGCATAGCTCCGCTATCCCAGCCGGGATTGGAAACAACAACTCATTATTAACATAATTAAGATCAGGAGAGTGAGCGAGCCACGCCATCCACTGAATATTTTCCAAAAGAAAGTCGTCGACCAAAATCATACTGTAATAAGGCATGTTATTATCCATGAAAAGGAATGTAAGAACCATAGTACCTAAAAACAGGTAAACATATCAGGCTGGAAAGTTGAAGGATTTTGCCATTGTACCTACCACAACGGACCCCATTTCAAAAATAGGGTAGTTTACGTGGTCATTCAGTATTGTGTCTATTGACACCATAACACCTTTGAATTGAAAGGATATCTTCCCTTGATATTTTTTGGGGAAAACCATTCACTCTATATCAATGTCTGGAATCAGTCTTCAGATTTTATTTCTGAGCATCATATTGACCTACTTTTGCAAATTTATTTAATGATGCTTCAGAATTCAAATTTAAATGAGAGCGTTTATGCACAAGCGGGAAAAAAAGGAAAATAACTGGTCGTCTGGCACACAGACCAGCGTGATTGAGTCTCCTATTGTATACGAGTTCGTCTCGAAACTCGTAATCCTCAGACGGCTGTGTGCGCTTAACTGACCTCTCTTTCTCAACTTTTCCTCTGACGTTGCGTAGTTATTACTAAATTTGGGCCTGGACAAATGATTTTTACTCTTGATCTGCCTTGAACTGGTCGTTGGGTAATATGCTCTGAACTTCGAACCCTCTGCCACAATTTTGAGACCAAATATGGAGGCACATTGGAGACATTTCGGTTTTGAATCGTCCACATTTCAATGATTTTTCCTCTCAAAAACTGGACCATTTGGCTTTATTATGGCACTTTTTGGCGCTTTTGATCGTTTAACTCACTCTTCAGCACAGCAAAAGCACATGACTTACATGATCTCCACAATGCACTCAAATTGGTTTCACATTCGTTCTGACGCTGCGCTCATGTTTTGCACATGTTGGTGACAACTGAAATGTTTTGCATATGTACACTCTTACCCCAATCAAGCAGTAATTCTTTTCAAGTTATTTTGGACAATTTTTTGAGTCTTAGTTTGCGAAAATCACCGACCAGGTGGCAGAGTGGTTAGCGTGTCTTACTGCGGAGCCATTGGTCGCGGGTTCGAATCCTGCTCAGGGCATGAATGTTTCTTTCTCCCTCTGTATTCTATGTCCTTTCCTCTTTGTGTGTGAATGTGACCCGCCCTATAAACGGGTTTGTGGTTGTGTAACATGGGCGACGCTGCTCCACCGCCATGGCTTCGCCACAGGTGCCCACTGGGTAACGAGAAGAGAAGATTAAAAAAAAAGTTTGTGAAAATCCGATCATTAGAAAGAAAAAGATGTCCAGTAGTTTTTACGCACTATATGTTACTTCGATGCAGCTGTGATAACCAATCATGCAGTTTTAAACTCAAATAATATCTTTCAGTTAAAAAATGTTTTTAACAATTCATAATTTTTTCTCCTCGAAAAAATAATTTATTGGAAAAAATATTTCAAAAATAACTTTTTTTTTATAATTTAATTTGAATACTAGTTATAAAAATTTTGCATTCTTCTAAACTACCTACTCCCAAATGCCCTTTGTTTTTATTTATTAATTTTCTCTAACATTTCTTGAACTCACCCTTGACTTTCTTTAAACTTTTTCCAAAAAAAAATATAATAAATTTTTTTCCCGTATATATTTTCCACTTTTATTTTTATTTTTTCTTCCATCGACTTCTTATTTGGATAGCTTCATTTCTTCATATTTCAAAACTTCATATCGAGTTCTCCACTTTCTTCTGAAATTCCTACGTAAGAAAAGAGAGAAAAAAAATCGATTAATTGAGGATATTTGGTTTCTTTTTTTTACTTTGAAGTTGGAAATAAAGCCAATAGAAATGAACCATAGCTATACCACAATATGTCCCGTCAAAGGAGTTATGGAATATCCAACAGCTGATGCTAATAATAAGAATTGCATGTAAAAATATAAGATATTTACGTTAGCAATACATTTAAATATTTTTAAAATCTTATAAAATATTGTTAAAATATATAGATTTGTATCAATAAATAAAATAGACAAAGATAAACTACATTGAACAATAACTATTCACTTTTTTGATTCAAAATGTGGACATTTCTGCTTAAAGCAACAATTATTACATTTCATTTTATAACCGTTGTTGAACAGCGGACTCAATTTTTGCGCTTACGACTACTAATATTCAACTTCGTAGCCTTGTAATTTTGAACCCAATACAGAAGGCAAGGGAACTCCTGCATCAAGTATTGGAAAAAATTTGCCTTCATGGAGGACTTTTTGAGGGAACTAAACCGCTTTCGCGTTACATATAGAGGAATACCAGGAGAACCTCCCATGGTTAGCCTGACGGCAAGGCTACTCTAACCCATGATCAGTCTACCACTGAGGATATTTCACGTCAGCACTGTGGTCGGTGCAAGCCGGATGCGGAATTCGTATCGACCAGCCATCTCCGGGATCGAACCCCGGTTAACCTCATTGGAAAGTGAACGCTCTATCCCCAGAGCCATCGCGACTCAAAGCAGTAATGCAGAACTCAAAAGGAGAAAAGCTTCGCAACATTTGCATTTTAAATCAAAAAATAAATTTTTAAATAATAACACAGCTTAATGGCGCTGTTCAAGAACTAAGATACAGCTTAATAAGTAAATGAGTATTTACGTTAAACATTTAAGATCAGTCTTTACATTTATTATAATTTCAAACTTTATATCCTTCAAGCTTTTCTAGCTATCTGCAGGATGTAATACTATGTATATCTTTTAAAGTACAAAATACATTGTTTAATGAGACTGTCTAATTATTTTGAAATAGAAATGTTCATTATGACCTTTCTTAATTAAAAGGATGCATGAAATTATTATTCTTCGATCTGGTCACGGATCGTTTTATTGATAACACGAGTTAACAGAAATCATAAAAAACACCAGTACAGTAAGTCAGAATAACTTGAACTCATAAGAGATTAAAGTTGATAAAGTTTGACGAAAAAACGATTAAAGTTTGCTTCTGTCACTAGTTCAGCGGTGGAATGGGCGCAGTTTTATCAAAAGGTGACATCGTTCTTTCAGCTCCGGAGCAACTCAGGTGGTTTCACTAAGTCACTAGAATTCCATGGAGGTTATAATAAGAGAGAGTTTTTGCATAGAGTTTCGGTTCTCCATAGCTCTAATGCTATTTAAGCTTCAGAACGCATGCGCGAACATCTCCGAGAGTGAAAGGTAAGTATTAGCATTAGAGTAAGGTTAGCATTACGATTAGACAAATATTCCGCAAGAAGCAACTCTATTATCGTTCAACTTACAATGTATTTTGCGTCTAATAACTTTTATGCTTAACATTTTAAAAAGTTCTTGTTCAAATTAAGGTAAAAAGTACCTGCACTTTTATACCTGTACTATTTACCTTAAAACCCATTTTTAGTGTTAAACTTTACGGAATATGATATACTATACATTTTACAGTAATTTTAAGTGTTTAATCACTGAATCATTGTGATTAAATGAATGTAACTTTAAAAATTACAGTAAAAAATGGATTTAAATTTAAAATGAATTTTACGGATGTTGCACTCTGGGTGCCAGTACTTTTTACTGGAATTTTTTACAGGGTACTAGTAGGTACTTTCTCTTCTTAAATCAAGTAATTGCCAATTTGCATTTGTTGAACTGTATTTTATGTGATTTTGATGTAAATATTTGATTTTAAATTACAGGTCATAAAGTTATAAACACAAAGGTGAAGTGTTGTCAGAAAGTGGTGGGTAACTGTGAAAATAGGTCATATTTGGATTTGTTGATCATTTTACATCTAAATGAACAGGAATGGTATCATAACGTCTTTCCCTGCAGTTGGAAACACAATTATTGTAGAATAAGAAAACAAAATCGGGCGTTAAAAGAAGTATATTTTTTCTGGGTTTGAAAACCTGGAAAAGGTGGGTTGAGTAGTCCATATTTATCTTTAGTTAAGAGTGCTCTTTTTAAATTTAAGGAATCACTCTTGAAAAAGGCGTGACTGAAAACATTAAATCCTCTTTGCTTGCCAGAGACAATCACTGTAAATTTAAAAGCGGTTATTTGAAACACTTCCAAGTTTCATTAGGCAATCAAACCGGTCTCCATGATTCACTAGCATTTTTTTTTATCTCGTTAAATATACATTTTGACAAGAATTTTTAATAATATTTACTGATGAGTATATTATATAATTCAAAAATATACTTTTTACTTAATTCTGGATAATAAAACCAAAATATACGGCAGTTAGATCATTCATTTAGTAATTTTTTCATCCATAAGTGATAAGATAAGTGGTGAAAATTTTTCAAAATTATAGTTTTTAATACCGCGCATTAAGGAAAAATACAAAACTTAAAGTAAATTTAATGGAATAAATGGCTTTTATTCCGAGTTCTAAAGTATTATAATAAAGTTACCAAATTTTACATTACATTCAACACCATACATTTAATTACCAAAAATTACATTTAACAAATTTTATCACACATCATAAAATCATATTTTTAGTTTTACCAAAATCTTTACCAAAGTGCTGCGTTAAAAATTTCAGATCTTTTCAGTAATACCTAGAACCAGAAACGAGGTAAATTTAAATATTCTGGAAGTTTTGTCCAAGCTTTTTTTCTCAGTGCATAGTATAATCGAATCTATCTCTAATTAGACTCCAAAAAAACTTTTAGAATTAATTATTCTCAACTACATATTACGAAACCTGTTTTTCTTATGAAATATTTGCATAAGTGAGTAATTAGATAATTTTTTCCCATATATTTCTTTGTTTTTTGTTTAAGAAAAGTTATGCTTTCTTTCCAAATATTGTTACTCACATAGTTTCTTATGCTATAAAAAGCGTTTTAAAAATGCAATTTGATTATTTAATGCATCGATATGTATTAGAAATTCCTGTTTATTTTTTTCTTCTTCTTTTTCTGGTATCCCTTTTTATGGTTTTCAATATAGAGAGTTTTTCTAAACGTATATCGTTCCGATGCATTTCATTTCTTTTCTATTTTGCTTTCCTAAGCAAAAATCTACATTGGTATTTTTGTAAGGAAACTTACTAAGATATTTTACAAGTTATTTACTTTTTTATCCCTACAAGTTGAAACTTAGAAGAATTTTCCATTTTACGATTTGTAAACAAGAATTTTTATCGAAATATTTTAACTTTTTTGTGTGTGTAGAGATTGCATTGAGAGTTTGAAATAAATTCCTTTAACAAAAGCACTCTTCATAGATTTATTAATCATTAGTATAACTTGTTTTATGCAGTATTGTTTTAAATAGTTTTATAAAGAATAACAAAGAAGGCATGTCAAATTATTTTACCAAGAATATATGACATTGAACATCAGTTTACATGCTATAATACAGGCAGGAAAAAGCAAACAAATAAAGTAAACATGTCATATATTAGTATATGGGTGCTGAGAATAATTGTTTTATATAATTGTTTTATACAACTAAAGTTAACTGAAAGATATGATCAGTTTGCAAGGTCATAAAACTCATAATATTAATCACTCACAAAAGGGATAAATTTAATCTTTGCAAAAGTTAAACGTATAGTCAAAGGTAAGTTAAAAGTAGAGTTAAAAGTATAGAAAATTACAGCCGAAAGTTAAAAGTATAAAATTATGTGACAGAAAGTTCTTCCAGTATTGTATCCTTCAAAGGTACCTTACGAAATAACAATCACAAGACATTAATGAATTATGTCATGAAGAAAACATTGTTTTGGTCTTTTTTGTTAAATTTGTTCTTTTATTCGGAGTCGTGCTTCAAATTTTGTGAGGTCTAGGGGAAAAAGTTTCGTATAGTCTTTTGAACATTTTTATTTTGCGAGAGCCTTGTTCGCAATCAATCAAGTACTTTTAATTTTCGCCTACATTATCGATATTGAATATATTTATTATTAGTGGACTCCACCCTTTTGGCCGCTACGCTCGCCAACGCCCAGAGATTGCTGCGTAATTTCTGTTTCAAACTAAACCCTTTGATAACAAATGCCCAATAAATTCCACACAGATGCTTTGCTCTCAAACACACACTACTGCATTCGGTAATATGACCCTCTCACTTGCCTAGTTAGGATTCCAACCCTTATCGTTATTCTCTAAACAAGGCATATAGAAACAATTCTTGAAAAAATATAGAAACAATTGAGGAAAAAATATGCCATATTAAACAGGAATAATTCCATTTCACATTAAGACGGAGATAAGCCGGATATTCAATCCGTTCCCGAAGTGTCTAAATAATTTTCCCTTTCATAAATAGGATTACAAGTCCCTCTGTGCTTTATGTTTACAATATAATCTATTATATGCAAAATTGTTTACTGTATTATAGCAACTCATTTACTGTTTAATAACTGTAGAGTAGTTAATTAATTAACATAATTTATAATATTTAAATATCTTTTTCATTAAATATAGCACAATAAAAGGTAATGGCATAAGGTTATTTTATAATAAAGATATATTGCGTTTAGTTTTTAACCTTTATTAAAAATAAAAAAAAACGTAATAATTTCTGAGAATGCTAAGTAAGAATGATTAATAAATATGGAAGTAATTATTTTAAATTAGTGATAAAGATACATTTTACAGTTGAAAAACACCTTTATGTAGCTATATGTAGATGATAACCAAATAAATCTGTATCTTCCTCTGAAAAATCTGGATCATATAATGCGATATCTGTCCAATAAGAATGCATGTACTGGTCATCATCTTCATCCGATTTTTATTTATATAGGTTTATAGTTCCTTAACCGAATTTCATTACTTATGACTTTTTTATTGTTATTTTTTATTTTATTTTATCCTAGTTTTTAATAATTTCTCAATTTTGATCGATGTGTATCGAGCATTCGACTCCTCACTCAGTAAGGAATTTTGCGTTTAAAGGTAACCATCTAAACCATCTAGAAATGGTTAGATACATTTTTATACTTCTATCATTTTGATTTCTATGCATTTTGTTGATTTGATATAACTGATTTATATGAATACTATTGATTATCTTGATTTCTATGAATACTATTTTTGAGGGCAGCTAAAAAAAATTTAGAAATTTGAATATTTTATTTTCGAAATCTAAGATTTCACTTTCTCTAGGGGAGAGTGGGGTCAATTGTAACAGGGTACGATTGTAACAGAGCAAAAATTTCGAGTGTCGGGTTCTAGATTTGGTTCCTAGTTGGCGCACAAGGTGTATTGAATAAATCTACACGTACAGCCCTGCTGGCAACCATTTTTATGTACTTTTGAAAGAGTTACATCACAAAAGATATTTTCACGCTACGTAAGTACTTTTTTTGGTATTAGAATATTATATTGTAATAAAGTAATTTTGTTTAAACAAATAAAAATTATTAACTGAATATGTAAGTGGACACCTAAATTAACATTTCAATAAAAAAAAATTAGTTTTGTCAATTGACTAGCATTGTTTTTAACAAATGAAGCTGAAATGGCATCTTGGGGACGATTGTAACAATAAGTAAAGTGACGATTGTAACAGCTGAAAATAAATAATCTTATGTTTACAAACCATTACTTAACTCTTTGAGAACCAGCAAGAGTTTCCTACATCATTTTTATTTGTTGCATGGGCATTATTTTATTTGCCACCTTTCACACAGCATAAATTAAAATTCTTAACCCCTTAAAGTTAAAAGTTTAACCCTTTAGGTCTCTGCTCATTATTATTTTTACTCCTAAAATATCACTACTATTTTGATCAATAAAAAAATATATCACAACTATGATAATATGTATAATTAACTATGTTTTAGTTGAATTTACGAACTGTTACAATTGACCCCGTAAGTGGGGACAATTGTAACAAGTGCACGACTGTCAAAAATTGTTAATAACTTATATAATAACATTTAAATTAAGTTTTTGCATAAATCAATGAAATAGATTATATAATTTATATTTTCGAATTTCCTTCCAAAGAATGGTCAAAATTAACATTTTTGTTCCATCATTATTATAATGTTTCTTTTTTATTTTCAAATTTATATTATCTTTTAAAATTTCTCAATGTTTTAGTCGATAATTAGAAAAAAGAAGTAAGGAATTTTTGTATTTCAGGATCTTGCCTAAGAAAATCTTCTAAAAATGTTTTTATATATTGTATTTCCTATTTCAATTGTATTGATAACTTTTCGCATTTATCTTGCCCGAGGTCTCTGGAAATACTGAGATCCTGAATTCATGCCTAAGTTTTTATCTTCAGGTATAAATGGATAGTAAATAATTTTTCAACGCTAAAAGCAAAACTTTGTAATTATTAAAAAAATATTTTTTTTAAAAAAATATAACCGGTGCGAGACCTTCCGTTAGTTGCGTCTAAAATTAATGGTATTATTCCGTCTAGTTGCATGAAATTTGAGTAATACTACACTGAGAAAAATTACGGAAAAACTACCAGAATATGGTAAAACTTACTATGTTTCGGACTCTAAGGAAACACCAAAAAATTGATTTATTTTCATGGAAGTGCTTCTGTAATGATTTTTGTAAAATTACAATAAAATATGGTTTTGTAATCTGTGATAAAAATTGGTAAATGTGGTAAAATTGTTAACTATATCACGATACCTTACAGCATATCATAAAAACCATTTTTTCGGTTAAATTTACTTTTCAGTTTTGTTTAATATCTGTTAATAAGTAGAACATTTTTTGAAAACCAAAACTTCCGGTAAGCCGTTATTATATGAACGGAAAATTACCAAATTTAAGTAAGTTTTAAATGCATTATATTTTTGTTTTTATTTCTAGAATCATGTTTTTTTTTAAATAAAAAAGATCATTACCACACAATACGGTAATTTTGCCAGAATTTTTTCTCATTATTTTGTTTAGTACATTCAAAATTTCTAATAGTGCATGTAAATTTCTGTGTTTTGGCTCTGTATCAAACAAAATTTGCATTGGCATAGAATCAGAAGAAATGTAAAAATTAATAAGAAATAAGAAAAGTTTCAGAGTGCTCCGTTTACCCTGAATTTTAGAATAGAAATTCAACAAATTTGTGACCTTTGATGCATTTCTTGCAGCATAATTTAAATTTGGAAAAACGTTTTGAAAAAAAAAATTGGTCTGAAACAAATTGATTGATCTAGTTCTTACTATCTTCATGTTCTCAAAACTCATTATTAAATGATTGTTAAAAAAAGAAGTGCTGTTAATGCGAAGAGAAAATAAGATCGATCGATTGTGGGCATTCATTACTTTTGCGACAAGTAAAAGAAGAAGATCCTTTCAGGGATTTGTCGAACTAATTTCAGTGGCATTCCCTGGAGCAAAAAGGAAATTTCTCTAGTTTCTTCAGAATACTATTTAAAGATCCTAAATCACATCCAGAATGTGATGACTCTTAATAAACAACAACTTCTGGGGTTATCGTCTCAACAGTTTCCTCGGAAAAAAATATGAAATGCAAGAGCAAAATTTCCTATTAATGTAATAAAATTGATGCAATTGAAGAACAGCTATCATTTTATTTAATTTCAAACATAATTCGTTTTATATTTTTAGCATACGAAATACTTTTATAATTGTCAACTTTGTAAATAGTTTAATATGCGTAAAATATGTAAATAATTGAATTTGCGTAAAATGGTTCAATAATTTAATATCTGTTATATAAATAAATACTTTAATAAGCCTTAGATATGTAGTTGCTGCAATATGCGTTCATATACAAATACTGTAATATATCTTAAGTGTGTTCAATATGTACATATTTTTTATAAGCGTAAAAAATCCTCAGTCTGAAATACATAAGCTTATTTTAAGCATATTGAGGTCTGAAGTGTAACTATAGAAATTTTGAATTATGTTAACCTCTTGAACTATAACATTATTGAAATTTTCTGCAACTTTCATAAAATGACAAAATGCACCATATTATAGTGCAATTTAATTATTCTCTAACTTGAGACATTATTGAGGTTGCAGCAAATTTGCAAAGTATTTGTTCAAGATTTTGATACAATAGTTCAAATTTCAATCAATTTTTCTGATGAAAATATCTGGTTTGATTATTGTGGACTTTAAATAATTTCTGAAAGCTTTTCTGTTTGGAGGAGGGGGTACAAATACATGCTATTAAGTACGGTGTCCAATTACGAGAATAATTATTTGATAATCCTACCATAAACTAAAGCCTATTATTATTAATTCTCAGTAATGAAGTTTTAATTTTTGGAGTTACATTTTTGTACAACATTAAGGAACTTGATAATGTTGCGTTGATGTAACGAACTTCATTTTCCATCTTCACTTCTCCATATTTATTTATATGCAAAAAATTAAATTTTATTTTATGATTAATCTTTTTCACGGTTCTAGGACAAAATTAAAACAATTAAACTAAAAAAGAAAAGCAAAGTTACATACTGAGAGAAAAATCATGGTCGGAACTACCGGAAGGTAAAATTTACCATAAAATATACCGTAATAATATGTGAATAAATGCGACAAATGTGGCAAAATGTGGTTATTTTATCATGTTGCTTTAGAGAATAGCATAAAGAGCATTGACTCTGTAAAATTTACTTTAGAGTTTTGCATTTTTTGCTAAATATTTGGCAATAAGAACTATAATTTTAAAAATCAGAATTTCCAATTACCGCATGAATGGAAAAATTATCAAATGAATGGTTTATAAATACCGTATATTTTTATTTTATTACCAGGATTTCGGACTTTTCTTGTCCCGAAAATGTCATTGCGATGCAGAAATTTTTATCACCCGGCAAAAAAATTAATATTCAGCTATAATTTTGGTAAAAAATATTTTCTTTAGTTTTTTAATGTTTACTGGATATAATGATTTTCAGTTTTGTATTTTTTACTAAATGTGGGGCAAAAAGAAATACATTTCGAAAACCATTATGTCCAGTAATCTTTCATCATATGAACGGAACAATTACCAATAGAATGGTTTAAGTACCGTATATTTGGTTTTAATAACCAGAATTATGATTTCTATTTTACTGAAAATGTGATTTAAATATAGTACGGTAATTTTACCAGATTTTTTTCTCTGTGTAGAAAAAAACTTATTTAAATATGATAAAAATTTGCTGTGACAGCAGAATTTCCTTTAATTTTAACGCAGAAAATTTCTTGCATAGTTAAAAATCATTGGCTTTACGAATTCATTTTTTTCTACCAGATATTTTCTTTGGTACAGTGCGGTAATTTTACTAGAATTTTTTTCGCCGTGTGATGAATCATTATATTTTTTCCTTAAAAGTTCCAAAAGTGCCTTTGAACTTAAAAAAGAAGTATTAACATTTTAAAATGATAAGAGTTTATTAATTTCAATTGAAGAATGTTGTGAGAAATATTACATCATAAAATATTTAATTTAAGCAATTATATGGTTTACTAATTTTTATTTCATCTGCATGAGAAAGTGTTTATTGATAAAATAGAGTTACGTAGTACTATTTAACATTTATTGAAAGGAAAAAAAACAGATTGCACACAGTTAATAATAATTTTCATTCAGCAGTTTTAAGAATTCGAAATGAGAGTTGTAACCATCGGACTATGAAGAAATATGATTAATGAGTTCATTTTATGAAAAATAAAAGTATAATAACAATTCTTTATATGAATAAGAGAGTCACTTGTGAAACTTCATATTTACACGGCAAAGTTTCCTGAGTAGTTAGTAAATTTTTCCTGAATCTGCTCCACGTTTCTCGTTCAAAAATAAAAATTATACTTAGAAGAATGAAAATTTTTATGTTTTAAATAATGCAACCGTCCGCAAAAATACTCATTCTTTATTAACAAAAAATGAAATTTATGATGAAAGAAAATATCGCCAAGAGGAAGATAGTTTTTTACTTGAATGCCAGAGTTTAAGGAATTTGTGAGCTGTTGAGTATGAAGGATTATTTTCTTATATGTAATAAATTGCTGAGGATGGAGAAAAATGGTTCTTTCAAAAAGTATAAATTAATTTCGAATATTCTAATACATTTTAGCAAATCTCCACCTTGTTTATTATTTTTCAAAGAATTACAATGGGGAAAGGATTAAAATTTTTTTGAAATATGAAAGAAAAATATTTCACGCTCAGCTAAGCACAAATTGCTCTTGTTTGCACTTCTACATTAAAATGAAGAATTTTTTTAATTGAAAGGGGCTATTTTATAATTTTGCTCTCTTAAGTGGATTCCTTTAAAAAAAATTAGGACGTATTGAATTTTTTCTGTCATTAAAATTATTGGAATGTTTAGTTAATTAAATTAAAAAACATTTTTGGTTGTTTTTGCTCATGGTTTTGTGTGGGATCATCTCGAAAAATTCCTCGAGGACATATTGAGTCTAATTTTTTTGAGGACCTATCACAAAAATAAAAGTTTTCGATTAGTATTCTTTCATTGGAAAAGAAATTAGGAAATGAACTTGGATACGGGGCAACATGGTTATTCAAAACAGTGCAAACATAGCATTTTTTATGTTATATATAAATTGAATACGTGATGAATGTAGTAAAGTAAAAATATGTCTTGAATTTGAGATTACAAAAAGGAAAAAAAAATTCCATATAGTAAAAAATTGCTAATCACCTTCTTCTTTGTAGAAAGTAAGAAGCACACATTAGGTTCACTGTTTAAATTTTCAATCTAAAATTATGGTAAAATAACCGGCAGCAGTCTGGCCATCCGATTAACCGTAAAGTTTACGGTAAAGAAGATATTTCACCTTTACGGTTTTGAAACCGTTTACAACTAGCATGGCTATAAAATCATGAATACATAACTTTACGGTTTTTTAACCATGTACTGCTACCATGGTTTCAAAACCACAAAAAAGAAATTTAACTAAACATAGTAGCTAGGTGTCTCGTTAGATAATGCGCATTTGAGAGTGCAGGACACCGGAAATTCTTAATGCGTGTCAAAGGGAATGGAAGTGTCAACTCTAGGACTCGAACCCCAGTTCTGTCGGTCGTGAGATTGACAGATTAACCCTCTCGGCTATAATATGTACTCAGTTGGATGGAGCTAAATTAATTCATTAGGTAGGCTTCAATAAAATTCGTGTTATTTAACCGTTTTGCGTAAAAATAGTTAATAAACGATTTTTCTCACTGTTAATAGTTTCACTACAATCTTATACATGGTTATTTGACTGTTTTGCTTAAATATGGTAAAATAACAATTAAATAAATTGTTATTAAGCTATTTTTTCCAAGATATTTCTAACAGTGTTGGTGAGAGGGGTAATGGGAGCAAAATTGGGAGAGAAGCGACTTAAACTATAGGGGAGAGAGGGGTCAATTGCAACATTTTTTACTTAACTATTTTTAACTAATAAAAAATCCAATATATTATTGGTATTAATTGACAGACGAGTAAAGTAGACTATCCTCTACTAGAAAAAAAAACCTTATTTTAAATGTTATTATATTAGTTATTAACAATTTTTGACAGTCGTGCACTTGTTACAATTGTCCCCACTTATGGGGTCAATTGTAACAGGTCATAAATTCAACTAAAACATAGTCAATTATACATATTATCATAGTTGTGATATATTTTTTTATTGATCAAAGTAGTAGTGATATTTTAGGAGTAAAAATAATAATGAGCAGAGACCTAAAGGGTTAAACTTTTAACTTTAAAGGGTTAAAAGTTTAATTTATACTGTGAAAGGTGAGAAATAAAATAATGCACATGCAACATAATATACATGATATAGGAAACTATTGGTGGTTCTTAAAGAGTTAAGTAATGGTTTGTGAACATAAGATTATTTATTTTCAGCTGTTACAATCATCCCTTTACTTATTGTTACAATCGTCTCCAAGGCGCCATTGCAGCTTCACTTGTTAAAGACAATGCTAGTTAATTAACAAAACTAATTTTTTTTGTTTTGAAATGTTAATTAAGGTGTTCACTTACATATTCGGTTGATAATTTTTAGTTGTTTAAACAAAATTACTTTGTTACAATATAATATTCCAATAACAAAAAAAAGTATTTACGTAGCGTGAAAATATCTTTTGTGATGTAACTCTTTCAAAAGTACATAAAAATGGCTGCCAGCAGGGAAGTACATGTAGATTTATTAAATACACCTTGTGCGCCACCTAGGAACCAAATCTAGAACCCGACACTCGAAATTTTTGCTCTGTTATAATCGTACCCTGTTACAATTGATCCCACTCTCCCCTACTGTCTAGAGGTACGTGAGGAAAAATATATTAAACTAGTATTTTTACCTTTATTTACAGAAAACATCATTTCAAAAAACATATCTCAAATATTCAAAACTTATCTTAATATATTATATCTCAAATAAATAGGCGGATTCAGAAACAAGTGCTATTTTAGAACCATTATGATGATAGGTATTAAATGAATGTTTTAAAAAACGTATATTTTGGCTTTATTAACCAAAATAACGCTTTTTTTTAATTAGAAAAGTCATTAGAATAGAAATTACTGTAATTTTATCAGAATTTTTTTTCGCCGCGTAAACATTGCAAAACTGATAAAATTTACTTAATTTTTCTTTATATTCACCCAAGTCATGTAAGTTAAGCCTAAAAGCAATTAATATTTAGATTCTTGAGTTTCTCAATTAGTCAATTTGAGATTTTTTTTTCATTTGGCTTCAAATTAGGAAACAGCAATTATTAACCTAATGTCACTTTTCTGTTATTTTTCTGACAAAAGTCACAACGGTAAATATTATATTTTAACAATAACAATTGGTACACTGAAAATTTAGAAGCAATAAGTGTTATTTTTAGTTTGTTTAATAATTCATTTTTTTATTTTTGGATAAAACGTGTTTAAGTTCTGTTAAACAATATTGAAGCCTTTAATACAGTACACCAAGCTTACTTAAAAAGCCGTAAGGAGAGATATTTTTTTTTTCAATGATATGAGAATATAATTTTAAAATTTTATATTTTCACGCAATGATGGCAAACTCCCAGACTAGAACGAAACGGAAATCAATATTCTCGGAAATTTATTAACTTCTATATATTCGAAAATATTTTAAATTCATTTCATGGGCTGAAATATTATCATAAGAGCAGTTTCGTTATTGTCGGTGAAAAAAAGATATTTTCATAAGAAGGTTCATGAAAATCGAGAATTTTCCACTTCATAAGCCTTTTTATTATGCTTATCTTTTCTGAGCAGTTTATTCTATTTTTCTTTTCAAAGCAATTGTTATAAGAAAACGTTACATTTGATCTTTAAATCGGTTTACAATAAAAGGTTATAACATGACCTTAGGATAAACGGGAAATTTGTGTACTGGGTGCAGAATTTCAATGAAATTGAATTTTGAAAGACTTCTTGTTACATTTTGTGAGGCAAAAGTTCTTGAATCAATTTTAAATCCATAAATATGATTTGAATATTGGGAAATAAGTTTTATTGTATGTTTTTTAACATTAGCATATTTTAAAAATGGCAACCGTTTTTGAATGAAAACAATAGGATTAATTTCAATGATGAAATTATGGCAATAATTTCTAATGCAGGATGTTTTTGCATGGAAAAAGAACAGGCACTGTTTCTTTTAATTTTATTTTCCTAGAGACTTAAATACCATCAAAAGTGGGGTGTATTTTTTACGACATAACATAATAACATTAAAACATTTAATAATAAATAGTAAATATCAGTATCTTCGCAGATACATGTATTCAATTTGAAATTTAGATATAAAAAAGACTTGGAGCAATATTAAAGTAAGAAAAACTTACAATTAGCAGGTTTCAAGAGCTTCTCCTGCACTGTTAGAAATTTCTCGGAAAGAATGATTCAATAATAATCTAATTAATCCTTATTTTGTCATATTCTACCAAATCAAACAAATAACAATAAAAATATGGTACTTAAACTGTTAACCGTGAGAAAAATCGCTTATTAACTGTTTTTTAAAAAAAAATCTAATACGGTTAAACAACCATAATTTTATTCGTTTCAACTAGGCCCAAAGCTTATGAGAATCGATCACGCATTCAATGAAAGCTAGAAGCTAAAGTATGTGATAAGAATCATGAATTAATATTTAAATTTTTTTTATCATCGGATGCATGGCACATCAAATTGTACCTAATAGTTTTATAGTTATAAATTTCAGCCGAGGACTCTAATCTGTCACTATCTTGACCGGCTGAGTGAGGATTGGGATTCCATCGTTGAAACCAGAATATGTTTTCCATACCTTCAAAATATGAGGAGTTATGAGGAGTTATATGAAGAGCTAGCGCCCTGCACTGGTCAGTTTGTGACCCTAGACTATTGAAATACGAAGATCTCATTCTCGCTTAAATGACATCACCACAGAGCTGCTCAACATTAAGTCTAGTATTATAGTCTCTCACAGTAGATTGAAATATTAGATAGACTAATTAAACCTCATAGCATGGTTCATTTGACAAAACACAATTCCACCACAATCTAACACCATTGTCAATCCCATTCAAACACACCTAACATAATCTAATTTAAATGTCCTCTCAAATGTTATTTCACGATTTTGAAACCACTCTAGAAAAGATGGCTACATAACTGTATAGTTCTCTATTTAAAGACTTATAACCATACCAGTTATATAATAAAATATGGTTGCATAATAAGCGTTAAAATTTGGTAAAGTTTGGTAATTTTATCATGATACTTTAGAGCGTGGCGTAAAAACCATTTATTTGCTAAAATTCACTTTTCAGTTATGTACTTTTACTAAATGTGTGATATTAAAAATATAATTTTGAAAAACAGTGCCTTAAAAAAATGTATGGTATTAAGAACTATGATTTGAAAACCGTTACCATATGAGAGGAAAAATTACTTATTGAACGGTTTAAATACTGTATATTTAGGTTTTATTAAC
The DNA here is from genome assembly GCF_982258835.1 of Parasteatoda tepidariorum. Taxonomy (NCBI): domain Eukaryota; kingdom Metazoa; phylum Arthropoda; class Arachnida; order Araneae; family Theridiidae; genus Parasteatoda; species Parasteatoda tepidariorum. The sequence continues at coordinate 75,754,254 of NC_141757.1, forward strand.
CAGAATTATGTTTTTTTAATCAGAAATGTCTTTATCATATAGTTCTGTAATTTTAGCAGGATTTTTTTTCTTCGAGCAAAAAAATTTAATTTAGTCCTGGATGAGCTTAATGAACAGCATAAGTGGTGCATAAACCGGTATTTATTAATCATAGCTTACTCATTTATCCTCTTTTCAGGACAGATGATGAATGATTTAGCTGAAGGAAGAATGATTATTTTATGCCAATAAATTTTAATTTTTGCACTTGAAAATTAATAATTCTTTTCATTAGTTTCACAGAGCGACGAAAAATTAGGAAAGTGAAGATGATGCTTAATAAAGACAGCCATTTAAGAACAGTTTAAGAAAATTTTAAAGGGCTCACATTCCCTATTTATGTATTGCAGTATACTGTAATGCTGCATTTCTTTTAATTGCTTTCTCTAGCTAGAAAAACGTGCTGATTTGTTAAAGAACAAGAACAAACCACTTCTAAATGACAACTATTTTTCAGATATTGTCATATAGAAGTGGTTAACTGAACGCATTTCTGTGTTGTAGAATACAATAGTCTTATGAAGGAAATGGTATGAAAGTGTCAACCTTCATCTATCAAAAGGTACTTCAATGTAGAATCGAGTTAACATGTGTTATATACTAGCGATTTGGTATTTAATATTTGTAGTGGTAGTTGGCACATTACTCCCCTTCTAGAATTTTATCTGTGATAGAATTCGATGAACGGATACCACTAGTTGATTCATGCTATTTTTTTACTTATTTATGTCATATTTTGCTCATTATATTTTTACTTCATAGCATTTCGCTCATTATTTTTTCCTTCATTTTTGTGATAACAGCATTTTTTGTTGTTGTTATTATTCTTAATTTTTGTTTAATGACCGGGAGACTTTATTTACTTCACCGGATTTTTTTTGATCAGTTTATTTTTAAGCAAATCTACTGTTTAATGTGTATCATCCATCAATATAGGCAAGTTCTTATTACATCCGCAGGTCACCAATGAAGGGAAATTAATTATCGACTATGTCAACCTTCGTCTATCAAAAGGTACCTCAAGATAGAATCGAATTAACATGTCTTATATACTAGCGATTTGGTATTTAATATTTGTAGTGGTAGTTAGTTATGCCACAGAAGAATAAAAGGAATAATTATGATTTTTTTTTTAAAAAAAGAGAAAATTTTGATTTTACTTTTCAAGTAAATATTTTTTTTCCAACTTAAAAAATTAATTTTGAATGGATATAAAGTAAGAGTAGTAAAATAAAAATCACGCGGAAAGTTTTTTTCTCCTTTACAAAAACATATGTTTGTCACTAAATTTATAGTTACGAAATCTTAAATCTTTTTTTTATCAGCTATCTATGTAGCTGTTGAAATCTCCTCAATCCTTTGTCCTTGAACTTTCCTTCTGTTTTCAGGAAAACATCTCTTGTGGCGCCAAGGAACGGAGATTAATGAACGGAAAATGTTCTCAGTCAATTTTCGAAGACACGGAGTTTAATCCATTTCATTATTTAAATTATCCCGCATCTAGAAAGTTTTGAAGCGAAGATGGCTTTAAAGGCCATTGTGTCAACTTCTTAAAATGACATTTTCCAAACATGTTCCTTATTTACTAAGCATTATACAAAACAATTCAAGTATAAAGAATGAAAGTAGACTCAATAAATGTAGTAGATTATGTAGTAGATTTCTGACTTTATGATAAATAAGTGTGTTTTGGACTAGCTAAATATTTTTGGCAAATGTTTAAAATATAATATCTTTGGCATGATTCCAAAACCAACTGTTATTCGAAATTTATTTTATACGAATTATGGAACAAATTGCATATTTAATGACAGAAAAGACAAGTTAATGTTTTGAAAATTATTTATTTATGGAAATTTTGGTGGAAATTTTCTAGTTTCATTTATGATACCAGTTTCTCTTTTTATGGCTTCTGGAAACTTTTAAATATTTTATGGTATTTAAGGTATTATAATTTTGAGGACCCAATGTTTTTTTTAAATGAAATATAAAAAATTAGTAAGTGAGCATGAAAATGAATATAAAAGATAACTGTATAACTGCCTTTCTATCATTGTATATTTCTTCTTTCCTGTATCAAAGTGTAATTCTAAAACATGACGTACTATTTAAAAGCTATTTAATATTTCAAACTGTTAAAATGGAAAAAAAAAGAAACATATCAAAAAACGAAAATTTTTCTATTAAAAAATCTGACACTTAACAGAGTATTACATTAAAGAAACTTGTGAAAAATTCAGGTACATTTTCCAGTTCCGAGGTTATTAAACTTTGATTATAAGTATTTTAATCTATAATTATTTTAATATTTTCTGAATCAAACATAATCTAATTACTTTACAGATATTTTCATGCATCACTTGGACTAATTATACCAACTGAAAAATATATGTAACTACTAACTTGTAGTTGATTAAAACTATATCATTCGAAGTTGGTTACAGAAAATAAGGATTATGTTTAGACACTTTTTTGACGAAACAAGAAATGGTTTTAATCATGCATTATGATAATTAACTATCATCTTAAACATTGAAGCATGCAGAAAAAAACATTTCTTAACAATAAAATTTTTGTCATGCACATACATTTTAATCACATTAATTAGATCCTGTTTAATCGACTTGATAAAACATTTTTCATGCTTTCAAGGTTGATTCTATGCTGTTCACTTAGTAGAAAACGACAATTTCGTGCCTAAAAATATAAACTTTAGTTCCAAGAATTATTAAAGATATTTTACATAATTACTTATTGAACAGAAAATAAACAAATTGTAGTCAATGAGTAAAAAAGCTTGTTTTTCGTAAACACTTTTATTATGTTTTCGTTTTTAGTTTTATTAACAGATTGTCACCTCTGAATTTTTTTTGTGAAAACGTTTCTTAGTTTCTTAAAGGATATAAAAATTGCTTACTTCAATTTCTAAAGTTAGTCTTATCTTCTCTATGCGTTGTATCAGATCTCCGCATTTATCTTTTAAAACTCATCGAGTTGAAAGGTTTCGAGTAATTCACATGGCAATAAATTTATTACTGAAACATTTATTTTTACTTAAAATAAATTGTGAAAATTTTGACTTTCAAATAATTCTTTCATTACATGTTTGATTCAAGTTTATAGAAAGCTTTTCAAATGAAGTGTAGTTAAGGCAGAAATAAAGGTATGGTTAATTAAATACAAAAGTTAGAAAAATATGAATATATAGTTTTAAAAATATAATATAAAGTTTGATTTTGTTGAGCATATACGTTATATGTACAGTGAGTGAAACAAAAAAGGGAACACTTAAATGGCTTTTAATGCTATGCTATGACAAGCATTATATGACAAAATTGGAAAGTTTTTCTTTCTTAGTAAGGGCCTGTTGTGGCATTTTCAACAGTGGCCACTTGAAAACATATGGCTTCATTTTGAAGAATTAAAAATTTTAGAAGAAAAATATAAAAACTGTTAATATTATTGATGTGAGACATTTCTTTTGGGGCATTTCTCAAAATATAGTCGTTACAAGATTCATTTTTAAAATGAAGAAAAACTTCAAGATACAAGTGAGAGAAACTAATTTTGAAAATTTGAAATATTTATAATAAATCCATATTTATTAAATATAATTATGATGTATTGCGCGCAGACTGTATTTTCAAAAAAAAAAAAAAAATGGTAATCGGGTGGAGTCCGAAAGTCAAATATATAATAGTCACTTGTTATATTTATCTGTTCCTTGCTGTTGTCAATGGTGATTGCTAACTTTGCCTAATAACTAATATACGTAATATAAATGGCTCGAGAGTATTCCAAACATATTAATTAATTTGTGCAAACTATCCGAAATTTTCAAAAATAGACACAAAAATGCACTTTTTCTGAATAAACGAACTATAACTTTTTGAAAGCATTGGACTTTTGATTCTAAAAAAATGGGAGTTACCTAAAATCTGAAAAATATGCAATCAATGTGTCAGGAAAAGCAGTCAGGAAAGTGAGTTTATGGTTGGGCCCCTAAATATTTAATTCTCTTTCTGTGTACGTCGCTATAATTATAGATTTAAGACGTTAAAAATATTTTTATTTGCACACAGTAAGTAGAAATCTGTTTATCAGATTAGTAAACTCTAAAATTTTGAATATATTCGTAACTTAATCTATGGCATATAATCTTCACATAAATCAAATTTAAACTTTCAAAGAAAATTTGGCCGTAGTTGAATAATCTAGCAATAACTTGTTGGGAGAAATCTTTTCTTTTGTTATTTGCTGATTTGTTACGCATGCGCTCTGAAACTCTTGCTGACTAGAATATTTTTGCCTGCTTCAGTTGGATTAGCGATTTTGCTACAGCAGTTTACTTTGTCTTTAAGCGAGTTTCAGGGAGCAGAGCCTTTTTCCCCAACTACTTTGGAAGTTTGAAGTATGTTCTAATTCAATAAATAGTTTCTTTTGGTAATTTAGTTTTATTTCGTTATTCGATGGCTCATATTAGTTTAATTCATGTTAGTATTCCCCACACTTAGAGAAAGAATTGGAAAACTGCTCTCTTCCAGTTTTGGGGAGCTTAAGCGGCATTTTTTAATTATCAAAGTTAAAGTATATAGGGGAGAGTTGGATAAAACGGGATAGTCGGACAAAACGGGATACGTCGCCTAGGTACTAGACTATTGCAGCTATCTAGTGGACAACGACAGAAACGTGTTATTCGACAGTGATTATATCATTCTCGGTGCGTCCCGTCTCGAGATCACTATTTGATAGAAGGTTGTAGGTCTCAGAACTTTTTTATTCTATTTTCTTGCCATTTTCTACATTTACGTGCGTTGTTTTTTACATTGTACTGCCTACATATATGGGAATAAAATTCCGGTGAGTATTAAATTTTATTAACCATTTATTTACCAATATTTTTATGTGCAGTCTATCTAATTTTCTTTTCACATTTAGGTAGCAGCCATGTTTGTTTCAGAAAAAGTCGGAGTCGGAGAGAACGGGACACTTATGAGTTGAATAAAACGGGATAGAGTTTTTTATGTCCCGTATTATCCACCTATTTATATGTAGGATTATTACCTCTTAAAATAGCCATATATTAATGTAGGCCTAGGCTTTTTGAACAACTTATTCATATTTGCAATATATATTTTTGAAAAATTTAGTCTCTTTACATAGTAATGCAAAATTTGTTTATTAACGTTCATTATTAAGCATTTTATTTTCGACTCTAGGATTTCTCATTTTCTTTAGAACTAATTGTAATGTACTTCTCTGATGAAGACTTAAGCTTTTTTATATATAAACTTCTTAATTTTCTGGATTGCTCAATTCTATCTACATTCAATTCTAAAAAGAATTCTTCTCATTGTTTACTGAAGAATTTAAATACTTGATTATTAAAGAGTCTTTCAGGGATGTTGTGACAACAATGGAATGAATTAGAAATAAAAGTGAATTAGAAATGGAAGAAATGGAAAGGATGATTAAACTACAAAAAGGAACCAAGAGAATTGAAGAAAAAGCTGCTAAGAAATCTCTCTTAAGAGCACATGCACATCTCGACAACGAAAATTGCGGAAATAAGCCTTCATGTTTGAAAACTCATAGTCTTTAAAAACAAATGTAGCATCATATTTTTTTGTGTACTTACTTATGAAACAACAATTTATATAAAAGTGTTTGTACAGTAAAATCCCATGAATACAGTTTATAGAAATATTGCTTTGCAGTTCTCTGTCAGTTAATTATGCTTTTCACTTAGTTTTATGCAAAAAATTAAACATTGTAAATCCTATCCCGTTTTATCCAACCCAGGTATGCTAAAACGGGATATGTAAGAGTTTGCAAATAAATTTTTTTTTCTATTTCGCAGTCATTAAAATTAGTTTAAAATATGTTTTTGTGTGCTTCCATAAATGTTGTAGCTCCAAAAAAAATAATTTATGGTTTTCCTTAACAGATAGTCCGTAGTAAATAAAAACAATAATGGTATCCCGTTTTGTCCAACTCTCCCCTACATAATAAGTATAAGCGATTGGGTTTCGAGTTTTGTCATAAACTAACCTCTGTGATCTCATGTTGCATTTTAGAAGTCTAAAAGACAGTTCAAATGAAACGTTAAGTTGTCACTCTTCGTATCTTGGAAGCATTGGAAAGTCTTACTTTCAGATTTTTTTAAAGAATTTAGAATAATTATAATACACTTCTTTAGCAACAGGTAAATGTATTACATACTTTCTTATACCTTTGCATTGGGAGTAAACATGTTTACAAAATCATCGATCTTTGCTTAAGAGTCAATATTTTTTGTGTGTAATTTAATTTATGTAAGCACAAAACTTGTTTTTGTTACTTCACTGGAGCAGCTTTGTTTGAGATGCAAATATTAAGTTTCGCTTGGTTTCTAAAAAAGGAATCTTTAAAGCAAACAGAAACGACGCAAGAATGCATAACAAATATGGATTACTTTATTGATTACTGAGCTAAAAGTAAACTGTATTTATTGAGAAATATAAACATAGCTCTATACATAAATTTATTTTGTTGTAGAAGTAAATATGATAAAAAAATTATTTGTTTTTGTAACCTTCACCTTTGTTTTTTGCTTGGTCGGAAACGATCATTTCGTGCTTAAAAGTCTAAATTTTAGTTCACGAAATATTCAATATAATTTAAGGGATCTTTTCTTGAACAGAGAATAACTACAGGATGGAAATGCTTTTTCTTTATATACACTTCTTTCATTTTGATTTCATGTATAAAATAATTAACAGATTTTATGTCTGAAATAAATTTCTCACAAAACGTTTTTCAATTTCTCTAAGGATATAAAAAGTGCTAACTTGCGTAAAATTATTATTCTATCTTCTCCATACGTCTTATCTTCCCTTTTATCTTATGAAATTTTGAGTTGAAAGGATTCCTGTCATTCATATGGTAATAAGTTTGACACAGAAAGATTTGTTTTTACTTAAAATATATATATTCAAAGTAACGCAAGAGTTTAGGAAATTTGACTTTCAAATACTGTTTTCATTACATGTTTTATTTAAGTTTAAAGAAGGCTTCTGAAAGGAAGTGTAAATAAAGTATATGTAAAGGAATGGCTAATTATAAAGTAAAGAACATGAACAGAAAGCTATAAAAAGAATAAAGCATATCTGGTTTTGTTTTGTTGTGTATATATGCAGTATGTACTGTACAAAAGAAAAAAAAATGAAACATCTTAATAACTTTTAATTTAATGACCGGATTTTTACAAGTATAAAAATGCAATCGTAATGGTTCGAGAATATTTCAAATATACTAATTTTTGTGCAAAAAACCTAGAAGTTTCTAAAACAGGCGCAAAATGTAGTTTATCTGAATAAAACTACCACTTTTTGACGGAATTGGAATTTTGTTTCATAATATGTATTTCCTTTTATAACCATCGTTGAACAGTCGGCAGAATTTTTTGGGTTTATTACTACTAATGTGCAGCTTCATAACCTTGCAATTTTGAACCCAATCCAGAAGACAAGGTAACTCTTGGATAAAGTATTTACAGAAATTTGCCTACGTGGAGGACATTTTGAAATAACTAACCTGCATTTGTGTTACATGGAGAGAAAAACCACGGAAACCCGATGGTAAGGGGACTCTAACCCATGATCCGTCTACCACTAAGATATTTTACGCCATCACTGTAGTCGGTGCAATCGCTGGGATTTGAACGCAGTTCACCTCATTGGAAGGCGAACGCTCTATCCTCTCAGCCATCACGGCTCCCATAAAATATAGTGAGATAACTGTATTCTGGTAAATATTGTCACTATAGTATAGTTGGGCTCTTTAAACTTGTATTTTGCTATATCTCTATATCTATTTTTTATGATCAAATTATTTTTGCAGAAAACACGTAAAAATCTGGTTGCTAGAACATATACAGTACCGCTCAAAAGTATCAGTACACCTAGAAACTTATAAAAGAATGGCAAAATTCAAAGTGTCATAACTTCTTTAAAAATGATCAAAAATGCTTCTGCTTTAGCTCATTTTGAAGCTTAAAATCTCTACTTTTACGTACTCTAATTGTTTTTAATTAATATATTTTGCAACTATGTACAATTACACTCTAAACAATCATTGAAAATTGTATTAATTTTTTGTGAAGTTTGACGCGATGTACGGGCACAAAGAGGTTAGATATTGTTAATTTTTATTATACCATTGAAAAATTTGGACTTTTAGCTTTCATTTAAAAAAAAAAATTCCAAAAAAACATGTTTCTTGACGAAGCTATTGTCAAATGAAAAAAGTTTTTTTTTCATAATTTAATGATTTTTCAGCAATTATAATGAATTTTAGTGTAATTATAATATGATATGAAATTTTTTTAATTAAAATAAATTAAAATTTAATATTTCTCGATAATATTATTTCATAATTTATTATGACAATTTTAACTTTTTTTTTGGAAAATATAATAATGAAATAAGAATCAACGTTTACAATTTAATAATTTGAAATTTATTTTTTCGTATTTTTCTCAGAAAAAATTTGAAAACAAAAATGTAATAATGAAAAAATATTTTACATCATATTTTGCTTTCTTCAAAATATCCTCCCCGCGCTTTTATAACTGCAGCACACACTCGAGGCATCCGATCAATCAGCTTTTTTAATGTTATCTCGTCTATTTTTCGCCACTGCTCTTGAAGGACTTTCCACATATGATTTATGCTGGTTAATCGCACGTCTCGAATTTGGCGATCCAATTGATCCCACAGTAGTTCAATAGGATTACAGTCTTAGCTTTGGGGGGGGGGGGGCACACCATATTCTGAAGCACATTATCTTTTTTTTTTTTTTCAAATAAGTTTTGCACAGTTTCGATGTGTGTTTTGGATCATTGTCTTGCTGTAACACAAATTTTTTTCCACAAATTCGAATGCCTGATGGAATAGCATGATGTTTAAGGATGCTGTGATATCTTTCTTTGTTTAATATCCCTTCAATTCTTACAATATCTCCCACAGAACTGGCTCCAAAACATCCCCATACCATGACAGATCCACCACCATGTTTGACAGTCGGCTGAATACACTGTTCAAGCATTCGTTCACCAGGCAAACGTCGAACGTAAAATCTTGGTTTTGATCCAAAGAGCTCGAATTTCGACTCGTCGGTAAACAAGACTTTTTTCCATTGAGAGGGAGTCCATTTTTGATGTTTTCTTGCCCAGCAAATCTTTTCTTTCGATTAATCGGCCTTAAAAGAGGTTTTTTTGCAGCTATACGTCCTATCAAATTAGCATCATTTAGACGTCGTTTTACTGTTGCAACCGATACTTCTGAATCTCTTGTTGCGTTCAATTCCCGTCTAATATCTGGTGCTGTTTTAAATCGGTTCAGTTTACTAGTAACACGAATAAATTTGTCTTCTTGTTTCGTTGTCACTGGAGGTCTACCAGTTCGCAAAATGTTGTTAATTTCTCCTGATTTTTTGTACCTTTGAAGAGTATATTGCACACCATATAAACTAACATTTTCTAAACGACATATTTCTCGTAATGAATGTCCTGCGTTTCTTATAGACTTATAATAGAAGATCGTTTTCGATATGATATTTCCTTTCCTCCTGGAGCCATTGTAATTAGACAGTTGTATATTCAATGTCAACTCATTTATTGCTCGAAAAATACTGTTTAAAGTTTTAAAACAAGAGAATTTTTATCATAATTACATTTTTGTTTTCAAATTTTTTCTGAGAAAAATACGAAAAAATAAATTTCAAAATATTAAATTGTAAACGTTGATTCTTATTTCATTATTATATTTTCCAAAAAAAAAGTTAAAATTGTTATTGTAGAGGTTGTTGGTTGCGACAGCTGAGATAGCATGAAAATCCGAGGTCGAAGGATCGAGGATTTGGATCGAAGACCGAAGGTAGGAGGACGAACCTAAATAGTTCCTGTGCGGAATTCATTATAATTGCTGAAAAATCATTAAATTCTGAAAAAAAACTTTTTTTTATTTGACAATAGCTTCGTCAAAAAACATGTTTTTGGAATTTTTTTTTAAATGAAAGCTAGAAGTCCAAATTTTTCAATGGTATAATAAAAATTAACAATATCTAACCCCTTTGTGCCCGTACATCGCGTCAAACTTCACAAAAAATTAATAAAATTTTCTATGATTGTTTAGAGTGTAATTGTACATAGTTGCAAAATATATTAATTAAAAACAATTAGAGTACGTAAAAGTAGAGATTTTAACCTTCAAAATGAGCTAAAGCAGAAGCATTTTTGATCATTTTTAAAGAAGTTATGACACTTTGAATTTTGCCATTTTTTTTATAAGTTTCTAGGTGTACTGATACTTTTGAGCGGTACTGTATGTCAAAGTGTTCAGTTTTTATTTCATGCACTGTACATTTAAATAATTCTAAAAGCTTAGTAGAATAGTTTCTAACTAGTAATAAGCATGTTTAAAATTTTTTATTAATAGTTATACTATAACTGAAGAAAAAATGGTAGTGAATTCTAAAATTTTTAGTACTTTCGCACTTCAGTATGCGACACATTATCTTTACATAAATCAAAATTACACCTTAAAAGGAATTTTACAGAGAGAAAGAATTGGAATAGTGTTCTCTTTCAGATTTGGGGGAAATCGCATATTGCCGTGCAATAGGAAATTCATCGAAAGCGACAACAAAATTCAAAATTGAGATTCTTGTCTGTTATGCATTTTTATATAATAAGCTACACATTGCAATATTTATTTTTTCAAAAATTCTATTTTTTTAAAGTTATCTGAAATTTTAATTTAGGATTCTCAGTATTAAGAATTCAAAGAAAAAAATTGCCAAGCCAATTTTCTTAAAATGTTTCGTGAGGGACTTATGTTGTTTTTTTAGAGCACGGCAGGAAAACAATTTTTTAATTATCTAAGTTATAAACGCATACATTAGGTTCTAAATTTTTGTTGTAAAAACAATTTCTGAGTGCTTATGTCACATTTTATAAGAAAGAAGTCTATTCTAAAGCTAAAACAGCTTAACTTGACACTTTCTACGGGGGTTTGACAAAAATATGGGAAAACTTCGATATTGACTAATTATTTTCATATATCTCAAGAAAAAAGAGAATTATTTTATAATTTTAGAAGAATCCCGGTCATGCGATTTCTATTACATATCAAAAAAGTTTAAAGCTGTTAAAGGTTTGAGAAACCAGAGATAAATTACGAACGAAAGAGAGTGTTTTTGATCACCATTCGCCCAAAAATATAGTTATAAGTTTGTAACTTGAATCAATTACGTTGTTTGTCATATGCAATAGCTGCACGAAATTTTGTAAAAAGTCCTTAAATATTTATGGAGATTTGAATATTTATAAAAAAAAACTAATTTTTTTGCTTTACGCTTTCTTACTGTAATTGTAGAAATATTCAATGAAATTAAACAAAATTGTTAGATTAATTTTTAACTAATGACAAAAATATAATTCTGAAATTTGAAAAATTCATTTAGAATTGCGTGAAGTATGAACATTTAAAAACATCATTTCATACTACACCTTTTTTTTTTAATAATTTTGTTATAAATTATATTTGGTAGTTTATGAAAAATATACGATTTGAATATCTTAAAAATGTAAAAAGTTTCTAGTAATTTTCTAAGTAGCTTTTGTAATTTTTTTTTATAGAAACTGAAAATGATAACTGGTTTTCCAGAAATATCCTGCATATCATATAACAAAATTTAATAACAAATGATAATACCTTACAATGATTGTCCGGACAACAAAATATGAAGGAAAAAAAATCAGGGGGAATAAACATACAAAAGGGGGAATATAGCATATCTGTCATTTTTAAAAAAAATATATTGTTTAATTGAACAAAGTAAAATTTGCAAGGAACCCATTACCATAAACAGATTTCTTTCCAAATTTACAAACTCTGCTGAGAAAACTGCTGGAAACTTTTAAAATTTTCTAGGTATTCAGATCTGACTTTTTCATATGTTGCCAGTTACGAATCAGAAAAAAAAAATATGGAAACTAAATTTTTAAGTGTTTTTTGCGCACGCGGAATATGAAAGGACTACTTTAAATGTTCAAATCTTGCTTCATTTTTAAAAATGCTTATTTTCACATTTTAAAATGATATTTTTGTTATTAAATAAAAAATTACTTTCAAAATTTTGTTTAGTTTCATTCAATATTTCTAAAGTTATAGTAAAAAAACGTGAGACAAAGTAATTAGTTTTTTTTGTAAAAATATCCAAAGCTCCATATACATTTGAGTTCGGAATACTTAACACTGTGCAGTTATTATATAAAATAACCAAAGTGATACATGTTACTAGCTTCTTGCTTAGTTTTTTTCCTTAAGGTGTTAAAAAGCACTCTTTTTCATTCATAATTTATTGCTTGTTTCTCAAATCTCTGAAAGCTTTAAACTTTATTGATATGTTTCACAAATCGCACTTCTGGGGTTATAAAATTTTTCTCTAAGTATTACTCTACGTAAAAAAGTACTTAGTAAAAAAATGTTTTCGTATGTTTTTCCAATTCCTGTACATCCTAATGTTGATGTATAGGAAAATTCTTAAATTAGATTTTTTATAAGAATTTTGAATATTAATTTAGGTATATTTCTTGAGATAAATATAAATGCTATTCCTTTCCATCAAAAGAACATATATGGAGTAAACATATTGACAAAATAATCGATCTCTGCTAAATAATCAATAGTTTTTGCGTGTAATTTTACTTATGGGTAAGCAGAAAGCTTGTTTTTGTTACATCGCAGGAGCAGCTTTGCTTGAGATTCAAATATTAAGTTTAGCTATATTTGCTATCGGGTGTGGTTTCTAAAAATGAATTCTTAAAGCAAACATAAAAGGCAGAAGAATGAATAATAAAAATGGATTTCCTTCCTTCACTTTTTACATAAGAGTAAACTGCATTTATTGTGAACTATAAATTGATTTAGTTTGGGTTAGCAATGTGATAAAAAAGTATTTTTGTAATCATACAAAATGGAACGAAAATTCATCTGGTTTTGATGTGTGCTAACTTCGGCAGTATGTTATTTCAAAATTTATAACCAAAACATTTCGAAAAGTAATTATTTTTTTAAAATTTTCTCCTAAAATTAAAAAAATAGATGTTACATTTCTTCTGAAATGTTTGTGGCGTAACTTCCACAACAAATATTAAATAACAAATCACTAGTATATAAGACATGTTACTCGGTACCTTTTGATAGATGAAGGTTGACATAGTCGATAATTAATTTCCCTTTATTGTTGACCTGTGGACGTGATAGGAACTTGCCATCATTGATGGATGATCCACCTTAAACAGTTGATTTGCCTAAAAATATACTGCTCAAAAAAAAAAAAAAAAAATCGGCGAAGTAAATAAAGTTTCCCGGTCAATAAACAATATTGAAGAAAAAAAATGAGCGAAATGCTATAAACAAAAATGAGAAAAAATAATGAGTAAAATTCTATAAAAAAATTCTATAATGAGCGAAAAGGATATAAATATATAAAAAGCATGAGCCAACATGTTGCATTCAGCCTGAAGCGTCTATTTATTTGAAAAAGTGTTTATAACTTGGTGAATTATCTGGACAAACCTAATCCTTATTTGATGAGAAAAGATAATAAAGATTTAATTATCTCTTAATTCTCTTTTCATTTTAAATGGAAGATTCTGGTGGCCTTTTTTTCATTGTAAAAGAAGAAAGACGAGTATATACAGATTCTAAACTAATGAGCTGCATTTGCGTATGATTTAATCCCTTGGATTCGTCTTCTGATTAGAATTTTAATTAGTTGGCAAAGCTAAAAATAGTCTTTAACGTGAGTTTAGAGATTATTTAAAGTTAAGCAGACAAATATAAAAGTGATTTTGCATTTTTAAAAATTTATAAATTGGTTTCGTTATATTAAATTTCAAATTTTATTATATGAAGTCGAAAATAACATTCCTCAAAATTATTTTATAAAAAGATTGATGTTAATGTAGGAATAGTTAAGACTTAGTTTAGAACCTTTTGATGAATTTATGTAATCACATAGCAATTTTGAAATCATTTGGCACACAATTTTTACCATCATGATCATTAAGGAAATATTTTTAAGTTCATTTTTATGAAATTACATGGAAAAAAGAATATTAAATTTTTGCTGGGATTTAATAATGTTCAATGGCTGATTGTGTAGATGTAATTGTTTTCCTATTTAGCCTTTTGAGAAATCTGCTGCATCTCAAAAAATACTATAAAATTTATGCAAAATATATTTAAAATTTTTGTGATGCAATTTTCATATGTATCAAAAGACGTCTCATTTCATTTCATTTTTTCTCAAAAATTAACAGTAAATGGTGTTTGATTTAATTTCAATGATCAAACTAATCAATTTTCAATTTTTTAAAACATAATAATTTCAGCAAAATATGACAAATGTCAATAAAATTTAACTAAATATTGATATGCAAAACACTGATAGTCAAGTTCAAGATTCATGTCCGGTCATACTTCAGAAAAATTCTCGTAGTCATTAGAACTGTATGAGCCTCTGGGGGTACTGAATTGGGGATTGATTATTCTCTGATTCAGGTCAAAATTACGATTTGTGGATGTATGAATTGGTCCACCCTATAAACCGGTGTGAAGTATAGGTGTGGTAGAAGTTGAATTTTTGGCCATAGATGACGTCACTGGAAAACAAGAACAATCGCACCCCCTCTGCCTTAATGGCGTACGTCAACATTGGAACTGTACTCATGTGGAATAGTGAATTAGTTTCTAATTTATATATAGTTTATATATAGTTTGTATATCTAATTTATATCTAATTTATATATTTCGGTTGAAAATACCTTTATTTTTTTACAAGTTATTATATGGTTAAATTGAAGGAGAGCCGTGAAATGTAGAGTCTTTAAGTAAGAATCTGAAAATTGGAGCAATTTTCAGAATTCAGCAGAATCATTTTGGAGGTTGATATGATAATGGCTTACCGCAAATTCATTTTGGTTTATAAAATGTTTGTTCTTATTACCATTTATATTAGTAAAAAATAAAAAAAAATGAAAAATTAATTGAACTAAATAAATGGTTTTTAAGCCCTGCTCTAAGGTATTATTGTAAAATTACTAAATTTTACCACATTCACAAAATTTTATCTCACCTTAAAAAATCATATTTTATTGTTCATTTTACCAGAATCATTATCAAAGCACTTCGACAAAAAATTATCGAGTTTTTTGTCGTTCCCATAGAGCAGTGTTTCCCAAACTTACGACTTTTGTGCACCCTTTCTAAATTTTTCGTAACGCTGCGTACCACTAATAAAAAAATTTATGTATTTTTTACTATCAAAAATTGCACAAAAGTTAAAAATCACAACTGCTGTTGACAACAATAATTATTAACTGTTAACTCTGCAAAAAATAGCCAATAGAAAAATATGTAATCGTAAATTTTCATGGCTAGCTTTGTTTTTAAGTGAAATTTTTTGAAATTTTCGTTTATTGCAAGATATTTTGCATAAGAATGCGTACGCCGGCTAAACTGTTCCCGTACCCCTAGGGGTACGCGTACCACAGTTTGGGAAATACTGCCATAGAGCCAGAAACACGGTAAATTTTATCATATTCTAGTAGTTCTGCCCATACTTTTTTCCCTGTAAGTTCATGAGGGGGAACTAAATGGTCTTCTGGGGTGCAAACTATAATATGAATAAAAATATAACATGACGAAAACTGTAATATGAGATAAAAATATATGAATGGAGAAAATATTAGAAGTAGAAAAAAAAAGCCAATAATTGTAAACTGAATACATCACTGGTACATTTTTATTCTCCCTCAATAATGTGGTTCAAAATAATCTGTAGAATATGATTAAACATTCAAAATAATCTGTAGAACATGATTAACAAGCTTAAAATATTTAAAATTGGATTCTTTAAGTATATTTTAAAGTATTATTTCACTTGAAAATAATAAAACTAGATTCTTTAATATCTGTACTTTTGTAAAAATACGTAACTATTTATTATTTTTAAAAGCTCAATCTATTTAATAAATAGCAAGCTGAATATTTAATCGAAAAATAAAAATTGTAAGAATATTTAAGCACGACTGGAGTACAGGACAACACATTTTGTTAATCGAATTATGTTTGATGAGAACTTGATTTGGAATATTTAATGTCTGAAGCAATTCAGTTATTTCGTTCGAGCGTATGTGCTCCCTTTGAATAACCTATCTCTCAACTCACTCAATTCGTTCTCAAAATATTTACTTTTACAGAACTTCCTCATTTTAGTTAGATATTTCAAGCAGGCGTAAGTTTTATTTCCTGGTAGTAAACAAAGTGATCTTGTTGTTTCTTGAATAAAGTTTGACTTCAGATTTTAATTAAATAATATGTGCTCTACGTTCCTCATATGGACTTACTTTAATTTGAAAATAATATAGTTACAATGTTTAAAAAATTGAATGCAAACGATTTTTAAATCATATTTTTCACCTAAACATGTTTTGGGAGTTCCTGAACGTGTTTTATGTATGCATATTCTTATTTTAAAAATATAGTTAAAATTGAAGAGTGTCAGTGTGAAATGGTATGAAAAAATAAAACGTATTTTAAAATGATTTGAGGAAATAAAAAGTAAAGTTATGTTAAAGAATTTTGAATGCATTTTAAGCAAAACCATATTTTTAAGATAGGTAATACAATATATGAAATACAAATGAGAGAGATTTCCTGAGAAGATTTGTTCACGATCTTTTGTTATTACATCAAGGTATTTAGCACTATAGTACGATATTAACTATATATAATAAATGCAAAGAAAAGGAGAATATTTCATATTCCATAACGCAAACTTTTGCTGTCAGCTTTCACAATTTTGTCAAAATATGTTAATTGTCTTTAAAAATGCTTCAAAATTTATTCAAAATATCAAATTCGTAATTTTATCTGCGATACATATCTACATCATAATCTATTTATCTGTTAATTACATTGTAAAAAATACACCTTTGGTTTAGACTTTCACCGTAGGATAAATTACTGTTATGATAAGGGAAAAAGTTTTTTTTTTACCCTTATCATAAACAGAGTAAAACTGTAAGTTCTAGTTTTCGCCGCACAGTTTTGTTTACAGTATGATAACTTTGCTCCTTTTCAAATCATTTTACGAATTTTTCCTATACTTACTTGCTTTTATTTTTATAAAGGTAAATCACTATGGTTTTAAGCATTTTTACATTTAAATATGATTTCAATATGTAAGAGTTTTAACGTAAAGACAGTTTTAGACTTTCCTTTATAATAAAAATTTAGAGCAGCGGTGGCCTAGGGGATAAAGCGATTGTCTATCAATGTTCTGACCCAGATTCGAATCCTAGCGACAACATATCTAAAACTTCGGTACCCTACTCGGATCAACCACAGTGCTCATATAACGTATTCATATCTGGTGAGAGTACATACTTGTGCAAAATTTGTTGAGTGCGAGTGTTCTCCTATGTTAAAATTCTGTTGTACGAATTTTCTTCTTAACTCTAACGGGAAAAACTTGTTCTTGTACGAGGGTTGCTATTTATATTTCTGGCCTAATAATGAAAAAACAAATATGTAGGATCGAAATTGGTTTTATTGTTTTTCAAAATATTCTCCATGATGATCAATACACTTTTGCATGCGTTTGAACCAATTTTCAAAGCACTTTTTCCAGTCCGATTGAGGTAACTCCAAAACATGCGTTTTGAATGCATCAACCGCTTCTTCGGGGGTCGAAAATCGTTGTCCACGTAATTTATTTTTGATGTGTGGGAATAAGAAGAAGTCATTGGGTGCCAAATCAGGGCTGTACGGTGGATGACCCATCAGTTCGATCTTTCGCTCCGTCAGAAATGCCTTTGTTTGAGTCGATGTGTGAGAGCTCGCATTGCATGATGAAGAATGATTCGCCTGTTCTTCTGCTTTTTTCGAATTTCTCCGATGACTTCTGGCAAACAAATGGTCGTGTATCATTCAGAATTGACCATCTTGCGTTGCTCTAACGCCACTGTTGCCACATGACCGTTAATGCCGAAGAAACAGGCAATCATTTGTTTCGATGTGTTTCTTCCTCGAACAACTTTTGTTGGTTTTGCCTCGTCTTGAAAGACCCATACAGTTGATTGCTGTTTTGTTTCCGGCTCATATGCATAGATCCATGATTCGTCACCTGTGTAGATGTTATACACAGCCTTTGATGTACAGTCCGCAAAAAAAAAAAAGGATATCACCCTGAATAACTTTCGTTCTAATGATCGAATTTTCACGAACTAAGTGTCAATCTTAATGGTTCCTGGGGGTGACCTCGAATATGCTAATTAATTAGTGCTAACTATTAATTAAGTTACGAAATCAGACACAAAAACGTACTTTCTCCGAATAAACATATATTTTTTTTTACATATTTGGATTTTTAACCTTCCAAATATAGGGGGTAGCCGCAATCTGGGAAATATGGTCCCCATAGTTTGGTCAGGAGAGCGATCCAAAGTTCGTACCCCTTAATGTTAATTTTACTTTTTACGTTTTTAGTCATATTTTTAAAACTAATAAAGCAATTCAAAGAAAATTTCACCCAGTCATAAAACTTATTTACCCAAAGATAATTTCATGAAAAAAATAATTTTTAATAATTGTTAATTATTTTTTATTATTTAATTACATTGAGGATGAAAAAATTTTGAATTATAAGGTATGAATTTTTTTATACCATATTAATCTACATATTTTTCAATTGAAAAATCCAAAGTTTCAACTGTTTTTATTTATTAGAAGCTGAGAAAAATTAAAATTAATTATTTTAAAAAAAATAATTTGGCGACAATGAAGAAATAATTAAATGGGGCGATTAATATTAAAATGTGATAAACGTGCGAGGAGCTTGACTTCGCGCGCGTAGCGTAAAATTTCATTCATATTTTTTTCGCTAATAATTGTTTGCTAATCTTTTCATTTTTATTTTTTTTTAAGCTGTAAAATACGATGTTTCCTTTTTAGTCGTCTAAAA
Organism: Parasteatoda tepidariorum; assembly: GCF_982258835.1. NCBI lineage: Eukaryota > Metazoa > Arthropoda > Arachnida > Araneae > Theridiidae > Parasteatoda > Parasteatoda tepidariorum. The sequence continues at coordinate 75,773,370 of NC_141757.1, forward strand.
ATCTATTTGCAATTTAGTAAAGAAATTTGAATAAAATATTTTATTGAATAAAAAACATTTTATTCAGCGAATGTGGAGTTTTATAAAAGCATGCTTCTTATAGAATATGATTATACAACAGATTGTGCTTCTTTAATGTGATTATTTTTTATTTTTTTCCTTCAATAACTGAAACAATTTCAATAATATACATACGTATGAATAAATTTGGAATAAAATATTCATCAATTTCTTGAATATATATTTTATAAATATTAATAAAAATAAAATTTTTAAGCATCTCTCACAACATCGCAAATTTCTCAACATCTTATAGGGTAAACTAACTAGTGAAGGAATACTTAAGCTTAGCGTGCCTTTAAAAAAAATCATAAAAATTTCAAAATTTGTAATTACAGCTAAATGATGGTGTCGACATATTTGTTATTAAATGCAAATTATGTAAAAAAATTTAGATAACTTACATTATATTGTTTCAAGCTTTTGGTGGTTTAAATAATAAGTAGTAAGATAACCAAGTGAAGGAACAGTTCTTACATTGAATAAACAGTGAATGAACACTTAATTTTGAGAATGTTTGATGCTCGTTAGGAATCCTTAGGTCACACAGATGTCTGTCGCCCTGTAGATACCTGAATTGACGGATGTTAGCACAGGCGGGCATTAGGAAAAAAAAAATCTTTTAAGTTTTCGTGCCCCCATTTCAGTATCTTAAGGGCCTTACGAGCTCTGTTTAAAAAGAGGGTATTATATCAGATATGTATATATAAGAAAACAAAAATAATCAGAGTAGCAGTATTTGATGGTAAATGTAGCTCATCGTAATTGAAGAATATGCTGTGCGACATTTTATTATGAATTTGCGAACGTAAGATTCAGAATGTATCGAAACATGAGGATACTATTTGCTAATCGTCTTTATCCAAAGAAAACCATGTAACGTAAATATCTAGCATAATGAAGCGATTTTTTAAACAATGAATACTACAATATGCAACATATTATTTCAATATCTTATTCTTAAACATAACATATTTCAATGTTTTTAAAATGCCACTAAACATTCAGCAATTCCTTGAGTTATAGAAAAAAGAAATATCGTAAATTATAGAAAACCTTGTGAATGTGCACTAGAATTACTATACAATCTACATTTTATTTTTCAAGCACTTTTGTTTTCTTCAAACTTTAATGCCTTATGTTAATTTGATTTTAGTATGAAATCCTCGAATAAACATAGCAAAAATAACATAATCTAAATAATAGCAGATAAAAGTTCATGTATTTAAATTTTAAAAACTTAGAAAATCATAAATAATTTGTAAATCGATTCAAATTTTCTTTTCAAAGAAGATTAAAATAATTTTTTTTCTTTTGCTTTTTGAACATAAATCAACTTATAAATTGTCTACTGCCTAGAAACTTCGAAATGTTTTCTATTAACTATTAATTAAATCTCGCTGAGCAATCACAAAACATTACTTCAATTTTTTTACAATCAGAGATTGGTTGCGTAGCAGCCTAGTAAAATTAAGCACTCCTCTTTTGAATTAGTCAATGGGTTATCTTAAAATATTTATTTGCGCAGGCGACGTTTTTTGGCAGTTTTCTGGACTATCGCCAAATATATAAACCTTTATTGCGGCCCAATTTACCACCCAATTTTTTTAAAATTTTGTCTACCCCCCCTAATTCAAGTGTCTAGATTCCAAATATGTAAAAAAAATTATATGTTTATTCAGAGAAAGTACGTTTTTGTGTCTGATTTCGTAACTTAATTAATAGTTAGCACTAATTAATTAGCCTATTTGAGGTCAACCCCAGGAACCATTAAGATTGACACTTAGTTCGTGAAAAACCGATCATTAGAACGAAAGTTATTCAGGGTGATATCTTTTTTTTTTTGCGGACTATACCTTGAACGTATTTTTCCAACATTTCCTTGCACCAATCGACACGAGCCTTTTTTTGAGCGTTTGTCAGATTATGCGGGATCCAACCAACACCTCCTAGAAGTAGAAAGGCCTCAGCACGGATCAATTTAGTAGTCCGATGTGACGAAGTTAACTGCGCAGTAGACGAAAAATAAGAAAGATGTCATTACGTTAGGGGTACTAAGCTGCGCAGTGATTGAAAATACAAAATATGTCATTACGTTTGGACTACTAAGGGATATTTATGGTAACCCGTGCTGAGGCCTGTTCTTTCTAGGAGGTGTTGATCCAACGCGAACAAATTTTTTTTACGCTCAAATGTTCATGCAATATTTTATTAATGCTAGTCATACTAATGTCCAAAGACGCCTCTATCTCACGGTATGTCACATGACGATCTTGCTTTATCAGCTCACGCACAGCATTGACCTTTTCTGGCACAACAACGGATTTCGGACGACCTGCACGGGATTCGTCCTGGATCGAACATCGACCACGATTAAATTCGTTATACCACTTTTTTACAGTGCTGTAGGATGGCGCTTTATCGCTGAATAAAGAATTAAGTTCATCGAAGCACTCTTGTCTTGACAATCCACGTCGAAAGTTATAAAAAATAATGGCTCGAAAATGTTCACGATTCAATTCCATTTTTTGAAAGAGAAGAACTTTTCAATTTACTGTCAACAACACAAATGAAGCTATAATAGTAAATCGTCTGCTGAATTTATGTTTAAAAATATCAAACTTTCGATTAAAATCGTCTGCGGTCGTCTAGCAACACTTACTGTTGCCAAGGCCAGAAATATAAATAGCAACCCTCGTATGATAAAAACCTTTGAGGTTACGCAAATTTATGATTGTGCGATTCTGCACAACCAACCCAGCTGCCTGTTCAGAGCCGTAAATTTTGCAGGATTTTTTTACAATGTATGTTTGTGTACCGTTTTAACTTCACATAAAATGAATGATAGTTTTACTCTTTATGAAATAAAATAGTGGAATAAATCAGACAATATAAAAATATTGCTTTTCAATTCCTAAAAATTTTACTTTAGTAGTCAAAACTAAACTAAACTCAGTGGTGCGACAGACCATAGAGGGCCAAGGCCTACTGTGCCCATCTCAGTTTTCTTGACCTTGGACTCCGGGGTGCAAGAGCAGATGTTCCGGTTTGGTGGTCAACCGAACGCGAAACCCCCAGTGTTTAGTTCCCAAGCACGCTTGGTACTCATTTATCTACCCACTGAAGGGATGAAAGGCTGAGTCAACCTTGCCCGGCCCGAGAATCAAACCCGGGACCTGTAGCACGGGAGAGCGAAGCGCTATCACTCAGCCACAGGGCGTCAAAACTAAGCAAACTCATATTGTAATTAATCTAACACAAATCCTAAACTTAGATTAATTTAACATTTTTCATTCTGAAAAAAGTGTCTGCTATATAAATGGAATCGTAAATATTAATTTTTTTAGAACCAGTTTTATTGAAAACAAAATTTAGTACATTTTTTTCAACTTTCCCAAACAAAATGTACACCAACAGAAATCGAAGAACAATTCCTTCATATTCTTTTCTAGAATTATATGTACGCCATAAATGAGGCGCTTCACAATAAGCCTTCCAGTTAGGTAGCAAAAGAAAGGAATTTTGGAAAAATGATTGTTTCTAAAACTCTTTGATTCTTGATTCAATGGCAGCCTCAAGTGAAAAATATAAAAAATCGTAATGAGTTTCTTCTTTGTAAACGATCATAAATGTTGATAAACTTTTTTTAGAGAGGACAATTTTAAGCACAACATCAAATACAATAAATTATTTTATATGTAAATAAATGCATCAAAGGGGGATGATTTTAAAAAATCTAAAGAGAAGACTATTTTTACTCTATTACAGGATTATTTATAAAATTTTGTGGTAAAATGGAAATGAATTCTTTTCTGAGAGATATTTCTTTTATTTTAAAGAGAGTCAGGCTTACAATTAATTAATTCTCTTTTGGAACAAAACAGATTTAAGTTAAGACAAAAAGAAGTTAAGAATTAAGTTTTAATTTATCGAAAATAAATTTTAAAGTCTTTCAGTTATGAAGTAAAAGGATTTATAGTAACAATGGCTGTGAAATCAGAGTTTAAAAGCTTAAGTGTAAAAAAAAATATTTGAAAAAACTATTATATTTGATATTATTATTTATTCAATAATTATTAATTTAGCTGTTTTTTTAAGAAAAGGAAGGAATTTTAGAATTTAAATCTTCATTTTAATGTAAATAATAATGTCGATGACCTGAATAAAAAACATGATTGTGAACAGAATGGTGGCAGAATGAAAAATAATACTGAGTGCCGGATTTGCCTTTTCTCTTACCTGCACTGTAAAAAATGTTATCAAATCACTGTAAAAAGTACCGGCAGCTCAGGTTGCCTGAACTTTTTCCGTAAAATCCATTTTTACCGGAACATGTTACGGAACAAAAATCTGATATATCATAATTTTTACTGTAATAATTACATTAAATAAGTCACTGAATCACTGGAATTAAATAAATATCACTGTAAAAATAGATTTTATCGTGAACTGGAATTTTGAAAAAAAAATGGATTTTACAGATGACAAACCCAAAATTCCGGTACTTTGATACTGTAAAAAATGATTGTAAAAAGTTCTACACTGTAAAAACATTGATCCAGAATTTTTTAAGGTGTGGTCAATTTTTTAATTTTAATCAATGCTAACAAGAAATAACTTTCGTTTATATCTAAAGATTCTAGCCTTTTTAGAATCCCCAAGCTTTCCTTAAGTCAAAAAATTTTTTACGTCTTCAAATAAATTAAAATCAAAATTAAAAGATTTGGTTTTTAAATTAAATTGTTCGTTTGAAATCCTATTTTCTTTTAACAATGCACTGAAAGAAATTACTTTAAAATTGCGGAATATTATGAAAAATGGAAGTAATTCTTAAGCATAAGCTCTTTTCATAAAAAGGCATATTCTTTGAAATTAGCGAACGAGTAAAAATGAGTAAAGGATAATTATTTTTCCTAAAATTTTGGTCCAATAATCATAAATTTTTTTTGTCCAATAATCCTTAAAAACTTTTGCTGCTATTCATGTTTCAAAAAGAATAGATGCAGTTGGAGAAATTATGACTTTTCAGTTTATGTTGTAAAGTCTCGCTCAAAGCTTTAAAGATTAATACAGCGTTTTGATTAAAAATAAATGAGAAAATAATTCTTAAAAATATAAGAAAATTAATTAGAAATTCTCCTTAGAAAGTTTTAAAATTTAAAGTTGTTTTTACTTCTAATGTTTCAAATTACCAAAAAGGATATCTCATGTCTCTAAGTTAATTATTGTGGAAAAAGATAAAAATACAAGTAATTGTATTTCATTATAAAATTCTTAGAAATTCAGATATAATTAAAATTAGGATTCTTTTTAGAAAATATCAGACCCATTTAAGGCAATTTAAGAAAAATAATTATTATTGATTAGTTAATATTACATACAGATATTTTAATCAAAATAGCTACTGAAGTTACAACCTCATAAAAATATGCAAATAAACGAACAAAACTATCTGTGAAGTATTTGCGTTTTAATGTTTTTCCGGTAAACTTCAGATATTTTTAGTTACAATTAAGACAAAATTAATATAAGTTTCAAAGATATTTATCTGTAAATTATCTTTGTCGAATCAATTATCGTTGTTAATCGCATTTTTTTTATATCTACTGAATCCACTTTCTTTAAAATTTGCAATATATTGCTATCAGAAATGTATGAATGTATGTATATACACCGAAGAGTCATTACATTATGACCACCCTACTAATAACATGTAGGACCACCTTTAGACCTCAAAACTGCTAGTACCCGCCGTGGCATTGATTCCACAAGGTGCTGATAGGTATAGTCTGAGGTATCTGGTACCAAGCGCTCACCAACTGGTCCTGCAATTCCCTCACATTGCGAGGGGGTAGCGTGGCAGCAGGAATTTGGTTTTCCAAGTAGGACGACAAATGCTCTATTGGATTACGGTCAGGTGAATTTTGTGGCCAAGACATGACTTGAAAGTCACTGGAATGTTCCTCGACGATTCGACCCTTATGACATGGTGCATTATCCTGTTAGTAAACACCATCTCCCACAGGAAAAACTGTTGCCATGAATGGGTGAACCTGGTCTGCAACTATGTTCAAGTAGCTTACAGACGTCAGCAATTGTTCGATGAGGATTATGGGTCCTAATATGCCCCATGAAAACATTGTTCCCGGGAGAGAAACCCCGAAAACCTGGGCGAGTCCATTGCTATAGATGGAGGGTGGTCGTAAAGTAATGGCTCTCCATTGCTATAGATGGAGGGTGGTCGTAAAGTAATGGCTCTGCGGTGTATATATATATATTAAAATTCAATTAATTTTGATAATAATTCAGTGAAGTAATTTAATTTATTTTGATTAAAATTATTTATATAATTTTAATGCTAATTTTAGTATTATCTTAATGCATATTTTTAATGTAATAATGATTGTGCACAATGCTCAAAAAAAAAAAAAAAAAAAAAAAAAAAAAAAAAAGAAAACCGGACCAACCTGAATAATTTTTGATCTAATGCTCAGATTTTCAAGTTCTAGTATTCGATATTAATGGCTTTTGAATTGGTGATTTTAAGTATGCTAATTAATAAGTGCAAGAGATATTTTGAGTCACGAAATCAGACAAAAAACTTACTTTTTTTTAATAAGCATACAGCTTTTTCACCGGATTTGGATTTCTAAACCCCGAACTATAGCCGCAATCTGGTCAATAACAAATCAAATCAATAATCAAATATGGTCTCAATAATTAATATAGGAAAGCACTCTAAAGTTTGGACCCCTTAATGTTTTTTTTTAATTTTTGCATATTTCACAATATCTTGAGAATTTCTAAAGTGAATTGAAAAACTATTACACACAATTATAAAATTCGCTCATCCAAAGATAACGATTAAATTTCTAGTTCTATGCAAAAAAATAACGTTTGATAAATATTTATTATTTATAATTACACTATTTAAGAATGGTTGAAGACATTTTCTGTTGTAAGGTATACAACTTTTTACATCATTTCTAAGAATGTAATTTTACATGGCAAAATACAAGTTTGAGCGAAATCAATCGAATAGTTCCTGAGAAATTGAAATTCAAAAAAGTTGGATAATTTTAGGGGTCAGAAATCCTTATCCATCAAAAACATTACATGCTTAATCAGAGAAATCACATTTTTGTGTCTGATTTCGTAACTTAAATTATCTTCTGCACTTACTAAGAATATTTGAGGTGAACCCTTTGAGCCGGTAAGACGGAGTCCTAGAACGTGAAAATCTGATCATTAGGATCAAAAGTTATTCAGGGTGGTTTTTTTTGGCGCACTGTACATGAAGTTTCATTGAGAAATAAAACATTACATTATAATGTCTGTCTAATACGGACTGCATGTAAGTAAATCTGTGCTACTTAAAAAACTTATTTTTTAAGAAATAAAAAGCTTGTGGCGTAAACACGGTGGTATTAAACTAATTTTAAAACCGCAAATTTTAAAATTTATATTATATTTTATTTTTATAAACATTTTGCATCAATTTATTTAATAAAGATTAAAAGAAATCATAAAACTAAGCTATGGTTTAATTTTCTAACAATTTTAAGTTTAAATATTATAATTTCAGAGCATATTTGGTTATACTTTAATGACGATTAATCTTTTATTCTTTATGAAATTAAATAAGGTGGTTCTAATAAACGTAGCCTATTTCTGCTGACGAAATCTTTAAATCATTTGAGCTTCTAAATTCTAATTAAATTTCTGAGACTCGAATTCCAGGAATTTAATATTATCCGACATGACCAACACATTTTAATCTAGTTTTGAAATTTGTTGAAGATTATTGCCTAAGCCATTTTCTAATTTTGAAAAAGCTCGGTTGGAAAAGTTAGCATTTGCCTATGATTATGTTTTTAATTTCTGTTCAGGAAGAATTATTTGATTTATAATTGGATATGATACAGTTCGTCATATAATGAGATTCTATTCTTTTTAACACTTCTGCGTAAAAGATATATTTGAATAAAATATTTTTGAAAGAACTTTTATTTACTAAAAATTAATCATTAATGATATTTAAATTAGTATTAGCATTAGAGTAATTAATGTGTCATTTGAACGAAAAAATCTATGTTCTGTTTGCAACTGTTGTCGTCTATACTTCGATAAAATGAAATACTTATAAACAAAAATAATAAAAATCCTACTAGTGCATCTACTTGTTCACTAAGATCAAATTCAGTGAAAATGTAATAAACATGCACCATATTTTTCTACAGTCTTTAAATATTGAATTATTTTCATCGTTTTATTTTATTTTATAACCTTTTAAAAAACAGCCGACGCAATTTGGGTTTACGACTACTAATGTTTAATGCTTATAATTTTGATCTCAACCATATAGTCAAGGATCAAGTATTGGGAGAAATTTGTCTTCATGGAGGATGTTTAGATTGAACTAACCGTCATTTGCGTTACATGGACAGGAAGACCACGAAAACCTCACATGGTAAGTCTGACGTCAAGTGAACTCCAACACATGATTCGTCTACCACTGAGGATATTTTACGTCAGCACTGCGGTAGCGGCGGAATTTGCATCGACCAGCCATCGCTGGGATTCGAACCCGGTTGACCTCATTGGAAGGTGAACGCTCTATCCCCTGAGCCACCACGGCTCAATTAAGCATCATTGTTGTCAATAATAGTATCACGATTTCTTACTGTTTTTTAGACGAAAAAATATCGTTACACGATTACTTTTGGTATCTAGTACATAGCTCATTTTTTTTAAAATTTAAATTTGCATTTATTACCTAAAGCATCATTGTCATCAATATGGTGATATTTTATGTTTCTCCTAAATTAATTAGCATCACTTCCTCAATAATTTTCCCTTTGAATACATAAAAATTTTTTTTCAACCTATTCAATCACCATTAATTTTAAATAATTAAATTTTAGAAACACGCTTTTAAATAATTAATTTAAATAAGAAAATTGGTAATATCAGATAACTTTAAAAGTATAAAGTTGGTAACGTGGACAACGCGTGCAACCACGTAATTTTGTTCATTGAATTTATCTAACATAGCAAATATGAAATAATTAAATATTTAATTGCTCGCAATACTCTTTTTTGATCAAATAGAGATACAAGCTAGCGAATATTACTGGTGTAACGAAATTGTGTATTTGAGGTAACGAAAAAGCTGATTTCTTGGCCAAGAAAGGAACAACTATTGCCCAAGCATCTCGTTGCTCCATCTCTCTGCACTCATTTAAATTGCTGGTCCGAAACCAATTCCGGAACATGCTCTCAGAGAATTTCCGTAAAAGCAATATACACAAAACCTGGTTCAACCATATTTTAACTATTCCAAATCAGCCCAGGTTTAAGGCAGTTGCTTTCTTTAGAGTTGTAACGGGCCATGACTGTCTTGCCAAACACCTTTTTTGTATAAACATTTTTGACTGTCCTAAATGCAAGCTCTGTCGCTTTGGGGAAGACATGGACCTGCCCATATTTCCGTCTGTCCTGAACTCATCTCCACTACTGTGTGTGGACGCTAGGCCCGTATGGGCTAAGCATGTCACTATGTATTCTATTCCATTTTTCTCTTTTTGCCTTGCTTTTCTCGTTATTTTATCCTTTTTGTTCTTTTAATTTGGCCTGACATGGGAAATTTAAAAAAAATATTACTGGTGTCATCTTTAAAATATGTGAAAAGTTGAATCAGCTTTTGTTAAATTTGAAACAATGGCTAACTCTTAACCAATAAGAAAATTCCATTTCGTTTTTCAGTGATACCGCTCGAACGGTTCGTCATGGAATGTTCTAATGTCGACAGTGACCTTCTTCATGATTCGAACTATCTGTGTGCCGAATTCCATCGATTTAGGTTAGACGGCTTAGGAGGATAAAGGATACACACACGCGAACATTTATTTTTGTATGTATAGATATGAGATGCGTTTAATTATTCAAAATCTTTCGTAGCAAGTAAAAACGGCGCTTAAATATTCAATCATTATGTAATAGTAAGATAAAAATAAGTAAATAAATATGAATGGTATCTTTCTCGATGATTGAATGAGGGCCAATAAAGTTTATAGCTCTTTCTGTCGGGATAGAAATATAAAATTTTAGACTGTTGACATTTTGGAGTTGACTCAATTGCAATTCTAGTAAGTGCAGAACATAAAAAAGTCATAAAATGTAAGAGGGTTTGAAAAGATTGTTGAAGAAAATCTTTCAAATTGATCTAAAAAATAAAACTCATTAAACAAATTCAGTTTGATAAGAAACTAGAAACACTTCAATCTTTAAATTTCTAAAGGAAAGATAGTTCTTCTTCGTAATAAATATTTTTTGAAACATAATTTTTAAAGTCACGAAAGCAATATTTGCAATGGAAAATTTAGATTTATTTCTGAGATGAAAATTTGAAATTTCGATTGGTGTTAAAAATGCAGAATGGTTAGAGATAAATTGTTACGATTATAATAAAATGCAAGTTAAATTTGCAAACTCCAATTTAAATTTTTTAAAATCAATAAACAAATATATTGCAATAATTTGTTGAGCAACAAATTATTACAATATTTGTGTTTATTACGAAGGAAAAAGCTTTCAATAGTATTAAAAAAATAGCTAAAACTAAAATCTAAATTCTAATTTTTACACGACTTCTCGGAATAGGCTTTACGTATTCAAGCTTGTTGTTTACTAGCTTTGATAAAATATAATATACTGCAATTAGGGCTGCAAATAGATTCTTTAAAGTGCTATTGTTAAAAATATTTTCAGAAACATTTGCTAGGCTGCAAAGTATATAACTATTTTTTTGTAACAACACTGAGAGCAATGGCCAAAAATCAATCTCTAAAGTTGCACAAATAAATACAAAAATAAATAAATAAAAAGCATAAAATAAAAAATAAACAATTAAATAAACGGTCTACCCTGAATAAATTTTGATCAAATGAGTTAATAAGTGTAAACGATATTTTAAATTATGAAATCATATACAAAACATATTCTTTCCAAATAAACATACCTTTTTTTGACGGATTCGGATTTCTGACCTCCAAAATATTCGCAATCTGGGAAATATGGTCCCAATAGTTTGGTCTGGTGAGGGTTTCAAAATTTGGACCCTTTAATGCTAATTTTACTTTTTGCTTATTTCGCTATATCTCGAGAACTTTTAAAGCGAATTGAAAATTTTTTTGCACACCCTTTAAAATTTAGTTTATCCAAAGATAATTTCATGAAAAAAATAACTTTTAGTAAATATTTATTGTTTTATTCAATGAAGATCGAAAAAACTTTGAATTGTAAGGCATCAAATTTTTTACATCATTTCAAAGAACGCAATTTTACATGACAAAATACAAAATTTGTGCAAAACCGGTTGAATAGTTCCTCCGAAATTGAATTTCAAAAAAGTCTGACACTTAAAATTCAATTTCTCAAGAGTTATTTGACCACTTTTGCTTAAATTTTGTATTTTGCCATGCAAAATAAATTCTTTAAAACTATGCAAAAAATTGTAAGCCTTAAAACTCGACAATTTTCGACCATTAATAAATTAAATAATAATAAATAATGAATATTTACTAAAAATAATTTTTTGCATGAAATTATCTCTAGATAATCTAATTTTATAATTGGGTGTAAAACTCTTTCATTTCACTTAAAAGGTATCTGAGATATACAGAATGAAGCGAAAGTAAAATTAACGTTGAAAGGGTTCAAACTTTGGAGCGCTCTCCTGACCAAACTATGGCGACCATATTTCCCAGATTGCGGCTATCCCCTATATTTTGGGAGTCAGAAAGCTGAATCAGTCAAAACAAAAGAATGTTTTATCAAGAGAAAGTACGCTTTTTTCTGTTTTCGCAATTTGCAATATCGTCTGCACTTATTGATTACCACATTTGAAGTCACCCCCTCGAGCCCTTAAGATTGAGACCTAGAATGTGAAAATCCGATTATTAGAACAAAAGGTATTTAGGGTGGTCCATTTTTTCGTATACTGTACATTTGGATAGCGAACTAAATAGTAGTCAAAAACTACAATTAGTTCTTACACAAGTATTTATTTATTGTTTTGACCTTTTCAAGATTGATTTCTGAATTTTTAAAATGTCTTTCATTTTTCTGAAAGAGAAAAGAAAAATAAATAAATGAATAAAAATAGTAGTTTCTCTAATTTTAAGATAAAAAATAGTTACCTAACTTCCATCACCAGCGACTGGGGGTGGAATCACCAGCACTGAAGTTCAGTACACATTTAAAGTTGACATTTTAATAAATAATAATCAAAATATATATAAAATGAACCAAATGTAATAATTGTTTTCAAATACACTCTATAACAAAAAATCGACGCACCAAGAAGGAGTTGTCTGACTGAAACGAAAATTGGTGGATAGGAAGACAATGTACAGAATAGTAAATGATTAAAACTTCAGAACAATTGAATTATTTATTGCAAAGTTACAGTAACAAGTTCAATAAGGTGTTGACCCGCCTCTAGCCTGGATACAAGCTGCCACACGGCGTGGCATAGACCGATAAAGCTCCCGGATGGTCTCTTGCGGTATTTCCTGCCAAATTCGATCCAATTGTCGAACTATGTCCTCAACATACCGTACCAGATGCAATCGCCTTCCCATCATATCCTAGACATGCTCGATGGGAGAGAGATCTGGTGATCTGGCAGGCCAAGGAAGAGTTTGACAAGCTTGCAGACAGTTCATAGCAACACGTTCCGTATGTGGTCTGGCATTGTCCTGCTGAAAAACCAGCCCAGGGGGCTGCTAAAGGAAATGCACCCCAGACCATAATGCCTTGTTGAGGGCTGGTGTGGCGTGCAATAGTGAAGGCAGAATCCCCCCTCTGCCCTGTGCGTCCCCAAACACGTCTTCGATGATCGTCAGGACACAGTTGGAAGCGGGATTCGTCGCTAAAGACTATACATCCCCAGTCGGCATCATTCCTGCCATATCTGTTTAAAACATTCATGCATACAAAATTTCAAAGCAATCGGATGATTGCTTCTTGGTGTGTCGATTTTTTTGTTATAGAGTGTATATTGATTTGCGTTCAAAAGGTCTTTATTAGTATAGTGAAATGCTCGATTAGAAATTAGAAATTTAATTAATATATGCCAATATTCATTTTCCAATATAGCTTAAATTAGAATTATTTCCATTTTGGCTTTAGATATACCTTTCTGAGTTGTATTAAATGACAACTTAACAAATTATCAAGACAACTCCATAGCTTTTCTACACTCGCAAACTGTAGTAGGGCCAGTATGAACAAAAACCTCTTTCTTAAAAAAAATATAGAAAAACTAAATTTTAAGTTTAGATGCAAACAGGAATGCAATAAAACTCCCGAATAATTTTTAAAAAATACTCACGCCTTACTTAAGTTTTTTTTTTAATGACAAATTTGTAAAAAAGGTCACCGCCCTTTCTTTCTTATATCCCGTAAGGTACAGAAAAGTTAAAATATTTATTATTTATTATTTTTTTTTGGAATGAAAGAATTGATGCATAAAAAAAAAACAGAAAAAGCTTTATTCAATAAATCTTTTTCGAAACAGTAAAACAAATGCTTTGTTACAAACATTTAAGTTACATTTTTATGTTCGACATTTAATCTTTTGATAGCAATAAAAAAAGCAAGTAACATTCTTTTCTTCTCTATTTATGGTTCATTAAAAGATTTATCTTTTTCTGGTCCTTTTTTTTGCCGAATAAAAATATCGCTTAGATTATAAAAAAGGAAGAAAAGAGAATCAATTGATCCAAGTTATCCTTGCCTCAAATTCTTTCCGGAACACATCGGACATCCGATCACTGCCATCATCTAATCGATAAATTGGGAGGATTTGATCCCTATTGTGCAAAGATAGATCATTCCGTGAATAGAGAGTCATCTCTAATACAGCCTGATGGGCGTGTGCCGGAAAAGAAAATAAGGAAACTTTCCTTGATAGGATATGACGTTTTACCCTTTTATGGATAATATAATTATCAGGTTACATGAAATAAATACTATAGGTTGCATAATTTCCTGTTAAAAGCAATATAATAAAGTAAATAATACATTTCTTTAAATTAAATTTCATAGTTGGAAATTTTGAGTGGTATCGTGGATGTGCTAAATTATTGCTGATGTAACTAATTTGGAAATAAATGCTAGAAGTAAAAATTATTTTGCTTCATAGTTTAGCTAGAAGAAATACCTACTCATTTTGAGCTCTTAAGTCACATGTTTTGGGTACTCAAAACAATCTGGATATTATAGTGTCAGATAAAAGTTGAAACGTTCCTACATTTCTAATAATGTTTGGTTCTACAGCTTTCTGGAGATATATTCGGTTGATAGTAATAAACGCTAGTAATTTTATTTTCCAACCGGCGCTGAGCAGCCGATCCGATTCTGAGCTGATGACAACAAATGTTCAACTCCATAGTCCAGTAGTTTTGAACCCAACCCAGAAGACAAGGGAACTCTTAGATAAAGCTTTGGAACAAACTAGTCGTCGTGGAGGACTTATTGATGAAACTAACCAGCATTTCCGTTACATGTAGAGGAGCGACACGAAAATTTCTCATGGTTCGCCAAACAGCAAGAGAACTCTAACCTATTATCTATCTACCACTGGGGATATTTTATGTCAACATTGCGGTCGGTACAGAATTCCTATCGAGCGCATCGCTGTGATGCGAATCAGGGTCACCTCATGAAGAAGTGAGAGGTCACTCCCTTAAAACACCAAGGTTAAACACTAATAATTATCGATATCCTTAGGTATTCAATGATATCGCAACTTAATACTGTAAAGTATTACTTTAAAGTATTACTGTAGAGTATTACTGTAAAGTAATACTGTAAAGTACTGTAAAGTGATTGCAACTTAATACTGGAAAGATCCCCCCTTTTCTTTTATTGATCACTGTCCCCCTCGCATCTTCATTAATCTTAATTTGATCAACACAGCGCAAGAGTCAAGGGAAAAATTTATTGGCCGGAGTTTGCGCAGTGCTTATCTAGATGAACAAAAGTAAGAGTCAGATCTGATGGAGCGGGGCTAAAAACCATATAATTTTTTTTCTTTGTATTAAGTGACTATATCAATTTTTGTAGTCTTAAATTCTTAATTCATAAAGAAATAAAAAAACAAATGATGAGTTATGTGCGCATATTTAAACCATTTCAATGCCAATCTAGCGCTAGCGCGGAATGCTAGTGTCTTGCCTATCATGGGTTAGAGTGCAAATCAAAATGTGTTATAAAGAAATTCTTTAATATTACTCAATTATTAAATGTAGAGGCGTGGTGGTTCAGGGGATAGAGCATTCGCCTTCCATTGAAGTGAGCCGGGTTCGAATCCCAGCGATGGATGGTCAATACGAAGTCAGCACCCAGCTCACACGGTCAACTGTGCTGACGCAAAATATCCTCAATGGTAGACGGATCATGGGTTAGAGTTTTCTTACCGTCAGTCTAAACGTGGGAGGTTTTCGTGATTTTTTCCTCTCCAGTGATGCAGCAGCTCTCTGGTCTTCTGGATTGGGCTCAAAATTACAAGACTATGGAGTTGAACATTGGTAGTCGTAAACCCGAAATTGGGTCTGTTGTTCTACGATGATTATAAAATCATGTCTTATTACCACTTATAAAAGTCCTGAAAGAGGCGGGACAATAACTATCAATATATTGTCTCGTTTCTGGAATTAAACAAGTTAAGAGAATTAGGAAATGGTGCAAAAAAATTTGCATTTTGTTTGAGATAAACTCAAAACTATATGTTAATAATTTAAGATGTTTTCAAGAACTTTCTTTGAAATACTCAGAATTTTTCTCATAAATATTCAATTTGAAAGAATCGATTAACAGCAAATTACCAACCTGGTTATATCGTAGATTCTTATTTATAAGAAAATATTACTCTTTCCTCTAATACAATGATGAAAAATAAACATTTTCTAAAAGCTTCATAAATAAGCTCTTAGCGTGCCCAACAAACTTACTTTGTCCTTAATTGCATCCCACAACTCGCTTATTTATTGTGATTAAAGACTCTATTTGCCAAAATCTCTTATAGATTACGAATCTTATATTTACTAAGAGTTTTAACTGGATTTCAATTTAAATCACATTAAAAAATCAATTAGTTATATTTACGCAAATTTTTACCGAATATAAGGGATTCAAACAGAACTGATGGAAATATAAAAAACTTAAAAATTAAATTTTATATTTTTCCAAAAGAAACTCTGAGTGGAATTTTTTTTAAAAATTAAAATAGTTTTGTTAAAATTATTTATAATATAAACTTCTTTGTCTATTGTTAAAAACGAAACGCAAAACAGATGATTTTCAATAATGCGGCAGATTTGATTTTACATCATCTCTGATTTCAAAGCAAACTTCTGTAATTCCAAATAATTTACCTAAACACATTTTAAACCACTTCGAAATAAGGATTCAAATATAGTTGATATTAGATTCTAAGAACTTATATCTTTAAAATTTAATTGCATTTTCAAATCTCAAATTACTTGAAGAAATAATTGGGAGTAAACTTCCATGGAGATGAAAAGGAATCTCAATTATTTAAAGTAGTCCATAATTAAAATGACTGTAAAAGTATTCAACATATTAGATAGTAGTTACGAATTTTTCATTATTATTAGAAATGTGATTAGTGTAAATAACTTAGGTTTGTAGAGGAATAGTGCTTTATGATTTGAAGATTATTTATAATGATTAATAGATGATTAATGAGCCGGCCAGGTGGCCGAGCGGTTAGCGTGCCTGACTGCGAAGCCATAGGCAGCGGGTTCGAATCCCGCTCTGGGCATGGATGTTTCTCTCTCTCTTTGTGCTGTCCTCTGTTGTGTATGTGTATGATGTGTGAATGTAGCCCTGCCTATAAACGGGTTTGTGGCAGTGTGGCGTGGGCAATGTTGCTCGCCTCCGTGACTTTGGTTCACAGGTGCCCACTGGGTAACGCGAAATGGGCAACAATTCTGGAATAGTACAGGCAAAAATTCAGTGCCTGCCATTGGGGAAAAAAAAGATGATTAATGATAATTATTAATAATTATAACAATTACACATTGAATCCATTCATTGTTTATACCATAAATTCCTAATGTTTTGGAAACCGCCTTCTTCGCAAGAAAATGTTTATAAGAGTAGACAATGTTCATACATTTGCATAAAAATAAATGCGTTAGCATTAAAATAGATTCAAATATATAATCTTTAAATATTAATTGAATAATAAAATAACAATTATTATTTTAATTTTTTTTTTTCGGTTAATGGAGGGCACTTGGGACCATTTCCCATTGGCCTCAGAAATGCCAGAATTGCTACTCTCTTCTCGTTACCCAGTGAGCACCTATGGCTAAGCCACGGTGGTGGAGTAGGGTTGCCCACGTCATGCAACCACAAACCCGCTTATAGGGCGGGTTACATTCACACAATCACACTGAAGAAAGGACATAGAACACAGAGAGAGAGAAAAAAACATCCATGCCCTGAGCGGGATTCGAATCCGCAACCATCGGCTCCGCAGTAAGGTACACTAACCACTCAGCCACCTGGTCGGGTTATTTTAAATATTAAATTACAAAATTTTTGTAGATCTGTGAAAGAAAGCCATAAGATTAGAAATGTGAGTAATCAGAAAATTTTGCAATCTGCTATCAGTTTCTTTTCAGTTTATCATATGCTGAAACAAACATATTTCAAATTCAATTATGACAGTTTTAGTTTCTGATCTGAATATAAGAAAGCCATAGTTTAAAATAGAAAAGAAATTCATGAAGAAAGTTTTGAATTGTTCAAAAAACTAAAAATCAAATTTGGATTTTCTTTTTAAATACGACCTTTAAGTTCATTCTTACCGTTAAGCCCATTTTTACGGAAACAAAACCTAATAAAGAGTAGCCGAATTAAAAGTCAGATGCACCTTAATTTTTGCATTAATAATTACCGTAAAACCACTACACTGGTTCACTTTATTTAACTAAACATTACTGTAAAAATTACGGTGTAATATTTTGCGGTAAAAATGGATTTTATGGATGCACGCAATGCCGGTACTTTATACAATTATTTGATCAGGAATTTTTACAGTGTATATAGGCTATTCCAGGGAAGTTGTAACGGGCAGCCAAAATTATTTATAGGGCAGTCAAATGAGTACGTCTTTAATTTCATAATAATGGGCTGGTTCCCTGATACGGAGCTTTTGCTGTCCACTTTAAATTATTCAGTCTATGGCGTTCGAAAACAAACTGAAAAGTTTAATGAGTTTTCATCTAAAAAGGTGGAGATATTTTTCTCTTTGCTTTATGTATAAATAAACGATTTTGTCTGAATCTCAAATATTTTTAAAAACATTTTCGTTTGAATACAAAATATTTTTCAACGCCGAGAATATTTTTGTTACTTTTTCTTTAAGATGAAAATTTATTTAAAATATTCATTTTTAAATTGAGTATCTGATTAATGCTGTGACATTAGGTCACAGCCTAATTTATAAATATCCTGTTTTTTTCTTAATCAATAATACTAATTCTTTTTAATTTTGTAATACATTCTTTTATTTTCATCATCTTTCTTTAGCCCCTTAAGCGATAGCGCAATTTGGACATTCTCCCCCTAAAATTCCTTACCAGCTCCTTAAAAGAGCCCCTTTATTTCGAGAAGTTTCCACCCTTTTTTTTCTGAGAATTCCACTGGTCGTCGGCTTCTTTCATCTCCGCGTGTTTGTTGTGTTTCTCAACCGTAACTTTTAACGCATAATCAATTTTTCGTCTCAACTCGTGATTTTTAGGTAATTTAACTTTAACTTGCACAACATGCACTACAACTTCAATTTTAAGTTTTTGGTATCTTATAAAAAGGATGAGCGCGAAAGACGGATAGCTTTTCGATAATTTGATGTCATATAATTTGCTGCCCTCCGCTAAACGGAGTTTTAACATTTTAGCTCCCACCTCCCTAAGGTGGAGAAGCTTTTTTTTCTCGAAGATGGCTTCTCTGCGCCATCTTCATTTTGATGTTGGGATTTGTTCGCTGAAAATAACTCACCTATCGCCATGCTGTACTTTTCATTATCTCTGATGAATTGCTTACTGAAGAATTTTCCTTTTCCTGACAAATTGGATTAATACCTACTAAAGAATTTTTCTGATATATCGGTTTTTAAATGCCTACTAAAGAACTCTCCTGATAAAATCTCCAGTTTTTTAAAGGATGATCCGCTGACCAACTACCGTCAGGGATGGAAATCCCCCACGGTCATTTTTCACTCCTGTTCCAGTCATCACTAGTTCCACATCCTTGGCATGGGCCATTCCTAAAATGATGTCGTGCCTCAACATGGTGATGTGTCTAGTTTGTTTTTCCTCCAATAAAACAATAGTGATTTTTTTTCAAAAAAGAACTGGACTGATTCCTTTTTCACTACCCAAAAAGTTTTTGTTTGTTTCATCCTAAACTCATCTCCGATCCAGGACTGGATATCTTTTTATGGATAAAAAGGTACGTGCTTTAAATATACTTGGTATCTTCTAGAACTGTTTTTTGAAGAAGAAGAATTACTATTTTTCTGGGTTAGCCAAACTTCGTAAAATGTACAACTAACTATGTTTCATCCGGCCATTATTAATTTTTAGCTTTTTTATTTTTCTAAATGGTTATTCTTTTTGCAACTTTTTCATTCTTTCTATACCCAACCTTAACAGGGCATCTGGTGCCGTTCCGCTTTTCGGTTGGTGTATATAGTTTTTAACTAAATTTATTTTGACCAGTGATTTCAAATTAAATTTTTTTACTATGAGTAATGTAAGATATTATTATTCAATGTTTAATACATTTAATTTCAATAAATTTCTTTAAGTTTGGAGTAGGAAATGAATTGTTTATTTCAATAGTTTTTGATAGAATAGCCAAATAAACAATAATAAATTATGCAATGTAATCAAATTTTTTTTAATAGACTTTATGTTTTGATTAGTTCATTAATATCTTGTTTTGGTTATTTACTAATTTGTTTCATACAATAACCAAATAGATAATTTTTTAAGTTGAGTTAATAATGATTATTTGTCATAATTGCTGTAATTGAATATTACAATTGCTTTATAATAGTAATTAAAAATAACGATTTTGATTAGGATGATTAATATAAATATTTTTGATTAAATAATAAGTAGTAATTGGATAAGGTTTGGTAAATAATTTTTCATATAACAATTTAAAAATAAGATTCCTTTTATTCTATAAAATTGATGTTTACATAAATTATTTGAAAAATAAAATTTTTTCACAGCAATTGGTTAAAATAATAATCATTACTTAATATTTGGTAAATTCTATGTGTACTAAAAATTTTGCTTATTATGCTTTTGAATCAGGTCATGTTTAATAATTTAATTGCTTATTTTGTTGAAAGGTTATTGAATTGATTTTTAATATGTATTACCAATGTCTTACTCTCCTATATTGCTAAATTATTAGTGTTCTAATATATTATACTACAATTGATTGGTTTTTGAAAATGTTTGGGTATTTATTTGCACTTTGAAATAATTAATGACAATATTTTTTTTCTAATGGTTGATATTTCTTGTTTATGCAAGTATATCGTTATATGATTAACAGTAATTTGAAGGGTTACCTAATTTTTTTAATTGTGTTTTTCTTGATACTAAAATTTATTATATTTCAATGTTTATATTATGTTCATGAGGTTATCAAATGGTTACAATTAGTAATAATACTTGTTTAATTGATACTATCATTACTTAATATTTTTCATTAGATGACCCCAATTCAAACCCGTAATAGAACTTATTCTAATCCAATAATTATGCCTGACAACGTAAATAACATAGAGGCCAATAGGCAAACCCCTAAATTCAATTTCAATAGTCCAGAATTTTCTGGAAATTCTCAGAATGTAGAGTGGTTCCTGAACCAAATTAAAGATCTAGTAAAATTAAATCAATTTGATAATCCAGCTGCATTATACTTATTAAAATCAAAATTGTCTGGGGCTGCTCTCACTTTTTTTCAGAATTCACCTGAATGTAGGGTGGTCACAAAGTTCGAGGATGCATGTCAGCTGCTTCAAAATTTTTTCAAACAAGAAGATTCTTCCTCGGCTGACTTGGCAAAATTTCAGGCAATCAGCCTTTTGCCCTCTGAAACTATCAAAAATTTAGAATATAGGATAGATTCTCTTGCCCATAAGGCATATAACTTTATAAATGACCAAACTGCTTTGTCTCGGATAAAAGCCATGCAGTTCTTATCTGCAATCCCTTTGCACCTTAAGGAGACTATTCTCATTGAGGGAATACAAGATTACCGCGAGATGGTCAAAAGGGCCAATCATATTGTGACAATTCAACAATCATTAGCTGGATCGGCTACTCCTTTAGTCGCAGCTCATGCGGTGACTCAGTGTGCTTCTGCTGCACCTGATCAGCTCACCTTAATTTCAAAACAACTTGAAATGTTGACAACAAAAATTGAGACTATGCAGTCTAATTGTAATATATGTTCGAAACCCCACAGCACTAAATTATGTCCCCTTTTACTTCACCCTGTACAGAACCAGGATCGGGTTGGACATGAACAACCTCGACCAACTCCAAACCTTAACTGTGCTTTTTGTAATAGGTCTGGGCATATCATGAGTGTGTGTCGAACGTATCTCAGACATTTAAGACAAAATTCATTCGGGCCATTGGCGATGCATTCTTTTCCGCCACAGTTCCCCATGGTTTCTCCCAGGTTCACTGCACCGCAGTATCCACCACCACCGATTCCTAGTCAAAATGAACAATTTAGACCGAGGGTTAATAATAATACTAATTATAGAGGTAACAATCCTTTAAACTCTCGCAGGAGGCAGTAGGGGATGGCCCTGTCTTCTTATCCACCAAACCATCCAAAATCTTTGATATAAATGAGTTTATGTCAAAATCGATGCATAATTCAAATGTTACTATTAGGGAATTTTTGACTAACTGTAACTATAAAGAAAACATTGAACACATAAATATTGTTTCACATGAAATTAATCTTCCTACAATTGCTTCTAACTTTAAAAATGTTAATGTAAATTTTCTACTCGATAGTGGGTCGTCAGTCTCATTATTGACATTAGATACTTTCAATGCAATTAGGGCTCATAATAAAGTAAAATTCTTATCAAGAAAAGTCCAAATAAGAACAGTTAATTCGCAGCTTCAATTTTCGGCGTGTGCTGAAATTTCCTTTAAAATCCATAATAATTTTTTTCGACATCAATTTTTTATTGCAGATATTAAGAGTGATACTTTTCAGGGAATTCTAGGTTTTGATTTTCTAAGAACACATAATGTTCTTATTAAATTCCAAGACGAGTTGGTGCAATTTAGTAATTTTTGTATTCCTTTAAATAATTTTGATAAGTTAGCTTCTAATCATACCAATAATGAACAGATTGATGTAGTTTTAAAAAATAAACTCACAATTGAGCCAGGCGAGACTGCCATTGCCCATTTAAGGATTAATTCTTTTGCTAATCAAACAAATAAAGAAGTGTATTTCACACCTACTTATAATTCAAAAATTAATATTCATCCTTCTATTAATGTTGTTGACAATAATGTGTTTAATACAATAATCCAAAATAATTCTGATAACACTGTTCATTTAAATAAAGGCTTGAATATAGGTTATATCATTTGTAATTTTGTTGTCCAAAATAGTAATGATGGTAATAATGTAGATTTAAATGATTGTACTAATCTAGAACAGTGTAATTTAATTACTGCTTCTCAGGATATTTTAAATTTAAGAAAAGATGAACTAAAATCTACTGATTTTGATTTAGAACATTTAGACACTGATCAAAAATTAATTCTTCAAAACATTTTATTGGAAAATTTTGCTGCATTTTCTAAAACCATAAAAACTTTAGGATGTACTGATCGTGTGGTTCCCTCTTTAACATTGAAAAATGACAATGCAATAAAAACCTTACCATTTGAAATTCCATATGCTTTAAGGGATGACATTAAACAAGAATTAGATGAATTAGTGGAAGCCGGGATTATTCATAGGCATGTTAGCCATTGGGCTGCTCCACTAGTTTTAGTCAAAAAGAAAAACTCAGAGAATAGTCAAGGAAAACCTAAGTATCGGTTAGCTTTGGACTTAAGACTACTTAATGCAGTGGTAGAAAGCTCCACTTACCCTTTGCCTAAAATAAGCACGATAATTAATGAAATTTCTTCATATAAATTTTTCACAAAGTGTGATATTCGAGAAGCCTATAGGCAGGTTATGCTTCCTGAACACCTACAGGACATACTAACATTCACTACTCCTTTTGGATCCTTCGCTAATAGACGACTCGTTTTTGGCCTCAAAACGGCAGCGAGTACTTTCCAGGCTTTAGTAGACCTAATTATTGAGGAATTAAATACTGAGGGTATTAAAGGTATACATGCTTATCAAGACGATTTCCTAATCGGAGCAAATTCCTTTGAAGAAATGACTAATAGAATATCAGCGTTACTTAAAATTTTAACTAAATATAACTTAACTTTAGCTCCTAATAAATGTTCTTTCTTTAAAGATTCTGTTGAATATCTCGGTTTTGTAATTTCCCATAAGTGTATAACCCCTACTTCATCCAATATAGCCAAAATTACTTCATTTGCTACCCCTCGTAATGCCAAACAGGTTAAGAAGTTTATAGGTGTGTGTGGCTTTTATCGCCATTTAATTCCAAATTTCGCCCAATTAATTGCTGTGTTGACTAAAGTTGCTACAAAGCAATCTAAATTTAAATGGACTGACGAACAACAGCGGGCATTTGATGCATTACAGAATGCATTTTTTTCGAAACCTTTTGTTCAATTACCAGATTTCAGTAAACCGTTTTTCCTAAATACTGATGCGAGCAAATTAGGCATTTCAGCAGTTTTGATGCAGGAGCATGAAGGATCTCTTCGCCCTGTCTCTTTTTTTAGTAAGGCTTTGTCCAAGTCTGAGAAAAACTATCCCGCCATCAAATTGGAGCTTTATGCAATCTTTAAGGGTGTTACAGCATTTAAATCTTACCTCTATAATAGAAATTTTACAATTCTGAGTGATAGTAAACCCCTAAAACATTATCGCAAGGTTACATCACCTGCTGATATTATCACACGTTGGTTGCTTGCTTTAAGTGAATATACTTTTGAGTTTATACATATACCTGGTCATGAGAATGTGTTAGCCGACTGGTTTAGTCGTTCTCCTGATCCAAACTTTTGTCAACCTGCTTTAAATAGTAATGATTCTGAACTAATTTTACCTTTCACTGATATAAATGAAGACCATGTAATTCATGCTTTAACTAATAATGACTCCCCTCTTGAAATTTCTTTAGACACATTTAAATCTGAACAATGTAAAGATCAAAATATTCAGGAAATTATTTCCCTTTTAAACAATCCCACGTTAATTAATCAATCTAAGACTGAACATTTCTTTTTAAATGATGGTATATTAATGTATGCCACTGAGGTTTTTCCTCATAAACACAGAATTGTAGTTCCAAATTCATTAAAATCAAAAGTGTTAAATATCTGTCATGTTTCCCATTCTGGTATTCAAAAGACGTATGAGCTTGTGTCTAAAAGATATTTTTGGAAAAGTTGTTACAGTGATACCTGTAATTATGTTAAGTCTTGTGAATTATGTATTAAACATAAACAGTCTGCGAGCAAGCCTGCTCCTTTAAAATCAATGTGGCTACCTCAGAGGCCTGGACAATTTGTCTCAATGGACATTGTAGGACCCATTAAAAATTGTGGATATATTTTAACTTTCATAGATCATTTCTCTAGACATTTAATTTTAAACCAACTAGTCAATTTAACCACTGAGACTGTTTCTAAACATTTAATGAATTATATTACTCATTATGGTAGAATGTTATACCTATTAACAGATCTAGGCACTCAGTTTAAAGCTGAGGTTTTTGAATTAATCAATAAGAAGTTAGGCATAAAATTAGCCCATAGCAGTGCTGCTCATCCTCAAAGTAATGGAATGAGTGAACGCATTAATCAAGCTATTAAGTCTTCTGTTGTAACTTTACATGAGAAAGGTGTGTCATTTGCAACCAGCTTATTAATTCACCAAAATATATACAATGGTTCAATTCACTCTTCAACTAAATTCACCCCTAACTTACTTCATTTTGGTCGTAATTTGGCCTTAATTTTTGATTGTTTTGAAACTAGTGTTGAACCAATACATTTGGATAAATCTCACTATTTATTGGAGACCTTAAATGAGCTCAATATTGCATATGAAAATGCTTACCATAATTCTGAACGAGCACAAGTCAAACAAAATTCGAGACAAGGTGCGAAAGCAAAATTAAGATCACTAAATATTGGTGATATTGTCTATTTAAAACATACTAATGTGTTTAAACCTAAATTTGATGGTCCGTTTACTATTTTGTCAAAATTTAATGATGTGGATTATGTAATCCAACTTTTGGACAATACAAAAGCACCTAAACTAACTGTTCATATAGACCGTTTACGTCTATGTCCTCATAGGAGGCAAAATTTGCTTTTTCATCCCTCTTTGGATACCTCCCCTAGTGTAATTGATAGTGATATGACTCTCCCTAAGGCTTGTCCTTACAATTTAAGAAGTAAATAATTTTTTCTAAATAAATTTGTTTGAATGTAACATTGATATGTGTGATGGGTGTTATTTGGGTATCGGTGTATATGATGCTGGCCGTCATATCCGCGGAACATCGGGATCCTGTAGTACTTGTCAGGCAATACCAGTGATTTTTTGGTTAAATTTTTCGTATACAGTTCTTGTAACTAATTTTGTCAATAATTCTAACTTTTTTTAATTGAATGAGGTATTCAAATTGTGATATGGTTTGTATGGTGGATGATGAGCAGTGCCCTCCTTGTTGCGACTCTACAAACTTTTAAGTATGGGTTCGTGTTTGTGGTTGTTCATGTCTAACTGATTGCAAGTTTTTTTTAACAAATATTTCATGTTAATATTTGTATTTTTTTTAAATTACGTAAACACATAATTGTAATTAATTAATGACGTCTGATTATCGAATGCCAATTTTTTTGTTTTTCGACCCTGTAGTTCTGTACAGTATTTTTTTTTTCTCCTTTTCTAGTATGTCATAAGTCACTATTATTACATACAAAATTTTTTTTGGGATTTTTGCAGAGTGTGAATTCTCTTTGCATAATGTATACAAGTACACCTCATTGTACATCTCAAGGTGTCACAACGGTTGTTATGATTTTTTATTGTTTTGTGTTATGTTGTTTTATACAAAATTGTTGATGCTGAGTTTGTTAAATGTATATTGTTCAGCAATTTTTGTTAGGTAATGCTTTTTGTAAGCAATGTGTCAAGGCCTTGTTTGTTTTTGTTTTGTTTTAGCAGTTTTTTTTTGGTCAAAGTTCTGTGAGTCAATTTGTTGTTTTTTTAAGTGTTAAAATTCCTTGCAGTTGTTGTTAAATTTAATGTTTTGCCTAGGCTTTTCCTGTTACAACTAGTAAATTTAATTGCAATTTTTTTAAATTTTTTTTCAAGTCTAAAATTAATAATGTTAATGCACTTATTGCTCTCACTAATGACTTTGATTTGTTTCAGGTATACAGTTTGATGTGTACTAAATTTTTTTTTTTTGTCGTTTTAACTCGGATTACTACTTATCAATCTTGTTTGATTGGTTTCAATTTTTTTCTCAAAATTCACTTAATGGATTGATGTACAAAATGTTGTACAAAGTTTTTCGTTTAAGCTCGGAGTATTGTCAGTCTACAATGGTAGCCTGATTTTTTTCGTTTGTTTGCAATTTTTCAATTTTTTTTCATAATAAATTCCAGCAAACAAATCAATTTCTTTTCAATTCCTTCTTACAAGGAATAATTTGAGTTAATGTCCTTTACCTCAAAACATTTGCTTTTCCACTATTACTAAGTGAGATTTTTTTTTTTGAATAATCAATTATCCATTTTACCTCCTTAATGTTATTTTATTTGAGGAAGATTTTCTCAGTCTACTTCATGTAGCCTGAATTTTTATACGGGTGTTATTGCACTTATAGGCATTCACATGCATCAAGGCATATGTTGTTCAAGTTTAATTTATAGTACATGTGTTGACGATTCATTGTCAAAATGTTTGTTTTCATGTAGCAAACAATTAAGATTGTTTTTTTTTTTGTCCATTTATCAAACAATTAACATTGTTTGGCCATCTCACTAATCAAGATGCAGCCATGTAAAGCTGCTTATATGTATGTGTTGTTATGTGTTACTAATTCTTTGTATGTCTTATGTTTGAGGCACAGCTTTTCTCATTTCAGACTCTTACTATCAAAAGTTTTGATATAGATTGTTATGTAAACATCTGACTATTTGTAAGTGGAGTAGTGGTGAACTGGAGTTGCAGGCTGTTAGAACTTAATTTCATTTATAAATTTTTTTGGATTAATATTTTTTGGCAAAAAAAAAAAAAAAAAAAAAAAAAAAAAAAAAAAAATTTCTTCAAAAATTTTTTTTTTTGCAGTGGGGGGTATAATGTGACATTAGGTCACAGCCTAATTTATAAATATCCTGTTTTTTTCTTAATCAATAATACTAATTCTTTTTAATTTTGTAATACATTCTTTTATTTTCATCATCTTTCTTTAGCCCCTTAAGCGATAGCGCAATTTGGACATTCTCCCCCTAAAATTCCTTACCAGCTCCTTAAAAGAGCCCCTTTATTTCGAGAAGTTTCCACCCTTTTTTTTCTGAGAATTCCACTGGTCGTCGGCTTCTTTCATCTCCGCGTGTTTGTTGTGTTTCTCAACCGTAACTTTTAACGCATAATCAATTTTTCGTCTCAACTCGTGATTTTTAGGTAATTTAACTTTAACTTGCACAACATGCACTACAACTTCAATTTTAAGTTTTTGGTATCTTATAAAAAGGATGAGCGCGAAAGACGGATAGCTTTTCGATAATTTGATGTCATATAATTTGCTGCCCTCCGCTAAACGGAGTTTTAACATTTTAGCTCCCACCTCCCTAAGGTGGAGAAGCTTTTTTTTCTCGAAGATGGCTTCTCTGCGCCATCTTCATTTTGATGTTGGGATTTGTTCGCTGAAAATAACTCACCTATCGCCATGCTGTACTTTTCATTATCTCTGATGAATTGCTTACTGAAGAATTTTCCTTTTCCTGACAAATTGGATTAATACCTACTAAAGAATTTTTCTGATATATCGGTTTTTAAATGCCTACTAAAGAACTCTCCTGATAAAATCTCCAGTTTTTTAAAGGATGATCCGCTGACCAACTACCGTCAGGGATGGAAATCCCCCACGGTCATTTTTCACTCCTGTTCCAGTCATCACTAGTTCCACATCCTTGGCATGGGCCATTCCTAAAATGATGTCGTGCCTCAACATGGTGATGTGTCTAGTTTGTTTTTCCTCCAATAAAACAATAGTGATTTTTTTTCAAAAAAGAACTGGACTGATTCCTTTTTCACTACCCAAAAAGTTTTTGTTTGTTTCATCCTAAACTCATCTCCGATCCAGGACTGGATATCTTTTTATGGATAAAAAGGTACGTGCTTTAAATATACTTGGTATCTTCTAGAACTGTTTTTTGAAGAAGAAGAATTACTATTTTTCTGGGTTAGCCAAACTTCGTAAAATGTACAACTAACTATGTTTCATCCGGCCATTATTAATTTTTAGCTTTTTTATTTTTCTAAATGGTTATTCTTTTTGCAACTTTTTCATTCTTTCTATACCCAACCTTAACAGGGCAAATGCATTTAACTATATTAGATGTACAATGAAATGCTAAACTTTATGAATAATAATAATCATGAACTAAAAGCGTTTATATACACAATTTTTTGTTTCAACTCTTTTTATTTGCATTCTTTGAGTGTTAGAAATAATATTCATATTTCGGCAGTAACTAAACTTTGAAAAATTTAAATAAAAAAAAAACTGCTTTAATTTATTTTTGCTTGTTGAATAAGACCAAAAAAGTTTAAGTTTTATAGAATAAACTAGAAAGAAATAATAATTAAAAGTAAAGCTAAAACTCAAATATTCAAGTTTTAAATAAAAAAAACTAAAGTGCTTTGAAACTTGCATTGACTTCAGAGGACTTTTTTTAAAACTTGTTAAAATACAAGATTAAAGAGATAATGCACGATGAAAAGACTTTAAAAAGGACCTGATGTTTTTATGTTAATTTAATATGCCAGAAAACGTGAACAATAGTAGTTAAAAGAAAAACTTGAGAGTTTTTCACAGACGCAAAATAAAAGGATAGGAAAAACACTGAACGAAATCGCCCGTGGATACAAAATGTTTTCAAAAAACTTTAATAATACCTCTAAACACATCTTATGCATTTTTTTTCTTATTTTTATGTTAAGATAGAAAATGTATTTCATTTATTTCTGTTCCTTTTTTTATTTCATAAGAATTTCTACTTGACTTCCAGTCCTCTAAAATAAATAAGAAAAAGTAATTTAAAATTAAAAACAAATTTCAAAGAACGATTTTTTCAAAAAGAAATATCATTATAAAGAAGTATTATAATGATGTTTGCTAAGGATCATTCTATTCATATGCGCTTATAATTAAAATATGTATTTAAATAATCCGATTACCATGCAACATATCATTCTCAAATAAAAGTAAAGCATTCGCACAACACCCAGTAGCAAAACAGGGGGTAATGGAATTTAAGTCCCAGCCAATTACATCCAACATGAATATGACATTGTAGTCAGCACTGCGCATAGGTCAGCTTTACTTTCGAGACTAGCTGGTATCCATTGATCTAAAGCTGGGTAGGCTTCAAGAAGCCACTGGGCATCAATCCCCAATGGAGTCCATTCCAATATACATATTAGGGTGTTGTTTACTCATTTACCAAACTCATTTTAAAAATGCTTTTCACTTGATTGCAATTTCAGGAATATTTCCTAAGCTGCTTTACATGCTCAGGAGATAGAGCATTCGCCACTCAATGAGGTGACCCTGGTACAAATCCCAGCGATGGTCCGTTGATACGAATTTTGCACCCAGCTCGCAACTGCCACAAAGTAGTCGTAAAATATTCTCAGTGTAGACGGAATATCGGTTAGAATCCCCTTAATGTCAGGCTAGCCTAGCGGAATTTTTGTGGTCTTCCTCTCCATCTAAGGAAAATGCGGTTTAATTCCATCAAAAAGTCCTGCGCCAAGGAAAGTGAAAAAGCAATGCTTTATTAAAGAGTTCCTGTAACATAAAAAGCTTCTATTAATCTTTTATGTTAGTTCTTCACTATAAAACTTAATTCTAATTAATTACTGAAATCGAAATGCTTTCTCACACTTTTAAAAGCCACATCCAGTTCTTAAATCTATTTTTGACCCAAGTATGCATAAATTTAAATAAACACATTTTTCCCTTTAATCTTCGTGGGAATCACTCGACCTATTTCATAAACCAATAGTAATTTCTAAGATTTCCCTCTTTCCCTAAATTGAAACATTTTACGGATTTACTTTGCAAGATTTTCCCTAACATATAATAGAGAAGCACAACTTTTCGTGCACACTTTCCTGATAACCTGTCTAGTAATTAGTAAATAAATTTTTGTACCCTCCTTCCCTGCCTAAGACCTGTTTTAATCCTTCCACTCGGCAACGACGTCTTTTTTGTTGAAACCAAAGTCACAAAGCAGATACATTGATAATCGATCGTCAACTCAATATAGGGTCGGCAGTTCAACGCCGGGTTGAAAATAAAATAAAATATCACCCATTTAGAATAATCTTTAGAACTGAAATAAAATGTGAACAACAACACCATTTTTATATTCTACTTTTTATTTATGATCCTACAACAAACATTCATGTTTCCAGTGGTTAGAGAAAATGACTATAAGTAAAATAATCCGTGTCCAATGAGAGCTTATATCTATTAAGTATCTCTCATTTGTCTTGCTGTCAACAAAATACATAGAAAGTAGAAACATTATTTGAAAAGACATGTTAAGAAACACCATCAATTGCGTGATGTTAATCCTTTTGAAAAGAAGTAGTTTTAGCTTTTAACGTTTCTGTTATTTTTGAAGGAGAAAATAAGAAATAGAAAGCTCTTTCCAAGATGAATAAGAGAAGGGTCAGTTGAGTTCATGAGGTGTCACGCACGAGAAATAAAGATGGAGACATCTCTGGAATTATTGTCATTTCCAAACAACTTTCTTTCTAAGTTCTTTCCTTGGCAATATTCAAGTTCAATGAACCCTAAAATATAAAAGAGGTACTGAAATTTTCTTTTAAAACAACTTTTGTATAGCTATTTCTTTTAAAAAAGACATGCTTGCAAAACAGCTTAGGTTTGTGAAACGTAATAACAGTTTTTTTTTCTTTGGGGGGGGGGAGTTAATTGCAATTACTGTGTGTAAATAAGTTCTTGTAAATTCCCTGTTCTATGTCGAAGATATTCTTCGAAATATGGGTTTTTGTAATGAATATTCTCCATTATTTTACAAATTTTGAATGGCTTCAACAAAGAGCTTATAGGAATATCTCGAAGCGATCAAGCACTGGGTTTTAATAGAAAATGCAGTTTTTGTGAATTTATGGTTTTGTTTGGGGGATTTTGTGTGTTTTATTTGAGGTAATAAATTAAAACCAAATGTTTACTTAGGTAATTGAGTAAGCAACTATCTACACACAACGTAACTAGTAATTGAGTAAACAACTATATATAGTGAAGAATGAATATTTTTTCGGTGGAAGATTTTGTTTAATGTATAAATATTTCCTTACAAAAAAAGAAAATCTAGAATATATGAATTTTTAAAATAATTGATGAGCTTTCAGAGTGTCTGAGGTTCGAGTTCCGAAATATACATTAATTATGTATCAGTGTCAAAAGAATAAATAAGAAATAAAGATCACAAATCATTAGTCTATTATCAAAAAAATTTAAAATGTTTAACTATCAGAATACCTAATAGTTCCTACTATAAAAATTTTTAGTTTTGTTAATATTGCGTACAAAAATCGCATTCAATATACGTATCCTCTTTGAGATTCAAATTACTTATTCTGGTCTAGAATCCTCAAAAATTTATATGATAACGCTAAGAGATTCTTACGACAATGTTTGGCAGTCCATTGAATGAAAAACCTATTTCACAAGACAAAAAGTTTTACACTTTATTGGGGATGAAGAACGCATATTACCTTTTGGAAACACTTTGAATGACATTAGCAAGAGAGTTTCAAGTGAGTAAAAAATAACAAAGAATTGATCAAATTACGTAGCTTTTTGAAAAACACATAATTTTCCAGGTTTAAATACATATTTCTTAATGTTTGCAAAGAAATAATTACAATTTATAGTAATTCCTTAAATAAGGTGTTTTTCATAAAAAAGGTGAATTAGAAAAGTTTCTTCCTATATTCTAAAATTTATTTTCTTATAGTCACGAAAATTATACATCTTCGATAGCGTTTGACTTATGTTAACCATAACGCTGGCCCTATTTTTGACCTTTTAGCCATACTGTGTGTGAGACCTTTCAGTCTCTTGGTTCGTTTTTAAAGACTACTCAATACGGATGACCAAGGATTATTTCAATTTTAGCTTATTTATTACTGAATTCTTGATTATAGAATTATTTACAAAATGATACATGAATTGGAGAATATAATATTCTGGAGCGCTGCTGCTCCCTTCGCTCTCATGCTTTCTCTAGCATAGTTCAAATCGAAACTCAACTCTTCTGCGTTCAAAGCTAATCTCTCCTGCGTTCAAAACTGATCTCTAAAAAATCCTCTTTCCCATAAGAAACAGTCCTTTGCTCCACCCCCAAATGTAGGGGACGACACCTGCAGTGTCCTTCACCCTCTGACCCTCAGGTCAAGGGGTCAATCAAATGCGTGGGAGAGGAATCAGGATCCTGACACCTCCCCCCCGGTTTCATCTAGTTCGACCTTCTTCCCTGGTCGTACAAGTGAAACCTAAAAACAATGCAAGCCCATCCCTGCACCAAAAAAACAATTACACGCACACATTCCCGTGCGCAAAAGAGATTGGCCGCATTATACCTTATTAAACATAAAATTACACTTAGGACACTTGACAAACTAATAAATACAAAATCAAAACATAGCATAAAAGAACCTAATATTTTTACAATCAACACATTAAAATCACTTTTATCAGGCCAAAAATAAAATATCCATGCCAAAATCCATTTATAAAATTCCATCAAAATAAAATCCTTAAAGTCATGTCCCCAATTCCTGCCTAACAAATAATAATAATTAGCAAACAAAATTAACCGTCCAAATTGCCCAAATGTCCACTCCTTCAAGTTCATTGACCTAATCCCTAACTCTTTTGCTCTACTTTTTCTTTCCGACCACCCTTTCTGAAAACAAACCCTTAGTTTCATTTGCACCTTACGGGGTTTAATTCTGATATCGGGAGTGTTTGAATTTGCAGCTGTGTACCACTCCTTCTTAGGATACTTAAATAATTTTTGTCTCCTCTCAAACCACATAAGTTTAGATTCCATCGCGCCGTCGCTATCTCCCTTTCTTTTCTCACAGCACAAATCCGCCATCTTCAACGCGTTAATTGGACTTTTAACCTTCACTTCCACCCCTCGCTGACCGCAAACCTCTTTGCCTTTAAAATCCTCCCTCACTTCCTCTAACATTCCTTCAAATTCCGAGGTGCGAGAAAAGGGTGATTCCTTATCTCCACCCCCTACTTTCTCCCCACACTCCGGATTCATTAAAATACATGGTGGATCTTCGTCCCCTCCCCCGTTTGACTCTATCCCCAACACCTTGAGACCCCCCGGAGTGACTCGCACTCCTCTCTCGTCCGAATTCTCGCAAGCAAGGTCAGTGTCCTTAGTCTCAAACCCCTTGTTCCCTTCTTGTTCTTTTCCCTCAGGACAGGTCATCTTTTTCTCCCACTCTTTTCCCCACCGTTCATCCCCTGCATTTTCAAAAACATGCTCCTTTAATTTAAACTCCCTATCCCTCATGACCGTCGTCTCGTTTTCACTTTTGACCACTACCGGGATTTTTTCACTAGGATTTACAATTCCTTCCCCTATCCCACAGTTACTAGGAACATTACTGAGCTTTTCCTCTACAGCAGGGCCTATCTCTGAATTTACAAAGATCCATCTCCCTATCTCAAAATTTTCTTCAGGATCTAAAGATTGCCTTGATACGCTTAATTTAGGAACATTGTATATTATTTTTGAGAAACAAGACTTCTCCTCAACCCCCTCGATTCTACGCAAATCCGATTCGTCTTTCTTCACCCTCTTTTCGTGACTAACGCGTTCTACAGAATCTTGCTTAGCCTGATCTTTCTTCTGATCTAACCTAAATCTAGTAATTTTCGGACATCCCCTCTTTAAATGTCCTACCTCTCCACAGTTATAACATTTCGGGGACCATTCTCCTAAGCTAGTAAATCTAGTAATTTTCGGACATCCCTTCTTTAAATGTCCTACCTCTCCACACTTATAACATTTCGGGGACCATTCTCCTGAGCTAGTACTATTTTTCCCTTGCGATTCAAGCGGAAACTTACCCTTTCTATTAACATTCGGACCACTCCATTCAGGAAATCGTCTCACCCCACCCTTCACAGTCACCTCTTTTCCTTCAATTCCAAAACCAAACCTTCGGGACTCCGGCCTCTCCGCTGATTCCACGGTGCCTAAACATCCAACCGATCCATTTAAATTGACTAAGGGTTTACAATCCTGGGTTTTACTTTCCTCATCCTGGACACTCATTAAAATTTTTGTTATCAGCTCAATCCCTTCTATAGTACTTCTTATCCGCTCATAATCATATTCCCGTTCTCGTTTTAACCATTCCAGTTCACGTATCCTTCTATTTAACGCCCGTTCCGCACCTTCTCTTAATTTTCGTTCCTGCTCTTTTTGCCTCTTTATTTTATCCTCGCGTTCCCTATCTTCTTTTAATTTTTGTTTCTCCCGTTCCCTATCTTCTGTTAATTTTAGTCGCTCACGTTCCCTATCTTCACGTTCCCTATCTTCACGTTCCCTATCTTTCCGTTTCCACTCCTCTCGTTTCTGTTTCCATACCTCTTGTTTCCGTTCCCACTCCTCTAGTTCCCGCTCCCGTTCCTCTTTTTCTAATCTATCCTCTTCAATCACACTTAAAACATCTTTAGTAATTTGCTCATCGTAACCTGAACACTCGGTGATCAACGCCCTTATCTCAATAAGTTTGGCGTTCTCAGGAACCGTTATCCCAAACTCCTCCTTAGCTAGCACTATCAAATCTTCCCTTTTTGCTTCGACAAGAAAACTCATATTTACCGTATTAATTAACTTAATTTCCTAAGCACCCAAAAAAAAACAATACTATTTAACGATAAAATTAAAAAAAAAGGAAACTTAGTGACACTCTCGATTCAGCTCCCCTACTCATACATTCAGATCCCCTATACTCATACCCCGACATTCTATTATAAAATTTAACATCTCACATGTAACCATAACATATACAATACAATTTGTATCATGCAATATTCAAACATTACTTCTTAATGCACATAAATACAAGTTACTCTTTTTAACTTTCATTGCAAAATAATAAAATTTTGTACTCTTTTGGTACCCCTAAAATATACACCTAAACTTTCCCCAAAATTAAAACTCTTAAATTTAATAGATTCTACAGTCATAATAATTAACCATTTCATCATTTAAACAAAAGCAAACACCTTCCTTGACCTTTTTTTTTTTTTTCCGTCCAAAATTATTTTAACAGACTGCATTATAAATAATAATCACTATTAAATAATAATAAACCAAGAGCCTTGTTTACTCAGCTCGCTATTGACATATAAAAACACAATCTTTAAATAATCCTACACTTTTTACAAGTAATTAAATCAATACTCTTCTTCTTTCATACATACTCTTAATAAAGCAATAAAAAAAAATTACACTCTTAACAAACCAAACACTAAGTTACTTAAAAAAAAAACATCAAATCATTACTTATTATATTTATCAATAATAATCATACTCATTAATCACACAAACAATACTATAGCTAACTGGCCAATCCCTTAAGCTCAAATAAAATAACACATCAGGTTGACTTTAAACCAAAACAAAATAAACTTATCCCCTTAACTAACTACCCTTTTTGTTAAACTTCTACCCAGAAATGTGAGCGTGTAATTTATCCTTTCATGCATGAGATAAAGCTTACCTCCCTTTATTATCTTTTCAATTGTCCTCTTTGTCAGAGAGTCGATGTTGAAACCACACTCTATGGCCACCGGTCACGGGGGGTAGCACTGGCTGCCTATCGCCTCCGGCGATAATAGTCCCGTCGATGTTGTCAGTCCACCGTCACCCTTTCCTTCAGGCAATCTTTTTCACTAGGCATTTCCGTAGGCATCCTTCTATCAAGATTGACTCCATGAGGCAACACTCTTTACTGGGCATTTCTCATAGTGTGCATCGGCGATAATTCTTTTCCTTAGCATAGCAGTCCTCCTTCCATCCTGACAGGCTGCGACATTTGTGAGACCTTTCAGTCTCTTGGTTCGTTTTTAAAGACTACTCAATACGGATGACCAAGGATTATTTCAATTTTAGCTTATTTATTACTGAATTCTTGATTATAGAATTATTTACAAAATGATACATGAATTGGAGAATATAATATTCTGGAGCGCTGCTGCTCCCTTCGCTCTCATGCTTTCTCTAGCATAGTTCAACTCGAAACTCAACTCTTCTGCGTTCAAAGCTAATCTCTCCTGCGTTCAAAACTGATCTCTAAAAAATCATCTTTCCCATAAGAAACAGTCCTTTGCTCCACCCCCAAATGTAGGGGACGACACCTGCAGTGTCCTTCACCCTCTGACCCTCAGGTCAAGGGGTCAATCAAATGCGTGGGAGAGGAATCAGGATCCTGACACTGTGATTGGTAAGGAAATTTTTGCGCATGTACAATGTAACTAAAATAGCGTTAAAGATACAGAAAACCGTAGCTTTTTGCAAAACCTCTCTAAAATGCTCTTAGATGGAGAATTTCCTTATCTTACATTACATTATTAAATATGGTTCTTAGTAATTGAATAGGAATAATATAATTCAACAAAACTCTCCGTATTGATTTGATTTATTTGGTCTCGTACTTATTTTCGGAAAGTGCTCACACTAATCAAGAGTTTTGTGAAACATATAATACGTTATTACCCAACCATAATTACGGATCACGCTTGCTATTTTCGAGTTGGTTTCGAGTTCTTTAAAAATTTAAAAATACCATCGGAAAAAATAATCTTTTCAAAATGTTTTGTCCTTTTCGCATAACAAAATATATATATATATATATATATATGTGGGGACGGCATGAGTGGACGTCTTAAATAAAAGACACGTTCTTAAACAAAAACATATATATTGAAGATTAAATTTACACAAGGAAGGACGATTAACAATTAACGATTAAATAACAAAAAAAAATAATAAATGAGAGTTCGTCTAAAAGTTTTGGATAATATGACTTCTCTTTGAAGTGCATATCCACCCGTCTTTTTCGATTCGATGTCCATCCCGCTCTTCCTCTGGGAAATCCCCACTGCTTCCTCGTCGTGTACAGGGATTAGCTTGTGGCTTGCATAGACTTGCGGGACTTCTAGCTTAAGGCGAC
The DNA here is from genome assembly GCF_982258835.1 of Parasteatoda tepidariorum. Taxonomy (NCBI): domain Eukaryota; kingdom Metazoa; phylum Arthropoda; class Arachnida; order Araneae; family Theridiidae; genus Parasteatoda; species Parasteatoda tepidariorum. Next base: position 75,811,248 of record NC_141757.1, read on the forward strand.
TTCTAACTGACGGATCTGAGAACTGATATCGGGTTACAGCACAGGAACTGGCGCCACAGAGAGCTGAGATCGGCGTGGTGTACAGGAGCTGGCACCACAAACTCGGCCCTCCTGTATCTCGCCTGGTCCTCCAGCGACTCTATAAAGAAAAAAAGAAAAAGCAGAGCAGACTGAAAAATATAATTGATATCTGAAAATTAAATGTTTTTGGTTAGTTTTGTCTTTCAGGTAAGAGTGTATCAGTTCAGGAACGTTAGGTAAGAGTGTATCAGTTCAGGCACGTTCACTCTTCCATCTTTGCACGTCTTTTGTCTCTTCTTCAACGACTTCGTCTTTTTTTCTTTTCAACGTCTTTCATCTTTTTTCTTTCCTTTGACGTCTTTCATCTTTAACGTCTTTCGTCTTTTTTTTTCTTTAACGTCTTTCGTCTTCTTTCACGTCTTTCGTCTTTAAATTTTTTCGTCTTCTTTCACGTCTTTCGTCTTTAAATTTTTTCGTCTTCCGTCTTTAAATTCTTTCGTCTTCTTTCACGTCTTCCGTCTTTAAATTCTTTTGTCTTAAGTTTATCTGGCGCATAATCTAAAACTAATTGTTGTAACTTATTTTTTAAAGCATTAGGAACACAAGGATCTATGTTAATTTCAACCTCATCAGATATAGTAAGATCAATTGGTAAAATAGACAAATAGTTTTCTTCATCAAAACACTGAATTTTATTTTTAATTGTGATACCCTTTTCATTGATAATTGTTTCACCCTGCATTAAGACATTAAGGCCTATAATAGCGTCATAAGGCATCATATCATTTTCTACAACACATATTTCAGAAAAACAATTGAAATCATCAATTTTAATACTTTCTTTAAAATAACCTAATGGAGTCACTATTGATTTACCAAATCCGTTTAGAGTAGAATTAAATGGAAATAGTTCTTTAGAGTTTAATTTATTAAAAATTGATCTTTTGATTAAAGTGGCTTGACTTCCTGTATCAATCAAAGATTTCACATTTAAGTTATCAATTATTACCATTTTAAACAACTTTGGCTCTACACTAACATTTAATGTAGCAACTTCCGTTTTTGCATTTGATTTTGGACATTGCGAAGCTTTGTGTCCAAACGCTTCACATTTAAAACACTTTAAACCCTTATCTTTATGTATGCAATATTTTGAAATATGATTTCTTGAACCACAATTGTAACACAATTTATTATTAAAAGTTTCAACATCAGTATTATACCTTATCTTTTCATCATTATTTTCATATTTATTTTTATTCCTATTTGAAACATCTTTTCTTACATTATACCTATCATCATATTTTGCTTTTGTTCTATCATAAGAATTATATTTACGATCAAAGTCATGTTTTGTTTTGATTTTATCGAAAGCACTTTTACTCTTTGCAGAATCACTTTTTATTATTTCATAGACTTTAAGTTTCTCTTTAAATTCGGACAAATTTTTGCAGCCGTACAAAACAATTTTGTTTTCATGTTTATCATTAATCCCTTTAATTACATAATGCATAAAAGCAGCATCATCTATTTTTCCGAAATTACAGACCTCTTTCATCTTTAAATAATATTCTTGAGCGGATTCAGAATCCTTCATTCTACGTCGATTCAAAAGATCATGCAAATTAGCAGAATTAATTTCGAAAGAAAATTCATCAATCAAAGCTTCTTTTAATTTTTGCCATGAATTTATTTCCGGGACAGTTCTGACAAATAAAGAGGCGTTACCACCAAGAGATCTTTTCGCAAAAATAAATTTTTGTAAATCAGACAAATTAAACAATTTTGAAATGTTTTCGAAATGTTCGATCCAATGAACAATATTTTCATGCGATTCTGCATTATACTTAGAAATAGTACTTTCGATATCAGAATAATTAATAGCAACATTTTGAAATTCAAAATTTCTACAGGCATTATTTTTATCTCTTAAGCAAGAATCAATGTTTTTATTTTCATTATTGCACAGCATTGAAAAATCATTCTCTTTCTTCTTAGTTAAAGTTTCACTTTCGTTTTGATTGTTTATGTGTTCCATGGAGTCATCGTCTGACTCACAGGAGCTAGACGCGTAGGCGGCGTCATTAACGAACTGAGAGAATTCATTCAAATCAATTAACAAGGTCAAAATGTTTGTTGCAATTTCTGTTTTATTGCCTTCGAATGAAATATTTAGAATATTGGAAACAGTTATTAACTGATTAAGAGTGAATTCTTTTTCGATATTTTTCAATTTATTTTTAAATTCTTCGCTATCCAAAATAAAACTGAAACCATTAAAATTTCTTAATCGTTTTCTGTTTGACCGATCGCCTTCTACATCGAAAATAAACTTATGTAGAAGTTTTATTTTGTCAGTCTTAAAATTCTTCAATGCTTTGCTTACATGCTTAATATCGTTAAGAATCATTTTAAATCAATGAAAAAAATGTACATACCCCAATTGTTGTTGCAGATATGAGCTTAAACAAGAAACGAAAGTTTCATCACTACGTCATTCGGTTATTATTGTTCACGAGAATGAAAAGTATTTGTTTCGAGGAAAATGAAAATTGTTTTCAAATTCAAATTGAAATTTCTTCACAGTTCAATTTTTTTCACTATCAATTCATTCATAATCCAATTTTTTCATCATCAATTTTTACATTCATCATCCAATCGTTTCATGATCAAAAAAAAAAATTTTTTTTTTTTTTTAGAATCTCACTTTTTCATAATCCATTCATTCACTATCAATTTTTTCTTTATCCCACTTCTGAAAATTGTGGGGACGGCATGAGTGGACGTCTTAAATAAAAGACACGTTCTTAAACAAAAACATATATATTGAAGATTAAATTTACACAAGGAAGGACGATTAACAATTAACGATTAAATAACAAAAAAAAATAATAAATGAGAGTTCGTCTAAAAGTTTTGGATAATATGACTTCTCTTTGAAGTGCATATCCACCCGTCTTTTTCGATTCGATGTCCATCCCGCTCTTCCTCTGGGAAATCCCCACTGCTTCCTCGTCGTGTACAGGGATTAGCTTGTGGCTTGCATAGACTTGCGGGACTTCTAGCTTAAGGCGACTTCTAACTGACGGATCTGAGAACTGATATCGGGTTACAGCACAGGAACTGGCGCCACAGAGAGCTGAGATCGGCGTGGTGTACAGGAGCTGGCACCAATATATATATATATATATATATATATATATATATATATATATATATATATATATATATATATATATATATATATATATATATATATATATATATATATATATATATATATATATATATATATACAGTGGCGCTCACGTATTTAAGGAGATGTCTTTATTTATGAAAAGTAAAATCCAAAACTTAATGTTCACGCATAAGTTTATTGAATTGGTAATTATGTATTGGAACAAATAACTTATTTTTAATATATTTTCACAATGAAAATCATTTATCTAACTGTTATACTTAAATTATGCAACATTTTAGAAAAAATATGCATTCCGCATACTTAAGGACAACAAAATAAATGTTTCTTAATCGTTAGTAAAATTAATAACAAAGTAAAACATGTAACAAAAAATAAAGATTTGGAGCTAGTATTTACTCGGTAAGCCTTTTGGGGCAATTACTGCTTCACATCTACGAGGCATCGAATCTACTAATCTTTAACATGGCTCAGGAGGTATAGCTGCCCAGCCTTCTTGGACACATTTCCATAAATCACCTAAATTTTTTTGGTTTTCGCTGTTTCACATATTTATCCACACCTATCCACAGCATCTTGATCGGGTTGAGATCTGGTGATTGGGAAGGCCACTGCAAAACCACAATTTTCTTGCTTGACAAGAAGGCCTTCGCAGTTTTGCTCGAGTGCTTTGGATCATTATCGGCTTGCATGATTGGTTTTCTTGAGCGAAGTTTCCTGTAATAAGGCAGAAAAACAGTCTTGATAGAGTCTACATACACATGCTGATCCATGAGGCCTTCGATTTTGTGAATTGGACCACATCCTGAAAGTGTCATGGCACCCCACACCATCACCGAGCCAATCGACCTTTTACAATTGATTTTGTACACCGTATATTAAATTCTTCACCGACTCGACGCCTCACATAACTTTTGCCATCTGAGCCCATTCTGTTGAGCTTCGATTCGTCTGTAAATATAACTCGATTCCAGTCAGCCGATGTCCAGTTTCGGTGTCTTTTTGAAAACGCTAATAGAGCTGCTATATTCTTCTTTGACATCAACGGTTTTTTCCTACATAGGCGACCTATAAGCCGAAACTGATTTAAACGCCGTTTGATGGTATTATTGATTACGTGCTTGCCTGTTAATTCAGCGAATTCTTTTCTGATATCCGGGGCGGTTTTGTGATGATCAGCTTCAGAAATTTGATGAAAAATTCGATCTTCTCGTTCGGTAGTTTGCGTGGACGTGATTTTTGGGATGCTTTTTCAATACTTTTGGTCACTAGAATAGATTTCAATGCTTGGAAAACTGCTGTTTTTGATAATTTTAACCGCCTACCAATTTCTCTAACGCTTAAACCTTTTTTTCTCAAAATATCTTGCTAACATTTTTATCTTTACTCATAATAATGTTGAATTTTGTACTAAAAAAATTCAAAAAAATATTAATATAATGTTTTAAAGCCTCAAGCAAAGATAATGTAGTAAATTACACTTACATTGATCGATAAATTGATTGTAATCATTCAATAACTCATGATTAGACAAACTGTCCTTAAGTATAAGAAACTTAACAAAATATTTTTCTTTAATTAACTTTTATGAAACACTTGTGAACATGAATGAATTATATGAGAATTGAAGTTCAACTAAGGTAGAATTCGTCATTATAGATATCTTGATCGAAACATAATATAATGATCTAATATAATGACGCATTTGTTTTGAAAACACTGTCCTTAAGAACGTGAGCGCCACTGTATATATATATATATATATATATATATATATATATATATATATATATATATATATATATATATATATATATATATATCGTTTACACTACGTTATTTATTTCGCTTTTTTTTGGTAATTCATTAAATAACATTTTGAAAAATAATTAGTTTTTTTTGTCAATACAATTTTTAACATTAATAACCTGTCTGTTAATTTTATGACTATACAAGAATTGTTTTTAAAAAAATCAAAATCAAAAATTAATTTGAAATATAAAAATACTAATTAAGTAATTTTGTAGTTTTATTGTATATAAGTTTTTAAAAACATATATTTTTATATTTTGAAATGCTTCCTGGTTTTTTTTAATCCTTTTTTAAATATTTGGAAATAAATTTTCGATATAAATATAATTTATTTATGCTTCAAATGACGATTTAAAAATGGGCTTTATATCTGTCAGAAATTAAAAAAAAAATTAACAGATTTACAATATTATTGCTAGAATTTTTCAATATTTAGGAAACAGCAAAATATTCGAATAGCATGATCCTACTAATTCCTTATATCACTTTTATCCGATCTGCTATTTTTTTTTCAAATTAAAAAATAAAATTAATATTAAAAATTTAAAAAAAGTTACTTTGCTGGAGTTACTTTACATTATTTTGAACCTTTCAGTTTCCTGGAGGAAGAAAATACATTCTCACATTTAGGAAAGAAATTGACTGATTAATGTCCTCTCAGTCTGCATATAGCCTTTTAGTATCATGGAACATTGGCGCACATTTACGACTTAATCAACAAATAAAAAAATATCGATTCTCATTGTATCATCTTGTGCAAATAAAGTACTTTGGAAAGAAATTGATAGGCGTGTGTCCTAAAGTGGATTTTCTATCGGAAATTGTTCAGAAGAAATTTCTTTTGCAGAAAAAAAAGTTTATATACTTTAATACGATGCACTAAAAAAATTCTTCTTTATACAACGATTAAGTTTGCTTAAACCGCATAACTTTGCGTGCTTTTTGTAATCACCATGATGGAAAATTACAAAATGTTATGTAAACATTGCCATTTTTAGATACATAACGATTAGTAATAAGGGCAATGTAATTATTTTACATCAGAAAGAGATAAACGGTTTTTGACAAAATATAGTGGATAGAATAACTTCATTTTCTTAATTTGAGGTATATTTATTCAATTCTTTTAAAACTTCAGATTTGAAGGTAGTTAAAACTCCTGTTTAATATATTTTACCCAACAGCATTGATGAATAACTTTGAAAAGTATATAAAGCTGAAAATGTACAAAAAACTGTCCTTTTATGCTTTTTTGTTCAATAAAAGCATTAGTTATTATAGTGTATGCTTCAAAAACTTCGCATGGGGACAAGCACAATGCTTTTAATGTTTTTATTTCATTGAGCAACATATAACTGAAACTGCAGGGGGCGGCAAGAACCTGAATAAACAATTTTTAAATTAACTTCATTAAAGAGTAATAAGTTATAACAAATAATGATAATAGTTAAATTATAATCAAATTAATTCGTTTCCAAGTTGCAGCCTTTTAAGGAAACACAGAGGCTCAAAAACTTGTGAAAAATGTCAGCAATGGGCCTCAAGTCTTCTACATTTAATTTACCTGTTGGCAGAGCACACAACGTGAATGTTAGTCCTACGAGGAAACGAGAAGACTTAAATTTTTTTTTATAAGGAACAAGATGCTGTAAACAACTGAAAAATAATTACCTACAATATAGCTTAAATATTGAAATGTGATCACTCGGACATAATTACATAGCAACAGGGCATGCCTTAATAAAGTGACTCTCAAAAATGCATGCCTTTAACACAAGTTCAGTAATGACAAGCGTGCAGAATGACGTCACTCACGCTATCTGTAAGAGAAAATATATGTTGCCAACACACGACCGAAGCTTAATTCTGTTAATTCATTATGTTCAAATTCAGGGGCTCTAGTTCAGAGGAGTAACAGAAATTTACGGAGGATTTACAGAGTGACAGAAAAGAACAGAGGAAGAAATTTACACACCAAATTTTAAAAATAAATGTTAGCTGCTATTCTATGATGCAGTAACTTTGTTCGAGTATTTTGGCAGCACCCTTTAGTTCATAAAGAAAGGATTTAGGCAGCCAGTATAACGGTAGTTCGCTTATATTTTCTATAATTATTAAAAGTTTTAAGTAAATAATATCAGTGTACTGTTGGAACATAGTGAACCATAACATTGCAGCCCTAATATGATGCCAAGTTAAACCATATTATTATGCAAATTAACAAATCTTAAGCTTATTTATTCGATACTTTGGCTCGACTTTGCAAAAATATTGTTCAGCCTAGCAACTCATTAGGACTTCAAAAAATTTATACGTAAAAATTTATACGCCTGAATTATTGTTCAAAACTGAACGTATTTTTTAAAAATGCAAAAAAAATCTATTAATTGATTATAATGTAATAGTTTGAATTAATAAAATAAAGATTATCAGACTTAACAAAATAAAAATTATCAAAATAATCAGAAAATTTAATAAAGCTAATACAATTTGGATATAAATTTTATAGACATGAGAGGGAACATATTTTAATCCTATTTCTAACGAATCACTTCTATATAGTTTCCGAAATTTGTTTTCTGAGAATTGAAAATTTTATACTTCACATTCTCTTAACAGGATATTTTTTAAAAGTAATAAGGAAAAAAAAATGTTAGTTGAAAATTTTATATATTTCTTTTTAAAATAAAATAAGAAATCTTTGTCTCGGTCTGAAAACGTAAATCCTTCTCTGTGAAACTGAAAACTTATATACTTTCATCCCGAACTTCAAATCTTTGAAATACTAAAAATAACGAGGCTATCATGTTTTCCTTCGAAAGGACTTTGAAAGTAGTTTTTTCAGCAATAAAAAAGTAGCTGAAGTACTTTAGGTATGATGAACTGAAGTGCAAAATGCGAATTTTTAAAATGTCTTATTTACAAAAAATTGAGTGCGTAAGAGAGTTGGATAACTCTAGACAGTTTCGATTTCGTATTTGTTTAATATTAGTAATACTCTAAGGACTGAACTCTAGACTAAAACTTACGTAAGCGAACAAAAAGTTACCTCAGAAATATATAAAGTTACCATTAAACCTAAACGAAGTACCGTTGACTTACAAAAACAAATATTAAATAACACTTACATAATAGAAACATAAAAAAGTAAAACAATTACATAAAATATTCCTTCAATCCGTAAATCTCAATTCATTATCCTTATGCACATTTTTACGATTAAAATTAGTAACTTTAGTAATAAACATAGTTATTTGATTGGCTAAAATTTTTTAAGAATTTACACAATACGCAGAGTATGTTGATTGAAACTTTGGGAAAAGGGTCTGATTTTTGATAGTCCTCAATTAGTAAAAAGTTGTAAAGGTTCTACTTTACTACTTATTAATTGAAAATACAGATACAAGTCTTATTAAGAAATATTTGATGCCAAAAGCCTTGGTGGGAAGCATGCCATTTATTAGACTGGAATAAGGAACTGTATCATAGTGAAATAATATATAATCATATTAGAATATGTACTTATTATGCTAAGATTGTACTTATTATTAGGGTAATTTCAAAATAATTAGGAGAATCCAAGCATAATTAGTGGGTCTGGGAAGCATATTTGTTCTAAACGGTCCCTGGGGGGGATGAATTTTGGGTCACTTTATTTAATGAGTACGGAGCAATATAATGATAAGCTACTTGGTATAATTAGGGACCTTTTGGAGCAAAAACAGGTTCCTCAATTAGGTAATAAAATTCTTTCTATGCATCGTGTGTCGTTAAGCAGGGAAAATTTCAGAAACGTATGAAGTACCAATCTGAAAACAATACTAATGAACAGTTTGCTGTTAAAATGTGGGTTTATCACTATATTGTCTCAAACCCTTTATTTATATAAATTTAAGATTAGAAAATATTCTAATAACTAAACATATTACAAAACTAAAGGATACACGATTTTATTAAGATCTATAAGTGAACATAAATAATATGGCTCAAATGATGTTTTGAAAATAACATTTAAAAATATAGGTACATTGTTATAATAAATTTAGTAAGTTCACTATCGTAATTTAATATTTTTGCTTGCCAAACAGGCTGATATATTCAATACAATTTGCACATGCGCCAGACTCTGTACGAAGCTGATCCTTAAGTTCTAAATCATTTAATGAATTTTTTCAACTGTAATTTATATGAACATATTAATCTATTTTACGTAAATATGTTATTATAAATTAATGTATGTAAATAATAATTGTAAAATAATGATCGTAAAATGGTTAAGGTAAACGGTTAATCGTGAACGGTAGCTTAAACAGATCAAATAAATTTATCTTAAAATGTAGCGTAATATTGTAGTATCAAAGAATTACACTTAATAAAAAATAATTCTTAGTTTTAAACTCTTAATTTAGAAAACAATCAAATAAAAAAACATAATTATAGCAGAGTAAAATAAGAAAATTAAATATTATAGGTAAATTCCTTTAAATTTGGAATACAAAAATATTTTATTAAAAAACAATACCTTTCTGACTTTTAATAATTTATCTAAAAAAAAACATGGAAATTAAGGTGGGTAAACTGGATTCTACCATGTAATTTTCCAGGCAGTAAAAATTTATCAACAACCGTGGAAAACTGAGACACCATCATTAGAATTTCCTATATAGTTTGAAATAGTTGAGTGCATAGATTCATGCTATCAACTTGTTTAATAGATAGCCGGATATTTTTAATGAACTTTTATACGATCATTATTTTCCACAATTTAAAATAATATTAATGACCTATGAAATACGCTTCTCTTTAAGCTTTTCTCAACTAATGTTATTTCTTAGATCGTTTCTTCCAAATTATTTGTTTTGGTTTCAAGATTATTATTTTTAAAACTGCTAATATAAACTATGATTTGATGTTTAGTAAATTGATTAATCGAAAATTCAATAATTCAAATCATTTTTAAAAAGTTAAATAAGATTCAAATTTAAACACGAACAAAGTATCATTTTTAACACATTACATTCAGTAGTTGAAATTAGTTGTAGGTATTATTAACGGTAAAATAAGGCACAAAATTTCACGGGAAACTATTCGAATCCGTCGCTTTGGCAACAGAGGAAAGGCTATTATTAGAAATCATAAGACGCACTACTAAGAAATTTAGTTCGAATCCATCAATTAAGTTAAATTGGGAAAGCTATTATTAGAAAATCAGTCAGCTATTACCCAAGAGAAATGACGAAGCGTTTCTTTGGATTAGTTTAAAGTGACTTCAACTACTGACATCTGTGCCTCTCAATGAAAGGAAGTGTATCTTATTTCAGATTGTTTTGATACTAGAATAAATTTTTAAGCGAATTGTTTTGAAATATATCAATCTATTCCTAATAGATGTGTGTTGACGTTTTACACTGAAGTTTCAAGTACACGAATGATAGATACAATGCATCTAATTTAAATTTGGAATTCGTTTTTCATGAAATAGTGAGCTTTTTCTTACTTCTAGATAATAGTTTGTCTTCTGTAAAATTGCCATATTTTAACTAAGTTAATTATTTATGATTATGATTTTTCTTTTTTGAACGTAATATATAAAAATAAATTTCTGAATAAAAAGATCACACATGTAAGAATCCTAAAATGACGATTTCCTTAGGTTAGGTTGCCCTAAATTGGGTTGACAATTTTCAAAAATTTATAACATTAAAACGGTTTAGACTAAGAAAACACCAATTTTTACAACAAATTCATTCATGCTACAGGACGTAATGTTTGTAGCGAATTCTAAACCTATAAATCAAAGAAAAATATTTAAAAATCTTGTTAAGGTACAACATATGATTGTGCTGCAAATGAATATTTCTGTAGAAAAATGAGATAGGATTTTGAATTACTACAGCATTTCAAAAAAGTGTGTTGTAATTTACAATTATTTTTTTTTTCAATCACTGTCTGCAACACCATCGGTCGACATTTGTTTGATTTGTTTCATATTGTGAATTTGTCGATAAAAGATACAAACGATGTAAAGATATAAATTAATGTTTCAGCAAGAATTTGTATTCTTCAGTTTTTGATTATTATTGAATTTAATAACAAAAATGTATATATTTATTTAATGTTATTTTTGTATTAAGTTGTCAAGTTAAATTAGTTTCAGAAATGCATGAAAAAATCTTTTCATTTGAGTAGACAGTTGCAGGGATGTGATGAAAATTTTAAAAAAAAAGCAAGTTTCATCAAAGTAAAAATAAATTTAGATATTCCAGTTACATTATATTAAGGGTAGAGAATCGAAAAATGCCGAAAAATAGTATTTTTATATAGAGAAATTAAGTTTTCGTGTTGTTCGTGTTCATCGACTGTTCAACACCAGCAATGAAAAAATAAAAAGAAATTGTGGTTATGAAATCGGGATGACTCAGAGAATTGAGTGATCCGTGTTCGTACACCGACGATGATTCGTTATTTCGTATACTGCTCGTAGCTCGAATGATCACAGTACTGACGTAAAATATGCCGATAAGTAAACGGAACATGAGCCAAAATTCGTTTCTTGCCGTCTTAGAATGTTTTCGTGGTTTTCCTCTGCCTGAATTTCAAACGGGAGTTAATTACTTTCAATAAGTCCACCAGGAAATCAAGTTTTTTTTCTTCCAATGCTTCATTCAGTAGATTCCTTGTTTTCTGCTGTAAAAATAATAAATGAATATATAACACTGCTCGTGCTGTTTTGAATGTTGAATGTGTTTTATTTCACATATACTTTTCTTTTTATAAATTACAGAAACAACGATAAAAGCTATATTTTCGTAACCTATTTCTACAAAGCTATAAATAACATCAAAATAGAAGGGTTCTTGCATTGAAATATCTCAAGACAATACCATGTTTTTATTCAATTCAAACAATTCATGTTTTCGTATTTTTAGTCCGTTACTGAAACCTTACTTACTGAATCCATATATTTTCTGATCATTAAGGAAACAAGCATATCAACATTTATTCCATCTGAAGTCTACTAAGTATTTGTATTTACTTCTTTCATCGAAGGTCAGACTTGATGTGATGTTTTATATAAGAGTTATAATAATAGTTTTCGTTTTTTTCCTATTTAATGATTAAAATAGAAAAATCACTAAGATTTGCTCCAAAATTCAGCTTTCAATAAGTAAGCCTGTTTTTTGCTGGTTATCATACACTGTTAGAATTTTCATTCTGAAAGTACTGTAACATTACCAGCAGTACTTTGTCCATCCAATTAACCGCAAAATTTACGGTTAGGAGCATTTTTTACCCTTACGGTTTTGAAACCGTTTACAACTAGCATGGTTTCAAAACTGTAAAAATGAAATTTGACATAAGAAATATGCTGTGTTCGAGCTGTTTTTGTCAATTGGAACGTGGAATGTGGCTTATTTAGTTTATCAGGTGGTTTATAATCACATTATATAAAATAGGTTATATATTTAATTAGTGTACACAACTTAGATTTCCTATCAGTGATCAATAGATTTTTGATTGAACAGATTTCTTATGTCTGTGAAACCATTCTTTTTCTTCCTTGAGAAAATATTTCGGGAATTTGAGAGTAAGAAAGAAATGTGATATCCCAAAAAGATATTTTTATTTGTATTATTCATCGCGGCGTTACATCCCCTACCGTTTTAAGAGTTCGACAATTTTTATCAGTTGGTCGCCTTTTTCTTGTAGTTGGTAATTTTTAAGTAATATCAGGCTTTCCTCAACTTTTTCCTTCCATTTACACGTCGAAAAAAAATTCTGGCGAAACTACAGTAGTGTATGGTAATTACGTTTCTGGTTAAAAAAACGACAACCTAATTCTGGTATTAAAAATGAAATATACCGTATTTAAACCATTCTTTTGGTGATTTTTCCGTTCAAATAGTAACGGAATAATAGCGGGAATTCTGGTTTCCAAAATTATAGATCTTTTTACCACGCATTTGGCAAAAAATACAAAAAAGAAAGGTAAACTTAACTGAATAAATTGTTCTTATACCATGCTATGATAAAATGCCAATTATGATAAAATGATTGTATTATTATTATGATAAAATTGCCAATTCACACCATATTTACCAAATTTTATCACACATTCTAAAATAAATATAGTAGAAAATACCAACCTTTTCTGTGTTCCCATAGAACCAGAAACACAGTAAATGTTACCATATGCTTTTTTTCAGTGTAGTTCTAAATCTTCCTCTAGATCTTGACCCTCCTGGATTTCCGTCTAATAATCTTTTGGCTCTTCTTTCTAAGCCCATTCTTAAAACACCACCAAACAATTGGAATCTTTTTTATTCTTTTAATTGTTACGATGTCTGGTTCATTAGATTTATCTTAAATCTCGGGCAGTGGTAGAGAATCTGGTTCTGATCCAAAGGAGCCGGAGTTCGATCTTTAATTTCGCTAAAACCCATATAACACGAGTACATGGGATATACGGGCTCGTAAAATCTGTAGAATTCCATTGGTCGGTCGCTGAGCAGTACCATGGATACAGGAATCTGAAGAATTCTTTCTTCTTCAGATCTATATCTAAACTGAGAAAGATACATGAATGAGTGGTGCTGCCATTTATTTTTGGGATTCTGAGCTAAGGCGTACTTGCACCCTTGTGGTGCTCTCTTGTCAAATGAAAGGTGCTGGCTTAATTCGCAAAAGGTCCAGTCCTAGTATAAATAGAAACAACAATAGTTTAAGTATCTTATTTTATTTTATTCACCATTATCCATTCTCCCAAATAGCGCCGAAAATTTTCAGTTAAATGTTTCGTTCACATATTCATTTATTCACATATTTCATAAAAATTTTCAGTAAAATGTTTCGTTCACATATTCATTTATTCACATATTCATATATTCAAATGATCGATTTTTTTTCAAAAAAATTTATAATTGGAATAGCACATACGAAACGAAAGCAATTCGTATTATTTCGTTGCATCGAGAAATTCTTGATTTCGAAGTTCGTCTAAACAAGAGTTGAATGGTTTTAGAAAGTAAATTTTTTCTTCATACTTAGAAAAAAGAAAAGTTTTGTTCATTCTAGTCTGAAAACGTGAAATGTATAAAATAAATTTCGTTCAGTATCAGAGACAGAACGTGCCTTCAGGTATTTAACTTCTTTAGAAATATTCTTGGCACAAGTTATTTTGAATTTTTTTTCTACGCATGTTTCACAGTGATTCAGAAAATATTTCTCATATTTTATCAGATTTTAAATTCTATGAACAAGATGTTTTTTTTCGTGCATAAACAGAAAGGTTCTTTTATATTTTGAAACCCTGACAGTGCTCTTTTTCTTTTCGTTTCAAAACACAAATTTCTTTAAAATAGGGAAACTTTGTCATCATGAATTTTTCTCAAAGAAACACAAGATTTTTATATATTTATGTGGTTGTCAAATCTTTGAGTCTTCCTTAGTTGTATTTGGAATACTAAGATTATGAAGTTTTTATGTTTTATTTTAAAATGGAGCGAAGTATTTTACCTTTAAAAAATGAAAGCTGTTGCAATTGAAAGACGATGAATTTGATTCTGAAGACATTTCTAAAATTTATTTGCCCCAAAGAGTTAGATGGATTTAAAAATTTAAAAACAGCCCCATTTTTAAAAATCTGTTCAATAAGGTGAAATATATATGATATCTATATATGATATATGATATGATATATGATATGAAATATATATGATATGATATCTATAGTTTTAACTTCTTTGGAATAAATCTATTTGAGATCCAGCCTTTAGAAACTTAAACCATTACATCAAAACATATATAGTTTTTCAAAACATTATATTTAAAAACAGAGGGCAACTTCTTCTTCCAAAATTAATGCAAATTATATTGAAATTTTGCACATTACCGACAGATAGAGTTAACTAAATACTGAATGAAAGCGATATTTTTCTTTGAACGAAAGATACTTTATCACTCAATATATAGTGAAAATGTATTAACTTTTTTGCATAAATGTCTGTCAAAAATTCAAATCAAAATGTTAAGATTGATTTTAAAATCATGAATTTTTCCCTTTTTTTTAAACTGAGAATGTCATAATCATACAAAAACGATAATTTTTCCAATTTTTTTCTTTGTGTTTTAATTGGTTCTGTAAATGAGATTTAATCTGCTCTACTTTTTAATGCTTTAAACGAATTTTAAAAATGAGAGCATTATGATTTATTTAAAATAGGTAAGAGAACGTGGATTTTTTAAATTCTACAGTTAAAATATTTGTAAAATAGAAAATTAACTTCTTTATTTCATTTCAATATAATTAAAAATTCTAGTTGTGCATTTATTGCAAAGCTTTATTTCCATAACTCTTCAATTAATGTTAATGAAAATTTTAAGAAAATAAACTTCATATAATGATCACTTTAATAAAATTAAAGACAACAGTAAATTGAAGAAAATCATTAAGTATATATTTCAGAAACATTTTAATTCATCTATTTCACATAAGCCAGTTCCAAGTATACCGTCATCATGATTAACTTTCGTTTGAAATCGAAATTTATGAAAATAATTTTCGTTCATCAATTACTTTGTTAAAATAAGTAATAAGAAAATATCTCAAAATCATTCGGTAGAGATTTCGGCGAAATTAAAATAATTTATTTCCCTCTAACATCATTTCAGTAAATATAAGTGTAAAAGATTGAATATTTCGTTGGAAATCGAATTTAATCAGTTCGGTAAATTACTTAGAACTCGAATGACGAAAATTCACTTAGGATTAATTTAAAGTGCATTTATCTTTAACTGTCAACTTCAGAGATTAACAGTTGCCACTAATTCTGGAATTTCGAGAATCGCTTTTGCAGATTTTGTTTTCAAAGTAAATTGAAAACGGATCAGTTTGGAGAAGGTACAAAGTTTGAAATTCTGAAAATAATAATTTTAGTAACATTCATTAACGATTTAATTATTTTAAATGTACTATTTTCATTTTTTGTGATATGCTAAAACAAAAAATGTGTATTTTAAAGAAGTAAATAATTTTTCATTTGTTGTAAAGAAATATTTAATATTCCGTGGCTTTTATAATGCACTAATAATAAATTCAAATGAATTTAAGCAAAAATAAAAATGAATAACTAGCATGGATTTTAAATATAAGGAAGTGTTAATAGATTCATTTAATTCTCAAGTTCAAACAAAATGTGTTAATAGTGAGGTGATCAAAGAATATGAAAAATATGTATCCAAGGTGATAAAAGAAATTTTTTAAAGATTTTTGAAATTTTTTTTTCTTTACTTTAAACGCATCGGAAGCTCTTAATTATATACTAGACGTCTAGAAGCATAGTATTATTATTTATCAAGTTGGGAAAGTCTGGTGAAACCAGGACCTTGAGGTTTTCTTTCCTAAGAAACTATGTGAATAAAATTGCTTTAATTTTTTTATTTAATGATTAAATAGCCCCTCAGTACCAAGACTAAAAATTATTTAATGTATAAAAAACAACAACAATATTTTGAAGGGTGAATTAATTGCTTTTGAACAATTGTTAAAATCTGTTTTTATCCAGCCTGATTGGATAAAATTGAGAATGTATAGAGATAAAAAGATGAAAATTTTTTCATGATTAAATATTCATTTAGAGCAGTGAGAATGAGGAAAAGTGGTTCATGCATACTCTAGTTTTGTAATTTTTTTAATCCAAAAATTTGTTTTTATGTAATTACTTGTTTTCAATTTTTTTTCAAATTAGAAATGCTGCTTTAGAAAATAGTTTTTTTTTCCAAGGCGCAACAAATTATGAGCGAAAATTAGACATGAATGAAAACGATTCTGTAAATCTCGCCTTTTATTTAAAGCGCTATTTAGAAAACTGATTTTTATCATAATTATATACTCTATATTAATACGAGTAATATATTAATACTCTATTTTTGTATTTTTTTATCCAAAAATTTGTTTTTATGTAATTAATGTAATTACTTGTTTCCATTTTCTTTTCAAATTAGAAATGCTGCTTTAGAAAATAGTTTTTTTTCCCAAGGCGCAACAAATTATGAGCGAAAATTAGACATGAATGAAAACGATTCTGTAAATCTCGCCTTTTATTTAAAGCGCTATTTAGAAAACTGATTTTTATCAAAATTATATACTCTATATTAATACGAGTAATATATTAATACTCTATTTTTGTATTTTTTTATCCAAAAATTTGTTTTTATGTAATTACTTGCTTTCAATTTTTTTTCAAATTAGAAATGCTGCTTTAGAAAATAGTTTTTTTTTCCAAGGCGCAACAAATTATGAGCGAAAATTAGACATGAATGAAAACGATTCTGTAAATCTCGCCTTTTATTTAAAGCGCTATTTAGAAAACTGATTTTTATCAAAATTATATACTCTATATTAATACGAGTAATATATTAATACTCTATTTTTGTATTTTTTAATCCAAAAATTTGTTTTTATGTAATTACTTGTTTTCAAATTTTTTTCAAATTAGAAATGCTGCTTTAGAAAATAGTTTTTTTTTCCAAGGCGCAACAAATTATGAGCGAAAATTAGACATGAATGAAAACGATTCTGTAAATCTCGCCTTTTATTTAAAGCGCTATTTAGAAAACTGATTTTTATCAAAATTATATACTCTATATTAATACGAGTAATATATTAATACTCTATTTTTGTATTTTTTTATCCAAAAATTTGTTTTTATGTAATTACTTGTTTTCAATTTTTTTTCAAATTAGAAATGCTGCTTTAGAAAATAGTTTTTTTTTCCAAGGCGCAACAAATTATGAGCGAAAATTAGACATGAATGAAAACGATTCTGTAAATCTCGCCTTTTATTTAAAGCGCTATTTAGAAAACTGATTTTTATCAAAATTATATACTCTATATTAATACGAGTAATATATTAATACTCTATTTTTGTATTTTTTAATCCAAAAATTTGTTTTTATGTAATTACTTGTTTTCAATTTTTTTTCAAATTAGAAATGCTGCTTTAGAAAATAGTTTTTTTTTCCAAGGCGCAACAAATTATGAGCGAAAATTAGACATGAATGAAAACGATTCTGTAAATCTCGCCTTTTATTTAAAGCGCTATTTAGAAAACTGATTTTTATCAAAATTATATACTCTATATTAATACGAGTAATATATTAATACTCTATTTTTGTATTTTTTTATCCAAAAATTTGTTTTTATGTAATTAATGTAATTACTTGTTTTCATTTTCTTTTCAAATTAGAAATGCTGCTTTAGAAAATAGTTTTTTTTCCCAAGGCGCAACAAATTATGAGCGAAAATTAGACATGAATGAAAACGATTCTGTAAATCTCGCCTTTTATTTAAAGCGCTATTTAGAGAATTGATTTTTATCAAAATTATATGCATACACTATTTTTGTATTTTTTTATCCAAAAATTTGTTTTTATGTAATTACTTGTTTTAAATTTTTTTTTTCAAATTAAAATGCTGCTTTAGAAAATAGTTTTTTTTCCAAGGCGCAACAAATTATGAGAGAAAATTAGACATGAATGAAAACGATTCTGTAAATCTCGCCTTTTATTTAAAGCGCTATTTAGAGAATTGATTTTTATCAAAATTATATAATCTATATTAATAATATATTAATACTCTATTTTTGTATTTTTTTATACAAAAATTTGTTTTTATGTAATTACTTGTTTTCAAATTTTTTTTTTCAGATTAAAAATGCTGCTTTAGAAAATTGTTTTTTTTTCTACAGCGCAACAAATTATGAGCGAAAATTAGACATGAATGAAAACGATTCTGTAAATCACGTCTTTTTTTCTTAAAGTGTTATTTCGAGAATTGATTGTTATAAAAATAATTTGTTTTATTTTATTTATTTAATCTTTTTTCATTTTTTCTATCTTTTGAGAAGTTTAAATCTTTCTGAATTTTTTTAACATTTTGTGCATGCCATCCGAGGAGATCATTACGTGATTTTTTAACTTATGAAATTATATTTTATTTTGATCTAACAGCATGTAATTTATATTTCTTTAATTTTGGGATAATTTATAGTATTATGTAAAATAATTTCGAAAACATAAATATTTAAAAATGTGTCATTCATTTCTACTAACCCTTTAGTTTAGCTTAAAACAGTTTAATTAATATATAACGTAACATAATTAATAAATTTTTACCTATATTATGAGTTAATTTAATACTACTTTACGTAAATGAAGATCTGAACCTATTCTAGACTTTTGTGGAAATTCAAGATATCTCGCTTAAAATTCTGCGTTTCATTAACGCTATACATTTTTCCGTTTCAGCAAAGATGGTCTTTAGGGGCTGTTCATATGTAACTCTGCTTCATTAGTTCCGCTGTTACAGAATTCAATAAGTGCTTCGTTTAAAGGCAATATTATCATGTTAACTAGAGATTGTAAAAAAGCAAATCAACGTGTCAACTTGTTTGAATTGAATAGTTAACCTGTTTAAAGTTCTGAATTCCAATTAACTATTTTGGAATATTTCAAAAGTTTCAAATATATTAATGATAGTGCAAGTAAAATTAAATCTGTCTCAAATACAAGTGTTTTCCATTATTTCTAGCATATTGTTGTGATTTAGAAATTATCTTCTCACTATTTCAAGCCATTATAACTTTCAATTTTGAACTATAATTATGCAAGTAATATATATTATATGATGTGAATGTAATGTAATATCAAATATTATATAATGAGTGCAATATTACAAATTATATAATATGAAAAACAACTAATAAATTAATCAAGCTTTTAAATATAAATATCACCGTTAAAGTGATTCTTTTTTAACGTTTATTTGTCTGTGAACTGTAAAGCATTCCAGATTAAATTAAATCAAGTCAAGTTGAGTTGTTGTTGTAGTTCATTTACGTCGCACTGGAGCTGCACAATGGGCTATTGGCGACGGTCTGTGAAACATCCATGGGGATGATCCTAAGACGTGCCATCACAATTTTGATCCTCTGCAGAGGGGATGGCACCCCCGCTTCGGTAGCCCAACGACCTGCACGCGAAGTCGAGCACTTTACGGTAGAACAGTTTAATGAGGACCAATACCGCACACCCTCAATCCCTACGCAGGCTGATTCAAGTGGTGACCCACCCGCACACTGACCGCAGCCAGTGATGTTTGACTTCGGTGATCTGCTGGGAACCGTGTCTTAACGATCAGTCCACTGCGGGACCTCAAATTAGAGAAATACATTACAAAAAAGGCCGTGGTAGCCCAGTGGTAAGAGAATCGGACTCCAGTCCGGATTATCCAGGGTTCGATCCTCGACTCCGCTAAGACCCACCGAGTGCATGCTATATTCGTGCTCGTAAAAATCAGTGAAATCGAAAGTCCTGTGTTTGGTTGCCGAGCAGTACCATGGCTACAGTGATCTGGATAAAATAACTGAGTTAGTGACCACACAATTTGGGATAAGTCTTCGGATCATCCTCCGGGATGCTTCCAAGTCTGTCCTCAATAGTCCATTGTGCAGCTCTAGTGCGACGAAAATAAAGTACCTACCTATATTACAAAGATGCATTTATAGTCACGTGGAGGTAGTGAGTTCTTGTCCTTTTGTGTCGATTGATATACATTTGTGATGTCTTATTCTATCTTGTATTACCTGTATTTCGATTTAACAAGGATTTTTAATAAGTACAGAAGACTGCGTGTGTATGAGTAACAATAAATAAAAATGAGAAGTCTCGCTACCTTTCGAACTCTCTACCTTCACGCTTCCATTTTAGGATACTGGGATCCTGATGGGTAACAGTTAAGCTAATGGTTTAGTTTTGGCTCAGTACATTTACAAAAGCACATTTTTTATAGTTTTAAAGGTTAGTAGGGGTTAACTTATAGTTTACATAGGAAACAAATATTTAACAGAAAAGAAACGAAGTTAACAATTGTTTACTATGGAAGTTATCTAAGAAATTTTACGTTATCTCAAATCATACTACTGTTAAAATTACTGCATTTTACCACATTCACTTCCATACAGCAGGGCTATAAAAAGCATATTTTATTGTTAATTTTACCGGAAAAACATTACGAAAGCGCTTTGGAAAAAATTATAGTACTTTCTGGTGTTTCAATAGAGCCAGAAACACAATAAATGTTACCATATCCTGGTAGTTTTGAATGCATTTTTTATCCTCAGTGTGTGGGCCGTATTTCTTTACACTATTTGAAATTTTGAAACCTGTTAGATTATAATATCGTTCCAATTTTCAGCATTCTCAATACGTTACCTGCTTAAATAGTATCATGTGAATTAATACTTTTCAAAATTAAGTACACGATACCATTTTTCAACATAAACTGAAACATGATTCACTTTATTAATCGCACAGAAAATATCCACTGAGCTGCTTTTGAAACTACCTTAATATTTCTAAAGTTTGCGTCTTTTTAAACTAATTTTCTATTGTTCTTGTTTTCAAAGAATTTTAAAAAAAAGTATTGCGGATCAGTAATGTGAATCAATATTTCCACAACCTTAATGCGATAAAAAGTATCCTACTAACTAATAAAGTTAATAAGAAGTATAGTTATAAAATTAAAATTACATAGTGAGTTTTATAATTGAGATTTAATCCTATTTCCATGTAAGGTCTACTTTCTAAGACTTGGAGTACCTACAATGGTATTTAGTGGAACTTATTTCCTGCTTTAGCGCCAAAATTTTTTGCAGTGACATATGTGATATTAGTTTAAACGTAAAAGAAATAAATTGCTTTTGCTAATGGGTAAAAGAACAGAAAGTATTTTCAGAGTATAAGAGTAAGGGAAATTGATTGTAAGAAATTGAAGTACTTTTCGATTTCTCGGGAAAAACTATTTTTTTAATTACTTTTCTATTTTATTTACTTATTTATTTTGGTTAAGGACATTTTGTTCTGTGTTTAATATATTAAATAAATAAATAAATAATTGTATTTATTTCTGCCCTGCTAACCAAAACGTATTGAATTTGATTGTGCATAAATAAATGAGCAAATAAATGTTAATAAGTAATACAATTTTTTTACAGACTCTGTTAAGTTTTGTTTGTCGCAAAATATTTTCCTATTTCTTTTGCTATTTATTTTGCTATTCCTGTTTCTTCTTATTGCTTTAACAAATTATAAAAATATTTTGGTCTAAATTAAACAAGACCTTTAATTTTAATAATATATTAAAAAAAATCTGTATGTAATATTTCAGCTATAGCAGGGGTTTCCAATTTACATGAGGCCGGGAGCGGCAAGTCAAATGGCAGGCAGCAACTTTGTCAAAATTTTATATAGAACTCTTTTATGCTTGAAGGAACATTAAATGTTACTGTCAGATTTTTATCAAGTTGTGCAAAACAAAAGTATTAAATTACAAATTAAAATAAGAAGTAGATTTTTACCTGAGAAATAAATTCTTTTGCATCGTTGGTATGTCAAATTTCACAGAAACGAAGAAATTAGGTTTTTTTTAACGAAGGAAAAATATTTTAAACCCATACAGATTTTTTACGAAAATTGTACGCAAAAAATGGCAACTAATATATTTTAGTTCGCGGGACACAAAAAAAGGCTTCGTGGGCCGGATGTGGCCAGCAGGCCGCCAGTTGGTAACCACTGAGCTATAGCATATATCTATGCTATTGCTCGAAAAAGGCTAAGTCCCTCAGCAACAATCGGTATGTAGGGCACCGTACCACCGTTTATGTTTAAATTTCTACAGCCATTTTAGAAAGGATCAAATATAAATCTAAATATACTTCGTAACTAAGCTTATATTTTTATAAAAATCTAAAATTATTCTAAATAAGTGCTTAACGTATAACTAATTTTTTAACTCTACTCAAATTATTACTTATGATAACCTTACAAAATGAATCTAAATAAATACTTAACGTATTCACCTTATTCCTGGCGGAGGTACTCTCTATTATCAGCAAATGGTAGTACAATAAAAGACATCTATTGTACTGTTTATTGTAACTTCCTCTTGATGATACAAATGCATTGATTTACAATAATCTGAGCTAGAGCCCCTGAGACTTAATTTGAGCTGCAATTACGTCATAGGAGGACTGCAAGACTTCCGGTTTGATTTTTTATTTTTTTTATTTTTAGATACTGGGTGAATATCTAACTTTTTAACGCTACTTAAATCATTACTTAAGACAACGCAACAAAAATCTAAATAAATACTTAACGTATATCTAATTTTTAACGTTATTTAAATTATTACTTACGATAAAAGAACAAAATGAATGAATACTGGAGTGTTTTCAACAATATATATATATATATATATATATATATATATATATATATATATATATATATATATATATATATATATATATATATATATATATATATATATTGTTGAAAACACTCCAGTATTCATTCATTTTGTTCTTTTATATATATATCTATATATGCTGTGTCGTTATGAATATACATGTTTTAGAATATGTGTGTTATTTGAAAATATCAAAAAAGGGTTCTAAAAGTAAACATTATTATTTTATTTATTTCAACTGAAAACAATTCATCTACAATGCTTTGCTATGTTGAATATATAAACAAGGAAAAGCTTAAGATTTCTATTAAAGGAAAGGGAAAAATCAATACACAGATGATAACTAAAAGTAAAGTACTTATTTACGTTTTACAATTTCAAAAGAGAAGAATTTAGTATTTGAGAGTTAACTAAATGGTTAAAAAAACTTTTATTTAAATGCATTTTTAAAAGCATTTACAAATAATTTTTCCAAATACTCCACTGAAATCATTTTTAAATAAATATTTGCATTAATGAACACAAGCGGAAAAGAGAGTTTAATAAGGCAAACACAATCTTCATCTTTTGGTTCTCTTAAATAATATTTTTGTATAAAAGCTAACTAATTGATTAAAATGAAAATAAAAATTCATTTTTAGAAAAAAGGATAATACGATGTTGAAAAGATGGCGGATATTTTGCATAAACTTCTTTTCATCTTTTAAAGAAAATGTAATTTTTTACTATTAAAAAAACTGTACTTCTTGGATACTTTAGATGGAAAAAACAACATGAATAATAGATTGAACGAAAAATAAGTATTGAAATTCAAAATGTATTGATTTAATAATTTTTAAATCTTAAATAATTTTTTTTTAAAAGTGAAAGTACAAAAAATAATGAATACAAAATGTCTTTTTACTACGCTTGATTTAAGACGAAACAACTTGAAGAAAAGCAGTTGTTTTTCATTCTTTTAAAGAAAACTAGATGCAGTAAATGCATAAAAAAATTATTTTCTTAATTGTGTAAAAAAAAACGTTTTTTAAACAAAATAAATATATATGGAAATACTGAGTTTAATAATTAAAGCCATCTTCATTTTAAACAAATTTATATGAATATTTTTAAATGATTTCAATCTAGCAGATTTTTCCATTTAATGAAAAAGGCAATTTAATCGCATCGTACTTTAAAAAAGTTCACTATTAAAAATGGTTTTCCATAATTGTGCAAAAATGTGTTTAATATCTCTGAAATAAATAATAGTCGAATTTAACAGAATATATACGTAAAAAAAGGGATGTGGAGAGAAAAATATGTGAGAGAGATTTTCGTTACACTGTTAGAAAATTTCTCTGAAAAAATGGCTAAATAGCAATCTATTTATTGTTAATTTACCACATTAAAACAAAACAGTCAAATAACCGTAAATAAGATGGTAATGAAACTATTAACAGCGAGAAAAATCATTTATTAACTATTTTTACCTAAAACGGTTAAATAACAATAATTTTACTGCGCCAACTTAGCCCACCTAATGAAGCAACTTAGTTCCCTGCAACCACGTACATATTATAGCCGAGAGAGATAATCTGTCAGTCTCACGACCGACAGAACGGGGGTTCGAGTCGCAGCGTTGACACCTCCATTCCGTTTAACACACATGAAGAATTTTCAGTGTCCTGAACTCTCCACTGTCCTTTATTAAATTAGAAGTCCAGCTCCGATGTCCAGTTAAATTTCTTTTTTTACTGTTTTGACACCTCGGTAGTTGTAAATGGTTAAGAAACCGCATAGTTTTGTATTCATGATTTTATAACCATACTAGATGTAAACGGTTTCAAAACCGTTAAGGTGAAAAATATTCTTTGTCGTAAACTTTACGGTTAATCGGATGGACAGACAGCTGCTGGTTATTTTACCATAATTTTAGAATGAAAATTCTAACAGTGTAGATGCCGGTAGGATTCGAACCAAACACCTCCGGGTTAGAAGTACGATGCTCCACCACAGGTGAAGACCCCAGTTCAGGGACAGTTACGAAGCTTTATATACTGGCCACCACAATGACATATCATGACATGCTAATTTCTAATTTCAATGGTATATTGGGTTGCAATCTGGATAATATGGTCCCAATGGCTTTGCCAGGAGATCAATAATTTTAATTGCACATTCTGCTTATTTGTTATATCTTAAAAACTTTTAAGCGAATTAAATGTGCGTCATAATGTGCCACTATATATAGCTTTTTAACTCTTCTTGATCTAAGGTTTTCATCTATGGTGGTTAGAGCCTGATTCTGCTGGTTTGGAGGTCCTCAGTTCGAATCCTGCCTGTACCCAACGAAAATCTGACACGCTTGTCCTTCCCGTTTCAATTTTGAATATACGTGTTACTTAAATTCTACAATTTTTCGTTTCGTAGCTTTTTTTAACGCATTTTTGTTTGATTTTTCGAAATGCTTCTTAACAGTCTGCCATTAATTAATATTTCAAAAACACTTTTTTGCTACTGATAAAAATCAATCTCCGCATTCTAGTTTTTAACGTAGCCACGAGCTTTTCCTTTTTTAATTTCGCTCCAATAATAATGTTTTTCTACAAAAGCTTTTTAATTGAAGAGCAAGGGGAAAAAAACCTCCAAAAAGAAAGGATAAAAAACTATGTTTCTATTCAATTTCTCCGAAAAGAAAACATATTATTTTGTATAAGGTTTTATTATTTTATTTCGAAAGAGCTCTTATTTTTTTCCAATTACGGAAGCCCTAGTTTTTAGATCGTTAAGATGGCAACAACAGAGAGTGTGTTTTTGACTCAAAGAAGAGTAAGATTGCTATCTGGTTTGAATTTGCTTTGAAGAAGGACACTTAGTTGGGAGCATAAATTAGCCCATAAAAACTATATAGATTGTGGATGGTTCAGAAAACTTCTGCAAATGGAGGAACATAAAGTACCACGTCGCACAAACTAGTTTTAGCACCTTAATTTAGTATTTTCCAAGTGTTTTTAAAAAGTCAACTAATGTTTTTTTATTACGAAGATAAAGTGTACTTTTGTTCTCAGATTTTAACGATTTTCAATATGCGAACTTTTCATGATCTTTAGTATGTAGGTATTCGACACGATAGTCATTCCAAATTCTTTTTTTTTAACAAGTTATTTTGAAAACTGGAACTTGATCCAAGTTACACATATGATTCCAGCCAAAATAAGAAGTAATAAATGTACTGTATGTACCTGATGCTACTTACCGGATATACCAAAAATAAACAGTGAATTAAAAAATTAATTAAAGAAAAACGGAAGGATGTAAAAATGCTCGACCTGCTGCGTGTTACTAAAAGAACCTAGAAGTTTTTCTCATTGTGTTTCAAAATTAGTTTCATAGTTTGTAAATAGATAGCGCTACTGATTGCGAAAATTATCAAGCACTGTTTTAAAAATAATTACTGTTTTCAGCAACAATGTTGCTCCGTCTATGGACAAAACTAACAGATTAAATGGTCTGACTTGTAGCGAAATGCATTGTCTAAAAGTTTTCAGCGCTCAGCGCTATCTGTCGTCCAACTTTGTAACTAATTCGATGCATGGGGGCCAATGATGTAAAGTCAAGTGCTTTTGCAATAAAAAAGAAACTTTGTAAATAATTTTGACATTTGGTGAGAATAAAGTAGCTGGTTCTCTTAGACGAACGAAACACACTGTGACAAGCACTCAAAATCGAAAATTTTTCGCCTGCTCTAGCTTCGCATCCAGATATAAAGCTAAACCTCCAACTCCTGCTACGCTATGTCTCCTGCAATTTTATTATACATTTATGCTTGCAG
Organism: Parasteatoda tepidariorum; assembly: GCF_982258835.1. Taxonomy (NCBI): domain Eukaryota; kingdom Metazoa; phylum Arthropoda; class Arachnida; order Araneae; family Theridiidae; genus Parasteatoda; species Parasteatoda tepidariorum. The sequence continues at coordinate 75,838,401 of NC_141757.1, forward strand.
ATTCAGACGTTTCAGATTTTAATTTGAAATTTTTATTGCAGAACGGAGCATTAAAACGATATTATAATCACTCTTTCACTAAATGTATTTAAGTTAAATAGTGTTTCTTCAATAACTTGGCTAACGGACATTGCCGTTGCCATCTAGTAGGCCTTTTGAAAGTCTGTAGAATACAATGAAATTGTTGGAGTCATGGAACATAAGAAAGTTTTGAGGTCTGACCCCAGATTCATGGAAAACTCTGCACCGGAGAACTTTAATTTCTGGACCAGGTCCCCCTGCAATGTAAATTTCTGCCTCTTCCCCCGGTTTTATATTTGGTTTTTCTAATAATCGTTCATTTTTTGGACAAGCGGTTGTTGGGTATTTTGCAAATTGCAAGTAACAAAACAGTTTATTATATCATGCACTCTGCTTTAAATAAATCTACGAATTCTTACTTGTATAATTTTAAGAAATATTTTATTTATAAATTTATAACAATTTAATAGTGTAGCAAATATAATTAAAATACGATAACGACTGAATGAGCTATTTATTAAAGACTAAAAAAAATTGAGAAGCAAATCTAAAAAAAATTCTTTTTTATATTGAGTTTTGAAACAATAAATATATTTATTTGTTGCAATTAAATATTTAACAATCCAGTGCTTACGTTTTAAATCTTGAATCTGCAGTGCATACAAGAACAGTTTCAAATCCACTTGATTTTGCATAACAAAAGGCAGGAAAGAAACCTCTTCATTACATGACATCATTTAGGATTCTGCTCACTTCGTATCTAAACTTAATAAAAGAACATTCTTAATTGCCTTCATTAGATGAAATTGTTATAAGAACACAGTTATAGTTTAGAGAAGCCGGGTCATTGCGTTAAATGTACGTTATAGCAATATCGTCAAATCTGAAGCGATTGCTTAATTAATTTTCGTCTGGCATTAAAGTAATTAATTTTTTGTCGAGAGTATTTTTTCCCTCAGAAAATCAAGTTTAAAGAGTAAATTAATTCTATAAGTATGCTTCAAGCTCTTATTACTCGAATCTTATCAGAAGGAAAAAAAAATATTTATATCTTCATTACGCGACAGTAATTTTAAAAAATAATCATTAAAAATGTGCAATTAAAATTTTTTAGCTTGGTTTTTCCTTAAATAAAAATTATTTTACTGAAAGTAACTAGTGATTTCCTCCTCTACTTGTTAATGCTCAAAAAATCTCAAAAATTACTATGCAGTCTTATACGATTCACTTCAACTATGATTACTATCAAGTTAGATGTCGGTCATTTTCCCGACACTCGATTGCCCGACAGCTTGATTGCCCGACTCCACGTGCCCGGTTACTCACTTCCCCAGAAGGTACGTTTGTCAGACAGAAATGAAAAATAAAAAAGAATAAAAAAAAGGCAAAACAAAAAAGAATTAAAAGAACAAAAATAATAAAAAAGAAAAAAGGAAAAATTATAATTAAAATAAAACCCGAACACAAATGTAAAAAAAAAGTTTTTTAGTACTACCTACAATTAATTACAATTCTGGAAAGCCCCCAGACCCTTAGAGAGAAGAAAAAAAGGTTTATAACAATAACAGCTACAACACAAAAATATCAAAAACAACAAGACACAAAAATATACAAAAATCCCAGCCTTATTTGAAAGGTTAAACAGTTACCAACACAGAATCTTATACTCATTTTTTTTTACATGCCAGACTCTTTTTTTTGCGACTCTCCTGTCAAGAATCCGAAACCGTTATAGTAATATAAATGAATAGACCTTTAAGTCTTTATTCATATTAATCTTTAAAACTTAATTCTTAAAAAAAAGATCTTTATACAGAGACTAAACTAAACTAAACTCAGTGGCGCGACAGCCCATAGAGGGCCAAGGCCTACTGTTTCCTTGACCTTGGGCTCTGGGGTGCAGGAGCAGATGTTCCGGTCAGGTGGTCAGCCGAACGCGGAACCCCCAGTGTTTAGTTCCCAAGCATGCTTGGTACTCATTTATCGACCCACTGAAGGGATGAAAGGCTGAGTCAACCTTGCCCGGCTCCAGGATTCTCAGAGACTGCGTTTGGCTTTTATACATTTTTGTATCTGATTTAGTAACTTAAGAAATCTGCACTAACTTATCGGTACAATTAAAGGTTCGGCCTAGTGCGTGAAAATCCGATCATGAGATCAAAAGATATTCAGGGTGTTTTCTTTTTACTGTATTTAACACTAATCCATCTAGAAGAAACAGAAAACTTTCGTTACTTATAATGAAATGATATTAAAAAAAAAATCACTGAAAGTCACAGTTTTACCATTTAAGACATAAATTAAAATTAAACGTTTGAGTCCAAGCTTTCGACCACTCTCCTGGCCAAACTCTTTGGACTTAATTTTCCAGATTGTGACTAGCTTCCCATCATGTTTTGGGAAAATAACCTAGCAAGTAGTCATTAGGTATGAGATCTTTCTCAGGCAGAAGCTAATCAAATTTTAAAAAAGTATTGAAAGTGCTAAATTTCTTTCAGCTTACATATATAACTTATTTTTCTTATTTTTGTAGACATTGTTTAGTTAAATTTTTTTTTACAGAACGAGAAAGAGAGCTTTCAGAAATTGTAATATTGAAAGGAAAACTTTCGGAATAAAATGAATAAATAAAGTTATAAGGGAAAAAGCATCCGAAGCTTATTGGAAACTTTGACATAAGATATTCTGTTTTCATCCTGACATGGTCAACAAAACAGAATATCTGAAACATGATTTGTTGAGGAATTTATATGTAAGGTATAAATAAATCGGTGGGTTTGTAAATAAAAAAAAATATGTGCACGTTGTTCATTGTATTTTATATTGTAAAGTTGAACTTAATGTAGAAAAGCACAAAAGTTTGAAATATTTTTTCGAAAAAGTATTAATTTAAAAAATTTTAGCTATTTTGTATTTATTTATTTATGTATATATTTTTAAAGTTTATTTTAATGTTAAAATATAAAAAAAACTTCTTTCAAGTTTCCGAAAAAAAAGTATAGAAATGCAGTACTATTAATATATATTACTGACAAAAATATTGTACCATAAAAATAGTACTATAAAAAATATAACTGAAATCGTGAACATCACTTGGTTAAACTGATGCTTTTTAGTCCAATTATTGGCAGAATTTTGAAGATTCTAGAGTTTTTCAAACTTGTAAATATTTTCCTAAAAAATACTAGTTGGAAAATGTTATGATCATACTCCTTTTTGCATTTTTGACTCTTATTTATTAAATTATTATTAATAAATAAGGCTCTTATTTAAAAAATTTGGATCTTATTTATTAAATTATTCGAAAATAAAATTTTTAATTTCACGATTTCAGTCTGAAAAGTTAAAACTAAATTAGAACTTTCATAACGTTGAGATGTTGGGATAATTATAAAATATGCTTTATAAAAATTATAAGATGAGGTAACTAAGGTAAGTAAGATTTGATTTATATAATAATTACTATACTTATTATAATTATTATTTTTTTACTGATCATTGCCTTACATATACTTTTAGCAAATCATTTTTAATAGCACCTTTTTTAAAGCACTTAAAACTGAAATTACCTACGGAATTTTTGCTTACCAATATGTGCAACCAAGTGATTTTTATGGCAGAGAGTGCGTTTCTTGTTTTTCAGTTGCGCCATCTATGGCCAAGAATACTACTCCAGTCTCATACCCGTCACAACCAGTTTTATAGGGAAAATCTATCCATGCTCCATCTATTCATCCCTACATCGTAATTTTGAACTGAACCAGAGAACGATCAATCTCCAATTCAGTACTCCCAGAGGTATTGATTTGTCATGGGAACTTGGAGGATTTTGTGACCCCGACAGCTTTAACACGCGCAGGTCATCATTTAATACACGGGGATTCTTCGCTTAGCTGGATTTGACCTCACGATTACACAAATATGAGACCAACGTCATACTAACAAGTCTATATGTAGGACATTTTCAATTCTAAAGCAGATAGGCATATTTAACCACAAATTTATATCATTGCGAATAGGAGAGCATAACAAAAAAAATTTTTTTCATAAAAATTTATTAGATAATGGAGATAACTAGTGAAAGAAAAATGGATAATGTAAAATAGGTTAAGTGACTAACATTCCACTTAAACTAGAAAATTAATGTCTTAATAAGAATGCTCGATAAATTTAATAAACATTATTCATTTATTTATTCACACTTAGTTAAGTAAATTATTTTGTTAATAAATGATTCCAATAAATTTTTGAGTGTCGAATGCAAGGAACAATATTATTTCTTCTTTTGAAGAGCCTCCTTCAAATAAATAAAAAAAGGAAATTTTATTTTTATAATTATTAGTATATTATGTTTTGTATTTTGTGTTTGAAAAGTGACATCTTATTTAGCTCAAGGGTTACCAAGTGTATTCAAGCTTTGACGCGTGTCAAAGAAATTGAAACATTTCTAAAAAAAAGAAAAGAAAAAATCAGAACAATAACTCTTTCATAAAAATGTGCTCTGAAGAGGGAGTTCTCTGCATCTTATTTTTTAAGCTCTTTTCATACACCGAGAAAAAAAGTGTGATGTACGAAATTATGAAATATTCAATAGATAAACAATTAATATTTTCTGGCTTTTGTACAAAATCAGTGATAGTTTTTTTTATTGATATTTTAAGTATTTTGCGATAAATTAATCTAGTTGACTACAGCAAAGTGTTGCAGTTTTTCTAAAATTAACAGGTAAATTAGTTTACGCTTCACTGAACAATTGAAGAGCTTCATAAGGAAAGAACAGTGTTCCTTCAAACCTTATTGATGCTCCAAATTAAGACAATTTTTAAGTTTTGCCAATAACTTCTGAATTAGTGAACTGATTTAAATTAAATTTCACATAATGCAAGCAATTAAACCATCCAATAGTTGTACGCGTATGCTTGGCGCAACACAATTAAGAGATAAAAGGCATGAAAGTTAAAAAATATTGAATAAAAAGATAGGTTAATAAAGGATTTGGTCCACTGATATATATCCTCCATGCTGTAATTTTATGTAGGAACTTAGACAAATTGGCTATTCCTGTTTCCATTTGTTTTACTCATTCAGTAACGATATATCCAGGTCTTAAGTAGTTGTTGGAAAGGGTTGCGAGTTGTCCTCCATAAAGTATCTCAGACATGCTTTATAGGCTAAAGGTCTAGAGACTAAACCCTGCAGCGAATATTTTCACTTCTGAAGAAATAGCTGTCGAAATGAGCACCATTCAGAATAAGTTGCCTTTCATTATGCCTACTTGAAAAAGCGAGCCTTCCAGATAGTATAGGAGCCTTCCAGAGTTTCCCAGATATTATTCCTACGTTTTATATCAGTCACGGCAACCAGATTTTTGCATATATTAGGTGGACCGGAAAGTAATGTCGCTTCGGTGCATTTGATATTTGTTATCAAGATTTTATTTTTAATCAATAACGCATTCACCCTTGTTAGCTACAACCTTACAATGCCGGATCGAAATGGATTGATTTTTAAGACTAACGAAAATTCAATGCTCCGAAACGACATTACGCTCCTATCCACCTAATCAAAGTTTAACGCCGTCCTGCCCCCGTCAGGGGGCATCCGGAGAATACTGTAGACTCTAAATGCGCGCACGTTGACCTCTCAGCAAAAGAAAAAGAGGATTCAAAAAGGTAGGCTTGGTGGCGATCCATGGCAACACGCGGAAAGATGGGCAAGGGAGTAGGTGTTGGCAAGGGTGGCAGAAGCAACTCCGGGGAAAATCCTAGTTGATGTAGGTTGGGCACCGCGCGCGCAGAGCAGCGACCTCACTAAGATCCAAAGATTCCCTGCCTCCAACCAGAAGGCTTCAAAGAATTTAGTGAAATCTTAAAATTAACAAAAGTAGTTACTCAGAAAATGGAATTTTGGAGTTTGAGTGTTCAAACATAATAGGCGAAGCATCAATAAAAAAAAAAGTAACATTGAAAAAAGGTAACAAACATATTGGTATGATGAAAAGAACCAGAATCTGTCCAAAGCCCATGAAAACAGATACAATTTCAAAAAGAAGAGTTACGGCGAGGAGGCCGTAAAGAAAAATCCACAAACAAGAGGAAACTCAAAACATGAAAAGTTAGAAAATGTGGCAAAATTTTGAATAATAAATTAATCGAAAGCTCGAAAATCATTTCTAAACAGCACGGATACAGTATTTGTGAAGGTTACAAGATGAAAAAAAAATAAAAAGTGAGAAAAAAAATAATAATACTATTAGCATACAGAAAAGTGTTAACAGTGAGATACAATTAATGCATCTCATGAAATGTAGAGCTCGTTAATTGTAAAGCAAACATTTGTTGACGCCGTCTAGTCAAGTTCCCTTGTAAGGAAAAGCGTTCCATTATCTTAATGATATCCTGTTTGACTATCTTCTGCTTCCAAATATATATATATATATATATATACAGTCGGACCCCGATTTAACGAATTCATCGGGACCGGAAATTTTATTCGTTAAATCGGGGTTCAAAAAATTTTTTTTGTACATATGTATTATTAAAAATTACTAGTTATAAACGACTATCTAAGATAAGAAAGGAATCTCCTGTTTGACTCATAGTCCAAGTGACAAACCCCCGGAAAATGACCTTGCAAGTGTAATGTCTTATTGACTCTGCCCACCTACCCACGACAAATTTTGTTTTTCACTGTTGCGAGTTTTTCTTTTGTTTGAGACGAATATGCACTTTTCCTATTTTATTCCTCCCAGGAAAGATTTTTTTCCCTTTAGAATCTGCCAAATACAAAAAAAATGCAATGTTTTTCTGATCAAAATTAATGAAAAATATTTTTTCCGGATGCTGAAATAATTCGTTAATTCGGGGTTAATTATTCGTTAATTAGGGGTTTTTGACTCTGTTTTTGCTGGGGTTGAAAAAAAATTCGCTAAATCGTGAAATTCGTTAAATAGGGGTTCGTTAAATCGGGGTCCGACTGTATATATATATATGTAATAACAGGGCTCCAACCCTGTTATCAGTGTTGTCTTTAGCTTGAAATAATTGCAGTCTTAAGCCATCATACGTTCTAAACAGGTTTATTTAAATATAAGCTGGTATTGCTAACAGTTTACGTCCACACTCCCTATGGGAGGGGGAGTGGACAAGACTCCGGACAATCCCGGAACAGCTTATCGGGATCACATCATGATGAAAAGGACACGTAAAACTATGCGTTCTTACGTTTTATACCAACATAGATTTGAAGCAAAAAGGCACATTCGTACATTCCCCGTAACCCTACGCATCAAGGAAAATCATTTCTGCTTCCTTATATGGTTTTTAAAAAGGGAACGACTCCAAAAACAACTCTTCCCTTGAAATATAAATCTATTTATATTTCAGGGGTATGTTTTCAGCCCTGAATTCCCAAAATAGAATCTCTCCACGCCTATTCTCCAACAAAGACATTTTATGAAAACGAAAGAGATTTAATTCTTTTATTAATACAAAAGTATTTACTTTTTGTATTACATCCCCCCCAAAAAAAATTTTTGGTGAACCAAAATAAAAAAAATTTAGAAAACTTTAAATTTAAAATTTTTAGGTTGGTACGACTGTTCCTTTTTCCCTACTACAAACAACATTTTTTCAATTATGTAAAGAAGAAAAAAATTATTTACAATGGCAAAAATAATAACATGATTATGCAAATTATCTGTTCAGACAACTAAACAGAAAAAAAAAATGAAACATGTTTATAAACTATTCTACGAAAATTTTCAAAAACATTTTTCACACAAAAATATACAAAACTTTTATGCAAAACGAACTGGACAACAATTGTCATTTAATCAGAATTTAAGATTCTGTGTGGTTAAATGATTATTTACTTGATGAAATATAACTATTCTACTAAAATTTTCAAAAAATTTTTCACACAAAAATATACAACTTTTTATGGAAAATGAACTGGACAACAAGTGTCATTTATTTAGAATTTAATTTCAACATTTGTGGTTTCTGATATTTCCTAAGCTTCGATACATGTACTTTTTCAAAGTTTTGTTTACTTAAATTTCTTTTTAGTTATTTTGTTTTTGTAATCAGTTTCTTGGTCATTCTTTCTTTTTCCTATTTTTCCTTTTATTTTTTGTTTTTGTTATTGTTACCCTTTACATATTTTTTCGTCGATATTAACCTGATAATGAACGCATCCATTACCTAGATCTATCTTCGAATCATTTGAACTTTTTGGACATTCTTTCTTTCTATTTTTTGATGTTTACTTTTACTGAAACATCCTTAACATTCATTTTTTCGATGCTTACTTTTTTGAAGCATCATTCTTTTCTTTTTTCGATGTTTACTTTTTTTTTAAACATCTTTTTCACCATTTTTAACCTTAACATTTTAAGAATTCTACTGTTTAATGTGCAAAGATAAGTTGTCACTTTTAGAATTAGCAGAGATGATCAGTCTCTTACCAAATAGAATAACAACTGGCCCGACAGAATCAATAAACAAATAAAAATCCCTGCAAGTCTACAACCCTACTAAAGCATATGGTAAATCAGTATCAAGTTTAAAAAACTTAACTGATTAAACAATTTCGCCTATCGTAATAAGGGAAACTCACAAATTTTGCTAAGTGTTAACTGTCCGTTTGTTTGGGTTTCACATTTTTTAAAATAGGAATATTTAGTTTTGACCAAGTCCGAAAAATTAGAAGAATTACAAATTTCTTTAAGTTTATTTGAAAACTCTTCATTGTTTGGTTCAAAAGAAAGTTTTGAAAAATTTTACTTTTTATGAGGTTAAATCTTGAAAAATCATTAGGAAACAAAAGTTTAAAAAAAAAAACTTAATTTTGTTTGCCGTCACTAATTTAATTGACGTTTGAATCACATTTATATTTTTTTTTCTTCAAAAACATTTCAAAATGCACGATAAATACAGTACTATATCATAATTTAAAAAAAATAACAATATAAACACTAGAAATGCAATCTAATCATTAATAATATACTATTCCATAATTCAAAATAAAATATTTAGATTACTACTCATATCTAATATTACTGAAATTTTTAATCACAACATTGAGAAAGAAAATAAAAATGAGAGAGTAAAAAAAAATATATCTACAGTCAATCCTTTTCATTTGTCACTTTTCTTTTGACCTTCATCCATTTTTCGTTGACGAGAGAAAAAAAAAATATCACTTTTTTTTTCGCGCACTTAAATCGTAGCAATTCATGAATATTCATGATTAAGATTCGCGCGCATTCACTCACAACTTTTATTTCACAACTTGAGTAGTAAGAATTGTAGGATCACTCGGTGTCGAATCACTACTTTGGATGATGTTTCTTCCAACTTATAGGCTCTATGGAATTGTAGGGTCATCGGATGGGATACTTTCACTGGTTTCAGGGGACAATCTCCAGCCATCGTCCTTCCTACATCAGCTTTTCAGGCGCGACGAGGTACAAGTAGTACGGGTGGAAAATCGCCATCCTTCCTTCAACGTTTTTATCACTGCCGATTTTTTTCTCCTCTGTAATACAAAAATTAAATACTTTTGTATTAATAAAAGAATAAAAACTCTTTCGTTTTCATAAAATATCTTTGTTAAAGAATAAGCGTAGAGAGATTCTATTTTGGGAATTCAAGGCTGAAAACATACCATTGGAATATAAATAGATTTATATTTCAAGGGAAGAGTTGTTTTTGGAGTCGTTCCCTTTTTCCATACCATATAAGGAAGCAGAAATGATTTTCCTTGATGCGTAGGGTTACGGGGAATGTACGAATGTGCCTTTTTGCTTCAAATCTATGTTGGTATAAAACGTAAGAACATATAGTTTTGCGTGTCCTTTTCATCATGATGTGATCCCGATAAGCTGTTCCGGGATTGTCCGGAGTCTTGTCCACTCCCCCTCCCATAGGGAGTGTGGACGTAAACTGTTAGCAATACCAGCCTATATTTAAATAAACCTGTTTAGAGCGTATGATGGCTTAAGACTGCAATTATTTCAAGCTAAAGACAACACTGATAACAGGGTTGGAGCCCTGTTATTACAAGTCGACAGGATGTAGCTTTTAAAAGTGTGAGAAAGTATTTCGATTAGAATAATAATTAGGATGAAGTTTTATAGCGAAGAAACTAACATAAAAAGATTAATTGAAGCTTTTTATGTTACATATATATAAACTTTCTATTTAAAAGTACAAATAAGGATAAAAAAACATTCTCTCCGATATCTAATTAGAGCATTTAAATTTTGATATAAAGAGCAGAGGAGACTTTGTAATAGAAGACCGCATCTTCTGCATGTCTTTGAAAGAGACTTTGTGACTGGCGCAAGCATAGAGATAGTGTGTTGGAGCCACATATTTTACTTTTGAGGAGCCATATTCTTCATTAAAAGAACGATGAGCAACAACTTAAAACTCATCACAACATCGATTTCCTGGAATGAGAAGAGTTTAGTTTCAGGTCACCATCTAGGCTCTCAAAATAGCATTATCGAAGGGACATATTGTCATAGGAACACATAAACCGTAAATAAAATCGAGAGTGAGGTTTAAATACCATTAAAAATTAACTGGGAGGGGATCAAACTTTTTAATAATCTATCTTTTTGTTCAATTCTAATTATCTACCTCTTTCATAACTTCCGACTTCGATAGGTGTTGCGCAAGATCATGCGTGTTCATTATAACTATTGAGTGATTATTTTGGTTGAGTTTATATTATCAAACCATATTTTCTTTAAATCAGTCATATATAAATTAACTTAAATTAAATTGAACTATTTGCTATTGCTGCGAAAATCTGCTAAAAAATAAATTTGTGGTTTCGAGAATAGAAAAGTTTTCTATGATGTTTTAATTTTAATTAACAAAATATAAGCTCTAAGAGGATAATCTATCATCAAAAGTTTTTAAAAATAAAAAAAAATATAAAAAAGAAAAATTAAATTTTTTATACACAATCGAAGATGGGAAAGAAAGGATCCTCTAATCAATTTAAATCATTTTCTTATGGAATATAACGAGCCTGCTGCATATGCATATTTAACAGTTAAATTCAGCAAGTTTAATTTCGCTTTAGATGAAATTGCGATTGAAGTTAGTGTGTGTTCAACTCAAAAATAAAAATAATGATTTTATTCTATAAAAGGACACTTCTCCGAATATTTTTAATATCTCCTAGTGCAAAATGAAAAAACAATATAGGTTGATTTTATAAAAGCAATCTTATAAAAGCAATATCAAGAACCATCATTGATTTCTGATGGCATAGAACTGAAGTTTTTGCTGCAAAAAAATGGCTTGAGAAAAATATCTCCCTCTTTAATGCGTGTGTACAAAAACATTTGATGAGTTTGTTTTAAAAAATTTAAGAAAAATGATTCTTATGAAACATTGAATGAAAATATCTTGATTCAGTTTAAATTTTTAGGGATGAGAAAGTGTAAATAATCCTCAGATTCATGCAACCTCAGGGGATTTTATTAAATAAACCACATCACAGAGTGAAAAATACTTTGCCAAAGTTTTTGAAAGAAGCAATACATTTTAAGGTTTAATGTTTTCAAAGAAAATTATTCTGTAACATACAGAATAAATCGCGCGAAATGATGAATTTATTATTCTCTCGATTTCGTAAAACATCTTGAAGGTTTGAGATACGCAATTTATTTTACGCGTGTTTTATTCACGTTTTACACATAATTCACCATCATTTGCTTTTATAGTAGAAGTTGTTCATTTGGAAATCTTATTGCAGTTTTACATTTCTTTTGTTAGCTTTATATTGGCAACTTTGATTTATTGCGATGGAAATTATCTGGGAAAAATGGAAACACTTTCTTTGCATAGTATAAACATAATATTACATAATATAAAAACGCTACTAAATTAAAAAAAACATTTTTTAAAGACCATTAAAATAAAAAAATAACATCAAGGTTAATGAAAGTAAAATAATTTAAATATGTAGGAGAATTAATAATAATAATAATTATGGTAATTAATAATAATAATTTATAATAATAATATTAATAATGATAGTAATAGTAATTAATAATAATAATAATAATAAATAATAATAATAATATTATTAATAATAATATTGATGATAATAATATTGATCATAATAATAATAATAATAATAATTAATAATAATAATAATTTTCACTAATAATAATAATAATAATAATAATAATAATTAATAATAATAATAATTTTCACTAATATTAAAAATAATTTAAATATTAATGAGAATGATTTTTTTATATTTGTCAAAAAAATTTACATTTGAGCTTACAAAAGAGCAACACTTAGATATTTTTTTTAAAAATCAAAATTGGAATTATACATAAACTAATTTGATTGCACAATTTTTTAACAAATATTGTAAGAGTTTTTATGGAGTTAATGAGAACAAATAATAAAATTGATTACTTAAACTATTTTACTTATGAAAAAGCTACGGAAACTAAAATGGAGTTATACTTAAATCCAAATATACAGTCTTAAATAAATATTCTTCGCTGTGTTTATTTTAATTAAAGTTCAATAGTTAATTAATATGTGTTATGAATGTGTCTTCAATCAATATTTACTTGAATTAATGTTCAATTAATGTTGCAATAATTATTAATGTAATTAATAAATATTGATTATTAACTGAACAAGATTCCAGTTTCGTAGAAAAACTAAGACGACTTTTTTATTGACAGTTTTCTATTGTTCGTTTGACAAACCAATATTAAATTTTATCTAATAGATTGTAGCATTAAAAATATTTCATAACAACTCATTTTAACTGATATTCTCATATTGACTTTATGAAAGTACTAATATTCATTTTGGAAAAAAGTAAATAAATTGCCAAACGCAATGAATGTCACGCAAAATAATTTAAAATGTGTTGAAACATTATTTTTACTTGAACAAAAAATAAACAATTAATGAACGCCAAAAACGGAGAAAAACCATACATATGTTAAGTTTTTCATCAATTTAATATAATTTAGTAAATAACGCATCGAATTCAAGCCTCAAAAGTTTCACTCGCCATTGGCGAATGAATATTTAGGGCAGTAAGTTCTGTGTTGTAAAATGTTGCAGTTTATGAGGTCATGCAACCATATTTTTTCCGAATTTGAGAGTTTGTATCTACGAGCTGTAGATTGGGATATCACAATAGCTCAAAGATATAGCATAACGAAACTCTTTGAATACTGACATTTAGACTTTCTATAAATGGACGCTCCCAAAGAGAGTTTGACTTTTGGAATTTCGTTGATTAATGGCATTTTAGTGCAAAAATAAAATAAAATGTTAAGAGTGTGGAAACATTTCTGATATTATTCTTATTATTATGACTTAATATGCTAGAGGAGCATAATGAGACCATTGAAACTTAATGCAGCCTTATTTTAAGCTAATATCAGTATTTTGTAATAAATGTCTTAAATAAAAATTTGATAAATGACTGCAAATGAAACTTTATGATTCCTACATTCTTTTACGGTTTTGATCACTGAAGTTTTCGTTATACTACGTGTGTTAACATATTAAAAATTAGTCGTTCATATTGCTGTGCACGGAGAAAAAAAGATTCCGGTAAAATTACCGTACTGTACTTTAATGATATTTCTGGTAAAAATGTTGGTTAATAAAATCAATGCTGGTTAATAAAACACTGATATGCTGGTTAATAAAATCAAAATATACAGTATTCAAACCAAACATTTGGTAATTTTCATGCTCATCTGATAATCGTTGACCGGAAATTCTGATTTTCAATAGTTCTTATAATCACCCCTTAAGTAATATATACAAAACTGAAAAGAAAATTAACCGAATAAATGGTTTTTATGCCATGCTCTGAGCTATCATTATAAAATTACCAAATTTTACCACATTTACCAAATTTTATCACGTATTGTAAAACCCTATTTTATTGTTAATTTTACCAAAACCATTACCAAAGAGCTTCGGTAAAAATTACAGAGTAATTTGGTGTTCCCATAGAGCCTAAGTTACGCTAAATTTAGCATGTTCTGATAGTTTTGACCATACTTTTTTCTCTGTGTTAAAATAATAGTCAGCAAAATTTTTAGCTTTGCTCGTTCCTTAAGAACTAAAACTACATGAACTTCTCTAATAAATAACACGTTAATAGTAATTAACGCAAATTAGCTCACCACATTAAAATGCAGGGATGTCTATTATACCATTATTTTATTTATTTATTTTTTTTTTTTGCAAAATTAAGTCTTTAAACTTTAAAAAAAAAGATTTTTTAATTTAAATAATATTGTTGTTCTTTTACGATGTGTTAAACCATATACCTAGTTTCATGAATGTAAAGGAAATTTCAGCGAAGAATTTTTCTTTATTATCATAACTTGATAAAATATTTCAAAATATATGTTAAATGGTAACTTATGTATTTATAAACTTTTTTAAAATTCCGAAGTATAAAAATTGATATTAACTTAATTGAACTTAACTATTAGGACCATATCTTTCAACTGCAGTCACCTCCAATATCTAGAGTGTCGCAACTCCATATCTGTAGGGACAAAAAATCACACAATTTCAAAATGTGTCTAATGTGATATCTTTATATAACTTTTATGTTTAGATAAATTATTATTGTTGTTGTTGTAGCCAGCCATTAAGGTAGAGGGTATTCGACTGCTCTTGTTTTAGAGTAGTGCCATCTAAGGCCAGGAATTTGACTTCTGCCACACCTATGCGTCACACCTTTTTATAAGGCGGACCCATTCATACATCCATTCATTCATCCACAGATCGTAATTTTGACCTGAACCCGAGAGCGATCAATCTCCGATTCAGTACCCCCAGAGGTACTTATTTGTTATGGGAACATAGAGGACTTTGCGACCCGACCGATTTAACGTGCATCAGTCATCATTTATTAAACGAGGAGTCTTTGGCCGGCTGGATTCGAACCCCCGTTCTCACAAACGTGAGTTCAGCTCCCTGCCAACTACGCTGTCCCGGCCATATAAATTATTGCCAACAGCTTTTAAGCTAACAGCATTATTAGGAACCCTTATAAACTGAAAATTACTATAAGTACGGAAATATACAATCTTTAAGTCTAAAGTTACTGAAGATTTAAAGTTTTTCGTTTCAAATTTTGAACACTGTACTCTTATTAAATATAAGTCTATTAAAAGTACATATTTACTAATTCTATAATGTTATGAATTTTATGAACAAAATCTACTGCGAATTAATATAAATTTTACTTTTTAGCTATAAAATGTTTGTAATTATACCCAGTTTTAAAATGAAAAAAAAATATATATTTTCTCGAATTACTTAGATAAAAACTTGAACTTTTCGCGTTGAGAAAAATAAATATTACTTATTTGATTTCAAAGGATTTACGTTTCTTCAGATCTATAAATAAACATTATTTTCTTCTTATCTAAAGCACTTTGAAACTGTTTGCGCATGACTTACTGCGAATGCTTTCTTTACTAAATTGATTGTAGAACAGTTGCGAAAATGTATCGTATTTCTAGTAGAAAAATTCAATATTCCATGTCAGGGTTTTAAAAATATTCAAAATTTGAAATGATTATTGTTAATTTCTTATCAATTCCGAAGAAATTGGTAAGAATGCGCAAGTGAGGAATTTAAAATTATGAAATTTTTCCTAGGATTTGCTTATTTTCCCTCAATTTATATTTTAGAATGCATTTCTTTTGCATTTAACAGACATGTCACTCTGTTAAATCTGAATTTGACACAACATGGTGATGTTAAATTAGCTCAATACACTTAACCACGTTAAAAGATGTTTAGCTTTGTATTATTCAAAACATTTTAAATGTGTTAACCGTACTAAACAGAATGAAGCAGTGGTTACTCGGGGGATAGAGAATTCGCCATCCAATGAGGTAGACTAGGTTCGAATCCCTGCTGTGACTGGTAAATACCAATTGTGCTTCTTGCTCACACCAATCGCAGTGCTGACGTAAAGTTTCTTTAGTGATAGACGGATCGTGAATTACAGTCTCCTTGCCGTCAGGCTAGCCGTTTAAGCTTTCCGTGGTTTTCCTCTCCATGCAGCGCAAATGCTGGTTAGTTCCATCAAAAAGTTCTCCACAAAAGCAAATTTCACCCAATACTTGATACAGGAGTTCCCTTGTATTTTGGTTTGGGTTCAAAATTACAAGGCCATGGAGTTGAACTTTAGTAGTCGTAAACCC
Source organism: Parasteatoda tepidariorum (assembly GCF_982258835.1). NCBI lineage: Eukaryota > Metazoa > Arthropoda > Arachnida > Araneae > Theridiidae > Parasteatoda > Parasteatoda tepidariorum. The sequence continues at coordinate 75,854,674 of NC_141757.1, forward strand.
AAAATTGGATCAGCTGTTCAACGATGGTTATAAAATAAAATAAAAATTCTTGATCTTGCCCGATGCGGATGTTTATATTTCAAACATAAAATTCCTTTTGCTCATAACGCAGCAGATTTAGACTAGAAATAGACTAAAAAATCTCCATCCCACTAATGATTTGTATTCATTATATATCCACTTTCATACTAAAAAAAAGTACTTATCTGAATAGAAGTATTAGTTATGTTGTGCGATTCGTAATGAAGATGAAAGAGCATAGCTGGGAGACTACACAACACGACATTTACTAAAATAGCACAATGAAAGAAAAGGAATCGTGTTACAACCTGTCGTCAATTTTATATCCAAATAAAAACGTATAGGGTAAACCAACCAGTGAAGGAACACTATCCAGTGAAGGAACATTTCATATAATATTGATTAAAAATAAGAATTTGAAAGTTTTTTCTTAGATTGATTGGTAACAATAGCTTACTGCCAAACAATAGGAAGTCATCTAGTGATGTTTTGCATTACCTGGTCAAGTAGACTTCTCTGGAAAAAGTTTTGAATTTGTTATTATCTCTGCAACACCTTGTTTCTTTGAAAAAATTATAAGATGAGTGTTTGTATTTATATGTTTGAAGTAGAATTAATTGCATGTAATAGTTTTATTTTTCTCACTGTGAAAAAGAGAATTTAAAATATAGTTATTGAAGTTACGTTTTTTTTTTTAAGCATCATAGCATAAGCATCATAGCAAAGTACTGAGATAAGGGGGTGTTTATTCACTGGATCACCAATCGATGAAAAACCAGAGAAGGAACAAATGTTCCTTTACTGGGTTTTTCTCTAAGTTAGTGAAAATAAAAGATAAACTTTAATTTTTTGCATCAAAAGTATGTTAAAAATACCAAAAACAACTTCTAACCAGTGAAGGAACAGGTATGTTCCTTTACTGGGCATAGATTTCCCAATGAATGATCAGTATGTGTTAATATGTTGACACTTTACTTTTCAATTCATGATTACAAAAAAAAGTTAACATTTTCCAAGAATTTGAGTGTTATAATTTCAAGAATAGGCTTGTTTTTAGATATTTGTATGACATATAAATTCTAACTCTTGTTGAAGTTGTAATTCAATTACGTCGCACTAGAGCTGCACAATGGGTTATTAGCGACGGTCTGGGAAATATTCCTGAGGATGATCCGAAGGCATGCCATCACAATTTCGGTTCTCTGCAGAGGGGATGGCGTCCCCTACTTTGTTAGCCTGCCGACCTGTACGCGAAGTCAAGCCCTTTACGGTAGAACAGTTTAACGGGGCCAATACAGCACACCCTCGGTCCCTACGCAGAGTGATCCAAGTGGTCACCCACCCACTCACTGACAGCAGCAAGTGATGCTTGACTTCGGTGATCTGCTGGGAACCACGTCTTAAAGATCAGTCCATCTTTCTGGTTAATTTTATCATAAGTTTGTTTGGTTTCACCGTTTTTTACATAATTAATTTTACATAAAGCTCCCTGATGATGAGTGCAAAGAATTATCGAACAAGTTACTTCATCTTTTCTAAATAACCCTGTGTATTTTAAAAAAATTTTTCTTCGGTACATTCCCCTTGGAAAATATTCTTAAGTAGCTTTATTACCCTAATTTTCAAGGAAACCAAGAAAAGTAAGCATTTGAAACATAATCGATTTTCAGAAAATTTTCTCGCAAACAAGTAAAAATTTTTAGTAAATCGGTTCACAAGCCACAAAAAAAGGCATCGTGGGCCAAAAACCCCGTGGCCCAGTGTGAATGGATAGTGCTAATGTCTTTTTCGTGAAACTATGAATCAAATTAATCTATAAAATATTTGTCAAGATTTATAGTAAAATAATAGGGCTAAGGATTTAGAGCCATAGGGTAAACTTAGGAAATTGTAATACCGGCTGTAACAAGCAGCATTTTTTTAATGCTGGTCCTTTTATCAAAAATTGAAAATTCTAAACTACTCAAAAAGCCATTGATATAACCAATTAAAATAATTTCGTTTGAAATATTTGTCAAAATATGGTTAACTTTCGAGGTTCCCATTATATAAAAATTAAGTATTGTATTTAACATTTTCAACTAGTCAAACTTGGGATTTGAGCTGTTGAACCAATAATGCAACATAAAATTTATCGATATTAACAAACATAAAATGTATTTGCTGCAACATAAATCTAAAATAATTGTAATCATAATGATGAAATTAAACTAACTAGATTACTTTCTTTGCTGTGAATTTTTTCTTATTAAAAATGATTTACAAAGCCAGAAATAATTGGAATGAGAACGTTGCCCATGAGTCGAGTGATTAGCTACAGAATAAAACAAATTTAAGTTTAACTATCTAGTGTTCAGTTATAAATTATCTAGGGTTAATTATCTAGAGTTAACACACGTACCCTGAATAGTACTCCCCAAAATTATTAACTCACTGCGTTTTTTTCGGACCGTTTAGATCAGGTACGTAAATTAAAGGAAAGAATTATTAGAGCAAAAAGTGACGCAAAGTCTCGACTGCGAATTATTTCTGACTAAAACTGATTTAAAAATTTTAATTATACTGTAATACTTATCTAGAGTTAACATACACGCATACCTTGAATAATACTGCACAAAATTATACGCTTTTATAACTCACTACATTTCCTTATTTTTCGGCACATTTAGGTCATGCATGTAAATTAAAGTTATTAAAGCACAGAAAGTCTTGACTGCGAATTACTTCTTATTAAAACTTATTTATAAAGTCAGACATAATTTGAATGAGAAAAATTGACACATCTGTAATTCGTTGTCAATGAGTTGAAAAATTAGCTGTTCAGTAAGCAAGGCTTCACTCTGACCCGCTCCCATTGGGAGCATCCAGGTAATACTGTTGACTGTCAATTGCGGCAATCCTCGAAACAGTCGGTGGACCCAGTGGTGCATGGACACGAGGTTCCATGGCCCCGAGTCACGCCCGACAGAAAGCAACAGAATCGTTCGATGGACAGGGGAGTCCGGAGGGGACAATCCCGAGACGGGTGCGGCGGTAGCTGCTCAGCATAGATATATTAGTCCCTGCTGCTCAGTAACACTAACTTAAGTTTAACTGTCTAGGGTTAAGTTTAATTATCTCGGGTTAATTATCTAGAGTTAACATAATGCGCCCCATGAATAGTATTCCACAAAATTACATACGGTTATAACTCACTGCGTTTCCTTTTTTTTGGCACATTTAGGTCATGTATGTAAATTAAAGGAATCTTTGAGTTATTAAAAAAGAGATGCAAATTCTCGACCGCGAATCGCTTTTTATTAAGAATGATTTATAAAGCCATACATAATTAGAATGAGAAAAAATGACACGTCTTTAATTCGTATTACATGAGTCGAATACGGGGTCACACAGATTTAAATTTAGTTATTTAGGGTTAAATCTGTCTACATTTTTACTAATAACATTCCGATGACTTTTATAATATTTTTTTCATTTAAATAGGTATGAAATTTCTCAACAAATTTCTCCTCTAAATCGCAGCAAACAATGATGTGATTCTAAGAACTGAATTTAGTTCTTACCTTTATCTTCTACAATACCCTTTTTTATCCTTTAAAACAGTTTTTGATTTTTTAGGAGAAAAACTTAGTATTTCTTGTTTGTTCATCTTAAATGAGTAAAAAATGCCAACAACTTACTTAAAAAGCAAAGCAAAAATATTCTAAAGTGTTAGATTTGATACGAAATGCTCTAATTAAATGTTTAACTCCGCACTTTTACGAGTCCAAATACCTATTTAATTCCACTCTCAGTTTATAGAAGTTAAAGGCTTCTTTGAAGTGGCCAGGTCTTTTCACAAACTTTTTGAAAGAAGGCGGAATATTCCAGTCTTCGTTATCCGTTTATGCTCACATAACTTTTCAACTCAGAAAACTTTTCACAAAAATTAATTAATGTAGAACTTACTTCAGCCGTTAAAAACCTTTTATGTACTAAAAATGTGTGGAATCATTTAAGTAAGTAAAATAAAAACGATAATTAAATAATTCTTTCATAGAGTAATGCTTTTATAATTCTTACTATTTTGAAAATTAAGGAAGAAAACGATTGTAATTGCAATTTTTGTTTTTCTAATATTGTAATTTCTGACGAAGTAATTTAGGCTTCTATTTATTACAGCTGGTACTGGAACTTTTTTAATCTTTGAGTTAGATGTTTCTGAAGATTAATTGCATAGAAAATAAATTAATTATGTTATACTGTCCCGAACTTAAAGAAAAATACTAATTTTGCTACGTATTCCTTTTCAATACAAAGAAACTGTGTAAATAATTATGCATGATAAAAATAAGAATCCAAAAAAAAAAAAAACGACACTTCGCGAGTGTGAAACGCATGATAGGAGATAAGGATTTCAACATTTAACACCTTGCTTAATGCTGATATTTTTTCACTACAATTAAAACAATTATTTTAGACAAAATAGCGGTTTATCATTTTATTCATCATTTTATAAAGAAAAGAAACAATACAAATACTTAATTTTTTACACCTATAAACTTTGTATTTTCAATTATTGGTAGAAAAATAGAAACGGACGCGGTTATACTGCGTCAAATTTAAGGTAAAATACTTATCATACTTCAAATTCATTTCAACAAAATGAAGGAATGCTAATATAAAAATCTGAAACAATAAAAAAAGACATCTTGCAAGAGCGAAGCTTGTGATCGTCTGTAAATACAAACTTTGGTTTGATCCAAAATTTAAAAACCTTGTTTTTTATTGTAAGTTGTTAAGTAAGTTGTAAGTTGTGTTTAAAAAATTAAAAATATTAAATTTTATTTCAGCGGTAGAAGTTTATAATTTTTTAACTAAAATTATAAGTGAAATAATAATATATATTCCAATGATGAATAAATTATATAAGAATGTAATGTATGTAAGAATATATACAAAAGTGTAAGAATTTAGAAAAGCTGAGAGCATTGAAAACGCTGTTTTTAAATTTTAATTCTACTGTTTGTTAATAAATGCGATACGCCGTATATTTTTAATAAACTGTCTGAAGAAAAAAATGATTTCTGAGCATTTTAACTATTTTTTTCCTATTAAACAATGCTTTCATTGTCTTGTTTTTGTCTTACTTAATAAAACTAATTGTAATAAAACTAATTGCGTCTTAATTTTTGAGATATTCTATCTAAAACAACAATTTAAGTTGCTCAATTGCTTAAATAAAATCTCTAGTTATAAATGGTACAATTTTATGACATAGAAAGCATTTGAAGATTTTTTTTCTCTTTATACAGGATGGTTAAAATTAAACTGACATTTCTGAGAGGCCTGGTTCTACTAAATAGATATGAACACAGGTTGTGTATAGATCATGGGGTCAAGGTTTCTGACTAAAATAATAATAATAGATAAAATATATTTCAATACATATAGCTTTACTATTAAAAGCCATAAGCAAAAAGGAAAAGCTCACGTAATTTCTCTATAAAAGAGATGCGCATTGTTTGAAGAAATTATTTGACTGCATTTTGAGCATGCCGCTCAACAAGAAGTGTGGTAACAGGCAGATGCTTTACAAGGGGTCTGTTTAGAAGAAGTTTGGGTCCGTTAACGGACCCTTCACAAAATATCTTTTCATAAAAACGGACCCTTCACAAAATATTTTAACTTAAAAACGGATCCTTCACAATATAATTTACCTTTTAATCGGACCCTTCACAAATTTGTTTATCTTCATTATTGTTTTGTTAATCGAATAAACTTTTCCCAGGAAGGGGGTGGGGAGAAAGACAGATGTAAACGAACTAAATTTTGTCTTCAGCAGACGCTTCTTCCTTAATTCGTCCGAAATGAATATTCCGCGCTCAGCAGTATTGGCTAAATACCAAATATTTGTATGTTGCATCGCTAATTTAGTAGCTGGAATTGCTGTTTATTTTTTAAAATTTGATTTTTTAATTATAATTTTACAGTGTTGAGCATAATCTAGTATGTCTTTACAATTTAAAAACTCCTTGAAAAAGTTTTTTTTTTTGCAATAACGGACCCTATTTGCACAAATTCACAAAAGCGGAGCCTGGTTGAAAGAATGTGACTTAACATTTATTTTATATTCACAAATTACGAGTAATTTTTTCACAATTTTACAAAATCGGACCTTTCACAAAATGTCTGGACAGACCACAGCTTTATATGCTACTACCATACTTCTTAGCCATTTGCCTATGATTTGAAGATAAAGAGCGTTAAGCGCATTATAGAGGAATCGACACAAAATGTGTTTTGCAAAAGTTGCTTTAATATTCTTCCTAGTTCTCGTAAAAAGTTTTTGCTCTTAGCATGTTATACCTATATTTTTCTATTGGCTGATCTTACTGTTCTAATTAATATAAACGCAAAAAAGTAATCAGATAATTTGTAAGAAATATTTCTGGAATAGTCTGCTTTATTTGAACTTTCAGCGAAACGTTTCCGTGCAACAATAATCTTCTTCCATAGCAACAACAATAGTTTCTCATGACCTACTTCCTTTATTCCCCCCCCCCCAAATAAAAGCATTTAACATAAGAAAGATACCGCATCTGTTCCAAAGCCCTTGATGCAGTCTTCTTTCAAGATAACAATCAATTTAGAGAAATATCGTCTTTTATTCAATGCGTCTTATCTCTAAGTGTTCTTATATATCTCTTTTTTTCTCCAGAAAACGCTTCTCGGTACTTCTTAAACTGGGCGAAGATAGAATGTTTTTTATTTGTAAAGGCTTAGGTTGGTTTTTATTTAGCTTTTGTTTTGAAAAATTCTTTCCAAATTTCAGGAATCTTTTCCTCATGAGATAAGAGGTATCTTTTCTTAATGAGGTGAGTCTTAGTTACGAAGTTCTCAATAGTGATACTGCGCAGTCTTATACATGGGTATGAGAGGAAAATATAATAAGAATGGAATATAAATTTCCATAAGACAGTGTACAAAAATCATAGAATTTTATTTCTTCTTTACGCGAAATATGATTTCCAATGTGCATTCTTTCAATAACTGACTCTTTCATTTTATTTCATTTTTAAGCTGAACTGTTAGGAATGAAGGGATTCATAATAACTTTATAAACATAGCCATGAAATGCTTTACGTAGAATTTTTACAAGAATATGCTACAGTTTTATGACCACTTTAGCTAGAGTTTTTACTCCTAAAAGAGTCATGAGAATTTACTTTGAACTTGTTCAAAATCAGATTGAAATACCAGGATTTCGAAGTTTTGCTAAATTTTTACTTCGCATTAAACTCAGGTTAATTGCGTCAAGCTGCGTTTCATTTTTTAACCAGTTAAAGGAAGTGCCACAATGCCAAATTTGCGTACATTGATGGAGTTCAGAATCTGTCCTTTACACACAAAAGAAATTTTTTTTTTTGGTTTGTTTTCAAAATCTTCTACTAGTAAAAACTTAACTAACTTCTGAGTAATTTCTGATCAGAATAACTAATGTTTTATCAGTTTAATTTTGATATATAATGAAAAAAAAACAAGAATAATTTTCAAAAGTGCCAAATAGAAATATCACGGTTTTTAAGCGTTAGATACTTTCAAAATTATATAGGTACCTAACCAGTCAGTTGACTTGAACGAAACTTCAAGCATCAAATTTGCAGAAAAGAATAGAACGACGGAGAACTTCATTGAACTTGTCCTCATTAAAAGCGTCCTGAACGAATATCTTTGATCCGACCTTATTGTCTATACTTGTATGCATGCACAGTGCGAAAAAAAAATAACAGGTCACCAGGAATAACTTTTAATCTAATGATCGGATCTGCACGTTCTAGGACTCATTCTTGATGGTTCCAGTTGTTGGCCTCAAATATGCTAATCAGTTAGTGTGGACGATATTTTAAAATACGAAATCAAATACAAAAACGCACTTTCTCTGAATAACATATATTTTTTTGACAGACTTGGATTTTAGACCTCCGAAAAATAGAGGGTAGTCACAATCTAGGAAATTTGGTCTCCGTAGATTGGTCAGAAGAGCGATCCAAAGTTTGAACCCCTTGATGATAATTTAGCTTTTTGCATATTTCAACATATCTCGAGTTTTCTTTAAGAGAATTGAAAATTTTTTGAAAGGTCATTATAGAATTTGCTTATCCAAAGATAACTCAGTGCGAAAAAATTATTTTTAGTAAATATATATTTTTTATTGCTATTATTTATTATTTATATTTTTTATATTTTTATTTTAGTAAATATTTCTTATTTTTGGTTGTTGTTACAATTTATTACATCATTTGAAGTTTTGTAATTTTGTATAGCAAAATACAAAATTTGAGCAAAATTGGTCAAACAGTTCCTGAGAAATCGAACTTTAAATTTACGACTTCCTTAAAATTTGATTTCTCAGAAACTATTCAACCTATTTTGTTCAAAAATTTGTATTTTGCTATGTGAAATTAAATTCATAGAAATGATTTTAAAATTTTTTTATACCTTACAGTCCAAAACTTTTTATAACTAAACTAACTATCGACTATTATTAAACTAAGAAAACCTGATACGGTATAGTGGTTCTACTTAAACGCTAACGTGGTTCTTTTCAAAACTTTAAGGTTGGAGAAAATTTGCACTGAATTGTGGAACAAGGTAACAATATTATTATTCAATGTATAATTTATTTTATGAGTGTTTTGGAGTTGACTGATCGATATTGCGTATTAAATCTTGGAAATATTTAATTGCCGATTGTCCTCTTAAGATCTTTTGTTTAAACTGCTTAAAATAACATATTATATAATTTAATTAAATTATTTCATTTTTTTATTCATTTAATTATTTACTTCTTAATTACAGGTGTTAAAACAGTGATTTCACTTCGGATTTTCAGTTATTGATTTGCAACACCATACCCTTGCTATTTTTTATCCAACGCAGAAGACAAAAGAAATCCTGGATTACAAACTAAGATAAACTGACCGTCCTAGAGGACTGCGTTTATGGAATTAACGTTATATTAAAAAGAAAACAGCGAAAATTTCTTACAGTTAGTTCAATGGATTCTAACCTATGATCTGTTTACCACTAAAGGTGTTAACGTCACCATTAAAGTTTATTTGATCTGGAAGCTGATTACAAATGGGTCAATAATCGTTGGGATTCGAGACTAGTTCACCTCCTAGGGAAGCGAGTATTCGCAAAACCTCTTCTGGTATTTGCATCACACTTGACATTTTCTGATAATCGGGTCTTTACTTCGCAACAATTTAAACTATCCATCTAATTCAAATTTTTATTCAAGTGATCTTTAAAAGAGCCTTTTGAGATTTAATATTTTTTTCTTAAGCACATGTATACCATTTTTCTTACTACGAACTGTTGTAAAGTCATGCATTGGATGCTTTTCATTGCAGCTCACATGATTTACAGAAAAGATATTACGTTTTGAGTTTATTGGTACTCCCATTATGCTAGGCGATATGACATTTTATTCTTTTTTTGGATTGTGAACCCTTCTTGAATATTTCTAAAACCTTTGCAGAAATGGAAATCTTTTCATAAACATTTCCTTCAATATCCGTAACGTTTGAAGTATACATGAAATATTCCATACCTTTTCATAGAGTAGTTTATGAAAGGATTTTAATTATCGAACGTTTTATAAAAATGTTACTGTATTTTAATGAATTTAAAAGCAAACTATTTTTGATATAAATTAATTTGAAACTGATTTTTTACATTTCTATTTTATAGAAATTAAGTGATTTTTACGAAACTTAATGTCTTTAATTTAAGTGACATTAAGAAGATTCGTTTTGAAGGGGACGAGATAGTCTGTTTGCTAAGGCGTTTTGCCCATGTCCAATAGGTCGTAGGTTCAATCTTCGCCGGCCGAAGACCGGTATAGTAATAAGCGGTCGGTATAGTAAATGGTGACTGGTGCACGTTAAATCTGTCAAGTCACAAAGTCCTCCAAGTTTCTAAAAAGAAATCAATACCTTTGTAGGTCCTGCCTCTGATTCATCAATACCTCTGGTTCAAGTCTAAATTGTGATCTGTGGATGAATAAATGGATGTATGAATGGGTCCGCTCTCTAAATCGGACTGTGACGTGTGTGTGACAAAATTCGTATTCCTGACCCTAGATGGCGTCACTGAAAAACAAGAAACGCACCCCAGTCTTAAATTCACTTGGTTCCACCAAGCAGGAGTGGTGCTACATAGTTAGTATTGGCAAGTGAATTTAAAAACAAGAACAGTAGGTTCAATTTGTTAAAGCATAATGTTTGGAAATTAAAAGATTTTTGTGGCGTTGTCAAAACTGAACTTCAAAATTTGATATATATAAATATATATATATATATATATATATATATATATATATATATATATATATATATATATATATATATATATATATATATATATATATATATATATATATATATATATATATATATATATATATATACTTATGGGCAAAATTTTAGGAAGTGATAGTACACACCCTAGCAAGCAATTTTTATCAAAGAATGCATGGTCAAGAACAAAGCGCAAAGGTGCTGGCGCATTTGGAAAGTTGTTTGATGCAAACGTGAAAGCTCCATTCCTGTTGCGAGTTACTGCGCTGCTTTACTTGTCGCCAAGCTTTCGGCCGCTGCAGGGAAAGTTCGTGATATGCCTGGTGTGTTTCAGAATGTTCGCCTATCTTTTTTTCGTTGTACTGCGTGCATAGCCGCTGCCGGCCACTGTTTTGAACACTTATTGTAATCACATGCCATTAAATTTGCTTTTATAACTTAACTTCATCGCTCTTTGTGGGTTTTTGCCTCAAATAAGATCATAAACTTTAACGTCCTCTAGCGGTTTTGCGTTTTGTTTTCGACCATGCATTCTTTGATAAAAATTGTTTGCTTGGGTGTGTACTATCACTTCCTAAAATTTTGCCCATCTTTTTAGAATCACCCGGTATATATATATATATATATATATATATATATATATAAATCAATATCAGTTAAAGTAGAAGTGTGGTAAGTAAATTTCTTTTTCTAATGGCAGGCTTTGAACTCTTCCGTTCTTCACCCCCAAAGATGTCGGAAGTGTTACTCATTTAACGTTACCCAGTAGGCACCTGTGAGCCAGTCACGGACGCGAGCAGCATTACCCACGCCACACTGCCATAGATACCCGTTCATAGGGTGGGCCACATTCACACATCACACATAGCAGAGAACAACGTACACAGGGAAACATCCATGCCCAGAGCGGGATTCGAACCTACAGCCATTGGCTTCGCAGTCAGGCACGCTGGCCGCTCGTGATACAATGATATTCACAATCATACCCTTGCAGTTTAAAGCATAACTCAGAAGACAAGGAAACTCTTTCAAGCAGGAAAATGAAATCTCAAAAAATACTTTAGAAACAATACTTCTTTCTCTCTGATTTTTATTTTTTATTTATTTATTTATTTATTTTTTTTGAAGGAGAAAATATTAACTAATCAGCCTTCTGTGCGTAGTAAATTTTCAGTGTTGTCTCAATTATAATAATGCATTGAGTTGATATAATAGAGAAAAACTTTTTATGTTAAGCACTCTGCTAATTACACAGCGGACAATTATTGTAATATGCATACACATTTATGATATAGTTTCGACAATTACTTCTATCCATATTTTAAAGATAATGATCAAATAGCTAGGCACATCTCAGCATTTATTACCAATTACCAAGCAATGCAAAATAAATAAATTAAAAAAGGCTTGAAGGTGACATTAAAAGTATTATTTTTATTTCTTGCCGTCATAATTATAGAGGCAATTAGGAGTTTAAAAAAAGGGAAAACGATTTACACAATTTTGTTTACAATTCTGACTCGACGCAAACTTCAAAGGAATTTAAACTATGCAATCTTAGCTGTATAGTACGGCTTTTCATTTTGTTAAGGCAAAGCTTAATTGTCCGACAACATCCATTTCTGAGAAACAAAATATAAAAATAATAAAAGGAAAAGATAATTGATAAAATATTTTAATCCCATGCTTTTCTAAAATGAATTTTAGTCATTAACTTTTTAATATGTAAATAAGAAATATTCCAATAATATTTATCATAGTTTAAATTTTGTAGATAGTGTTTACTTCATTAAAATGAAGTGATTATTTAATAATTTTAATAATTCCAGGTTAGCAGAATTAATTAGTCAGACTTTTTTTTCGCATTCTTACTACGTGCCTTAAATTTAAAAAAAAGTATGAAATCGATTATTATGTTGTAGAATAGGTTTTTAAGAGGTTTAAAACTCTAAAAAAAATTACTATTGTTAGAAAAATATATTTGTTATCCAAACTAGATGATATTCCTGTTTTATGTAAAAAAAAGTAAAACTTTTGAAGGTGAATTAATAATAATAATAATTGTAAAAGAGTGTGAATCTCAGTGATTTGATCTTGAATATTTTGATTTTTCATTGAAATTAACCGAAATAAATGTTTTCCCAGTTCCTTATTTTTTCTTAAGCCAAAAAAAAAGTATCATTCTATGTCTCTCGTATTAATTAATATGACATTAATATCCCCAGAACACTAAAACTAAACATGCAGACCCAGAACACTAAAATTTAACACTAAATTATGTAAAATTTAGCACTAAATTAACTAAACCCAGAATACTGAAATTTTCTTTTTCCTAATTTTGGAAAAACATTTTTACGCGATTTTGACTCAAACTTCTCTATAACTTAAATTCAAAATTTTAGTACATAATATTCAAATTGGAAGAAAAGAATTGCTTTTCTTATATTTTTTAATTATAATTGAAACAAAGCAATAACATAATTAAAAGTCCATGAAAGATTTATCAAGAAATAAGTAGAAACGCACTTTGAAATTAAGTTGCTGATTTTTTTAAAAATATTTATAGGTAGTTACCAATAACTTAAAAATACTCTGTGCTATATATTTTTAAAAATCTAAAATATTTTTATAAAAGTTGAACATGTCAGAAACCTTAAAAAAAATCACTGTAAGAGTAGTAGAAGATAAGATTTCTATGCTACGCCTTGAATAAAGGGCAAGAACATCCCCCCGTGAATTATTCCACACATTCCTCCTTACGTATGCCACGAAATTGGAATATTCGAAGTGAGTTATGACTCAGCACTCTTGGCAGAGAAATAGATGGGTCGGTATGCACCGAATTCAGAATTTTCATGAATTGTTCCGCGATGTCTGAATTGATAGTCTATTTTTCGAATTTATTTCTCCCAGTAAAAGTTTCGGGATTATTTTGTCGCGAGAATAGTTAAAGGTTTCTGAAACAATATACGCTCATTGTCATTTGTATTTATTCAAGTACGTGTTTCTGATAAAGTTTGGAAGTTCATTAAAACATTTTGAAATTTAGTGAGAAAAAGAGACTGGGTGAAATTTATTAAACACGTAAATATGCATACCTTTTTACATTTTTTTATATTCTTGGAATTATATCTCATCAATTTATTAAACTCTTATGTGAATTACACTGTAATAAGAATTAAAGAAAATTTAAAGTAAAAAGTACAGGCACGCACAGTGCTGGGGATTTCCATTGAGAAATCAATTTTTATGGTAGAAACTTCGTCATGCAATGTTGATAGTTTTAAATTTTTCTTAAAGTGTATAGGAAACTGGTAGAGAGTTGAAGTGCATGAGATGAAAGCTACCATCACCTTTTATTGACAGTATTGTTGACTACTTTTCACGTATAGTTTGCTGTAAAAATGGAATAATATTGTAGAGATTATACTTCACAGTGCCTCAAAAATGTTTTGATTTTTTTATATTGGTCCCATTAGCAAATTCTAGTTTGGAACGTTGTGTTCTGCAATCTGCATAATTTAAGGGGTTAAATTTGCATCAAAATTTAGCACATGCATATTTCAAAGAGGTGAGTGTAAGTAAAAGGTATACAACACAAGTTTTGCTGTTGTTGTTGTAGTTAATTTACGTCGCACTAGAGCTGCACAATGGGCTACTGGCGATGATCTGGGAAACATCCCTGAGGATGATCCGAAGACATGCCATCACAATTTTGATCCTCTGCAGAGGGTATGGCACCACCGCTTCGTCAAGTTTTGCAGTTTTTTCCATTCACAATGCAATAGACATTAAGGTTCTTATTTCTTAAAGAAAAATATTTTCATAAATACCGTCGAATAATAATGTAAAACTAAAATAATTATAGGTGTAATAGGGTTTCTTGAATGAAGATGAAAATTTACTCAATTTATACCCAGTATTCTTTCCCTTTTTATTTTAGATTCTCTTATTTTTATTTCAAATAATTTAAACTTTCTTAATCATAATAACCGACTCAGCTAGAAGAAAACAGTTTTTTAGGCTATTCAAGGAATTAATTATTGAACCGGAGCCTGCTTTTATACTCAATTAGATTCTAGGGTTTTTCGAACTACATTTACTCTTGAGAATATGAAGCAAGTCTTCGAATGATAGAAATTTACATTTCGTTGAAATAAAATGAAGTAAAAGAAAAAATTGGCATTAATTCTTGTGTAGAATAATTTAAAATTTCTTAATTATAAACACGATCGATTGAGCAAGAAATGTTTGCATGTTTGTTCTAGCTGTGGATTTTAATTTTATGCTGAGCAATTTTTTTTATAAAGATGAAAAAAGAAGAGACTCTAAAATAGGTTTTACAATTTACAATTGAGAGCTCCTTTTATTTAGGCGATTTTCTATGCTCTTGCTGAAAATGGGAAAAATGACTTAAAATTGAGGTTCTTTTCTAAAAATGAAAAATTTAGATAGAAATAATTTTAAAATGAAAGATTTTATATACAGTGAAAACTCCAAGATATAATACAAAGCAAAGGGCATCCAGTTCTACACTCTAACTGAAAAGTTTTTTTATTGTAGAATTATGGGAAAAATATTCCAAAATAATGATTCTATTTCTTGTTCCCATGTCATTTCTTTAGAATAAGCGTGTGCAGGATAAACAATTTATCTCATTTTTAACTCAATAAACCTTGTATCCAACTTGAAAGTTTCCATTAGATTTTTTAATGTATTGCATATCTCAAATATTTTAAATGCACTTTATGTTTTCTTTATTTAATACATACAGACATTTTCTTTGCGAAAAATCTTGAAAATGGATAAACTTTCTCTATCCACGTTATTTGATCTTATATTTAAATGGAAACTTAAAAACAACCCGAAACAGGAATCTGAAAGCATAAATAATAATGTGAAACCTTTTTACTCTACAAAACTGTATTTGTACTCCAGAAAAATATCAATCAAAAGTCATCTATTTATTTATTTTATTTTGTTTCATTTTGAAGAGAAAAAAAGATGAAAGTGAAGGAATGAAGCCACGTTCTGTACGTCTTATAAATTATTCACTCGTTTAGAATCGATATCTTCAAAGACCATGGCATCAATGCTTTTCCAAATAGCATGGCATCTTTCTTCTTCGTGTAATTGAATTATATTCTGATATCTGTAATGTCAGCAGATTCATTTGAAGCAGACGTTTAATCTAGAAGAGTGTTTTACTACTCAGTCTTTTGGTAACGACCCAATTTTAAATCCAATTATTCTTATTACTCATGCAAAAAATGGCGCTAATTGTACATAACTGATGCCCCATAAAACATACTTTTTGTAGAATTTTAAGTACTGCATACGCGTACAGGATGTTTTGAAATCACAGCCCTTAATATATAGTATTGGTGATTTTTTAAAAAATATACACCTCAGGATTCGTAAAATAATATTTACGAGAGAGAAAAAGGCTATCAAAATGTAATGAAGCACAAACTGAAAGCACCGACGTCTTTTTGATGGAGAAAACAGATGGTAGTTGAGCAGCTTTTATTGGAAACACTTCTAATTCTCCCCGGCAGCAATTTTCCAATCCAGCGGCATTTAACAACCCTCTCTTATATTTGGGCATTTTTTTCTTAAAAACTAGATTCTTGACTTTCTCTTAGTTAAGGTAACAAAATTTAAAATAAATAAAAGTTCGTATTATAATTGGAGCATACTGCAGTCAAAAGGAAAAATCTCCAAAAAAGAGAATGATTCGTTAAAAGTCGATGGATTGTAAATTAGTTCCCTAGCTTTTGGTTCTACCTTCATAAATTACAACCTTTCAAAATTCTAAGATAACGATAGCGTTGTTATTTTTTCCAGTCTTATATAATTTTTTTTTATCACGGATACCAAAAACGCTTAGAAATGGTTTTCATTAGGAAAAAATTTTGTATGTTGTAAAATTTTAAGGCACTTTAATGGTTTTTACGATGTATTTAAAATAATGTTTACCCCGTATAAAGGAAGAAATAGAAATTACATTATACTTACATTACAGTAATTACAGGAAATAGCATTGGGTGCAGAGATAAGATGTACACATTTTATTTACTAGACCTCTGCTTTATTAATATGGAGTTTTTTTGAGTGTGAGACTAAGGAATCTAGTTCACTCATTGTTAAAATTGTCCATTGGATTGGACTCTATTACTCACAAAACATTCTAAGGAAGTTTTATCTTTATGAGTTTCTACCTTACTTGTTAAGGTGAGCATTTTAAAGTAAGTTTCTTTTTCATAAATATTTAGTCATTGATGTTTTTTTCTTTTTAAATAACGCTAAAGATTAAAACCATTAAATATATAATAAATTCTATACTTCAATATTAAAAGTTAAAATTTTAAAATTTACGTTTTTATTTTCCACCCTCTTTCTAATTAAACGTTTTAGAATTTTTTGGTTTGTGCCATAAAATTCAACCATTTTCTTCTTTAATATTTTTTTAAAACTTTTCTTTTTCTATTTAATTTTTGTGAGCGTCCATTTTGCTCAATACTTGAAAAATAAGTAAAGTAAAAAATAATAAAATGGAAAAAAAATGGCGCTGGTCTATATTTTCTGGTAACAGAAAAAGTATCATTTGCGTCGGTATTTAAATAAAATATCAGTATTAAATAAATAAATGACATTAAAATTACATAACTTAGTTAAAGCTGCAGTGTTTTCCATGAAACAAAAATGATTAGCAATAAACTTCAGGGTAGTGTGAGTTTTTAAATAATTCAAGTGATTACACATTGACCTAAACACCTTTTTTTAATACAATGAATATAATCTTCTTCATTATTTCAAATGTCATTCTTATTCTTAAATATACTTTATTTTAAATCATATATTTTTTTAATTTTTAAATGTTCGCTTATTTTATTTATTTATTTTATCTTGGAATACTTAGCTTCAGAATTCTTTTTTACCAATCTGAATAGTTATTAGCACCTATTTTTCAACGTAACTAATGTATTAACTCCGTATAAAATTCGGACTTTAGACTCTATGTTCATAAATAAAATACGTTAATTGAAATAGGTTAATACGTACTTCAGTAGTGTACATAAAATAAAGTTATGATGGCCTTTTTTAAATGAGAGGCAAAAAAGCCTCTGTGCTTATAACGAGGTACAGAGACATAGGATGTACTTAAAGTATAATTTTTCCTATTTTGTATAATTGGGGATCTTCTCTAGAAATAACTTAGAGTAAGCAGATATAAATTGGAGGTATAATAAGTTTTAAATGAAATAAAAATAACTTGTATCAGCAAGAAATTGAGAATAAGCAGAATTATACAACTGTTTTTAACATGTAGAGTTGGACCATTGTTTTTAATAAGCGGAGTTTAGCCACTATTTAAATAAAGACTTAATGTGTAACATAGCTGATATATTTTTCTAAAAAATTGAATTGAATAAATGGTTAAAAAAACTTAGAATGGAAGAAAAAAGTCAGAAAGTCCCACTTAATTCGTAAATAAAAATAATAAACATATGAAAGCAATTCTGATACTCCACTTATTCGAAAAGGAAAATAATTAGAGATGGACCACTACTTTTAACAAGTGGAGTAAGACTACTATTTAATTTAAACCTTCATATGTAAGGCTGAGTGCCAAACACTTCCGGAAAATATTTCTTGAAAAATATTTGTTTAAGAATATAATAAAAGCAATTCTATTGTTTCATATTGCATCATTTTCTCAATCAAATAATAAACGCAATGAACTGTAATTTGAGGAAAATAGACTGGAAAAATAAAACTTCCCGTAATTCGCAAAAGAAAATGAACGTATAAAAACAGTTCTATAGGGAACAGTCCTACAGTATAGGGAAGTTACGACAGCTCGTCATTAAACGGGAAATTTTATCCTTATTATGAAACCTCGTTTAAAGCGTTATTTGAGATAGTTTAGCGTTTAAAGTGTTATTTGAAGCGGTCTACAATAAATGAAGTTCGCCTTACAATTGCCTTCATTAATTTGAACAGAAACACCGTCACGTTTTAACAACATCTCATATTATTGAAAACTTGTCATGTTTCCCGATTTAAGTTTTAAACCTTTCAGCATATTTCCTACAAGATTAATTGATGTGTATTTAATTTAGTTTTAAAATTTTAATTTCATTCTTTGGTAGTATTATCTTTTGTTATTTTGTTATATTTGAATGTTATTTTGCACCTAAAATAACAATTGATTATTGATTAAAAGTAAAAGGAGATACATTTTTTAAGGAAACTATAGAAATTTTGATTTTTCTTTAATTTTCTTTACTTAAAATTATTTCCAATAATGTACTATTCTTTACTTAATAATTATTTCAAACTTATTACAATGCCTAAAAATTAAATATATTACATATATTTTCTTCAAACGAAATTTCTACTACGGTTTTCTGTTATTTTAAAGAATGAAAAAAAAACTACCTGGAATAACTTTTGATCTACTGATCGGATCTTCAAGTACTACAATATGTAACTTCTTTAAAAATCGATTTCTCGGGAATTATTCTGCAAATTTCGTCCAAATTTTGTATTTCGCTTTATAATATTGCATTCTTTACAATTACGTGAAAACTTGTATCCTTTGCAATTCAAAATGTTTTCGATAATTTTAAAATAGGAAAAAAGGATTATAGCAAAGTATTTTTGCATGGAATTATCTATGGATAGACGAAGTTTATAATTGTGTGCAAAAAGTTTTCAATTCGATTAAGAAATTCCCAAGATGTGGCGAAATGTACAAAAAGTAAATTCCCATTAAGGGATCCATACTTTGGATTACTCTCCTGATCTAACTATTCGGATCATATTTCCCAGGCACTTAAGGAGTCAGAAATCCAAATTTGTCGCAAAAAAGGATCTGTTTATTCAGAGAAAGCTCGTTTCTTCGCCTGTTTTTTTTAAACTTACAATATCGTCTGCACTAATTAATTGACATATTTGAGTACACTTCTTCGAACCATTAAGAATGAGTCTTAGTACGTGAAAATTTGTTCACCAGATCAAAAGTTATTTAGGGCTATACGTTTTTCTTTTCGTGCACAGTAAATTCGGCAATGTACATTCCTACTTTTGAGAATGACTCAGATTAAATGAATCTAACTATCGTGTCACTTAACATTATATTTAACCCAGTTCGATCCTTGTGGATGTATTGTGAATATTTCTTCGAGGAAGAGATTTTTTTTAAAAATTTTATAATATTAACTTCCTTTAAAAATATTTTTATTTCCCCTGTAACATTTGTAACGATATGTAACGATCAATCTCAAATTCAATACCCCCCGGAAGTATGATTTGTTATGGTAACATGGAGAGATTTGTGACCCGACTGATTTAACTTGCAACAGTCTTCAGGGTTATTTACTAAATAAGGGGAATAACATAAAGTGATCGCATCAATATGCTTATGTTTAATGCAACAATATTATTTTTGCTTTTACTTTAACACAACTAATCCTTACTAGTTTTGAGTATGCCCACATGATTTCTGTTTCAAATCAGGTACTAATAAATAAAATAAGATTAAAGATCCGGCTCCTGAAAAAATTTATAATAAAATAGTTCAGATACCACACTTTTATACCCTGATTCTAGCCTCTCTGAAAATATCACTTACAAGCTTCACATATTCATTTCTTCATTACTTTCATTTATTTTTTATCTTTGCAAGTATAATGCTTAATGCATTTTCTTCAACAAAATATAAATTAAAGAACGAAATTTTTTTAAATTTTTGTAACGGTTTTAAATATCCGATACATATCGGATCTGCGAATATATCAATTTCAACACCGTTTAGAGACCAATGCAGAAGACAAGAGAAAAATACTCACACAGAACTTTTAGTCGAGAACTTTTGCGAATAAAATTAACTCGCATCCACGTTGCAAAGAGAAGGAAATTATTAAAACCTCTCAAGATCAGCCAGAGAACGAGAGGACTCTAATCGATGATCCTTCTATCACTGGGAATGTTTTACGCCAGTACTGTGGTCAGTGTAAGTTATTAAATGGGATACGGATAGACCAGTCATTGTTGCTTCATGGATATCATTCGGATGCCAGTAATCCGTCCCCTGTACCATCCGGGATATAAAGAAAATTTTATTAAGGTTGAGGCATTGATGCAATTTTTATATACCCAACTATGTAATCGTAGTAAATGTGTGCAAAATATTGCTGAAAACAAAACAATAAACTCTAAAAAAAAATTTTTTTTTTGCATATTTAAATCGGCTGAAAGAAATTCTCTTGCATAATTCTTGGATCTCTTCTAATAACTAGTCCAGAAATTAACAAGCTCTTGCAGCATTTGCACTCCTGGTTGAGCAGATGAGCATTTTAAATGAATTAACAACTTCATTGTCTTACCGTAACACAGAGTATTTCATTTTCTTTATGCACCATTGTATTCTTGAATATATGAAAAAAACAAATAAAGAAGATAAAAGAAAGAAATGAAAGGAAAATTAATCAATATTTGCATTACATGCAGAGAAATTAACAGTCATAGAATTTAATTGATGGATGAGAAAATTAATGATTCATTAGTACACTGATATTTAATAGATTTCAAATTCTATATCAAACTTTTGGGTTTTATTGCGTACAATATGTATACATCCATTGAATTTTCTAACTTTAAACGCTCTATAAACATAAAGAAAGAAAAGTTAACGAACACTATAAAATAACAGCGGAGTTTATTGAAGAACAGATAATTGATTAAAAAGTGGTAATATGTCAATAAAATAGAATAATTTCACATTCTCAGTTGTGCGCAATTTTGATACATCTGTGTTTAAAGAGTATGAAAAATATCTGCAAATAACATCTTTATAATGTCGGTAACTATTCACCGTACCGGAAACGGAAAGTTTATGCACCAGAAAAATAATTTTTAATCTACATTCTAAATCAATTATTAAATTACAGTGGAAGAAAAATGATCTTTAAATTTAAGTAACTATAATGCAATGAAAGGCTGTTGCATCTAATAAATTATTTATTGTTGTTGTTGTTGTAGTTCATTTGCGTCGCACTAGAGCTGCACAATGGGCTATTGGCGACGGTCTGGGAAACATCCCTGAGGATGATCCGAAGACATGCCATCACAATTTTGATCCTCTGCAGAGGGGATGGCACCCCCGCTTCGGTAGCCCAACGACCTGCACGCGAAGTCGAGCACTTTACGGTAGCACAGTTTAACGAGGACCAATACCGCACACCCTCGGTCCCTTCGCAGACTGATCCAAGTGGTCACCCACCCGCACACTGACCGCAGCCAGTGATGCTTGACTTCGGTGATCTGCTGGGAACCGTGTCTTAACGATCAGTCCACTGCGGGACAATAAATTATTTAAGTTCTTTTGTTAGTTCAATTATTGCCAAGATAAAAATGGAAACTAAATTTGTCCGAGTAAAGCAACCATAAGACATTCTCATGCTGAAAGTTGGGGAAAGGAAATAATTATTTTTGTTAGCTTTATTTCAAAATACCAATCATTTCGAGTACTAACAAATTTGATTTCCCTGCAATAGTTGTTATCGATAAGAGTTACGAAAGATAAATTTATGTTTTAAAGCTGTGCAGTGCATAGAATAAGAAATCAAATACTTAAAAGTTTTTAAAACCTGTTAATACAATGTATTTTTTCGTGATGTTAGTATTTTTTCAAGATTCGCAATGATTTCGCTTTTATTTGGTGCAAAGTGGAAAGGTATCAGTCATTCGAAACGTAGAGGAATGTATATTTAAGTAAGTTCTTAGTTTGTATTGTTTATAATGAAACAGCTTTTTGTTCGCGAAAACTATACGTGTCTGTTGTTAATATGATAAGATATAAGTAGGATTGATTCTGGATTTGTTTGAAATTATTTTATTCAATAATATCTTTGTCGCATTCATTATCGGAATATAGTCACGAGTGTTTAAATTCTGAAACATCGCCGTAAATAAATGAATG